>NC_133136.1:78581492-79831492 GCF_048418815.1 Hemitrygon akajei
CACCTCATGTTACAGCCTTGACATGAGTAAATCACAACTATATAACATCATGATTTTTCCACTTAGCCTCAAAACAAACAGTTTGGGGAAGTGTGAAGAAATGTGTCTAAACACACATTCCAAGATCTAGTTGAGGAGAGATTGAATGTTGCTGAATTACAAAATCATTATTAGTTTAATCTTGCCCTTGCTTGTGAAGCAAAGATTTGTGTTACTTTAATTATTACAATGGAATATTATTTTGTTTGCATTCCAAATCACTGACTTACATTTTGAAAATCAACCCATTTAGCCTAAGATTGTGGGTGAGAGCTAAAATTGCCTGTAAGCCCAAAAACACCAGAAAACAATGACACAATTGCACATTTTGAAGACATAAGTACCTGCCAGAGGCTACAGTGAAAAAGTCATTAGACCCGCACCAACTTCTTGACGAAAACTGTCAACAGGAGCAATCATACATCATCTCTGTTGATTCTTTTTAAACCTCGTCTCAGAAAACCCGGTACAGAAGTATGTGAGCAGGCAACAAGCATCCTGCTGGAGGAACTCAGTGGGTCAAGCAGCATCTGTAAGGGGAGCGGTGTTCCTGACGTGTCAACTTTAAACCTTGCTTTAGGATAGGTTTCAGTCCAAAACATCGACAATTCCATTCCTCACACAGATTCTGCTCAACCTGTTGATGTCCTTGAGCATGTGGTTTGCTGCACCAGATTCTAGTATCTGCTCCCACATGTGGATGGGCTCTGGCCTGAGAAAAGTCTTCAATTGTCTAATATCTGAAATTAATCTTGGCAGTGGAACTCACATTGATGTACCTCAGTAAAGGAATGGTGACAGCACACCTGAATTTTCAAGTCTTGCCCTGTTCTGTCCATTACGTAGGCTTCGACTGTGGAAGCTCCAAGCACCTGAACTTCAAAATCTCCTGGCCTTTCTTGACATGGGCAAGTAGCCTCACACGGGAGCTCATACTAGCTCATACTATCACCCACTGATTTAAGTATAACACCAAGGCAAAACTTTTCCACATGAAAGCATTGCTAGTCATTACTTGTAAAATTGCGTGTAGGCTATATCAAAGATCATTGACCTCATTATACACGAAGAAGAAAGAATACAATGCACACGCTGAAATCAAACTCTCTCCCCCCCCCCCACCCACCACCTCGTAATATTAACATTTCCTTTTAAAGGCAAGGAAGGGGAACATGTGTTCTGTTCCCATAAGGTTAATACCCATGACAGCTTGGGTTTCATACTAAAGGAACAGACAACAGAAAGCATTAAACAGATTATGCGAGGCTGTCTTTAAGAAAAAAATTAGGCGTCACAGATTTGCGTGCACTTCAGCCCATGTCAAATGACTGGATTCAGGCGGTCCCATATAAAGGCTTCAGAAATCTAAGGATTACCACATTCAACAAAGACAATGAATTTAAAACTTTCCTAATAAAGCTTGCCACTCAGTTCCAGAGGGGTAAAAAAAAACATCTTTCTGATCATTTTTTTTTTGGATGTAAGCCAATTTGCAGCAACACTGCCATCTAAGCTTTCATTTCTCACCATTTTTTCATTTCTATCTATGTCTGCAGTTTAATCTTCCTAAAATCTGTGGTATTCCTTTAATTGAACAGCCTGCATGGCACTGACAATTACAGAAGAAACTGCAGCATACGAAACAGAATAGGAAACTAAAATTTCAGAGATCAGAGATGTGCAGCACTTTCAGACCTGCTGCCTCTGTATCTATCTTGGGTTTCATTCATTTTTGATGGCCTTTCCAACATACAAAGATTAAATCTTTATCTTGCACGGACATTACATACAGTGGTCAAATCAAAGCGAGAATATCTAGGTTAGGGTAACCCACACTTCGAAATGGTCACGCAGAACACCATCACTAGGAACAATCGAGGCAATGAAACGATATTAAGGTGACGGCCAGCTGTTTTGTAACCACCACTCTCGCTGGCACTTGAAGTGAAATTCCTATCATAGTCCCACAGCAGACATTTGATTGCACTGTCGTAGGATTATTTAACTTCATTAGGTCAAGGACACATGCAGTGCAGAATCGAGGCGCTGATCTGTTGCTAGGTGACAGCTCCAATGCACCCAGTCGGTACCACAGGAAGTCACCCATGCTTATTACCTGCAGCTGCCCTGCGATTACCAACAGTACAATCCAAGCACATTACTTTGGCAGATTGGGCCTTCCCATTGGTGATGTATGGCATGAAGACATCACATGACCAGCGAGAGGGCTGCCTGTGAGAAAGCTGTCACCCTCTGCAAGACATCTTAAGCAGCTAACATTAATTGCTGAGGGGCAGTTGACATAGAGCTTTGTTATCAAGCGTATTAATTATGGTTCAGTTAAACTGACATGCCTGACAGCAGTCTCTTCAGTGAAGAGAGTTAACAGCATGTTATATTTTGGCCCACTATTATCATGGGTTTCATGTGACCAATTTCCAAATTTTAACTATCCTAAGATTTTGTAAACTACTGGACACTCAATAAATAATACATCTATTGAATATTCGAGTTAAACATTCATTTTTCTTTGGCCAGGATTTGCTTCTGCATTACTACAGAGTAGCTGATTATTTACTAAAACATAAATGTACCTATTTTGAATGAAACCTCAACAAATGTTCGAGAAAAGAGCAGGATAATTAAGTAAGTGGCTGGATCCTTCAGAGAGGCAACACCACGCACAGCTGTGATTATATAAATTTGAGAGTTTAATACTTGCAGTTAAGGGCTTCGGGTAGTTAACTGTTGAAAGCTTTGGATATTTAACTGATCCAGCTCGAGACATGCCACTTGATAGAAAATTGGGAGTTGTTTCTTTTGTTTTCAGAAAAGTGATATGAGAAATTAATGATTAGAAACCAAGCCTGTTTCATGTGGTGATAATGGTGGAACGTTATGCATACTGCGACTCTCAGCTTCCCCTGACACAAATAGCCACACAGTCTCCTGAGAGAGGCAATAAAATACATCAAAACCTTCAAACTAAAAATCTGAAACCTTAAGGCAGCCTGTGGGCTGTGTTTCTTCATTGTATTAAAAGCCACTGTAGCCCTGCTCTTTGGAATTCTTCAATGGTAATTCACACATCCACCCGCTGAGATCCATCCTCTCACCACGAGTAATTAAACTACATGGCTTTTCAGTCCCAATTATTTGAATTGAGGGAAACAAAGTGCAGAAAGAATAAGCTGTTGTAACCCAGTTATTCTGCTCATGTAGGCTTACCGGCAATGATTTATAGGGTTGAGTGCCCATTGATGGAATCATCTTTGAGCCTCATACAGTTCAGGCCTCAGAACTCCAGCTACACTGTTGTCACTCGCTCCTCACCACTGTCTTCTTTTTTTCCCCCTCTCTCTCTCTCAGCCTCACCCAACTTTACCCCAAGCTTCATGTCCCCTGTGTGCTCCAGTATCGCATTCTCTTCCTATGCCTTTCTTTAATATGAAAGACTTTGGGTGAATAAAAATTGGTTTCCACGATGAAAATGATCTCTAGCTAACTGTGCCGCTACGGTGCCAGCATCACATACTAAACAGCAAAGAAAAACAATATGCTGATGAATTATGAAAAAAAAACATTTGTGGCATGTTTTCTCAACTTGAGTTTCTGCTTTCACCTTCTATACTAGACCTTAAACTCAATGTCACTCACTCAATAGATTTTATAATTTACTTTTCACTGACAAAGCAACTAAAAACGAATGTAATGCAATCTTATTTATTAGTCTGAAATCAAAAATAATTTATGACCTTTATATATATTATCAAGTTACTCCTGACTAACCTTGAAAGCAGGAATTTCAATATATAGTTTTACTCCACAAACAGTATCCCAGTTTGAAGAGTCTTTCAAGATCTTTCTCGTAACCACTAGCAACCAAAAGTCATTGAGATAACAAAAGATGTGCAGTCTATTTTTTGCCCATCCTCTTCTTTACTGTTGGTTGGTCCAGCCTCGTACATATATGTACATGTCTTTTCTATCTCTTAGGTGATATTTCAGTGTAGTTATGGCAACCACAGAGAATGTCCCCTGGCACTAAGTAAGCCGATGATAAGGAAAACTGTTTGATTTTGATACCTTTTTTCCATCTGAGAAATTCAGAGTTACATAGTGAAAATTGCTTAAACCCAGTTGCTGCTATTTACAAACACTAGCCTTAGGCTCCTTTTACAGACAAAGCCACATCTGAGAGGGAAAGCACTGTTTATTCAAGGGTCAATATTAGTAAAAGCCCACAAACCTCAAAATAACACCACTTCAAGACCTAACAGACATTATTAAATAAACCTGGCTGTGAGCTATGTGAACTGTTAACAGTGCCTGAGAGGCCTTGCACTGAAAAGTATGTGTGTGTGTGTGTGTGTGTGTGTGTGTGTGTGTGTGTGTGTGTGTGTGTGTGTGTGTGTGTGTGTGTGTGTGTGTGTGTGTGTGTGTGTGTGTGTCTGTGTGTGTGTGTGTGTGTCTGTGTGTGTGTGTGTGTCTGTGAGAGTGAGATCGTCAAGCACAGTAAATGACCAGACTGCCTTCGGCTAGACAAGCAGTAAATTAAGAGAAACCAGACACACAGAGGGCAGGAACAGAATGAGAACTCTCTATGAGGTTCAGGCTTTTTCATTTAATAAAGTGAAAGGCACAAGGGGACTGATAGTTAGAGCAGGTTAATCCCTTGCTAACTCACAATAAGATACAGTAAATATGTTTTCTTCCTGTATAATTATAGCCATGTCGATTCAATTTGCATTTTTCCAATTTGCTTGAGTTACCCATACATTGTCTTCCCAAGTCACAATCATTGGACTTCATTCAGAGTACAGTTAATATAGATACACAAATGGGGAAATGTATTTCTGTATAAAAGATGATCTGCTCCTCCCTCTCCCTCTGTTACCTGACCTTCTAACACCCTGCAGGATTCTGAGCAGCACACACAAAATGCTGGAGGAACTCAGCAGGCCCTGAAGCATCCATGGAGAAAAATGCAGTCGACATTTCGAGCCAAAGCTCTTCAGCAGGATTGGAGAAAAAAAGCTGAGGGTTAGATTTAAAAGATGGGGGGGGGGGGGGTGTAGGAGAGAGAGAACCAGCAGGTGATAGGTGAAACTTGGAGGGGAAAGGATGAAGGGCTGGAAGTTGATTGGTGAGATGAGGTGAGAGAGAGAAAGGGGGATGGAAAATGGAGGGGGGGGGGGGGAGTCGGTTGAGAGGCATTACCAGAAGCTTGAGAAATTGATGTTCATGCCATCAGGTTGGAGGCTACCCAGACACAATATAAGGTGTTGCTCCTTCAACCTAAGTGTGGCCTCATCACAACAGTGCAGGAGGCCATGGATGGACATATCGGAATGGGAATAGGAAGTCACTATTTCTATTAGGATAGAGGAAAGGATATTCTAAAGATGTCTGTATACCCCAGCAGCTGAGAAACAAGAATGATTTTCTTTTAAGTTCTTGCCCTCTACAACTTTTCAAATTTTGCAGTCCTACAGTGTGTTACATTGCCAAGACAAAAAAATATACTGCAGTAGAACACAGCAGATCGAGCAAAATCTGTGGAGGAAAAGGGCTTTTGGGCCGAAACAGGACTGAGAGTGTGAAGGGGAAACGGGTGGTATATATTGTAGAAGTAAGAGACACACCAGAATGTAAGTGCTGGAATTTGGAGCAAAAATAAGACAAACTGCTGCAGAAACTCAGTGGGTCAAGCAGCATCTATGGGCCGGGGAAAGTACCGTTAATAGTTTAGGCTTAGACACTGCATCAGGACTGACAGAGAAGGAAGAAAGCTGGTACAAAGAGGTAAGAGGGAGGGGCGAGATGGGGCTGGTGAAACAGGTCAGGTGGGACATGGGGTTGGGTGAGAGCAGAGGCAACTAGGTGAAAGAGGGCGAGTTTGTGCTTCGTCTTACTGTAGCAGCGCAGATGGCCAAGGACAAAATGGTTGGTGTGGGAATGGGAAAGGGAATTTGATGTGTATTTAATATTTCAGTAATATTTGAGTAATACTATAAATATATTATTTGATTCAGCATTCTGTGTTCTTTACGTAATTCATTATGGGTTATATGTAAGGTACATGAATGGCATAAGTCATTACATGTCATAATCATGCACCTTATTAAAGTTAGAACACATTATTCCCAGCTCTGTGTTTTTTCCTTTGATTAGTTTCATGTTTTGGAGTTACAAAGGATAGCAGTGGCGACAAAGAAGTTTTAAACAAAGCCGAGACAATTAGCTACCTGTTTAACCGCTGCGATACCTTCTGTGTTAAAAAGTGAACGGCAAATTAAGTAAAATGGAATTAAACACTGGCTTCATTGTTTAAATCATTCCACCAAATATGTTTCAAAGATACTGAACTGAAGCCTGCAGATATCCACTTAAGAACTTATACTGGAGAAAAGATAACTCCTGTTGCCAGTGAAATGCAACAATGAACAAGCCATGTTGGGTTTGTATGTGGTAAAAACAGGACGGCCAGTATTCTGGGGCTGTGATTGGTTGAGACAACTACAACTTGATGCAGATCCATTCTCTATGTCCATTCCACATCCTCTGCAATAAAGTCAACTGAAAGTGAATTAAGAAAGGTACTGAATGATGTCATAGCAGTGTTCAAGGATGGCATTGAAAAACGCAGACATACCAAGGGTAAAATTGTGCTAAAGGAAAATGACGCAGACAAATTTTACACAGCCCGTCCGGTTTCTTCTACCATCCATGATAGAGTAGCCAGTAAGCTAGATCGCATGGAGGTTGATTGGCATCCATGGGCAATGCCAGTGGTCCCAGTATCCAAGGATGGGTCTGTCAGGATCTGTGGTGATATCAATGTCACCATCAACCCAGTACTGAAAGCAGAATAGAGGATCTCTTTGCAAACCTTTCTGGAGGAAAACACATCGGCGCAGCAGACTTAGCTAAAGCCTACCTACTATACAGATGGAGGTGGAAGAAGAGTCCAACCTGTTCCTCACCATAAACACTCACAAAGGGATGGTCTCTATAATAGGCTCATCTTTGGAACAGCATCTGCACCTGCTTTCTCGCAGAAAGCTATGGACCAGGTGCTGCAAGGCTGGATGACATTACTGTCACCAGTAAAGATGACAAGGAACATCTCCAAAATCTCAAGACAGTGTTAAAAATGTTAGAAGATTATTGGCTCAGAGCACAACACAAGTGTGAATTCTTTGAACTAAGCAGCATCTACTGTGGTCACACCAAGTATTACACAAGTAAGAATATTTAAGCAGTGATCGATGCCCTAAGACCAAACAAGGCGTCACAGTTGTGGTTCTTTTTCATTTACTATAACTGGTTCCTGCCAAATCTGGCTACTGTGCTCCAGCCCTTGAACTCATACCTACAGATCAGGAAGCAACGCCATGCACACAGTAATGTGACTGGCTTTCCAAAAGGTAAAGGAAATGGTGACATCAGACACTGTACTCACACATCATCAACCACGCCACCCAGTGACGTTTGCCTGCCACACCTCACTTTACGGTGCAGGTGCAGTCATGTCACGTTATGAGTGATGGAAATGAACCGCTTTCCCTTGTTACTGCAGAGGAAAACTTCACACAGATTGACAAACATTCCTTGAGTTTGGTTTGGGGTGTAAAACGTTTCAATGAGTACCGGGACGGGAGAGAGCTTACCCTCTTTACTGATCATAAACCACTAGTATCCATTTTCAATCCACAGAAGTGTATTCGTCTAGCAGGATTACAGCTTTGCACACTGTCAGTGTGTTGAGAAGACTCTTCTCAAGGGCTGGGGTTCCAAAACACTTAGTCAGTGACAAAGGATCACAATTTGCTGTGGAACAGCTTCAGTCATTCCAGAAAGTGAATGGAATAAGATATATTACATCTATACTGTACCACCCAGCTACAAATGGCTTGGCGGAAGGGTTTGTCCAGAGACTAAAGGGCACACTGCGAGCCATGTCAACAGAACGCACCACATTAACACTGAATTGGAAGCTCGCCAATCTCCTCCTTGCATATCGCAATGCAGCAGGCTCCACAACCAACAACTCACCAGCCATGCTATTCCCAGTCGACCCTTGCGCTCACATTTGGACCTCTTCAAACCCATTCTCAAGAGGAATGTGCAGGACATACAGCTGAGGCAAACTGAGGGCTCCTCAAACAAGGAGGTTCAGTGTTTCACTCCAGGACAAGCAGTCCTGGTGAGGGACTACGGAGGTGATCAGAAGTGGGTACTTGGAAAGATTAAGGACGGAACTGGACCACTCTCCTACACAGTGGAGGTTGGGTCTGATATTATCTGGAAACAACACATTGATTAGTTGAGGAGAGCAGAGTTGACTGTTAGAGAACAAAGGTATCCAGATGTCAGAACCACTTCCCACAATCCCAGAGTCAATTTACCTATAGACTATACATTATTTTATATATTAAGCATATACTTATATATCTTGTTCTGAAATGATGACCGTCTCTTTGCCGCCACAGTTGCTGTTTGAGTCATTAACGACTTCATTACATGGGATGACTGTCCGCTCGCTGTCTGTTTGCTTTATTTTGAATTGCAAGTTTCATCGGTCACTCTGTCAAGCTCACTACACAGAAGACCACTCTAGGAAGGCACTCAAATCTAAATGTAGCTTGAAACAAAAGGTGATCCTGACATCCTGTGCCAAGGAGTGCGGAGGATAAATGAAGTCCCATTAAACCAGGTTGAGTCACATCTGAAGTGGAAGACTCAATGTTCCCATCACAGGAATGACACAGTATCGCACTGTTACTGCTCTATGATGATTGGGCTTCAGTCAGGCAACTGGTTCTTTTTGCCCGATTGAATTGGTTGTGTGCTGATTTACCCCCAATGAATCAGACAAACATGCTCCTGCACTTGCATTCAAAATCAAAATGCTTTCACTGGTTTTGATGAAAGGTTACTAAAGGTTATTATCCCTGGACCTTAGAAGAACGAGGAGAGATTTGATAGAGGTGTATAAAATTATGATGGGTATAGATAGAGTGAATGCAAGCAGGCTTTTTCCACTGAGGCTAGAGGAGAAAAAAAACAGAGGACATGGGTTAAGGATGAAGGGGGAAAAGTTTAAAGGGAATATTGGTGGGGGGGGCTTCTTCACACGGAGAGTGGTGGGAGTGTGGAATGAGCTGCCAGATGAAGTGGGAAATGTGGGCTCACTTTTAACATTTAAGAAAAACTTGGACAGGTACATGGATGAGAGGTGTATGGAGCGATAGGGTCCAGGTGCAGGTCAGTGGGACTAGGCAGAAAAATGGTTCGGCACAGCCAAGAAGGGCCAAAAGGCCTGTTTCTGTGCTGTAACGTTCTATGGTTCTAAATCTGAACTGTTCATTCTAGCACTCTCCATAGACGCTGCCTGACTCGCTGAGTGTTTCCAACAATGGTCTTTCTGCAATGGATGACCTGTCTCCCACAGCTCTGGCCAGCACGTCTGTTTAAATGCATTCACATAGCCTAGTACAATAGTCAGGCACAATCTTAAATGATTCTTGACAATCTTGCTTAGTGTAGCAATTGAATTTCTTTTGATTTGCATGACAATTGATGTCATTTCATTAACTTGCAATAATAGTCCAGATTTGTTCCTTACTGAACAATCAGATGGCAAGAGCTGTCATTCTTTAATTCTCTTGCTTGTTCTGTATTTATCTGCAGTGAAGAATTTTCCCTCAGCTATCAGTATGATCTCATCTTTTTTCTGCCTCTTTTTTTAAATTCTGCTTTTGTTACTTGCAGAATTGCCCATCCCAGCACACAGTTCACCAGCTTCCAACCCTCCACTTAAGTTCATCCATTTGTTCAGTATATCCCATAGTCCAAACCACACATTACTGATTTTAATGAGCATTACCAGCCACCAGTCAAGTGGTACCATAGTTCTAAAATTCTTGTACAATGCCGGGGGTCAGCATGAACAGATGTTGCAATGAGATACAGCAAGGAAATTAATTGGGCAAAGAAATGGCCAATTGACTATAACAAGTAAAATATGAGTCATACCCTCTGGTAGGGGAAAGAAGGTTTAAAATGCTCATTGAGACCTGGGCATCCTTGTACAGGAATCAATTAAATTACGCAGGTAAGGAGAGAAACTAGGAAGGGAAATGCTCTGTTGGCCTTCAATGCAAGAATTTTTTAATACAAAAATAATGATATCTTATAGCAACTGCAAAGGCTCCTGCTGCGTAAAGGTCTACCCCTAACCCCACCTCAGGAACGACACACTTACCACAGAAGAAATGCAGGGAAGATTCATTCAATTAATTCCCAGGATGTGTGGATGATCCTCTGAAGACAGAAGAAGCAGTCTGGGCCTGCACTCTGAAAGCTTTAGAAAGATGAGAGATGGTTTTATTGCAGCCTACAATGTTCTTACCGAGTTTCAGGGGAAGATGCACTGGTGAGTGTCGAGAACATAGTCTAGAATGGCCATCAAGACAACAATAGTAAGGTTTTTTCTTCACCCATACAGAACAGCATGAATTCTCGACCCAAGAGGTTGGTGGGGAGTTGGTCACTGTACAAGTTCAAGAACAACAAAAGCAGATTTTGGGGCATTAAGAGAATCAAGGGATTGAGGGTTAGTACAGGAAATCGCCACAGAGGTAAAAGATTAGTTATGACCCTACTGAAAGGCAGAAAAGGTGCAAGGCTCCAAATGGTCTCTGGTGCTGCTTATTATATTCTCACGTTATGTAAAATAGAACAAAGATATTGACTGAGGCAAAACTTCTTTCAGTTTTAAATCAACGTGTGTGCAATATAATCAAAACATTGTGCTGACTGCCAGATGATTTTTTTCTTCCTCTGCGTCTCTATTCCACCTTGCCTATGCTCAAAGGTCAGGCACTTCTTGTCAAGTGCCAGGAAAAACCAGAGAAGCCAATCTGAATTGCTCCTCTGATTTGACCTTAATACCTGCGGGGAAGTACCTATACTCAAAAGGAGAGAGGAGATTTTAAACTGATAATGTTGAGAAATGTTATCTTGAATCCATCCATCCCCTTCTGAAAGTGATCTTGCTAAACTTTGTGTTCCACTGCCAGTATTGTTCCATGTGCATCACAATACTGTGTAGTGTTGGCACATAGCAGCAGCACAACTAACGAAGCAGTATGCTTCTGCTCAAATACAGCTTGAAGCCTTACTTAGTATCTCAGTACTTCGTGTTTTGACATCAACCCAAGATTTTACAATTAAAGCTTCAGGAAACTATCCACAACCTCCTATTGTGCAAAAATCTAGAACATCTCTTCAGTATAACTCATGCCATCATATCATCAAAGCTTGAATCATGGCAGCTTGTAGCCACCAGCCATATTTAGATCCTGTCTCCTCTTTGTCTTTGTCCTTTGGTAACAGTAATGAGTTGTACTTGTCATCGTTTAAAGGGCAGGCGTATTCAAAACTCCTTACCATCATCTGCGCTCTTCTCCCTGACATTTTCATTATTCAGACCTATAGATTCCCTGACACTTCTTCTCTGACCTTTGATCCTGTCCCTTTAGAGGCCATATTCAAACAGAACAAAACAGGTTTATTGCCAACCCTGGCTTGTCTGTGATCTTTCATAAATGACCAAAGATCAGAGTTCCCTTTTTCAATCAACTAGCTCTAATGAAAGGGAACAGCCCCCACCCCCCTTTTCTTCACTCTAACGACTGCTTTTGCTCGACTTTAATGCAACTGTCGGCGCAGACTGCGGCGTCCATGGCCAGGGCTCTGGCAGTGCTATACATCCCCAGCACCAGAGAGGTGCTTAAACATTTGCTTGTCATGCAGTTAGGGTATTTATTTCTGCTAGCTCTCCTGTTAATTTATATTGAAGGTCCTTCAACTAACTGACAGTGGCAGAGTGGAGAAAACACCCTGAAGACCCGAAACAGCGGAAGTTTCTAGAGCACTATGAAAAATAGCAGCAATTCATGGGAACACTGGTCTTAGATTTCACCAAGCAACTTTGTATTCCTTAAACTTAAATGATCTGTGTCTATGGTTATTTCTGCCATGAATTCATAGACTTTAAAAAAAGGACCGTTCAATAGAGCTTTGATGTGGCATTGACCTCCCCTTGACTTTATACCATCATACTGAAGAGGGTGTTGAGAATAGGAATTGCCATAAATCCATCTGATCAGCTCTGCGTTGTAATGATTTAATCATCGCACAGTTATTCTAAAGGAAAGTTTGAACCACTAGATAATCTCATGAATGTTTAACAGACCCATGAAGAAATCCTCCAAACCATGGTTTAATACAATAGTTGAAACAATACATGTGCAAACCTTAAAGCAAATAAGGACAACAGGATTAAAAATCAAGCATTATGTAAAAAACAATTAAATGTAATATCAATTTGCAATAACACTTTTTATGTGGTTACCCCTCATCAACAACAATGAATGAGTATATCAAACTAATGATTAAAACTACACAAGTCTTCAAAATCACACCACTAAAAATTCAGGATTTTTAGTCATCTTCACAGGAAAAGACAACAACTTGAATTAACATTAAATGTAAGGGAATACGAATTTTACAGCTCAAGTTCTGTATTTGTGAAATTATAAAACATTGTATCTAGAAGGCATCTACTGAGGAGTATTATGTAAAGTCTGCAGGTAAAAGGTATGATTTGTTCTTAAGCTGGATTTTCTTTCTGTTTGCCTGCATCACATAGCAGAAAACAGATCAGACATCAATACAACTGCATTCTCAAATAACTTCATGTAGATAATATATTGCTTAATACACTTCAATATAGGTTAAAACTGCAAAACCACCACAACCTCTCAGTATGCGGAAAGCAGCTTGACAATTTGGTGAAAATTAAGAAGAATGAAACAAGAGCTAGTGCAATATTACTCTGGAGTGTAACATGATTACTGGCAAAATATTGTGAGATTTTCAACAATAATTACACAGTGCAAATGTGCACAGGCTAAACTTGAGTTTTTTCTTATACTGAATGCAGAGATGCCGGGACAAGCAACAGCAGCTACAAAGCAAACCCAAAAGTGTCCAGCAAGAGCCCATTGCATCAAAATTTAGCAGAGAGTCAACAACTTACTGGTTCCAGATGTGAGAAAGAACTGCAAAATAAAAGTGGAGAACTCCAGTTTTTCCACATTTAATACACCACTGTGGGTGTAATCTGCTTTCTGATAAACTATGAAGAGAGTGTAAATACTGTGACATCTTACATCACAGCTATTTCAAACCCTAACTACACTGCCAGAATATGCAGTACACACTCAATTAAATAGCCCGTTTAAAACTACTGTTAATGGTATTCCAGAGATTACTTCACATTTGCATTATTTCAGAAGACAATGAAGTAAAATTCAAAAACAATCTGCCAGAGTGTAAATGGTTTACATTTTAAGTCCCTTTTAATGAGGATGTCCACAGTTTGTTTAGTCGTCTTATATTCCTTTTAGAGCAGAATTCTTTTTTGCAGATCCTTTCAATCTCTGTCAGAAAACCACAGTGCTACCTGTAAATGAAGCAAAGGGCTCCCGCACTTTTTACACCCACTAATTAAAGCGCTGTTTACACTCATTGATCCAAATAACTTTTAATAAAAATTGGATTCTGGCTATTTACTCACATTTCTGTGATATTCTGCTGCTTTTAAGATTCACAGTGTGTATTATCAGAACACAGTAGGAGTGTTTACCCTGTCAATCAGCTGTCAATCCTCAGAGGATTCTACAAACACTCCCTGTGGCTGCCCAATGTCTCAGAATACTGTAATTATCATTTTAGCATCTCACACTTTTAATTCCATTCGAGAAACCCTTCAAACATTGTGCAACCATTTTCCTGACTCCTCCGACTTATTTGTCTAACTATTTTGTCTGTTATATTTTGAATCTGATACCCCGCTAGCTAGAAGTGTTAATGTTTCCACTTGGAAAAAAGCTTATCCTAAAACAGCCGTGGTTCAAAGTGCTAATGCTGGCTTCAAAGCTGCCAGATTGCTACATATCCAGCCACTGGGCTCCAAGTTGTGTGAGCAAAATCCTAGGCAGTGGCACTTAGTGGCGATGTAGTGATATACAATTAGTGGTAATGCATGCGTTATTTAGTCATTAGCAATAGCTGCCTCCGCCAATGTTTTCCACGTCAGAATGTGGCGCTTGGCACTCTCCTCCATGCCTCTGGCTCATTCTCCAATACAAACAGGCTTCGTTTATAAACAGAATAACAGCATGTTTATTCCTCCTTCCAAAGCCTGGCATGGAAGGATGTGTTGGTGGAAAATGTGCAGCCTCTCACCAGGATCCCACAGCATTCCCTTTCACTCATGGTTTCTCACTGGCACAAGCATTCATCGCCTTTCTGCACAAGAGGCTAAAGCGGGCAAGGGAACCCAGCCATCACTATTGGGTCTCATTCTTGACAGAAGTGACTACTTTGACCAGTTTATAGAACAAACAATCTAGTGTTGGCTGGTCATGTTTTGAAATTTGCCATTGTTCATTAAGCACATAGATTTACTGACTTAGAGCCATGTTAACCAATAATCTCTCATGACAATTTAATCCATCTTTTTTCAAACAAACTACAATTTCTTCATATGCAAATGACACAAGGAGCAGGACTCTGGGGTTCTAATACCTCCAATCAACCACTTGAACTGTTTTTACACTCGGGATGAACTCCCATTGTTTTAACAGCATCAGAGTAAATCCTGTGAAGGAAATGAACCAGCCCACGCTGGATGGCTTAACATCCCTCAAGAAGGAAACATTTAAGAAATAATCTACTGGTAAAACAGCACTTCTCCCACAGTGGAGAACAATCAAATAATTTCCTTATCCATTTTTCAGTAAGGGTTTGCAGGGCTATAAAATGGTCAGAGGCAAGTCCACTAAACTTTAATCTAGTCTTTCATCTCATGACCTATATTGAGGGCCTACTGTACTGTCAGAGCTACATCTTTTTGGATCGAATGTTAAACCAACACTTCATCTACTAACTCAATGACTCAGATGATCATTAAAAAGCTCACTGGCACTATGAAAAGGGAAGGATGTTTTCCTTCCAAGTTCCTTCATCAAAACAATAAGTAAAAGGTTTATTGCTTCACTGTTGGTGGGAAACTGCAGAGAACGATTATCAAGCATAGCTCTCTGCTCAGTCAGATGAGACGGTAAGGTACAGAATAAATCCATTAATTATAAGGAGCTAGCAAGGCCGTAAACTTGTGCAAAATGTATTGACAGCCTTGTTATTGGCAGAGGCAGCAAGAATCCAAATTGATTTAAATATAGTGAAAATCAAATTGCAGAAAGCGAGTTAAATATCAAAGTGTAGATGAATCCTGTGTCTTTAAGAATCAAGCATGCAATTTATTGCTTAATTTACATAGAATAAAAATTATGTAATATAATGTCAATCTAATGAGCATTTCAGATTTGCAGATTATTTTTTCCATACTACTTTATCTATAAGATTGATCAATTGTAGTTCAGAGATTAAACAACTTTTTTTTAAAGTTTACAGATTATCTACAGTTAAAATTATCTTAACTTTCAATCACAAAGATCATTTCCTTCAAATTTATTGTTGGATGAAATGCTAATAGTTCTAAAAGGATTTTCATCAATAGAAAAAGCAATACTGAAATGTCATCTAATCACATTTTTGAATAGAGAGAAAGAAAGACTTAAATTGCATTTCACTGGTTTCTGCCTTAATTTCATGAAGTCCCAAAGTGCTATAGAGCCAGTGAAGTATTTCTGAATTATTAGAATACTAGGAAACAATGACAGCCAATTTGATGACAGTAGGCTCCCACAGGCTCCCACAAACCATATATTAACATCCTGAACATATAAATAAGAGTAGGATACTGGGATTTCAATCTCCAACCGAGTATTTCTCATGTTAAATGAAGTGTCTTCAGAGGGCAATGCAAGTTGTTGTTGAGTTGTGCCCAATACACTGTTGAAGAAAATAGAGTGAAATATATGAAAACATAATCCCAATGCACAACAGTGCAGGCGAATCTGTTGCATACAAATACCCAGAATTAACTACCTTTACTGACAAATTTGCCAATAAAATATCTGACTACAGTAATGTTATCTATACAAAGAAAAATACAAACCTATTATCAATACACCTACATTACTAAACCAATTTACTGATTTATACAGGGCTAAAATTATTTGCTCTAATGTTAGTATGAAACATGTCAACACATACCTACTTGTGTAATGTTTACAAATACAATATTTCTCAATAATTCCTTTTTTTAAAAATAATCGAGGTGTTTCAAATGGATTGAGTTAATGTACTTGTTACTAACATCATCAAGCACAACATCAAGCCCGGGATGTCTGCAAGTCTAAATTTGTCACTTCAATACCACACACTATCCAGCCTATTACTATCCGGTCTAGTTATTTTTGGTGCAATACTGAAATAGCTGCAGCAGCACCATGCCCTGCACTGTGACAACACAGCAAGTGTGAACACTTACAAACGCTGAAAATGAAAAAAGGTTTTGTTGAATATTTTTGGCTCCATATCAGAGCAATCCTTTATCTGCTTGAAGCGGGTGTTCAGAAAAGTACTACTGTATACCTTGGTTTGGACTTCTGGTTCCTCTCAGCATTTCTAGTTTATTGAGTCTGGAGAAATGTTTTAATGTTCAACACCCCTAGTTAGTCGTGCACTGAGCAAGTTCTTCCTGACTTTGGAGAAAAGTAGATCATGGTTCATGATCTCAACTGACACATGCAACATGGATACTCTTCATAACACGCTAATTTGTACATCTGTTCACCTCCTACAGCTGTCTCGCAATATAAAAAAATCTTTAAAATTCTATAACTTGGACTGTTCCATTCCTAATTTTCAGGTTTGTTAAGAGAATATATCTTTATTCCTTTTCCCAGAGTTAAGCAGAAAACATTTCAGATATTTAGCAGAAAGAATGAAGCCGATGTCAGTAAAGATAGGAATGTGTGTCCTGCTTTCCACTCCTGATTTGCAAATGGACAGCTTTCATGGTGCTTAGCACTTGCTGCCTGAGTTACTTGCTGGCTCTTGCCTGTGCTGGATTGAATTACCACGCAAACAAGCTGCCATTTTGAAATACCCTCTGGATTTTATTTCACACTGGGAAAATCGATCAGCCTGCCAAAAGAATTCACCAGAATTATTCCTGATGAACTGAAATAACTGTCTTTCATATAGAAAGCCAAATACTACCTACACATAACCAAACTTTGTAATTTAAGAACTGTACAATTCCCACACAGAATAAATATCATTCTTCATCTTGCATTACAATCCAATTTCAAAAGTGATTTTCTTTAATGCTACAATAAATACAGATTGCCTTTTGCTGATTGCTTAAGCATTCCGAGAAAGAATGCACCGAAGATGAATTTTGCATTTTCGCTCTGAATGCAAATATCTTTGAAACCATTGACATTTCTCAGTTTAATCTTCTGTGTGCATTCTTCATCACACTCTATGTGTCATCAGCAACTTGGCAATTCACTCATAAGATACCTTGGAGCAGCATTTTCCAATTCAATAAGGAAAATCCTTAATTGTTTTCAGACAAGCTCTAAATGCATCTCCAAAGGCAGTAGCATGGACTTTCCTGACATGCAATATATTGGCGCTCCATAATATGCTGCTGCCTTTCCATCAGCCTAACTCGGTAACAGATCCATTACTCCACTACTTCTACAACTTCATACCCACAATGTGGTAGTTGTAATGAACAATTCAGGCACTGAAATGATGGCACTTTTTTTCTCCAACCAAAGCTTAAATGTAGCATTACATTTGCACAGAAAAAACATGGTTCTTTAATTTCCAGTGTATACCTCTGGGGAAAAAAGTAAAAACAAAAGATTATTAAAATTTAAAAGAAAAATGCTGAGAATACTCAGCAGACCAGTCAGTAAACATGGAGGAAGAAACAGAGTTAATGTTTCAGATCAATGACCCTTCATCCTGAAAATTTCATCCAATCCTACATCCACATATCCATTTCAAAAGAAGATTATAACCCATGATCTTATTATCTAAGAAATAATGCTCCTTTCTCAGGGCTCCTGCTCAGCACAGTCAAACTCAGTAGCAGAGCTCTACTACAAATGTGGCTATTTCAGAACACAACAAAGACAAGTTTAAGAATGAGCTCCAGAACTGCATCCACTGACTCAACACATCATTTTCCCAGCAGCAGAATACTTTCCTAACACAGCCTCCCATCGTTCTGGCAACAGGCACTATGTGCTCAGTGCAATCAAAGGTACCCGTAAGTCTTGTATAAATGATTTTGCACAGCCATTTCTCATTGGAACAAGTGTTGTGTATGTTAAGGGGACACATACTAGCAGCGGCGTTTAAGTAATTGTTTGATTTTATTGCTTATTTTCTTAACCCCTCATATTTTACTTTCTCCCCTCCTGAAGGCATTCCTTCCCTGATCCAAAGGCACTGAAATCCCTGAAGAGCCTTCCCAGAATCATTACTATCTGTGTGGACCATTACAAGGAGTGAAATGAAACTAGTGCAGGGGCCATGACCCTTCATGCTACTGAGATCCTACATGACCAATGTCCATGGCCAGAGTATATAGACGCATGGATCACTCAATAATATCAGAAGTGGGAATCACTGGACCATTTGGGCACAAATCACCCCACCACTGACAGCATCTACAGGAGATGCTGCCTCAAAAAGGTGGCAGATATTATCTAGGATGCTTACTATCTGGATCATGCCTCCTTCTACGAACTACCGTCAGGCAGGATGTACAGAAACTGGAAGTCCTGCACTACCAGGTTCAAGAGCAGCTACTTTCCTCCAACCATCAGGTTCTTGAACAAATCCACACAATCGTAATCCTAGCTCAGCAACGGATCACAATGGACCACGGACTTGTCTTCAATGGTGTCTGGTTTTCTGCACAATCTTTTTTCCCCACTGAATGGCATAATTTCATGTCTAATTTATACTGTGTATTGTGTGTACCTACACACGCCTGTGATGCTGCTGCAAGCGAGTTCTTCACTGCTCCTCAACCTCACTATACTAGACAATAAACTCTGCTTGACTTTACCAAGAGTGCCTCCAAGAAAATGTGGCATTGTCGCAATGAATAAAAACCTTATCCTTCCCTGATCCAGTCAGCTGAGGCCATTCTGGCAGCAATCAACTAGAATTGGATAAAACATGGACAGAGACTTGTGCCTCTGATAGTACCTCAGCTCCCTCCTTAGAGCTTCAGAGAAAGTTAACTGAAGAGCAACACATACAAAATGCTGGAGAAACTATGCCAGCAGCATCTATGGTAAAAAGCAGAGTCAAAGTTTTGGGCCGAAACCCTTAGGGGGGAACTGAAGAGCCTGGTGATTCTGGATGGTGACCCAAAGAAAACCGAAAGGTCAGGGGACACAGCAGAAACTAAGGATCTAAGGTATTCGATACTAGACTGAGTAGTAGCAATTCCCTAGGAAAACCTTTGCCTCCGGTTGTTTGCCTGCACATGGAAAGGCTTTGCCTCATCTTATTGTAATATTGCTATTGATGAAAGGGAGAAGTGTATCCATGTGATAATATTACAGATAATAAAACATCCCTTAAAATGCAGAATCTGAAATAAGTGTGTGTAATATAAAGAATGATCAGGATGCTAGCCCAACTCTAACAAAAAAGATGCATATTAATCAGTACAGCTGAGTAAAGCAGGGCATTCAACCTCCCAGGAAGCCCAACAATGAGAGCTACTTATTCCACACACAGTTAGCGTTAAGTGTTAATTAAAATCATTTCAATCTGAAATTGTAGTGCTCTCACACTGCACTCTGCATTCAGCTCTCTGCTTCTCTCCAGTACACAAAACATCCAAAAAAAACTACGACTAACATTTTGCTCAAAGTTCTCACCAACCTCTGCAGAAAGCTTTGTTACATCTTGGGTTAAACATCTAGGCACAAGACAAAGATGGGGCCAACTCAACTTCCAGTTCAATTTTCCCATCGCTGAGTGACCTAGGTAACATTCTGAGCAATACAGAATAAATTGAATTTCTTCAGCATTTTGTAAGGATTAGAAGGAATTGTTTGCCGGCAATGACTTTTTACCCTGGCTCCTTTCCTACCAGTATATTCTGCCACTCTACAGAAAAAAATTCAGATGGTCTAAGACACAGAACAAACACAACTTGAATTGAGTCTTTTTTCATCAATTTGAACTGTAGGAGGGGAAGCAATCAACTTTTCTTGGCTATTCAGTTACTTCAAGGTTTAATCTTTCTCTGGTGGAAGGGAAAAAGTTTCTTCATTGTGTGGTCCTGCAGAGATTTATTTCTTTTTAGCCTTTATCCTGGGTTTGTTTATTTCTCTTTTCTTCTCAATTTTAATCAAGATGGTCTCACCCAATTTCAGAATCTACTGAATGAACTTTCTTGTCACTCACAGATGTTCCCCTTGTGGTTCTATGCGGCTTTTCTTCGCTCTACAGAGTGTTAGTATTACGCTGACAAGGCTTTTCGCTTTTCATTACTTCCTTCAACATCTCTGAGCTCTGTCCTTAAAGCAGGAGCATCAAATAGGGCATGTTATATCACCACTTATGAAGTCTTTGAGGTTAATTGTTTAACTAACGGCCAATGATGTAAGGGGTCATCACCCCAAATGCCATTGTGAAACGGCATAGGAATAGTGACCTTAAAGCTGCAGAACAGCTGCATGAAGTGTTGTAGAGGAGGTGAGGGGGAAATACAGTGAGGGAGGAGCCCACACAATCATATGCCCCAATCAAGTCCTATGCCACCAGTGGCCCAACACCATGTCCACATCTGGGATGATCAAAGTGGAGACTTAGGTTTCCATCTGCACAGAAAGGTGGGGAACAGTGAAACAAGCAACAGGTATATCGCCTCCATCATCCTCAGCACCAAAAACTGAGACCGGCAGATGCAGCGTGTAAGTTATCGACAACGCGGTGTGGACCTTTTAGTTGACATCCATTGGGGTCCCCAAGTGCGATGTCCTAAAAGCTTTCCAGTAACCAATGAAGGTTCTACAGTAAGTTGTACTCACATGTGCTTGAGAAAGAATGTGAAGTATTAACAGTGACGTCATGAAGTATGTGACTGAGGCCAATAAAATGCTAACAATGCCAAGGCAACCTTCTTGATGGGCTTAACTCGCCCAGTAAAATATCATTGCTGCACGGTTATACCAAGGAATCTAATTTCAGTTCTTCAGGCATTTGGAAAACATACATGATTGGTGTCAGGGTGACATAAGGATGCATTACTAGCTTATTTGGATTTAACCATATCTTCATTCCTGTAGTTACACATTTAAATCCAGACGCATCAAAGCTCTATCTTCTCTGATTTCAAACACAGCACACAAAAAAATAGATCAGCATTCAAGCAATCAATACGGCAACTAATTATTAATGACACTAATTCCCAAAGGCCTGCTTGACGTTTGCAAGTTAGAACATTTAGCAGGGAAAGCAGAAAAAATAACTGCCAGAAACCTAATGATGGAGTTAAAATGATGTTTCTTGCACCTCATATTTGTTACTTTTCATTGTTTCTCCCCCAAGAACACATCAAGGGTATCAAATAAGCGCCAGTCACAACACCAACACCGTTCCGTCTTCTTACTTTATTAAATGAGATTTCAAAGCTCATCTCCTTTCACAGCTAACTTCTGTGTTCTCAAACCTTAAGAGAAGCTCTGAAGAAATGCTGCTTTTAGAACAAAAAAAATTATCTTCACTAGAGCAGCACCACTTCCCAACATACACTGACTACCCTTGCTCGTGCACACTGGTGTAACAGTCTGACGCAAATAAAAGGCAGAATGGACGGTACAAAACAGCAAACAGTGCGCTGCATTCCTAAGGCAAGCCCTCCTTCCCCAAGCAGCACACTGTGACTAGACTCTTTGTTTTTTTTAAACAAGAAAATAGTCACTTTCTGTCACGGCCTTTTTGTTTTTGCATCTTGTTTGTTCATTTACAGACAGGAAATTTGTCCAAAATAAAAGAAAGGAAAAGGTAATCATAATGGACCAGATTAGGCTGGTTACATATTACATTAACATGTGGGAGGATGATAGGAGAGTGGCTCCCTGCCCATGGATACCGGAGCCGTGTAGAAAAAAAATTCAATCAGTAGAGTTAATGACAAACTTGAAGTAGGCCCCAACAAGGACAAGCCAGCTTTTGTATTGCTGGGGGTTGCAGAAGATACTGTAATGCAAGTTAAGCTGCTGCTTATCACTCTGTAGTGCACTTCCAAAGCATCCCCTATAGGAGAAGGGGAGATGCCTATCGTCAGAAAGATGATTTCAATAAGGGAGGAATAAGCATCAGGGTGGGGGAGGGGGTCAAAGAATGTCCCACTCCACAAAGGTGAAGAGCCTTAGTTCTCATTCATACTAAGCAAAGGCATCCAATTAGGCCTAGGTATTTAACTGTTGAAATGCTGAACACAATAGATGCTCCTTTAAATTGTGCACTCTCAGCAGGGGATACACATGTCTGGACATTCCAAGGCATGTACGGAAATATACTACTAATGCCTTCATTTCCCAGTTGCTCACGATAACGCCAGCAAATAACTTAGTGGTACAACATAGCAACATCCAAGTAGGAGAGCCCCCAGGGGAATTCCCAACAGGTGTGTTATGAAAAACACCACAGCAAATTCTAATACTACTGGAGATCTGACAGCTCCTTTATCTGTGCTGTATCAGTGTGTATCAGTGCAGAATTATATGGACTGAAACTCTGTTCAACCTTGTGTCTAACATTTCGTCATCGACCACTTTGTTTTCTTTAATTCTGCCTGTGGCTACAAATGGAGATAGAGGGAGCAGAAGATTCCAGGAGCAGAGATATCCACCAGATACAAATAGCACATTATGCCATTCAAAGGTTTTAAACTTTGCCACCAGTCGTTCTGTGACACAGAGAGGAAAACCAGACATCAGCACTTTACTCTCCCTCCTGACCCTTTGTGACAGATACTTACTATCACCAACACAGTGAATGGATAAGATCACCGAATCATGGCAATTTCTTCCGGTAGACATGTGGTATCTGGCAGCTATTGAATAGAGGAAAGGTTCCTTGTGTAGCTATTTTGAGCAGCCTTTTAAAGGCAATCTAAAAGCAGAAGCAATCTTCAACTGCTTTCACTTACCCCATTTCCAAAATCCAGGCTACCTCCTACAAGAAAATTCAGGCTAACACTCCAAGGAGATGGAAATAGTTCAAGGATCCAATGCAATTTGTGAAGCAGCAACAATAGTACATTTATTTAAATATAGTTTTCAAGTTGTGATGCTGGTGCTATTGAAACCAGACTCACTGCATCTGATCACAATCTAATGTCAAGCAATGGAGACAGTTTATCCAGCAGCAATTATGGACCAAGTTGTTCCGACACGCCCCACTATTCACGTCCTAAAGCAGAACATTGGGAGACGATGAAAAGGCAGTACGATAGAGAAAGATGCTAGGTTCAAATATCGAGCATGAGAACATTCAACCTCATACAAACTGAAGAGTAATCCAGGGGCCTCGCAGGAAATTATCTATGTAAACCTCAGCCTACTTCTGCTATCAGCATTTAGTAAATGTGCAAAATTAAAATCCTCTTAAGGTAACCCAGACTGGCTTCTGGGTTTCTTGACCTGGCATCTCAAAATGCAAAATAACAAACACATCTGTTACTCTATAATTTGTACACTGTTTTTTTTTAAACTAAACTTATTTGTATTTGCAGCTATTGTCCTATAGAGTCAACAATTATACTTTATCAATCATTTATAACCAGATGTCTAGGTGGATGATTCAATTATCAATGTACACTGATCATATTCAATGAAAAATCCAATAAAATATCTTAATTTGGTTTTTGAAAACTGCATTGTAAAGAGAGTAGCAGATTTAGATTTTTTTCTGAAAGGTATGCTTACAATCAGAATATGTGTTTTAAATACTTCATAAAAAATACTCCCAAAAGTCTGCAATTCTGTTGGGTAAATCTGGACAACTTCCTCCATTCAACACTCATCTCATATCTGCTATGTGTTCATATATCTAAAACTGTGCCCACGAGATCAAACAAATGATTTTTTTAATGCTTGACTCCTACTCCAGAAATATTGAGAAACTCAGGAGAAACATTGACTGCTCAGTCACCCTTAATTTCTTAGAAATGGTGCCAAGGGAGTTTTGAACCATCAGATGAAACATAAAGCCTTTCCAGCCCATTTAGATGGGTGCAACACAGAGCAACTGTTCAAAGGGGAGCAGAGCTGTCCTGTTTACTATCGGGGAAAAAAAGAGAGCATTTTCTCTTTTTAAGAGAGCATGATATGTGTAAATTGTGCTGAACTTAACAAGATACCAGTGACCATATTTCAAAAAAAGACTGTTGCATCCTAAGGTCAAAGAAAGCTCAATATAAATGCAGCTTTTTGTTTCCACCAATGAGGTTATCAGGAGCAATTATTTTCAACAGTGAGAATCATTAGAAAATTATCAGCACACTAAAGTTGTCCAATAGCTATATTATGAGGGACAAAGCTGTCAGCAACTTCCCCATTTCATAGTAATACAAGGTCACCTGAATTGTGCCATTACATCAACCTGTCAGTCAATATCAGCAAAACTGAAGAGCTGATCATTGACGACAAGAGGAAACCAGAGGCCCATGAGCCTGGCTTCATCGAGGGATTCGAAGTGGAGAGGGTCAGCAACTCGGGTCAGTTCCTCCATGTTATCATTTCAGAGGACCCGTCCTAGGTCCAGTATGCAACTGCCATTGCAAAGGAGGCATGGCAGCTCCTCTACTTTCTTAGAATTTCGCTAAAATTCAGGTCGTCATCTAAAGCATTGACCAACTTCTATGATGCGCGTTGAGAGTCTACTGACTGGTTGGATTGTGGCCTGATATGTGCCCTTGAACGGAAAAGCCTACAAAAAGTAGTAGTACAGCCCAGTCCATTACGGGTAAAGCCCTCCTCACTACTGAGCAGATCTACAAGGTGTGCTGTCGCAGGAAAGCAGCTTCCATCATCCAGGCCATGCTCTCTTCTCACTGATGCCAGCAGGAAGGAGGTATGGGTGCCTCGGGACCCACACCACCAGATTCAGGGACACTTATTACACCTCAACCATCAGGCTTTTGAAAAAGATGGTGCAACTTCACCTAACTTCACTCACTCCAACACTGAACTTATCCCATAACCTAGGGACTCTTTCAATGACTTTTCATCTCATGCTTTCTATATTTATTGCTTATCCATTTATCATTATTAATTTTTTCTTTTTGCGTTTGCTCAGTTTGTTGCTGTTTACACATTGGCTGTTTCGCTGTCTTGTTATGTGCGGTTTCTTTGTACTTAGTATGAATGCCTGCAAGAAAACTTAATCTGAACTTTGAACCTCAAAATAAAATCAGATTCATAAGTGCAGGTCACCTTTAAGACATGGTAAAATTGTTTCTTCAGATAGCTGGACATGGCTAATCTACTAATAAAATTCAGATTATTACTGGTGCACCTCATTGTTAGAGTTGATGTACTAAAAATACCACAATCTATAATCAAAGCAGCTTCCATTAGCCTTCAGCTAAGGAAGCCTTATTCTGTCCTGAACAATGGCTTCTAATCTATTATGTGAGTTATTTCCTTGACAGTTAATTTTTATAGAAGTTCCGAAGGAACTAAATTGAAAAGCAAGAAACCTAGATGGAAATACTTCTGCATAACCTTCACCCAACAGTTAGTTAGCTATCATTAGTTCACCATTACGCTACTCTTAAGTTCCCTGAGACTACACTTGATTTTGTGGTAATTTTAGTGGCATGGGCACAGCACAAGAAATCTTTGTATGCCTCACCATGGCAAGCACTGGATTCCTCACACCAACAACTACCTAACGCTTTGCTCCGTAAAACACTGGATATTTTGAATAAGCAATATTCTGTGCACCACAGAGAGCTGTATTTCCTACAGTGGGAAACACCCCCTCACAAGTACTTCATTGGCCATAAAAGTCATGAGAGTTCTACTTAACTCCAAATCATTCTGCACTGAAGCTTTACGTGCGATTCCATCTACAATGCCTTTGTTTCTGTGGGGACTGATCCAGCAATGCCTCAATTTTAAAATTCTAAACCTTGATTTCACATCCATCCTTGGCTTTAATCCCCTTCATTTCTTCCTCTTCTAATTTCGATTCATTGACCAACCTTGATTTTCACCACTTCACCTAATGACAATGTGCCTTCAGCTGCCATTATCTTCTCCATCTCTATTCCTCTTTTAAGAGGCCTCTTAAAATCAAACTCTTTGACTAACATCTGTCTTACTGTCTTATTCTCAGACATATGGGATGTTGCAAAATTCACTGGCGCTTGAGTGTGGACATCATGGAAATAAGCCCAGATTCTGAGGGAATGTGAAGTATTTGCGCACTGAGAAGAAGCTGTGAACAGCAAGCTTGCCGTAATAAAATATGCTTTTATGTACATTGTCCAAATTGCCTTTGGATTTTAACTCTGAGAGCTGCAGAGCTTGCCAGATTTCAGGAATGGATAAGTGGCAGATCCTGCACTATTCTTTCTTTTTCCTCTTCTGCTCATTTAATAGAATTTCATATTAAGTCCACGGTCATCGCAGACAGCTTGTGTGCTGAAGATTGTGGTCCAGATCTATTACACAATAGGACTTGTGGGGGCTCTGCCTACAATCAGCTCTAAGCTTCCCACAGGAGGCCTATACAAACCATGGCCACAACATACTACACCCACAGCAGTACACACAAAATGCAGGAGGAACTCAGCAGGCCAGGCAGCATCCATGGAAAAGAATGAACAGTTGATGTTTTGGGCTGAAACCCTTCATCAGTCCTGTTGAAGGACCTCAGCACAAAACAGCGACCATTTACTCTTTCTCAGAGATGCTGCTTGGCTTGCTGAGTTCTTCCAGCGTTTTTTTGTGTGTTGCTTTGGATTTCCAACCTCTGCAGATTTCCTCATGTCTGTGATTTAGTACTCCTCCCACACACTCCACTTTACAACAAGCTCTATCCACAATGGTTTTGTTGGCCTTCAATTTTCTCTTTGTTGCACTCAATAAATCTTAATCCAGTCTATCCTGGCAAACATCATATTCCTTACTCTGGTAATCATAAAATACTGCAGCCACCTCATCGTCGTAAACACTGGATACCTCACCCAGGTAACCATCTCCTGTAACTAAGGGATTAGCTGCCTGGCAATAGATAAATCTGTACATTGAGAACCTGCAGATTACTCAACTACAGAACCCTAATGCGTTCACTTAGCACTTGATTCAGCAATAGAATTCAGTGCAATTTCAAAAAGTAGCAATTTTGTTTGCAGTATTTTAGTAAGGGCCTGTGCTAACAGCGGGGATTGTATCGTGTACAATTGACTCCACCAAAAAAGTAAACTGTTTGGAGCATAACATAAATGTACAGTGAATTCCTGTTAATTGGGACACATTGTGACCAGTAAATTTTGGTCCAAATAACCCACTGCCCCAATTAGCCAAAGTTTCATGAAAATTAGTTAAAAGGGTATAAAAAAGACAGACTACTGTTTAACTAAGTAACAAATCACATATTTAAATGAAATCAGAACAATTTAGAATATTAACAATACTACTACAGTACCATAAAACTGTGTATTTAGTTGCTAATATTTATTGACGGAGGAATTAATCCTTTGTATGCTGCCATGTTCTTTTGATTGAATATAAATGATCACACTCAGCACAGGCACCTAATGTAGATAACGGATGGCCTTCAAAGAATCCTTTCGATGACTGCATCCACCAAATCTTCATTTTCATTGTAATATTCAAGATGATTGTTGATACCTTCAAATTCTTTATAATTCCTAACTTAAAGTAGTGAAATCCTCTCGTATTCACTCCTGGCCATTTCTGACATCTCCAAGACTGAATGCTTGAGAACTCAGTGGGGAAAGCAATTCTGAATTATCTTGCTGTTTATTTTTTACCAACCATCAGTGACAAAAATCACTGCTTTTTGAATACAAGCACACTTAACTTGACACTACTTAAAAACCATTTGCTCCACTGATGGTCTAGTGTCTAACGGTCATGCAACTGCACGTGACTGACGCTGGTTAGAAACTGCTCGGCAGCAGTCTCCTGCCCCAATTAAGCTGCATAGCATCCCAAATAAACAGAGGGAATCCCAGCTATTTTTTAAATTACTTTTTGTTCTTTAAGAGTTGGCCCAAATAAGCAGCTGCCCCAATTAACCAGTGGCCCAATTAACCTGAATCCACTGTAATCTGTTCCATAAAAGGAAACTGCAACAGCTCACATTACAGCAAATTTTCCATTTGTTTTCCCAGATAGCACGCCAATTTAAATTTATTTTCTAAATACCTAAAACTCATAGCTATACCGCAGGTATATTAGAATATTAGAATATTAGAGCCTTGATTATTTACCTCCATTGTCAAAGGATTTGGAAAATGTCCACTGCCATAAGTGAGATTTAATAACTCCTCAGGAACCTAGAAGCAACCCAGTGTCCTCTGAGAGCCTGTTCTAGTTCAACCCCCTTCCTAGAAACTCCGGGGAAAAAGATGATTTTAAATGTAAGCTTTTCCCTTCGTTCCACACAGGCCGAATTGGCCACTGTCTGCTTCCACTTTTGTGTCAGATTTCCACCATTAGTTTTGTTCCGAGTGACCAGGAGAACAAAGTTCAAAGTAAAATTTATTATGAAAGTACACATACGTCACTGTATACAACCCCGAGATTCCTTTTCTAGCGGCAAATACAAGAAACTCAAATGTATTCAGAATGGACAACAACCAATGTGCAAATATTTTAAAAAAGATAAAAAAGAAATAATAATAATAATAATAATAAATAAATAGCAAGAACATGAGACGAAGAGTCCTTGAAAATGAGTCCAGTTCAGTGATGGGGTAAGTGAAGTTAACCCCTCTGGTGCAAGAGCCTGATGGTTGATGGGGAATAACTATCCCTGAACTTAGTTCTGTGGGTCCTGAGGCTCCTGTATCTTCTTCCTGTTGGCAGCAGCAAGAAGACAGCATGGCCTGGATGGTGGGCATCTTTGATGATGGACGCTGCTTTCCTGAGGCAGCACTCCATGTAGATATGCTCAGAGGCAGGGAAGGCTCTCCTCATGATATCTGGGCCATCTGTATCCACTGCTTTTTGTAGCCTTTCCTGTTCAAGGCCATTGGTGTTTCCATACCCAGATCCAATGAGCCAATTTGGAAAGCAGTACCCATGTCTTATTAAGGCAAACCCAAACAGCTAAAGAAATGCTCTGCACTCATCTGTCCTGACATAGCATTCACTAAAAACAATTTTGGTGCAGGTTATGGGATGGGCACACAAACGAGAAAGCATTTGGAAATTTTGACTGCGTGCAACACACCTCCTCCATCAGCCAAGTGGAATGAATCAACTTGTCATGTCTGCTCTTCCCTCTGCCTAATGTTTATACACACTTCACCCAGTATGTAATTATATACCAAGTGTAGTCTATAATTAATGAAAGTGAGATTCAGTTAAACGTGGCAATGTTTCCAATCTATTGCCACTTTAAATGTCTAATGTGCTTGCCATCCCATGCACATCACACTGGTGACTTGGTTACAGACAGGGTGAAATTTTAATTTCATCAGATTTCGATGAGTTGATACTCAACCTCTATGCTGGTTATACTTAAGAATTTCTAAGAAATGCAGTATATCTTCAGCCACATCTGTTTCCATTCCATCGTAACATAAGAGCACCTCCTGGATATGAACGTTTATTATTCACACCAGAAGCCAGCCTGCCCGAGCCGTTTACACCATTCAGAAAGTATTTCCTTCATATCTTTCTACACATGCCACACTTGTCAAGTCTGTGAGCACTCTCTCTGCTTCAAGAGACTATCTCCCTTCAGCAGTCATCAAAATGCACAATGTTCTATTTGATTTTATGCCGAATATCAAGGATTTCTTCAGCACTTTAATCCAGTTGTATTCTTATAATTAGGTTCATTAATTCTTTAAAAAATGCTTTAAGTGAGGACACTAATATTTCTGCCACAGCTCCAACTTCAGGGTGATTGGTACTGTCCAGATGGTGACTACCACGGTGAATGTCATAACAGAGAACACTATGAGCTCCTTGACTAGAGAGAGCATTTCCTGTGAACCCAACATGATATTGACACACATGTACTTCTCTCAGCATCTGTATTTGGCAGCGGGCACTCTAAAAAGGCTTCTTCTTTCCAGGGGCAGCATCTCTACATTACTACAGCTGTGTCCGGATTATTCTGTGGCACAGTCCGGGACATTTCATGGATCATTAAATTTTTCCTACTGTTAGGATAAATTTATGAAGTCATTTTGGAGCCAGGGAACTTTCCTGACTACCTGTCAATGCAACTCTGACTTTTTAGTAAAGAGTAAAATACCAAACATGCCTGCCACCATACACTGAAAAGCATTTTGTTAAATCAGTTTCCCCTTGATTCAAACAACTTTCTCTTTATTCTGGATTCATCTTCAACCTCTTATTTCTCTCCTAACTACAAGTTATTTCCAAGTGTATTTTGATCCTGTCAATGCTTATAAAGTAACTAGCCACATTCCATGCATTATATTATAGCAATTATGAGTTCTACTCTTCTGTTACAATTGACTTCAACTGTGCTTTCCTTTTCCAGGAGATTGAAGATCCCACCAGAGAGTCTGGCTGAGAACCAAGGAAACACACTGGCAACAACACCAGAGTTTGACGATCAAGAATCCATCTACTCAGTTAGACAGAGACAACCTGGGGGTAAATAGCATTTGCCTGTGGTATTTTGAGCTGTTATTAAACACTCCACACACTACAGGAAGCATCCCTTAATCTTCCTATCCCTGTGCTTGTGCTACAGGTTGAGCTGATGTTGCTGACATGGAACATTAAAACGGGATTAGGCAGCTTTACTTCCTTTGGCTGGTTAACAAGACCTCCAGGCATCCAAACTACAAAATAAAAACGTTTGCTTCACTTCCAGTTCCAGTAGGTTTCTTTCCAACCACACCTTCCAAGGTGACAGGATGGACCCAATAACCAGCCTATAAGTTTAGAAGACAGACAGATGTTCAAAAATCATTGCTCTCCTCAATTAAAGCACCTCCAATTTGCATAGAAAAGATATCAGAAAATTCTCTTGCCTCCTTTTTGTCACCAATAGTCAACATTTGACTTTTAAGGTGAGAGTCAAGCGCTCAATCGATTGAGATAATAGGTTGCTTCTGTACGAGCCCTTTTCGTGACAGGGATTAGGCTACTGTGCACATTGTAAAGGAGACATCAGGCAGTACCAATGTCATAAGCTTCTTCATGAGCCCCTGAATCAAAATCCAGTCTGCTCTTTTCACGTTGTTTAACCTGGCAGAGTGGAATCACGCTATGGGTTGGCAGTATTTAAGACCACAAAGGAAACAACATACTGTTTTATTCATACTCTGCCATATGATAACAAACAAACAAGCCAGTGGCTTTCAGGGATTTTAAAAATGGGTGAAGATATTATAAGTAAAATATCAGAATGAATGCACACAGAGAAATAATCCCTGACTAAAGAGAGAGGGGGGGGGGGGGAACTTCCAATGTTATAAAGTTTACAATGCCATTTTTCTCTCAGATTTCCATGGCAATTAAGGGTCCAGCTTGACATTGAAAACTTACATGAGCTTGTCATGGAAGTAGAGCCAAGACATTAAAATTCACCATTCAGAACACAGCCAAAAACTTCCCTCTCTTCGCCCTACATTACTCCCAAGTCTTCCTAATGTTGGGAGCCAAGAACAGCTATCATGGCTGCTCCTGGTATAAGTAATGATTTTGGTTTGACAAGGCAACAGTAACCGTAGCAACAGCAACCTGTGAAGCCTGCGCAGCCAATGTCATATTTAATTCAGCAAAGGCCAGGGAGGCCAGAAGGAAAATGAAGCACAGGACTATGGCATCTGACATGTCTGGCACTTTAATCATAGCTGGCAGGAATTAATTCCAGAAGATTTTTGGTATGGGTCCCTGTGTAGATCCTGATTTTGCGATAGGATACAAAACCCACAATCCTGTCAAATGCCCGAACTAAAAGAAAATATTTTCTTTTTCAGGAAACACACCTTGAGAGTCTTCTCCCTATCACAAATTGCTTTTGCCCATTTCATTTACATGATCATGTGCTGTTAGCAATAAAAGGAAACCCAATTAAAGATGCTTATGTGAATTAATTTTATATGTTCTTTGTACACGTGTCTCTTATAAACTGCATGCCTATTCCTTTGCTGCTATCCCACAGACGGTTCCCTGCGATGGGACACTACCAACACCCGCATCTGTGTATTACTGGCACAAATCATCAACCCTTTCATGCATGTGACTGAGATGCAAAAGTTTGCAGACATTTAAAAAAACCAACACCACCAATAAAGAATCATCCCCTCACTGCTTGGTGTCTATATTCATGGGGTTCAGGGGTGACTGGGTAGCAGTCAGGACCAGAAGGTTACAGGACTACAAGGCCATTATTAGAATGCCTTCATTACAAGTAAAACAAAAATACAGGTGTCCCCGTTTTTCAAACATCCACTTTATGACACCTCGCTGTTACAAAAGACCTACATTAGTTACCTGTTTTCGCTAACAGAAGGTGTCTTCAATGTTACGAAAAAAGGCAGCACGCGAAAAAGGCAGCACACACCCCTAGCAGTCGAGCTCCTCCCTTGGAACTGCACTCTAGCCGGCATTGCTTAAACACATGCCTGTGAGCATCTGTGCTTTATCTCGATTTATTTTGTGCATCCGTTAGCAAGATGAGTTCTAAGGTATCAGAAAAGCGCAGTCAAGCATACTGTCGTTTTTTAAGCCTTCCACATCAGCCACAGCAGACGACGAACCTCAACCTTCGACATCGAGGCAGGCAGACATAGGAAAAGATGACTTGCCTGCCCTGATGGAAACAGACAACGATGAGATGACACCCCAGTCTCCTCTACCTCCCACAACCCCAACCTCAGCCTAACACACCATCATTGCTGTCTTCCCGATTCCGGTAAGTGAAACTACAGTGTACATACATTATTTCTACTTTATATAGGCTGTGTATTTATCATATCATTCCAGCTTTTACTATCTGGTACTATTATTTTAGGTTTTATGTGTTATTTGGCATGATTTGGTAGGTTGTTTTTGGGTCTGGGAACCCTCACAAATTTTTCCCATATAAATAAATGGCAATTGCATCTTCACTTTACGACATTTCGGCTTATGAACCGTTCCGTAGGAAAGCTCTGCCTTCGGATGGCGGGGGAAACCTGTGTATCTATTTACTCCATTGCATTCCCAGCACAAATTAAGAAACTGAATAAAAATATAAAAAAGCCCGAAGTAATTGTTACACTAACATACTATTGAATGATGCCCATTTTGAGCTCTGCTATTAGCTAAGCTTAGAAATTAGCATTTAGAGATGATTTTAGTTTGTGGGTGAAACTGGTGGGATGGCCCTGCTTTTAGCTTATGAACAGTCCTGGTACATCAACAGGATAGAAAAACCAATAGCACGTTGCTTCTTAAAGTCTAAAATAATAAAAGGCTGAGTCTTAACCCTGTTCCATCCCCTCTCAGATTTTATGGATCTCCGCCCAAGTAGAGACTAATCAGCCTCACCACATTTTTTTGTCAGTGCTTGGTACAGGATATCCCAATAAGGTCAGTGTGCCACTCCATTACAGGACAGAAGGAAGTATATTCCATTAAAAAATTCAGGAAAACCCTCCATTTCAAAAAGCAGTGCTCGTGACCCTGAACAATTTCAAAGGGAAAAGGGATTTTCTTGCTTTGAATTAAGGACAAGAAGGAGCCGACAGAGAAATCAGTTCCCTGTGTTTTCTTTTATTTTGTCCTCTTTCTACACTCAAACCAGACAACCATGATCAACTTTTGATGTGTTCAGATTTTGCTTTCCCATATCATTGAAACACAGATCATTGACATAACACTTGAAGAAATCTCTTTTGGTAAGCAGCTGGCTCATTTATCCTAGTTTCTTCCTCAAGTTAGGAACACATCTTTATACCCAAAAGTAGTAAGTCTCCAGTAACTTAAGCCAACCATGAATGTTAGTGGTGGCTACTTTAGCACATACCACAATTTTCAACTCTACAGCTATCAGCGTTTCTGGTCAAACACTTAGTGCAATATAACACTGCTGATCAGCAGGGAATGATCACTGAACTGTGAGCCAACAAACCAAATTAAAAAGTCAAAATCTATTTTCTTCAGATGAGCAGTCAGTAGACTGTTAACAATATGCTTTACAAGAGGTACTTGGAGCTGATCAGGACAGTGTTGTTGTGAAAGAGTCAGCCCGTTGTGGACAGTACCAGTCTGCAATGCAATGGTAAAATAACCCTTACCAAATTTATATATTCAGATTAATGTGTGGCAGCTCACTCATCCAGTCTCTAGATGGTCTAGAATGTTATCCATGATCAGTAGTGATTAATATGCTAGTGGCACCAGTGCTTTGGAGACAATAAACCCATAAGACATTGGATCAGAATCGAGCCAATCGGCCCATCAACTCTGCTCTGCTATTCCATCATGGCTGATTTATTATCCCTCTTGATCCCATTCCTGCTCCTATTCCCCATAACCTTTGATAAAGCACTTTGAGAGTGTTTATGGTGAGAAATAAATGGGGCTTTTCTTCCAACTCCATCTGTAGGTGGGCCTCGGCTACTCCACTTTGCTGAAGTGCTTTCCTCCAGAAAGGTTTGCAAATATATCCTCTATCCTGGACAGAGAGACTGATCTACTTTCAGTATTGGGTTGATGGTGACCTTAAAATCACCACAGATCCTGACAGATACAGCTTGGACCACTAGCATTGCCCATGGGCTCCACTCAAACTTGGAAAGAATTCCTTCAGCCTCCATGCGATCTAGCTCACTGGCTACGTTATCATGATTGGTAAAAGGAACCAGATGGGCTTTGTAAAACCTGGCTGTGGCATTTTCATTTAACACTATTTTACCCTTGATATGTTTTGAGTTTTCTAATGCCATCCTTGAACACTTCTGTGGCCTCATCCACTGCCTTTCTTAATTCACTTTCAATTGACTCTATTCAGGGCATGAAACATGCAAACTGGTGCATGAATCCCCAATCAAGTTATAGTTGTTTCAGCTAATCACATCCCCACAATGATGGCCCTCCTGCTTTTACCACTTACAAACCCAATATGGCTTGTTAATTGTTTCATTTCACTGTTATGAATATCATTTCCACAGCAGTTATCTTTTCTCCAGTATAGGTTCTTAGTTGGATATCTGCAGGCTTCAGTATCTTTGAAATGCTATTCAAACTCATTTTGTGGAATAACTAAAACAGCTGAGCCAGTATCCAATTCCATTATAATTAATTTGCTGTTCATTTCTGGCATAAGCCATATTGTGAATCTCTTGTTAGTTTTCACATTTAAATCTTAAGGCTGCACAGTCCTGTTGTCACTTTCATCATTATCAAATTTGTCATCAACAGCATGCATAATAGAAACTGCAAATTGACTTTTCATCTTTTTCCCTTCCCTGTGCAGACCATTTATTTTTCAGGGCATGCCTGTCCAACATGCTCTTTGTAGGTGACCTAGTTCATTGCATTTCTTGCAAGTTTTGCCCTTAAACCTGAATTGGTCTGGTGTATGAGCTACTGCCATAACCGTAACACAATTTGTTCAGCCAGACAGGTTTCTGTTTCTATTTAGACACTGCAATTTTGTTCACACTCATTTTAATTCCCCGTTGTAACTCAATTACGTCTCTGGTTTCCATTGGTACAGCAATTTCAACCGATCTTTTAAATGTGGGTTATGTTTCAGTTAGGAGCTGCTTTTGAATGCTTTCTTGTAAGATTCCACAAACTAAACAATATCTCAGTGTATCATTAAGCCCATCACTGAACTGACAATGCTCAGCCAATCTCTTCAATTCAGCCGCATATGCTGAAATAGGCCTCCCTTCCTTTTGATTCTGCTTATGAAACCTAAAGCGCTCTGCAATTAACAATGGTTTCAGTTCTAAATGTTCCTGCATTACTTTCAAGAGATCAGCAAAGCTCATTTCGGCTGGTTTGGTTGAAGCAGTCAAACGTCTAAGCAAACTGTATGCTTTTCCACCTTTTACACTCAGTAACACAGGTACTCACTCTTAATTGGCTATTTCAGTTACTTCATAATACTGTTCAATTCATTCAGTATACTTCATATAGTCATTTGTTGTGCAATCAAACTCATCCAACTTTCTGATGTAGACAGCCATTTCTGTTTTTTTAAAAACATCATTATTATTTTAACCCCGCACTCGCTGTTTTCGCTGTGAATTTCATCCATTTTCAGCCTTTTTTTAAAAAAACTCAATTGTCTTCTCCCCTGGCAAAGATACTCATGCTATGTCTTTTATTTTAACTTGACTGTCCTTTCCCCTTCCGAAGAAAAATAACATGCTGCACTTCAACAGATTGGTAGTTGTCTCAGGTTCATTTTAAAACTTCCTCATCACCACAGTTATGTTTTTATTACTCCAAAAACTAATTGAAAGAAAAGCAAGGGAGCTGGTGCAACACATCCACTTAGTTTTATTTTAGTGAGGCATGCACATATGACACGGTGGCAGAATGACGTATGCCATTCACGTATTTCTTACATATAACCTGTAACAAATTATGTAAACAATCAAGAATGCTTAATTAAACAATATTTTTCAAATATTACTCAAATATTCCTGAATAATTAAGTACACTACACTGTATAAGAGATCTTTTCAGTTCTTCATGCATTTCAGGCAATTTTTGATTTTTAGCTGAGAACACAGAACACAACTTCTAACAGCCAAGAAATATTTCAAATAGTCCAATAAAATGGATCTGCAAATGCAGAACATGCAAGCATGACTTCCTTTGTAATGTTTGTTTCCTCACCAGTCCCAATGTCATCCACCCAATCCACATAAACTAAAGGCAAATTTAAATGCAAACCAATGTGCATGCACAAGATACACACGCACACGCACACACACATACCCAGTCTCACACACACACACACACACACACACACACACACACACACACACACACACACACACACACACACACACACACCTTCTGTTCGCGAATGAAAACACGAAAAGGGAAAGAAAATCTTTCCCCAGGGTCTACCCAATTCCACATGAATCAGGATTTAATCCCTTGTGGTTCAGCTCCAAGTATTTGGAAATATTAAATTAAAGGAATTACCACTGGGGCAAATAATCATGTTGGAAAAATCGCTTTCCTGTTTCTCTTTTACAGTATGGCATTGTAATTGTGAATGAGATGGGATCAACAGCACTGCACCTGAACAAATCACTTACCAATAAGGAAAATTAATACCTACTTCCAATGCCCACAAATCAACAAGCAAGCCAAGAGGTTAAACCCAAACATAACACAGACATCCATTTAGGAAAATTGCTGCGTTTCCCCGCACCCCTCCCCCCACTTTTATAAAACACATTTCAGAGAATCTTTCTTCTGTTCTCTGCTCTGGTCCACACTATCTTGAGTGCTCTCTCTGCAATACAGGGAAATATAAAATTGATTATCACACACCTGTTTTTTTGTTAGAGTCACTCAGGGTGCAAGACATCAGCTGCAATGCATTAATTTTGTAGTAAGGAGCTACCAGTATTGTCAGATGACACTGACTCTTCTTTACTTCTCAAAGTGGAAGAGCAGATGAAATTCCCTTTATTTCAACTGGCTCATAGTCATACATGCTTTTAGTTGCTAAGTCTGGTAATTGCACAGAGGAAAGAAAGTAACCACAGCACTTCCATGATGCTGAACCATACTGACCAATTCTAATGTAGCATTTAACCCTAGGAATGAAACATGCACATCAGATCTTTGTTATGACAAGAGCCTATATACACTCTGTGGACACATTATAGGGTACCCCTGTACACTAATGCAAATATCCAATCAGCCTGGAATTTTCATGCACAACAGTCTCTAGAGTTTGGAGAGAATGGTGCAAAAAAAGAAACATCCCATGAGCAGCAAATCCGTGGGCAAAGACGCCTGGTTAATGAGAGAGGTCAGAGGAGAATAGCCAGACTGACAGGAAGGTGACAGTAACTCAAAGTAACCATGCATTACAACCGTGGTGTGCAGAAGAGTACCCTTGAGTGCACAACATGTTGAACCTTGAAGTGGACGGGCTACAGCAGCAGAAGACGTCAAACATACGCTCAGTATCTCCTTCATTGGGTACAGGATTGCATGTGCAACCTACAACACCAAAAAACCTCAAAGCACAATTGTAACCATACATGATTGTTTACAGCGCTTGCTGCCGTATTAATGCCAGTAAATCAATGCATCCAGCAAAATCAAGCAGGTGAAATACACACCTGGATGACCTTGTTAAAAATATACTGTCTATATGCATTATATCTTCCCTGGTACTGGGAACTTCGCTTCTGGGTTTTTCCTAATTAACTGCCATTATAAAAAGGTCAGATTAAGATTGTATTTCCTATAGGCTGGTCTAAGTTATACTCACAAACTTGAAGACTAACTGGTTTGTTGCAAAAGCCCATTACTGTCTCCACACCCTCACTCCCAGGTGACCATGAACACCTGGTGAAATGCGAAGATGCCAGGTCCCACCTCTTCAGTTTGGTTTGGGGTTTGGAGCAGTACCATACTTAAGAGGGTTAAGCTGAAACGCCTGCTTGAGACCAGATACTGCGGTTCATAGAGTGAGTGTCTGCAGATTTCAGAATGATAATCTTTGACAAACATAATGAATTTCTACATGATTTTCTATTCTAATGAGATTATTCATTCACACTAAAATATCAGAAAAAATTCTAAAAAAAATTCAGAGTCCTGGATACCTTTGATTATGCAAGATATGCCACAGTTTTACATAGAAATGGCACCAGAAATTTAAAAGATTCAGGCAAGATGTAAGGCAGATAGATATCAAACTAACCTGAGAATTACTCTCATCAAATTCTTTGGAATTCATAATGAAATGTTATTCAGAGTGTAGTGACCACCAACAGCCAGTCTTCTGTTAACTTTGCAAAGAGACACGCTAACAAATTTATTTACTAATAATTGAACAATATAACTTGTATAACATATCTAGTTTTATACCAATGCCTGCAGAATACGTATTCTTTTCATGAAATCAGTGTCAAACTTGGGCTCAAAGTCTTAACCACACTGTCCCACTGAAATAAAACCAGCAGCTTGATTATGATGAGTTAAAGGAATGAAGGTGACTCTATCTAGACAACAAAGCATTACAGCAAACACAAGCCTCAAGTGCAGAGCCTTGCAATGCAGACTTGATATTGGTTGTATAATAGACAGCTTGCCCTCAGAACTACTGGGGGGAGTCTGAGCCATAGTTCCACATGTAACCTTGTCAAGATAGAGCGATAAGAAGAGCGCTAAAACTTAGATGATAGTTGACACTGCTTTCCTAACTTTGCAAACACAGCTGCGACTTTCATACTGTTACAAAGGCAATACCCTGACCCAAGCATGTAATATGTCCATCAATATTGCTCCCTATGAAATGCAATAGAACAAACAGCAAAACTTAGAAATAGTTCCTTTGGTTGCTACTGGTGACCATCTGCAACCAATCATGTCACCCACATCCTCTCAGTAATCATCAGTACCATAGGTTGAGAAGGAAATGCACACCTATAATGTATAGATGCTCTTATGAAACAATTTGAGAGGGGGGCTCTCCGACTAAACTCTCCCACTGTTACGTGTGTACAGATTTAAAGTTCACTTTATATGCTGTAACCATCATTGGCCAGCAACCCTCATTGCTCATGAGATGATAGCAAGCACATCTGGAATACTGTAGGTGGAGAACCTTCTAAACCTTACTAGGCAAGTAATTCAGGATTTAGGCCCTTCGACCATGTATTATCAGCAATAAAGGTCCAGCTCAGGATGGGAAGCTGAAAATGGTGGTGTCCCTATAAGGCTGAAGTTCTTGTCTTCCTTGGAAGGGAAAATTGTAGGATTGCATAGTGTTCGAGTACTGTAGGTAAGTAATTGCAGTGAATTTTATGGACGGATTCAGTTTGGCAATTAGAGCTAATCTATGTTTCATGAGTATTTTCATGAAGAAATCAAATAATGCACCAGAGACTGGAACAGAGTGCCACAAAATCCTAATCATTCTTGGCATGCAGAATGCAACCTGTACAAACATTACCAAAGACATTGATGGACATGTTTCCTTAAAAGAAAATACATTGCAATTCATGCACCTTATCTAAATTTTCTTTGGCACTGGTACTAGCGGCCTGCAAAGCATTTCAAATACTCTTCAAATGATTTTACTTCCAGCAGCATTTCACGCCACAATGGTTATTCAAGTGGCTGATTATCAGCATTATTAAAATTTGCAATGCTTTGTAAGCCGTGAATTAAAATCTATTTTGTGTAAGGTTAAAGGGCAGAGCATACAAAAGACGAAACACAGACTTAGCAGCACTCTGAAACTAAGCATGTCATTATTTACGAGTCTGTAGTAGTGCGCGCGTGCACACATGCACGCACGCACACCTGACTTCATTGACTTTCCTTCTCATTTTTTACATTAAGTTGCTTTATTTCCCCCACAGTACTAAAGTCTGCAATATCATAGTCTTAAGGCTAAAAGTAACAGACGATGCCTTCGCTCCCATACAGATGCTTGAGGGCTCCCTCCTCGGGTAGCTGGTGAGGCTATATAATGGATGGTCAAACCACCACTGTCCATTTCCTGCCATTGTTTTAAACTAAAATCAGCTCTAGGGCTTTGTGTCCTTGGAAGACAACCAACTAGCTTTTATTCAGCAAGGCCTTAGCACGGTACTGAAAAATGGCAGTGAAGCTTTGTACTGCTTCCTCAAAAAATAGCTAATTGCTCCTCAGATATCCTATTGAATTCAAAGGTAAAATGGTACCAACAATGCCGCACTAAATATCAAATGAGATTTAAATAAGATACCAATTGATAGAGTTAAAAAGGACCAGATCTCTTAACATGCAGGACAAGAACCAGAGGCGTGCATTTTAAGTATTGTTTAAACTATTAAAGTAGAATTGAGGATTTTCTTTACCCACTGCATATTAGAAGTCTGGAACTCATTGTTTGAAACCCTGAGCGGGAAATCCTTACCACATGTATTTGAAGAGCCATGATCTACAAGGCTATGAACTTTGTCTTGGAAGTAGGAGGACCATTTTTCAACTGGGATGGGAACAATGGGCCAAACAGCCTCCTCCAGAGTTGTAAATTTCATTGCAAGATTTCCCATTTAGGCTCCGGACAATTATAGTTTTTGTAAACACAACAGATTCTTCTGCAGATGCTGGAAATCCAGAGCAATACATGCAAAATGCTGGAGGAACTCAGCAGGTCAGACTGCATCTATGGAAATGAATAACCAGTCAACGTTTCGGGCTGAGACCCTTCATCAGGACATCTGGTTTTGATTTTTGTAAGCTTGTTTAGTTTTGCTGAACGCAAATGATTGCTAAAGATTTTACAGGAAGATTTCACCTTAAATTTAAACAAGCTATAACTAAACTTCACCCAAAGGAATGGGTGTTACTGAATGAGAAGCAGCATTGCAGACTGCTAAATGAGAAATAATGTCACTACACTGCAGCACTACAAAGTTTCAAACATATACAGTAACAGGCTCTACAGAATCCATACACTTGTGAATGAAACAAGTTCCTCCTGAATTAAGCTAAGTACATCATTAAAATTAAACACAATTCATACAAATATAAAATAGATTCAAGCAAGTTAATAAACGGGCAAGAGGTGAACATAGCTTTTTGTTTTGTTTATAGCTGTGTCATCGATGCCAATTGTCACACAAATCCATAACAATCTAAATGAAGAATGTTACCAACAATACCACAAAGAAGCAGGAAATAAGATTTTAATATGGCATTTCATTTGCACTTATTTCTCAAGCACTGGGATGAAAACAGTGACTGCACACCATAAGAGGATGAAAGTGGGTTATGGGCTACAACACTATCTGCTGATTCTATGACTTGCATTTTCCTCCAGCCTACTGAGAGTGGGGACAATCTGCTTATCCTCAGCCATTTTCCCTGAGCACGATGAATATTAAGTTCTCAGACATGGTACTGAAAGCCCATATTAGGTTTTCTTCTTTTCTAACATACTCTCAATGAAAGGGACAGAAATGTGAAAGGAAAGCTCCATTAGGACTGATGGGTATGGTCTTGTCACATCATCGTACCAATCTAATATTTTAACAGGGGATATATCAAAAGCAAATCATGCTAATTCAATGTGGACCAATCCAAGTGAATGCAGTTTGTCACAGGAACAGAAATGAGCTAGAACCAGATGCATTCCACAGCCCTCTAGGTACGGCTACCAAATCAGCTAGAAAAGATATTTCAATGCAGTAGACCAGAGTCACTAAAAAGGGTGAATACAGATAACGCCTATTCTGATTGGTCTTTGCCAGTGAAACCATTATGCCAGTGGGAATTAACTTTATCTGGAGTTAAAAGGGGGGATACAGAGAAAGAAGAGGATTCAAAACAACTTAATTTCCTTCCTCAGTCAACACAGTATGACAGAAACTCTATCTTAAAGCAATTCCTAAATGACGTTTTATATTAATGAATGCCAAAGCTACAAGTGCACAATTCATGTTAATTTACTACTTACACTAATGTTAAAAAATATTAGTTTATAATTGTCCAAAGAAATAACATGCATATGAATATAATAGTAATCTCTTCTAGATTCTTGCAACGATATGCATGTATATTTTCCTCACTAGAAACTCCACCTGCTAAGAACAAAAGGTCATGTTTTCAAATTCCATTTTGAATGACAGAGAAGTTCCATCTGCAACCACAGTCTTTCTTTATATACGAATCCACTTACCCATAAAAAAACTAAAGGAGGCCCTCGGTCATTAGTTACATTCAAGTCAATGTAACTTGCTGTATCAAACAGGCAATTGTAAACATTTTCAACTAATATTTGTACATTAATCAACTGAACCTGTAAATTTCAAGAATGTCTCAGGATTTCTGTCACAAACATGAAACAAAAGGAAAATTGATCCATTAGGCATGGAACGTTCCAAGTGAACTGCAATAATTTGAAACCATTCCAGACATGACCTTCATCCTCTGCCTCTCCGAAGCACCTGCTTTTCAATGGCTTCAAATAAACTGGTTTTCCTTCTAAGTTACCATCATGACTGCGTCTGCCTGCTTCAAAGTGCCCGAGGATACCTCAGAACTCAGCCTTGGCGTTGATTTATGATTTGTAAGAAAGCATGAAACAAATTACAACTATTCAATTTATCACAGAACTTCTCACAAAAGCAATGATACCTGCAAGGGTCTTAGAAAAATTGTGACAATTAAGTAAAAATACCCACTTCAGACAGTTGTATTAGCAAAATATCTGCAATTAGGTGGCCAACTGTAATGTCAGGCTAGTTTTAGAAGCAAGTCACCAGGAGTTAGCTTGTGCTGATGTGGTGCAATTCGTTCACGAGCAGCCACGCGTCACTGAAATCATCCAGGTGTCTTTCTTTTTTAAATTTGACAGGGTTAAGGAAACTTGATTACTCACAGTCTGTAGAGCTTTGGAGTTCCCAGAAAAAGTAACTCGGGCAAAACCTGCAGATTGTTTCTGTTCAGGCGGCTAGGTGAAAGTAAAGAGAAACAATGGTGAGTAATTTGCTAATATACAAAGATCACCCCATAAACCTCAAATCTGAATCCCTCATCTCACAAGTAAATAGCATTTTCCAGTGCTTCCTCTTAAATGACCCTCCTTCATTTTTGAATCCAGACAATATTTGCTGACTTTGATTCCATAGGCGGAGTGACCTGTTGGAGATGGCTCCACGTCACTGCAATTCTATTTCTCTTATATTTCTAGTCAATATTTATCTTCCAACAAACATCACAAAAACAGTCTGTCCAGTCATTATCACACTGGCATTTACGACAAGTTACTTCATACAAACTGGTTGGCATATTTTGTGTATTAGGAAAGTAACTATAAACCTAAAACATGCCACTTAGGCTCTTCATTGTCGGAAAACAGGTTTGGACATTGGTGAAATCATCGAGGGATCCACATAAATGCAAGTTTTCATTTTTTTTAAAAACAGTATAGAACCTTAATTGCTCTTCATTTGATATTAATAAAAATTGAAAGAAAATACAAGAAAAAGTGATATCGCACTTAAAAAATTCTTATGGAGTACTCACAGGCACACCGAGATTTCCACTGTCTCATTTTTATATAATAAGAACATTGTGTCTGTTTTTAATATTCTTCATATGGTGCCTGTCAAAGGATAGCTTTGTGTGTTTATTAAAGTTCTGAGCTCTAATGGACACAGGTGCTACATATGAATTGAATGAAAAATGTGTTATGTATTTGGCTGAGGTATGATAACCCGTTGTCAATTCCACAAGGTGGTCCTGCGGCATTTACTCAAGACATTATAAAATGTTAAAATGCTCCCGGTGGGTGCTCAAGTCAGAAATCTGTGAAGTCCGTAGAGAGGGTCTGATGCAGAGTTAATGAGAATATGAAGTCTGAAAAACTTTCCTCATGCCCAACGACAACTGAACTTTATTGTTTTTATCCAGCTCAACAACCTTCACATATTCATCAAAAGCCTTCTAATTCAGGAGTTCCCAACCTTTTCTTATGCCATGGAGCCCTACCATTAACAAAGGGGTCCGTGGACCCCAGATAGGGAACCCCTGCTCTAATTACGACAACTTTCTCATCACTACTAACTTTCAAGGAATTAATTTACTAAAATCCATAGACCTTTACAGAACTGGGATTTGCACATTCTTGGTCAATACATCCAAAACTTCACACACAAATGTTTTTTTTTAATGTGTCTGGTTTTAAAGAAACTAAAGTTAACAAAATACCTCTCTGAATTATGATAAGATCCCTCAGCATGTAGCTGGTATTGTGGTTCAGCTAATGACTGTGTCATTAATATCAACAAGTTTCCCTTAATGCGTACTGAATAAATGTTAGATTACTTTTAATTTTTCTCCTGTACTCTAGATATACAGTGGGGAGAAGGAACCATAATGCCTGCCATGTCTCTTATCCAAAATATATATAGCTGGAAAGTGTGCTCAGCTGAACTGCAGTCAGGGATAGAATCGTGTCTGGCTGTGGTGTGTTTCTCAGCCAAGCAACTCGACAAGGTTCATGGTAAAGGACCATCAATCAGTTAAGCAACATACTGGAGAATTCACAGCCCTCCATGAAGTTTGCCTGAACAAGAGTCACCACCTTTAGGAGAGGACAAGGGCAAGTTGCTTGCAGGCAGAGACAAATCTGGAATTAAGGGGTTGAAAATAAATCACTACTTTCTTGTTTTAACAAAACTCATCCAAGCAGGCCACCATTTGAAAGCAGTGGGCTCACCAGTCTTCTCCCCAGACAGATGACAGCTACTGCTTTGTGAAATACAGTCCAAGTATTGAAGGCAGATAATATGAAGTGCGGTCGGGGTGGGGGGGGGGGGGGGTGGGGTGGAGGGTATTACACAGTGTGTCTAACATTTGGAAACATCCGTTCAAATGGGCTTCTCATTTCAGGAGAGAGCAGAAGAGCCGGCATCCAGCAAACATTGCCACAAAAGGCCAGTGCAAAACAGATGTGGGAAAAACAAACAGCAGCCTGCCATCTGAATTGCTAAGAAGGCAGCACTCAGTGAAAACAGGCTCCATTCCTCAGTTCAAGATCAATAGCCATAAAAAGGTCAGGCAGAACCCAACCCAAGCAAAGGACAGACTTTGAGAACTCTGCAATATTAGCAGTTTGTTCATGTGCAGGAAGGAACTACGTTAGCAACGGACGACGAGAAAAAGAAAGCCTTTCACTGTGACATTTAAGCGTTGACTTATCTATGCTAACACTTCCATAATGTTCACTGAAACAGCTTATAGGAATGTGTGATGTGCACCCAACAACTTGGTCACAGGTCTTGTCAATGTTGTAATTATTTATTAAGACACCACTAATCCCCTTTAATTCTTGTCATGAAACAGCAAATTCATGGCGCCTGCCAGTGATATTGAACCTGATTCTGACTCTCTGTCCTTACCTGCTGTAAACAGTGATGGAAAGTCAGCCACGAACAGCAAGGGCTGAGGGAGTGCTGCTACACCATTCTCAGTACTGATGGCTTTGGATGCCGCATGCTTCTGCCCCAACGGATCCAATACTTCATATCTACTTTGGGGTTAAATCCTAACCAATACTAACAGTAGGCAATCGAGTGAACCACACTGGTTAATATGTTTGTTTACACTGACAGTGTTAATGCACCATGAATTTGCTTAACCTGTCCCCGGAGATCAGTGCTGCCATAAACAATGTGCCATCAGAAAACTATAAATCTGCATCCCAAAGTCAAAAGCCCTCTCAGCTTTAACCTTGTAATCACCAAGGAAGTGACTGGCTGGCTTTTCACAGAGGGTGGTGAAACTCTGGAATTTTTTACCCCACAGGGTTGTGGAGCCTAAATCACTGGAGGTATTCAAAGAGGAGGTGGATAGATTTTTGCAAGATCAGGTAACTCAGAGCTATTGAGGATAGCACAGAGGTGGAGCTGAGGCCTACAGCACATCAGCCATAATGATAATGAAAGGTGTGGTGGGCTTGAGGGGTCAGATGGACCTACTCCTGTACCTATTTTCTTATTGTTCTTACGTGGGTCCAGTAAGGAGAGAATGCAAGTCTCTCATGATGTGAACGATATTTTGTGAGAAGCTTTCCCTTCACATAATTCAAAGATCAATGGGAACTTTTGTGATAATGTTGAAGAGGGATGCAACACTGCATTCCTTAAGTTGCCATGGTCCTGCCTAGATAATTACTAACAACATAACATGTGAGAAAAGTAAGATTTTCATTTATGTTGCTAGTTCTACAACTTTAGGACATCAAGGAGCACTTTCAAATCAATGGTGCATTTCAAAATACAGCATTACTGTAATGCAGGAAATGTGGCAGTTTATATGTGCACAGCAAGGCATAATGGCCATCCCTTCTGTTTTAACAATAACTGTTGACTGCCAAAACCCAGGCTGCAGGGGAGAACTTCCACAATGCCATTAGATCACTGGCATTCATTTGAGAGCTAACATTTTGGAGGTTCATTAGGAACAGAGTGCCTCTGACAGGGTGCAATGGTTAAAAGCTCAGAATAGTAATTCAGAAGCAGACACCAAGACATAAAATCTTAATTCACACCACTGTACGGCATCTATGTAATTTAAATTTAGTTAATAATGTAGAATTTGGGGAAGAAGACAACTAGCCCTTGCAATGAAAACCAGAAAACTTCCAAATTATCGGAAAAAGTATCAAATTCACTAATGTCTTTCTAGGGAGAAAACCTGCCATCTTATCTGGTTTGGTATAACCCCAAAGTGAGTGGATCTTCACTGGCCTACAAGGCCATTCAGTTTCAAGGAAATGCATGCTGCCTACGCTGGTGACACACAGATGCAATAATTTATTTTTATTTATTTGTTGACAAGCAGCACAGAATTGTCCTTCGAGTCACACTGCCCAGCAATTCCCCAATTTAATCCGAGCTTTATCACGGGACAATTTACAATGACCAATTTAGCCAACCAACCGGTACGCCTTTGGACAGTGGGAGGAAACTGGAGCACCCAGAGGAAACTCATGCATCACAGGGAGAGCATACAAACTCCTTACGGGCGGCGGGAGAATTGAACCCGGGTCGCTGGTACTGGAAAGTGTTGTGCTAACCAGTATGTTAATGTGCTGTGGTATTAATGATGTTTTCAATATTGATGCTATTAATGATGTCATTAGTACTATAAGATATAACTGAAACTTTTACACACACTATTTCTTTGATAGCAAGTGTAGGTCATCCAAAGGGGAACACAAGTTGACCTTCTGCAGATTACAGGAGTCCTGTAAGCATTTAAATAGTGAGCAAACCTCAAGAGATGGAGACCGAGGTGCTGACCAGGGAAACCTAACAGCTTACCACAGCTCATCTGCTGTGAAAAATTCCCTCAACTGCTTTAAAAGGACAGATACTCATTGATATGCAAAAACTATTTAAATAGTTTAAAGCAACAAGAAAGGTACTTAGAACATTACAGCACAGTAAAGGCCCTTTGACATATATTGTTGTCCCAACCTTTTAAGATCTATCAACACTTCCTACCTATGTAGTCCTCCATTTTTCTATCAACCAGGAGCCTATCTTCAGTTTCTTCATTTCTCCTGATGTACGTGCCTCTGCCCCTATCACTACTACTGGCAGGGTGCTCCATGTACTCACCACTCTGTATAAAAACTTACAGTACTGTGCAAAAGTTTTAGTCACAAATGTATATACCTTGGGTGCCGAAGATAGTACTGTATTTGTCAATGTGAAATGGATTGCAAGTTTGTCTATCTGGCGGGAGCAAACGATGTTGGGAATGGCAAAGGTGGAGCATCACAGGAGGGGTGCAGGACAACTGGCAGAGAAAGAGCGCCAGGGGTGGGGAGGTGGGTGACACGGGTGCAGACAGACCCAGCCCTGAAACACCAAACAAGGTCTTTTGATTCCAAGTAATTGGTTTATTGATCATTACTTCCTGCTCCCTCACCTCTCCCTTCCCCTTTTCCCAACCATGACTTTGCACTCCCTGCCCCCTTCCCATTCCCAGTCCAAAAAAGAGACTCACATCAGAATCAGGCTTATCATCACACACGTCTTGAATTTTTTTTTTTGCAACAGCAGCAGTACCTAAAGTTACTACAGTACTGTGCAAAAGTTTTAGACTCCCTAGTCACATATGCATCTAAGACTTTTGCACAGTACCGTACCTCTGACATCTCCCCTGTACTTTCCTCCAATTACCTTAAAATTATGCCCCTCGTATTAGCCGTGTCCACCCTGCAAAAAAAGTCTCAGGCTATCCACCCGATCTTTACCTCTTATCATCTTGTAGACCTCTATCTGAATATGCCTGGATTCTTTCAATACCTATGTGAATTGCTGTTTTGTATTCTGTGTGTTTTGTTCTTTTCTTTTGGTCATTTACATAATTTGTTATTTTTTTGTGTGAAGAGGGTTTGAAGTTTTTCTATAAACGGATTATATAGTTTGCTTTGTTTCATGGCAGTCTGTGGGAAGATGAATCTCAGGGGTGTATACTGCATATATAATTTGATATTTATCAAAATACATATGTAGTATACATCCCTGAGATTAATCTTCCCACGGACAGCCAGGAAATGTATTTTTAATCTTTGAATCCAGTCACCTCTCATCCAAAGAGAAAATCCCTAGCTCACTCAAACTTTCCTCATAAGACCTTCTCTCTAATCTTAGTAGACCTCCTTAGCACCATCTCTAAAGCTTCCATATCTTTCCAATAACGAGCCAACCAGAAATAAACACAATAATCCCAGGTGCTTAAAACCCTTCAGGACTTAAAACAATGTCTTTAACCATAAAGACATGAAAATATTAATGTCTAATCTGAAACCGTATTAAAGCAAGAGAACAAGCCTGCAATCACCACTTCAGAAACTCGGTTCACATTAGCAGGACCACTGTTCAGATGTCACCCCTCCCTAGTACAAGGCTGTGATGTGAACTGAGTCTGGCCCTTCTCTGCAGTGCGACTCTCCTTCACCATTGGGTTCAGAGACGACTGTCGACGTTGTATCCAACAGTGGATCAGTCAATCATAAATACCGGCATCTTTCAAATCATCCTGGACTTCAGCACTTCACTGTAGGCAAGTGGCAATCCTCAATAAATCGAGCTGCATACAGCTGACCGCCCACAGCAACAGGCCCCGAACAAATGCATTTCAAGGATCCTTTACCTAAGTTTTTCTTTGTGTTTTACATAACAATAAAAGCAGGGTTTTAATTGCCCAGCTTCTGTAGAACTGATTTTGTGTTATCAAAAGAAGAAGAAAATGCCAACCTTCACCAAAAGATCTTATTCTCACCACTATGTATGTCTCTACAGTCGTATGCCAGTGGGATATCACTCCACATCACAAGATTAGTTCTATAGTTGGATAAAATGCAACTACTATTTGGGACTTTTATTTGTATTCCTTTGTTTTATGGATTGATTAGATGAAGGAAATTTTTCCTTTCCTACCAGGGTCTTTCCTCTGAGGTGTTTCTACAGCACTCCTGCCTCTGAGGACTTATACTGCAAGGAATTGCTGACAAATAATGGGTGAGCAATACGACACTCATTAATTCGCTTCTGGTCAATCGTCTGAAACTGTTTCGACTCTTTCAAAGTAGCAGTCAGCATTGCTCCAGAAAAATTAATAAGACTTGATTCACACCCAAGGAAGATCCAGAGGTGGTAAAAGGGCAAGATGGTGCTGGCCTATAGCCTCCATTGAGGTCATGGAGTTATTTTTTTCTCAAGTCCGTAGTGATGATTTTGAGGTCAGAGGGGAATTTGGAGTCAGGTTAGAATTTAGGGACAGGGATAAGAGGGAGTTAGAGGTCTTGACAGAGCCTAGGCTTCTGCCCAGTGCTCGAAGGCCAGTAATGTGGATGTGTGATGAAAGACATTCGAGATCGGAAGTTGGGCTGGTAGAACAGCAAATACAAGGGTTGGTGGCCTCCGAGTTCACATTTCTGTGTGGAAAGGAGGCACAAGCGACAGTGCCCCAGGTACGCAAGTCAGCAGAGACCAGAGTTTGGGGTCCTGTGCATTATAAAGTCTGGCATTTGAGGCCTGGAGTTCAGGGTCCTCATCAGTCGTCATGAGCGAGTCCTGAGGTTAATAATGAAGACTGAAGCTCGAAGGTCAATCAGAAGTCCGGAAGTCGAGGCCCAATGGCCAGAGCCCTGGGTCTATGTGTGTTCTGGGAAAGTTGAAGACCTAAAGTCTGCTCTGGAGGCCGAAAACGCCCAGCCCTGGGGCTGGAGGACTGTCTGTGTGTGTGCATGGGTGGGCGAGAGGGAGGAATGGAGCTTGCTTGGATATTGTTGTTTGGTCACTGGTGTTATGTTGCTATTGATTGTGTTGTTCTGTGAATATAGGGAGCACGTTACGTTGAGACTGGAATGTGTAGAGATGCTTGCAGGCTGCTGCGGCACATCCTTAGGTTGTGTTGGTTGTTAACACAAATGGCACGTTGTACTGTATGCTTTAGCATGCATGTGATAAATATCTGAATATGAAGAATTATTACACCAACTTTGCTCAATCTATTTTTTTTGATGGCAAACAATGTTATGCATTGTTTCACGCTATTTTTCATTCCTTTCCTATTCTCCCCATCTGAAGTGCATTTCAAGCAACCTTAGATGGCCTGTAATGATGAAAGTTATTTAAATCCACCAGTGGAAACTTCTAACATGTTATAGGCTGTGAGAGGGGAACAGGGAATGAGGAATACTACACTAGAACACTATTTTTTTTACATTAATGCTTAATCTCAAAGTGAGATGGAGACGAGATTACTTCCAGGATCTTTTATCTTCAAACTCAGCAAGAATTTTTCCACATTTCACTTAACTCCTTGGAATTTTAACAGGGATTAGGTCTGCTCCCTACTTTGTAACATTCCTACATAAAACCATTTAAAGGACCAGGCCTGCTTTAAGGATATCATCTTTATCACTGTTAGATTACGATCAAGCATTCCAACAAGGTGACTCAGCTCCAAGCACTTGTATCAAACCAGTGCTTAAAACAAGGATGACCACCAAATGTGACTGATCAGTAACCACTAATTTCAAATGTGATTCTGCCACATTCAAACATTTCTTTTCCTTACCAAAGGTTAAGACCTATTAACTTTTATTCCTGAGATGCTTTGCCCACAAAATGCACTGGTATACTCAATAGTTACAGTAAAAGATGACTCTACAAACTGGGTCTACAATCCTCCTGCCCAACCAGAAGAGGCACATTTAGTCATTTCAGCATGTGGTTTGGATTCTTAAAGTCATGCCTGGAATTCAAACTAAACTAGTGCTGCCAGGGGGAACATGATTTATCAGAGGGAAATGCTAAATTGCAGTAAAAGTTGCCCTAGGCCCTACAGCTGCCAAGCCCTTCCAACGATTTCATTCTACATATAATCATGAGAAGATAATATAATCAGGATTTGAGGACCTATAGGGAAAGGTTAAGTAGTTTAGGAGACTGAGGGGAGATTTGATAGAGGCATACAAAATTATGGTGGGGGGTGTATAGTTAAGGTAAATGCAAGCAGGCTTTCTCCACTGAGGTTGGGTGAGCCTACAACTAGAGGTCATAGGTTAAGGGTGAAAGGTAAAATGTTTAAGGGTGTCATAAGGGGAGAACTTCTTCACTCAGAGGATGGAGAGAGTGTGGATACGAGATCGATTTCAATATTTGAGAAATTTGGATAGGTACCTGGCTAAGAAGGTGCAGGTCAATGGGACTCAGCAGATTAATGGCCTGGAACACACGAGTTGTGGCAAAGAGCATGTTTCTGCGCTGTAGTATTCTATTACTCTAAACTTTATGAATGTGTTATTTACCTGCTTATGCATGTTTTTCCAAACCATTGTGTCATATTGCTCTCCAGAACTTCACAATCACACCCTGGACAATTTCCCCCATTTTAGGAGCTTCCTCTCAACAAGAATTAATGATACAATTCACTGATGCCTTCATTGAACCAGCACAGCTTGTGGCAGATTGAAGAAAAGGGTATCAGTAAATTAAAGCTTCTGACCTGGCATAAAACTCAGTGTATCGGACAGTGGAGAAACTTGCCCCACCCCTGCCACATGCCTCTGAAACCTCTGACAGGCTGGAAAAATACAGCCCACATTCTCTCTGTAACATCCTACAAATCCACTGGAAGGGTAAGTGAAGCAGCATCATCATTCACCCCCAGGCCAACAAACACGGCATCAAATTATAGTTGGCAACATTGGGCAGGTCACGTTATTCATGTGTCTATAACACCAATCTCCTGAAACAGAAGCTCTATTGCAAGCTTTGTCATGGGAAGACGTTACCTGGAAAACAGATGAAGAGGTTCAAGCATGTGTTCAAAGCCTACTGCAAGAAAAGTAACTGCTGGGAAAGTCTAGCTTTGACTGCCCAAAGTGAAAGAGGAGTGTTAAGAACCTTGGCACTATGCACCAGAAGCACACAGATGCCCTGCATCAATGGTGGAAGGAGCAAACCGTCCAACAAACCACCCGCTTTCACACCCCGTAGGTCTCCAGCCGCCCCATCTGCTTAAGAGTTTGCCATTCCCACTATGGCCATTAGCCAGCTCAATCCCACAGAATTTGAGTGGAAGCAAATCACCCTTCATCCCTAAGGATTGCCTAAGGCAAAGAAGTATGTAAGGCATTGGCATATAAACACAAGCCACGCAAGTGATCGAGCACTTGCTGTCCCTTGTATGAAAGATGCCCTATTTGTCACTATCAGTTAGTTTCTGTCATTGAACAAGATCTTGTTTAATCTCCTCATCAGGATTTGTTGTAGATTCACACAACGGTTTCAAACTCCTGCTTTTAAAAAAATTGGATTATTTCGCCACTATCGACTGTCTGACACTTCTAAACTACATAAAAGAAAGTCATTAAAGCTCCGAACAAAATAATTCAAGGTCTATTACAACCAGAAACAAGCAGACATGCAGCAGATTAGCAGGCAGACACTACTGAGTGCTTTTTAAATTGATGTCAGATCAAATTAATTTCCAGCTTCTCAAGGCATGCACTGGTTTATTTATTTGTGGTCCCCATCCACTTTTTACCCCCCATCACTCTTCCCCGAAGCTTGCCATTACCAAGCTTCATCTTTTAGCCAAGAAAGGCCTTGTGGGCTGTCAAGAATTCGGCGAATCTCCCAGAATTAGACATTACTCTTCCAGACACCGCTGCCCCGTACCCAGATGAAAACTCACAGGGGAGTCTGAAGTAAATGTGTGCTTTAGTTCCGCATTTTCTTCAAAATCTTCTGCTTATAAATTGGAGTATGAAAAGTCAGGTTTGAAGATCCTAACCCTTCAAGTAAAGATTTTTTTTAATACATCAAAATATTTATTCATAAAAAAAAATTTACAAGAATAAACCGTGCAATCTCTTTTACTCTTACATTCATAGTCAAAGCTTTCAAGGAAGTTCTAATGTATTCGTTAAAACCAATAGGACTGTTGCCAATCATGAGGCCCCTGGGGTGACACACTACTGCAATAACTGAAGGGCTTACTCACCCATCCATGCTGGGTTGAGCGTTGAGCTAGCAACTTGGCCTCACATAAAAAACTGACGAATGCTAAGGAAACGGCAAAGGTTGCCGCCGTTGCCCCATGAGGCGCGGAGAGAAACAACAACAACCCAGTTAAGTGTGAAGTGATATATTTTGGGAGGACCGATAAAGATAGGACATGCACAATGAGTGGCAGTGTGCTAGGAAGCGTGATGGCACAACAGGTAGATAATATGGTGGAGAAGGAGCATGAGGTAGTAGCCTTCATTTGCATGTACAGGGATTACAAGAGCAGAGAGGTTATGTTGCAGCTTTATCAAATATTGATCAGGCTACAGCTGGAGTGCTGAATGCAGTTTTGGTCAATGAGCTATAGGAAAGATATGATGTACTATAGATAGTGTAAATGAGATTCACTGGAACAGAGTATTTTACATCAGGATCTCTTCATTGACTACAGCTCAGCATTCAATACTATCATCCCCTCAAAGCTAATCAATAAGCTTCAATACCTTGACCTCAATACCTCCTTGTACAACTGGATCCTCGATTTCCTCATTTGCAGACCCCAGTCCTTTCAGCATCAACATCTCCTCCACAATCTCCATCAGCACAGGTGCACCACAAGGCTGTGTGCTCAGCCCTCTGCTCTACTCACTGTATACTTATGACTGTGAGGATGAGCACAGCTCCAGTGCCATATTGTTGGCAACACCATCATCAGCAGCCAAATGAAAGGCAGTGGTGAATCAGCATATACTGCAGGAAAGAGATTGAGAATCTGGCTTGGCAGTGCCAAAACAACAACCCCCCACTCATTGTCAGCAACACCAAAGAGCCGATTATTGAGTTCAGGCAGAGGAAACTGGAGGTCTGTGAGTCAGTCTTCATCAGAACATCAGAAGTGGAGAGGGTAGGTAACTTTAGAATTCTTCAGTTTTATCATTTTAGAGAACCTGTCTTGGGTCCAGCCTGTGAGTGCAATTATGAAGAAAGCATGGCAGTGCGTCTACTTTCTTAGAAATTTCTGAAGATTCGGCATGACATCTAAAACTTTGACAAACTTCTATAAATATGAGGTTGGAGAGTATTTTGACTTGTTGCATCACAGCCTGGTATGGAAACATAATGCCTTTGAATGGAAAAGCTTACAAAAAATAATGCACATGGCCCAATCCATCACGGGCAAAGCCCTCCTCACCACTGAGCATATCGACACGGAGCACTGTCGCAGGGAGGTAGCACCCATCATCAAGAACTCCCACCAGCCAGACCACGCTCTCTTCTCACTGCTGTCATCAGCAAGAAGGTACAGGAGCCTCAAGACCCACACCACCAGATTCAGAAACACTTAGCACCTTCAATCATTAGGGGCTTGAATCAGAGGAGATAGCTTCACTCAACCCAATATGGAATTGTTGCCACAACCTATGCACTCACTTTCAAGGACTCTTCATCTCATGTTCAATTATTTAAATTATTATCATTTTATTTGCTTTTTTTCGTGTTTGCACAGTTTGTCTTTTGCACATTGATTATTGTCTCAAACACAAGAAAACCTGCAGATGTTGGAAATCCAAAGCAACACACACAAAATGCTGGAGGAACTCAGCAAGCTGGACGGGACCTATGGAAAAGAGTAAACAGTCGATGTTTCGAGCCAAGACCCTTCATCAGGACCTGGTCTCAGCCTGAAACGTTGACTGTTTACTCTTCTTCACAGCTGTTGCCTGGCCTGCTGAGTTCCTCCTACATTTTGTGTGCGTTGCTTGGATTTCCAGCATCTGCAGTTTTACGGTTGCTAATGGGAAGTCTGGATAGGTTACAGTTGTTTTCTTTGGAGTAGAAGAGAGTGAGAGGTGACCTGATTGAGATAAACAAATCTACAAGGGCATACACAACATAGATAGCAGAAACCTGCTTCCCGTAACATGGGTGTATGCTACCAGAAGGGCAAAGGCTTAGGGTAAGATGAATGCAGATTAGAGGGGATCTGAGGACACACTACCGAGAAAGATCATGGAGACACAGCCTCTCACAACTGAGACAAGAACTTCAATTGCTGAGTTCTGTAAGGTTATGGAACAAGTCATGATAAATGGGTTTAGTGTTGATTGGCAATTGATGGTCAGTGGGACAACGGTGGTCCGAAGGGCCTGTTTTCTGTGCTGTACGACTTGATGAAATGCACTCAAAGGATCTATCCCTTGGATTGAGAGAGATGAAGAGCGGGGAGATGAAGTGGATGAAGAAAAATAAAAGCTTCTTTGAAAAATAAAGTCACAGCCAACACTGTTGATGTGAAAAAGACCAAGGCCATACTAGCTTACATTAAAAAAACACGTTGCTATACATTACTGAAGTTGCTTTAAGGAGGGCGGCATATGCTACTTCTATTTTGGGGAGGAAGAGAGAGGGAGAAAGTGGCATCTTAGTCGTTCATCTTTCTTGCTTCCTTCGTCCGCCATATTTTTGGTTTGATAGCTTAGTGTATTCTGGGAAAATGCAGTAGTGTTCTCTCAATAAATTTAGGTGCAATCAAGCCTGAGAGAAACAGGAAGCTGGCAGTGTGAGCGGAGGGGGGAGGGGGTGGCAAGTGGTTGTAATATAATAAAACAAAAGCAAGAAAGTGCAATAGGGGCATCAGGGTTCCTTCCCTCCTTGTGTAGCACCTAAGCTATTGCACCAAATTATTAAACTATAGTATCGGTCCCTTGAGTGAGAAACAGACAAAGTCTTGAACTACGTTATTCCAGGCCAGAATAACTATTGACCAGTGGAAGCCAAAGCTCTACTTAGTTTCACTAGCTAAGCAGCGACATGACATCACAGTTGTTTTCATTCCAAGATGGTTGAAAGAACAGAACCGCAGCCCACTGCCACATTTTCCTAGAATAAACCAAGTCTAGTTCCTTAACACAGCAAACATGTAGAAGCGAGATAGATGAACTGCGAAGATGTCATTTTCTCCCTCTCTCTGCCTCACCAATATAGAAGTAATTATGCCACCCTCCTTAACACAGATAGCAGGGAGACTGGTCTTCATTTCTGAAATAAACACTAATTGTCCGCATCCACTTTGAAGTGGCTGCTAATAAGACTTGACTTGCCCGCAGAAGTTCCCTCCCTCCTGTGGCGAACTGTCTAGCCCTACACACTGTGCCTCCCCTTGATGTCGCAGTCAAGGTCAGAGAACTTGCTGTGCAAAGAAATCGTGGGAACATCACTTCTACACTCCCTGCAGGCTTCGCAGGTAAGCAAACAGCTGCATCATTGAAAAGAAGTTGTTAGAATTGAAAGCAAACTCCAGGTGCTTTCAGTTTCCCCAGTCATCTCCTGAAAATCAAAATTCAATTTGTTTTCTTCCTGGTGAAGGGAAAGGAATCTGATGGAAATTCATTTACAGGTTAATACAAACTTCAAGTGAACATTCTTGCAGATTCCACAGGCATTTAAAGATAAATTGCTTGTCAGATAACAAAGTCTTCACGTCAGGTTGACTTGACAGCCACTAACAATGGGAATTTCCGCAGCTTATTCCTAACAAATATGAAATATTTGCTTTGGGGCTGACAGCTGTGACTGCCTAGAGGGGGCTCTGTACTAAATCACGTTCCACGGCTGAAATTCAGCCTGATCTCCCACATTACCGTCAGGCCCTGCCAGCTATGGATCACTGTCAACAATTGAGGCAGCAAATGTGAAGCAAGCTAGACGACAGCACTGAACGCCAATAGAAAACAAAATTCCAACAGATGTAATTGCATTCTAAGCCAACATTCGGTGCATTTGTGTGGGATGGTGAGTTGTGATTCAGGAGAGATGATTAGAATGCTAGAGTTCCTTGAGATGGTAAGAACGAAAACCCATCAATTTCTGACAGGAACATGCATACTGTATGTCAAACCTCACCTGTACTACATTTGTTGGATCAAGCTTCAGCTGAAGTTTAGAACAGCAAGCAGCATTTGAGTTTTCAGTCCGTGCAGTCTTACAAAACGGATAAGCAAAGCTATGTGTTCTAAGATGAACTATAACTACTGCAACTGGTGGGTCATCAGCAAGGCAGACAAATCAGCGGAATAACCAAGACCTTTGCTTTTAAAATCTAATATATCTATTTGATGGTTCTGATAATTTTATGCTGATTTAACATTCATTTGTAACTAGGAATATTGGGAGTAACTAGGATATCACCTAGGCAGCAATGTTCTTACAGAATAAAGATCCATTTGGTTCGATCTTGTTTCATCGTTAGTCTGCCAAAAGCTCTCACCTAGATAAATTATGCTATATTGCACAGGTGCAGCAATACTTCTACATAAGAATAAAAAATACCATCCCTAAACAAGGTTAATGCCTACAAATCACAAATGCTCTGCACATTGTGTGTTTGACAGTCTTTTTTTAATGGGTTATTTCAGGTTTCTTTGTTTTGTGGCTGCCTGTAAGGAGACAAAACTCAAAGTTGCATACTTTGATAATAAATGTGATAATAAACTTTGAACAGGTGCAAAGAATTGGAAATTGATGATGTAAATTGGATTCTATGTGACTCACTTGCTACAAGTACTTTTTGGGTTACACATAATTATTTGGAACTACTACAATGCTTCCATCAAGTCAGCTGTTTTCAGAGGAAGATCAGAAGAAGCACAGCCAGCATTATTGACATCATTCCTTAGGATTTTTATGAAGCATAAACCCAACAGAAGTACTTCTCTTCGAGTTTTCGTGAATTTATACATTAAACCATGCTCTGGTTAAGACTGATCCCTTAATCCACATCAAAACAAAATAATGTCTGATAGCGATATAAATGCTGCTTTGGGACCTTGCTGTATGTAAGATGGCACCAACATAACACGTGTGGAGCCAGAAGAGCCAACATACTTGACCACTGTTATACCACCATCAAGAATATGCTTACCATGCCAACCCATGCCCACACTTTGGAAAGTCCGATCATCTGCCTGTACTTCTACTCCTGGCATACAGACAGAGACTGAAGACCACAGAACCATTGGTGTGAACCAAGAAGGTATGGTCAAGGGAGGGGGAGGAGCACTTACAGGATTGCTTTGAGTGGGTGGACTAGTCACCCACTCAGGGATATTCAGGGATTTATCTTCGGGGATTTATATTCAGGGATTTATCTTCGAATCTGGTTGAATATGCCACAGTTGTCAACAGCACCATCAAGACCTGTGTAGGTCTATCTATTGTGGATGCAATCTCATTGGCTCTCCACTTGGCCTTGGATCACCTGAGCAACATCAGGCTGCTATTTGTTGATTACAGCTCAGCATTCAAACCATCAGTCCCTCAGTACTAATCAACAAGCTCGAAAACCTGGGCCACTGTCCCTCTTTCTGCATCTGGATCCTTGACTTCCTCCTCACTGACAGTTACACTGGTGCACCTCAAGGATTCATGTTTAGTCCATTGCCCAATTCTCTCCACACCCATGACTGGGTGGCTAAGTAGAATTCAAACACCATCTCTAAATTTGACGGCGACACAACTAATGCTGGCAGAATTTCAGATAGCAACAAGGAGTGAACAGGAGATAAATCAGCTGGTTGAGTGGTGTCACAGCAACAGCCTTGCACACAATACCAGTAAGACCAAGGAATTGATTGTGGACTTCAGGAAGTGAAAGTCGAAAGAACACACACCAGTCCTCATTGACGCATCAGCATGCGAAAGGGCGAGTTATTTTCAACTTCCTGGTTGTCAATATCTCTGAAGATCTACCTGGGTCTAACATGATGTTACACTTATAAAGAAGGCTCTACAGTGACTAAATTTCTTCAGGAGTTTGAAGAAACTTGGTATGACACCAAAGACTCTCGCAGATTTCTACAGATGTACCATGGAGAGCATTCTAACTGGTTGCATCACCGTCCAGTACGGAGGGGCCACTGCACAGGATCAGAAAAAGCTGAAGAAAGTTGTAAACTCTGCCATCTCCATCGTGGGCACTAACCTCCTCACCATCATGGACGTCCTCAAAAGGCAATGCCTCGAAAAGGCAGCATTCATCATTAAGGACCCCTACTACCCAGGAGATATCTTCTCATTGCTACCATCAAGGAGGAGGTACAGAAGCCTGAAGACACTCAATGTTTTACTAACAGCTTCTTCCCCTTTGCCATGAGGTTTCTGAATGGACAATAAACCCATCTACACTCCCTCAATATTTATTTTTTTCTTTTTTGCTCTCTTCTTGCACTAATTTAATTTAATGTTTATATTTTTGTAATAGATACCTTTTTATGCTTATTTATTGAAATGTAATGCTGCCGAGAAACAACAAATTTCACGATACATGCCCGTGATATTAACCCAGATTCTGATTGCTGTGTGCAAATTGCCTGCTGCCTCACATCAGTGGTTACACTATTGACACACTTCATTGACTGAGTAGCATGCTGTGACCTTGCATTGGTGAAAAATGCTACAGAGACGTACATTTTTCTTCAGAGCTGAGTGCTCATCATCCCAATACAATTGCACAGCTGAGAAAAATTTTAAGCCCATTTGCAGTTGCCAGAACAGTTTATTCTTCTTTCCACTTAAAGTGAAGTTATTTCATAATTTACATATAAAATATTTGATGTCACAAACATAAAAATAGTTTTCTTCTTACTGTACCTTTCTACCAATCCTCTGGAAAACCTACAGGCTTGGTCGTGCTGACACCCCTCTTTATAGACATTATCACCTCCACTTATTTTCTCATACTCCATCACATTATATCTTTACCCCAATATAAACACCCCTGTGCAAGGCAACACTGGGTAAGTACTCCCAATCCAAGGTAAAGTAGGTAATCACAACCAGTCTGGAGCTAAATTGAGTAAACAGGCCAAAACACAAACCAATAGCTTTGATTTGCTTGGCCTGAATTTACACCTATTTATCTAATTTAGAGATTGTAACTACACTTGGTCTGGAGTGAACCTCCTTTGCAGATTATATTAAAATAGGTGGTGTTGTATAGAAGACCATGGAAAATAATAGGTTATGCCCAACTAGGTGTGTAGACTGAGGATTGCCAAATGCTTTCAATTCAGATAAAGGTGAGGCATTGCACTCTGGAAGATCAAACGATGGAGTTCTAACAATAAATGGTAGGGCCTTGGGAAGTATAATGGAACAGACACACCCACAAGTGCAAGTAGTAGCTCACTGAGAGCAACATCACAGTAAGAGAAGGTGGTGAAGAAGCCACTTGGAGCATGGTCCTTCATCAGAGTCAGGCACTGAACATTGGAGTTTGGAGGTTAGGCTGCAGATATACAAGACATTGGTGAAGAATTACTATGTCACCACAATGTTGTCCAGACTTGGGGGCCTGAGTTACAAGGACAGCTTACATAGATTGGGACTTTATTTCCTGGAACATGGGCAATTGACAGGTGACCCAATAGAGGCATACAAGATATTGAGAGTCATAGACAGGATAAAAAGTCATTTTTCTAAGGAAGGTTGCTAAAGCCTAGAGGGAATAGGGGTAAGAGATTTAAAAGGGACATCAGAGGCAACTTCTTCCTGCAAAGGGTAGTGTACCTTTGGAATGAGCTGCCAGAAACAGCAGTTGAGGCAGGCACATAAGCAGCGTTTAAAAGCCATTTAGGTATGTACATAGATAGGAGAGGTTTAGAGGGCTGTGTGCCAAACGTAGCTAGATGGGACTAACTCACTGTGCAACGGCTGGCATGGATGAGTTGGACAGAAGGTTCTGTTTCCAGGCTGCATGACTTTGTAACTACACATGAACTGACAACAACCTGAGCACATAACCAGGATTAGGCCTAAATTAGGGAAATGCATCACAAAAAGTGAGTAAATGCCCCTTGACTTGTGTTAGAAACACAGAAAACCTACAATACAGGCCCTTCAGCCCACAAAGCTGTGCTAAACATGTCCTTACCTTAGAAATTACCTAGGGTTACCCATAGCCCTCTAGTTTTCTGAGCTCCATGTACCTGTCCAGGAGTCTCTTAAAAGACCCTATTGTATCCACCTCCACCACCGTCGCCGACAGCCCATTCCACACACTCACCCTCTGCACCTTTTCTATGGTTTCCACATCCTTCCTGTACTGAGGCGAATAAAACTGAGTTGATAAAGCCAAAATATATTTTAGACCCAGTAACCAATCTAGTCTGGCCAGGCTAAATACACTGAGACAGAAGTTAGGTGGGATAAATACACAAACTGCGTTTTGAATATGAAAAACCCAGATTGAAGATAAGCCAGGTATATCACCCAAACTTGGGATAAACTTGGTGAAAACAAGTTAATCCAACATTAAGAACAGATGCAAAATTTGGAAATCAACAATGTAAACTAGATTCACTGCGATTCACATGCTTTCATTGATCACAACGATAAATAAGTGTAAGAAATACCAACAATCAGCCTTTCACCTCTCTGTCTCAAAACCTGCCCTGAATGGTTCCAGATTATCAGCTCTCATTTGTTGTTAGTGGTTAGCTTGGTGTCCTTATCCAAGATGTCTAGGCCTCAGATATTGGCATTTACTCCATGAACCTCTTCATTGCTCTCTTCCTTCAAAACACTTTTGGTTCCCTGTCCAATGCATTGGCAAAGAATGTGTTCAAAAGCCCCAAAATGAAAGTGAATAATGACATCAGTAACAACACTATAATGATCCATGGCTGTGACTGCAAATGTCATATCTACTGTAGCATTTTTGATACATACAGTAGTGTGCAAAGGTCTAAGGCATAGATATATGTATATATAGGACCTAGGTAGGAAAAGAGAGGAGGTCCTGAAAACAGACTACAGGGAGTTAGGAAGGAAGTTGAGAAACAGGACTTCAAAGGTAGTAATCTCGGGATTATTGCCTGTGCCACGCGACAGTGAGTATAGGAATAGAATGAGGTGCAGGATAAATGTGTGGCTGAGAGATTGGCGCAGAGGGCAGGGATTCAGATTTCTGGATCATTGGGACCTCTTTTAGGACAGGCGTGACCTGTACAAAAAGGACGGGTTGCACTTGAATCCCAGGGCTCCAATATCCTTGGGCGGGGGGGGGGGGGGGGGGGGAGGTTTGCAATGGCTATTGCAGAGAGTTTAAACTAGAATTGCTAGGGGGGTGGGAACTGAAATGAAGAGACGGAGCAAGAGGTGGTTGGCTCACAAATAGAAAAAGCTTTGGAGACAGTGCGAGAGAGAGGATAGGCAGGTGATAGAGACCAGTGGTTTGAGGTGTGACTGTTTTAATGCAAGGAGTATTATAAATAAAGCGGATGAGCTTAGAGTGTGGATCAGTACTTGGAGCCATTACAGAGACTTGGATGGCTCAGGGGCAGGAATGGTTACTTTGACTGCCAGGCGTTAGATGTTTCAGAAGGGACAGTGGGGGAGGCAAAAGAGGTGGGGGTGTGACACTGCTGATCAGAGATAGTGTCACGGCTGCAGAAAAGGAGGAAGATGTGGAAGAATTGTCTACGGAGTCTCTGTGGTGGAAGTTAGGAACATGAAGGGGTCAGTAACTCTATCAGGTGTTTTTTATAGACCACCCAGTAGTAACAGGGACATCGAGAAGCAGATAGGGAGACAGATTCTGGAAAGGTGTAATAATAGGGTTGTTGTGGTGGGAGATTTTAATTTCCCAAATATTGATTGACATCTCCCTAGAGCGAGGGGTTCAGATGGGGTGGAGTTAGTTAGGTGTGTTCAGGAAGCATTCTTGACACAATATGTAGATAAGCCTACAAGAGGAGAGGCTGTACTTGATCTGGTATTGGGAAATGAACCTGGTCAGGTGTCAGATCTCTCAGTGGGAGAGCATTTTGGAGATAGTGATCATAATTCTATCTCCTTTACCATAGCATTGGAGAGGGATAGGAACAGACAAATTAGGAAAGTGTTTAATTGGAGTAAGGGGAAATATGAGGCTATCAGGCAGGAACCTGGAAACATAAATTGGAAACAGATGTTCTCAGGGAAACATATGGAAGAAATGTGACAAATGTTAAGGGGATATTTGCGTAGTGTTCTGCATAGGTACGTTCCAATGAGACAGGGAAAGGATGCTAGGGTGCAGGAAACATGGTGAACAAAGGCTGTTGTAAATCCAGTCAAGAAGAAAAGCTTACGAAAGGTTCAAAAAACTAGGTAATGTTAGAGATCTGGAAGATGATAAGGCTAGCAGGATGGAGCTGAAAAATGAAATTAGGAGAGCCAGAAGGGGCCATGAGAAGGCCTGGGTGGACAGGATTAAGGAAAACCCCAAGGCATTCTATAAGTATGTGAAGAGTAAGAGGATAAGACGTAAGAGGATAAGACTTAAGAGAATAGGACCAATCAAGTGTGATAGAGGAAAAGTGTGTATGGAACTGGAGGAGACAGCAGAGGTACTTAATGAATACTTTGCTTCGGTATTCACTACGGAAAAGGATCTTGGCGATTGTAGGGATGACTTACAGCAGACTGAAAAGCTTGAGCATGTAAATATTAAGGAAGGGGATGTGCTGGAGGTTTTGGAAAGCATCAAGTTGGTTAAGTCACCGGGACCAGACGAGATGTACCCCAGGCTACGGCGGGAGGTGAGGGAGGAGATTGCTGAGCCTCTTGCAATGATCTTTGCATCATCAATGGGGACGAGAGAGGTTCCGGAGGATTGGAGGGTTGCAGATGTTGTTCCCTTATTCAAGAAAGAGAGTAGAGATAGCCCAGTAAATTATAGATTAGTGAGTCTTACTTCAGAGGTTGGTAAATTGATGGAGACGATCCTGAGAGGCAGGATTTATGAACATTTGGAGAGGCATAATATGATTAGGAATAGTCAGCATGGTTTTGTCAAAGGCAGGTCGTGCCTTACGAGCCGGATTGAATTTTTTGAGAACGTGACTGAACACATTGATGAAGGTAGAGCAGTAGATGTAGTGTATATGGATTTCAGCAAGGCATTTGATAAGGTACTCCATGCAAGGTTTATTGAGAAAGTAAGGAGGAATGTGATCCAAAGGGACATTGCTTTGTGGATCCAGAACTGGCTTGCCCACAGAAGGCAAAGTGTGGTTGTAGATGGGTCATATTCTGCAGGGAGGTCGGTGACCTGTGGTGTCCCTCAGGGATCTGTTCTGGGACCATTACTCTTCGTGATTCTTATAAATGACCTGGATGAGGAAGTGGCGGGATGGGCTAGTACATCTGCTGATGACACAAAGGTTGGGGCTGTTGTGGACAATGTGGAGGGCTGTTAGAGGTTACAGCGGGACATTGATAGGATGCAAAATTAGGCTGAGAAGTGCCAGAGTTCAACCCAGATAAGTGTGAGGTGGTTCATTTTGGTAGGTCAAATATCATGGCAGAATATAGCATTAATGGTAAGACTCTTGGCAGTGTGGAGGATCAGAGGGATCTTAGGGTCCAAGTCCACAGGACACTCAAAGCTGCTGCGCAGGTTGACTCTGTGGTTAAGAAGGTGTATGGTGCATTGGCCTTCATCAATCCTGGGATTGAGTTTGAGAGCCGAGAGGTAATGCTGCAGCTATACAGGATCCTGGTCAGACCCCACTTGGAGGACTGTGCTCAGTTCTGGTCACATCACCACAGGAAGGATATGGAAACTATAGAAAGGGTGCAGAGGAGAATTACAAGGATGTTGCCTGGATTGGAGAGCATGCCTTGTGAGAACAGGTTGAGTGAACTCAGCCTTTTCTCCTTGGAGCGACGGAGGATGAGTGGTGACCTGATAAAGGCGTACAAGATGATGAGAGGCTTTTTCCCAGGGCTGAAGTGGCTAGCACGAGAGGGCAGTTTTAAAGTGCTTGGAAGTAGGTACAGAGGAGATGTCAGGGCAAAGTTTTTTATTTTATGCAGAGAGTGGTGAGTGCATGGAATGGGCTGCCGACGATGGTGGTGGAGGTGGATACGATAGGGTCTTTTAAGAGACTCCTGGATAGGTACACGGTGCTTAGAAAAATAGAGGGCTATGGGTAACCCTAGGTAATGTCTCAGATCAGGACAAGTTTGGCACAGCTTTGTGGGCCGAAGGGCCTGTATTGTGCTGTAGGTTTTCTATCTTTCTATATATAACTAGGATGCCTAAGACTTTTGCACAGTACTGTAGTAATCTTACGTATTGCATTGTATTGCTGCTGTAGCAGCAAAAAAATAAGCAAATTTCGTGGTAGATGTGAGTAATGATAAACCTGATTCTGATACGGGTCTCTATTGTGGACTGAGAGTGGGAAGGGGGCAGGGAGAGGGGAATTATAGTTGGGAAAACAGGAAGGGAGAGGGAGGAAGCAGGAAACACTAGAAAGACATTCTGTAATGATCAATAAACCAATTGTTTGGAATCAAATTACCTTGTCTGCTGTCTCAGGGCTGGGTGTCTGCTCCCATGTCACCACCTGCACTGGCACTCTTTCTGTGCCACCTAGCCCACACTCCTCCCAAGGCACTCCACCCTCGCCATTCCCAACATCTCTTCCTCCCGCCAGATTGATAAACTTGCTCTCTGCTCCACATTGACAAATACAGTATTATGTAAGTCTTAGGCACCCTAATTATATATACCGTATGTGACTCAGACTTTTGTACAGTGTTGTAGATTTAAAGAACAATGTATTATAAAGCCTGTGTATCTTCAGAGAACAATTCTGTATATAAATTATGTTATATCAAATATTAGCCTTAAAATTTAATCCCCGAAAATGCAGAGAATGACCATGGTACAGGGTTGAACACTGTTACCAAGAACTTGTACTTGTATAGCAATTACAACAGTACAAAACATCTTAAAGCTCATGTGAGGTGGCCTATGAGCTGAAGAAAAATATAGAGCTAGGGACAATAGGACAGGTGATTAAAATACATTAAATAGAAGAGGAAACGAAAGATTTTGAGAGAAATTACTGAAGCAAAGGCCAAACAGAAAGTTTACAAAATTCTCTTTCAATAGTTTATAAAGAAAAGGCATGCGTTTTAAGTTAAAACAGAATATTTCACATTTGATCTACTCCTTATAAGAGCATCTCCTCAATCACTGTAACATCATTGACATAGGGAGAATCCAGTAGAAATCAAGATGACAAGGAAATTTCACAAAGGTGATAGCAAGAGGTTGCTTTCTCTTCCTGACATGGTCATACAAAATGCATACATCTGAGTTCTTAGTTGATGTAAAGTCTATGTGCTGGTAATACTTACAGTCTCTCCAGCTCCTTTAGATCCTGGAAAGCTCCCCTCTCAATAGTAGTTATTTGGTTTTCCATGAGCTGTCTGTGGTGCAGATGACAGAAAATTGAAGCCATGACATCTTAATGTAATAAATAAGCAGACAGCCATTAACACCTCGAATAACTGCATTTCAAACATTAGCAGCAGACTATAGGCCAGCTTGTCTTTTTTCACAGTGTATCTGCCCAAGTTTGAGATTTCACATCCAATTTGCTCTGCCTGCTATACTGACACATGAAACCCGTCCAATTATGTGTACAGAACTGATAGTATGGAGTGGGGGAAGGGAAACGTCCTATCACCAGTAAAATAGGTTTTCAAACATTCCTGGTAACATGCTTTGGACAAAGCCAAGAAGTAAAAAAGAGTGAAACTAAACTATTTAGTTACAGTGTCTGGAAAACAGGGACAGGCTACATCAGGAGCTTTTATGTCGATTGTGTTCTAGAATGACCAGCTCACCGAAACTTAGATTAATAGAAACTGCATGCAGTTTCTACTATGATGTTTCTAAGGATTTTCACCTGGATAATAGGCAACTTAGAAAGTTTTTGTTTCACCCATATGTTTATGTTCAAGTATATGACTGAGACTAGCTACATTAATATTTGTGATTTAAGCAAGAATATTGTTCAGATCTTTGAGACTGCACTGAAAGTACAATACTGAAGCTATTTGCTGAGTGGAATTTTGTCCTACTTCTCTAAAACTGGGGTATTCTATTATTCATTACACTAACCACTGCAACAAAAAATGTAAAATATAGGCTTAGTGTGGGCCACTTGAGCTTGCCAAGTGTGCTGTCACGCTTAATATTAAATCATCAAAATAGCAAGCAGCTGAATCGTGTTTTCTCGAAGTAGGGTTTTTTTTGCATGATGCAAGTCCCCATCATAATCCATATAACTCAGCAGGGTTAAAAATGTTGGGGTCCAGAGCTTTGGGATATAGCCATTGTAGTCTCAACTGTGTGCTAATTCATACAACGACTTGCTCTTGCACTTCATTCACAAGGGATTATTAAAAGTTGCATTAAACGTCAAGCTGTAGTTTATAAAAAATGAAACACTGATGGTAGAAATGGAACAGCTGGAGTAAAAAGTAGCAGAAATGTAATCAGAGACTGCGCAACAGAAAGATCTGGACTTACAGAACTCGCATATGTCTTAATCCAGAAAAAGCTGATTTGGTGATCCTTGTGATGTTGTTCCCGTTCAAATCCCTGAAAAGAAACAATGTCAAAGTGGCTGACAATGAAGCAAGGGAAGACAACACGACAGGCTCATTATCATGTGCTGAAGCGTAACCAAGTGTGAAAAGCAGAGGCCAAATCTGGGCCCAGTTATTGATACTTCACTCGGTGACACTTGAGCCATTTTTAGGTTTGTCTGGAACAGTGAGGAGACCAGGCCGTGTCTGGTCCCCCACACGCCCCTTCCCCAAGGAAAAAAAAACACGCGCACACCAGAAAGGGGACAAAAACGAGTTGAAAATATTTGCCCAGCAGGGCATTTCCTGCGCACACAAAATAAAAGAGGCTATATGTAGCGACGGCAGAACATTTAGCACAGTGGAAGAAACTCTGAAATAGTGAAATTTCCATCAAAAGACCCGGCGATTATAACGGGCTTCACTATCGGTGTCACTTTGGAGACATCACTTGTCTGACTGAGCAAGAGACAAGAGCAGCGGTTCAGAAGAGCCTTTTCACGTTTTGTGGGGAAACTGAGGTGAGCAAAGGTGCAAGAGGAATGGGTTGGCGCGTTTCAGAATGTGGGAACAACATGGCTGGAGATGCATATTAATCTGAATCATCATCAACTGACAAGCACTGGGATAAACCTGCCTGAAGCTTAATAAGTGAAAGGAAAAGACTAAACTATTAGCAGTGTCCATCTCCCATTAAAGGGAATTACCATTTGCTGCATTCCGTACTTATATAGAATTATAATTAATTTATAAGAGAAACTTTATAGGGAGATGGTCGCTTGCATTTTTATTAAATGTACGCGGAATTTGGGAAACAGGAAATGCAGAAACCCTGACTGTCATAGAGGATTTCAAACAAAAAAAAAATCAGTATTCATGGAAAAGTGTGTGTGGCTTTCTGCTGCGCGCAAATGTAGACTCTGACAGCACAGCAAGCCCTTGAAATTTAATCCCATCAAGCATCTGAGACCACTTACACACTCGCTAACTAAGCTCAATAAGTGTACAGTTCTTTCAAACCTACTCAGAGACTGGAACAGGACGCGTAGACTTGCACAGGACACACCGCTGAACAATCAAAGTGAAATCCCATCGGCAGTAACTGGGGGGCGGGGAGCGGGGAATGGGCGGCATGGAGCCGCAACTACAGGAGTTGTACCCGGGCCGCACTCTTCCCTTCTGTAATCTGCTGCAAGATATTTTATTTTTGGAACAGACTTGAGATGTTTCCCGATCTGCCATTCAAAATGAAATGCTGAGCAAGTTCGGATGTCCACGAAACAATTTCACAGCCTCTAAGAAATTCTTTTAACCGCATCATGGAAATAGGTTCTGTTAGCAATTGAAATTGTACAGTTTCGGGTGATTATTTCAGCCAGTAGGGTAATAAAGCGAAATCGGGGATTAATCAAAACCTTTTTCCCGGCTGCCAAATTATTCTACAAAACGAGGCGGTTAGCAAGTAATAAACCCATTTTCAAAGTGCTTTCAGGATTGCAATTGGCTCTCATTCTATTCATCTTCCAGGTGTTTGACTGTGGATCAAACAGACCAATTCATGATCCCCCTTGCTCTCCGATTTTGCAAACTCCCAGTGTCTCTCAGACTGGCAGGTTCGAAGCGGCTTCAGGCGGTGTGCAAATCTGACACCGTGCAATGACAATATTTATACCCTCGCACGAATCAAAAATAGGCGCTTAAACCAAGATTCACCCGTAAATATTTGAACATGCCGGCTCGATTGACCCTTGCTGGGTACGATTGTCTCCTGCATTAAACGTGACACGTAAGTCGAGTCAGTTTCACACGGTCAAAGGGACAGACATGCATCTCCACACCTACCCTCTGCACCACAGTCAATCAGAACGGAAAATGGCCAAACGCCACTCTCCGTGGACTATGTCAATAATGGCGAAATTCAGAAACGAAAGCTACATGTGGCAGGGATATAGTGTTATAAACGCAATGAAGACATTGGAAGAGAAAAAGGCTAGGAAGGGTTGCTGCCGGGGGTTTGTACTTACAGTCTCTCGGTATTCCTGGGGATGCTTTTAGGAACGGAGCGCAGCCCCAGTCCGTGGCAGTCCACAGCCGTCCCAGCGCAGGTACAGCGATTCGGGCAAACTTGGCCAGCAACTTCTTCCCAAGTACTCGTCCCGATCACAAGGAGAAACCACAGGAAAATCCCCCTAAATCCAAACCCACTTATCGCTGCCATCGGGAAGAGATAAACTTCGATTTTAAACAAAACGCACACACGAACAAGGAACGTTTCAAACGAAAGCCGAAGGTGGAGAAATACGAACGGTTCGTTTCAAATCCGCCTGCCGAGAGCCACCGACCTTCTCTCCAACTTTTTTTCTCTTTCTGTCCCAGTGCCTGGGTAGTCGTGTGTGCAGAGATTTGCAGAACGGCGGTTGCTACAATCCCCGCAAACTCACCGAGGCCAGTTCCCAGACAATAACACGTATCAACAGCGCCTTTTCTATCACCACCATAGGAGGCTCCGGGTTGTGAACGAATGCAGCCAAACCAAATGAATTATCTTGTCACCGAATAGCTTCGGATCGTTCGACCACAACAGCCTGGATGATTCAACAGACGGCGCCGCATACAACGCCAGATATTGATTTCCTCTCAAGCATCCATCAAGCTGTCACTGACAGTCATGAGAATCACTGAGGGTTGGCTGGGGGAAGATCATTCTCGCCCTATTCAAGCACACCAGCTTTTGGCTATCACCGTGTTTAGAATTGCTTAAAGTCCTGATAACCTGCTCTTTTTTTTTCTTCTTTTAAAGTCCGGGTCCCAAGTACAATAAACAAGAAGTTCTTTTTTTTTCTGCCTCTCCAAGAAGCTGATTGAAACCAAAATTTGGCTTTCTCTAGAAATCTCTTCGCTGTGCCCTAAACACCTGAAGGTAGGTGGGCAGTGAAACCAATGTTTGCATTGTTGCACTCTCAGCACCTATTTTTAGTTGCATCAGTCGCGACCGATGGTTGGTTTGGGTTTTGTTTTGTTGCTTTGACCCCCCCGGGTGTTAAAAGCGAGGATTAGAAGTAGCAGAGCAGCCGGGTGCTGTCACATGCTGCGAGTGAGCTGGTGCTGGTGCTGGTGCTGGTGCTGGTGCTGGATCTGCAGCCTCGCCTCCGCCGCCCATCTACCACACTCACAACGTTGCAACATTCGCCGGGCTCGGGCACGCGCTAATGTACCCGGGCCGCCGGCCCCGCCCCCTTCCTCGCCTTCCATCCTATTGGACCCCGTACGCCGGCTCATTTGCATACGGCGGAGACGCGATGCGGGCAACAATGGAGTGAATGGAGAGAAGTCCCAGCTACTGAATGGAGACCATGCGTGATTGGCACAAGGAGCGTTCATTAATCAAATAGTAATCAACTGGGTGTTTTTTTTCCGCTGTCTGTCGTGTTTACCCCTGCCTTTCCCTGTTCCATAACTGTTAAAACATGCGAAACACCTCTTCAGAATAAATGTGGTGAGCTAACAAGAAGTCCTGGAACGAGCGACAGTTCACTCTTGGTCATATTTCCGAAGCATGTTTCGTTGAGATTATTATTAATAGTTCCCCGCCCAATACAATTTAATCCTATTTTAGGTTCAGCTTCATTCTTTGGTAAGGCGCTGCTCAATTCTTTTTTTCTCAGTTTTCGAATGTGTTTTCCCCAAATAAATGAATGAATGTGACAACCCCATTCTTTTGTTTGCAAACAGCAGTCACGGACAACCTACGTCATTTTTCCAAGGGCGGTGCTGTGCATAAGTAACATAATGTTGTCTTGTCATGTAATTAACCTCTATCTGTTCGCAAAGAAAAGTAGGTTTAATAAAATTCTGTGTCCATTATTGTTAAATGCTGTATATGGCATGCAGATTCAGAACAAAAGATCGTGAACAAAACGCAAAACTTACAGATGTATAGAAGATATAGAGAATAACTGAACTGCGGGGAGAACTAGAAAACTCCGTGAACCTATTAGATTTAGTTAGAGGTTGAACTCAAAATTTAAGTTCTCTGACTTTTCATTTTCTTAATATACTGTAGATAATCTGCCAAAGTATTGCTGATTAAAATAAACTGCCTTCCTCTGTTTCTTGTAGGAGCTCTGCTCAACAACCTGTGTAATTTATATAATAAACTGATAGAGATTTGCTTTGAGTGCCAAATACAGGAGCAGACTTCAGAAGTGGAGTAACCTCTAATATAGCAAGTGTATTCTAATTCACTATTGAAAATTATTTCAATGCAGATAAAAACATAAAAAACTTTCAATGGCACAAAAAAAGAGATACACGTAAAGTTGAAACAGTGCCAACTCTGGTTGAATCGTGAAGTAATTTTGCATGGTTGCAGAGCACTGGAGTAAAAATCCAATTCATCAAAACAACAACTAAGAGTCATGGTAGGAATTTGCTGCTAGAGTTTGGATGGGAGATGCATTGGAGGCTCACAGGATAACTGTTCTCAGACAGTAACAGTCACATTCGTTTATTTGTCTATGCAAATACATCCTCAGGAGCATCTGAAAAATTGTGTTCTTCTAACCTCCATGGCTTTTTGTTATACCAGTATACTAAGTGAAGCGCACAATGAGTTCAACCTGATAATGAGGAGGTTCAGTGAGTAAAATGAAGTGGATGGATTTCTATAAAACTTTCCATAAAATGCAACATCCGATTGAAGCTAATAGAGGAAAGGGAGTTTAACTTGGGTATAAATATGATTAAAGAAAACAGGCACTTTCCACTGAGGTTAGGTGTCATTAGAGCTAGAGGTCAAAAGTTAAAGGTGAAATATTTAAGGGGAACTTGAGGGGGAAGTTCTTCACTTAAAGGATAGTGGAAGTGTAGAATAAGATGTCAGAAGAACTGGTAGATGTGTGTTCAATTACAACACTTGAAAGAAGTTTGGATAACTATGGCCCAGGTGTGGCTTGATGGGTCTAGGCAGAATAACAGTTTGACATGGACTAGATGGGCCAAAGGGCCTGTTTCTGTGCATTACTGCTCTGTGATTCTAGATAAATAGATAGAGATAACCTTTTCCCAGAGAAGTATCAAGATCCAAAGGTCAAACTTAAAGGTATTTGACAAACAAAATAGAAGTGACCACAGGAAAAAAATGCACTATTAATTAGGGTCTGGAAGTACAGCTGTGGGGGGTTGTAGAGATTGATGAAATCATAGCATTCAGTAGGAAGAAACATCTGAAAGTAAAGAATTTGCAGAGCTTGTGGTGTGGGACTGATTGGACAGGTGCCTCACAGAAGTACTGTAGTTCTAACTCAGGAGGCAAATTGCAACCATTCTCTGATTCTGTGGTTGGATTAGACTCCCAAATTTCAAAATAAAAAGATATTACTTGACCTCAGAGCTGTGGGAATTCAAGTTAAAACGTGGGATGGGCAGCAAATTGGCTGAGGGTACAAAATATCATGTGCATACTAAATATTATATTTTGGAATGTGTAGAAGATAGCAGTTGTAGTTTCCCAGTTACTGCTGCCTTTGGCAGCTTGTGTTTTAAATTTATTACCACAACTTAGATTCAGAAATTCAATGCACATTCTTAAGATTTCCATACTATGATTGCTCAAAGGGCAGGGCTCCATTATGATGGAACAAATTACCTCAAGTAGGCAAGCAGGCAGAACGGTAGTTTATAAAATATAATGGGACAAATGCAAATCCTTTAACATGTCTACCATTTCCAGGCACCATATTTACTTTATGTACAGCAGTGCATATACGTACATCAATAAAGACAATGGAACCATGAATTAAATTCACCAAAACATTCGAATACAAGTTATGTTCTAACAACATAGAACCCTGTTCAGATCTCATACAGTGAATTATGTCCAATTCTAGCAATCAATCAATTGAGAGATATCTAAAGACATACAGCAGTATAGATGAGAATGATGAGGCCGCTGTGCTATATACTATATACTGTGCTATATACTCATTTAACTTAGCATTATTCATAGCCTCAGGATGTCTCTAAGTACATAAAGTAAATGAAGAATTTCTGAAGTATAATCACTGATGTTTTGTAAGAAAAACAGCAAGCAGCACGCAGCAAGTACCCACCACACTGTGACAATAACCAGGTCATCTGTTGTATTGATGTCAAATCCAGCATCAATATTTACCAGGAGGAAAGATATTTGGGCTGTTGATGTTCAAAAAAGAGGCATCTGTGAGATGATCATGTTGTGGTATAAAACATAATACAAGGAAAGAAGTAGAGCTGGGGAGAGAAAAACAAATTGTAAAGGTTAAATTCAGAATTGAACTCAGGAAAATCTCCTTTACCCAGAGTGAATAGATTTCAAGTCGGAACTGATGATCAAAACAAAATGCACTGAGGAACTCTGCCAGGTATGTCATTTTATAATTTCCAAGTGAAAGCAGAAGAGACAGAAATATCAGGAAAAATACAGGTTTCATTGCTGTGTGACTATAATCTGAAGTGCCAGTGGATGATAGCCACATGCCAGCAATCAGTAACACTACAATAATCTAAACACTCCTTTACTCAAAGACTTCTGATCAGGTCTCAGGCACAGTAACTCCTGGTCTGCAACCAGAATTTTTGTTTAGCGTTGTTCTAATTGGTTTCCAATAACTCCATCTCCTGCCTTTCATTAACTGAGTCGTTCTGGGATTTAGCATGAAAAAAATAATGTTATACAGTCATCAAAATAGGTAGCACTGGCATGGTAGTACAAGGATGTAATAATAACCGTTGTAGAACATAATTTTATACTGGTGAAAATCAGACTGCTTGCATTCATCAAATATTTGAGTGTGCAATATTTTCTGAATGGAAAAATCTGCATAGATTCAATAGAATAGCATCAGTTAATTTCTATAACTAGAATTTATGTGGTCAAATGTACTTCACACAACTACTGATATTTTATGATTTTAGACAATAAAATGTTTTTCTCAAAATATAAAAGTTCAAGTTCCATATAAATTCTCTGAAAATAACGTTATAGGATGAAAAAATATTCCCTATGTGCTTTTCTGACTTAAATCTTGCACAATTACAAAATGTTGATAGGCAACCAAAATGTAGTTGGCATGCGTTACTCAAGTGGACATTATTCATCGAAAATCAGATTTGATCATTTTAATACCTGCCAATAACTCGATGGACCACAGTAACTTAAGTAAACCATCTGCTTTGCAAAATTATTGGACTTCCATACAAAGGCCTTAAGTCAGGGGTTTCCAGCCTTTTTTATGCCATTGACCCCTATCATTAACTGAGGTGTCCTTGGACAGCAGGTTGGAAACCCCTGCCTTAAATCATGCTGTAACACATCATTGTTATACACCTGGATCCATCTTGATGTGAAGTGATGTTCCAATGATCTACCATGAGTTTCCCCCAGCATACATGCTTTTTTCAACAGTACAGATACTTTAATATATACCCAAAAAGCTAGTTATCTGTGGACTTTCCACAGTCTAGTGTTTACTGCATTGAGATTTAATGACCCAAAAAGCAACTACCATTTACTATTTATTTTTAATACTTTCTATGTTGTAAGCTATGGGGATAAGAAAGAAAAATGTGTGGTAAGTTTTTTTACAGGAAGTCATTATTTTAATGAGAGTGTATGATATCAAAAGCATAGGTATATTAATTTTGCTACTGTGTCCATGTCTGCTTCTGTGAAAATATGTGATCTGTGTGCATGTGTGCCTCAGGATATATACAAAGCTGTGCGTGTTTGTGAATGTCAGACCATTTGCCCATTTCTGTCCATACGTATGCATAGGAATGTGAAAAGCCAAGATCAGCAATAAAATTTTGGGTTTGCTTTGTGTTGTGAATGAGATGAGGGACAAAAATTGGCCAATGCTTATCTTCATATGCTGTTGGTGAGGGAATGACAAAAAATTTAATCTGGTGGCAAGGAAAATAAGCACTGTTTATTTCAATATTAATTTTCCTGAATTCAAGTGACTAACTTTATAAGCATATAAAATTACTAAAAGCATATTCTGCTTGCAGTTTCATGTTCAGATATAAATGCTCAGCTGGATATATTCTATTGGAAAGGAGAAAACATGGTATTCTACACTAAGACAGGTCTACAAATCAGCACACTTTTGAAACAAGACTGTTCCATTCTGCATAAGTGATTTGTGTGATTGATTTTGATTTTATTCCATCTTTCTGAGATTTGCTTCTTTTTAATATATGGATTTTCTTCATTGGAATATATTTCCACAGGTTTAGCCAACACCACCCCCCCCACCCACGCAACTGCTACTAAATGGCTGATCGTCACATCCTGAACAATGGATGCAGCAAACTAGAGCCCTGGAAGTGCATGTTAAACTCAGGCCATTCATTGGTGTGGTATATACTCTATATCTCACCTCCTAATAAGGAAATAAGTTTCAAATGAAAAATAATTCATCCTGAAATTGTACCATGGAACATTAGTGGATAAATATCCAATATTTTAATCTGGAACTCACCTCCCCAACATCTCACACCCACCACCCACCTTTGCTGTTTAAGTGGAGATATGATTCAATTCAATTCAAAGCACATTTATTATCAAAGAATGCATAAATTATACAGCTTGAAATTTCTCTGCTTACATGCAGCCACAAAGCAAGAGACACAAATATCCCATTACAAAAAGACCAAAAACCACTGTGCAGACAAAGAGAGAGAAACACACACACCAACAGAAGCAAGCCAATAGCATTGCAAATGAGTCTGAGTCCCGGATCCACTTCCAGAGCAGCCAGTGTAGGCCCAAAGCCCTGGCCCTCAGATCCTCACACCAGCAGGGCAGAAACGCACAACAGCTGGATCTTGTTAAGAGTAGTTAAATATATCTAATAAATTAATGGAGAATGACTTTTCAATCATAAAAGTGTTTATCCACTTACACTGTGACAGGGCTGTGGCTTTGGAAATAATGACTTCTGTTTTCTCAACATGCTTACCTCTCTCAAACCCAACACCTATTCATTAGTAGTTGCTGAATAGTGACAAGTAGTAGGAAATCCATTGAGTTATTCCCTGTACTTCAAGTGATCAAAGTAGTTCCCTTTATCTGTTTTTGCATATTTGAGATCAGTCATCACAGGGCATTCTGCAGATCACTCCAAAGGCATTCATCATTTATATGTCTCAGTGGTTAGCACTTTTAACATTTGTAGGAAGAAACTATTGTCAGATTTTTCTACATGTGCATTGTAATTGATGTAGGGTTTTCCATTTCCCTGTTAAGATGTTAAAAAAAAATTCAATACCAGTGCAGGTAAAATTACACTTCAATTTGCACTGTGCAGTTTTCCAGCAATTGATCGCAGTCTGATGTCAACATCAACGAGAACAAACAGGTGCAGGACAGGACAGCATAATAGCACAGCAATTGCTGCTGCCTCATCGTACCAGTGACTTGGGTTGGAATCTGTTCTGAGTGCTGTTTGTGTGGGGCTTACACATTCCTCCTGGCATTGCATGGACTCCCCTGCAAAACGTCTTCTGTTGAAGATTCTTTAACAGCAGGACAGGAGCTCTTCTTGTGCCTGGAGGAGCATCTTTTCAAGCCATTGTATGTTCTGGCCAATGGAAGGTGGGAGAAGAGAGCTGTTCTTTCTCTGTGCCATTAAACTTATGATAACCCATTAAGAGAAAACATTCAATTAGGGCAACACATGGGCCTTAGCCCACTGTCTTGCAAATATCGCCTCTTTCAAACCTTTATCTGATTTTGTTTACAGTAGAATCTCTCTGTATAGTGCATTCAGTATAGTACAATGCCATGGGTAGAATTAAAGCAGGAGTTCCCAACCTTTTTTATGCCATGGACCAAGAGGTCCCTGGACCCCAGGTTGGGAACCCCTGATCTAAAAGAATGCACCATTAAACATTGGCAAAACATTTTTTAATTGTAAAGTTAACAGATATGTTTATAAATCCAGTTAATGATTTAAGTAAAACTCGCTTTTTTTCCGTTTATTGTGCCAAGGGCAATTTATGAATAGAATCTTTTCCTGTTCTGGATTGTCCTACACAACACCTGCATTAATGTTATTAATCAGAATTAGTCTTTAGTGAATAGTTTTTATCTCAGACAAGACATTACATTCCAAAACATTTTTTTAGGTGGCGTAGATCTATTTGCTAGACATGGTCAACTCAAGACATTAAATAGATTAATCTCTTTTGAAGTTCCATATGTTAGTTAGTTGAGTTTGGTAATTATAATCAATGAGCATTGTAAGGTTCAATTTTGCAGTATTTCTGACCCAATGTTTCACAGGCAGGAAGAAATTTCATAGTTTGTGCAAACACCAAATAGTCAAACACTGTGTTCCTGCACTTCTGCAATGCTACCACATGAAACATGTTAGTGAAGCTGACACATGCTGAGATTTGCAGAGTGATCATGAGTTTACACAATATGGTGTCTATGTCATTTCTCTTGGGGTTCTGTAAATCCCTTCTCAAGAGTCGAAAAATCAGGAAAAACCCTGTGAAATTTCCAGGCATTTAGCCCTGAGATTACAAGACAGTATCCACAACACAGAACTGCACATGAAAGCTGATTGGCTGCAACATCAGGAGCATGCAAATTGGGTGTAATAACCACCAGATCTAAACCTTTGTTCTACTTCCATTCATTCATCAATTTCACCATTTTGTTTATAAGCTAACTGAAATAAAGAAGCATTGAAGAAACACTTATTATATGTTTATCAATTGGAAAAAAAAATAAAAATGGCATTTCATGATGTTAGCTTGCAATTAATACCTATTAATACCTATTCTGGATTTCAGTTTTCCAGGGAGTAGCTAAAAATTGGAAGAGATTTTCAGAATTCCAAGGAGTAGGCCATTTGGCCCCTCATGTCTATTCTGCCATTCAATAAGATCATGGTTGATATTTCACGTTGCTGCCACTTTCCTGAACTAACTGTATCTGTTGATTAATGTTCCAAATCACCCAGGCAGCGAGTTCTATAGGTTCTCTCTCTTTTAGGTGAAGACATTAAAGCATTGAATGGGTGTATTTAGATCTTGGAACTCCTGGTTATAGAACTCTAAGCCAGGGAAATCACCATCCCTGCATCTACTCAGTCAAATCCTGTAAGGATTTTGTAACTTGCAATAAGATTGCTTCTTATTTTCAACTCTAAAGAACATGAGCAAAGTGTGCCTGTTAGATATACTCAAGCCTCCATCTCAGGAATCAATCTGGTAAACCTTTATTATACTTTTTCAGTGGTTCCTAGGGAAGGGAGGTTGGATTTGTACACAGTGTTAACTAGGGCCCTCTATGAATACAGTAAAATGCCTTTACACTTCTCTTGAAATATTCTTGCAATAGATGCTAACAGTCTATAAGACTTTCTCACTGTTGTGTATTTAATATTTAAGTAATATTTGAGTAATCTTGTATACATATATTGGCTGATTTAGCATTCTTGTTCATTTAAATAATTCATTACAAGTTATATGTATAAGTATATGAATTGCATACATTATCACACTACCTAGTGATACACATGTGCCTTGCTTAAAGTAGACACAAAGTTAGACCTGCATTTTTGGACTCCTGTGTCTTCCTTGAATTAGTATAATGTTCTGCATTTACAAAACATAGCATTGGCGATGAGGTATTTGAAAAATGAATCCAGGGTGTCTATCAATCTGTTGAAGAACAGCGAGACTTTGAAACTAAAAAAAAACACCAGTGATTAAAAATCACAGCCCAGCACATGCAGAGATGGACAAGTTTTACAAAAAGCAGCATAGCACATGTTCCTTGGAAGGGAAGACACAATCAAGTTTAAAAAACAAGGCAGAAAGCAGAAGAATCCATGGGTTCATAAAGAGTGAGTATCAGGTGATAAAGATCATAAATAAGAAGAGCAGAAATGGCTGACTACATCAGAAAGATAGTCACACTTGATGATACAAAAGATAACTGAAATTTGTATACAGCTAATTCAACAGTATTTTGAAATAGCCAATGAGAAACAAGTATGAATTTTGCTAAATGCATTGGGTTTAAAAGCATACAGTTTGCTTCCAAGTCTGACTGCTCCGACCAAACCAGCAGAAAGTGATGCATGAACATTTAGAATGAGAAGCCATTGTTGACTGCAGAATGCTTTAGATTTCATAAGTGGAGTCTATTTCAATGTAAGTGACTGAACTGAAGAAGTAATCTGAGTGCTGTCAATTTCAAGCTGGTTTTAATAATGCACTGAAAGATCACCAAGTTTGTGGAATCTTACAAGAAAGCATTCAAAAATGACTCCTAACTGAAACACAACTCACATTTAGAAGAACAGTTGAAATCACTGTTTCAATGGAAACTGCAAACAGAAATGCGTTGTAGCTGGTTGAGACAACTACAACTTGATTGGAGATCCATCCATAATTTACACATCGCATCCTCTGCAATGAAGCCAACTAGAAGCAAATTAAGAATGGTACTTGATGATGTCAAAAACTATCTTCATGTTGTACACCATGATCTGTTGCCCAACAGAGGATAAACTGGTACTATCTTCTGTGCCACTGGTTGGAAAGCATATTGGACCAAGGAAGAACCATATAGCTCAGAGGAACTCTGAAAGTGACAGAAGCAGTGGTCTGACTACAACAGTTCTTGTAGGCAACATATCTGAGAAAGCTTCTGATATGCTAGTCAGGCAGTTACTTGTGAAATGTGACTTGGTTTTAAGCTGGAAGAGAGTTAAGCAAGCTTCAGGAAAGTTGCAAGCATCCAGGTTAGAGTATAAAGAACCAGAATCTACCCTGTGTGCATTAAGGTTATCACATGAACTTCAAATGGGAGGCAAAAAGTTGCTTGTAAAAATAGATGCAAGGACCAAAAGCTCAGCTGAATGAATGGAAGGCCAAAAGGAAAGAAGTTAATGGAGATAAGGAAACAGATAATATTGCAGATGTAAAAATCAAGAGAAACCAGATCATAAAGGGAGTAATAGAAAGATTAATATGAGAGTATTCCAGTGAACAAAATTTTCCTTCCCAAGATCAAGATGCAAAAACTAGAAGAAGAAAGAGGAAGGAGAAGACAGGTGTCCAGAGCTGTCAGAATCACTTCCCACAGTCTCAGGGTCAACTCCTGCACCCACCATGGAGGAGGACCCAGAACCTGAGATAGTTTCACAGCCACGAGTCCCACCTGCCAAGCTGAGCAACCTCCCACTGTCAGGAAAGCTGTTATCCCACAAGATTAAGAAAGCCTCCACAGCTATTCAGACCTTTAGACCTGAATGGGATAATTTAAAATGTACTATGCTGTGGATGTCTGTATCTAGTGGTTGTATTTTATAATACACTGTGTATATAGTTGAGATGCTTTCTACAGTTTGTACATTGAGTTGGAATTTATAGCTAAGCAGGGAGGACAGTTTTGTATTTAGTATTTCAGTAATATTTGAGTAATCTTGCGTATATAGATATAATATATAGGTTGATTAAGCATTCTTGTTCATTTAAATAATCCTCTACGAGCTATATGTATAAATAGGTGAATTGCATACATCATCGCACTACTATGCGATACGTGTGTAATACATGTGTGTAATACGTGTGTAATACATGTGTGATACATGTGTGCCTCACTTAAAGTAAACACGAAGTTAGACCCACAGTTTTGGATGTTCTTGTCTTCGTTGAGTTAGTTTAATGTTTTGAAGTTACAAAACATATCACTCACTACTTGCTTGCAGTCATTTATGTACAAGGACATACAAGTCCCTTTGAATGCAAACAACTTTCAGCCTCTCACCTTTTAAAAATACTCTTGTTTCCCATTTTTTTTCTTCCAAAGTAAATTACCTCATATTTTCCACATTATATTCAATGATGAATGTACTGTGTCTGTGCTATTTGTTACTTGGAAATTACTTTGTTGTTTTTCTGTAAATAAGAACTAAAATCCTTTCCATTCCATGCTTCCATTAGTGCTGCTTTCTGGTGTACAGAGATGCAGGAATTTGCATACAATGATCAACAAGATTATAATATCAAAAGGAAGCATGCTCAAAATGATCATTATAAATGAGTTTCACTGTAAGTGTACCACACCCTGTTTAGTCTACACAGTCAGACCAGTGTTGCATGAATTTTGTTAGATACCGAGTTGATTTCTTGGGTGGGGAGGTTGCTTTATTGATGAGTTAATAAGTGACCATTGGCATTTATATCAGTGCTTTTCTATTCCAGTGAACACAGCAAGAACAAAAATGGGAATGCTTAGGCAAGTTTACACTACAGAAATCACTTATTAGCATTACCTGACTTTAAAGAGGTTCACCGTAGTCACTTACAGCCTATATAGAACCATCCTCATATATAAGCTGCAGAATGTTCCCATCCAGCAGGTTTACTCAGCCATGTTCTTGATACCATTACCAAGCTTGGCCAATTCCGATTGCCTGCAGAGTATTTATTGTTTTCTTTTGGTAGCCTTTCATATTCCAGTGTAACTTAACACCAGAACTGTCCTTTGCTGCACAGCCTCCAACTTAACCACAGGCTAATCATGAGAAAGGAAATGTACAAAACACTTTCCAAATAGATTTCTAAATAGATTAGTTGTTCTATTGGCACAGAGGATGCATGTATGAATGTCAGCTTTGTGTGGCTGCTATCTCTGTAAGTGGATCACACCCATGCTTAGAGTACTTTAACCAACTATACGTCCCACTCTTGAAGGAGAAAAGCTATCGGGACTGATTCCATCTACAAAAAAGTCACAGCTTATGACAGCCAAACATCTGCTGCGATTTCAGATAACCATGAATACCACTGTCACATGGAGTCCAGACTTGAATTCTACATTGATCTCAACTATTTTGACGCGTCACCAACTGCACACTGATCACAAGCTCAGGGATTAAATCATAGTTAAAAAATTCAGTTGGGAGAGATGGTTCAAGAAAATCCCTCAAGTAAAATGACATAGTAGGAAGGTAGCAAGTAACATTCGAGTGGTGCTAAGCATTTTCACCTCTAGGGAATGTACTAGGGAAAGAAACAGAGGGAAAAGCCTTCATCAGTGACGTTTAGAGCACAGGAGAGCATAAGGGAGATCATTTAAAAGAGTGGTATTGAGAAAACTGAATAAGCAGTGATGATGAAGGTTTCACTAGTGGGTGAGTCTCAAAGAAAGGGACATAACTAAAAGTAAGAGGCCTTTTTAAAAAAAATGATGTACTTAGAAATTTCTTCTCGCAGAGAATGGTGAACTGGAATTCTCTGTCCTTCTGGTGGAAGCTGGAATGTTTGAAGTATTTAAAATAGAGATGGATAAATATTCAGTAGATCAATCATCAAGGACCCCCACCATCCAGGCCATGCTCTCTTCTCACTTTTGCTATCAGGAAGAAGGTACAGGAGCAGTGGGTCCCACACCACCAGGCTCAAGAACAGATATTACCCCTCAACCATCAGGCTGAACCAGAGGGTATAACTTCACTCAGCCCAACGCAGCAGTTCCAACCGATTCCACAACCTGTGGGCTCACTTTGAAAGACTCTATATCTACTGTTCCCAATATTATTTATTACTTATTTATCTATCATTAATTTTTAAATGTTCAAAGGTTCATTTTATTGTCAAGTTATGCACTTACAATACAACTCTGATAGTTGTTTGATATTTTCACTTTAATATTTGCAATTTTTTTTGCACATTGGTTGTTAGTCCATCTTAGTTTACATGTAGTTTTTCATTGATTCATTTGTTTGTTTGTATTTATTGTGATTACCCACATGAAAGTATATAGTGACATATATGTACTTTGATAATAAATGTAGTTTGAATTTTGAACTTTGAGATCTTAGAACTGAGGGGTACGGAGGAAAGGCATAGAAGAGGGGTTGAGGCCAGCACAGATCACCCATGATCATCTTAAATGATGAGACCGCCTTGAAGGGCCTGATGCCTACTCTTGCTCCCCTTCCCTTGAGAATTTGTGAGCTCTTAAGAGTTCTTTTGCGTGAGATACATATAAATACACCTGAGCTCAGATGACATCAATTGCTGAAACTTTGAGGATCAGTGAATGCCCAAGGTACACTGATGCACAATGGTTCCAAGCAGATTACGTTTCCTTCTTCACTACACAGATATCTTTGGGGTCAGTGTGATAGTGGTTATGGTCCAAGGTGCAACTGCTGCAGTTCCATTGTCAAACATTTACTGGCACTCCAGATCTAGTCTCCTCTGAGATCTGTATTTTCAGAAAGAGAATGAACTTGAAACAGCAGCAAAACTGCAAAGCACAATCTCTTCTGTTCATTTATTTGTTCGCAGTCCAGTAATTGGTTTGGCAATTTATAGCTGAAGCCATAATCCATTAAAGTACATTTTTCCAGTATACTCAAGAGAGAAGAAAACATCAGGGTATAGAAGGATTCACGGTGATTCACTACCGGAGTAATCTTTTTGATTTCTAGGTTTCAGCAATTGAAACAGAATAAGTAGGAATAATTATAACTTGGAGGAAGATTTGAGATCAAAAAATTTATCTGGAATAAAAACTTTAAAAAGAAGCAGCAGTTTTCTTCTTTTTCCCCTGACAAATTGATTTTGTGTTTGGCACTCAGGCAAAGCCTTCAAACAGGCCTAGTTGATTTGTCTTGTGATTTATATTTTGCCTCCTAATGAGGAAATATGCTTCACACTGAAGAGTCATTGATCCTGAAGTTGTGCCCTAGAGTATTAATAGATAAATGTGTAATATGTTTATCTGGAATTCCTCCCATTGTTGTTTATGTGGAGGTGTGATCCTGTTAAATTATACGGGTGAATATAGCTACTAAAATAGTGGAGGACTTTCAGTCAAACAATTAAAAGTTTATCTATTGACATAATAATCAGGCCATATTTCGGAAATAATAACTGCTGGGTTCCCAACATGCTTTACCACTTACCTCTCCTTCCCTTTGCCTGTGCTTTTAGAGGTGTTAACTTCATGGTAGACCAGTAGGGGGCGTCCCATCCTTTATGGTCCAGAGGAAATGAATGCACAATTCTAAAAGTTGTTTCTCATGTGCTATTTATTGGTTAACTTTGAGAAACTAAAGTTTGTCAGATTTCTTGTTCACGCATTTACTGCTGATATTACTTTTTGCAGTAGTTTGTACAATTTACCAAATACACTTTCTGCAATACTATTTATTAGCACCAAGTGCTCTTCAAACTATCAGTTCTAAGCCAGTGAATTGTACTGAAAAATAACTGATAGTATTAACTCTTATTTGCTAACATTTCTAACAACTAGAAATGGCATCTCGCCTGCAACTGAGGGAATGTTTAGTTTGTACTATATGTGGAGCATGTATAATTTATTGTGTCAAACCCCTTGGGAGAGAATTATGGCAGTTTGCTAGGTGGATGTCTTGCATACTCTGCTACAGCCATCTGATGTATACAATCCCATTGGTACAAACACCATTCTGTATCCCACTGATTTGTACAATGACTGACAACTCTAAGTTAATGGAAGGCAACGCTGCAAGGATTTGCTTGGTTCTTTCCTCAAATAAGAACTGACTCACTGAGACAGAACAGCACATGGAATGACCCAAGATCAAGCAAAGGATGGTTGCGCAGTAGAAAACTAGCACATGCAAATGCACTCAGTGGCCACATCCCTGCAATGAAGCAATCTGAAAGCGATCTAATGACGATGCCACAGCCGAGTTCAAGGATAGCATTGGATAATTCAAACTTATCAAGGGTAAAATAGCGTTAAATAAAAATGCTGCACCCTAGTGTTACAAAGCCCATCTGGTTCCTTATACCATCCGTGATGAAATAGACATTGAGGTAGACCGCATAGGGTCTGAAGAAATTCTTTGCAAGGTTGAGTGGAACCCATGGGTAATGCCAGTGGTCCCAGTAACCATATTGGTCAGGATCTGTGGTGATTTTAAGGTCTGAAATTAGATCAGTACCCTCTGCCCAGTATAGAGGATATCTTTTCAGATATTTCTAGAGGAAAACATTTCAGCCAAATGGATTCAGCTGAGGCATATCTACAGATGGAGGTGGAAGAAGAGCCCAACCTGTTTCTCACCATAAACACTCACAACGGGATGGTCACTATAATAGGCTTATACTTGGAGTAGCATCTGCACCTGCTCTCTGACAAAAAGCTATGGACCAGGTGCTGCAAGGCTGCCCAGGCACTCAGTGTTGCTTGGATCACATCATTGTTACCAGTAAGGATGACAAGGAATATCCTCAAAATCTCAAGACGCTGTAAAAAGATTTTTTTTTAAATGGACTCAGAGCATGACATAGTAAGTGTGAATTCTTTAAACCAAGCATCACTTACTATGGTCACACCACTGATGCACAAGCATTGCACAAGTATGCTACGAGAATTCAAACAGTGGTGAATGCCCTAGGCTAAAGAATGTATCACAGTTGCAGTCCTTTTTAGGATTTGTCAATTACTATAATAGGTTCCTATCAAACCTGGTTACTGTGCTCCACCCCTTGAACTCATTTCTACAGATCGGGAAGAAATGGGAATGGACAAAGCAGTGTGAGATGGCTTTCCAAAGGTAAAGGATATGGTGATGTCAGAGACAATTCTCACACATTATGATCCACATCATCCAGTGAAGTTTGTTCAGGATGCCAACATGTCCAGAAGAAAATCTCCAAAGCCATCAGAACCACTTCCAGAGTCAGACTCCTACACCACCAGGGAGGAGGCCGCAGAACCTGACACTGTTTCACAGCCACAATTTTTTCCTGACAAGCAGACACTCTGGAAAGATGTTACCGCACAAGCCCTCCACATTTACTATGCTGTAGATATAAAAGTTGTACTATATAGTATACTGTAGCTATCTATTGTTTTCTCTCTCTCTGTCTCTCTCTCTCATATATGTGTGTGTGTGTGTGTGTGTGTGTGTATATATATATATATATATATATATATATATATATACACACACACAACACATATATATCCATCCATCTATATATATATATATATATACACACACACACACACACATATAGAGCTATAAATTTCAACTCATATACAGAATGCATCTAAACGTACAGCTAATCAGGGAGGAATGTTGTGTACTAATATTTCAGTGATATTGTCAATATGTTGTTTGACTAAGCATTCTTCGTTTGTTTAAACAATTCATTACAGTTATGTGTATGAAGTACTTGAACAGCATATGTAATCACGCCAACACGTCATATGCACACTTCTCGTTGAAAGTAAAATTAAGAACATACACAAATTATTCGTGGCTCTGTGTTTTCTTTTCAATTAGTTTTTTTATGTTTCAGAGTTACAAAACGTAACAAGTGGACTACAGCAGCAGAAGACCACAAAGATGCATTCAGTGGCCACTTTGTTAGGTACAGGAGGTAATGCGACCACTGATTTTACATTTAGAAGCAACTCACTGATTACAGTGGATCAAACACAAGGAAATCTGCAGATGCTGGACAAATTCAAACAACACACACAAAATGCTGCTGGAACGCAGCAGGCCAGGCAGCATCTATAGGGAGAAGCACTGTCAACATTTCGGGGCGAGACCCTTCATCAGGACTAACTGAAAGGAGAGATACTAAGAGATTTGAAAGTAGTGGGGGGAGGGAGAAATGTAAAATGATAGGAGAAGACCGGAGGGGATGGGATGAAGCTAAGAGCTGGAAAGGTGATTGGCAAAAGTGATACAGAGCTGGAGAAGGGAAAGGATCATGGGACAGGAGGCCTTGGGAGAAAGAAAGGCTGGGGGGGGGGGGGAGCACCAGAGGGAGATGGAGAACAGGCAGGGTGATGGGCAGAGAGAGAGAAAAAAACAAACAAACCAACAACTAAATATGTCAGGGATGGGGTAAGAAGGGGAGGAGAGGCATTAACGGAAGTTAGAGAAGTCAATGTTCATGCCATCAGGTTGGAGGCTACCCAGCCGGTATATAAGGTGTTGTTCCTCCAACCTGAGTTTGGATTCATCTTGAGTGTGGAATGGGACGTGGAACTAAAATGTGTGGCCACTGGGAGATCCTGCTTTCTCTGGCGGACCGAGCGTAGATATTCAGCGAAACGGTCTCCCAGTCTGCGTCGGGTCTCACCAATATATAAAAGGCCACACCGGGAGCATCGGACACAGTATACCACACCAGCCGACTCACGGGTGAAGTGTCGCCTCACCTGGAAGGACTGTCTGGGGCCCTGAATGGTGGTGAGGGAGGAAGTGTAAGGGCAGGTGTAGCACTTGTTCCGCTTACAAAGCTAAGTGCCAGGAGGGAGATTGGTGGGAAGGGATGGGGGGGACAAATGGACAAGGGAGTCGCATAGGGGGTGATCCCTGTGAAAAGCGGGGGGGGGGGAGGAAGATGTGCTTGGTAGTGGGGTCCCGTTGGAGGTGGCGGAAGTTATGGAGAATTATACGTTGGACCTGGAGGCTAGTAGGGTGGTAGGTGAGGACAAGGGGAACCCTATCCCGAGTGAGGTGGTGGGCGGATGGGGTGAGGGCAGATGTGCGGGAAATGGGAGAGATGCGTTTGAGAGCAGAGTTGATGGTGGATGAAGGGAAGCCCCTTTGTTTAAAAAAGGAAGACATCTCCTTCGTCCTGGAATGAAAAGCCTCATCCTGAGAGCAGATGCGGCGGAGACGGCGGAATTGTGAGAAGGGGATAGCATTTTTGCAAGAGACAGGGTAGGAAGAGGAATAGTCCAGGTAGCTGTGAGAATCTGTAGGCTTAAAGTAGATATCAGTAGATAAGCCGTCTCCAGAGATGGAGACAGAAAGATCAAGAAAGTGGAGGGAGGTGTCGGAAATGGACTAGGTAAATTTGAGGGCAGAGAGAAAGTTGGAGGCAAAATTAATGAAGTCGACGAGCTCAGCATGCGTGCAGGAGGCAGTGCCAATGCAGTCATCAATGTAGCGAAGGAAAAGAGGGGGATGGATACCCGTATAGAGTTGGAACATGGACTGTTCCACAAAGCCAACAAAAAGGCAGGCATAACTGGGACCCATACGGGTGCCCATGGCTACACCCCTGGTTTGGAGGAAGTGGGAGGAGCCAAGGGAGAAATTATTGAGATTAAGAACTGATTCCGCTAGATGGAGGAGAGCGGTGGTAGAGGGGAATTGGTTAGGTCTGGAACCCAAAAAGAAGCGAAGAGCTTTGAGACCGTCCGGGTGGGGGATGGAGGTATATAGGGACTGGACGTCCATGGTGAAAATAAGGCGGTGCGAGCCAGAGAACTTAAAATCATTGAAAAAATTGAAAGCGTGATCTGTGTCACAAACCTAGGTGGGAAGGGATTGAACAAGGGGGGATAAGTCAGTGTCAAGGTATGCAGAAATGAGTTTGACGGGGCAGGAGCAAGCTGAGATAATGGGTCTACCTGGACAGGCAGGTTTGTGGATCTTGGGTAAGAGATAGAAACGGGAAGTGCGGGGTGTGGGAACTATGAGGTTGGTGGCAGTGGGTGGGAGATCTCCAGAGCTGATAAAGTTGGTGATGGTATAGGAGACAATGCCCTGGTGCTCCTTAGTGGGGTCATGATCAAGGGGTAAATAAGAGGAGGTATCAGAGAGTTGTCGCTGTGCCTCGGCCAGGTAGAGGTCAGTACACCAGACAACATTAGCTCCCCCCTTATCAGTGGGTTTTATAGTGAGGTTGGGATTGGTGTGGAGGGAGTGGAGAGCAGAGTGTTCGGAAGGAGTGAGGTTGGAATTGGAACCGGGTATGGTGAAGCTGAGACGGTTGATGTCCCGTTGGCAATTAGCAATAAAGAGATCCAGAGCAGGCAGAAGACCAGAGTGAGGTGTCCATGAAGAGGAGGAGGGTTGAAGACGGGAGAAGGGGTCATCGGTGGGGGATTACAGTGGATAACAATTTTTCTTGTAAGTGTTCCTTCCTCAATTTTTTTTTGTTTATGATAGACTGCTTGAAGCTTAGCACACATATAATTTCAGACTACTTTTATCACACAGGAATTGAGAGAAACAAGAAATTAAATTTTATTCAATATAATGCATTTAATTGCATAACAGTGCTGATGCTTTGCAATAGTTCAACTAAGCTAAAAATGTTTTGTGGATGATTTTCATTTGGACTCAGTGCCTGAGGCTTCTTGCTTATGTGTCCAACAATAAGCAGCCAGTATTGACGGATTCCAGTTGCCCTGATACCGTATCTCCATGACCATAATGTCCTGGTGAAACCTTTCACCATAATCATCATTGACAGAGCCAAGATTTGCAGGGAAGAAGTCCAAATGGAATGCAGAAAATGAATCTTCAGTGACATATTGGACTTCATAGTTTTAGCCTACATTGTTGTGGGCAACATCTTAATTGACTTGAATTTTGAATTGAAATAAAAAATATAGGCAATTTTAAAATAAGATGTGTGATAGGGAAATTTCATGGTGATCTTTATGAACAGCAGCCCAAAGTCCATAAGATGCACCCAATAGTATTCAGCAAGTAAAATTGCTGTTGTCCAGTGATATAGCAACCTACAACAAATCATGCAGAAAATGGTTGTTAGACATCTTAAAATGGTTTAAAGCAATAAATTATCATGTAGCATTTAAGCTGCTTTCTGAACACTGCCTCACATCAAGACAGGATGCCAGCTTTAGTGGTATTTTGTGGACAGAAATATGAAAGGATTGGATATTTTTCCTGACAGGTCAGCATGTGAAAGAATCATCAAAGCCCCGTTTGACACAGGCTACACTTAAAGTTCAAACGTTCAAAGTTCAAAGTAAATTTATTATCAAAGTACATATACGACCTTGAGATTCATTTTCTTAGAGGCATTCACAGTAGAATAAATACTTGCAATAGAATTAATGAAAAACTACACACAAAGACTGACAAGCAACCAATATGCATAAGTAAGCAAACTGCAAATACACAGAAAACAAAAAATAAATGCATAAATATTGAGAACCAATTTGTTACCACCTTTGGTCCAGCTAACAACAGTGGCATCATCAACAAACTTAAATATGCCTTTGGAGCTGTACTTCCCCTCACATTCAAAGGTATAAAGTGCATAAAGCAGGTGGCTAAGTATTGGTGCATATTATCAACTTCTGCCCATCTCGTTCTCACTGCAGTCACAGAGAAAACGCCAGAGGGAACTGGCCATTCCCTATATATGCTGGAACACAGCCGGAATAAATGACAAGAAAAAGATAAAAACACAAAATGCTGGGACTGCACGATCTGGCAGCACAGGCAGAGAATGGGACATAATCGACCCTTCAGCCTTTCAGGGCCATGACCTCTTCAATCTAAATCATTGACTTTGTTTTTCTTTCTTTCTGTGCAAATTTTATCTGAATAGCCAAGTACCTCCAGAATTTTCTGATTTTATTTTATGTATCTACAGTTTTCTTCTTTTCATAAAAATAATAAATAAAACTTGTATGCTTTGAAATTATTAATGGCTTTTTTTGTAAGGGACTGTGTTAGACAGCAGTACTACTGCTCCCTATGTCTACAAAAGTCCCGTTAGTGGAGAACTTTGTCCAACAGTATCTAAGAGTTCATTGGTTCTGGGAAACACACAAGGATCAGTGGTAAGTCATTGGTTCAGTGTAATCGAGTGCCTGGATAGTTGCATCAATGACTGAATAGAAATTTAAAGCCACTGTGGTAAAGAGGAGACCTGAGAAGGATACACAAACTTATAAGCCCAAAAACCCATTATCCTTGGAGCAGCAAAGACTGAAGGGAGATCTGGTAGAGGTAAACAAAATTTAGAGAAGCTTAAATAGAGTAGAATATGTATAACTTTTCCCCATAGCATAAATATCTAAAATTAAAGGGAATAGATTTATGGTAAGGGTTATAAGATTTAGAAGGATCTGAGGAAGAACTAATTTTCATCCAAAGGGTAGATTGGAATCTGGAACCGTCTGTTTGAATGGATGGAGGTGGGTACTCTCAGAACTTTGAAAACTATTTAGACAAGCATTTGAACCCCCATCTTATAGAAGGTAATGGACCAAGAGTGGGTAAATTGATAGTAAGGTACTATTATAGTTTGCACTTGACCTTGCCAGCCTCTCGGGTTTAGACACTCCAATTCTCCAGAGAATGGACAGCAGGTGCCATCCCTTTAAAGATTCCTGACTGCTCCACTAATTGGCGGCAATGTTTTGTCATCAAGATTTGGATATTTAAAGAGCACCGGAATTTGGTTTTGGTGCTCAATTGTCAGCTCTACTTTAGTTCAATTTGTGATTACATTTCAAATTTCTCTCTTGTTTGGTTTCTCATCTTGTCTCATCAGGTTCTTGTCGAGCATCTGGTCAAAAAACCCTGTTCTCATCTCAGGTTCAAAATCATGTCTCGATTCTAGTCTCAGATACTCCACCACTTAGGTTTTTACCATCCTCGCCTAGGCCTCTCGGTCACAGGAACTTGATAGTTGTCATGGACAAGGACAGCAGGAGGGCCATTCTCTGTCTTCCATGAGTGAAACAAAATGAAGCAAAATCACTCCCAACAGGATCAAAGAACATACTTAGGTGGCCTTTCCTTTGAATCCTATCCACAGCTTCCCTGCATTTAATAAAATACTCAACAGTAACCTTAGTTTAATAAGTATTTTTAAATTGAGCCACTAAAGCAGCAATGCATTTTTCAGTGAAAATCACAGCAGAAATGGAGCTGAAATATGTCATCAGTGGTAATGCAACAATGAATTATTACCCCATTTTACAGCTTGCCTGAGTTGCTTTACCACAAGAAAGAAAATCAGTTGGGGAGTAAAATAGCCACAAATTAAATTACTCAAGTTTCAAGGTTAATTGCAAGGATTAATTTTCCCTCAGAGTGCCAGTCATCATAATAGATTGCTGGATTTGAATTTCTGCAGGTATTGTCCTGATTACTTCCCATAACGTTGGAAACAAATTCCCACAACTCCCAAAGAAGCGGAAGCTCAGTATCAGGGCAAATCCCATTAATCCAGATTGCCAGGTAGGAAACCCAGAAACTTCTGTTGAATATCATTTCAAAACCCTGTCCACTAAGGGGATGTCACTGAAATGCCTGACACAAAGATGCCCTGTGCTGTCAGATTTTTGGTTGGGAGGCAAAATTAAATTTGAGTGCTCAATGCCTTTTACTTTGTACTTTCAACTTAATTAATAACTGGATTTTGCATGTGGATATCATATTAAGAATATCACATTGAATTTTGCTATCAATATAAGCAACAAAGTTTAACAATGAGTTAACAGCCTATTTACAGGCAGACTGTTATTTTGGTGCTCATGGATTAGCACATTGTGCAAAACTTCACTGCAATTGATTCCCATATATTTTAATGAGATAATCACTCACAAGAAATACTACATATGGAGAATCAAAATCAGTTAGAGAAGAGGTACCATTCCTTGAACAAAGAAATCCTGTATACAATGTCTAAGACTACTGCATTACAATGAATATATACATCTCAGAAAGTGTTGTTAGTGGTGCACCATAAAAATGTCACCCATAAAATCATAAAACACAGGAGCAGCCATTCCATTATGGTTGATTTATTACCCCTCTCAACCCCTTTCTCCTTCTTTCTCTCCATAATCTTTGATGCCTTTACTAATCAAGAACCTATCAACCTCTGCTTTAAATATACTCAATGACTTGGCCTCCTCAGCCATCATGGCAATGAATTCCACATATTAACCACAATCAGGCTAAAGAAATTTCTCCTCATCTCTGACATCGCTCTGTTCTGAGGCCATGCCCTCTAGTCCTAGACTCACCAACTATATGAAACATCCTCTTCACATCCGCACTATCTAGGCCTTTCAATATTCAATAGGTTTCAATGAGATCCCTCCTCATTCTTCTAAACTCCAGTGAGTACAAGCACAAAGCCATCAGATACTCCTCATATGATAACCTTTCATTTCCGGAATCTTTCTTGTGAAAATCCTCTGGACCTTTTCCAAAGCCAGCACACCTTTTCTTAGATAAGGAGCCCAAAACTGCTCACAATACTCCAAGTGTAGTCCATCCAATTCCTTATGAAGCCTCAGCAACACACCTTTGCTGTTATATTCTAGTCCTTTTGAAATGAATGCTGACTTTGCATTTGCCTTCCTTACCACCGACTCAACTTGCAAGTTAACCTTTAGGGAATGCTACACAAGTACTCCCAAGTCCCTTTTTACCTCTGATTTTTGAATGTTGCCCCCATTTATAAAGTAATCTATGCCTTTATTCCTTCTACTGTTGCATGATTATACATTTCCCTACCCTATATCCGGACTGAAACTTCTTTGCCCAGTTCTCCCAGTGTGCCATCCTTTGCAGACTCCCTGCTTCCTCGACACTAGCTGCCCCTCCACCTATCTTTGCACTGTCCACATACCTGGCCACAAAGTCATCAATTCCATCATCAAAATCATTGACATATAACAGGAAGCAAAGCCATCCCAGTACTGCCCCCTGCAGAGCACCACAGGTCACTGACACCCAACCAGAGTAGGCACCTTTTAATCCCACTCTTTGCCTCCTGCCACTCAGCCAACCTTCTACCCATGCTAGTCCCTTTCCTGTAATACCTTGGGCTCTTATCTTGTTAAGCAGCCTCATGTGTGGCATCTTATCAAAGGCATTCTGAAAATCCAAGTAAACAACATCCATTCTCTCTCTTTTGTCTGCTATTTCCTCAAAGCTTTGCAAGCAATTTGTCAGGTACGATTTTGTCTTTAGGAAACCATGCTGACTTTGGCCTCCAGGTACCCTGAAACCTCATCCTTAATAATGGACTCCAAATCTTCCCAACCACTGAAGTCAGATTAACTGGCCTATAGTTTCCTTGCTTCTGCATCTCTCCCTTCTTGAAGAGTGGAGTGACATTTGAAAACTTGTAGTCCTCCAGAACCACTCCAGGATCTTGTGATTCTTGAAAGATAACTAATGATGACTCTACAATCTCTTCAGCTACCTGTTTCAGAATCATGGGATGTAGTCCATCTTGTATAGGTGACTTATCTACCTTCAGACCGTTCAGCTTCCCAAGCATCAACTTAGAAATAGCAACTACACTTACTTCTATCCCTTGACACTCTTGAATTTCTGTTATACTGCCAGTGTCTTCTACAGCTGATACAAATTACTTAATAATTTTTTTCTGCCATTTCTTTGTTGCCCATTACTACCACTCCAGCGTCATTTTCCAGCAATCTCATATCCACTCACTCCTTTCTTTTAAGATTTATATCTCTGAAAAAACTTCTGTCATCCTCTTTAATATTATTGGATAGCTTACCTTCGTATTTAATCTTTTCTCTCCTTATGGCTTTTTTAGTTGCCTTTAGTTGCTTTTTAAAAGCTTCCCAATTCTCCAAGTTCCCATCAATTTTTACTATATTATATGTCCTCTCTTTTGCTTCCCTTGTCAGCCACAGTTGAGTCATCTTCACTTAGAATACTTAATCATCTTTGGGATATATGCATTCTGCACCTTCCAGATTTCCTACAGAAACTCCAGACATTGCTGTTCTGTTGTCATCCCCGCTAGTGTCCCTTCCAATCAACTTTGGCCAGCACCTCTCTCATGCTTGGTAGTTGCCTTTACTCCAGTATAATACTGATACATCTAACTTTATCTTCTCTCTTTCAAACTACAGGGTGAATGCTATCATATTATGATCATTGACTCCTAAGGGTTCCTTTATCTTTAGCTCTCTAATCAAATCCCGTTCATCATACAACACACAATCCTGAATTGCCTAGTGGGCTCACCCACATGTTGCTCTAAAGAGCCTTCTCATTGGCATTCTACAAATTCCCTCTCTTGGGATCCAGTACTAAACTGGTTTTCCCATTTACCTGCTTATTAACTTCCCTCAAGACTATGGCCCTTTTCTATTCTCCATTGTAATTTATATCCCACATCCTGGCTACTGTTTGAAGGCCTGTATATAACTCCCATCAGGATCTTTTAACCTTCGCAGTTTTTAAAAACTCTACCGACAAGAATTCTCCATCTTGCAATTCTATGTCACCTCTTTCTAATGTTTTGGTTTCATTTCTTACCAAGAGAGCCACCCCATCTCCTTTGCCTATTTGCATGTCCTTTTGATACAAAGTGTATCCTTCGATGTTAAGTTTCCAACTATTAACTTCTTTCAGCCACAATTCAGTGATGCCCACAACGTCATACCTACCAATCTCTAACAGTGCTACTAGATCATCTATTTATTCTGTATACTGTGTGCGTTCAAATATAAAACCTTCAGCTTTGAATACATCGGCCTTCTTAATTTTGTCCCTATGTTCCACTTCAACTCATCCCATTGACTGCAATTTTGCCCTATCGTCTGCCTGTCCTTCCTCACAGTCTCACTACACATTGCCTCTACTTGTATACCAACTGCCCAATCTTCAGCCCTATCATGCCAGTTCCCATCCCCCACCAAATTAGTTTAATTCCTCCCTAACAGCTCTAGCAAACCTGCCCACCAGGATATTGGTCCCCCCCCCCTTGGGTTCTAGTGTAACCCATCCATTTTATACTTTCCCCAGAAGAGGTTCAAATGATCCAAAAATCTGAAATGCTGCCCCCTAGACCAGATCCTCATCATCTCGTTCATTTGTACTATCACCCTATTCCTGCTCTGATGAGCATCTGACACAGGAAGTAATCCAGAGATTACTACCTTGAACCTCCTCCTCTTCAGCCACTTCCCTAACTCCCCATACTCACTTTTCATGACCTCTTTCCCTTTTCTACCATTCACTGGTGCCAATGCACACCTCGACTTCTGGCACCTCATCTTCCCTCTTGAGAATATTCTGCAGCCATTCTGAAACATCCTTGACACAAACACACCACCCTGGCATCTTTTTCACGATCACAGAATCTCCTGTCTGTCCCCCTTATTATCCAGTCTCCTATCATAATGAACTACCTGACTTTAACCTTCCCTGCTGAGCCTCAGTGCCACTGATCTGGCTGCTGCTGGTGTGTTCCAACAGGTCATTCCCCACCCAGCAGTATCTAGAGGGATATACGTTGCTGAGGGAAATGCACTAGCTGCTTATCCCCTTACTTCTGCTGTTATCATCCATTTACTATCTGAAACCTGCACTCTGGGTGTGACCACCTCAGTAAACGACTCATCTCTGAGGTTTTCAGCTTCCCAGGTGGTCCTGAGTAGATCCAACCCCAGCTCCAGCTACTTGACCTTGTCAATCAGGAGCTGAAGTTGGGTGCTCTTCCTGCAGATGTAGTCAGTCAGGAGACTGTTAGGTACCCTGCAATCCTACATCTTACAGGAGAAGCATTCCACAGCCTTAACTACCATCCTGCCTTCAGTTGTTATACATTTGACTCTAAATACTTCAGCTTGCTCTGCAATCAACTGAACCACTCCAGGGGACTCAGCACCTTTAGCCTACGCTTCTTCTTGCTGAGCATGTTCAGCTAAAGCCTGACCACTCTAACACTAGCCCGCTCACACAAAAGTCGCTCCCACAATGGCCACACTGTTCACTCCTCCTTTCTATTTATTGGCTTAAATAAGACTCACTTCTAGCGAGACTCCAGTTTTCAATTGGCTGCTGTGCTACAAGATGTTGTTCTTTCTCTTGCTATTTCAAACAACGACTCAATCCCGATGAGATTTGCAGTTTTCAAAGGGCTCCCGCTCTGCAAGATGTTGCTCTCTCACTCACTACTCCAATAATTGAGCAGCCCATCTTAATATTTTTATCCAGTAAAATCCACCCTCCAATCCATATTGCCATGTTGCTATTAAATAATTCTTGGTTTCTGGTCTCACTTTTCTCTCAAATTTGATACTATCCATTGTGTACTCACCATGAAAGGAAATTTCCTGATATCAGTTCCAAAATTATTTTCTGAGAGATTGGAATATGTAATGAAATAGACAAGTCTGCATGGAACTGTTGGCATGTACCTATGAATTCCCCTGCAAGTCTGCTAGCAGCTTTTCACCAGCAGTCTTCTAATTGGCTTTCCATGGTGGGCCACAAATTACAAACAGTTCTCCAGCGTTTGCATGGGAGAGTTTGTCTGCTGAATCAAAGCCAGTTAAAACTGTAGGACAGTTTGGTCATTTGCATGGAAATGCAACAAAATTATATTACACAATTTCTATCTTTTCTTAGTTATTTGTATTAAGTTAATTGCTTTTGTTTTAAAGCTCTATTACAGTGTTTAAGCTTTTGCTTATTTTTTCAAATAGTTCATTTGAACTTTAATAATTTTATATATATCTGAATATCTCTGAATGCTCAGAGACAGAAACACACAAAGGTTATGATTGGGTTATCAGAGGCATGGCTTACTTCTTTTTAAAGCTCTTCGTAGGCAGAGGTAGCTCTGCTTCAGTGGCAAGCCCCACTCCAAACCCCTCCCTAGCTACCTAACGTTAGTAATGCATTCATGAAGTCCTTCTATATCAGCATTGTTCTGTGCTAAAGGTGGACCACAGTAGCTCCATAAAGGGCAGCTTTGTAGTTGTCTTTTACTTAGCAGCTAACATAACTTGTTCATAGCTGGCAGCAAAATTCTGGGCCAACATTTTGAACCATTATTTAATCCCAGATTGATTAACATTTTCCATTGCTCTTTCACTTTTATACCCTGTGTTGGATCTCTTCTCTAACATGTCTTTTCCAAATATGATGACCCATTTTCTTAAATTTTCCCATTATTTCTTCAAAATTAGATCAGCACTTTGAAATTTCTCACACTTTCAGACCAGAATGGCACCCAGCTTTCAAACTGAAATCTGATTCTCTACCACGTGGTTTGATTATCAGCCTCTCCGTTTTGATATATGTTTTCTCCATCCATTGCTTTAATTGATTACTGCTCTAAATTGGTCAGAAATGATGGGATTGAGCTTATTAAGATTCCTAGGCTTCTTTCAACTTCAAAAATAATTAGTTTAGCACACCCACAGAGGACAGATAGTACCTATTCCTATTTTTCCTTCCCATGTGAAGAACTTTATTTCTGTCTGCGCTTGTACCTTCTTCGTGTACTGTCTATCGACTCCATTGCCCTGGCCAGTTTGGTATCACCTGGAAACTGGATTATCTTGACTGTACTTCAGAACCTGGGTTTCTAATATATTTTAAAGGTAACCATGAATGTAGAAGGAAGCCCCAGGATTCACCCTGATTGCCTAAAGAGTCTCTACTAAATCAGAGTTCCATAGTTCTACAGCAGAGATTTGAGCTTCTGTGATTCCATCAGCTTCTCTGCTGAGAAGTGTTTGTTTTACAAATACCCATTATCCTCCTTCTCATCTATTTCCAAGATTTACTTTGAATCACTACAGTTACATTAATAGACATAAATGTAGATGTTTATCAAAAACCATCTGGAGATTTTCTTGGGCTTACCACAGCCCACCAGGGGGTTGCACAACCTCAGAGAAGCTGAAGAGGTTGTTGAGATGTGAGATATCCAACCAGAATCCATTCTGACTGTTAAATTGCACAGTGTGTGCAGATGAATGGATTTAAAACTTGTGTTCAGCTTGAATAATTAGGATTGGTGAAGATGAAGAAATGGTTGTGCCAGAATACACTTGGCAGGTCTTGACTAGCGGATCAGCTCACTTTTGTTTTTAAATGTAAAAAGACCTGTTTTCACTTGAATTTCTGATGAAGGAAGACGTAACCTGAGAGGGATTGGCGATTGGACTCATTCAATCACCAACATTCCAAAAGATAAGTCTACTGGTGCCAAGGATTCCACTAAGGGAATTTGTGAGTGGATGGATAAAGAGTTACTTATCATGTAGCAATAACTCATTATCTGACAATTCCTGAGGCATCTATAATGTTGTTCTAAGCCCAAACTGCATACTGCTCGCAGAGTCTCAGAGATCTTTTCTCTGATTTACTAGAGAATGCCAGGGCAAGCAGATTGGAAAAGACCTTGAGGCCTTAGGGACCTTCAGAACTGCTGCCTTTGGGAATGCTCTGATGTCAATGATGGATGCGCCAAGGGAACAGAGTATCACAACCATGGGCTGTGCTAGGGGGTCTACAGGCAGACTGCACAGCAATTTCAGCAATTGTGCTCATGAATATTCATGTGTCAGCTAATTGCTATCTCATTGTCTTGTTGACGAGACTTGAGCAAAGCACAACGACCTTGCTGAGAGAGTGGACTATTGAGTTGACTGACATAGGAGACTAGTGGTATTTGTTTTATATTTTGTTATTCCTTTCAGCTGCAGTTTTGGCATCTAGCTTTCCATCTGGGTCTGCCCTGAGTCATTCAAGCTAGTTACTGGTTTGGTAATTGATTTAGAACAAAGAGCCATAAATTGGCAGTTGTCACCTGTGGAAGAAGGGCAATAAATGGATACTGGCTTGGAACAGAGCCAATGAGAAGGTGCTGAAGGTCAGTCAGATGACCCATAGCCATTCAAACTGAAGTGCAGCATTTGAACTGGTTAGTAATGAACATAAAAGCAGATGCCACAAGTACACTAGCAGCAATAACTCTCTCCAGAGAGCCACCATCGCGGATGTGGAGCACCCCACAGAAAAAGTGGAGTTCGGAGCGAGACCTCAAGGAATTCATTATCAGTATGGCCTCCTTTTACTGCTATTACCTTTTCTATTCTTTGACTGTACATGGAAGATCAGGAAAAAATTGGTATTTGATTGTGTAAATTCACATGCCCCTCCATACTTGTTGGTAAGTGCCTCTCTGATCATTATTACTAAGAGGAAGATACTTGTATCAGGCCATTTGCTCATTTCCATTCTAAAAGGAAGCCCCTTTGTTCTGAGGCAGTATCCTCTGGTCTTAGACTCTCCCATGATAGGCAACATCCTCTCCACATCCAGTCTATTGAGGCCTTTCAACATTGGATAGGTTTCAATAAGTTAACCCATCATTCTTCTGAACTCCAGTAAGTACAGGCCCAGAGCCATCAAATGCTCCTCATAGGACAAGCCGTTCAATCCTGGAATCATTTTTGTGAACCTTCCAATGTGTACATCTTTTCTCAGATAAGAGGCCCAGAACTGCTCACAATACTCCAAGTGAGGCCTCACCAGTGCTTTATAAAGCTTCAAAATTACATCCTTGTTTTTATATTCTAGTCCTCTCAAAATAAATGCCAACATTGTATTTGCCTTCTTCACCAGTCACTCAACTTGCAAGGAAGGGAATCCTTTAGGGAATCCTACACAAGCACTCCCAAGTCCTTTGACCCTCAGACTTTTTACATTAAAAAAAATAGTCTCCACTTTTATTTCTTCTAACAAAGTGCATGTCCATATACTTCCAAACACTGTATCCCATCTGCCACTTCCTTGCCCATTCTCCTAATCTAAGTCCTTCTGTAGCCTCTCTACTTCCTCAATACTACCTGCCCCTTCATCTATCTTCATAATGTCTACAGATTTGGCCACAAAGACATCAAATCCATCCTCCAAATCATTGACATATGAAAAAGAAGCAGTCCCAACATAGCACCTGTGGAACACCTTTAGTCACTGGCAATCGACCAAAAAAGGCTTTCTTTATTCCCTCTCTTGGCCTCCTTCAAATCAGCCGATGTTCTATCCAAGCTAATATCTTTCCTGAAATATCATGGGCTCCTAACTTGTGTGGCACCTCATTAAAGGCCTGAAAATTTGAATACACAACTTCTACCGTGTGTCCTTTGTCTATCCTGCTTACTTCTTCAAAGAATTCCGAAAGATTTGTTAGGCAAGATTCTCCCTTAAGGAAACCATGTTGACTACGCTCTATTTTATCATGTGCCCCCAAGCACCCCAAACAGCATACTTTGTAATTAACTCCAACATCTTCCCAACCACTGAGGTCAGACTAACTGGCCTATAATTTCCTTTCTTTTCTCTCTCCTCCTTCTTGAAGCATGAAGTGACATTTGCAACTTTCTATTCTTCTAGAACAATGCCAGAATCAATCGATTCTTCAAAAATTATTACTAATGCCTACACAATCTTGTCAGCCATATATTTCAGAACCTTGGTGTGTATACTATCTGGTCCAGGTAACATATCTACTTTCTAGACCTTTAGTTTCCCAAGAACCTTCGCCCTAGTAGTGAAAAGTTCACATACTTCTGCCCCCTGACACTATCGAATCTCCGGCATACTGATAGTGTCTTCCTCAGTGAAGACCAATGCAAAATACTTATTCCATTCATCCATCATTTCCTTTATTATTTCCCCCATTATTACCTCTCTAGCATCATTTTCCAGTGGTCCAATATCTACTCTCGCTCTTTTTTGAATGATATGTATTTGAAGAAACTTTTGGTATTGTCTTTAATATTATTGCTAGCTTACCTTCGTATACCATCTTTTCCTTCTTTATGACTTCTTAGTTGTCTTCAATTGGTTTTTAAAAGCTTCCCAATCCTCTAACTTCCCACTGATTATTATATGCCCTCTTTTTGCCTTTTATGTTGGCTTTGATTTCTCTTGTCAGCCACTGCTGTGTCATCCTGCCTTTAGAATACTTCTTCCTCTTTGTAATGTATATATCCTGTGCGTCCGAATTGCTCCCAGAGATTCCAGCCATTGCTGCTCTTTCGAGCTCCTTTCTCATGCCTCTGTAATGCTCTTTACTCTGCTGCCATAATGATGCATCTGACTTTAAATTCTCCTTTTCAAATTTCAGTGTATACTCTATTCTGTTATGATCACTGGTCCCTCAGTGTTCCTTTACCATAAACTTTCTAATCAATTCTGGTTCATTGCACAACACACAATCCAAAATAACTGATCTCCAAGTGGGCTCAACCAGGAGCTGCTATAAAAAGCCATCTCATAGGCATTCTAGAAATTCCCATCCTTTGAGGATCCAGCACCAAACTGACTTTTCCAGTCTAACTGCATATTGAAATCCCCTATGACTATCATAACATTGCTCTTTGGCATGCATTTTCTGTCTCCTGTTGTAATTTGTAGACCACGTCTTTACTACTAACTGGGTGGCTATATATAATTCCCATCAGGGTCTTTTTACCCTTGCACTTCCTTAACTCCACGCACAATGATTGAACACCTTCTGATCTTATGTTACCTCTTTCTGATGATATGATTTCATTCTTTACCAACAGAGCAACGCCAATCCCTCTGCCTACCAGCTCGTCCTTTCAATATGATATGTATCCTTGGATGTTAAGCTCCCAGCTATAATCTTTCAGCCACAATTCAGTGATGCCCAGAATGTCACACAAACCAATCTGTAACTATGCTACAGGTTCATGGACCTTATTCTGTATACTGCACACATTCAAATACTGTAGATAGTAACATCTTCAGTCCTATGTTCACCCTTTTTGAATTTGCCTGCCTTTTACATTCAGACCATCCCATTGACTGCAATTTTGTCCTGTTATCAGCCTCTCCTTGCTAGCAGTCTCACTATACACTGCCTCTGTTTGTAAACCAACTAGTACTATCCTTAGCACTACCACTCCAGTTCCCCATTCCGTGCCAAATTACCTTAAACCATCCAGAACAGGTCTAGTTAACCTGCCTCCAAGAATATGGCTCCCCCTTGGGTGTAGGTGAGACCTGTCCCTTTTGTATGGGTCATACCTTCCCCAGAAGAGATCTCAATGATCCATAAACCTGAACCCCTACCACCTGCACTAGTTCCTCAGCCCTGAACTCCTCTGCCAAATCATCCTGCTCCTATCCTCACTGGTACCTGGCACAGGTAGCAATCCTGAGGTCACTACCCGGGAGGTCCTGGTTTTCAGCTTTCTACCTAGCTCCCCAAAATCTCTCTTCAGGACCTCCTCGCCTTTCCTACCTATGTCTTTGGTGTGAATATGTACCAAGACTGCTCGCTGCTCACCCTTTTCCTTTAGAAAGCTGTGGACCCGATCTGAGACATCCCTGACCCTGGCACATCTGCGGTGTACCATCCAGGTGTTTCTGAGTCTCATCTCTGTTCCTCTAACTATGGCATCTCCTTTAACTGCTGCAGTCCTCTTCACCTCTGTTCTAGTTCAAGTGTTCTTGAACTTTATCTAAAGATTCTGATTTTCCTGAGAAGCTAGAAAACTGGTAGAAGAGCAAAAACTGGCACTACCACTGGTTGAGGAGATGGAGAGTACAATTGCACCGATAGTGCCCAAGTCGCATTAACACAATTCTATCACAACGTAGTCATTCATATCTTTAGCTATGATAAAAATATTTTGGACATGAACCCGGTACACCAGGCATTAGACTATGATGATGTCACTGGAGATTTTTCATTTGATCATTATCAGTGTTAACCCCTATTTTGGTTATTAGATTGAATGTTTCATTCCTGTAGTCCTTTTTTTTAGTAATGAAGTTAAAGAGCATAAATGGGTTGGTGGTAATGTAATGAACCTAAGGTAATTCATATCAGTGCAAACATCTGACGGCTTATTTTGTGTCACGGATGGTAGATTCTATAATGATCGTGGTAGCTGCATGAGGCTATTGTATCTGATCCATACATTTGAGCAAACCTTCATCCATATATTTATTTAACACGAGTGGAGGGAAGTTGAGGTGGGGCGGGGGATATAAGTGGTGGGTATCTGGATTGCAGGGATGGTGGTAGAGACTGATACAAAAGGAATATTAAAACAGAAACAACTCTTATATAGGCATATGGATGCAAGAAAAATGGCTGAGGAGGTGGAGGTGGAGGAGGGGGAAGGATTAGATTGATCATAGAGTTGGTTTATATTGGTTGGTACAAATCATGGGCTGAAGGATCTGTACTGTTCTCTGAGGATCCACCTTTATGCTGCATTTGCCTTCAAAGAGTCATGGCACAAATAATTAATGCAAAATGAAAGTATCAGATATTCCCTGTGGTGCCAGCACTAACCTGCCTTTAGCCTGCAGCTGTTAGAAGTAGTGGGAATCTATAGGTTTGAGGCCAGAAATAGAAGCTGCTTGAGACGATTACTGAGGACAATTTTGATGCTAACTTCTCCGTCGCACAATGGCAATGTTTAGATTATGCCTTATGACAGAGGTTGGAGTCTAGATTTTAAGAAGAATGAATTCAATCAGAACTGTTGAGCATACAAAACCAAACATTTGAACTTGCAAATCAAATTGCAAGGAAAGGCATCCAAAATCAATAAATAATTTTCACCAATAGTGCCTTGCAAAACTGCAATCCATGGTCAGAAACATATAGCAAAGTCAAAGGCTCAGAATGGAACTCGGAGTATTTTCTATCATTGCCATGGCCATAACTCACCACAGAATTATCAGTTTAAAACAGCCGTGCTTCGCTCCTTTACAAAAGATCACATTGCCACAGCCTGCGTATCCAATGCTTATAAAAGCAACAAAAAATCAGTTTGAAATGATAATCGGAAAGCGATTTCGTAGTTTAACCTGTCATCCTAACAGAGAAACTAGACTGTATCGTATTTAACAGCTTTCAACAATATAGAGGGCACCACTGTCTGCCAAGTTCTCAAGATTTATGTGAGATTCCAGGCATAGCAGTGTACATCTGCCCAAAGAGCAGGGGTTTCTCTCAGGCCCACAGGACAGCAGTTAAAGTCCAAAGCATCTATTTTCTTAATAGATTAAGGAGTACGTGTTGGCGAATCTGTAGGCTGGAAGACCAAATGTGCTATAATGAATAGATCCAAAAAGTCAAGTTAGGAGGGAGCTGGATAGACTGGAACATAATGGTGTGCTTGTGAAAACTGATCAGTGTGAAAGGGCCGTGTCAATATTAGCAGACAAAATGTTTCAGTAGGGTGGAGACTACATCGTCGCACTAAATCCAATTGCAGGCAATGAGCGATATCCATTATGCTGGTACCACACTTTGTACTATCCCAGAGAGCATTGATTTGTCATAGCACAGCTGGTCTTGCAGCTTGCACATTCACAGATGCTTGCTCCCTTAGTCGATTAAGAAGGTGGGCACTCAAGCCGTGAGCTGCTTCGCTGGGAGTCTGGTGCGAACCACTGCCCTCTGGACAGCTGTGCACAGCTGTCTCTGCAACCTGACACGGATCCCTGGAACTTGGCGTAAATCCTTGCCCGCCTCGTTGCTGGAACCTTCTGCACTATAACAAGCTCAGTGCCAGTCTGACAGGTGCTGCCAGTGCCCAGTAGCAGACCACAAGCGCCATGCATGTCAAGCTGTTACTCAGAGCCACACACCTCAGCACTGAGCAGCTGCACAGCTTGCCCTCACTGCCGTTAGCCCTCAGGCAGCTTCCTGCCAAGCCAAGGGTGATTCTTTGCTGTGGGACTGATGTGGTGAAGATTTGCATCATGTTCCTGGCATAGCAGTGCTCCTGGTAAAGTATCTGCCTACCTAATGTTACAGGTGATTGTTCTGAAGATAATTCCAGTCACACTTTAATTTAGGAGAATACATTCTGACCATTAAATGTGATGCCAGTGTTTCCACTCAAGAGATTTGTGTGCAGAGATAACAGGACAGGAAGTATACACACAATTGAACACCTCCCATGCCTGTGAACAATTGAATGTTGACAAGGATAGCTGGTAGAATTTGATTCATTCAAATACACACAGTTACCTTATGGAGTCATATCTTTTCCCAGGCCTTTCCAGACCAGCTAAATAAAAATCTGCAAAAAATAGATCATTGCTTGTGGAACAAAGAAGACTTGGTGACAGAAGTGATCACGGAAGCAATGAATATTCAGATTTTGTGGCAGTGTTCCAGAAATAGCATAACACCAAGATGAAGTGAAGCACTTTGACTCTTTAACAATGAGATGCGGTATACCATGGTTAGAAGGATGATGACAATGACCTCTAAGTGTGAAGAGAAAAAGAAGAGAGTATCACTTAAGTGTCAAAGGCTGAAATAAAGCCGACTTGAAATTGTTCCTAAAGGTGCTGCAGTTTCATGTGAATTCCAAACACATTTTCTGACGTTGCACACAGAGCATGTGCAGGCTTCCGTTAAAAAAGAATGAGGAACTCATAGATCATTTCACTATTGTGTACTTAATATTTAAATAATATTTGAGTAATCATGTATATACTGTACATTGGTTGATTAAGCATTCTTGTTTGTTTAAATGTTTCATTACGGGTTATATGTATAAATACATATGTCACGATGCTACCATGTGATACATGTGTAACTTGCTTAAAGTAAACATGAAGTTAGACCCATATTCCCGACTCACATGGCTTCATTTGGATTAGTTCAACATTCAACATCCCCTCTGACCGTCCCCGTTCTGAAGCAGAACTTTCTGTCCTCAGCAGGAGCTTTACCTTCAGCTTTAGGCCTGCATCTAAACAAGTTCCATGCCGACTGATGCACCATCAATAACTCTCTCTGAGACGTAAAGGCGAGATATCGGCTTTTATTGACTGGAAGAAGGAACAAGCAGTGGTTGACCACCATACTACATCCTGGAGACAAAGAGGCCGGGCTCAGGCCTCAATCGCCTTTATACAGGGGTCTGTGGGAGGAGCCGTAGGAGCAGTCAGCAGGGGGCGTGTCCAGACAGGTATATGTAGTTCACCACATTTACCACCCCTTTGTTTTAAAAGAAAGTCCCCATGTGGCGAAGTTTCTTACAAGTATATTTACAGGTTAAGTCTATCAGGTGGTCGAATCTGTCGCTGCGATCTATGTAGCACCGGCTGTGATTGCACAGGTGCCGGTGGTGATTGCACCGGAGACGGTAGTTGTGCTGGTTCCGGCCTAACTGGAGGTGTCAGCCCACTAGGCGTCAGTGATCCCTCACGCGTGTGCGAGGCGCCTGGTATATACGCGTACGAGATGCCCGGTATAGGAGTGTCATGAGGAGTCTGTGTAGGGCTTGGTGTGCGCGGTGTCACCTCGGGTACAGGGTTCATAGTTACCCTGGAGTGTTCGGGGTAGTGATCTGCTGCTCCTGCGGGCGCCAGGTTGCGGATGGAGACCGTGTCCTCCCGCCCATCAGGTAAGACCACGTAGGCATACTGGGGATTCGCATGTAGAAGGTGAACCCTCTCGACCAGCGGGGAGTATTTATTACTCCTCACATGTTTCCGGAGCAGCACTGGCCCTGGGGACGTCAGCCAAGCCGGTAGGGTGGTCCCAGTGGCAGACTTCCTGGGAAAAGAGAAGAGGCGTTCGTGAGGGGTGGCATTAGTGGACATACATAACAGGGAGCGGATAGAGTGGAGTGCCTCGGGGAGGACCTCCTGCCATCGAGAGACCAGCAACCCTTTTGACTTAAGGGCTAAAAGTGTGGCCTTCCACACTGTGGCATTCTCCCTCTCCACCTGTCCATTTCCCCGGGGATTGTAACTCGTGGTCCGACTAGTAGCAAAGCCCCTAGCTAGCAGGTACTGGCGCAGCTCATCACTCATAAAGGAGGACCCTCTATCACTGTGGATATAACAGGGATATCCGAACAGAGTGAAGAGCTGGCGCAGGGCTTTTATGACGGACGTGGTAGTGGTGTCGGGGCAGGGGATGGCAAAGGGGAACCGCGACTACTCGTCGATAATGTTGAGAAAGTAGACATTGTGGTCGGTGGAGGGAAGGGGGCCCTTAAAGTCAACACTCAGTCGCTCAAAGGGGCGAGTGGCCTTGATAAGTTGCACCATTTCAGGACAGTAGAAGTGCGTTTTGCACTCAGCGCAGACTTGGCAGTCCCTGGTCATCGTCCTGATGTCCTCCAGGGAGTACGCCAGGTTCCGGGCTTTCACGAAATGGTAAAATCAGGTGACCCCCGGATGGCAAAGATGTGCATGGAGGGCGTATAGCTGGTCGAGCTGTGCGCTAGCACACGCTCCCCGGGATAGGGCATCAGGGGGCTCATTGAGCCTTCCAGGCTGGTACAGGATATCATAGTTGTAGGTGGAGAGTTCTATTCTCCACCGCAAAATTTTATCATTTTTGATTTTGCCCCGCTGTTGGTTGCTGAACATGAACGCAACCGAGCGCTGGTCGGTCAGCAAGGTGAACCTTTTGCCGGCGAGATAGTGCCTCCGGTGCCTAATAGCTTCCACTATGGCCTGGGCTTCTTTCTCCACCACGGAGTGCCGAATTTCAGAGCCTTGAAGGGTACGAGAGAAGAAAGCTACCGGCCTTCCTGCCTGATTGAGGGTAGCAGCAAGCGTAAAATCGGAGGCGTCACTCTCTACTTGGAAGGGAATGGTCTCGTCCACCGCATGCATCGTTGCTTTGGCAATGTCCCCTTTAATGCAGCTGAAGGCCACGCAGGCCTCGGCAGAGAGGGGAAAAGTGGTAGACTTGACCAGGGGGCGGGCCTTGTCTACGTAATGGGGGACCCATTGGGCGTAATAGGAAAAGAAGCCCAGGCACTGTCTGAGGGCTTTGAGAGTGGTGGGAAGAGGGAGTTCTAACAGGGGGCACATACGGTTGGGATCAGGGCCAATGACCCCGTTTTCCATGACATACCCAAGGATAGCGAGTCAGGTGGTTCCGAACACACACTTGTCCCTGTTATAAGTAAGGTTCAGGGCTTCGGCCACTTGGAAAAATCGTTGGAGGTTGGCGTTGTGATCTGGCCAGTCGTGACCACAGATGGTGATGTTATCCAGATAGGGAAATGTGGCCTTCAGTTGGCATTGGTCCACTATCCGGTCCATTTCCCTCTGGAAGACCGAGACACCATTTGTGACACCAAATGGGACGCGCAGGAAGTGATAGAGCCTGCTGCCCGCCTCGAAGGCGGTGTGGGGGCGGTCCTCTGGGCGGATGGGGAGCTGGTGATAAGCGGATTTCAGATCTATTGTCGAGTACACCTTGTACTGAGCTATCTGGTTGACCATATCCGTGATGCGGGGTAGGGGGTACGCATCAAGCTGCGTGAACCTATTGATGGTCTAGCTATAGTCTACGACCATCCTATTTTTCTGCCCGGTCTGAACAACAACCACCTGGGCCCTCCAAGGACTTGTGCTTGGCTCAATGATCTCCTCCCCGAGCAGCCGCTGCACCTCTGACTGAATGAAGGCCCTATCCCCCACACTGTACCTCCTGCTTTTAGTTGCCACAGGTTTACAGTCGGGGGTCAGGTTGGCAAACAGCGGTGGGGGAGGGATCTTGAGGGTGAAGAGGCTGCAAGTGGTGTCAGTAGCGCAGCTGTTGGCATGGTGCTGGGTGGGATGTGTGGGTCGGTGTGTCTGTGTGGTCAGTAGTGGGGTATATGACGAAGTCCCACAAAACTGAGGATTCCTGACAATGAGTGGTGGGAGGGGCCCGTCATATGCCATAGTCACACTTTCGAGGTGGCTCTGGAAGTCCAGCCCCAATAGCACAGGGGCACACAGTTGAGGCATGACCAGTAGCGCAAAGTTCCGATATTCTGTGCCCTGCACCACTAATGTCGCTATACAACCCCCCCGGATGTCTGTGGAATGCGACCCAGAAGCCATGGTGACCCTCTGGCTTACCGGCCATTTCACGAGTCCACAGCATTGCACTGTGTCCGGGTCAATAAAACTCTCAGTGCTGCCTGTGTCAAGCAGGCAGCTAGTCCTGTGCCCCTCCACCAGGATGTCTATCATTGACCTTGCAAGCTGGTGTGGGGCGCTTTGGTCGAGGGTTACGGTGGCCAGAGTTGAACCGCCGTCTTGGTGCCTGGTAAGCACCGGTGGGTAGGGGGCGGGGCATGTTGACACCAACAAAGATGGCCGCCCACATCCGGGCATGCAAGATGGCGGCCCCCATGCCTCACATGTAGCACTGCCCAACCCCGCTCATGGTTTAGACTTACAGACCTTGGCGAAATGGCCCTTCTTCCTGCAGCTGGAGCAGGTCGCTTCTCGGGCTGGGCAGCGTTTTCGGGGGTGCTTTTCGAGTCCGCAGAAGTAACACTGCGCGGGCTTTTGACTGGCCGCAGCTGTGGTCGGGTTCGGGGAGTTCGTGGAATCGCGACTGGCAGTGGCGTTGGCGAATTTGCTCGCAGGAACCGGCGGCGGCGGGGTCTGAGGTGTCCATGGGACCGGCGGGTGATCACGCGGCTGGACAGCATCAGCGTTGTGCAGCGCAGCCTCCAGCGTGTCGGCCGTCTTGATCGCCAAGCGTAAGGTAAGATCGGCATTTTCCAGCAGCCGCTAACGCACATACACTGACCTGATCACTGTAACAAAGGCGTCTCGTACCACGAGTTCTGCATGCTGTTCCGCCGTGAGAGTTTTGCAGTCACAAGTTTGCACAAGTGTCTGTAGGGCTCTGAGAAACTGGGCGCTCGATTCTCCAGGCCGCTGTCATCGCGTAGCTAAGTGATGTCTTGCGTACACAGTGTTCACCGGCTGCAGGTACTGTCTTTTGAGGGCGTCCAGTGCCCCTTCGTAGGTCGGCAGGCCTCTGATAAGTGAGTAAACTTTCGGGGTGACCCTCGAGAGGAGAATTCGGTGCATAACAGCGGGGTCAGTTGCACTAACCTCCTCCAAGTATGAGTGGAAGCATGCAAGCCAGAGTTCAAAGGCAAGAGCTGCTTCAGGGTCTTGGGGGTCCAAATCCATTCTTTCCGGACATAAAACGCTTTCCATGTTTTAAAACTTCCAGTCAATAAAATTGATGCACCATCAATAACTCTCTCTGAGACGTAAAGACAAGATATCGGCTTTTATTGACTGGAAGAAGGAACAAGCAGTGGTTGACCACCATACTACATCCTGGAGACAGAGAGGCCGGGCTCAGACCTCAATCGCCTTTATACCGGGGTCTGTGGGAGGAGCCACAGGAGCAGTCAGCAGGGGGCGTGTCCAGACAGGTATATGTAGTTCACCACACCCACCATGACATTAAGCTCTTCTTCCTTCATGTTGTCGGTGCCGATGAAGGGTATCGGCCCAAAATGTTGGCTGTTCATTTCTTCTCCATAGATGTCTGACCTGCTGAGTTTCTCTGGTAGTTTGGATGTATTACTCAAGATTTCCAGCATCTGCAGAATCCCTTGCGTCTCTGAGCTACTGATGTTTGGAAGCATTGGGGAATGGAATGGTAGCAAACTGGCCCCTCGTTCCTTCACTTCGAATGGAGCTGCCAATAGGTCGGACAGAATAGTTACAGAAGCTCTCATGAATCAAATGTTGCTAGGAAACCGAACACTCAGCATGTTACTTGGGCATTTTCCTGCTGAAGTACAAAGCAACTTCGCATAACATGGCACTTGCAATTCTCTTGATGGGTCCTGTTTTAATCAAATTTAGCTTAAAATGTTGAACAGAAGTGTCTCAGTCCTAAGGATCACTATAACAGTGACCAGAAAGAACACAATTTAAAATAAAACAGGGGAGCTCATGTACTTAATCCATCCCGCAAGTTGAACAATCTGTAGGAGGTAGAAAGAATCAAAGAGGTTTTGGAGCCAAAAATCTCTTGAAATTTGTGGCAGCTTCTGGCATTTATGTCGATCAAATGATATCTGTGAAGAATGAACCAAGTCTGGATGGTCATCCGCTTGAGAACGGAGCTATGACTGAGATCTGGTGCAAACTTATGGGAGTGAAGTACAAATCCAAGTAAGGCAAAGAACACATCCTCTTTGAGGTCAAAACCGGAACTAGTTTAAAAATGAATTTTTAAAAATGAATTCAACACTGAAGCCTATAGGCAGAACTAGAATAAATTTATTCATTAAATATGCATATTGCTAAACTGCTTGCATTTTATCATTGTGTGTGTGATGTATCTTTACACATATACCAAACTGCTTATTCCATGTCTGCACGTGTTTTTATTTTGATCATATGGGAGAGCAGAAGCATGTGGTGTACCTACACGTCCAACAATATCCAAAAGTTTCACAGTCTGCAAAGTGAGTTTAAATAGTTAATGCAGATAGTCTGAACGTAAATAGTTAATGTGATGTCATATAAATAAACCGCTGCTCTTTGTGGATGCTCAACGTATTCTGCAGGCATTATATTCAGCATGTGAAAGAGAAAAATAGGCCAATGTTCTCAGTGTAAGATTATTTCATCTGTATGTGAAGAATAAATTGTGATAGGCTTACTGAAGTATGGGGCTGCTAATGTTTCAGTGAAGTTAATGCACTGAAACTCTTTCTGTCGAAAGCAGGAAATTGAAAGGCAAGTTTACTCACATCACTTAAAATATGTCTAAACTACCAATGAAAATGAAACAATGGCAGAGCACAGGAAAGAGCCACTGGCTATCTTCCGTCATGTCAGTGCATGAGCATGTGGCAAAATAAATCTCTCAATGAGCAGAAAATACTTGAAAATGAAATAAAAATACTTTGGAAAGATACACTGCTCGAATAAGTGATCATTATTTCCATTCAGCTTTGAATTAAAATTCCTTCAATGCACAGCCACATGTTAGAAGGTGGAGAAAGGGAGAAGGTAAAAGATTAAAGAGAAGTAGAAACAATTATATTTATAGATGAAGTAAAATTATGAATAATGGAATGAAAGAGTTTGCCTCTTACCACTCTCCTACACAACAACAGCAATTTATAGTGTCCGATCAGTATACAACTCGTATGATTGTGCGAGGACCCATACACAGTAAGTGGGAGTATATGCAGACTTCACATGATCAGCACCAGAGGTCACGATTGTAACTAGGCTGCTGGAGTTGTGGGGCCAGCACCTTTACAGCCCCAAACCACCTTGCCTTTAAGTGCAGTCTGACCTTAAGCCGCATCGGCTAGTTTTTGCTTATATTAGCCACTAATAAAACTGAGATAATAACCAATGGAAGGTATGCCTAGCACTGGCTGCATTCAACGTTTACTTAACTGAGCATCAGCACCAAGCTGGAGCTCTGTCTCCGTCTGAGGCAGAGTGTGCAGTGGCATGTTCATCATAAAGGCATGTGGAGAACACAAGTGTTCTTCCACTTATCAACCATTCAGCTTTGAAAAATTGACTTCAGCAGAACAATAAAATCATGGAATAACATTTACGTTAAAGCTTACTGTTATATGCAATGAGACCCCAAAGACAAAACATTTATGAATCTATGAACCCTAGTCCTGAAAAGTCTGGAAAATTACAAACTTCGGATGTGACAAACACTGACAAAAGAAATTTGTAAGTTCTGTGTAGTGAATCATTGTTATTAAGTGGTTGTGACTTTTCCTTAATGAAATTAAGTCTGATAACATTGTTCCAATTGTTTTAATGATGATAAAACAGAACATTCTGTACAGTTACCAGAACCAATTGTTTTATTTTTCAGGTCTTCTAAGGTGAGTGTGAAGAAATATAATTTACTGCAATAGTTGGCCTAAAATGTAACTTCCTCAATATAATAATCCATCAGTTTACTTATCCTTTACTGTGTGATAAAGAGATTATTGTTCCGATATACAATAAGCACATCAGGATTTATCACAACCAGGATAAGCGTGAGGACACTAAATGCATGTGTATAAATAAAGGCCAACATTTTGGCATCAATTCTTGTCCTTAGTTTCTGCTTTCAAGGAGTTAAGGGTTGACCTTTCTCATTTGCACTTTACCACTATCCACCCTTGTGATCAACATCGAAGTGGCTGCTTTCAGGTTTATCTGACTATGACCTACAAGCTAAGTGAAAGAAACGACATTTACCCCAGGATCAGCAGTGTTTCAATGCCAGAAGGAAATTTGACTGTTTTTAGACCTGAAGCCATTTAAGGAGGAAGTCATTCATTTCAACTCATTGCTTGTAAAAAAAAATGCCTAGCAAGTCAGGATGTCTGTGTGGAGCAGCAACGTTATCCCTCATCAAAACTGGTGAAAATACTCAAGAAGCATCTATTCAGAGGGAAGCAATGATTCAAGCCAGTAGGCTCTGTAACAGAGAGCAGTAATTGAAGTAATGCATATAAACACATACAGAAAAAATCAGTTAGGTTTATTGAGACATTATTTTTTAATTGTTCTAGACTTGCTGTTTGCCAAGCGTTCTATTGGTCTGTTTGTCTGTACATTTGTTTGTGGTTTGATGGCTCCAGATATGTCGTGCTGTCTCCAGGCTGGTGTTAGTTGTCAAGCAGAAAATCTGCACAGGTGTAGTGTGCAGAAGGGACAACTGGCGGAGGGGAAGGGTGGGAAGAATGGTTGAGGTGTATGTATGATGATAAATACATACAAAGTGCATTATGTGATGGTTTAAAGCATATTTAAATAGTATGATTTAGAAATATATTATGTACTAGATAATCAGCATGGTAGTGTAGTGGTTAGCACAACGTTTTACAGTGCCATCAACTCGGGTTCATTCCCCGCCGCTGTCTGTAAGGAGCTTATACGTTCTCTCTGTGACTGCATGGGTTTCTTCTGAGTAGTCCGCTTTCCTCCCACAGTAACGATGCACCGGTTGGTAGGTTAATTGCTCTTTGCAGATTGTCCTATGATTCGGCTATGATTAAGTCAGGGATTGCTGGGCGGCACAACTTGAACACTGGTAGGGCCTACACTACACTGCACTATATCTCAATAAATAAATAATTCTCTTGTGTATTAATTAACTGATTTTTTTGCTGACGCGGTACAGGCAAGTCAGTGGGACTAAAGGTACAAAATGGGCCTCAGCTTACCCCTAGCTGTGGTTGGAGATAGGCTGTAGTTGAGGTTGGTGCTTGCAAACTAGGTTGAGGAAGGAGGTGAATATCTGTGTAAAGATATATTATATTGTTCCTTGCTGTACATACATTTTCACATTTTGGGACTGTGTGAAAAATTGGAAGTACTTAACAAAACACTTGCACTTGCTATGCAGCAGAGCAAGTTTTTTTCTCCCACAAAATTCGTAGAGCCCATACCACACCTCTTCATCATAGGCTCTTACAATGAGTGTTAGAGATTTAAGTATTAAGCAGGGATTGAGGGAAGTTGAGGAAGAAGTGGAGGAGAGAACAAAAGGAATGATCTGTAAGAGAATGGAACACCTGTAGTCATAGAACAGTGAAATCTTAACATAATGCACGTGTCACGAGACAAATTTAATAGACATGCTATATAGCATCTGCATCAAGTGTAACTGATATGTAATGATTTTGGAGCATTCTTTTGCCTTTTCATATTTAGTACTGTACATACAATGACAGTTTGAACAGATTTTTAAAACATCGACTTCCCTTCTCTCCAGCTATTTTCCGTTGTCGTTGTTGCTCTCTGCACCTTGTGCCGCGTCAGGTGGCAACCTTTCCGCTCCTTTAGCGTTAGTCTGTTTCTCACGAGCTCCAGTTGCCAGCTCAACACTCGCCATGCAAGGTGTCAACCATATTCAAACTCGGAACCACTCACCTCGAAGTCCAATGCAGATGCCACTGTACCAACAGCCATCTGATCTCCAGTGATATATCCTATAACTGCAATTGATAGAAAAGCATCACAGTAGCAAATTCACGATCTTTTTACAGCTCTCTCCTTAGTTCTTCTCTTGCCAGAAAGAATTACAGCATTCTCTGGGAGTATTACTACCTCCCTGTGACCCTGCATAAAAATATACCCCATAATGGAGGACATCTACTACACACAGTACATCCAAGACTGCAATATAATAAAGCACATAACTTCAAGTTTGCAGGGTATTTATAAGGCTGCCCCAGCTGAGCTCCTGGTTAATGGTGCTCCAGGATACTGGTTTTGGATGATTTGGCTGTGATAATGTCTTTGATTGTCAAACACGCCTGGCCTGATTCTCTTTTGCTGCTGACATCATTTCCTGGCATGAATATGACCACCCATTTATAGGGCCTTGCCTGAATGTTGTCTCAGTCCTACGGTGGTCAGGTGCTGGCTGCTCCGTTTACTGAGGAGTGGAGAATGGATCTGTACATTGTGCAACCAACACACAACTTTACTTCTGATGTTATGAAGGTCAGGAGGATGTTGATGAAGCAGCAGTACATGGTTGGGCCTAAGACACTCTTACAATGATGCCCTTGGACATGCATGATTGACCCCTGACAAGTACAACTAGTGTTTTGCAAAAGAGTTTGTATTTCCCCTTTGATTGACCTCTCTTTTATCAAGATGCCCTGATACCATGCTTTATTAAGTCTCTTCTAGACTTTATTAAGTCTTAAGTGTCATTGATCTCTCTCATACTTGATGCTCTGATATCAACGGCAGACTCACCACATCTCTGGAATTCAGCTCTTTGGTCCATGGTTGGACTTGTTGATCAGATATTTTTGAGTTAGTGCTATTTAACAACACTGTCAGCCATAGCTTTCGTCACATGTTGAGGAATGAGAATAATATAGGTGATAATTAGCTAACTTGGATGTGTCCGTGTTCTTGGGAATGAGATATATCTGTGCAGTTTTTTGCAAAGTCAGATAGATGCCAGTGCTATAACTATACTTGAATAATGTGGTCAGAGGCACAGCAAGTTCTGGAGTGTAGGTGTCCAGTACTACATCTGGATTGTTGACTAGTCACACTGCTTTCTTGAATAAAGTGCTCTCAGCTGATCTTGATATAGAACATAAAACAATATAGCAGTAGAATAGATCCTAGCACTGATTACAGAACTCCATAAATGGACAGCAAATGTAATTTTGGAGCAAGTGTTGGGATTTTGGAAGATGAAAATTAATGAATTCATATTTCTGCAGCCACCTTCTCCTAAACAGTAGGATGCAAACTTCCATAGTGAATCTGGCTTCAATGTAAAGCAGTGAGGTCATGAGATCTGAGATGACTCAGGCACAGGCCCTGCATATAGAATAAGTGGGAAAATTCCTGAAGACAAACAGTTTCAAGAAGGTAAGAGTATGATTTGTAAAAATTGATGGTGCTGCTGATAGCAAAGAGGGAAGTCTTAAGCAATATTGATCAGTTGGCAAAAGAGGCAGAGCAAAACAAAAGGAACTTAATCCTGATAAGTATGATATGATACACTTTGGGAATACTAGTAAGGTTAGTATATACACAATGAATACCCTTGGAAGGTCTAGAAAGCATAGGAACATGAGTACACTTGTCCAAGGACACTTGGCACTGGTCATTTAGGAAAAGTTATGGGAAACTTGTTTTCATTAGCTGTGGCATAGGATATAAAAAGAGTGGCATTTTGGTATAACTATATCAAAATTAATAAGGCCACAGATAAGATCACCTGGTATCTATGAAATTTAGAGTACGTTTTCATCACCAGAGAGGCCAGACAGAAACTCCTAAAGATGCACCAGCAGTTTCTGATTGATATTGATTTTCTGATAACAGCAAAAGAGATTTCTGAAGCCACTTTTGCTCATGTTACTTTACGGCAGGTAAATGAATATGGCTTGATGGGCTGGAATGAATGAAGATGGCAGAGAGTAAGGAGATAAGATATTTCTAGAGAAGGTCCAAGAACTGTTAATGAGTTACGGTTGCCTGAAGTGGCTTCAGAGTGGTGCCTTCAAAGGTATCACAAGCACACAAGTTGATGGATGTTCATGCCAGGCACAAGGGAATTGTGCTTGAAATTAGTGGGTGCAGGCTGTGTACTGATCTAGAATTGAGCAGGATTTTAAATATATGGTGAAGTCCTGGGCAGTCTGCCACAACTGCCCACTGCTCCTGCATAATTATGTTGATGTCCAAATAGTCATTTCAAGTTGGTCTATTTTGTCTTCTTTCAGTTGGGCATGCCCTTTTTCTTCTTGCTAGTTAACAGTGACACACAATGCTTGGAAGTGTGTCATACACCTTCACAGAAAGAACTGAGGAGGCTCTAAGATCAGATTTTATAACCCATGCTTTCCCTGAAAAACCACACAGAAGGCGCTAGCCAGGCAACGTATACACAGGGAAATGGACTGTTGAGGTTTTGGATTGAGGCCCTTTATCCAGATTTCTTTTGTGCTGCTCCATATTCCAGCATCTGCCGTCCTCTGTGTCTCCCTGAAGAACTAGTTTCTGATAACATTTCAGGTTGTTGCTGTATGTTGTACTTCTCTTCACCAACAGGATTTGGCACAGTGCAGCCCATTCTGCAAGTGAAGGATGCAATAACGTGGCAGTTAGAGGTCGTGCTTGGGCTTTTGTGCAGGGTCATCCCAATCACTGCTCTCTGCCACCGCGTATTCCCCAGCGGTGATGCAGATGGCTCAGTGTGTAGACATGGCTATGGTTAGTGCAATTTATAGGTGGAGGAAAATTGAAGTTGTGGCAGAAGTGGGGATGCTAAAGGATTGGCAAGATAGAGTCACAGGGAGATGGTGGAAGCACTGTGAGCCAGGAGCTAAGTGGTGATGATGTGTTACAGAAATTGAAAGTTTCACCTTAACCAACTGGTAAATACACCCGATGACGACGGTGACTGAGAATTTGGGGTGTAGGATGAGCATGGATCCGAGTTACAGGAATGGTTCTGTGATATTGCCATTGCATGGGTCAGGAGGCGCAGGGGACACAAATGAGAGTGGATGACACAAGGGCCACAGAAGCGGGTGATCTACATCGATTGGAATGGTTGAAGTGGAGACTGCAGAACAGCAAACACAGCCCTATCTGAGGAGAATTCAGAGGTTAAGATTCAATTTACAATTGATTGGTTTGATAAGTCTGTATACTTATATATTGGCCATATTGTACACATTTATATGTGCAGATAATTAATATTTTGTATGGATTTACTTCCTTTTTACAGGGGAAGCAGGATACTGTATGAAGTGTGTATAGTCCATTCAGCTAAGTCATTACAAGGGCACAGAGAAAGTTTGCTCGAACAGGTGGAGGCAGCAGTCGTAGGAAGCACTTAGCTAAAGGGTCTTCACACATTTGTCTACGGATGATGACAGATGGGATCCTGATCTCCAGACCCCAGCACTGAAAGAAATGCTTCAGGAGTGCCACACAATGGTAAACAGGATGGCAAATTTGCCATAAGTGGTGGTGGGAGGGGTTTGGGGCCTAGAGGAAATATACGTGTGTGATTTTTTCACATAAGATGTTAATGCTGGAATTTTCCAGGACTTCAGGACAAAAATGAGCTCCTGATGCAACGCCTTCAAAGTTAAGCTTCATCTTCAAAGCAATTTAAAGTTTCCACAAATCTAATTCAAAATAAATTGTTCACTGGGACTGCAACCCTTTCCACAATATACTTCTACGACTAATCTGCGTGCAATTGGTGCCTGTCATTTCTATTTCAATGATGTGTGTTTGGACCAAAAGAGCGATCTGCTGCTTTTGCTGTCTCTGAGGGAATCTGGCGTGGTTGAGGGCGAGGTTGTAAATGGAGTGTGCCTAATGGCAGAGTCTGAACCCATGACTGGATCCAATTCTTGACCAACTTGCCAATTAATGTGTCAAGCAAGATTGAAATCAATGAGTAAGGAGCGAAGAGCAAGCGGGTGTTGAGCGTCATCCGAATCTTTGGGTCTCTATCTGCCTGCGTTTGACCTGTCCCCCTCTCCCTCATGCTCGCTGCTGCCAGGAGTCTTGGCTCTTGGACAAGGTTTGATAGGCATGGTTTGTGGATTAGACATAAACTGCAGTTTATGTTGTATGTGTTTCTGCTTTCTAGTTACTCTTCTTTTTGTTGCTATTTTACGCGATTTTGATCGGGGGGGGCACAGGCTCTGTGAACTGCAGTCGACAAATGACAGAGTGTTCACTTGAACTGAACTGAATTAAACTGCACATTCCTCAACTGTTTCAAGAACTCTGCAGTTGAATGTTTAACGTTCTGCGTATCATTCACTCGTTTCGTGCTGTTTATGCGATTTGATCTATTTTTTTGTGCGTTGGGTGTTTGATGTTTTTTTTTGAAGGGGTTCCATGGTGTTTCTTTGTTTCATGACTTTCAGCAGGAAGACGATTCTCAGGGTTGTATAATGCATATGTACTTTGATGATGAATGTGCTTTGAATCTTTAAGTGTGAAATGTTCTCCTGTGACGGTGACGTGTGTACCTCTGACATGCAGGCAGCACATTGTTTTTAAGCGCATACATTCGACACAGGTTTCAATAATTTAAATCCCATGACTCGTGACATGGTCAGCCTTCCATTTAAATTAATAATGCAATGCTCTGACATTTTTAAGTACAGCGTTTTTCAGCACTACCACCTCGATAAGTATGAAAACCACAAATAATCCCTCAACCTGAGTGTAAACTTAATAATATACGGTTAAATATATACTTCACGAGAGAAATGTAAGTCGCAATTTGATTGTTTATTTGTAAGCAACATCTGCAAAGAGAACCGGATTCTAAAAGGGAACCATATGCGATAATATGCAAATAGATTCATTTAAAATCATGGAATATAAATCGCCTTGCTCCAGAGAGGTGAACTGACTTGTGGGGTACATACTGGGCTGAAGAAAATGTGAACATGTAAGGGTAAAATTGAAGGAAGCTGCTTTTTTTCCCTAAAATTGGGAAATCTTACCTCAGAAGATTTTCCTCTGGGGGATCTGGAATTTGAAGTCTTCATGGGGTACTGGCTTCACAGAGTGACATTCCTAGGTTTTCAAAAGAAAGAGGCGCCTTAGTAACATGTGACGTGGTGCAGTGAAACAGCTGAATCTGGTCTAGCTTCAATTTTGATGCTTATGTGAGATTTATATACACAGCTGGTGGTCAAAAGCTTTCTCATCAGACATATTTCTCTTAAAACCATGAAGCAGGCTTTGCCACATCAGATATCATGCTCTGCTGTATGAGTTGTAAAATGCAAACTTTTCTTTAAACAGACTTGTCAGTTTTGCCGTTGTACTTCATTGCTTTTAGATAGATAGATAGATAGATAGATAGATAGATAGATACTTTATTCATCCCCAAGGGGAAATTCAATGTTCCTCCAGTATGATATCACATAAACACAAGACAGACCAAGACTAACTGACCAAAAAACCACATAATTATAACATACATTTACAACAGTGCAAAGCAATACCATAATTTGATAAGAGCAGACCATGGGCACGGTAAAAAAAAGTCTCAAAGTCCCAGATAGCCCATCATCTCACGCAGATGGCAGAAGGAAGAAACCTCCAACGTGGCAAAACTTCCCGATGCAGCCTCTGGAAGCACCCGAGCACAGCCAACTGTGAGTCCGTCCGAAAACTTCAGAAGATGCCTTAGCTAAATCCTCACGAAAATAGAGCTTGTTATGTCTTGGTTCCAAGTAATGTCAATCCTTATTTACATGGCACTGATAGATTATTTTTCTCCCTATGCAAGCTTGCTTCAAATATGTGAGTTCATATACTCTGCATTCATTGAGTGAAACATATAGAAACATACTGTTCTGATTCTTCTCTAACATTTTGACATTAATGCAGGTTTGAAGTGTACAGTACTTTCAATCCCACTTGTGCAGGATGCTCTAACTTCCAAATTCTTTTGTTGCTTTTCTCTAATCTATTACTAAATGTTAATATGATCAATTACTGATTGCCCTTTTCTCACTAAGGAACAACAGTCAGAGTACAAACTGAGGAGGTTTACGCAAGCTCTCAATGGAATGTTTGCCGGTCTGTGAAATCACTTCATTCGATGGGGTGAGGCACAGAAGCTTTGATTGCAAAAAATAGAAATAAATTCTGAGTGCATTGAATAATCTAAAAGAACAAAAAGGAAACCAACTTTCTACAATTGTGTGGAAACAAAGTCAAGTGGTTACCTTAAGCAACCCATATCACTGTGTTGTATTGTCTGATCATTGGACTAAATTATGCTTTTTACTAACATATTCAATCACAAATATGCACTTTAACTCATCAACATAGTACATACTTTCTTTACTTAGGGGAAAAAAACTGAGCTATAGAAACTGCAAAGCAAACTATTTTATAATCTATTTCTTTGCTCTGGATGTGGAACTTTACAGAGTGAATTTGGACAAGTTATCTATAGATATCAATTCTATCGAAGGTCACATGAGCATGACATGAGAAGTGGAGCAGGAATTGTCACAGAGTGCACATAAACATAGGGTTAAAACAAGAGATGTGGAATAGTTTTTGGCCTCTGAGCAAATAGTGAATAGAAAAATATATTTTGTATAGAACCCCAGAACAAATGCAGCTGATTTTAATGAAACCTTTTACACAAATGGGAAACCCCCATTGCCAACAGAAAGAGAAAAAAACTTCACTTTGCTCTCTTCCTGCTATTCATGCATTCACTGATTTCCATTTTCCTTTCTCACTGCCCGTTTTTTGTAGCTTTACCTTCATATAAGCAACTAAAATTAAATCAACCAAAGCTCATTTCTAATTAAAGGTTCTGGGCCTGTAATATTAACTATTCCCCTTTTTAGAGATTCTGCCAGACCTGCTGAGTATTTCCAACATTTCTGTTGTATGAGTGGATCGGAGCAGCTGAAGGTGTAGGGTATTTATTGATACTTTACACTCTGAATGCTTCATCGAATGTGTGTATGTTTTGGTTTGATATGTTAGCTGAGGGAACACCTATAGACTTGACATTAAAGTGAAAACAATGCATCCATATCACTAAGTGAGGGAGCAATTAATACTGAGAGACCTCTCTAGAGGGAATTATGCACAGACAGCCTAACATGTCCGTGTCAATTCTAGAAGTTATTGGGTTGGAACTGGTTTCCTTCTGCTCTGTCGAAGTTGTTGGACTTAACCATCAGCACCCCACCTCACTCCTACCTACAATGGACTTGTCTGCAGTAAAATTCAGTCACTTATTTCTCAAACATCAGTCCATGGAGGCTTCTCTTGTGCCACAATGAGGCTACTCTCAGGGTGGAGGAGCAATACCTCATACTCCGTTTCAGTAGCCTCCAATCTGAAGGCACGATGATCAATTTCTCTTTCAGATAATTTTCTTCTGTTATCCGCTCTGAGCTCTTGCCCCCCTCACCAGCCGATCACCTCCCCCCAGTACCTCTCTTTCTTCTCTTACTCCCATGATCCACTTCCTCTCCTATTAGATTCCTTTACCTTTTCCACCCACCTGGCTGCACCTATCGCCTTCTAGGTATCCTGCACCCCTCCCCCCACCTTTTTGTTCGGTCAGTTCCTCCCGCCCTCCCCAGTCCTGTAGGAGAGTCTTAGCCTGAAGCTACTCATTTTTGAGATGATGACGGAAATCTGAATACCGGAAATAAGATGTTTTGCAAACAGTAGATCAGAGTGTGCTAATGGAGAGTGGGGGAGAAAAGCTCAGCTGAATACTACAGTAAAAGAGGCAGTTCTGATATAGATGGAGAAAGCCATTTACCAGAAGTTTAAGAATTCAATAGAATCCAGGTCTGCAATGTACACCCAACCCTATCAAATGTTTTTCCTTTATCCTATCCATCCCTGTCCCCAACCTGCAACTCCTCTACAAATCAAATCTACCATTTTTGTCTCTGAACAAGTGTCTTTGATCTCAAATGTAGAACAAGGTGGTGGTGTGCTTAGGCCCAGTGGCTCCAACTAATGGTGTCATTTTTTTTGTCCTTTACATCCTTCTTATGATTGAAAGACACTGCTGGAAATTAAGGACGCCAAGTGCCGCGGATCTACCTCACTAGCGAGTTGCTGGACAGCAGGGGAGCTGTGAGGAAATGGAAGCACGGTAAGGCAAACCCCTGCAGACCAGCCCTCCCTTTTGATGGATGGAATGATTTGCCGGCGAGGATGACCCCATCCTTCTGAGGAGCAGGCACTCTGTCTGGCCACAGCTGAAGTGAGGAAGACCATAGCTAGGGTGAACCCACATAATGCTGTGGGGTCTGATAACATACCTGCTTGGGTGCTGAGGGACTGCGCAGCTCAGTTAACTGGGATTCTAACAGACATCTTTGACATTTCTCTGGAACAATCCACTGCAGGCTTCAAGGCAGCCACCATCATACCAGTACCCAGCTTTAACGACTACCACCAAGTGGCACTCACATCAACGGTAATGAAGTCCATTGAGAGTCTGGTAATGGATAGCATTAAATCCCAACTATCTGCTACATTAAGCCCTTTCCAGTTCACGTATTGTTCAAATCAGTCCGCCGACGATGCCATCGCCCTCATCTTCCACTCTGTGCTGTCCCACCTGGAAACTGGTACCTAAGATGCCAGGATGCTGTTTATTGATTTCAGCTCAGCACTTAATACGGTCATCTCTTAGAAGCTGGTGAGAAACTGTCCTCACTGGGTCTCGACTCATCTATCGCTAATTGGGTCTTGGACTTTTTGACAGAAAGGCCACAGTCGGTCTGTGTTGGCAGCAGCATTACTAGCTTTAACATCAAGCTGAGCATTGGTGCCCCGTAGGGCTGCATGCTTATCCCGCTGCTGTTAACACTGATGACACATGATGCGCAGATCTAGTTCAAACTGAGACATCACGTTCGCTGAAAAGACAACTGATGTCAACCAATGTTGGCTTCATCAACAATGATGATGAGGTGGCCTTCAAAGAGGAGGCAGAGCAGCTGGTAGAATGGTGTGAGCACAACAGCTTAAGTGTCAACACGGACAAGACTAAAGAGATGATTGTGGACTTTAGAAAGGTGCAGGCTGATCACTCCTCTGTGCACATAAATGATTCCTCCACGGAGTGAATTATGAGCACTAAGTCTCTGGGAGTGCACACAATAGACGATCTCACCTGGTCCCTCAACACCACCTCTGTAGTCAAGGAAACACAGTGGAATCTTCACTTCCTGTGGAGATTTAGGTGAACAAGTCCCCCTTTCCCCATTCTAACCAACTTTTTTTTCAGGAGCACCGTTGAGAGTTTCCTGACCAGCTGCATCACCATCTGGTACATGAATTTCAAGGCATCTGATCACAAGACCCAACAAGGACTGCTGCAGGAATCATTGGGGTCTCTCTTCCAATCATTTGAGATATTTATCAGGAGCGCTGCATACGCAGGGCCCCATAACATCGTCAATGATCCCTCCCATCCATCCATTGTCTCTTTGACCCCCTACCATCAGGCAGGAGGTACTGCAGCACTAGGACAAAGACTCAAGATGGGAAACAGGACCTTCCTTTGGGCTGGGAGACGAATGAGCTCCCTGCGACCACCCAGTTCTCATCACGACTGAAGTGTTTACTGTTTACTTTGTAACCTGTGTTGTAAATGCACCTTATGCTAAATGTCAATGTTCTGAAATATATTTTGTTACTTGTTAACTTACTTGTGGTAATATTACTTTGTGTTGTGAATGAGCTTTGTGTACTGTGTGTGCACTTTGGTCGGGACGAACATTGTTTCTTTTGGTGGTATTCTTTTTTTTATATAAATTTTTTTTATTGAATTTTCAAATGGTTACAGAAGGGAAAAAAAATCAACCCTTCCTCCCACCCCTTAACCCCCCCCAACATATCCCTGTAGAAAGAGAAAAAAAAAGAGAAAAAAAAGAAAGAAAGAAAGAAAGAATGCCTGGATATCGGAAGATCCTCACATGCTCCATGGAGTTCATAATAGCTTTAGTATATATATTTATTTATTTCCCCAAATAACCAATAATTTTATCTTCAGAGCACCTATATATTTAATCCTATCTTTTGTAAATAAGGGCACCAAATTTTCAGAAATAATTCATATTTATCTCTTAAATTATAAATATTTTTTTTCAAATGGAATGCAGCTAAAAGCTATATCTATTTTCATTTTCTTAATGTATGTTAAAATTCTTTTTCTTTTCACCGGTCCATTAAGCCCATTAACGTTAAAACTTTAAAAATTCAGTAAATTAGTCATTATTTTTAACAGGATTACTCCAGTCTATAGTAATACCTAACTTTTCAACTTTCGTAGTACCTTGGGGAATCTTTTTAAAATTCTCTGTGTTGCTATGTGTCTCCCCCCACCCCTGATTGTCCAGGCAAAGAAAGAAAGATAAAAGAAAAATAGATTATAAAGAAAAAAAAACACAAAATATCCCCCTACTAATGTTGTGAATAAAAAAAACACAACATTATCCCCCTCCGTTGTACGGGTCATGGCAATCGCCATGATTACACACATGAATCCCGTAGCAATCGATCCGAAGTTCCCCCAGCTCCCCCGTAACATAAAAAAGTATATATAAGAGAAGAAAAAATAATATCATTACTCTCGATTAATATTTCTCAAATTTTTACCTTTCTCTCCCTGTATCATATAATTAAGAATATATTTAAATATTCTTCTGTCCTTAAACATCCATCAACTCCATTCACTGTCCCTGTCTTCATCTTTAATCCGTTTCACTTTAAAATCTTTGGCTGTGGTTAGTGAATATTTGGGAGTTCTTGTGCAAATTCTTCCGCATCCCGATAATCAGGAAAAGATCTTCTTTTTCCGTCATCCAAAAAAATTATCAGGGTTGCCGGGTGGCGCAATATAAATGTATAACCCTTTTCCCATAAAGCTTTTTCACTGGGTTAAATTCCTTCTTTCGCTTCAAAAGGTCATAACTTATATCAGGATAGAAAAGAACTGTTTTCCCTTCTATCATCAATGATAGAATCTCTTTCTGACACATTAGGCAGCCGCCTTCAAGATCTTTTCTTGGGTTTTGATCAACTTGAGGTCTTGATCTTAAGGCTCAGTGAGCCCTTTCAATTTCAATTAACTGTGTTCCTTCTTCCATTTCCAAAATTTCCAGAATCCATTTTTGAAAAAAATTTATTGGATCCTCTCCCTCTATACCTTTTTAAAGTCCAACAATCTTAATATTATTTTGTCTGCTAAAATTTTCAAGTACATCCACTTTTTTCAACAACCATTTTCTTTCTGATGTCCAGGCAGAAATATTATCTTCCGTTTTATTCACTCTATCAATGGTGTCTCCCGTTGTTTCTTCCAGGTTTTTAATTTTCTTGTCCATTTTGTCCTGTCTTTTCATCATTTTATCAAACATAATCTTCATATTTTTAATATATTTTTTATTACTTTTAATGCTTTTAATTCATGCATTATTTGCACCAAAGATTTTTTTTATGTCTCCAATATCACCTCCAACCTCTTCCTGTTGCTCTTCTTTGTTTGTCTCTTCATCTTCGTCTGATTTATCCAGAGAATCTGATTCCACCTCATCTTCACTTTCACTTTCAGTTCCGATCATAGCTGGGATTTGTAGTTTGGGTTGCTCGTGTTTGCGCATGCCCCTTCCTTCACGCATGCGCAATTCCTGTTGCTCTTTTTTTTGGAAACGGTTGATGTTGCCGCAGTTTCCTGTTCTGTATCGCCGGAGGCAAAATTCACTTGAGCCCGAGGCTCTTTCATAGCGACCGGCCTTGATTCTTTTCCAACTTGTGTTGTCTTCAAAGTAGTAGTTTTCTTCTGCTTCTGTTTAGGAGACATATCTTAAGACAATCCTGAGTAGTTTATAAGTAATTTTTAAAAAAGTATTTACTAACTTTTCTTCACTTAAACATTATTTTACTGTTTTTTTATGAAGAGCTGGATTTCCACATCTCGATCCTACGTCATCACGTGACGTCCCCTGGTGGTATTCTGTACAGGTATACAGGTGAATGACAATGAAAGTCCTTGAACTAGAACTTGAACTAACTTACCACAGATACTGCCTGACCTGTTGTGTGTTTCCAGCATTTCCTGTTTTTAATGTCACTAGGGTTACTTTTCAAGATGGAAGGGTATTATTTGGACTAAAACTACACACTAAGACTTTAAAAGAAATTAATGCACTTCTAGGGTTTACTGTTATTTTTCTTTTTATTGCTACCATAGACTTAACAGCTCGGAATCCTCTAAGGCTAATCTGATGTGTTGCTGAGTGAAGCCAAACTGTTTCGACTTTAGGGCGGACATCTGTCCCATCCCATTGACACCCACCACTCTGCATTCCTAGAGGCTGCCACATTAATTTGTTTTGGAGATGTGAACAATGCTGAATCTCACGCATCACCTCGGCGATGACACCCATTCCCCAGTGGGCTTTTGACACTTGCCTGTAGGTTCATGGTCCATCAGTTCCATCCTAATGCCCCCACCCAGGCTTTATTCACCCATCCCTTCAGTATTGGACAGACATCCAACGGGTGAAGGTTTTGCAGGAAATTGCATTAACCCTTGTGAAATTTCAATGTCGTTACCATAGTATTTGAAGAGTTTAGGTGGCACCCCAGTAGACTTCTAACCCTGTCTACATAAATGAGCAAATGACATGAAAAAGATTGTTTATGCCGCTAATATGTGACTTTAGATGCCATTTTAATTGCAAGTTTTTTAAGGTGAATTATAGGTTTGTAAATACAATGTGAATTGAACTGCACTGCTTCTCTGGTAATGCTTTTGTTTTACTGTATATTAAGAGCTCTGTGTGACATACACACTATGGACATAAAATTAAGACATAAGTGCAATTTTTTCATGTATCTGCAAGTTCTTTTCTCACAGGTGATAAAGCCATAGAAAACTACAGCACATCAATAGGCCCTTTGGCTCACCTGGTCTGTTTTGAACCATTTAAACCATGTGGTCCCAACGATCTGCACCTGAACCATAGCCCATCTATGTCCCTATCCAAACCTCTCTTAAAAATTGAAATCGAAATCGTGTCCACCACCTGTGCTGACAACGTGTTTCAGGCTTTCACTAGCCTCTGAGTGAAGACGTTTCCCCTCATTTTCCCCTTAAACTTTTCATGTTTCACCTTTAACCCAAGATCTATAGTAGTAATCCCACCCAACCTCGGTGGAAAAAGCCTGCTTGCATTTCCTATATCTATACCCTTTGTAATTTTATATACCTCTATCAAATGTCCCCACATTCTTCTATGTTCTAGGGTTATCTTTTCTTATAAATCAGGTCCTCCAATCTTGGCAAAATCCTTGTAAATTTTCTCTATACTCTTTCAACCTTATTTACATCTTTCCTGTAGGTAGGTGACCAAAACTGCACCCAATACTCCAAATTAGGCCTCATCGATGTCTTATACAACTTCAGCACAACAAAGTATTCAGTACTTTGATCTCTGAAGGTCAATGTGTTAAAAGCTTTCTTCATAATAAGACAAAGCAATATCTTGTCACCTGGCAGACTTGCTCCGTGTTATGATTTGCAGAGGGTTTCAATTTGAAATAACAATAAACTCCTCTGCAACGCCTCTTCCTTTAAGTTATCCACCCTAACCCCATTGTAGTTCCAGCTTGCCTTCATCATCTTTCTAAGATTATGTTCAGTACATTCAATGATTACCGGCTCGATATGAAGCTGCTCTCTACCCGTTCTAATCTCTTGTGCTAAAGGCTGTGGTGGAGGGGGCAGGGTGTTGCAGTGGGTGTAAAAGAGTAACTGCAAAGGAAGCTTGCAAAGCAACAATCTTCTTAAATGAGCTGATGTTGGTTCACTTTTCTAGAGGCCTAGTATTGAAGGAGATTGTAGCTCAAGTTATATTAACATTTGAAATTAAACACAGCAATTATTTTGTATTTTGTGGTTAGAAGGCACGATAAAGCTTTGAAGTGGGCAACAAGAAAATTTCAAGAGCCAAGTGAGTGCAGTTTTTTTCAGGGAATCAGTGTTTCTTTTTGACAACTATAAGAGTAATTCAATAAAAAAAAATACTCTCCTGACAGCAAACTTCTTCCACCTGAAGAGTGTACAGGGAATTTGGATATTTCTTCCTCGTGATTTTCCAGCCACATAGGTTAGAAGTATAAGTGGAATTGATTGTGAACATGCCTGAACTGATCCAATCTTCTGGCATTCAATGCCCCCCTGCAGGAGCCTAAAGTTGGAAATCCACACATCATGTCTTTTCGTGTTAGGAATTTGTTGAGGTATTGCTTTAGGCACTATATATTGCATTTCATAAGTCACACAAGTCAATTTAACTTGTTGAGGGTATGCTGTTCAGGATAATTATTCTCCATGTATTGCTGAATGGAAGTGATTTTCAGGCAGGTTTCCTATTGATCCTGAAAATGGATGTCAATATGTGATGCACAGCACATAAGCAGAAAGGCAAATTGTGCTTGAAGCCCACTTGTGCCAAGGTGAAAAGTCAGAATTAAGGTCCCCACCATGTTAAAATTCAGTAAAGTGTCTCCTTGACCCCCAAGATAATCAAGGCTATTATTCAAATCTCAATTTCTCATTATCCTGAAATAGTCCCCTCATAATATTTTCATCACGTGGATAAATCAAAGATAACCTTTCAGGCTTCTTTATTCATGCATTTAAACTGAGAAGTAATTGACACACAAGTTGTTTCCCTGATGCTAAGCAGAATGAAAAAAAGTAGATTGATTTGAAGATGTTCTGTACTGTAATTAGGAATCCTCAGCTCCAGAGAAAGGTATCCTGGAGTGTTGAACTTAAAAGGCAATTATAATAAGTTTCTGTCGATGAACCCTATGGTCTTACCTTTGTTATAAATAATTTTCAACATGAGGTAAGATTTAATTAGATTAATTTGTAGGATCCTTAAGACCTCGGGGCTTGCAGTTTGGCTGCTTCCAGCACCTAGGATGTTGATGGCATGCATTTTAGATCAAATGGCTTGAGGTCATGGATGCTGTTAGGCTACGTACACGCTACAGCGGATAAATCCATAACCGAAGCTCTCTCTCTTCGTTTTTACCCTATGTGCACACTAAAATGACATTTTTGTCCCCCGAAACCGGACCTTTTCAAAAACGCTCTCCAAAGTGTGTATTTTTGAAAATGCCGGATTGGTTGGATCAATGTGGACAGGTTAACTGAAGACTTCTGAAAACGCTGTCAGATGGCAGCGTGCCATTTCATTGTCTTCTTGAACGCAACCTAACAATTTCAGAACAGACGGCAATGAAACTGACACCAGAAGAGTTAGAAGTGTACTCACCAAATACTTTGACCCATAACTTACTGAATAAATAAGTATACTCACTTTGCCCCGTTTTCTGTCCTTGCTCGTATGAAGGTGGTTTACCTATTTATGCAAGTACTTCTCTGACAATAGATGTGTAACAGCCTAATGTAACATTGTATGGAAATACAAGATAATACTGATGCAGACATGTTTTATACATTTAACAAGGTGCTTTATTAATACAACAGAGTTAGTCAGTTTTTCAATGTTCATCGTTAGCCAGGTCAATCTGTCCGTGAACTCCCTGTTGGTTGCCTCCATACACTCCAGTATTTGTTTTTAAGTTCTTCTGCATGAAAGCTGACAGCTTCCCGTCGTTTTAACTTTTTCTAGTCTGTAACTACACAAACGCACTCTTTTACAGCGAGATTTGACACCAAACATATCGCTTGTTTTCGGTAGATGTGTCTTGCGCATGCGCAGGAGGAGGAGATTCACCGAAATCTCCATTTCAATGTGAACAGAGACATTTTTTAAAATGCATAGTGTGGACACCTATTGTTTTTACGCGAAATTGGTGTTTTCAAAGCTATCCGGTCTAGTGTGGATGTAGTGGTAGGCAGATCCTTTCAAAATAAAATGGAGAGCACAGCACGTGATTACGAACGAAGTAAGGCTGATGTTATACCTGCCGTAATATAAATGAGGTAAAGATAATTCATCTCTGAGAATTCTCCTCTGCTTGGTGTATTTGTTGGAGACGCCTAAGGGTAGTCTATGAAGGAGGGGTCCTACTAAAGTCCGAGCAGGGCAACGTCATCAGGTGCAGGACATACTTAATGCCACCCATATGTTCACACAGATGTACAATCTGCATTGACATTGTGATAGCGTTATAAGTGACACCTTGAGCACGATAGTGTGACAGCATCGACACATGTATTGTTGTTGATAGAATGGAATTCAATCTCTCTTCCCTTAACTACCTATTATGTACCCTGCTCTAGTCAGTTTAACTGTGCTTCATAACTCCAAGGGAGTCTTACAAGAATTTTCTCCTCACTAACTGAAGAGGGAACTTCACTGGATTAAAATGCTAACTTTTCAGTGTGGCCAATCTACTAATTAATTTAAGACACCTGCATTGGTTACAATGTTAAATGTCAATCATCAATGCTGATCCATAGCCCACAGTGCCCAATGTTTATCCAATGTGTGCTACCCTAGGATTGACAAGATTAGGTATGCCTCTGATGGCAAGAAGTAATCAGTCATGCTGACGTGGATTATGATTATAAGTATCGGGTCTGATTTTAGGATTGGCGAGATTTTACCCAGCCATGATCACTCATAAGATTTACTCTAGTTGAAATTGAAACAAGATTGCATAGGACTGGAAAGAAAGAGCACATTGTAATCCAATTACTCACTAACCTTCACTGCCTTCTTTCAGCTCACTCCATTACTACTTCTATTGTTCAGTCTTTAGTGCCCTTTACCTTATCATAGGCCTTCCCGCTTTGCTCCAATTCCTCATCCCACCTTACTTTGCAACTTCCATAAGACCTTACGACAGAGGAGTAGAATTAGGCTATTTGGCCCATCAAATCTACTTTGCCAATCATGGCCGATGTATTATCCCTCTCAACCCCATTCTCCTGTCTTCTCCCCATAACTTTTGACATCCTTACTAATCAAGAACCTATCAACCTGCGCTTTAAATATACCTAATGACTTGGCCTCCACAGCTGCCTGTGGCAATGAATTCCACAGATTCATCACTCTCCAGCTGAAGAAATTCCTCTTCATCTCTGTTTAAAAGGACATTCTTATAATCTGAGGCTCTACTTTCTGGTCCTAGTCTCCTCCCCTGTTGGAAACTTTTCCACATCCACTCTATCCAGGCCTTTCAATATTTGATAGGTTTCAATACGATTCCCCCTCTTTCTTCTGAAGTCCAGTGAGTACATGTCCAGAGCCATCAAATACTTCTACATTTTTCCAGTTCTGATGAAAGGTCATCAGCTTGAAATATAATTTTTCTCTATACTGATGCTACTTGACTGGTGAATTTTTCCAGTATTTTATGAATGCAGAAGGGTTATGCACCCAAGATTAATACTGCCCTGAACTACTTTGATAGAAAGGAAGCAAACTGGATTAGGAAACATAATCCAACCTGATCAGGTTTATAGCTTATATCATAACTAGGAAAAGGATTAGTAAACTGTTGACACACAGACAGTTGAAGTTGTGCATACTGGCGCCTCAGAAATAAGATGAGACAGCATTAAGCTAACTAATGTGAAGAATAAGAATATCTCTATAGCCTTTTCTGTGTTTGGGCCTGAATATAAATTAATATTGTGAGAAAGTTGGATTTGTCATCTCTAAGCTAAGAATTAACTTCTAGCTTCAGAGACATTGTACATAGAACTTAACAGAGGAATTGATAATGCATAAGACATTGTGAAAATTCTGAACAAGCTCGCAGTAAAATTGTTTAGCTCACCTTCAAGAGAATTACTTTTCAAATCTTCCCTGTCTTTCCCAATGAGTTTTCTTTCATTTCAATTAAATGATTATTGAATCATATCTCATTCATGTCTATCTTTCTTGATTTACACCACCTTCCATTGGGGCAGCATTCCAGGAAGAACTGTTACTCTCTTAATTTGTTCAGAGGGACAAACACTAAGCTCTCAGACAGTGAGGCATATATACTAGACAGTTAGAATGACATATAGTCATTTAAGATGATGACAGTTTATATTTCAACTTCTCAGAGGGCCACTGAAGATGTGAATTGTTTCCATGATCTTCCACAGATATCATTGAAATTTAAAAAAAGTGAAAGAAATAAAATAGAGAACTCTGGAATGTTTCCTATCAGTCACAACCAATTCCCCTGCTCAAATTCACTGCAGGCCTGAGGGAAATTCTCAGACCTGCACACCCAAGATTGAATCTCAAGGGCGATTTCTTATATCTCCCATCGAAAGAACTTGCATTCAGTTGCTCAAGCTGTGGTAAGTCTTGGAACTTCAAGCATGCATTGACTAATATGGAAGCTGGGGATGCTCTGACGGTTTTAGAGCTTGCAGCCTGTTCCATTACTGGACTCCATGTGGAGCTCAGTCTTTCTGTAATTCCCTCTGAATCACACTCAGTCCTGCTCAAATCCAAGACTCCTTAAATTTCATTGAGCAAAGAACTAGGTGGCAATGAGAGTAAGCTGCTCCTTGAAAATTAATGTGGTTAATTTTAATACCCTTGATTATTAATAAATGTTGTTCATTAATTATATTATTTATTCATTTAATGTTTAATATTAGTAACTACTTATTTCAATTTTAACTGATTATAAATGATTCCAAACAACAAAGATATCTACAAAGCATTAAAAATCCATCCACGGAGACTAAGGCGGTGCAGGGTTTTCTCTCACTGATACTGCTCGACCCTTTGAGCTCCTCCAGCAGGTTGTTTAAAAATCAATTCCAACTTGGAAACTTGGCAAAACCCCAACCTCAGAATTGACGATAGTCAAGTATTGTCCTGGGCATATTGGAGACACCACCTGAGGTCCTACAGCTGTGAGGAATTTGCTGGAGTCCTGAATGTGAAGGATCCATGAGATTGGCTCTCTGCATCTGGACGAGGTAAGTACAAGCACAGATAGATCCTAATGAGGTGGGGGGAGGGTTGTGAGGTAGTTGGTGAGACCAGAAAAGAGGACTGCGCCAGCAAGACATAGCCTGCGATCACATACCAGTATATGTTTTTCTATTCCAAAAGGCATTACTTCATTTACTTATCATTAATGTGAAGGGGAAGAAACTTATAATATTTAGGAAACACTTCTTAAAGAGGAAGAAAGTAGAAAGTTTTCAAAAAATTCGGTTTGTGGGTTGTGTCCAAAAATGTGAATTCTCAGTGGTGATGGCTCTTCAACTTTGTAATCTCATTGTTAACGCTAGGCTGCCACTTCAATTTAACGCTCAGATCTCACCTGTTTAAAACAAATTATAATTCTGTATCTGTTCCTTCTCTAATTGTTTTTAATGCTCCTTATAAGTGATGTAAAGCATACTCCAGATTTACAAAATTTGATACAATCAAATCATTGAAAAACTTATTTTTGGAGAATCTTATACCCTATATTTTCACCTACAGTACATGTGCCCAGTTAAGGGAAATGAACTCTGCTCAATGTTAACTTGAATCATCTATCTAAATTCATTTAAAATATGAAATCAATTTCAAACATTATACGTGTGTAACAACATTCATTGTCAACTTTAACAACTGTTTAACTCCACAAAAGCTGATAAATATTCAGGAATTAACATTTCATAAATCTTGTAGAAACTGTTCATAAATCTTGTAGAAACTGTTGCCCTATTTGTTGGCATTATTACTGTTATTACTTGTGATATTTTTGTTGACTGGTGCATCACAGTCCTGTAACACCCTGGGAAAGGTTTCACTGCCAACGTAATGGTCTTTCTGTAGAAGCAGTGTTTGGGTGATGGTGAGAGATAACGGGTGATTTGGAATGTGGGCCCTCCAATGAGGGGAGTGTGTTTTCGTGATGTGTGCCTGATATCAAGGTAATCTGAGTCTTGTTTTTGGCGGAGAGAGAAGATGCCAGAACAGAGAGGTCATAGTCACCAGAAAGGAGTGGAGTTGGAGTGGGGCCGGGAGTCGACGAAGCCCAGGGAAATCGATGGAGGACCATCGGATGAGAAACCATGAGCTCCAACTTGTGCATATTAGACTGTTTCATTTAAATAGGCCCTTTACTTTTTGCTTTTCTTTATTAACACTTCAGTCAAATTAAGACATATAAAGCTAAATCATTTAATTGCATATGGCATACTGTCTACTATTTTGTGGTACTGAGTTGTAACAGGGGAACAAATCTCGCAGCATCCACACAAACAAGAGGTTTAGCACCTCAGATTTCACATGTTTGCCAGGGCCAGAGATTGGCTTCCCTAGACTTACATCACCGACTGAACCAGAGGGTTACAATTGTGGGGGCTTGTCCGGGATCAATTTTAATGGATGCTGTGTGATTGCCCTGTGCATTGATCCAGTGGGTTGTCTGTTTAGGTCTGTGCTAAGCTATTGTCCGGTAAAGCAATTACGATACGTGGGGGGGGGGGTGATATGGTTGCTGCCAGCATTGAGCAGTGGTGTGAATCCACAGGGTTACTGGTAATGAATGCGTGCGTGTTGAGTGGGGTAGATATTCGTACTCCTGATAAATTGTTAATTCGACTTTTAAGTACTGTTAAAGCTGTAGACAAAGTTACGATTGTGGGGCAGAGATTTAATAAAATGCCAGGCACAGAATTTGTTTTAGTTCAGTTTAGACTGGCACTGCTGTAACAGCTGTGGAACTGCCTGGTACTATTGGGGCCCCAGGAGAGGGGGGCCCGTGAATTGTGCATACTTTCTGGGAGGTGGAGAGTGTAACGGAGCAAGCTGATTCGCATGTCGAGTCTCCCATAGCTGGGGACAGAGACTTCAAAGACAGGGTTCTCTCATTTCTGCTTAGCAAGGAGAAGGAATGGTCTGATTTGGAACATCTAATTAGTCCCCGTTCCCCAGTGAAGAGTAAGAATTCTGAGTTAGCATCTGCCCTTACCTCTCTGGTGAATAAATGGAAAGATGTCCAGATCCAAAGTCGCAACTATTGAGGGCTCCACCTGTTCTCAGGAACAAAGCCCACCCCCAAAGGAGGAGAGGAGTATGAGACTTGGGCAGAGCAGACCTCTCAGTTGTTAGATGATTGGCAGTGCTCTGATGACGTAAAATGACAGTGATTGGTTGAAAGTTTGAGTGGGCAGGCTGCTGATGTAGTGAGAGCCGTAAAGGCACAGAACCCCCATGCCACTTCTGTGGCCTACATGCAAGCACTAGAGAAGGTGTTTGGTGCAACAGGGAGCTGAAAGGAGCTCGTGGTGGGGTTTCAGAACATGTATCAGGAGAAGGGGGAGAAGCTTTCTGCCTGCTTCTTTCAGATAGCAAGGCAATTAAATTGCTTGCAGAGTAGAGGGGCCATTCAAACAGCTGAGGCGGATCAGTTAACAATGGACCAAATAGCGAAAGGCACCCAATTGCTTGGAGTCTCTGACTGTCCTGTAAGACTTGACCCCTCCCTCATTTGTTGAGCTGATTAGAGAAGTATGAGAGGAGGAGAATGCGTTGGAGGTGCAGGAGGACTCCATCAGCAGGGTACAGCCCTCAGTAGTGGTCCCCTGCAGTGAGGTGACCACAGATAGCCTGACCCGGGGAGTGGTAGAGGAGATTGTGGCAGAGTTGAGAACTGAGATGTCCCAGTTGTTCTCAGTGGGTGTGTCCCCTGTATGATGAAGCTGATAGGCTGATAGGGAGGCAGATCCTCTAAGGGGACAGGCTATGCAGAGGTCTGCTAGCAGCCGGTGTCCCGTGAGAAGGAGATCGACCAGTATTGTCTGTTATAACCATGGTGAAAAAGGACCTTGGAAGCCCTTCAGAGACTGAGCCCCCAGGTACCGAAGCAGAGACAGTCATTGGGAAAACTCCCAGTGAGGAGACAGCCTGACGCCTCGGGGGGAACACATTCCCAGCAATATATCAAAGAACAGCCTAAAAGCAAGAAACCATATTCCTGAAGGCTTAGTGGGGCCAAGCTCCAGTGTATCACTACAGATGGAGGGTATTTATGCTAGAGCCATACTTGACACAGAGTCATAGGTCACTTTGCTGTACCATTCATTTTACAACCAGTATTTGACGCATTTACCATGAACGCCATTCAGTGCACTAGACATCTGGGGTCTTAGTGGGGGTGATTATCTTTATGATGATTATTTGTCAGTGAAGCTGGAGTTTTTGGAGGCCGATGTGGGAGTGACTGAGGTCCTTGATACATTAGTGCTAGTTTGTCTGGCTCCGTTGAGAAGGGCGGCATTTCAATTCTTGTGGGAACCAACACTCCTATTGTGAGAAGGCTCATGGTAGCCTGCAAGGAGAAAGCTGGAGAGAGCTTTCTGAGAACATTGTCCTTTCACCCGGTGTTTCGAGCTGCTTTTGAGGAAGTCCGTGGCTGCATCGGGCTGAATAACGAGTTTAGATGAGGGACTGTGTAGTTCACCCAGCCCAAGTGGTCTGGGGAACTAGTAAGAGTAATGGGAAACTCCAAATTTTTTGGAATGCCCGAGGGCAATGCTCTCTTGGTGGATTCTCCGGAAGACCATGAAGAGGAATGGGGCGTGCCTGCTGGGGTACTGGTGAGGCTCGAACTGCAGAAGCCCTTGGTTGTATAAGCAAACAGGATGGCTGTGATTGTAAGGAACACTACAACCAGGGAGGTCACCAAGCGGGGGATGCCCCTGGTGCATTTCTTCCCGGTGATGAGAAGTAAGACACTTAACATCAGTAAGACGAAAGAGCTGATTGTGGACTTCAGGAAGGGTAAGACGAAGGAACACACACCAATCCTCATAGAGGGATCAGAAGTGGAGAGAGTCAGTAGTTTCAAGTTCCTGCGTGTCAAGATCTCCGAGGATCTAACCTGGTCCCAACATATTGATGTAGTCATAAAGTAGGCAAGACAGCGGCTATACTTTATTAGGAGTTTGAAGCGATTTGGCATGTTAACAAATATGCTCAAAAACTTCTATAGTTGTACCATGGAGAGCTTTCTGACAGGCTGCATCACTGTCTGGTATGGAGGGGCTACTGCACAGGACTGAAAGAAGCTGCAGAAGGTTGTAAATCTAGTCAGCTCCATCTTAGGCACTAGCCTACAAAGTACCCAGGACATATTTAGGAAGCGGTGTCTCAGAAAGGCAGCGTCCATTATTAAAGATCTCCAGCACCTAGGCATGCACTGTTCTCACTGTTATCTTCAGGAAGGAGGTACAGAAGCCTGAAGGCACACACTCAGTGATTCAGGAACAGCTTCTTCCCCTCCACCATCTGATTCCTAAAAAGACATTGAAGCTTTGGACACTACCTCACTCTTTTAATATACAGTATTTCTGTTTTTGCACATTTTTTAATAATCTATTCAATATACATAATTGATTTACTTGTTCATTTATTATATTTTATTTTATTAATTATTATTTTTTTCTCTCTCTGCTAGATTATGTATTGCATTGAACTGCTGCTGCTAAGTTCATCACATGCTGGTGATAATAAACCTGATTCTGATTTTTGGTAATGTTTAGTGTCCCTGTGAAACAAGCCAGGAGAAGCTATCTGAAAAAGGGGGAAAGTTGACCGCTGAGTCATTCAACTTTGGGGCTCCCCGGTACCTGTGGGTTGGAAGAACAGGTTGATAGAAAAGATATTGAAACTGGATGGTGTCTATTCCATGGATGAGTTTGATGTGGATTTTTCCAAGAGCACTCGGCACACTATCCAGGTGACCGAGAGCACCCTGTTCAGAAAGTGGTCGCAGCAACTGGCCTCTGTAAATGTGGAAGACGTTTGGCAGCATTTGCGTAAGTTGAAGGAAGCTGGGAAATCACTGAGTCCAGGAGCCCTTATGCATCACCAATAGTAGTGGCCAGAAAGAAGAATGGGAAGGTACAGATGTGTATGGACTATGGGACTCTGAACCGGCGTACCGTCCCCGACCAGGATATGCTCCCAAGGATTGAAGACACACTGGCTTGTCTGAATGGTGTGAAGTGGTTCAGTGTGCTAGACTTGTGGAGTGGATATTACCAGATCCCCATGAGTGAGGCTGACAAAGAGAAGATGGCATTTACATGCACATTGGGATGCTTCCAGTTTGAGAGGATGCCCCAGTGCATATCAGGAGCCCCTAGAACCTTCCAGCATGTCATGGAGAAAATGGCAGGAGATATGAACTTGCTTGAGGTATTGGTGTATCTGGATGACCTCATAGTGTTTGGGTCCACCTTGGAGGAACATGAAGCGAGACTCCTGAAGATGCCGGACTGCCTGAAAGCTGAAGGGTTAAAACTTTCTCTGGACAAGTGCCAGTTCTGCAAGACGTCTGTCAGCTAAGTGGGGCACATAGTCTCATGGGATGGAGTAGCTACATATCCATCTAAGATAGAGATGGTGACCACATGGCCAAGGCCTCAGATTGTGAGTGCTTTGCACTCGTTCCTTGAGTTCTGTGGTTACTATTGGAGGCTTGTGAAGGGTTTCGCGAAAGTGAGTCACCCTTTAAATCAGCTTCTGTGTGGTTACCCTTCCTTGGGGAAGAAAGGGAGGAGGACAAAAGGCGAGGAGGGTAAAGAGTATCTTAGCCCTTTAGAGCCTTTTGGACTGAGGTGGGATGCAAAATACGAAGAGGCCTTTCAGTCACTGAAGGAGCTGCTGACAGAGCTGGCTTTTGCAGACCCCCAATTGCTGTATGTACTGCATGCAGATGTCAGCAGAGAGGACTTAGGGGGTGTCCAGTAACAGGATCAGTGAACCGATTTGATACCTGTTGCATTGGTTAGCTGGAGTCGGTTGCCCTCTGAGAAAAACTATCCCATGCAGAAGTTAGAGTTTCTGGCATTGAAATGGGCTGCGGTGGATAAGCTGAGTGACCACCTCTATGGTGCCAAGTTTGAGGTGAGGATGGACAACAATCCCCTAACTATATCCTGACCTCGGCGAGATTGGATGCCACAGGCCATTGCTAGTTGGCTGCTTTGTCTGCCTATGATTTCAGCCTGAAATACCAGCTGGGAAGTAGGAACATGAATTAGCTGGGGTCGCGGCTGCCATGCAGAAATAATCAAGGAAATGAGGAGGTCTGATCAAAAGGTTAGGTTCTCCCAACTCATGCTGGGAGACTGAGTCCTCATAAGGAATTTGGGGCTACCTGGGAAGGATAAGTTGGCTGACCACTGGGTGGCTACACCCTATGTAGTGGAGAGTCAGATGCCAAAAGTACCAGTTTTCTGGGTGAAACCTGAGGATGCGAATGGGCCTGTCAAGATTCTCCATTGGAACCACCTTCTGCCTCTGGGACAAGAGGTGCGGGTTGACCCAGAGCCCGACCTGGAGCCTGCACCTAGTAAGAGGACTCTGCGGCAACGCGAGGTGACTGAAAGACCAACAGCAGGAGAGATTCGACTAGCCCACATCCCTGAATTGAATACTGATTCAGAGGATGAGGAAATGGCAGCATGGTATATGCCGCCTTTTGCTAACTGCCCACTGACTGAGGAAGAGATTCCCAACCCTTCTCACGCTGAGTCAGGTGAAATCGCGGGGGGGGGGGGGGGGGGGGTCTATCTGCGTTTCAGCGGGATCCTGCAAGGGATGAAGCAGAGCTCAGCCAAGGGACAGAGGGGTCTGAGTTGCAGGAGGGCACGAGCGATAGACTGGGGGAGGCCTCACCAGGTAGACCAGAAGTATCCCAAATAGTGTCGGAACCGGAAGAAGTAGATGAGGGAGTATGCAGGTCTCAAATAATCAGGAGACCACGGGATAGGCTGGCCTATGTAACAGCAGTGGAACAGAGTGTGGCACCTATCCCCTTGGGGAGCTATGTCACTGCATTTTACACCTGGGTTGGACTTTGTGCTTTGCATGGAGGGTTGGCAAATTATCTCAATGTCATAAGGACGTGACTAAATTTGGCAGGGGGAGAGTGTAACACCCTGGGAAAGGTTTCACTGCTAACGTAATGGTCTTTCCGTAGAAGCAGTGTTTGGGTTATGGTGAGAGATAATGGGTACTTTGGAATGTGGGCCCTCCAATGAGGGGAGTGTGTTTTCGTGATGTGTGCCTGACGCTGAGGTAATCTGGGTCCTGTGTTGGGCAGAAACTGGAGAGAGAATATGCCAGAACGGAGGGGTCGTGGACACCAGAAAGGAGTGGAGTTGGAGTGGGGCCGGGAGTCGACGAAGCCCAGGGAAATCGATGGAGGACCAGTGGAAGGGAAACAGTGAGTTCTAACTTGTGCACATTAGACTATTTCATTAAAATAGGTCCTTTTCTGTTTGTTTTTCTTTATTAACACTTCAGTCAAATTAAAAATGATAAAGCTAAATCATTTAATTGCATATGGTGTAATGTCTATTATTTTGTGGTACTGAGTTGTAACAGGGGAACAAATCACGCAGCATCCACACAAGCAAGAGGTTTAGCACCTCAGATTACAGTTTGGAGGGGCCAGAGATTGCCTTCCCTAGACTGAACCCAAGGGTTAGAGTCCTGTTGAGGAAGATAGGATATAGTTTGTTCATTTCATTTAAACTTTTTAGCAGTATATCATTCATTAGTATATTACTCCTGTCCTACCCTTGTGAGGCTTCAATATCCTACATGACTCTCCCTTACTTTATTGATTCCTTTTACACTTTAGCAATATAACTAACATTTGGTCAACATATTCAGGCCAATTAGCATTAACTCAAATAATTAAGTTTAGGAACAAATACAAATTCACATATATATAAAATATAGAAATTAGGCCGCAGTTTTTATGTTAAAAGTTACTACTTCTTTCTTCAGCACAGAGAAAACCAGTAAATTCAATGAATGAAATTTAGGACAAATTAGCTTGTGTGGCAAAAATCAAAGTTTGTAATATTTATAACAGTTTTAATGTTACCAAATCTAGGGATCACTAAGTGATATTACTGCCAGCCCAGCTGCAGCAATGAATCTTCATAAGACAAGTAACTTCATACATATTTTCCTGGAACAGAAGTACTTTATTATTTTGACACCGGTGGGAAGGATCTTATTCCCCTGAACTAATATATCCCATTTTAAGTGAAATAAAAAGCAAACTGAATGGCTGAGACTTTCTCATTCACATGGGTGGAGAAAAAATCATGGCTAGCAATAATAATTTAAGAAAGAAAATAGATATTAAATTACATTTACATAAACATTTGGGGCTTTTGATCAACCAACAGTTACTTCAACATTAGATCTCACATGGCCAGTGGCTCTGAAAATCAATTTTGTCCCTTCCATGCTAAGACTCCTTCCAAAATTGGATATGTTCCAGAAATAATAAAAGAGTGTTAAAGGTGACAGTAGTTTTGTTTGGCTTTCCCTTTGTCCAAATGGATTGAATCTACAACATCGCGATTTGCTAAGTTAGTTGATGGTGTCACTGCATATGAGAGCAAGTCAGCCCAGTTTCTTCCACCCATGGTGAATCTTTCTGCAATGTATTTGGAAGGTTTGAAGTTTGAGTCCAGGGTTTATTCTTTATTGTCAAATAGTCTACTGACAGTCTAGACTGGTACATTGTTGATTTTGCATGACTATTTGAGGTAGGGAGGCTACTCAGGAAAATTTCATGAAGTCATGAAATGAGCACCCAGATACCTGGAGGAAATTCTTAATCACATGCTCTTGAAGCCAGGCTGCCATTTAGTAAAGTCTTGACCAAAGAATGTGAGAGTCGTGTAGGAATGCTCCTGTACCAACAATTCAGCACCATTAAAATTAATTCAAAACTCTGTTTGTGGGTTAATGGTACTTTTCCTCTGTGGTTTCTCAATTAGGGATGGTACAATCTCTCTCTTAGTGGTAATGGCATTTTCCCTCTGTGATCTCTTAGTTAATGCTTTGCGATGATTTCCCTCATTACCTATTACACTATTCTTAGACTTGGCACCTTTTTTTCTTTCCTCTTCATTAGCTTTTGTTTCCCCTTTACCTTCATTGCCATTCATTTATCTCTTGCTTTGGATTATTGATGACTAATGAATTCATTAGCTTCATTTCCTGCCCTTCCCCGATTTTCCTTTCCACTCTCCTCATCTTTCTTCTTCTCTCCCTTAGCCCCATTGCTTCCGGAGATCAGTTGTGAATAGCCCATGCCGTGTGTAGCTTCTTCAGTGTCACTGCTGAAAGTAAGAAATGCTGTACATAATGCCTGTGGCTGGCGGCCATGAGTATTAGCGGATGGCAGGTGTGGAAACACATTCACATCATCTGTCAGTGCTCTCAGGAGAGAAAGTGCAAGAGGAAAGGATTACTAGTCATAGAATACCATCTTAAAACAGTCTTCATACTTTTTATCTATCTCATTGAAATCACATGAGTTTTGGCACAGACAGAGGCCTTTTGGACAATTGTCCCTTTGACTAAATCCATTATTAAAGCATACCCAAGTTTTTATCCATCAAAACCTTCTTCCTTCCTTGTGCTATTATTACATAAGTGATAGTTTCCAGAAAAAAAACTTAATTCTTCAGACTGCTGTAATTAATCAATTTTGTAGACTGCAGAAGGAAACATATGCATTTTGAAAATACATTAAAAATTTTAAAAGAATATTTTATGTCCCCTAATTCCCCATGGGCATACAATTCTCTCAGATTTATTCTTCCTTTAGCTTAGAATTGATCTTTTCGTTTTGTCAGTTTTGCTTTTCTTCATTCTGTTTCTGTGTCAGTGACAGATGGCAGAGTGAACCAACGATGCCTGACACTTTACCACATATTGCCTGCAAAAGTGAAGGGCAGGCAGCAACACCCGTTCTAATGGTGCATTTGGAAGAACAATCTTTGGATTGTATTTGCACTAAAAAAAATGTTAGTTATTGGAATGCTCCTTGCAAATTCAGGGAAGGTGGAAGAAATGTGCACACATAAACCAAGTCTGCAATGCATTGGAAACCAACTGATAACACAAGGAAACTCTTGATCATCAATTATTGATCAGATTTATCACTCCATCAACTTAGCCTCTTTTCATGTTTTCCCCAACAATGTCTTTACTCCTACCTATTTTGGTTATTCCTCATTGCATATGACACATCCCAAGTCCCAAGGTCCAGATCGATTGCTTAATCATGTAAGGCTCAACAAAACTGGTTCTCACTCTCTTTGGCCAGAAACCTGTAATCATGAATGAAACTCAATTTCCTCCAAGCAAATATTGGGAGAAGAGGAGTTGTTGAATTTCAGTGCAATACAAGTGACCTATTTTTTTGCAATCTTTCCTGGTTTTTTCTGTAGAAATTCTCTTAAAATTAAGTAGACAACATCAATGTATATGTGATGCTAAGCTGATAATTTGACCCAGTAACTCCTCTACTACAAAGATCCACTTGCTTAGCAACATCTGTTCCAACCTGGATCAGCACATTAACTGTTGAAACCCTCATCATACACCTTCACCACCAGGTTCATTATTGCAATGGCTCCATGGCTGGTGCTTTGCTCCCCTCACTCACTAAATACAAGTTGCAGGTCCGTCCATCTCTTACTTCTGTCCTTGTTGACCAACAGTGAATGCTGTTTCTCTGAATCAACCCTTTATAATTATCATAGTCATGATAAAATTCCTTCATGGTCTCCCTCTTCCTTGTCCTTGCAGTCTCCACCGTTCCTGCAATACGGTTACTTTAGCAAACTCTGCGTCATATGGGGGGCATTGGGAGCGGACCCAAATGCAAGACACAGACACTGAAGTACTAGGAACTGGACTGGACTAGAGTTAGAGATGGGACAGGCCACAGACTAGGTGCTGGGACTTTGGCTAGGAAAGCGGGACCAGGACAAGGAACTGGGAACTAGGAGCCTGGGCTTGAACTCCGAGACTAGAGACTGGACAAGGACCCAAAACCTGGGTCTTGACTTGGGCTCGGACCCCGGAACTAGGTGAGGACATGACGTGGCTACAGGACTAGGCGGGGCTTGGGTGCTTCGAGGCTTGGCTGTCGGACTAGGTGGGGTTTGGGTGCTTCGAGGCTTGCCTGTCGGACTAGGCGGGGGTTGGGTGCTTCGAGGCTTGACTACAGGACTAGGTGGGGTTTGGGTGCTTCGAGGCTTGGCTGTCGGACTAGGTGGGGTTTGGGCACTTCCAGGCTTGGCTGTCGGACTAGGTGGGGTTTGGGTGCTTCGAGGCTTGGCTGTCGGACTAGGTGGGGCTTGGGTGCTTCCAGGCTTGGCTGTCGGACTAGGTGGGGCTTGGGTGCTTCGAGGCTTGGCTGTCGGACTAGGTGGGGTTTGGGTGCTTCGAGGCTTGGCTGTCGGACTAGGTGGGGTTTGGGTGCTTCCAGGCTTGGCTGTCGGACTAGGTGGGGCTTGGGTGCTTCGAGGCTTGGCTGTCGGACTAGGTGGGGTTTGGGTGCTTCGAGGCTTGGCTGTCGGACTAGGTGGGGTTTGGGTGCTTCCAGGCTTGGCTGTCGGACTAGGTGGGGTTTGGGTGCTTCGAGGCTTGGCTGTTGGACTAGGTGGGGTTTGGGTGCTTCGAGGCTTGGCTGTCGGACTAGGTGGGGTTTGGGTGCTTCGAGGCTTGGCTGTCGGACTAGGTGGGGCTTGGGTGCTTCGAGGCTTGGCTGTCGGACTAGGTGGGGTTTGGGTGCTTCGAGGCTTGGCTGTCGGACTAGGTGGGGCTTGGGTGCTTCCAGGCTTGGCTGTCGGACTAGGTGGGGTTTGGGTGCTTCGAGGCTTGGCTGTTGGACTAGGTGGGGTTTGGGTGCTTCGAGGCTTGGCTGTCGGACTAGGTGGGGCTTGGGTGCTTCGAGGCTTGGCTGTCGGACTAGGTGGGGTTTGGGTGCTTCGAGGCTTGGCTGTCGGACTAGGCGGGGCTTGGGTGCTTCCAGGCTTGGCTGTCGGACTAGGTGGGGTTTGGGTGCTTCCAGGCTTGGCTGTCGGACTAGGTGGGGTTTGGGTGCTTCGAGGCTTGGCTGCCAGACTAGGTGGGGTTTGGGTGCTTTGAGGCTTGGCTGCAGGACTAGGTGGGGTTTGGGTGCTTCGAGGCTTGGCTGTTGGACTAGGTGGGGTTTGGGTGCTTCGAGGCTTGGCTGTCGGACTAGGTGGGGCTTGGGTGCTTCGAGGCTTGGCTGTCGGACTAGGTGGGGTTTGGGTGCTTCGAGGCTTGGCTGTCGGACTAGGCGGGGCTTGGGTGCTTCCAGGCTTGGCTGTCGGACTAGGTGGGGTTTGGGTGCTTCCAGGCTTGGCTGTCGGACTAGGTGGGGTTTGGGTGCTTCCAGGCTTGGCTGTCGGACTAGGTGGGGCTTGGGTGCTTCCAGGCTTGGCTGTCGGACTAGGTGGGGTTTGGGTGCTTCCAGGCTTGGCTGTCGGACTAGGTGGGGTTTGGGTGCTTCGAGGCTTGGCTGCCGGACTAGGTGGGGTTTGGGTGCTTTGAGGCTTGGCTGCAGGACTAGGTGGGGTTTGGGTGCTTCGAGGCTTGGCTGTCGGACTAGGTGGGGCTTGGGTGCTTCGAGAATTGGCTGTCGGACTAGGTGGGGCTTGGGTGCTTCGAGGCTTGGCTGTCGGACTAGGTGGGGCTTGGCTGCAGGACTAGACATGGAACTCCTGAACAGGACGAGGCACATGGACAGGACAAAAACTCAAAGCCTTGACTCAATCTTGGGACACCTGAGCACGGAGGCTTGGTCTTGAGAGAACAGGAACATGGAGCCTTGGTCTTGAGAGAACAGGAACACCGGGACATGGAACACAGAGCCGGAACCCTTCCTCAGGAACAGGACTTGGGGCTGGGGCTCATACACAGAGTCAGGACCCTCCTAGGGAGCAGGATGTAGGGCCAGGACTCATACACAGAACACAGAGAGACAGTTCCCAGCACAAGGTAGCGGCAAATGGCCAGACCTACCTAGCAAAGGTGTGGACACAGAGACAGTTCCCAACACAAGGTAGCAGCAAATGGTTGGATCTACCTAGCAAAGGTGTGGACACAGAGACGGTTCCCAACACAAGCTAGCGACAAATGGCTGGATCTACCTAGCAAAGGTGTGGACACAGAGACGGTTCCCAACACAAGGTAGCGGCAAATGGCCGGACCTACCTAGCAAAGGTGTGGACACAGAGACGGTTCCCAACACAAGGTAGCGGCAAATGGCCGGACCTACCTAGCAAAGGTGTGGACACAGAGACGGTTCCCAACACAAGGTAGCAGCAAATGGCTGGATCTACCTAGCAAAGGTGTGGACACAGAGATGGTTCCCAACACAAGGTAGCAGCAAATGGCTGGATCTACCTAGCAAAGGTGTGGACACAGAGACAGTTCCCAACACAAGGTAGCAGCAAATGGTTGGATCTACCTAGCAAAGGTGTGGACACAGAGACGGTTCCCAACACAAGGTAGCAGCAAATGGCTGGATCTACCTAGCAAAGGTGTGGACACAGAGACGGTTCCCAACACAAGGTAGCAGCAAATGGCTGGATCTACCTAGCAAAGGTGTGGACACAGAGATGGTTCCCAACACAAGGTAGCAGCAAATGGCTGGATCTACCTAGCAAAGGTGTGGACACAGAGACAGTCCCAAACAATGATGGACAGTTCCTAATCTAGACACAGGAAGGCTCCAGTCTTGCTCCAGCAGTAGAACTGGACAGCGACAGTGTGTGGTGGGGGGGGGGGGGTGTGTGGGGGGGGGAGGTGGTGTGGGGGTTAGGGGTGGGCGGAGGTGTGAGGGTGTGTTGTGGGGTTGTTGTGGGGGAGGAGACAGTCCAGCAAACGAAGCTGAACCCAGGAGCTATTTATGTAGTGAGCCCAAAATGAGAATCAGATGCCTCAATTAGAGCACCCAACAGAACAAGGGAAAACTGGAAAACCTGGAAAAAGGAATGTGGACCAGACCATGAACCAGAATGCGGACATCACTGACCGAACCATGACACTCTGTGCGTATTCCTGAAATTAAACTTTAAAAAATTGGTGGAAGGACTCAGCAGGTCAGGAAGTATCTATAGAAAGAGGAAGAGTAAACGTTTCCAGTTTGGGAGCTTCATCAGAAGTGGGAAATAGAGAGACAGAGAAAAAAAAGTTAGTTTTCCATTGTGGGGAAGGTTTGGGGATGGGGAGGAATGGGTAGAACAAAGTCTAAATGGGTTGATGAGGGTAGTTGCAAGCACATTTTATACTTCATTGTCTGTGTAATGTTTTGTGGGGCATGCCCAACTGGCTAGACTATATAAATTAAAAACAGAAAAGATGTGACAAACTATTATTCTTAGAAGTTTGGAAATGTATAAGGATTTGACTTCAGGCAACATGGAGACAACTTTGAAAAGTTAGGTGATGATTACAGGACTGAAGGTGTTATAGTTGAATGCATGTAATATACGAAATAAGGGAAATAATCTTGTAGCACAGTTAGAAAATGACAGATACTACATTGTGGGCATCATAGTATAGTGGCTGAAAGAAGATCACAGCTGGGAGCTTAACATCCAAGGATACACATTGTATCAAAGGACAGGCAGGTGGGCAGAGTGGTTGGGGTGGTTTTATTGGTTAAAAAAAATGAAATCAAATCCTGAGAAACAATTGACACAGGATCAGAAGATGTAGAATCCTTGTGGGTAGGGTTAAGAAACTGCAAGGGTAAAAAGGGAAACTGATGGGAGTTCTATACTGGCCTCCAAACAGTGGCCATGATTTAGGGTAAAAATTAAAATCAGAGATAGGGAAGGCATGTAAGTGTTATTATGGTCATGGGGATTTAAATATGCAGGTAGCTTGGGAAAGTCAGGGTAGCTCAATTCCAAGAGAAGGAATTTGTAGAACACCTGTGAGATGGCTTTTTAGAGCAGCTTGTGGGTGAGCCGCTAAGGAAAAAGCCATTCTGGATTGGTGTTTGTGTAATGAACCAGATTTGATTTGCCAGCTTAGAAGCCCTTAGGTGGGAGTAATCATAATATGGTAGAATTCATCCTGCAGTATGAAAGGGGGAAGTTAAAATTGGATGTATTGATATCTCAGCTGATTAAAAGTAACTATAGAGACATGATGGAGGAACTGGTTGACTATGTAGAATAGTCTGTGTTCCAAGCCTTCCACGGTTATACTCCCCAACTCTTCCTCTGCTATATTGATGACTGCATCCACCCATGCTGAGCTTGTCAACTTTTTCAACTTTGCCTCTAACTTCCACCCTGCCCTTAAATTCACTAGGCCGATCTATTTATTTATTTATTGGCATATAGGTTTAGAATAAGCCTTTCTAGCTCTTCAAGTCTTGCCACCCAGTAATCCCCCAATTTGATTCTAGCCTAATTATGGGACAATTTATAATGACCAATTAACTTACCAACCAGTATGTCTTTGGACTGTGGGAGAAAACTGGAGCATCTGAAGGAAACCCATGCGGTCACAGGGAGAACGTACAAACTCCTGACAGGCAGCGGTGGGAATTGAACCTGAGTCACTGGCACTGTAAAGTGTTGTGCTAACCACTACGCTACAGTGATGCTACTGGTACCATACATTACCATCCATCTCTGACATCTCCATCCCCTTTCTCGATCACTCTTATCAATCTGCTGATTCCCACAGTCATCTCAACTGAACTTCTTCCCACCCTATCTCCTGTGAAAATGCTATTTCTTTTTCTCAGTTCCTTCACATCTGCCATATCTGTCCCAGGACGTGGCTTTCCATTCCAGGACATCTGTCCTCCTTCTTTGAAAAATGGTGTTTCCCACACTCTACTATTGATGTTGCCTTCACCTGCATCTCCTCCTTTTCCTGTATATCTGCGCTCATCCCATCTTTCCGCCACCTTAATAGTGATAGAGTTCCTCTTGTCCTTACCATCAACGTCCGCATCCAACACCTTATCTTCCGCAACTTCTGCCTTCTCCAAAGGGATCCTACTACTAAACATATCTTTCCCTGCCCCACTCTTCTTCCCTTGGTCCATTTGTCCATCCCCACTAATCTCCCTCCAGCCACATATCCCTGCAAGCAGCCTAAGTGCTAGACCTGCCCATGCGACTCCTCCCTCACCTCCATTCAGGGCCCTGAACACCTCTTCCAGGTGAGGCAACACTTCACCTGCAAATCTGATGGGTTTGTCTATTCTGTTCGGTGGTCCCAATGCGGCCTCCTCTACATTGGTGAGACCCGTCAGAGATTTGGGGAATGCTTCGCCCATCACCTCCACAAGCAGGACTACCCGGTGTCCAAACATTTTAATTCTGATTCCCATTTTAACATGTTGGTCCATGTCTTCCTCTTGTGCCAACACCTATATTCCAACCTTCCAACCTGATCTGACCTGATATCAAATTCTCCTTCCAGCAAACAATTCCCCCATGCCTTCCACTATTCCTCACTGTGAGCTTTATAACCTCTTCTCACCTGCCTATTACAGATGGCGTTTAATGTGAATAAGTGTGAGGTTATCCACTTTGGGAGTAAGAACAGGAAGTCAGATTATTATCTGAACGGTGTAGAGTTAGGTAAGGGAGAAATACAAAGAGATCTAGGAGTCCTTGTTCATCAGTCACTGAAGGTGAATGAGCAAGTGCAGCAGGCAGTGAAGAAGGCTAATGGAATGTTGGCCTTTATTACAAAGGGAATTGAGTACAAGAGCAAGGAAATCCTCTTGCATTTGTACAGAGCCCTGGTGAGACCATACCTGGAGTATTGTGTACAGTTTTGGTCTCCAGGGTTAAGGAAGGACATCCTGGCTGTAGAGGAAGTGCAGCGTAGATTCACGAGGTTAATTCCTGGGATGTCTGGACTGTCTTACGCAGAGAGGTTAGAGAGACTGGGCTTGTACACGCTGGAATTAAGGAGATTGAGAGGGGATCTGATTGAAACATATAAGATTATTAAGGGATTGGACAAGATAGAGGCAGGAAATATGTTCCAGATGCTGGGAGAGTTCAGTACCAGAGGGCATGGTTTGAGAATAAGGGGTAGGTCATTTAGGACAGAGTTAAGGAAAAACTTCTTCTCCCAGAGAGTTGTGGGGGTCTGGAATGCACTGCCTCGGAAGGCAGTGGAGGCCAATTCTCTGGATGCTTTCAAGAAGGAGCTAGATAGGTATCTTATGGATAGGGGATTCAAGGGATATGGAGACAAGGCAGGAACCGGGTATTGATAGTAGTTGATCAGCCATGATCTCAAAATGGTGATGCAGGCTCGAAGGGCCGAATGGTCTACTTCTGCACCTATTGTCTATTGTCTCCCTTTATTCCCTCCTCCTTCCCTTTCTCCAAATGTCCACTCTGCTCTCCTATCAGATTTTTTCCTCTCCAGCCTTGACCTTTCCCACCCACCTGACTTCACCTATCACCTCCAGCTAGCCTCTTACCGCTTACCCCCACTCCCCCCCTCAATTTTTATCCTGGCATCTTCCCCCTTCCTTCTCACTCCTGAAGTAGGGTCTCGGCCCAAAACATAGACCTTTTAATTTTTCATTGATGCTGTCGGACTTGCTGAGGTCCTCCAGATTTCTGTGTGTGTTGCGCTGGTCAAAGCTGATTGGATAGCAGGGATGATGGAAGAGCAGCAATGGCTGGAGCTTCTGGGAGTAAATCCGGAAAATGTAGAATCAGTTCATCCCAAAAAAAAAGCTGAATTCTAAAGGGGAGTCAAAACATAAAAGCAAAAGAGAGGGCATACAAGTTAGCAGAGATTAATGGGGAGATATAGGATTGGGAACGTTTTAAAACCAACAGAAGGCAATAAAAAATAAGAGAAAAGATGAAGCATGAAAGTAAGTTAGCCTAGAACATAAAAAGGATACCAAAAGATTTTTCAAATAAAGAGTAAAAGAGAAACAAGAATGGACATTGAACCACTGGAAGGTGATGTTGGAGGGGTGGTAATGGGGGACAAAGAAATGCCAGACAAACTGAATAAGTATTTTGTGTCAGTCTTCACTGTGGGGAATAACAGCAGCATTCCAGAATGTCATTCAAGGAAGTCAAGGGGCAGATGGGAGTGTAGTTCTATTATTAAGGAAGAGTTGCTGGGAAGGTGAAAACTCTGTGGGTAGATATGTCAGCAGGAGTAGGGTTCTGAAAGAGGTAACTGAAGAGATTATAGAGGCATTAGTAATGATCTTTCTAAGATCAGTAGACACTAGATGGTTCCAGAGGAATGGCTGGTTGCAAATGTCAATCCACTCTTTATGAAGGGAGGGAGGCAAAAAACAGAAAATTATAGGCCAGTTAGCTTGACTTCAGTGGATGGTAAAGTGTTAGAGTCTATTATTAAGGATGAAGCTTCGGACTACTTGGAAGCACATAAAAATTGATCAAAGTCAGCATGATTTCCGTAAGGAGAATCTTGCCTGGCAAATCTGTTGGAATTCTTTGAGAAAGTAACAGCCAGGATAGACAAAGGAGATTCAGTGGACGTTGTTTATTTAGATTTTGACAATGTGCTGCACACGAGGCTGCTAAACAAGATAGGAGCCCATGGTATTACAGGAAAGGTACTAGTATGGACAGATGACTGGCTGACTAGCAGACAGCAGAGAGTGAGAATAAAGGGGGGCCTTTTGTGGTTGGCTGCCAGTGACTTGTGGAGTTTAGCAGGGGTCAGTGTTGGGTCTGCTGCTTTTCACAGTGTACATTATGTTAACGATCTGGATGATGGAATTGATGGCTTTGTGGCCATGGTTCAGGATGACAAAACGTAAGTGGAGCAGCTGGTATTGTTGAGGAATCAGGGAGTCAGCAGAAGGATTAGGAGAACGTGTAAAGAAGTGACAGATATAGTGGGGAAGTGCATCCTCAATGCTTTTTGGCAGCACGACTAAAGACGTACTGCAGACTATTTTCTAAACAGGGAGAAAATTCAGAAATGGAGGTGCAAAGGGGCTTAGGAGCCTTGAATGCATGGTTCCCCAAAGGTTAACTTACAGGTTGTATCAGTAATAAGGAAGACAAATGCAATGTTAGCACTCATTTCAAGAGGAGGAGAATATGAAAGCAAGTATGAAATGCTGAAGATTTATGTGGTATTGGTCAGGCCAGAATTGGGCTATCGTCAGCAGTTTTGGGCTCCTTATCTAAGAAAGGATGCGTTGGCATTTGAAAGGGTTCAGTGGAGAATGATTCTGGAAATGAAAGTTTTAACATCTGAGGAATGTTTGATGGTTCTGGGCTTGTACTCGTTGGAGTTTAGAAGAATGAGACTGATCTCATTGAAACCTATTGAATATGGAAAGGTCTAGACAAAGTGAATGTGGAGAGAATGTTTCCAGTAGTGGGATAGCCCAGGATAGGTGGGCACAATTTTATAGGAGAAGGATGTCCTGTCACAACAGAGATGAGAGGAAAACCTTTCATCAAAGGGCAATGAATCTATGGGATTCATTGCCACAGGCAGCTTTGATGGCCAAGTGATTGAAATAGCATCACGGTAGAGTAGCGGTTAGACTATTACTGCTCACAGTCTACTGGAGTTTGGGGTTCAACACTAGCACTGTTTTGTAAGGACTCACTGTAGGTCCACCTCATGGACCGCCTGAGTTTTTCCCAGGTGTGCCAGATTCCTCCTGCAGTCCAAAGGCGTACCAAGTCGGTTAATTGGTCATTGTAATTTGTCATGTGATTAGGTTTTACAGCATCGACTTCCAGTAAGGTTGTGATGTGCTCAAACGCAGCGGCCTCTTGGGGGCCAGCCGAAGGTGCACTTTCCTTTTTAAAATGTGTTTTTTTTAATGATTGCAACACTCTACTGGACTCCGAGAACTATGAGCAGAGCAGGTCTACTGTAACAGTGAACTGCTCATTGTTTGGAGCAGCCATCTCGGGTGTTGAAGGAGCTGGAGGATGGTTCAGAGAAGGAGAAGCCAGCTAGCAGTCTGGAGAAGGAGAGCCAGCTGGCAGTCAGAGAAGGAGAAGCCAACGGTCAGGTCAGAGAAGGAGAATCGGCGGTTGGGTTCGAGGCAGAGGAGCCGGTGAATGTGCTGTAGAAGGAGAAGCCAATGGATAGGCCAGGGAGGGTTCAGAGGAACTGAACTGGGTGCGTCCTGATGAAGGGTCTCGGCCCAAAACTTCGACAGCGCTTCTCCCTATAGATGCTGCCTGACCTGCTGTGTCCCACCAGCATTTTGTGTGTGTTGCAGACCACGTTGTTGCATTGGAGTTGCTGCGTGAAAGCAGCATACAGCGTAGTCAATCGCAGACAAGAGAACATCCAACCAAACCACACAAAAATGCTGGAGGAACTCAGCAGGCCAGGCAGCATCTATGGAAAAGAGTACAGTCGATGTTTCAGGCTGAGACCCTTCAGCAGGACTGGAAAAAAATGCAAGAAGTCAGAGTAAGAAGTGGGGGGGGGGGGGAAGAAATAGAAGATAATAGGTGAAACTGGGAGTGGGAGAGATGAAGTAAAGAGCTGAGAAGACAACTGGTGAAAGAGATATAGGGCTAGAGAAGCGGGTATCTGATAGGAGAGGTCAGAAAGCCATGGAAGAAAGGGAAGGTGGAGGAGCACCAGAGGGAGCTGGTAGGCAGATAAGGAGATAAGGTGAGAGAGGGAAATGGGGACGTGGAATAGTGCAGGGGAGGGGGTTGGGGACATTTCTGGAAGTTTGAGAAATCAATGCTCATGCCAACAGATTCAAGGCTACCAAGATGAAATAAACTGTGCTGCTCCTCCAATCTGAGTGTGGTCTCATCACAGCAATAAGAGGAGGCCATGGACAGACATGTTGGAATTGGAAAGGGGAGTAGAATTAAAATGGGTGGCCACTGAGAGATCCCTTTTGTTTTCTGGCGGATGGAGTGTTGGTGGTTGGAGAAGTGGTCTCCCAAACTATGTCGGGTTTCACCAATATACAGGAGGCCACACCTGGATCTCTGGATGCAGTAAATGATCCCAGAAGATTTATAGGTTAAGTGTCGCCTCACCTGGAAGGACTGTTTGGGGCCATGAATGGTAGTGAGGGAGGATGTGTCGGGGCAGGTGTAGCACTTGTTCCACTTGCAAGGGTAAGTGCCAGGAGGGAGATCGGTGGGGCGGGACAAATAGACAAAGGAGTCACATCGGGGGACAATCCCTGTGGAAAATAGAAAGATGGGTAGAGGGGAAGATGTGCATGGTGGTTCGATCCTGTTGGAGATGTTGGAAGTTACAGAAAAGTATGTGCTGGATGCGTAGGCTGGTGGGGTAATAAGGGAGAATAAGAGGAACCCTATCCCTGGCAGGGTGGCGGAAGGATGGAGTGAGAGCAACATGGATGGTGGAGGAAGGGAAACCACTTTCTGGAATAAAAATCCTCATCCTGAGAGCAAATGTGGCGGAGACGGAGGAATTGAGAGAAGGGGTGGCTGTTTTGCAAGTAACAGGGTGAGAAGAGGTCCAGGTAGCTGTGAGAATCACTGGATTTATAAAAGATATCATTAAGCTGTTTCCAGAGGTAGAGGCAGAGAAATCAAGAAAGGGGAGGGTGGTGTTGGAAATGGACCAGGTAAATTTGAGGGCTTGGTAGAAGTTGGAGGCAAATTTGATGAAGTCAACGAGCTCTGCATGGGTTCAGGAAGCAGCACCAATGCAGTCATTGATGTAGTATAGGATGATGCTAGTGTAGGCTCGGAACATAGCCTGTCTACATAATCGCCAAACAGGCAGGGATTCATGACTGAGCGATCTGCCAATATTGCTAGATTTGAGCATTGATAGATTTTTAAAAGCATCTTAAAATGATGTACCCATGGGTACTTACTGAAGTACCCATGGCTGTATCTGTGGCTTTCAGCTATAGTAGTCCTAGACAATAATATTTGATGATTCTCATCGGAGCTGCATGCAAAATATTGCCACTTAGCAGCACCATCTTGTCCAGACACTGAAGCAGTTGTCATAATAACTGGAATTATGACAAACAAGTGGGGAAGGCAACTTGAGCATATTGAATCCCAACGTGGTTTCTTCAAGTCAGATTTCATTATCTGACTTCACCAATGAAAATAAAATGAGAACGAAGCAAATAGCTGCCACTCATTACAAATGCAAATTAAATTTATTCTACTTCTGATCTCCAATTCCTCATACCTGTGGGGTCTGCACCTAGTTTCTGTGAAACAAATGATGAAAATAGTGTTAAGCTTTTGAAATATTAATGTGATTTCCTGATTTATCTGTGAACACAAGAATTGGGGAACTCAAGCTATGTGGCAATATTAAAAATGTTAAGGAAGGGTCTCAGTTTAACAGGAAATAAGAGTCCTGTTACTTGTAGCCAAAGGAGATTAATTGCAGGCATAACGAGCATTAGTGAAGGTGAAGACTATTTTAACACTATTATTGCAGATGTGTGTGAACTAAAATTTCAATCTTTGTGGTTATTCCTGACAATAGCAATAACTAAGAAATGCATGTGAGTAAGTGTAACATGGTTACCATATGTTTATAAATGGAAACGGTGTCCAGTACAATCGATATATTCTGATGAATGACTTTATGATCTGGAGTTAAAACGTTTTTTGGAAAGTCAGTCATCTACAGTAAGAGGAACAAAATTAAATCAAACTAATTAAAACATCCATCTTAGACATATATCTTTTTACAAACTGATGTTATACGTTTTATATGACTTTAAAAAGGAGAATACACCAAGGTTTATTTTTAAAGGAAACGATTGGAAACCTTTCATATAACTTTATATATTGCCCTAAAAGTTCCTAAGAATGAAATTATATTTCAGTTTGGATGCATTAGATTTAATGGCATGAACAATCTCTCCGGACCATGGCTTCCTACCGCATAATGTTTCAGAAAGAAGGAAGGCCTTTCCAGGTGTAAAATTTCAATCACTCACTCGATTTAACACAATGCCACCAGCTCACACATTGAAACTGGGCATAACTTAAATGATAACAGAAAGTGAGATCTGCATGTGTGAAGCACTGGGCACATGTGCACTCTATTAAAAGGATACTGCAGATATCAGATCACCAATAGTAATGTTCTACATTAACGTTGTCGTAGGGGACATAGGTAAAGACTTTGAAGGGCTAACGAGTATAAAAATAGACACACATTTTGTTACTTAGGTTTAAAAAATCCTCTTTGTGTAGTTGTAATATACCATTAAAATACTATATTCATTAACTCCCACATGCTAATTAAGCAATCTCTGCCCGTACAGTGTAATAGTTTTTGCACAATAGTCTAAATGTTAAAATGTATACTATAAAAGATACCACAAATAATAATGTGCATACAGTATTTCTGAAGATAAGTTAATTTCCTTTTTCAGTATTATAAAGAATCAAAAGGCTGTTCATTATCTAAATAAAGAGAGACTTCAAAAGAGTGAAGCTCAGTGATGTTCTAGCACATGAATCACAAAAATTTAGCACACAGGTCAAACAAGTTGTTAAAAAAGGGGAACAGCATCTTATAAACACAAGATATTCTACAGTTGCTGGAAATCCAAAGCAACACTTACAAAATGCCGGAGGAAATCAACGGATCAGGCAGCATCTATGAATATGCAGTTGACGTTCTGGGCTGAGATCCTTCTTCAGGACCAGTAAGGAAGGGGGAAGACACCAGAGTAAAGAGGTACGGGGAGGGGAAGGAGGATAGCTCGAAGGTGATACGTGAAGCTTGGGAGGAAAGGAAAAGGGCTGGAGAGGAAGGAGTGAGATAGGACAGGAGTGTGGACTGTAGGAGAAAGGGAAGGAGGAGGACCCAAAGGGAGCTGATAGGTAGGTGAGAAGAGGTAAGAGGCCAGAATGGAGAGGAGGGAGAGGGAATTTTTTTTTACTGGAAGCAGAAATTGATATTTATGCCATCAGGTTGGAGGCTACCCAGGCATTGCTGTGTTGCTCCTCCACCCTGGAGGTAGCTCATCATAGCACAAGAGGAGGCTATGGGCCAACATGTCAAAACAGGAATAGCAAAGGGAATTAAAGTGTTTGGTCACTGGGAAGCTCCCCCTTTGGCAAATGGAGTGGAGGTGAAGGGGTTGGTCTAAGAGTAGGAAGGTTTTGTTACTATCGTGCAGGGTGTTGTTGATGAAAAGAGCATAAAACATAGGAACAAAATTAGACTCCATGGCCCATTGAGCTGCCCTGCTAATCCATCATGGCTGATTTATTATCCCTCTCAACTCTATTTTCCTGCCTTCTTCCCATAACCTTTGATGCCCTATCAACCTCCCTTTCAATATACCCATTGACTTGGCTTTCACAGCCATTTGTGACAATAAATTCCACAGATTCACCATCTTATGGTTAAAGAAGTTCCTCCTCTGTTCTAAAGTGATGTTCTTGTGTTCTGAGGCTTTGCCCTCTGGCCCTAGAACCCCTCACTATAAAATCCATCCTGTCCATATCCATTCTATCTAAGCCTTTCTATATTCCACAGGCTTCATTGAGGTCTCCCTTCATTCTTCTACACTCCATCAAATTATCCTCATGCATTAACAAAAGCCAGGACATTTCCAGCCATGGTTTTATTCACTTTCTGTCAATTGATATTGAATATCTGAGCCAGTTATGTAAAGATAACAGTTTGGAGTGTGTGTGTGTGTGCGTGTGCATGTGCGTGTGTGTGTGCGCGTGTGCGAGTGTGTGTGTGTGTGTGTGCGTGTGCGTGTGCGTGTGTGTGTCTGTGTGTGTGTGCGTGTGCGTGTGCGTGTGTGTGTCTGTGTGTGTTGCAGTTAAAGTCCTGAATATTGGCAAGCACAATTGATATGTATTCAATGATTCAATGAACTTATGTTCACTAGATATATAGATTTGCTTGCACAATCCAGGATTATAGCTCATCAAACCTAAATCATGAATAATGTATGGAAAAGAAATATTTCTAAGAATGGTCACAAAATGCTGGCGGAACTCAGTAGGTCAGGCAGAATCTATGGAGAGAAATAATCATCAGGAACTTATGAAGGGACTCAGCCTGAAATGCTGAGTATTTATTCCTCTCCATAAGTGTTGCCTGTTCTGCTGAGTTCTTTCAACATTTTGTATATGTTACTTTGGATTTCCAGCATCTGCTGAATCTCTTGTATTTCTAAAAATGGACATTTCCTGAAAGGTTTTGCTGGCCATTTGGTTATTTTCAGATGGCAAAGTTAGACCTGTAGTGGAATTATAGGGTTCATCCTTTGCTTTCAGGTCCTTCCAAATGTAGGTCCTTTACAGTCAGAAACAGGTGAATTGATCATAGGGAACAAAGACATGGCAGACCAATTGAATAACTACTTTGGTTCTGTCTTCACTGAGGAGGACATAAATAATCTTCCGGAAATAGTAAGGGACCGAGGGTCTAGTGAGATGGAGGAACTGAGGGAAATACATGTTAGTAGGGAAGTGATGTTAGGTAAATTGAAGGGATTAAAGGCAGATAAATCCCCAGGGCCAGATGGTCTGCATCCCAGAGTGCTTAAGGAAGTAGCCCAAGAAATAGTGGATGCATTAGTGATAATTTTTCAAAACTCCTTAGATTCTGGATTAGTTCCTGAGGATTGGAGGGTGGCTAATGTAACCCCACTTTTTAAAAAAGGAAGGAGAGAGAAACCGGGAAATTATAGACTGGTTAGTCTGACATCAGTGGTGGGGAAAATGCTAGAGTCAGTTATCAAAGATGTGATAACAGCACATTTGGAAAGAGGTGAAATCATCGGACAAAGTCAGCATGGTTTTGTGAAAGGAAAATCATGTCTGACAAATCTTATAGAATTTTTTGAAGATGTAACTAGTAGAGTGGATAGGGGAGAGCCAGTGGATGTGGTATATTTAGATTTTCAAAAGGCTTTTGACAAGGTCCCACACAGGAGATTAGTGTGCAAACTTAAAGCACACAGTATTGGGGGTATGGTATTGATGTGGATAGAGAATTGGTTGGCAGACAGGAAGCAAAGAGTGGGAGTAAACGGGACCTTTTCAGAATGGCAGGCAGTGACTATTGGGGTACCACAAGGCTCAGTGCTGGGACCCCAGTTGTTTACAATATATATTAATGATTTAGACGAGGGAATTAAATGCAGCATCTCCAAGTTTGCAGATGACACGAAGCTGGGCGGCGGTGTTAGCTGTGAGGAGGATGCTAAGAGGATGCAGGGTGACTTGGATGAGTGGGCAAATTCATGGCAGATGCAATTTAATGTGGATAAATGTGAGGTTATCCACTTTGGTTGCAAGAACAGGAAAACAGATTATTATCTGTACGGTGGCCGATTAGGAAAAGGGGAGGTGCAACAAGAACTGGGTGTCATTGTACACCAGTCATTGAAGGTGGGCATGCAGGTACAGCAGGCGGTGAAAAAGGCAAATGGTATGTTGGCATTCATAGCAAAAGGATTTGAGTACGGGAACAGGGAGGTTCTACTTCAGTTGTACAAGGCCTAGAATATTGTGTGCAGTTTTGGTCCCTTAATCTGAGGAAAGACGTTCTTGCCATAGAGGGAGTACAGAGAAGGTTCACCAGATTGATTCCTGGGATGGCAGGACTTTCATATGAAGAAAGATTGGATTGACTAGGCTTATACTCACTGGAATTTAGAAGATTGAGGGGGGATCTTATTGAAACGTATAAAATTCTAAAGGGATTGGACAGGCTAGATGCAGGAAGATTGTTTCTGATGTTGGGGAAGTCCAGAACGAGGGGTCACAGTTTAAGGATAAAGGGGAAGCCTTTTAGGACCGAGATGAGGAAAAACTTCTTCACACAGAGAGTGGTGAATCTGTGGAATTCTCTGCCACAGGAAACAGTTGAGGTCGGTTCATTGGCTATATTTAAGAGGAAGTTAGATATGGCCCTTGTGGCTAAAGGGATCAGGGGGTATGGAGAGAAAGCAGGTACAGGGTTCTGAGTTGGATGATCAGCCACGATCATACTGAATGGCAGTGCAGGCTCGAAGGGCCGAATGGCCTACTCCTGCACCTATTTTCTATGTTTCTATGTTTCCATGGATGCCCTTCACCACCACCATTTCTTTTTACAGGTATCTTGCATCAGCCTAAGAACCCTACTGAAATTCTAATGTCTGCCCCACTTAATCATCCTATCAAAGATGAGTGAGGGTTGATTAGGAAAGAGGGAATAATTGGTTTCTTTTGTTTCCATCTTGTTTTTGATAATGCATTGACGAAAGCTCACTTTCACAGCCACAACTTTCCTCTTTGGTTAGCTTAACAGAGATTGTCCTTTCTTCGTCCTATCAATCACTGATTCATCCTTCCTACAACCTAAACCACCTTGTCCCAGTTCTAATCAGGGTCTTGAACTTAAAACATTTACAGGACTGTTTTTCTTTCCATACTTAATGCCTGACATGGTGCGTATTTCAAATATTTTTGAGCTTTATTTTATATTGATATATGTGTTTCATTTATCTAGTCCCCAAGCTCTAGAATTCCCTCTCCACATCCCTTTATCTTTGCTCCTTTCCTTTCTTCTATAAAGTGTTCCTTATTAGCTACTTTTCTAAACAGGCATTTGATCACTGGTACTTATGTGGATTGGTGTCATACTGTTTCTGATAATGCTCCAGAATATTTTACTACATTAAAGTCAGTACATAAATATGCATTTTCTTTTGTTGTGGAAATATCCTCAAGGGTCTTTTCCATGTTTTGTACTGTGCTTTGTTTTTAAAGTGTAGCTAATAAAAGACTAACCTTCAAATGGTTGCCTGTTTTGTTGACAGAATTTGAATATTGCAGTGAACTAAGCCAGCCCACAATAACCCTGGGGCAAATTTTAGAGGGGTCTCTGAAGCGGATAGGAGGATAAGTATGATTAGTAAATGTTGGAGACACTTAGTAGGTCAGGCAGCATCTGTGGAGAGAGACAAAGAGAGAATATTTTAGGTTGAAGACTCTTTGCCAGAGCTGGGAAAATGAGAAATCACAAACAAGAGAAAATCTGCAGATACTGGAAATCCAAGTAATATACACACAATGCTGGAGGAACTCAGCAGGCTAGGCAGCATCTATGGAAAAGAGTACAGTCAACGTTTTGGGCTGAGACCCTTCATTGGGACATCAGGAAATCATGTTAGTTTTATTTGCAGAAAAGGTCATGGAGGAATGGACAAATCAATGGGAATATTTCTGATGAGGTTAGGTATGGGTTACTGAGGTGATTCTTACGGCTATGGCGCCTTCTGGTTAAATAAATTATTGAGCTCTTGGAGAGGAAGAGAAAATAAATGAAATGTTACAATTGTGTAATGTTGGTCAATGCTGCCAGCAGGATTATTCTGCCTGTGCAGAAGGGAAATTAGTTAACATTACAGATGTATAACCTAGAGCAAAACTGGCTAGTTCGAATATAAGGAATTTTTGAATTCAGTATTGAGTCTTGAAGGCTGCAATGTGCCCTAATGGAAGATAAAATGTCGTTCCTCAAGCTTACATTGGGATTCATTTGAACATTGTAGATTATGGACAGATGGGACAGAATGGAAATGAAACAGAATTAACGTGATTGGGTACTGGAAGTCCAGGTTCAGCAGCTTGCACTGAACACAGGTGCTCCATTGGATTTTGTTTCCCAATGTATAGGGATGTCACAAGTAATGAAGAAGGAAACTAGCTCTAAATTCTATCTCTTTAACTGTGTTTTCTGGTCTATTTTTGATGCAGAACTTTTTCTTACATCTTATTTACTGTATTTCATTTCCTCTGCTCTCACCATTTGTCCACCCAGATAGAACTAGGTTAGATTTCCTCCCCTCCAGCCTTTTCATCCAATGGCTCATCTGCTGCAATTTCTACACCTTTAATAGGATTCCACTACCAATCACATCTTAGCTTCCCATCCCCGTTCAGCCATCCGAAAGGACTGTTGCCCTCATAACTCTCCTGGCTGCTCTCAAATTTCACCTATCATTTTACATCTTTCCTTCTCGCCATTCAGTGACCCATACAGTCCTGTCTGAAGCAGTGATTCACCTGCATTTATTCCAATCTGTTGTGAAGCTTGTTTGTTGACACAAATGATGCTGTTAAGTCATGGGTTATGACCGAGGAAAAGATAGCTGGAGTCATTTAGCACTCCTGTGCAAGGGTTTTTATTCAGTGTGTCAAAAATGAAATCTCTCTCTCTCTCTCTCTCTCTCTCTCTCTCTCTCTCCCCCTCCCTGCCATTTTTTAGGCACCAGGATGTACCACCTTTAATTATCCACTAAGGAATTGGAATATGATGCACCCCACAATGTAGTTACAATCATAATACAAAATCAACAGAAGTATCTACCTGAGATACAGTAGTAGTAGTCTCTCGATGTCCGAGGAAGACGGATGTGTTGCGCAGTCAACGTCTGTGGGCATGCACATGACTTCTGAGGCCGAAGTCCGAAGCGCAGATGCGGTTGCAGATGGGGCAAGGAGCACGGCCTGTTGGGGCAGGAGCGATCACCTTCCTGTGTCTTTCTTGACTCACCTTGAGGCACTGCATGCGCCAGTTGGCTTGGAAGTTGTTTGCTGCCTTGGAGCATAGATTGCGCCACTTGGACCGATCAGCAGCAGTGTGTTCGAGATCGCGGGGCTGGAGTTTGGCCCACTTAAGGTTTGACTTGAGGCTGTCCTTGTACCTCTTCCTTGGGCAACCTTGGGCAGGGTTGCCCTGCTCCAGTTCTCCGTAGAACAACTGACGCGGCATTCTGGACTCATCCATGCGGATCACATGGCCGGTCCATCTGAGCTGACCCTTCGAAACCTTGGCTTCAATGCTTGTGGAATTGGCTCGGTCCAGGACTGTCAGGTTGGAGATACGGTCTTGCCAGCGGATTTGCATGATTGATCGCAGAGCGCGATTGTGGAATTGTTCAAGCTGTTTGACATGTCTGCGTTACAGTGTCCAGGTTTCACAGCCATATAGAAGTGATGAGACCACACAGCATTGTTAACCTTCAGTTTAGTGGAGAGGCGAATGTCGTTGTGCTGCAGAACTTTGACCCGGAGCCAGGTATTTGGAAGGCTCCGGGTCAAAGCTCTGCAGCACAAAGACATTCGCCTCTCCACTAAACCTGAGATACAAACAACATATACACATCCCCATTACTGAAGAAATGGAATATTCCACGGTGCATGGCGGGAAAGCCAAACCCTTTAGGACCCATTATGAGAATATCCGGGTGGGGGGGGGGGGGGGGGACATTGAAGTGCTCACACTCAGCGCAATGACAGCAGAATGACAAGGCAGTGACTGTGTGTGTTTGTAACTCTACATGTGTCCAGAATGCAGGAATGCTTTTACCGAGAGATCTCCTGCACAGATGCATTTTCCTGTCTTGTTTCGATGTTTTGGTGTGTATGTGTGACAAATGAAGTTAATCTGTAAAAGACTTTTTATCTTTACTGCAACTTACTGGTTAGTGTAGTTTAATGACAAAAAGAAATCAAAGGGTTGATGTGGATGTGTAAGAGAAAATGCGTTGCTTAGGTAGAGGGAAATGAGAGCAGAAGGAATGGGAGTAGGTGTAGACAACATGGATCTGATAGGCCTAGTAGCCTCATACTGTGTTGTTATGAGTGTGAGATAAGAAACGTATAATCCTATGGAAAGACATGGTAATATCTCTGTAAACTGAAGTAAATCATAAATCCAATTTTCCATCAAACGGGCCTCATAAATTCAGTCCTCACTTGGGTTCATGTCACAGAATCTAATATTTCTTCAGGGCTTATATCAGACTCAGAAGTTGATTTCATTTCATGTGGTGTCTTTAAATGGCAAAGGCAGTGACAGCATAGCACTGAAATTATAAGTGGAATTGCAAGGAATCGTCACAGACCATTTGAAAACTGCGATGTTTATTTCTGAATGAATTAAAGGCAGCAATCCAATCTGTGGGTTCAAACGGTGACCACCATGTAAAATTTAAAATGTCCCCTGAATCTCTTGATTAGACTCTTACCTCATTTTTCACCGAGCGGTGTCTTTTATCCAGTTTATTAAATATCACCATTTCATTAGGATTTCAAAACAAAAGTAAAATAGCCCACATATGAACAGAGATTTCTTGATGGTTGGGTGACTTATAATTCAGATTTTCTGAGGGGTTGGAGTTATAATGTGATTCTGACCCTGAGGGTAAATGGATTGGAAACATTGATTTTATTTTTAATTTGAGAGAGATCGTGACCCTTGCAAATCCCATGAAGTTTGCAGCATAATTGCCTGTTGTCTGATATTCCCTATTTCAATTTAACCATTGAGTTGCTGCTGATGTGTTACCCCCAAGGCCACCCTGACTTCACAAACATCTTCATAGTTCATAGAATGAGTCATTCTACATTTATTTCTTTGAGAACGAAGATTTTGAAAAAGATTAGTGTATACAGTGGATTCTGCTTAATTGGGACACATCAAGACCAGTACATTTTGGCCCAATTAAGTGGCTCCCCAATTGGCTATAGTTTTATGGAAATAGTTAAAAACGTATTAAAATATAAATTACAGTTTAACTGAGTAACAAATTATACATTTAAATGAAATACAGAACAAATTAGAACACTAACAATACCATTACAGAACTATAAAACTATGTATTACTTCCTAATCATTATCGATGGAGGAATTCATCCAGTGTACTCTGCCATGTTCTTTTGATTGACTGTAAATGAACAAAATCGCTGTAGACACAGTGCAGATAATGGACTGCCTTCATACAATGTGTTCGATGATTGCCTCGTCCAAATCTTCATTTTCACTGTAACATATAAGATGAGTGTCGAAATCTTCAAATTCTTCTTGGTTCCAAACTTGCTGAAGTAGTGAAATAGTTTCATTTTCACTCCTAGCTTTTTCTGCCATCTACAAGCCTAAATTGCCTGAAACCACAATGAGCATAACAGATCTGAAATGTCTTCCCTCCTGTTTCTAACTCCTACCCAAGATCCACAAACCCTTTTGTCCAGGTGAGTTTCAGTTTGTTCTTGCCCCAATGAACTCATATCTGCATACAACAACTCTGTCTTACCCCCTTGTTCACACTTCCTGCTGAAATCCGCTTCACATGCTCTAGATCTTTTCACAGATTTCTAGTTTCCTGGCCCCTATCATCTCATTTTCGCTATCGATGTCCAGCCCCTGTAACACCTCCATCCCCCACCAAGAAATCCTCAAAGCATTCCACTTCTTTCTGGACAGCAGACCTAACCACTTCCTCTCCAGTGCCACTCTCCTTCGTCTAACGTAGTGGTCACCAAAGTTTTTAAGCCCAAGATCCCCTACCTCGGCCTTAGTGAAAGGCAAGATTGACTCCAGATCGATTAGTTGCACGCATGCGCACCAGGGTAGAAAAGACTGGAAATAAAACCCCGCAACCCAGAAGTAGAAATAATGTATAAACACTAGGGGTACCCACCCTTTTTTGCACTGCGGACCAGTTTAATATTGATGATATTCTTGCGGACTGGCCGATGGGGGTGGGGGGGGGGGGTTCTTAAACACAACTGGAATACAGCGATACTCCAAGCAGGTTGCTTATGTCCAGTCTATTCCGCAATTTAGTTTTCGCGGCTCTTGGCACTTAGCTTCTGTCCCACATGCTCACGTTTTTTCCGCTCACAAAACTCAGTGTGTTTGTCTTTAAGTGCGGGGTGCTTGGACTCAAGGTACCAAAGCAGTTTTGAGGGCTTCATTGCCTCATTAGACAGCCTCCCGGCCCGAACTCCAGCCTTCCACCCGCCCACCACCAGCCGCCTTGGCCAGGTGCGGCTGGTCATGCGTGAGGTGAGAGGGCAAGGTAAGGGCCGGAGGTCCCCATACCAGGGCTGCAGCTGTCGCAGTTTGGAGAGAGTGACTGACTGAGCGAGGAGTGTGACAAGACACACCTGCCCCCCCTTGTAGGATCTATCGGCCGACAAAAGTTTGCTTCAGTAAGTCGCAGCAAGGTAGCTGCTCTGCTACTTACGAAACCCTGAGCCCAAATTAGGTCATCTGCGAATATTTTAGCACTGGGTTCCCCACGAACATTCTGTGTGCTGAACAGGTTTAGAGGCGGCACCCATCTGTCCGCGCTCCAGGCCAGTAGCAACGGCACTTCCCGTCAGCCGCGCAAGGCCAACCAGTGATCCCTGGCGTGAGGGTATCACTGCGTTTAGGTGACTGATGACCTCGCGTGGGTTCAAGTTCAACAGTGGGCGTGACAGGGAATGAGGAAAGGTGCAGCTGACTCTCATCGTTTCCTCGCCGCCCGGTGGTTGGGGACCACTGAAGTACACTGTGTAGTGCGGGGGAGCTACACACATGCGCACTGGGCAGAAAGAACGGAACTAAAACCCCGCAACCCGGAAACAATCTCTCAACTGTATTTGTGTATTTATTTTTCTTTTTTTTTCGGGATCTATTGGGAAAGTCTCAAAGATTGACCAGTCGATCGCGATCGACGGGTTGATGACCACTAGTCTAACAGAACTTGTCCTCACTCTTAATAATTTCTCCTTTGGCTCCTCCCACTTCCTTCAGACAAAAGGTTTAGCTGTGGGCACTCACATGGGTAACATCTATGCCTGCCTTTTTGTTTGCTATGTAGAACAGTCTATGTTCCAAGCCTACACTGGTGTCCATCCCCCACTTTTCCTACACGACATTAACAACTGCATTGGTGCTGTTTTCTGCACCCATACCGAGCTTGTCGACTTCATCCACTTTGCCTCCAGCCTCCACCCTGCCCTCAAATTTACCTGGTCCATTTCTGACACCTCCCTCCTTTTCTCCATTTCACAGTCTGTATCCCTGGAGACGGCTTACCTACTGATGTCTATCATAAACAACGGACTCTCACAGCTACCTGGACTATACCTAATCCTACCATATTACTTGTAAAAAAGTCATTCCCTTCTCTCAACACCTCCATCTCCACTGCATTTGCTCTCAGAGTGAAGCTTTTAATTCTAGAAAAATGGAGGTGTCCTCCTTTTTCAAAGAAAGGGACTTCCCTTCCTCTACCATCAACACTGCCCTCAACCTCATCTCTTACCTTTAATGCATGTTTGTTCTATCCCATCCTCCCGCCACCCTACCAGAGATAGGGTTCCTCTTGTCCTGTCCTACCACCCCACCAGCCTCTGCGTCCAGCACATAATTCTCCAGAATCTCCAATAGGATCTCACCACCAGACACATCTTTCCCTTCCTGACTTTCTGCAGCGATCGGTCCTTATGAGACTCCCTTGTCCATTTGTCGCTCCCCACTGATCTCTCTCCTGGCACTTATCCTTGCAAGCTACACCTACCCCTACACCTCCTCCCTCACTACCCTTCAGGTCCCCAAACAGTCTTTCCAGGTGAGGCGACCCTTCACCTGTGGGTCTTTTGGGGTCAAATACTCAGTCCAGTGCTCCCAGTGTGGTCTCCTGTATATCGGTGAGACCCGACGTAGATTGGGAGACTGCTTTGCTGAGCACCTATGCTCCGCCTGTCAATCCATGGCCTCCTCTACTGTTGTGATGAGGTCACACTCAGGTTGGAGGAGCAACACCTTATATTGTGTCTGGGTAGCCTCCAACCTGATGGCATGAACATCAATTTCTTGAACTTCCAGTAATAATTTTCCCCCTTTACCATTCCCCATTCTCTTTTCCCTCTCTCACCTTTTCTCCTTGCCTGCCCAGCACTTCCCATTTTCTTTCTTCAATGGCCTTCTGTTCTCTCCTATTGAACTCCCCCTTCTCCAGCCAAGTATCTCTTTCACCAATAAACTTCCCAGCACTTTACTTCATCCGTCGCCCTCTCAGTTTCACCTGACACCTTGTGTTTCTTTCTCCCCTCCCCCACCTTTTAAAGCTACTCCTCACCTTTTTTTCTCCAGTCCTGCCAAAGGGTTTCTGCATGAAACATCAGCGGCACTTTTTACCATAGATGCTGCCTGGCCTCCTGAGTTCCTCCAGTATTTTGTGTGTGTTGTCCAAATTGTCTTTCTGCTTTTTTCTCGCCAACTATCAGTGACAAAAATCACTAAAATCACAAAAGCTCGTGCTTTTGAACACAAGCATATGCAACTGATACTATTTAAAAACTGTTCACTCTAAGCACTGTGTGGTGTCTAATGGCCACACAAGTGCACGCGATTGACACTAGTTAGAAACTACTCAGTAACATCCTCCTGTCCCAATTAAGTGGCATAGTGCTCCAATAAATGACAAAAATCGCATTTATTTTCTTGACTAGTTTTTATTCTTTAAGAATTGTCCAACCTGCCCTGATTAACCAATGGATCAATTAATACTGATCTATTGTATTTTTGATTGCTTATCCTTGCTTTTACAGCCTTTTGTCATGGTACAGATTTAAAACATGAGTCCAAGAGACAAACAACGTTTTACATGCCACACTCCTCAGATCTCAAAGGTTATTGAAAGTGAGCTGAAAAGATTTTGTAAGTACACCAATGTATTACACTTTTCTGAAGAAAGGAATTGAAACATCAAAAGCAGAGCTATTTTCTGCTTTTTAACCGAGCTTTGTGTCAGACAGTGGGCAAAGCTGTATGGAATAGTCAGGTGTTGAACTTCATTAAACAGACATCTGCTAGTTAATTCAGCACAGCGTAAAGTACAAATTAGTATCAAACTTTCCATGACCATGCTTGATTTAGTCTGTTTCAAATGGATTATTTTCCCCGTCTGGGTGTAGTCACTGAATTCTGTAAAGCAGTTTCTCTTCCTGTGTCCAGTTTCCTTCTCCATTCAGCATGATGTCCATCACTGTGAGACACCAAAACAGAAAATGGTGTAAACGCTGAAGGGGCAAGAGGCTGCACAGGAGAAAGAGAGCACTCCCAGAATTACTCAAAGGAACATGGAAGTCTTCTCCAGAGGGAAACTGTGTGCCCCAGGGAAGACAGAAAACTGACCAGGAAAACCTAATGGTAGAAAATGAAAGCATTCAGTCTATTGTCCTAATGCTGGTCCTGGGAGAGATCTTGTCACTGCCTTCTCTGAAACCTTTTCCCTCTCATATGCTCAATGACACTACACTGATTCTCCCATCAGTCACCTCCACTGGACAATATGCAGGAGCCAGTTAACCTACCAATCTGCTGGATGTGGAAGGAAACAGGAACTCCTGGAGAAGTCCACATGGTCGCAGGGAGAAAGGATACTCCACACAAGCAGCATGAGACAGGATGAATTCTGGGCAATAATCGGATTCATTAAAGGGAGTCTGAATGGGTACATGGGTGCAATTAATGGCTGCCTTCACTCATGAGAAGCCTGAACTACTGTGCATCCATAATGCCACTTGATCATCTCTCTGTAAACACTGGCTCGGATGGCCTCTCATGTGTGCAACAGAATGGGAGATGTGGCCGGGATCTGATGGGATTATTGGGAAAGATCATGTGATAAGGAAACTGAGTCAATTTGGCATTGATTTTCAAGGGAAGAAAAACCTATGTATGAAACTATGGCCACAGACTTCATGCATACTGTCACATATCTCAGAGTGACAGCCATGGAAAACCTAAGCTTGAAACCATTATAAAAGAGGATGTTGCTTCTCTGAAGACTTTGAAGGCTTCATCTTACTGGAGATGGACATGTCTTTGCCTTTTACATGGAGACAAACTTCTATAGATTTACAGTGGAGAGCATCCTGACTGGCTGCATCAGGGCCTGGCATGGGAACACCAATGCCCAAGAACGGACAAGCTTGATAAAAGTAGCGGATAGAGCATAGCTTTTCCACAGGAAAATAACTCTCGACCATTGAACACAGCTACAAGGAAGTCTACCACAAGAAAGCAGCATCCATCAACAAGGACCCCCACCATTTAGGCCATGCTATTTTTCTCGCTGTTGCCATCAGGAAGGAGGTACAGGAGGCCCAAGTTCTACACCACCAGATTCAGGAACAGTTATTACCCCATAACCATCAGGATCCTGAACCAGAGAGGACAACTATGCTCACCCTGAACCCCAAACTATGAAATCACTTTTAAGGATTCAACAGCTCACATTCTCAAAACTTAATGCTTATTTAGTTATTTATCTACCTATTTATTTTAGACCATAAGACCATAAGATATAGGAGCAGAATTAGACCATTTGGCACATCAACACTGCTCTGCCATTTCATCATGGCTGATCCAATTTTCTTCTCAGTCCCAATCTTCTGCCTTTTCTTTGTGTTCTTTCATGTCCAGATGAATCAAAAATTACTCTACATCTTCATTAAATATACATAATGACTTGGCCTCCACAGTTGCCTGTGGCAAACAGTCCTCAGATTCACCACTCTTTGGCTAAAGAAATTCCTCCTCATCTCCATTCTAAAAGAACATCCCTCTGTTCTGAGGCTAAATCCTCTGGTCTTACACTCTCCCACCATAGGAAGTATCCTCTCCATGTCCACTCTATCAAGGCCTTTCATCACTCATTCTTCTGAATTCTCATGAATACAAGCACAGAGACATCAAATGCTCTTCATATGCAAGCTATTCAATCCTGGAATCATTTACGTGAATGTCTTTTGAACCCTCTTCAATTATAGCACACCCTTTCTATCACAAGGGGCCCAAAACTGCTCACAATAAGCCAAGTGAGACCTCACCTGTGGTTTATAAAGTCTCAACATTACACTCTTGCTTTTATATTATAGTCCTCTTGAAATGTTAACATTGTGTTTGCCTTCCTCAACACAGACTGACCCTGCAAATTAACCTTAAGGGAATCCTGTACAAGGACTCCAAAGTCATTTTGCGTCTCAGTTTTTTGTATTTTATCTCCATTTAGAAAATAGTCAACCCTTTCATTTCTCCTACCAGAGTGCATGACCATACACTTTCCAACACTATATTTAATTTGCCATTTCTTTGTGCATTTTCCTAATCTGTCTAAGTCCTTCTGTAGCCTCCCTAATTCCTCAAAACTACCTTCCTCTCCACCTATCTTCATTTTGTCCGCAAACTTTGTAACAACACCATTAATTCCATCATCCAAATCATTAACATATAATGTAAAAATAATTAGTACCAACACAGCCCTGCTGTGAAGCACCACTCATCAATGGCAACCAACCAGAAAAGGCTCCCTTTATTCCCACTCTTTGCCTCCTGCCAATCAGCCACTGCTTTATCCATGCTAGGATCTTTCCTGTAATACCATGGGCTCAGAGCTTGTTAAGCAGCCTCATGTGTGGCATCTTATCAAAGGCATTCTGAAGATCCAAGTACACAACATCAACCACTTCTCCTTTGTCAATCCTGCTTCTTATTTCTTCAAAGAATTCTAACAGATTAGCCAGGCAAGATTTTCCCTTGAGGAAACCATGCTAACTATGGCCTATTTTATCATGTGCCTCCAAGTACCCTGAGACTTCATCCACTCCAAAATTGTCCCAACCACTGAGGTCAGACTAACTGCCAATAGTCTCCTTGCTTCTGCCTCTCTCCCTTCTTGAAGAGTGGAGTGACATTAGCAATTTTCCAGTCTTCCAGAACCATTCCAGGATCTAGTGATTCTTGAAAGATCATTACTAATGCCTCCACGATATCTTCAGTCATCTCTTTCAGAACCCTGGTGTGTACACCATCTGATCCAGATGACTTATCTGCCTTCAGACCTTTCAAGTTCCAAAGAACCTTCTTTCTAGTTATGGCAACTTCATACACTTCATGACTCCTGACTCCTGGAACTTCCACCATATTGCTAGTGTCTTCCACTGTGAAGACTGACATAAAATACTTACTCAGTTTGTCTGCCATTTCCTTGTCCCCCATTACTACCTCTCCAGCATCATTTTCCAGTGGTTGGATATCCACTCTCGCCTATCTGTTACATTTTATGTATCTGAAGAAACTTTTGGTGCCCTCTTTAATATTTTGGCTAGCTTACTTTTGTACTCCACCTCTACATTCTTAATTACATTTTTCATTGCCTCCTGCTGGTTTTTAAAAGTTTGCCAATCCTCTAACTTCCCACTGATTTTTGCTTTATTTTATGTCCTCTCTTTGGCTTTGATGTCAGCTTCGACTTCTCTTTTTCACCACAGTTGTGTCATCTTTCCTTTAGAATAATTCTTCCTCTTTGTGATGTATCAATCTGTGCCTTCTGAATTGCTTCCAGAAATTCCATCCATTGCTACTCTGCTGTCTTCTCTGTAGGTGTTCTTTTCCAATCAATTTGGCCATCTTTTCTCTCATGCCTCTGTAATTCCCTTCACACCACTGTAATCCTGATACATCTGACTCTAGCTTCTTCTTCTCAAATTTCAGGGGGAATTTGATCATATTATGATCACTTGCCCCACAGAGCTATTTTAGCTTCAGCTCCCTAATCAATTTAGGTTTATTGCACAACACCCAATCTAGAATATCTGATATCATCTCGTAGGCACTCTAGAAATTCCCCCTCCTGGAATCCAGCATGAACCTGGTTTTCCAAATCCACCTGCTTATTGAAGTCCCTCATAACTATTGTAACATTGCCCTTTTGGTGTGCATTTTCTATCTCTTGTTGTAATCTGTAGACCACATCCTTACTACTTTTGGAGGGTCTGGATACAACGCCTGTCAGGGTCTTTTTACTCTTGTAGTTCCTTTACTCTATCCATAATGATTCAACGGCTTCTGACCCTATATCACCTCTTTCTAATGATTTGATTTTATTTTTTACCAACAGAGCAATGCCACCTGCCTGCATTCCTGCCTGTCCTTTCAATACAATGTGTATCCTGGGACATTAAGCTGCCAGCAATAATCTTCTTTCAGCATGATTCAGTGATGACTACAACATCACACCTGCCAATCTGTAACTGTGCAGCAAGTTTATCTACCTTAGGCAACACGAGTGAATCTGCAGATGCTGGAAATAAATAAAAAACACGAAGTGCTGGCAGAATTCAGCAGGCCAGACAGCATCTATGGGAGGAGGTAATAACAACCTTATTCTGTATACTGCATGCATTCTAGTATAACACTCCCAGTCCTGTATTCACCCTTTTTGATTTTATCTCCTTTTACATTGCAACTCATCCTGTTGACTGCAATTTTGCCCTACAAACAGCCTCTTCTCACTACACATTGCTTTTGTTTGTAAACCAGCTACCTCATCTTCAGCACTATTATCTGTCTTTCCTACAGTACTTCTTGCATTGAAACATGCACAGCTCAGGACATCAGTTGCACCATGCTCAACCTTTTGATTCTTAACTTTGTCTGAAGTCTTACCAACATCTGCTTCAACAACCTCTCTACTAACTCTTCTGGCACTCTGGTTCCCATTCCCCTGCCTCTAGTTTAAATTCTACCATGCAGCATCAACAAACCTTCCCCCCTAGGATATTAGACCCCTCCATTTCAGGTGCAAACCACCCCTTCTGTACAGTTTCCACAATTCCTGGAAGAGAAGTTACTGATCCAAAACTCCTATGCCAAATCCTTAGCCACATATTAAACTGTATAATCTTCCTATTTCTGGCCTCACTAGCACAAGTCCCTCTGCAGAACCTCGTCACTCAACCTACCCATATCATTGGTACCTCCATGGACCATGACTTCTGGCTGTTCACCCTTCCACTTAAGAATGCTGAAGACTTGATTCGAGATATCCTGGACCCTGGCACCCTGGAGGCAACATACCTTCGGGGAAAATCATTCTTGTTCACAGAACCTCCTGTCTGTTCCCCTAACTAACGAAACCCCAATTCACCACAGTGTGCCTTTTCTTTCCTCTTCCCTTCTGAGTCACAGAGGCCAGCTCAGTGCCACAGACCTGACCACTGTGAATTTCCTCTATTAGGTTATTCCCCCCTCCCACCAACAGTATCCAAAGTGATATACTATTGTTGAGATGGATAGCCATAGGGGTACTCTGCACTGGCTCCTTGACTCCTTTCCCTTCCCTGACTGTCCTTGGGTGTAACTACCTCTCTATATGTCCGATCTAACACCCTTCAGCCTCCAAATGATCTGGAGTTCATCCAGTTCTAGCTCCAACTCCTTAACACAGATTGTTAGAAGCTGCAGCTGGATGCACTTACCACAGTTGTAGTCTTCTGGGATACTGGAGGTCTCCCTGCCTTCTCACATCTCACAAGAGGAACATTCAATTATCCTGCCTGGCATCTCTGCTATCCTAGCTGAGCAGATGTAAAGAAGGGAAGAAAGAAAGCTTAACCTAGAGCTTTTCTTTTCTACTACCTTCTCGGACCGAAGCCTCTCTTTGTGGAAGCCTCAAGATCACCACACTGACCCTGTCCACTCAGAAAACAATTTTATCTTATTCTTATTTCTTTTTTGTGTTTGCAGTTTGTTGTCTTTTGCACATTGATTGTTTAACACAGTTTTCATTGATAATATTGTGTTCATTTGTATTCACTGTGGATGCCCACAAGAAAATAAATCACAGCATGGCCTATTGACAGATTTGTACCTTGATCATAAATTTACTTTGGACTTTGAGAGGCCAGGTATTGCTTTATCATCACCTTTAGCACACGTTGGGCCAAGTAGTTAGGGTGTTCGCCTAGTGATCTGAAGTTCGCTAGTTGGAGCCTCAGCTGTGGCAGCATGTTTGGGTCCTTGAGCAAGGCACCTAACCACACCTTGCTCTAGAGTCTGTGCGAGGAGTGGCGCCCCACACAGATTGCACCTTGTAAGGCATGAAAATGCCTGATGCAGGCCCCTCATGGTCTGAGTCGACGTTCCCTCCCTTTAGTGTTTACTGTTTTTATATCAATGGCCACAAAATCTTTATCATTGCCATCCTGATTAGGCTTCCCAGTGTGAAGATCAGTGCTTAGAGAGTTATTTCATTAGTTCAGCTCCATTTCTGGCTCTAGGCAAGCATAACTTTCCATTAGCTCTATCTCATCATTTACGACTTTGAATTTCTTTGGTGGTCAATATGATGCACCCTTCTTTTTCTTGGTAGTAATAACATATCAGTTCTTGAACTTCATTATTTCATGAGAAGTTTTATTAAGCTCTCTCTTCATTTTCAATTATGACGAAGTATCTTTTCTGCAACTTGAATTGCTAGTGTGCTGATTTTACAACTTCATTCCCTCTCTAATCCACCAAACAAAGAAGAGAATAAAAGATCAATGCAACAATAATGCTTTAGTATGATTTTCAAGTCTTGCTGCACCAGCAACAATGAATACGTTGAAGAGGTAACATAGAAATTAAACAAAGATTATAGTAGAATTATATTATATAATATATATGGATTTCAAAAGACCTTTTAGCATATTGTATAATGGAATAATAATGGACTCAGGCTTACAAATCCAGTGGATAAACAGCACTATGGATATATGTCCAGTGGAAAGATACCAGGATATTTGTAGAAACTAATCAGTGAAAGAATCCTGGCTGGTAATATGATTGCAAATTGATAGTGATATGACCACAGTTCAAAATTTATATTATCTGTTTAGACCTTGGAATGAAGAGCTCTGGTTGCAGTTTTGCAGTTTTGTTAATTAGGGGAAATGGTCAGCTCTGAACAGGGCTGCAATGCATGACAAGAGGAGTTTAATACACTTGCAGAATCTGTGCATAAGCATAAAGTGAATTTCAAAACAAACACAAGTAAACAAGTGTGCTGAAGTATGGAAAGCAGCCAGTGATGACATCAAGCCAACACTGGACCAAGGAAGCTTAGCAAAATTGAAGTCAATATGAATCAAGGTAAAACTCTCTGTTGACTGGGGTTAGATTTTGCACAAAGGAAGAAAGTTGCATATTGATGAGTAATCATCTCAAGTTTTGGAAATCTGTCTTCCCTAAGGGCAGTTTCCCAGGCCCAATCATCAGAATTAGAATCAGAATCAAAATCAGGTTTAAGATCACCAGCATATGTTTTGAAATTTGTGGTTTTTGTAGGAGCAGTATAATGCAATATATAATGATAGAGAAAAAACAAACAAACTATGACTTACAGGAAGAATATATAATATAGCTAAATTAAATAAAAATAAAAATAAAAAAGGCAGTACGGTCTTCACCTGCATTATAAATAACATCCACAACAATATAAATTTTTAAAAATAAGATGTTCACTATCGATTTCACAATGTTTAGTTCCCCTTGCATCTTCCCAAATAATGAAGCAGTCTTTGCCTACATGCACAAAGACCTAGACAACATTCAGACATGGACTGACAACTGACAGTCTAGTAGGAGGCAGCAGCCTTCCTCAACACTCTAATAATTGAGCCTAACTGTGCTGTTGGCTATTTCACTGCGGTCACTGAGTGTCTTACCATCAAGATCAGGGGAGCCACCAGTGACCAGAAACATAGTTGGACCAGTTGAATAAATCTGTGACTTAAAAAGCAGCCAGGGCCTGGGTTTTCTTATCTCCTGTTATATTACACATTTCCCACTATCGAAATACACGTTAGGAATGAACCCAAGTACTTCCCACCTGTCTGAATGAATGTTGCTTCAACAATACTCATGGCTAAAATACATCCAGGACAAAATGATCTGCTGGACTTGTAGACTTTACCATTCACTAGTACTTGACTCCTGAAGTGTCTATCATCTACAAAGTATACTTCAGCAAATTTCTAGATTTTCCCTAACATCAATGTTGCAACTTCTTCAAAGGCTTGGAATCTTCACCTCCAGTGGGTTCCTCACCAAGTTGCAAACATCATCGCTTGGAATTTTATTGTATTCCATCAATGCCAATGCCTTTAAATTCTAGGACTTCTTCTCCAACTGTATTGTTGGAGTGCCTGCACCAGATGTATCACAACAGTTCAAAAAGCTAGCTCCCTACCAGTTTGGTAGCCTCTAACCTGATGGCATGAACATTGACTTCTCTAACTTCCATTAATGCCCCTCCTCCCCTTCTTACCCCATCCCTGACATATTTAGTTATTTGTTTTTTTTCTCTCTCTCTCTGCTCATCACCCTGCCTGTTCTCCATCTCCCTCTGGTGCTCCCCCCCCCCCCCCCCCACCGCCTTTCTTTCTCCCAAGGCCTTCCGTCCCATGATCCTTTCCCTTCTCCAGCTCTGTATCACTTTCGCCAATTACCTTTCCAGCTCTTAGCTTCATCCCACCCCTTCCGGTCTTCTCCTATCATTTCGCATTTCCCCCTCCCCTCACTACTTTCAAATCTCTTAGTATCTCTCCTTTCAGTTAGTCCTGACGAAGGGTTTCAGCCCAAAATGTCGACAGTGCTTCTTCCTATACGTGCTGCCTGGCCTGCTGTGTTCCACCAGCATTTTGTGTGTGTTGTTCCCTACCAGTTTCTCATGGATGATTAGTGATAGTCATTAAATATTGACATCACCACTGATGCTCTTAACTTCAAGAAAAATTGCATGCATATACATGTGGAGTCAAATATTACTTGAAAAATTAGAATGATAAATGGGTTTAAGATCAAAGTGGTTAGTGAATATCTGCAGAGAGTGTGACTGCAAGAAGAGGTTTACTAGAATGTGCCTGGATTGGAGGGCATGTGCCATAATGAGAGGTTGGACAAACTTGGGTTGTTTTCTCAAGAGTGGTGAAGTCAAGGGGTCAGATAGAGGTTTATAAGATTATGAGAGGCATAGGTGGTGTAGACAGATGGGATCTTTTTTTCCCCCTGGGTTGGAGAGCATTCTGACAGGCTGTATCACTGTCTGGTAATGGGGGGGCTACTGCACAGGACTGAAAGAAGCTGCAGAGGGTGGTAAATTTAGTCAGCTCCATCTTGGGTACTAGCCTACAAAGTACCCAGGACATCTCAAGGAGCAGTGTCTCAAAATGACAGTGTCTGTTTTTAAGGACCTCCAGCACCCAGGGCATGCCCTTTTCTCACTGTTACCATCAGGTAGGAGGTACAGAAGCCTGAAGGCACACACTCAGTGATTCAGGAACAGCTTCTTCCCCTCTGCCATCTGATTCCTAAATGGACATTGAACATTGGATATTACAATAGACAATAGACAATAAGTGCAGGAGTAGGCCATTCGGTCCTTCGAGCCAGCACTACCATTCAATGTGATCATGGCTGATCATCCACACATTACCTCACTTTTTAATATACAGTATTTCTGTTTTTTGCACAATTTTTAATCTATTCAATATACGTATACTGTACTGTAATTGATTTACTTATTTATTATTATTATTATTATTTTTTATTTTGGTTCTTTTCTTCTATATTATGTATTGCATTGAACTGCTGCTGCTAAGTTAACAAATCTCTTGACACGTGCCGGTGAGAATAAACCTGATTCTGATTTTGATTCTCTGATATGTCTGATATCAGACAGCATGCATTTAAGGAGCGAGGGAGTAATTTCAAAGGAGGTGTGAGGGGCAAGTTTTTTCTACACAGTGGTGGGTGCCTGGAATGTGTTGCGTGGAGTGGTGGTAGAAACGGAAACGTGAGGGACTTGTCAGAGACGTTTAGATAAGTACATGAACGTGAGGAAAATGGAAGAATATGGATATTGTGTGGACAGACAGAAGTGATTAGTTTAGTTAACCATTTGATTACCAATTTAATTGGTTCAGCACAATGTCATGAGCCAAAGTGCCTGTTCTTGTGCTGTCCTATGTTTTATGTTCTAAGATTGAACCAGTGTAGATGTACAAGAAGGATGGATCTATGTACCATGAAAACAGATGGTTAAGATGTAACCCAAAGAAATTAACCTAATAGAAAACAAGAATCAAGGATATGCTCAAGGCCTCTGTTGGATTCTGGTGTTTATGAGATCCAGAGATTCTTTGGAACTTAAGGTGAGGCGTAAAACTTATTGACTATAGCCTTTTTTTATTAAGTTCTGCAAGAATTAAAATTGAACAAAGAACTGAAAGAACAAAGAAATTGTGGTTGCCTTCTACAAAAACTAGCTGTGACTAAAAAGCAGCACTCCAGCGATAAGATTTAGCCTATAAAATTCAAGAGGCATGAAGCCTGCTATAAAAAAATGATGAAGCTTCTAGAAAAATACAAAAGCAGCCACAGTGCAGTTATTGTAAAATTCACTGAACAATTACATGTATATAGGTGATTATATACAAACACAAGCAAACATAGGAAAGTTAAACTACAAGAAAAATATCAATTCTGCTCCCTAATCCAACAACTCCTTGGAGAGAAACAACATTCCTGCTGAATCCTGGGAATCTCTGGCCCATGACCAATCAAAGTGGAGAAGGAACATTTGGGATTGAATTGGCAGCCTCAAGGCTCAGCATTGAAAAATAAACAGAAAAGCAAAAGGAGTATGAATTGTCAATGGTCTGCCCTGACAGGCATCTCCTGCTTGATGCAAGGGAAAGTCTGTAGTTCCCACAGTGGCCTTGTTAATCACCCTTGAGCCTACAAAACTGGAGTCCAAATCAGAATTAGGTTTATTATCACTGACCTATGTACTAATATTTGTTGTTTTACAGCACCATACAGTGCAATACATAAAAATTACTTTAAATTACAATGAGAATATACAAAAACTAAATAAATAATTCAAAAAGTGAGCAAAATTCTGAGGTAGTGTTCATGGGTTCATGGACTGTTCAGAATTCTGATGGTGGAGGGGAAGAAGCTTTTCCTAAAACATTAATTATGTGCCCTCCGGCTCCTACAGTGATGGTACTAATGAGAAGAGGCATGTTCTGGATGCTGAGGGCCCTTCCTGATGGATGCAGACTTCCTGAGGCATCTCTTTTAGAAGATTTCCTTGATGATAAGGAGAGTGGCGCCCATGATGGAACGGACTGAGTTTACAATCTTCTGCAGATTTTTCCAATCTTGTGCTGACCTATCTCATTCTTGTATGCCTTCTCGTCACCATCTGAGATTCTGTCAACAACAGTTATGTCATCGCCAAATTTATAGATGGTGTTTGAGCTGTGCCTAGTCGCACAGTCATGAGTGTGGAGAGAATAGAGCAGTGCACCTGTGTTGATTGTTAGCGAGGAGGTGATGTTAATTTTGATCTGCACTGACTGTGGTTTCCCAACGAGGAAGTCAAGGATCCAGTTGCAAAGGGAACTAAAGAGAACCTTGCTTTGCAACTGGCAGTTTGAAGCTTGTTGACTAGTAGTGATGGGATGATGGTGTTGAATGCTAACCTGTCATCAATAAATAGTAGCCTGATGTAAGTAGGGGTAGGCTACTCCTCCTTGATTTGAAGGAAATGCCTCAGAAGAATAAAAAGAAGTAGGTAGACATGATAGACAGCTGGATAGATGTTTGATGAATAAAGGAATAATCAGTTACACTGATGAAGCCATGAATTCAGAGATGTATGTTATGAAAACAGGCTCTTCAGCCTACCAATCATCCATTTACGCTAATCCTGTCCTAAATGATTTATTCTCTCCATATCCCCAGCAATATATCCTACCACCCTAATCTAACAATGACCAATTAAGCTACCAGATAGAGTTAGTTAAGAAGGGATGGAGAAGATATCAATAGAGAGATTTAGATGAGTTTTACCCAATAGCTTGTTTCCATGTTGTATGCCTTATGCAATTCTCCATGATCAGACTAGACAATTTCCTTAAATATAGTGTTTACTGTCTAGATTAATAAAGGATCTGCTATAGCTAGTTGTATGGTAAGTCTTATTTGGAAAGCAAAACTACTGTGACAGAGCATTCTTTAAGGATTATTCCTGCTGTTGGAATCCTGATTATATCAGCAACTTATATGGTACATGTCCCATATATTGGCATCTGGCCTAAAGGCTGCAGACAGCACCGTCAGCAGGAACTGCACTTCACAGCTGGAAAAAGACTTGACAAAATCGAGAGCCTTCCTTCTGAAGGGACAGTAAACCTGTCCACAAGTAATTCATTGGAGCAAACGTACACTGGAGTCTGAAGGGAACAACTCCAATGTAAGGGAGATTTGTAAACAGTATATTGGGTTTATTGGTTAAACGTGCATTTATTCATTACCCAATTGTCATGACTTGTTTCTGAGCATTACCAGATTATTGTGTATCTTGCAGTCTTTGGTTAAGAGCAAGACTAGATTATACAGCAAGAAATATCTAAACAAATTACATTTTCACTCCTGGCAGTGAAGAGCAACTGGATGGGGGCGGGGGACCAAGAGGCACAGACATAATCAGTAGCAAATCTCACAAAGTAACCAAGAAAAAAGATCTTCACAGTTATAAGACGAATGTGGAATTTCTTATGGAGCAGTGAGAATGAGAGGAAAAGATATATTTAAATACAAATTGGACGAATAATTGAGAGAAGGACAAAGGGAAGAAAATACTGATGAATGTCAGGAGACTCTCAGAGCGGATAAATGCACCATAAATAAACCTGTCTGGCTGAATGGCCTGTTTCTTTGTTGAATTTTCTGTATACAGTAATTCTGTGTAATTTACCTCAATTATGGGCAATATCAGATTGCAGGCTGTAAAACCTATTTGCATAGAATCAACGAAGGAAGGATCCATTATTCACTTTATGGACAATTAAACAAAGAAAATTGAGATTACATTCTTCCAGCAGGGCTATTGTTTACAGACTCTGAATACTGATTTTGCAAATTGCATCATAAGGGGAAATATTTAAATAGGACTTTAGCAATGCTATTTAATCATTCATGTAGCTACACTTACTACTTTGAAAAGTAATGATGGAAATAAGAGGCAGTGGTGGGTTAATTTTAAGGGCTTTTGGTAGATGGTGCTGTGCCACAGCTGGCAGAGCTCTCAGTGGTATTTACACATTGTCCCTGAGACTGTGTGAGTTTCCTCCGGGAATTCCGGTTTCTTCCCACATCCAAAAGACATGAGGGTTGGTAGATTAATTAGCATTTGTAAATTGCCCCTCATGTACGTAATGGCAGAATCTGGGGGAAGTTGATGGATATAAATAAGTGGCTGATGATCAGCATTGATTTCAAAGGGCCTGCTTCTGTGCTGTATCTCTTTATAGCTATGATAGTGGGCAGGGCATTTGCAAAAATCTCACCAAGACCTGGAGGTTTGGCCCTTACCTTGATCAGTCAGCTAGCTGTGGTAGTTCCAGCGATCAATTCATTCTTAAAGTGCTACTTTGATTCCATGGGCAAGAGGGGTTAAGTTGCCCATCGAGACAGAAAAATTCCGAACATTTGTCTTTCTTCAACTTTGCCTCCAGCTTCTACCCTGCATTCTAATTTACTTAGTTCAATTCCGACAACTCTCTCCCATTTCTTGATCTCTGGAGACAGTCTATCTAGTGATATCTTTTATAAACCCACTGACTCTCTCAGTTGCTCTGTCTTCGCTGCATTTGCTCTCAGGATGAGATTTTTCATTCCAGGTCTAATGAGATGTCCTCCTTCATCAAAGAAAGGGGCTTCCCTTCCTCCACTATCAATTCTGACCTCACCTGCATCTATACTAATTCGTGCGCATCTGCTCTCACCCCCCATCCTTCCTCCACCACACCAGGGATAGGGTTCCTCTTGTCCCCACTAGCCTCTGCATCCAACATATAATTCTCCCTATCTTCTGCCATCTGCAACGGGATCCCACCATCAAATGCATGTTTCCCTTCCCCCTCCCCACTTTCTGTTTTCCGCAGGGATCGCTCCCTATGCAACGGCCTTCTCCACACATTCCTCTCCATTGACCTCCCTCATGGTACATATCCTTGCAAGCGGAACAAGTGCCAGAACTGGCCCAATACTTCCTCCCTCGCTAACATACTAGGCCCCAAACAGTCCTTCCAGGTGAGGTGACACTTCACCTGCGAGTCCATTGGGGTTATCTGCTTTATCCAGTGCTCCCTGTGCGGCCTCCTGTATATGAAACCATAAGACCATAAGAGATGGGAGCAAAAATAGGCCATTCAGCCCACTGAGTCTGCTCCGCCATTCCATCATGGCTGATCCCGGATCCCACGCAACCCCACTAACCTGCCTTCTTAGCATATTCTTTGATGCCCTTACCGATCAGGAAACAATCAACTTCCACCTTAAATTATACACCCGGACTTGGCCTCCACCATAGTCTGTGGCAGAGCATTCCTTAGATTTACTACTCTCCGGCTAAAAAAAAATTCCTCCTTACCTCTGTTCTGAAGGGTTGCCCCTCAGTTTTGAGGCTGTGCCCTCTAGTTCAGGATACCCCCACCATAGGAAACATGCTCTCCACATCCACTCTATCCATTCTTTTCAACATTCAGTAGATTTCAATTACATCCCCCCAATCAACATCCCAGCTCTTTACTTCAACCCTCCTGCCCTCTCTCGGTTTCACCAATCATCTACCACCTTTTCTTCTTCCTCCCCTCCCTCCACCTTCTTACTCTAACTTTTGCCCATCCTTTCCTGTCCTGATGAAGGGTCTCAGTTTGAAAAGTCAACCGTTCACTCTTTTTCAAAGATGCTGCCTGTCCTGCTGAGTTCCTCTAGAATTTTGTGTGTGTTGCTTTTGGATTTCCAGCATCTACAGTGTTTTTTCGTATTTGTGCTTCTACAGTGTTCAGATAAATATAGCTTTCACGATTTAAAAAAACCTGTATTTTCAGAATAATGGGACATCTTATGCTGGCTGATATTGTTTCCACATCACTGCAGCAGCACACTCTATTCCTTAGTATTCAAACGTCAACTCCACACACTATTACGTTAGTCCCAAGGCATGGCAGTGTCATGATAATGTACTTCTACCATGACAAACAGTGCATAAAATTAAACAGCAGTCAGTGGGATCCAGGTTCATGAAGTAGGAAACGTGCTTGGCCAGATCATTACTTCAGGTTCAACCCGTCAATCAAAACTGCGTTAAAGATGCTGTCAACATGAGGCTGGAGGTCAGCGATGACTCAGTGTGCTCTGGTGCATCTTAGATAAACCGCAGCGCATTGACTAATTCTTCAGGAAGAGCGTCACAAAAGAAAATTTGTTTATTTTTATTGAGAGATACAGTACTGAATAAGCTCTTTCAGCTCTTTGGATCGCACTGACAAGCAACTCCTGATTTAACCACAGCGAAATCACAGAACAATTTCCAATGACCAGTTAACCAACCCAATACATCTTTGGGCTGTGAACAGAAACTGGAACACCCATATTCCACGGGGAGAACATACAGAAAGGGGTTAGACAGCCAGAGCAATATACTCCTGTGGCTATCCCCCTCACAGTAGGTGTACCACTCTGAATACTGTTGGGGAGGGGATGACCTAGCAGAGGAAAGTCACAGTGGTTGGGTCTCTGGCACTGAGTCTGGCTCTGTGATTCAGAAGGGAAGTGGCGAGAAGAGGTGAGCTGTGGTGACAGGGGATTTGTTAGCTAGAGGTGCAGAAAAGAGGTTCTGTGGATGAAAACAAGATTCCTGAAAGGTATGACCACATTACTGGGGCTGTATTATAGAATACCCGACGGTCTATGGGACTTAGAGGAACAAATGTGTAGAGAGAATGCAGACTGTTGCAAGAAGCATAAGGTTGTTATAGCAGGTGATTTTAACTTTCAGGATATTGCCTGGGAATCCCATATTATAAAAGGACTAGGTAGAACAGATTTTGTCAGATGTGTTCAGGGAAGTTTTCTTAATCAGTATGTATGAAACACACTGGGTTCTTTGGCTGTGTAAGTCAAGAGAAGACAACCTCCGGCCCTGCTGAACTCGTGAGATTGAGGCGTGCTTGATCCCACCCCAAATCCCGGTTTGTGTGGATGCTGTGTCATTTGCTACCCTGTTACAAAATAATGCCACAAAATATCAGACAGTACACTGTATACCATTAAAGGAATTATATTTATGAATCTTAACTAAAGGGTTAGAAAAGAGCAACAAATATAAAAGGGTCCATTCTAATTAAACCGCCAAAGTTGGAGCTCACCTTGAACTTCTCTGTCACTCATGTGCTGGGCCCTCGGTCAGTGTGAAAGTACACACCACTTCCGAACATCGCTCACAATCCATCTCGAACAAACGGGACTCCCGCTGGATCATTTGCTATAACTGGTTCTCCCCAGCGTCTTCTCTCTTCATCTCCTCTCAAACAAAAGCTCCAAGCCCAACCTTAATGACCCTCAGCAGAGAAACCTCCCCTTAATCCGACCATCCAAATTGGTTGGCACACGTTTCTCATCACCTCTTATCTTCAACAGTAACCCAAACAAGCATGAAAACAGAACAGACTGCTCTTACAGAACTGCCAAAATGAAATACATACAGCATAACAGTAAAAATATGAACCAGGGCATTACACAGAGAAGTCCCAATGAAAGAGTTTGCAATACTTGATCTTCTATTTGGTAAAGAGACCGGCCAGGTGACAGAAGTTTGTTTAGGGAAACACTTTGCATCCAGTGATCATTAATGCCATTAGTTTCAAGGTAATTATTGAGAAGGATAGATCTGGTCCTCAGGTTGTGATACTAACTTGGAGATTGTCTAATTTTGATGGTATCAGAGAAGATTTGGCAAGTGGGGATTGGGGCAGGATGTTTTCTGGCAAAGGTGTACTTTGTAAGTGGGAGGCCTTCAAAAATGAGAGTACAAAGCTTATATGTGTCTGTCAGAATGAAAGGCAAGGAGAACAGTTTTAGGGAACCTTCGTATTGGACCAATATTGAGCTCCTGGTTAAGAAAAATAGGAGGTGCATTGCATGTATAGGCAGGTAGGAACAAATGGGGTACTTATGGAGTATAAGAAATTTAAGAGTACATTTAAGCAATAAATCAGGTGGGCTTAAAAAGGGCATGAGGTTGCTCTAGCATACAAAGTGAAGGAGAATCCCAGGGGCTTATAGGGATATGATAAAAGCAAAAGAATGGAAAGGGATGAAACAGATCCTTTGGAAGATCAGAATGGTAATTAATGAGTGTTGCCAAAAGAGATGGAGATTTTAAATAGATATTTGCATCTGTATTTTCTCAGGAGATAGATGCAGAGTCTATAGAAGTGAGGCAATGCAGAAACGAGGTTATGGATCCTATACAGATTATAGAGGAGGAGGTGTTTGCTGTCTTGTGGGAAATCAGGGTGGACAAATCCCCAGGCCTAACAAGGTGTCCCCTCGGGCAATGTGAGAGACAAGTGCAAGGGGCCATAGCACAGATATTTCAAGCATCCTTAGCGACAGGTGAGGTACTGGAGGATCTGAGGATTGCTAATGTTTCTTTGTTTAAGAAAGACTCTAAGAATAAATCAGGAAATTATAGCCCAGTGAGACGAACATCAGTAGTGGGAGAGCTATTGGAAGGTACTCTAGAGACTGGATATATGAGTAATATTTTAATAGACAGGGATTGATTAGGGATAGTCAGCATGGCTTTGTGTGTGGTAGGTCATGTCTAACCAATCACAGAGTTTTTTGAGGATGCTACCAGGAAAGTTGATGAAGAAAAGGCAGTGGATCTTGTCCACATGGATTTCAGCAAGGCATTAAGAACATAAGAAATAGGTGCAGGAGTAGGCCATCTGGTCGGTCGATGGCCGGTCTAAAACTTCGACAAATTTTAGATAACATGCCAAATCTACACAAACATCTAAGGAAGCAGAGGCACTGCTGTACCTTCTTGGTAACAGCATTTACTTACTGGTCCCAGAACAGATCCTCAGAAATGATAACACCAAATAATTTCAACTTACTGATCTTCTGTTGTGCAGTGCCAGAGAAAGCCTGCTTTTTGAAGTGTATGCATGCACGCAGTAACATTGTCACCAGCAAAAGTGACTTTTTACATGACAAGGAGTTTTGAGGAGTATATCTGTGAAATGCACAAATGTGCAACTGCTTATAATAGATCATGGATTGGTTGGAAATAGGCTGTAAAAGTTGTTGCCTCTTACGGCCTGCCATTGGATCGAGGATGTCCTGCTACCATTCTAGCTTTATTAATTTTGAGGTAATTAACAAAGCCAATGTGCCAGCTGAAGCTTCTTCCACACATGGGGCCGGAATTGCCTGGCAGGGCAGGAGGGTTATGGAATAGCAGTCTCCTTCAACCACTAACCCAGGACTTACTTGTGCTCCTGTTGCATGGATAAGATTTACAGGAGACCTGGATACATAGAATAAGCTGCCAGAAGGTGTTGTGAAGTTGGATACAATGACAATCTCTAAGAAGCGTTTAGATAGGAAAGGTTTGGAGAGATATGGACTGAACAGAGGCAAATTGGACTAGCTCCAGTAGGCATCTTGACTGAGCTGGGCCAAAGACCCTGCTTGTGTGACATCATGTCTCTATGACTCTCTTACTGTATCCAACTGGTACTCTCTTACTGTGACAGTATGTCTCTGTGACTCTGACTGTATCCAACTGGTACTCTCTTACTGTGACAGTATGTCTCTGTGACTCTGACTGTATCCAACTGGTACTCTCTTACTGTGACAGTATGTCTCTGTGACTCTGACTGTATCCAACTGGTACTCTCTTACTGTGATAGAGATTGGAGTGGGATCTCAAGCTTGGAGTCTGATATGAATGATGTGCCAGCTCAACAGAAACAAACTTGAAGTTATTTTATGGCAGAATTGGGATTAAATGGTATAAACCTTCAGTCTAGTTATATGATATAATAAATAGCAAATTGCTGGGTTTATCTGGTTGGACCAATTGAAGAAATCCTCTAAACAATTTTTTGGAATATTCAGGTAGAATATACACATTTGTAATTAACCATAAGGATTAGTATTTCATTTCTGGCTGTGGAAACTATTAATATTTATACCAGAAATGCTTCAGATGCATTTCCATTACATAAACAAGACTGCACTGCATTCTACTGTATGAGTTGTTCGGCTCTATCACTGAAGCAAACTGGAACCTTCAGGAAACTTTGCGGCTGCTGGGGTGCCATGAAGTAGGCCAGACTGATTAGACTCTGCGGCATTGTCAAATCCTTGGAATCTGATAAACAGATATAAGGAACAAATATGAAATTGTTTGGGAATTTTTTTCTTGAAAGGCAAAAATTATGATATTGAGGAAGAACAAAGTTGCTATTTGCTGGATTGATCACAATGCTTCATTTTAACTAGGGAATATAAAGTAGGAGGGAAACTCTAGACACCAGTGCATGTTCAGGGAACAACATATTAAATGGATAGTTTATCAAACATATTAAACATAGGCTAAATAGTTGAATAAAAGCAGAATACAAAAAATATATTATAAATCCAAAAACAAAAATGGAAAATACAATAAATATTCAGCCTATCAGGACAGCATTTGTGGAAGGTCAACATAGTTAATAATTCAAAACATCACGATTCCAATCAAGGGCAATTGACAAACATGTTAATTTATTGCTTTCTCCATAAATGTTGCACACACTTCAAACAATTCAAGCATTTTCTGACCGTAATTGAATACTCGAAGGAATCCTTTATTTATGATGCAAGAGAATTTCCAATTTATTGTTGTGTGCTTAACTACAGACATCAAATTCAGAACTCAACCCACTGTCTCTATCAATTTCATTCTTCAGTGCAAATAAAGCCACACTGATATTCCCAAAACTGTACATCATTCCTTAGAATCACAACAGAAAGTGAAGTGCTCTGCCCATTGGTAACAATCTACCACAAAAGATTTCATTAAGCATGAAACACCATTCATGTGATGAGCTTAAACACTAATGAGCTTATGAGTGATTAACCTTGACATGCAACCTTTCTAACTGGCAGTTTTTATGTGCTAATTGAGGGAATTTTATCATACTTAAAAAATCCTTGTATAACCATCTCTTCTTTCATTCAGTGGAGTCTATTATGCAAGATCATTGCTGAGTATATTGTGTCATGTGGTCCAAGGCTTCTCTTCATTTTTTAAAATTCTTGATTGAATCCTTTTGTTTGTCTGAAGGTTTCTTCTGAACTTGACGCTGTGATAACTTGTGCCTAACTTCATTTTCCCGTTTCTGTCCCGGGCATCACTTTGAAGCTGAATTCCTCTAATGCTTTCTTTTCGATCCCCACTGGGAGTTTTGCACTTTCCGAGACTGCTGGGAATCCTCCTAATCCATTATCACTTTGAAGTATGGTCTTTGCACATGTGTCCTTTGTAAATGTGAGAGTATGTTAACCTATTCTCCTGGCTATTTTCAGATGCTCTTTGTCAGAAGTAGCACATTTTTATTCATTTAGGATTCAACATCTGGTAGTGCACCAAAAAGCTGATAGATTTCTCGCCACTTGCTAAATTACAGTTTCATTATTCTGTTCATAGGGCCATTAGCCTTCAAATATTATTCATGACAGCACAGGCATTGCACTCTAATCCTTAGTGAATTGACTGCTATAGAAATTGTATTTTGTTATTTTTTCATGCAGATGAAGCAGTACCATTTATTCTTCTGTAATTAAAAGATAGACCACAATTATTTATACAGTATAGTTCTCTGTTTGATATCCATATCACTTTGTTCTCAGTGCCAATAACTATCTGAGTCTGACACCTCATTCACCTTTAGAAAGACGAAGCAAGGAAGTCCCAGCAATGACTTTTCCATTTGATGCCCCTGAGATTAATGTGAGTTATCTGTTGCCACAGGGAGTCCTGATGTAAACCATGCAGCTGTGCATGTGAATCTCAACCCCATTCTCTCTGCCGATAAGAAATCTTTTAGCGGAAGGACCAATCCTGAGTTTATGGGAGCACAGAGATTTAACTGATGATTGAAGGGCAAGACTACCATCCAAGAATAACAAACTGCATGCCTTGATTGCTAATTGAAGTAGTCATTCGTTAACAGAATATCAATGTTTTGAAGCATTTTCAGTGACTTAAACATAAAAATAACTTGCTGTGACATTAGAGGCCATTGTTGTTGACAATTTAACTGATCAAGCACTAATGTAGAATAAATCTTTCACAATGATTTCAATAATGTAGAAAAATAAGCAACAGTAACTACCAGAGCTGTGTGATCTTTTACATCATTATTTTTCATGTGCTTTTTATTAATAGTCAATATCTCAGTAGTTTTTAAAAGAGAGTTACAAAAGATATCAGAACAATACTTAACAAGAATGAATTTATTTAGTGTGGCAGTAAAAAAGCAATAAATGCTCCCTCTTTTCTTTTTCATTAACTTCACTTTCATTCCAATTATGTCAGAGACAAGATCATGCAATTTTGCAATAAAGTCACGAATATACAGTGAATCATCTTACCATCGTCCTGGGAAATTCTGCTTCAAATCTGGTTGGTGTTGTAAATTTTCTAAGATTAATTTTTTAGTACAATGGAACTAAAAATGTACTGCACAGCGCCGTTAACATCACAAGGGCCATGTAAAGGCCATTAGGTGAGAGAAAGAGCAGGCTCAGGTTGCCTAAAATGCCAGATCCAGCAACACAATGATTACTGGAACAGGCCTCATAACCAGCTTTGCACTTTGTGTAATAAACACTCGATACTGCTATCAAATTACGTATACTATAACCACTCCCTCACAGATGTTCTTGGACTGGCAGTTACACACTGGGATATTGAAATCATTCATGATCAGTCAGCCATTTACAGTTACCTTCACCGTTACTCATTTCTACTCTATCTGATTCTTCCATGCCCCCTTCTGCTTACATTGGGCTGAAGCAAAGCCCATGAAAGCATTTCAGAAGGGTAATAGATAACAATTTGAAAATGGGAACTGCTAAAGTGTATGAGATACAAGCAAGAAAAAGAGTTAGGATGTGATGTCTCATTTAGAGAATGCTATGACGTTCCCCTGCTGAGCTAAACACTCAAGTTCGCTACCTGTACAGCACTGCCAAACATTTCAGTGACGTTCAAGTGCATTAAAGGAAAAAGAGAATGCTACTACCTGCTGGTTTGTGTTTCAAACTGTCTGAAGGCTGGAGAAGTAATAAACTGATCCACTATGATGTTGCCTGACATAAGGAAGTTCAGACGTCTGTAAAATCTGCTTCCACTAAAATGGAAAAGTATGGGATACAGTCATAGAGTAGTACAGCCCAGAAACAGACCCTACAGCTCATGTAGTCCAAGTTGAACTGTAACTCTCCCTAGTCTCATTGACCTGGACCTGGACCATAGATCTCCATACCCCTCCCGTCCATGTATGAATAACTTTATAAAGGTGCTAAAAACTTAGAAACTGGATTACTAAACCAGCAGTTAGTTGTGGCAGGGCTTACCTGCTAGATTGGGCTAAGAAATTAAGTCAGGCAGCATCTCCAACATCCATTCTCATAGAGCTTAACATCTCCTAGACATGGTTTGAACAGAAGGGAATGGGTATAACCATATAACAACTAGAGCACGGAAACAGGCCATCTCAGCCCTTCTAGTCCGTGCCAAACACTTGCTCTCACCTAGTCCCACTGACCTGCACTCAGCCCATACCCTCTGTTGGGCTTGAAATTCTGCCCTGTGTTCGTTTAGGAAGAGAGACAACCAACACCGGAATATTACAAAACTTGGGTTTATTGCAGAATCCGTAACTGGTACAGCGAATCGACGGAGTCGCTGGAGAAGGCGCGTTCTGACTTCCCCTTACAATCTGCTCTTATTTATATCCCTTTTCCCCCCAGCACAACCCCCCACTACATATTAGGTAATATCGGGCACTTGTGTCCATCTTATTGGCCCGCAGCCATATGCTCACGAGTTACCTGTTTCTTTTGTTTACTGAATCGCGTGACACTGTTAGTTTCGGTGTAGCGGGGTCCCCAGTTTCGCTCCCCCCCTCTCTCATTACGTGAGCCACTCCTGACCTGTAATGGCAGTCTCGAATTAACCCTAACATTAACCCTAACACTCCCTCCCTTGGCCTCCCAGAGGCCACACCCCTTACAAGCTTTTCCGCGGCTGCCGGGATCAGGCAGGGAGGTGAGCGTCCCCCGGCACTCTTTGGCGTGTCCTCCCTATTTGCTTATCCTGATTTGTCCGACCTAGGGTCACAAAATATGGGTAGGGGTTCCCTAAACATCCGCAATTTTTACAAGTAGCATGCAACATTTCAGAAAACTTATTCAAGAACAAATTCACAATCCCCCCCTTGCCATGGTCCATTTCAGTCCATGTCCTCCCATAGCACGTCCGCTTTCTGGGAGGGCCATGTCCTCCCCTTCCACTGGGAACAAGGGTGCCTGGTACGCCGGTGGAGGTCCATCCTTTCCGGTCAAGGCTCGATCTATAGTCCCGCAACAACAACCACACGTAATAAAGATAGCAATTGAAATAGACAGTCCTAGAGCCGACTGTCCCAGAAACGCTCCCCACTTACCAATGGTCTTATTCGGCCAGTAGAAAATGATGCCAGTTATTGTCCCCCTCCCTTCTTACCTTTTAATGCCCTGTTGGAGACCTCGGTGACAGGGTATGGACCATGCCACCGTTTTCCGTTCCAGGTGAGCTTCCCCGGGCCTTGGAGGAACACTTCCACTCCTACCTTGATGGTGTCCGACCCCTGCGGCTGCTCACTGTTAGATTATTGAACTCGCACAGTTATCAATTTTACCATATTTCTAAAAACTCTCATATACTCTGTTACTCAACACACAAATGTCTGAGTTTTGGTAACTCGAAATTGAAGTGCTCCATGGCTCCCTAGTACACAGAGAGGATCAAATGTGGGACGGTCGCCTTTCAAAACCTGACCTTCGTGTGGGAGACTTCTCCTCTTAACAACCAGTCTAAGGTAGGCACCGTCAATATCCCCGTGCACTAAGGTGTACCGCAGAACACTTTCTCTTCTCCTCCTCACTCCTGAGACTTTTATGCCCATCGTGGGCGGCGGGTACCCTCACTCAGAAGACTTTCCACGGGCGGAGGATCTTCCTAAAAACAGATAAGAGTTAGTACTTACCAGTCACGATTCTGCACCGGGAATGATCTCTCCCAGGGTAATTTGGGGTTGGTGAGGATCCGTCAGCAGACAAGATCTAACTCAGTGATTTAACTATCTAGTGGAAGTCTTCGATATAACAGGCACTTCCTGACCTTAGTCGAGCTTGCGGCCGCAAGTTGTCTGCTGTCGGACCCGCCAGCCTGTGTTGTCTCTCCCTCCCCACGTCGGGGTCACCAAATGTTGGGCTTGAAATTCTGCCCTGTGTTCATTTAGGAAGCGAGACAACCAACACCGGAATATTACAAAACTTGGGTTTATTGCAGAATCCGTAACTGGTACAGCGAATCGACGGAGTCGCTGGAGAAGGCGCGTTCCGACCTCCCCTTACAATCTGCTCTTATTTATATCCCTTTTCCCCCCCAGCACAGCCCCCCACTACATATTAGGTAATATCGGGCACTTGTGTCCATCTTATTGGCCCGCAGCCATATGCTCACGAGTTACCTGTTTCTTTTGTTTACTGAATCGCGTGACACTGTTAGTTTCGGTGTAGCGGGGTCCCCAGTTTCGCTCCCCCCTCCCTCTCATTACGTGAGCCACTCCTGACCTGTAATGGCAGTCTCGAATTAACCCTAACATTAACCCTAACACCCTCCATTCCTTTCCTGTCCATATACCTATCCAATTTTACTTTAAATAACAATATTGAACCTGTCTCTACTACTTCTACTGGAAGCTCATTCCACACAGCTACCACTCTCTGAGTAAAAAAGTAAAGGGTATGTCACCAACTATCTTGAACGCCTGCAGTGCATCTGAATCCACAGTTACTTTTGCAGATGTAAGATCAGTCTTCTGGAGAGTGAACCCTGGAAAATCATCTGAACTGGATGGTGTCTTTAGGTCCTATGCTGGCAGGGGTATTTGCAGACACTTGTAACCTCTCCCTGTTTCAGTCTGTGGTTCCCATCTGCTTTAAGAAGACCACTATCATACTGGTACCTAAGAATAGCAAGACGGCGTTCCTAGCATTTCCAATTTAAGGTGTCGCTACCAAAGGCATAAAACAGTTCACTGGTAGTGGAAAAGGCAAGACATTTGACTAAAAACTTTACTAATACCACCTTTTCTGAAGAAAATAGTGGTAAACTACCACCTCACTCAATGAAGAAGCAAGTGGAGGTGAAACTGACTGGAAGGATGGGCATTGCAAGTCTGAAGCGCAACGTGTTCAAGATGGAGTTGGTATCACTGCCAGAGTTGCAGCTGGAGTGAGTAATTTGGAGTGGAGTCGATGTGGAAGCATTTTGGTGCCCTTCCACCTAACTCGGGTGAAAGTTTGGATTGCTTCAAGCACTGAGCCGATTTGGTGAGGTCAAAAATGGTTTTGGGCTGGGCAGCTCAAGCAGATCACTTTGCCGGGGTCCGGGTCCTAGAGCGAGGCACTACCCAGTGACAGGACAACTTAAACAACTTAAACCCTGAGTGTCGGGACTGGAGGTGAGGGCCATGCCGATTTTGCTCGGTCTCCCAATACGTTCATTCATCTCTCGGCGGTGAGCTGCTCCGGCTGCTGTGCTACTGGGACTAGGGCTTGGGCCTACTCCGGCTGCTCTGGGAGCAGGTCTAAGGACTCATCCTGGTTCGGAATGCTGTCTCTTACTTCTACTGTTTGCACGGTTGTGTTTTTTTCTTTCCCTTTCTCTGCATAGTGCTTTTAGTCTTTTTTTTGAATTGGGTTCTCTGGGTTTCTTGCTTTGTGGCTGCCTGTAAGCAGAACAATCTCAATGTGTATATTTTATACAATCTTTGATAATAAATGTTCTTTGAATCTAAATGATTACTCCCCAGTGGCTCTGACATCCACCATCAAGAAGTGCTTCAAGAGGCTTGTTATAGTATGCATTAACTCCAACCTTCCATACAAACTTGACCCACTGGAATTTGCCTACTGCTGAAACAGGTATCTGGTTGTCACCATCTTCCTTGCTCTCTCTGGAGCATCTGGATTGTAAAGACACCTACATCAGACTATTGACTACAGCTCTGCATTCAGTACTATAATTCTAAACAAACTCATCACCAGACTCTGGAGTCAAAGCTTCCCTGTGCAACTGTATCTTCATATTCCTGAGCAAAATCAAAATCAGTTAAGGTCAACAGCAGCACTTCCACCATGGTTATTCTTTTTTTTTAATTTTTAAAATTTTTTTATTGAATTTTCAAATGGTTATAGAAGGAAAAAAAATTATCAACCCTTCCCCCCTCCCCTTAACCCCTCCCCCCAACATATCCCTGTAGAAAGAGAAAAAAAAGAGAAAAAAAAAAGAAAGAAAGAAAGAATGCCTGGATATCGGAAGATCCCCACATGCTCCACGGAGTTCATAATAGCTTTAATATATATATATTTATTTCTTTCCCCAAATAACCAATAATTTTATCTTTGGAGCACCTATATATTTAATCCTATCTTTTGTAAATAAGTGCGCCAAATTTTCAGAAATATTTCATATTTATCTCTTAAATTATAAGTAATTGTTTTCAAATGGAATGCAGCTAAAAGCTATATCTATTTTCATTTTCTTAATGTGTGTTAAAATTCTTTTTCTTTTCACTGGTCCATTAAGCCCATTAACATTAAAACTTAAAAAATTCAGTCAATTAGTCATTATTTTTAACAGGGTTACTCCAGTCTATAGTAATACCTAACTTTTCAACTTTCATAGTACCTTGGGGAATCTTTTTAAAATTCTCCGTGTTGCTATGTGTCTTCCCCCCCCCCCCCCCCCGATTGTCCAGGCAAAGAAAGAAATATTAAAGAAAAATAGATTATAAAGTAAAAAAATAACAAAATACCCCCCTACTAATGTTGTGAATAAAGAATAAACACAACATTACCCCCCTCTGTTGTACGGGTCATGGCAATCGCCATGATTACACACGTGAATCCCATAGTGATCGATCTGAAGTTCCCCCAGCTCCCCTGTAACATAAAAAAGTATATATAAGAGAAGAAAAAATAATATCACTACTCTCGATTAATATTTCTCAAATTTTTACCTTTCTCCCCCTGTATCATATAATTAAGAATATATTTAAATATTCTTCTATCCTTAAACATTCATCAACTCCATTCACTGTCCCTGTCTTCATCTTTAATCCGTTTCACTTTTAAATCTTTGGCTGTGGTTAGCGAATATTTGGGAGTTCTTGTGCAAATTCTTCTGCAACCCAATAATCAGGAAAAGATCTTTTTCCGTCATCCAAAAACATTATCAGGGTTGCCGGGTGGCGCAATATAAATTTATAACCCTTTTCCCATAAAGCTTTTTTCGCTGGGTTAAATTCCTTCTTTCTCTTCAAAAGGTCATAACTTATATCAGGATAGAAAAGAACTGTTTTCCCTTTTATCATCAATGGCCCATTTCTCTTTCTGGCACGTTGGGCAGCCGCCTTCAGGATCTTTTCTTTATCTTGATATCTTAAGCATTTTATCAAGATTGATCGTGGGTTTTGATCAACTTGAGGTCTTGATCTTAAGGCTCTGTGAGCCCTTTCAATTTCAATTAACTGGGTTCCTTCTTCCATTTCCAAATTTCTGGAATCCATTTTTGAAAAAAATTTATTGGATCCTCTCCCTCTACATCTTCTTTAAGTCCAACAATCTTAATATTATTTCATCTGTTAAAATTTTCAAGTACATCCACTTTTTCCAACAACCATTTTCTTTCTGATGTCCAGGCAGAAATATTATCTTCCATTTTATTCACTCTATCAATGGTGTCTCCCGTTATTTCTTCCAAGTTTTTAATTTTCTTGTCCATTTTGTCCTGTCTTTTCATCATTTTATCAAACATAATCTTCATATTTTTAATATCTTTTTTATTACTTTTAATGCTTTTAATTCATGCATTATTTGCACCAAAGATTTTTTTATGTCTCCAATATCACCTCCAACCTCTTCCTGTTGCTCTTCTTTGTTTGTCTCTTCATCTTCGCCTGATTTATCCAGAGAATCTGATTTTACCTCATCTTCACTTTCACTTACAGTTCCGATCATAGCTGGGATTTGTAGTTTGGGTTGCTCGTGTTTGCGCATGCCCCTTCCTTCACGCATGCGCAATTCCTGTTGCTCTTTTTTTTGGAAACGATTGATGTTACCGCAGTTTCCTGTTCTGTATCGCCAGAGGCAAAATTCACTTGAGCCCGAGGCTCTTTCATAGCGACCGGCCTTGATTCTTTTCCAACTTGTGTTGTCTTCAAAGTAGTAGTTTTCTTCTGCTTCTGTTTAGGAGACATATCTTAAGACAATCCTGAGTAGTTTATAAGTAATTTTAAAAAAGTATTTACTAACTTTTCTTCACTTAAACATTATTTTACTGTTTTTTTACGGGACAGCTGGATTTCCATGTCTCGATTCGACATCATCACGTTTCGGCCCCCTCACCATGGTTATTCTAAGCATTGTTGCTCCACAGGGTTGCATCCTCAGCCCTCTACTCTATCCCCGTGCACTTGGGACTGCATGGCCAGATTCTCCAGGTTTACAGATGATGGAACCTTGGTGTTCTAAGGTTGTTCTATCTACAGTGATGAGTTGGTGGAGTACAGGAAGGAGATAATACAGCTTAGTAACTTGTGTCATGGGTACAACCTTTTCCTCAGTGTGAGCAACACAAAAGAGCTGCTAATTGATTTCAGTGCACATGCTTCTGTCTACATAAAGAATGCTAAGTTTGAGAGGGTTGAGAACTTCAATTTCCTAGGAGTGAACATCGCCAATAGCCTGTCGCAGTCTAACCACATAGATGCCAGAGCCAAGAAAGCTCACCAACCCTGCACGTCCTCAGGAGGCTAAAGAAATTTGGCATGTTCTCATTGAATTGTTATTGATGCACCCTAGAAAGCATTGTGTCTGGTGCTTAGTGGCTTAGTATGGCAACTACTCTGCATGTGACCAAAAGAAACTGCAGAGAGTTGTGAATGCAGCTCAGCATATCATAGAAACCAACTTCCCACTGTGGATTCTGTCTACACCTCTCTGTTCACAGTGTAATCAAAGACCCCACCAATCCTGGAAATTCTATATTCTCCTCTTTTCTATCAGGCAGGAGATACAACTGCCTGAAGGCATGTACCACCAGGCTCAAGGACAACTCCTCCCTCACTGTTGCAAGACAATTGAATGATCCCTTGTATGACTCTTGACCTTGCAATCTACTTCGTATTGAGCTTGCGCCATATTGTTTACCAGCACTGCACCTTCTTTGTAGCTGTTACGTTTTGTACTATATTTTTATTGATTTAGCTGGTTCTACCTCAATGCACCGTGTAATGGTCATTTCTGTATGCACAGTATGCAAGACAATCTTTTCATTATATCTCAGTACATGCGACAACAATAAACCGGTTCCAATTCCAAAGCAAGCATAGCCTTAGCCTATTCAATTCATGCGATGACATTCATGCATTCATCTCATTAACATGATTGTAATGTACAGCCAGCACCAAATGAATTAACACACATCCACAGGAAGTATTTTAGAGAATGGTAACCTAACTTGTGCTTATGGAACCCATGACCACAGCTTCCAAAGAAGAGGTGCTTTTTATTTCTAACCCTTGAGGGAAGTATACTGAGGCATATGGTTGCTACTTCACAGTTCCAGACATCTGGCTTCAATCTTGATTTCTGATGTTCTGTGCCTGGAGTTTGCATGTTCTCCTTGTGACCATGTGGGTTTCTTCCAAGTGCCCCAGTGTTCACACATGTGTGCAGATTAATTGGCATCGTAAATATCCCCTTGTGTGTAGGTTTGTGGTAGAATCTGGGGAAAATTAATGGGAACATGAGATGGTAGATTGAAATTATTTTAAATAGGTGTATAATGGTCAGTACAAACCAGGTGATTCCATACTGTACACCTCTGACATGGCTGAATGATGCTTCTGAAGTTTGGTGAAATCCTTGATGGAACAGGATGAAGAAAAGGCATCTCAATTATCTGATGTAGCTTTGAATACATTTGTGGTTGAGGAAGACGGGTCCAATCCCTCTGGGTCCTACCTAAAATTCATTTTCCTCAATAGAACACCACTCAGTACTCCTAATTCAAGTAGGACTAAAACAACAATTACTCTATCTATCCCCCTCTTCTCCTGGACAGCAAAGGATAGAGTCCCATGATCAGCTTTCCAATCCACCAGACTCTGCATTCAACACATCCTTCTCCTCTACTTTTGCCAGCTGTAACAAGGTTACACAGACACAACTGAAAAATGCTGATCCTTTCTTGACTCTATGACCCATTCTTCTTCCTCCATCAACTGCTCTTTGTCGTATGGAAATTTCCCACACAACTTCAGGAGATATAGATCTGTGATTTCAGTCCTTTGCTTTCCACCATTCAGGGACCCAAACAATCCTTACAGGTTAAGCTGCGATTCATGTGCATTTCTTCCAATCTAGGGCTTAATGTAATGTCCTCTGCTTTGGAAAATAAAACATAGAGATTGACTACTCACGTTGCAAAGCACTTGATTTCAGGCCACAGGCTTGAACTTGAAGTCCATCTCCCTGTCCATATAATTCCTTGTCATACTACCACTCTCTCTGTGGCCACCTGCAAAGTTATAACAAGACCCAGTGCAGGACTGAAGGAAAAGCAGCAAGATAGTTGAATAAGTTAGAACTGCTGCCTTACGGTGCCGGAGATGTGTTCGATCCAGACATCAGGTGCTATCTGTGTGGAGTTTCTCGAGGAACTTTGGTTTCTTCCTATATCTCAAAGACTCGTTGGTATGTTTGCTAATTGGCTACAGCAAATCACCCAAAGCACCACTATGTGGTAGAATCTGGGAGGGGAGGGGGACACTGAAGAGAATGTGGGAAGAATGAAGAGTAGAATTAATAAAGGATTAGTCTAAAATGAGTGGTCGATGGACTTAATTTGATGTAGGGTCCTTTTAGGAATTGTATCTCTGTAGGATTCCATAACTCTATAACACAATGACATCTGCATTCTGCATTCACTACTGAATTCCCTAACTGTAGGTGACTTGCTTTCTCTGTCTGTATCTGGTCTTTTCTGCTGTAAGTCACCCATCTGTGATATTAGATCTTTTTCTGTCTCTCCGTTAGCTCAGCCTGCCTGGCTGGGCTGTTAGTAATACATAACATCCTCTCACTGCTCATATTACCCACTTGAACCATTGATGCTGCCCTCACCCCCATCTCCTCCATTTCCCAGACAACTGCACTCACCCCACCTTCCCACCGCCTCAACTGTGAGAGAGCTCCTTGTATCCTTATCTACCACCCATTGAGCCCCCACATGCAACACATCATTCTCCTCAACTTCCCCCTTCTCCGAAGGGATCCTACCACCACACATATCTTTAACTCCTCACCTTTCAAAGCTTTCCGTCTGTAGGTCTTTCCCTACTAATCTCCCTCCAGGCTCTTATACTTGCAAGTGGCCAAAGTGCTGAGCCTGCCCGTTCACCTCCTCCCCCACTTAGAGTCAGGGCTCCAAACAGGTGAGGCAACACTTCACCTGCGAATATGCTGGGGTCGCGAATCGTATCCTGTGCTCCCAATATGTCCGCCTCTACATTGGTGAGACCTGTCATAAATTAGGGGACCACTTTGTTGAGCACCTCTACTCCATCTGCCAAAAACAGACCTTCCCAGTGGCCCAACATTTTAATTCCAATTCCCATTCCTAACATGTCAGTCCATGGCCTCCTCTTGTGCCACAGCGAGGCCACCCTCAGGGTGCAGGAGCAACACCTTATATTCAGTCTGTTAGTCTCCAACCTGCTGGCAAGAATATCGATAGCTCTTTCTCATAAAAGAAATCCCTCCCCCTCCCTCTATTCCTCACTCTGGCCTCTTACCTTTTCTGATCTGCCTAATGACTCCCCATGGTGTCCCTCCTCCCATAGTTCACACTCCTCTCCTATCAGATTCTTTCCTCTCCCGTCCTTTTCCTTTTCCACCCACCTGGTTTTACCTATCACCTTCTAGCTATCATTCATCCCTTCCTCCCCAACCTTTTATTCTGCCAGATTCCCCCATCTATTCCAGTCCTGAAACATAGAAACACAGAAAAGCCCACAGCACAATACAGGCTCTTCTGCCCACAAAGCTGTTCTGAATTTGTCCTTATCTTAAAAATTATCTAGGGTTACCCTTAGCCCTCCATTTATTTGAGCTCCATGTATCTATTCAGGAGTCTTATCCCAGACATATCCTCTGTACCTTCTTCCAAGCACCTTTAGACTGTGCCCTCTCATGCTAGCCATTTTACTCCTGGGAAAAAGCCTCTGACTATCCACATCATCAATGCCTCTCATCATCTTATACACCTCTATCAAGTCACCTCTCATCCTCCATCGTTCCAAGGAAAAAAGTCCAAGTTCACTCAACCTATTCTCATAAGGCATACTCCCCAATCCAGGCAACATCCTTGTCCTGACAATGGGTCTCGGCCCAAAACGTCAACTGTACTTCTTTCTATAGATGCTGCCTGGCCTGCTGCGTTCCACCAGCATTTTGTGTGTGTTGCTTGAATTTCCAGCATCTGCAGATTTCCTCGTATTAACATCCTTGTAAATCTCCTCTGAACTCTTTCTGTAGTGAGGCGACCAGAACTGAGCACAGTACCCCAAGTGGAGTCTGACCAGGGTCCTATATAGCTATAACACTATCTCTCGGCTCCTAAACTCAATCCCATGATTGATGAAGGCCAATGCACCATATGCTTTCTTAACCACACAGTCAACCTGCACAAAAGCTTTGACTGTCCTATGGACTCGGACCCCAAGAACCTTCTGATCCTCCACACTGCCAAGAGTCTTACCATTAATGCTATATTCTGCCATCATATTTGACCTACCAAAATGATCGATTTCACACTTATCTGGGTTGAACTCCATCTGCCATTTCTCAGCCCAGTTTTGCATCCTACCAATATCCCACTGTAACCTCTGACGGCATTCCACACTATCCACAACACCTCCAACCTTTGAGTCATCAGCAAATTTACTAACATATCCTTCCACTTCTTCATCCAGGTCATCGATAAAAATCATGAAGAGTAAGGGTCCCAGAACAGATCCCTGAGGCACACCACTGGTGACTGACCTCCATGCAGAATATGACCCGCCTACAAGAAGGGTCTCAGCCCGAAACGTTGACTGTTTGTTGATTTTAATGGATGCTGCCTAACCTGCTAAGTTCCTGCAGTATTGTGTGTGTGTTGCTTTGGATTTCCAGCACCTGCAGAAGTTTAGGACCCTGGGGTAGGTGAAAGGCTGGTGAGAAGAGGTAAAAGGCCAGAGTAGGGAAGAAGATGGTAGGGTGAGGGAAATGTTTTTGTACTGGAAGGAGAAATCAGAATTCATGCCATCAGGTTGGAGACTACCCAGATGGAATACTAGGTGTTGATCCTCCACTCTGCGATTGCTCTCATTGTGGCACATGAGGAGGCCATGGACTGACATTGGAATGGGAATGGGAATCGGAATTAAAATGTTTGGCCACCAGGAAGGTCTGCTTTTGGCAGACAGAGTGGAGGTGCTCGATGAAGCAGCTCTTCAGTTAACAACAGGTCTCAGCAATGTAGAGGAGGCCGTATCGACAGCACTGGATGCAATAGATGACACCAGCATATTCGCAGGTGAAGTGTTACCTCACCTGAAGGGCTGCATGGGGTCCTGAATAGAGATGAGGGAGGAGATATAGCACTTTGGCCACTTGCAGGAATGAGTACCAGGAGGGAGATTAGCAGGGAGGGATGAATGGACAAGGGAATCATGGAGAGAATGATCCCTGTGGAAAGTGGTGGGGGGAGGCTAAATATATGTTTGGCAGTGCAGAAGTTACAGAGAATGGTGTGTTGGATGTGAAGGCTCATGGAGTGGTAGCTGAAACAACAGGAACTCTAATGCTGTTATGGTGGTGGGAAGATGGGGTGAGTGCGGACGTTTGGGAAATGGAGGAGATGTGGATGAGGGTAGCATCAATTGTGGAGAAAGGGAAATCCCTTTCTTTGAAGAAGGAGGACATCTGTTCTCCCTGTGACCATGTGAGTTGTCTTCAGGTGGTCCAAAGACATACAGTTGTTGTTGCTAATCTCTAAAGCATGTCCATGCTCCTATCTACATTACCCTGATCTTCTTATTTTTTGCAACTATTTATCCATTTTTGTAAATGGATAGCTTTATACCTTCATACTGTACTGCTGCCACCAAGGGCGTATCTACGGAAAATAGCGCCTATGTCAAGCACTGAAATTGCACCCCTGTCCAAACATCTGACACACATCTTTTAGATAACTTTACCATAATATCAGCTGAAAAATACAAGTCAAACTCATTAATCTTTTAATTAACAAATTATGGCACTACATGAAAATTACAACTGCACCTTCCTTGCTTTCACTGATGCAAATTGGTCTATGATGTGATCAAAGTTTTTTCAATTTCTTCTCTTTCTACACTCAGCAGAGCAAAATCACAGAGTCTGTCTTGACCCATGGAGGCTCTCAAATACGAAAGTATTAGTTTTAACTTGCTGAATGAACTCTCACAGCTGGCGATGGAAACTGTGATGGTTAGCATTATCTGAATAGCAATGCGAAGATTGGGGAAGACGCTCTCATCTCCATACTGAACAATAAATTCAAGAAGCTCTTCAGGTCTTGATATTTTCATGTTGACCTGCCTGTTACATACCCCGTGGGTATCTTGTGACTGTCTTATGACCATGATGTAATTGAGTATCTGGTGAGCATGATGTAATGGTCTTGTGATGGTGGGGTGATGTAATTTCCCACCAGTGTGAGGTCACATGATGTAATTTTCCCACCAGTGAGAGGTCATGTGATGGTCTGTTCCAACAGGTATAAAACGGGAAAGACTTTCTGTGACACAGGTTAGTTTGTTGTTTAATTCATCAGTTACTCTGTTATGCTGCATATTCGTCTCATGACACAGTTTTGTTTTAAAGTGGAGTTTTAATTTTTACTGTAAGTTGTGCCGGCAGTTTTTAAAATCACTTCCAGTTTGTTTGATGTATCTTTGATTTAATTTTAAAGTCTAATTATTGGAGAGTGAAGATATACTGAAGTAAGGGAACCCGAAGGATCGAGTAAAGTTGGTGTCGTTGGCGGTAATACAGGATTGACCTTATTGGATCTTTGTTCCGGAATTAGTAACCTGCATCTGAGATAACCCCTGTCTTGTGTAAGGGCAGAAAGGGTTGGGACTGCATTATTCACCAAGGAAAAGGTCAGTTCCTTTAAGCCATTTTTATTTCCTTCGTCGTAAATCCTTCGGGCAAGGTCTATTTTGGCTGGGGTCAGCAGTAACGTCACATCGTCGAGGAATTCGTTACTTCAGGAAAGTCTCTCCTAATTGACTGTGTAAATCATTTGGACTTTCGCATTTACCACTTTAAGAACTGTGTTCGCATTTACCGCTTTAAAAACTGTGTTCGCATTTATCGCTTTAAGAACTGTTCGAGTTGCTATATAGCAGTTAACTTCTGGTTAAGTTAGTCGTTTGTTTACTTTTCATTTTTATTGACCAGTGGTTAATAAATGTTTATTTGTTTATAAAACTGGACTCAATTCTATATTCATTGTTGCCTTATCGTAACACGCCTTGATAGCAACATTCTGCAATCCAAAATCTCTTCATATAGCTTCTGTCCATCAACATCAGAGCTGTACAATTCTCCCAAATTTTCGCACTTCTTCTTTAGGTTGTTACTGTCGGCACCGTAACACAGTCCCTCGACATCGAGAAGGTACCCAAACTTGGTGTCAGTGTCGTGCAAACGAATGAACATTTCATCCACTTCTCTGTGAAGATGGTCGAGTGTTCCCTTCATGACCCTTTCCATTTCCTCCTTAGCTGTATCCTGTTTGGCTGCATGTACACCCACCAAGTTGAGTGAGTGATTGTCACAATTCACAAGCACTGCCAGGTTGTTTTTCTAACTTATTCTTTGATGAACACCACGTCTGTGTCCAGTCATCACAGCAGCGTTGTCATAGCACTGTGACTGACAATCTTGTAGCTCCATTTTGTCCTTCTGTAACTGTTTCAAGATGTCTTCAACTAAGCTCTCAGCATCCTTCTGGCTTATCTGGATAAAACCAAGGAAGGACTCTCTAACACGGACTGTTTTCCTCTCAAAATCAACTTCCACGTGCCTCACTACTTCTGACATCTGCTCACAGTGTGCCTATTCAGGAGTTGAGTCGAACATGAGACTATAGTACTTGGCTTTATGAATGCTTCTCAGTAGGCTCTGGCAAACAGTGGATGAACTTGTTCTGGACACCTGGTGAAAGAAAAGATATGGATCCAGGATGACTTTCCAAATGAGTGAGGTGTTCTTTTATGACAAGGTCAAAGATGGCCAGTAGTTAAAGTAAGCCAAGGAAATTTCCCACATTGGAGTCATCATCTAGCTGAAGTGACTTCCTGTGTCCTCGCAAAGCCAGGTTCCGAGTCGCAAAGTATTTTATGCAGTGAAGGATTCTCGTCAAGATATCACGCCACTTCTGCTTTTCCTTCTCAATCTGTGGCTGAAATACCATGTCAATAACTCCTGTGTTTCCAGCTAAATTTCTGTCCATTTCTTTCCACTGTGTGAAGCATTCCCGATGATTCTTGACATTTTCATAAAAACTAATCCTTTCAAGTGCTTTCCACTGGTTGAATCCACTTCCCTGCTCCAATGAGGATTGATGGTCTGACTGGGAATACGGAAGACAGCAGATACAAAATGCATACTTTTTAGAAGGGGAATAAACCTGCCATGAGTGATTCACTTCCTCACCATGACCATTTCCCAATCTCCTCTTGAACCAAGTTTTGATCATTGAGTGGTTATTTGTTGGTGGGAAAGGCCCCTCACTGTTCTGGAAATACTTCGAACCCAGCTTTATTATTTCTGTTCTCAATGCGTCGGGCAGAATTGCTTTTCCAGTATCCTTGTCGAACTTCAGAAGTATCATGCTGTTCAATCATTTCTGGTACAACAGTTCGAGGCTCTTTGACACCATCCAGTTCACTAGGTTCAGTGTCGTCAGGTTCAATCTCGTCAGGTAAAATCTTGTCAATAAACTCAACATCACCACCACCACCATTGTCTTCCCCTCCTGTCATGTCCATGTTCTCTGTGGCAGCCTCACTCTTAAACTTGTCATACTCGAATTTATCTGACTTGACTTCCTCCTTGGCTTGTGACACATTTGTACCTGATCCCCCGTCGGATTTTAAGAAATTTGTAGCAGGTGCAGGCGACTCCATGGACCGTGTCGAGCTATTTGTTCCGGGCTTTTCAAAGAAGGGCATGAAGAACTTGCTCGACTTCTTGGCTTCCTCCGCCTCCAACTTCTGTCTCTTCTGTCCTTCAGCTCCACTTTCCTTCTTTTTCGTGAAGAAACGTTTCATGGTCTTCTTACACAATGCTCTGAAATAAGCCCATCCTAGTGCTTCTCACCCACGATAATCAAAGACAGATCATACATCTGAAGAGAATTCTTTTTTCACTATCCGATGATGGCTTGTCTGACTTTAATAGTAACTGTTGAGTGGCGCCCCCCCCCCCACCTTCAAGTGGCATCCAAGGCACGTGCCATACCTGCCATACCTTAAATACGCCACTGGCTGCCCCAAAACAACAAATTTCATGTGATGTCACTAGAGAATAAGCCTGATTCTGATTCTAGGTGGCACACAATAAGGCCATACCCTAGGGTCAGAAGTTGACTTTTGTATTTATTTCATCTTGATTGGATTTATAAGCATGGTTAGGAATTTGGTTTGGTCTAGCCCTCAGCACTGCCGCCCAATGTCCTTCATCCACTCATGACCACCAGCCGTCTGGCTCTCCTGCGGTCTTCTAAACCATCTCTAATTAACAAGAAATACAGTTGCTGGAATCTAGAGTTACATACAATGCAGGAGGAGCTCAGCAGGCCAGGCATGGGTGGAAATGGATATTCGATGCTTAGTGTCAAAATGGACTGAAAAATAGATGAGTGACAGTCAGTATCAAGAGGTGAGTTGAAGGGGTAGAGCAAGTGCCAGCTCTGCCCACCACCCACAAACTCCTTCCACTGGTTCCATCTGCCCACTGTTCCCATCTGCCCACCCCACCCCACCCCACCCACTTCCTTCATTTGGTTCCTCTGTGTTCCATCTTCCACTGCTAACATATTCCATCAGCTGCAGTCTTCAGGCTTCCACTCTCCCCTCTAGGAGATGGAGGAGATTTTTTTGTCACCAAAGACTCATGTGAATTTCTGTAGATGCTCGGTGGAAAGTATTCTGACCAGTTGCATCACAGCCTGCTATGGAGGCTTCAATGCAGAGAATCGCAGGGGTCTGCAGAGGGTTGTAGACACAGTCGACTCAGCCAGCTCCATCACTGCCACAACCCTCCCCACCACCGAGGACATCTTCAAAAAGCAATGCCTCAATAAGATGGCAAGCATCATTAAGAATTAAGAATACTCACCATCCTAGACATGCACTCTTCTTGTTACTACCATTGAGAAGGAGCGGCCATACTGGAATGATTCAGGAACAGCTTCTCCCCCTCTACTTTTAGATTTCTGAACACCCATGACAACCACCTCATTATTCTGACGAAGGGTCTCGGCCCGAAACGTCGACAGTGCTTCTCCTATAGATGCTGCATGGCCTGCTGTGTTCCGCCAGCATTTTGTGTGTGTTGTTTGAATTTCCAGTATCTGCAGATTTCCTCGTGTTCACCTCATTATTCTATTGCTTTTGCTCTATTTATTTATTTTGTAATTTTTAGTTTTTTAAAAATGTCTTTGCACTTTTCTCCTGCAGCAAAACGACAGTTTTCATGGGTTGTAGGTTAGGAATAATAAAACTGATTCTGATTCTCCTGTTTTCCATCTGCCTTTCATTCCTCACACCAGGCTTTACATATTGCCTGCTAGTTCTTGCTTCATCCCTTCCTTTCACTGTACTGGCACCCCCACCCTCTATCTTTCAGTCCAAAACTGAAACGTTTACTGTCCGTTTCCCTCCACAGATGTTGCCAGACCCATTGATTTCCTCCAGCGTTCCTTTGTTGTTCTAATGACCTCATACATTGCGTGCCTGACCACTAGGATCCTCCCCATCGTCATTTGAAGGCGGCAGATTCAGTGATCATTCTTTAGCAGGAAGAATGCCTGGGGAGCATCTCAGAAGCAGAAAATAGATTAATAAGGAGAAATGTGAGGAAAACACAGACAAGATGAGCTGAGAAACTGTGCTCACTAGTTCTCAATTCCACCATATTAAATTTACACTGAAGCTGATATGCTTCATTAGGATTATTCATTATTCATTGAAGTTAAAGAGGAGGACTACAGTAATGGTTTGACTAGCCCAGTAAAGAGAGCTCAAAAGATTCAGATTAAGGGCTACGAAAGCCTGAGGAAATAACTAAACAAGATATTCTGCATCCAAGTTTGAAAAAGCAGCTTGAACAAACTTTCCAGAACTGTTCCATGTGTGCAAAGGTTAAGTGAAGCACTGATGGACTGAAGTTTCTGTTCTGGCAAACTGTTCATTGCAGAAGGTCAGAGATGATTTATAATATCCCATTTCCCAAGTGGGGAAAACGAATGAAGAAACACTAAAAAGGTGACCAACCTTAGGGGAAATATTTGTGTAGTTTCACCACGATGACAGCTTGCTCGCGTTAAAAATACTGTTTCCATGCTCATGGAATAATGGGCAAGTAGAGGAAATAGTCAAAATCATTGAAGAGCTGCTAAAAACATGAATAATCCTGATTTTGTTTGGAGAAGGTGATGCAATACAGGTAATTAATGACAGCCAGCCAACTTTCTGATTGTAGATGGTTGAAAATAATATCAGCAATGAAAGTTAATTTTATTTCTTGGTGGCCCTGCTAAGTTAACTTTCATGGAAAGTGAAAGAAAAAGAAGGTAAACTCTGATAGATGAAAAAATGCTTTGAAGTTTGAGTGAGGAGTGTAGCAAGAAATCTCAGCACCTTGATTGTACGGCAACCAAACACCAAGAGAAGAAACCGTTAGAGTAGGGCAGTGAAAATCTGTGTAGATAAATATTTACTACCCTGTGAGCAACTTGTAAAATGCTCAAAGAGTTGACAAGGAAACATATAATTTTGATGGTTGACCCAAGTATGGGTCAATTGCAAAACCCTTAATGCAAGATAGACCATGAGCAGAAATAAAATGACCTGAATCCTTTACTGATAAGATCACTACAAACTTTGCATTTATGTTACACAAAGCACATTCTTCATGGGTTAATATTTCTGACCATAGCAACTAGCTTTTTAACCATACTAATTTGCTGATCTTTTTGCCTCTGATGAGTGGACTGGGGTCTCAAGCCTCATTACAGAGTTCAAGTTCAAGTTCACTGTCATTCAAGCATATACATGTATACAGCTAAACGAAACATCTCCCTCTGGGGCCGTGGTGCAAAAGACAGCACATATAGTTACGATCCAATACAAATCCTTAAGTGGCATGGCTTGACGATTGGCAGGTTGATAAAGTGAAAGGTGCACATTTATGTAAGACGCTATAAGTTTATGTAAGACGGTATAATATTACTGGGACAATTTAATAAAACAAGCAGTCATTTAAGTATGCAAAACAGCAGCCAATAAAAGTTCAGAAGTGACCAGTGCAGGATGAGAGTGAGTTGGGGGGGGTGGTGTATGGGTGTGACAGGACATTCAGACAGGGTGTACATGTACTGGGGGGGCAACAGGATGTTAAAAGTCCGACAGCCTGGGGGAAGAAGTTGTTACTCAGCTTGACATTCTTATATTGCGCTACCTTCAACCTGAAGGCAGGAGGTCAAAGGAATTGTGGGAGGATGAGAGGGATCTTTGAAAATACTGGAGGCATTTTGCTTCAGAACTGTGTCCTGAACGGCAGGAGGGAAGACCCTGATGACGCTTTCAGCAATCCTCACTATTTGTTACATGGTTTTGTGACCTGATGCATTGCTATTCCCACATCAGACAGCAATGCAGCTTGTCAGGGCAATTGCGATGGTGCTCCATTAGAATGTGGTGAGAATGGGGGGGTGGGGGAGGGAGATTTGTTTCCCCCAGTTTCCTCAGCAAGTGCTCACTTGTCTACAAAGGTGGTGTTGAAGGACTGCCAGTAAGGTGCACACCAAGAAACTTGGTGCTCCTGACTCTCTCTATGCAGAAGCCGTTGATGTGCAGTAGTTAATGTGTATCTGCATCTGATATGCTGTAAACTGTTTTGACCACATACGGGTCCTCCCCAGCCTCTAAGTACCTGACTTTTGTGCAGGCAATACCACTGCCCAAGTACAAAAGGCAGCAGCGGATCGGTACAGTGAAAAAGAGCTTCAACCAGTGCCCAATCAGTGTTTGCAATTGATTAACAAGAGAAAATTAAAGGAAGGCAGGGGCAAGCACAGCAGTGCAGTGGCTGTCATCTTGGTGGACAGAGTCAGAGTGGTGATCTTCGAGGCTTCAGTCAGAGAAAACAAAGAAATGAAAAGCTCTAGGTTGATCTTTTTTCCCTCCCTTTCTTTATATCTTCTCAGCTAGGGCAATAGGTATACCAGGCAGGATAGTGGGATGCTTCTCCTGCAGGAGGTGGGAAGGCAGGGGCATCGCCAGTGTCCCTGACGAATACAACTCAAGAGGTGCATCCAGCTGCAGCTTCTAACAATCCGAGTTAAGGAGCTGGAGCTGGACCTGCATCAACTCCGGATCATTCAGGAGGCTGAGGGGTGATAGAGAGGACGTATGGAGAGGTAGTTACACCCAAGGTGCAGGACACAGGAAGCTGGGTGACAGTCTGGAACAGGAAAGGGGTCAAGGAGCCAGTGCTGAGTACTCCTGTGGCCATCATAGGACACAGAGATAATAGTCCTGAAGATGAGGTAGCTGGTTTACAAGTGTAACGTCCTGGTTAAGATTTTTACTGCTATGCTGAAGGTATTTCGTTATAGCAGTTCTGTACGAGCAGTCTCTACTGCTGTCAGCTTGTTTGGGTTTGAGCTGAGAAAAGAAGCTTTGTTACTCATCTTAGGAATGTGGCGTCAGCCAGTCAGGAAGGTAGATTTGGGAGGAGGTTCTAGAGGATGCGGGTGGCGAGGTCTCTGTTGGCGGGAGCTGGAAGAAGACAGTGGGGAAAAGATGGCTGAGGAAGCCGGCCCTGTTGCACAAGGTGCTTTGTGCAGATGAATGGCTTCAAGAAGGGAGAACCAATCCTCCTGTGGGAGATCCATTTGTTGGAGATGGATTTTGTGCAATGTTTGGGAGGTGCGGTGCCCTTTCACACAGACGGAGTGACAGACAGCTTCAAGATGAGCTCCGATTGATGTGCACATTTGACTGTTTAAGAGTAATGGGCCCTTCATCACACACACACACAATGCTGGAGGAACTCAACAGGCCAGGCAGCATCTAGGGAAAAAAGTACAGTCGACGTTTCAGGCCGGAACCCTTCGGCAGAACTGGAGAAAAAAAGCTGAGGATTAAATATGAAAGGTGGCGGGAGGAGAGACAGAAACGCCAGACAATAGGTGAAACTTGGAGGGGGAGGGACGAAGCAAAGAGTTGGGAAGTTAATTGATGAAGAGACAGAAGGCCATGGAAGAAAAAAAAGGGGAGGGGAGGAGCACCAGAGGGAGGCGATTGATGGGCAAGAAGAGAGGGACAAGGGAATGGGAAATGGTGGGGGCGGGGGAGGCATTACTGGAAGTTTGAGAAATCAGTGTTAGTAATGGGCCCTTTTTGTTTTTTTCTATCTTTCATTTAATAACTGTTTGTTTAACTTAACATTCTTAAATATACTTCTTTTTAATGGTATGCAGTGTACAATCCGTTACTTCTTGCCAGGGGCAGTAAATCACACAACATTCACACAGATTGGAGTTTGGGTGGGTGAGGCATTCTGGCCTCATGGATTTGGGACCCTAAATGTATGAAGCCGGAGAAAGGTGGGTTTATCGCTATGGAATCCAGGGGCTGTTAGAGAGGGGCTAACGAGCTGGTATTCCAGAGACACCCAGCATAAGGGGGACTCACAAACAGAAGCAATGTGTAGTGAGGAGAGACTGCTGATAGGGCAAAATTGCAGTCAACAGGATGAGTTGTAAAGTAAAGGGTGGACAAAATCAGAAAAGGTGAATATAGGACTGAAGGTGTTATACTTGACTGCCCGCAGTATATGGAATAAGGTAGATAAACTTGCAGTACAGTTGTAGATTGGCAGGTATGATGTAGGCATCACTGGACCATGGCTGAAAGAAGATTATAGATGGGAGTTTAATGTCCAAGGATACACGCTGAATCAAAAAGACAGGCAGAAAGGCAAAGGGGTTGGTGCTGCTCCGTTGGTGAAAAAATGAAATCAAATCGTTAGAAAGATGTGACATTGTGGAGAGAACTAAGGAAAAAAAGACCCTGTTGGGAGCTGTATACAGATCAACAGACAGTAGTAAGGATGTGGCCTACAAATTACAACTGTAGATAGAAAATAGTCATGGGGGACTTCAATATGCAAGTAGATTGGGAAAATCAGGTTGTTTCTGGATTCCAAGAGGGGGATTTCTAGCATGAATTTTTAGAAAGCTTTTTAGAGCAGCTCATGGTTGAGGCCACTAGGGGATCAACTATTCTGGATTGGGTGTTGTGCAATGAACCAGAATTGATTAGAGAGCTTAACATAAATGAACCCTGAGAGGAAAGTGACTATAATATGATTGAATTTGCCCTGAAATTTGAGAAGGAGAAGCTAGATGTATCAGTATTACAGTGGAATAAGGGGAATTACAGAGGCACGAGAGAGGTGTTGGCCAGAATTGGTTGGAAAAGAACGTTGGCAGGGATGACAGCAGAGCAGCAAATGCTGGACCTTCTGGAAGCAATTTGGATAAAAACATCACAAAGAGAAAGAAGTGTTCTAAAGGCAAGATGACACAACCATGGCTAAAAAGAGAAGATGAAGCCTATGTAAAAGCCAAAGTGAGGATATATAATAGAGCAAAAATTAATGGGAAGTTAGAGGGTTGGGAGACCTTAAAAACCAAAAGAATACAACTAACAAGTTATTAAGAAGGTAAAGATGGAATGCAAAAGTAAGCTAGCCAATAATATTAAAGATGATACCAAAATTTCTTCAGATACATGAAGTGTAAAAGAAAGGCAAGGGTGAATATTGGACCATAGGAAAACAATGCTGGAGAGGTAGTAATGGTGGACAACAAAATGGTGGATGAACTGAATAAACACTTTGCATCAGTCTTCACTGGAGAAGATACTATCGGTATGGTAGAAGTTCCAGATGTCATGGGGCATGAAGTGTGTGAAGTTAGCATAACTAAGAGAAGGTTCTTTGGAAACTGAAAGGTCTGAAGGTAGATAAGTCACCTGGACCAGATGGTGTACATCCGAGGGTTCTGAAAGAGGTTGCTGAAGAGATTGTGGAGCCATTAGAAATTATCTTTTGAGAATCACCAGATTCTGGAATGGATCCGAAAGACTTGAAAATTGCAAATGTCACTCCACTCTTCAAGAAGGGAGAGAGGAAGAAGAAAGGATTTTATAGGCTAGTTAGTCTGACCTCAATGGTTGGGAAGATGTTGAAGTCGATTATTAAGGATGAGGTCTCAGGATACTTGGAACATGTGATAAAATAGGCCATAGTCAGCATGGGTTCCTCAAGGGAAAATCTTGCTGGTCTAATCTGTTGGAATTCTTTAAAGAAATAACAAGCAGGAGAGACAAAGAAGAATCAGTTGATGTTATGTACTTAGGTTTTCAGAAGGCTTTTGACAAGGTGCCACACATCAGGCTGCTAACAAGTTATAAGCCCATGGTATTACAGGAACGATTCTAGCATGGATAAGGCAGAGGCTGATTAGCAGGAGGCAGAGTGGGAATAAAAGGAGCCTTTTCTGGTTGCCAGTGACTAATGGTGTTCCACAGGGGTCTGTGTTGGAACTGATTCTTTTTACATTATATGCCAATGATATGTTAACAAATTTCATGTCACATGCTGGTGATAATAAACCTGATTCTGATTCTGATTTGGATGATGGAATTGATGGCTTTGTTGTAAAGTTTGCAGAAAATGTGAAGATAGGTGGAGGGGCAGGTAGTTTTGAGGAAGTAGAGAGGCTACAGAAGGACTTAGACAGATTAGGAGAATGGGCAATGAAGTGGCAAAGGGAATCCTGTGTCAGGAAGTGTATGGTCATGCACTTTGGTAGAAGAAATGAAAGGGTTGACTATTTTCTAAATGGAGAGAAAATACAAAAAACAGAGGTGCAAAGGGACTTAGGAGTCCTTGTGCAGGATTCCCTAAGGGTTAATTTGCAGGTTGATTCTGGGGTGAGGAAGGCAAGTGTGATGTTAGCATTCATTTCAAGAGGGCTAGAATATGAAAGCAAGCTTGCAATGTTGAGACTTTATAAATTGATTGTGATGCCTCACTTGGAGCATTGTGAGCTGTTTTGGGCCTCTTAGAAAGGATGTGCTGAAACTGAAGAGGGTTCAAAGGAAGTTCCTGAAAATGATTCCGGGATTAAATGGCTTGTCATATGAAGAGTGTTTGATGGCTCAGGGCCTGTATTCGCAAGAATTTGAAGAATAAGGTGTGACTTCATTGAAACCTATTGAATTGTGAAAGGCCTTGATAGAGTGGATGTGGGGAAGATGTTTCTTATGGTGGGAGAGTCTAAGAGTAGAGGAATATCCTTTTGGAAAGGAGATGAGGCCAGAGTGGAGGCCAAATCTTCATGTATATTTAAGGCCGAGGCTGATAGTTTCTTGATTGGTCAGGGTATGAATTGGTATGGGGAAAAGGCAGGAGACTGGGGCTGAGAGGAAAATTGGATCAGCCATGATAAAATGGTGGAGCATACTCGATGGGCTAAATGGCCTAATTCTGCTCCTATATCTTAACATAGAACATAGAACATAGAATAGTATAACACAGTACAGGCCCTTTGGCCCACAATGTTGTGCCGACCCTCAAACCTTGCCTCCCATATAACCCCCCACCTTAAATTCCTCCATATACCTGTCTAGTAGTCTCTTAAATTTCACTAGTGTATCTGCCTCCACCACTGACTCAGGCAGTGCATTCCACGCACCAACCACTCTCTGAGTGAAAAACCTTCCTCTAATATCCCCCTTGAACTTCCTTCCCCTTACCTTAAAGCCATGTCCTCTTATACTGAGCAGTGGTGCCCTGGGGAAGAGGCACTGGCTGTCCACTCTGTCTATTCCTCTTAATATCTTGTACACCACTATCATGTCTCCTCTCATCCTCCTTCTCTCCAAAGAGTAAAGCCCTAGCTCCCTTAATCTCTGATCATAATCCATACTCTCTAAACCAGGCAGCATCCTGGTAAATATCCTCTGTACCCTTTCCAATGCTTCCACATCCTTCCTATAGTGAGGCGACCAGAACTGGACTTAGTACTCCAAGTGTGGCCTAACTAGAGTTTTATAGAGCTGCATCATTACATCGTGTCTCTTAAAATCTATCCCTCGACTTATGAAACCTAACACCCCATAAGCTTTCTTAACTACCCTATCTACCTGTGAGGCAACTTTCAGGGATCTGTGGACATGTACCCCCAGATCTCTCTGCTCCACCACTCTACCAAGTATCCTGCCATTTACTTTGTACTCTGCCGTAGAGTTTGTCCTTCCAAAGTGCACCACCTCACACTTCTCCGGGTTGAACTCCATCTGCCACTTCTCAGCCCACTTCTGCATCCTATCAATGTCTCTCTGCAATCTTCGACAATCTTCTACATTATCTACAACACCAACAACCTTTGTGTCGTCTGCAAACTTGCCAACCCACCCTTCTACCCCCACATCCAGGTCGTTAATAAAAATCACAAAAAGTAGAGGTCCCAGAACAGATCCTTGTGGGACACCACTAGTCACAACCCTCTTATGTCTTATGGTCTTTTGCCATGTGGGAACATGGTTCATGGATGAATTTCTGACTTGCAAATTGTTCAGGTTACACACCATACCCTGGGAAGAACCTGTCATCTCAATGTGCATTGAAGGCAGTGCAATAATGGTTTACTTGATTGATTACCGGCTCAAGAGGGCTGTACAATAAGGAAGAACGAATGTATTTTTGGAAGTTTATAAGAACGAGAGTTTATTGTATTAAAGTTTGAAAGAAGTTGTTTGCTATAAAATGGAAAAGGAAGGGAGCATAGTCATGATAAAAGATCAGGCTTTCATATCTGATTTTTAGAAGAAATTTCTATATCTAAATGGCTGTTAAATCTTTGGAATTCTCTAGCCCAGAAGGCTGTGGATTTTCAGTTACTAAGCTTATTCACAGCCAACACTGATGTATTTTGTGGAATGCAGATGTGTCAAAGTTTATGGGAATTTGGCAGAAAAACAGAGTTTGGAAGAACACCGGCCATGAGCTTGGAAAATGGTGGTACAATTCTGAAGGACCTTGTCAATGCTGCTCTTATTTCTGAAGTTCCTATAGTGGCGATGAAATCCAGCACTGTATGAGATGCCATCCCGTCAATGAGACATTAAACCAAGGTGATGTCTTCACTTTAAAAGAAATCCATTATTACACTAAATGGCAGGGGAAGCCTTTACTCTTTCTTTTTATTTAAAAATCTGGGACTTAAATTACATAGGAACAGTTATTAGTTTTCGAGGTGGGAGTTCTGGAAATTTTTCATCTGATATTTATTAACTCTCTTTCATCATGTTCCAAACCATAAGCCAGACTTTTTTTTTTCAACTCTGTATCTTGTAATGGCTAATATTATAAGTATTTTTTTCAATATTATTTCTCCCTTAATGCTATCTTTCCTATTATTTAAATGTTGACTTTAGGACAAATTAAGCAAAGCCAAACTAAATCAAAGCTGACATTCTGGTTTTTGATTCCCATGCTGATGTATATAATTTTATTGGCCCAGATTTTGAAGGAAAATGGCGATGGAAACTCCCAGCATTTGCTAACATTACAATGTCTAAGTGACTGTATCTACCACTTGCAAGCATGAGCATTTAAGTTCAGCCATTTACTGATGGAAAGCTGACTGCTCACGAGGGCTGCTGCAATTCAGCATTGGAAATCTTCCCCACTTCTATACCTCCATCAAGCACAGAATCTTGCACTGGGCAGCTGGCTTTTTCTCACTGATGTACATTCAGCACTGTACGAGATACCATCTTATTGATGGCACATTAAATCAAGGTGACGTCTTCTCTTTAAAACAGACTTAAAACAATCCATGGAAATGGTTTTGAAAATCTTGAGTTTGTTAATGAAAGTTCAGAGTTCAAAGTATACGTGTACGCCCTTGAGATTTGCCTCCTTACAAGCAGCCACAAATCCAAGAAACCCAAAAGAACCCATAAAATGAACACCCAGTGTGCAGAGAGAAAAAACAAAAATTTGTGCAAACAGTAAAGGCAAGCAAATAGTATTCAGAACTGAAGATTTATGAAAGACACGAAGCCTCAGTTCATCGTAGAGCCATAGACACAAAGCCAGCATCACTGCAGGTGGAGCAGGCCACAGCCTCAGTTCAATGTAGAACTGAGTGAACTTTGCGGAGTAGGGCCGGGCAGAACCAGCCTGTCCCTCGCCTTCGGTCCCGCACCCTGACCTTTTCAATCGGTTCTGTTGCTTAAGTCATCCAAACGTCAGGTCGTTCCACACTCTCAGTCAGCTCTGGGGCCTGGACCTCGCCACCACCGTTTGGCCTGTACCCGACCATTCCAAATCTGCCCTGCGCTTAAATCGATCAGACATCGGGACTTCCCTCGCTTGCCTCCACCGTGCCTCCACATCTGCCTCTTCCTCCTCCTGCTTCTGCTTGCCTAGCCTCACCTCTGCACGTCTCTCCATTGTTAGCGGTGATTTTTATTAGTAAAGAGTTATTCATAAGGTGTTTAGTAGTTCTCTTTGTTTTGTATTTTACTGCTGATACGTAGTCGCTGGGCAACACCTGCGCCATTCCACAGTAAATCTTCAAATACTGTTTTGCAATTCATAGAGTTAAAATGCTGCAGTCAAAGTACTAATGATATGTAAAAAAAGAAATCCTTCAGATTTTCTGAAGTGTTTAAAGGTGTTTAAAGCTCCATTACAATGGTTAGAGTTTTTCTTCAATATCGTTACCTGTTTTGGATTTTTAAAGACTTAAACATTTTTTTTAAATTGTTGAGTACTTCTGGTTTCATTTTGGTCATTTAAGTTTGTTCTGTTATTAAAGTCTCAATTATATTTGAATAACTTTGATTGTTTTAGTTGCACTGGACTATTACACATATACTGTATGAGAAAGGTATTGTAGCACAAGAACTGCTCTGAGAGTTATAGGGGGCTCAGAGAGATGATTAGATGCCAGTCCTCTTACAGAGCTCTTCAAAACTATTTATAATAGTTCTGAAATTCGGAGACATTTAAATCTGTTTATATTAAATAACCAAAATATTAAAAGTTTAATTAAAATAACTTACAATTATACAAATAATTTACAACATAAAAATAAAATAAGTAAACCATTTTAACTTGCTTCACATTTTTCACAAATTTGGTGACCTCATGCAAATACATAGGACTGCTATTCGTAATTGTCAGTCAGCACCGACGTAAATCTGGGGGGACAAAGATAATTGTATTCATTTTCTCTCAGTATATCACACTGGATCCAGCTGGCAAGGGGACATGGTGGAAGCTGATATGATATCAATGTTCAGGAAACATTTAGAAGGCAAATGAACAGGTAGGGAATGAAGGTATATAGAGCATGTCCAGGTAGTTAGGTTTAATTTCATTTGGCATCATAGTTAGCATAGGTATCATGGGCTAATTGGTCTGCACCTGCTTTGCAGTGTCCTATGTCCAATATCCATTTTCTGCCATCAGGCTCAGTGTGGGGCCAGCTGCAAAGCTGAAGGTTATATATCATACATGTGCAGAAGGCTGAGATCAGCTGAAATGCAAACCACAGGTGGCTGCCAGTTCTCTTGGTCAGTCCAGACCTTTAGAGGCCAAGACAAGAAACATGGGTTTGCCAGTAATCAGCGTTCCTTGGCTTTGCTTCCTAGGCTTCTTTTGGCAGCTCCATGTGATTCTATTGTGACGTTAAATGCACTTTTACTGTTTTGAGTCCTGCAACTGAGATTTACAGACACATCAGTCCGCATAGATTTAGGAAGTCAGGTGTGAACCAACAAAGGAACACATTTGGACCATCACTTGTCTCTAATACAGAGAGAATGTCTTGTTCATCATGTAGATATTGGTGCTGTTTGTCGTCTTACCCCATTTCAGATATTCTTCATTCTACAAAGATGGATTGCAGTAATCATATTAATGCAGAACAGTTGAGTCATCTTCCACCCTGCCAAAGAATGCTTTTTAATCTTGATGCCAGTTTGGCTCAATTGCTGAACAAGAGCAATGGGATAAAATCAATAGCAGCAGGCCTTGTAAATAAGTGCTGTAAAGAGAAATAAGTGCTGGGATATTGGTCTGAGAATATGAACGTTTTGGCATTTCAATCCCAAGCATAAGATAATGTTCCATAAGAGTGCGACGTGGAGCACATAATAGGAAACTTATTGTGTCGTAATGATCAAGCCTCCAGTTTTCCAGTGATGAATATGATCTGTGCTAAGAATGGTGCATTTAAAGTTTACTGCATAAATAACTATTTTACTTCAGGCACCATAATGATTTTATTATATCATCTGATTATTTTAACATTAAAAAATGATTTTCATCGAAGGACTTCGGACTGCTGAACATGGTTCGGTAGTGAATCCTCTGCCTCATAGTGAATAAAAGGTGGTTACAACAAACTCGGAGAGAAAAGGGTTGCCTGAAAGAAAATGCTGCTCGCTTTCACAGAAAAATCATTTGACAATGTGCATCTCCAATCAGAAATGAAAGACACGTTTTAATGATTGCAACAACACACACAAAATGCTGGTGGAACACAGCAGGCTAGGCAGCATCTATAGGGAGAAGCGATGTTGACGTTTCGGGCTGAGACCCATTTTCTGACAAATTCTCTGTCTTTTTCTCCTTCATTGAGAAGTGGATTACTGGCTCGGTGATACTGCTCTGTTCACAGTGCTCTTTACAGCACTGTGGAAAACAGGACAGATTGCTATGATCTGCTTTTCTTTGTGCAGCCTATTTCTCTTTGTTTAACATTGTAGAGCATTTCTATCAGCAAACTCACATTCTCTTCCATCAGACCCGTGTCTTTAGATTCTGATAACGGATCAGATGAAGTCAGGACAAAGCTTGAATGCATGTTTCATGTCACTTTCTTCTTGCTCACAACATTTACCACATACCTTCTCATGAATTAGTATAACTGAAGAGTCCTAAGCAAAAGAAGTACATCGGATTCCAACTGAAAACTGAAATCAAATATGCTCATCATTAAATACATAAATTAACAATATTCAATACTGACAATGGATTTACAGTAAATGCAATTTGAATTGCATACCTCGGAACAACAAATTATATAAGCACATTTATTGCATTCAATTCAAATATGAAATTTAAATAACCACATCTCAGGATTGTATCTGGCAACATTTACTGTATGTACTTTGATAATAAATTTACTTTGAACTTTTAGACAAAGTTAGCCTGATTTGTTGTTGGCTTTTCTCATTGTCTAATGATGCTGTGGGTAGGTCTAGCTCCGATGCCATATTCAAGTTTGCTAAGGACACAACTGTCATAGTCTGATTCAAAAATGGCGATGAATCAGAAAATTGTCCTGAGCCCAACATGTAGGTGCAATTATGAACAAAGCACAGCAGTGCCTCTACTTCCTTAGGAGTTTGCAATGATTCTGAATGACATCTAAAACTTTGACAAACTTCTATAGATGTGTAGTGGAGAGAATATTGACTGGTGGCATCACAGCCTGGTATGGAAACATCCATGCCCTTGAATGAAAAATCCCACAAAAAGCAGTGGGAATGGTCCAATCCATCAAGGGTAAAGCCCTCCCCATCACTGAGCACATCTACATGAAGAGTTGTCCCAGGAATGCAGCATCCATCATCAGGGACTTTCACCACTCAAGTCCTGCTCTCTTCTCGCTGCTGCCATCAGGAAGATGGTACAGGTTCCTTAGGACTCACCACCAGGTTCAGGAATAGTTATTACCCGTCAACCATCAAGCTTTTGAACCAAAGGAGATAACTTCCTTTACTTAACTTCATCTCATCATTGAAATGTTCCCAGAACCTATGGACTCACATTCAAGGACTCTTCATCTCATATTCTTGATATTTATTGCTTGTTTGTTTGTTTATTTATTATTTCTTTTTTTTTGTATTTGCTCAGTTTCTTGTCCTTTCCACACCGCTTGAATACCCAAGGTGATGTGATCTTTTATTAACTCTTTTATGGTTATTATTCTATTTTGGACTTACTGAGTATATTCACAAGAAAATTAATCTCAGGATTGGTACTTTGACAATAAATTTACTTTGAACTTTGAACTTTTTAATATGTGAATAAATAAACCTATGGCATCTATGAAAGTTCTTTTAACCAATAGAGTCATTGAAAAGTACAGCACAGAAACAGGCCCTTTGGCCCATCTGCCTACTCCCTTCGACCTGCACTGGGACCATAGCCCTCCATACCCCTACCATCCATGTCCCTATCTAAACTTCTCTTAAACACTGAAATTGAGCTCACACACACTGTTTGCACACTCTCACAACCCTCTGAGTGAAGACATTTCCGCTCATGTTTCCCTTAAATGTTTCACCTTTCATCTTTAACCCATGACCTCTAGTTGTAATCCCAGCGAACCTCAGTGGAAAAAGCCTGCCTGCATTTACTATATCTATTCCCGTCATAATTTTGTATATCTCTATCAAATCTCCTCTCAGTCTTCTAAGTTTCAAGGAATAAGGTCCTAACCTATTCAATCTTTCCTTATAACTCAGGTCCGCCAGTCCTAGCAACATCCTTGTAAATTTTCTCTTTACTCTTTCAACCTTATTTACATATTTCCTGTAGGCAGGTGATAAAGATTGCACAGAATATGCCAAATTAGTTCTCACCAATATCTTATACAACTTCAACATAACACTCCATCTCCTGTACTCTGATTTATGAAGGCTAATGTGCCAAAAGCATTCTTTACCACCCTATCTACCTGTGACACCACTTTAAATGAATTATGCACCTGTATTCCCAGATCCCTTTGTTCCATGGCGCTCCTCTGTGCCCTACTGTTTACTGTGTAAGATCAACCCTCGCACTGCTCTGCATTAAATTCCAACTGTCATCTTTCAGCCCATTTTCTGGATGGTCCAGATCCCACTGCAAGTTCTAATTGTCTTCCTCGCTGTCCACTACTCCCCTAATTTTGGTGTCATCTGCAAATTTGCTGATCCAGTTAACCACATTATCATCCAAATCATTGATAGAGATGCAAACGACATCTGACCCAGCTGACAACTGAGTCCTGCGGCAATCCTCTAGTGTCAGGCTTCCAGTCAGAGAGGCAACCATCTCTCCACTCTCCAACCAACAACCACTCTCCAGCATCTTCCACAAAGCCAATGTCTAATCCAGTTTAATACCTCTTCTTGAATGGTGAGCTGCTGAAGCTTCTTGACCAACCTCCCATGCGGGATCTTGACAACTGCCTTACTAAAGTCCATGTAGTCAACATCCACTGCCTTGCCTTCAGCATCTTTCCTGGTAACTTCCTCAAAAATCTCTATGCGATTAGTTAGACACAAACTACTACTCATGAAGTGATTTGAGCTCTTTCTAATGTCCATGTCTATCCAAATACTCATATATCTGGTCCCTTAGAATACCTTCCAATACCTTTCCCACCACTGATGTCAGGCTTACCTGTTCTATAATTTCCTTGTTTATTTTTTGAGCCTTTCTTAAACAGTGGAACAACATTTGCTACCCTCCAGCCGTCTGGTACCCAACTGTTGCCGAGGATGATTTAAATATCTCTGCTGGGGCCCCTGCAATTTCTACTCTTGCCTCTCACAACACCTTATCAGGCCCTGAAGATTTATCCATCTTAATTTGCCACAAGACAGCAAACACTTACTCCCCAGTAATCCGTATAGTGTCCATGAAGTCAATGCTGCTTTGCCTTATTTCTATAGACTCTGTGTCTGTATCCTGAGTAAATTTAAAAAAAAATCCATTTAAGATCTCCCCCATCTGTTTTGGCTTCACACATGGAATACCATTCTGATCTTCCAGGATACCAATTTTGTCCTTTGCAATCAATTTTGCTCTTCATCTATCTGTAGAATTTCTTAGGGTTCTCCTTCATATTGTCTGCTAGGGCAAACTCATGTCTTCCTTCTTGTCCTCTCTTTAATTTCTTATACTCCTCAAGTACCTCATTTGTTCCTACTTGCTTATACCTGCTATGCACCTCCTTTCTTCCCTTTATCAGGGTCTGAAGATCTCCTGAAAATTAAGATTTCCTAAACCTGTTATCTTTACCTTTTATTCTGACAGGCACATAAAAACTTTGTACTCTCAAAATTTGACTTTTGAAGGCCTCCCTCTTACCAAGTACACCTTTGCCAGAAAACACCCAGCCCCAATCGACGCTTGCCAAATCCTTTCTAAAAACATCAAAATTAGCCTTTCTCCAATTTAGAATCTCAACCAGCGGACCAAACCTATTTCTTTACATATTTACTTTGAAGCTAATGGTATTATGATCATTAGATGCAAACTATTCCCCTACACAAAAATTCTGTCACCTGCCCTGTCTCGTTCCCTAATAGGAGATCAAGTACTATACACTCTCTCATTGGGACTTCTAAGTACTGATTAAGGAAACCTTCCTGAACACATCTGACAAACCCTATCCCATCTAGTCCTTTTACAGTATGGGAATCCCAGTCCCAATATGTAGAAAATTAAAATGACCTACCATAACCTCTTTATGTTTCTTGCAGCCATCTGCAATTTCTCTACAAATTTGTTCCTCTAAATCCCTGGGGCTGTTGGGCAGTCTTTAATACAGCCCCATTAATGTGGTCATGTATTTCTTACTCCTCATCTCCACCCATAATGTCTCACTAGACGAGCTCTCCAGCCTGCTTGACTGAGCACTGCCGTGACATTTTCCCTGATTTGTTATGTCTCTCTTCCTCCTTTAATCCCTCCTGCACAGTCCCATCCCTAACAGAACCCTGGAACATTGAGCTGCCAGTCCTGCTCCTCCTGCAACCAAGTCTCACTAATGACTACAATATCATAATTCCATGTGTTGACACATGCCCTGAGCTCATCTGACTTTCCTATGATACTTTTGCATTGAAATATACACTAGTCGCACCATCTCAACCTTCAGATTCCTGACTTTGAAGTCTTAACAACATCTTTTTCCACAACCTCTCCACTAACTGTTCTGGCACTCTAGTTCCCATCCCCCTGCAACTTTAGTTTAATCCCCCTCCCCACATTAGTCCCCCTCCAGATCAGGTGCAAACCATCTCTTCTGTGCAGGTCCCACCTTCCCAGGAAGTGACAACAGTGATCCAAAAATCTGATGCTCTCCGTCCTACACCAATGTCTTAGCCACGTGTTAAATTGTATAATCTTTCTATTTCGTACTTCAATAGCACGTGCCATGGGAGGCAATCCTGAGATTATAACCCCAGAAGTTCTCTTCCTACCTATGTCATTGGTACCTCCTTGGACCATGACCTTTGGCTGTTCACTCTCCCACTAAAGAATGCTGAGGACTCAACCTGATATGTCCCAGATCCTGGGACCTCGGAAGCAACACATCCCATTCTTGTCCGCAGAACCTCTTAATGAAAGGACCTCCTATCAGCACAGCTTGCCTCTTCTTCCTCCTTCCCTTCTGAGTCACAGAGCCGGACTCAGTGGCAGAGACCTGACCGCTGAGACTTTTCACTGCAAGGTCATCCTCCCTCCCAATGGTATCCAAAGTGGCGCACCTGTTGTTGAGTGGGATGGCCACAGGGGTTCTCTGTACTGGCTCCTTAACCCCTTTTCCCCGTCCTTGGGTGTAACTACCTTTCTATGTGTCCTATCTATCACTCCCTCAGCTGCCCAGTACATCCAGTTCCAGCTCCTTAATGTGGAGCTCTGGATGCACGTCTCGCAGGTGTAGTTACCAAGGACACTGGAGGTCTCTCTGTCGTTCCACGTCCCACAAGAAGAGCATTCAACTATCCTGCCACGCATCTCTACTGTTCTAACTGAGCTACTATAAAGATGAAAAACAATAAATAAATAGTGAGGAAAATCTACCTACAGTGTTTTACTTTCTCTCACTCAAGGCTTTCCTCACTGAAGTCTCAAAGGGTCAGCAGATATTGGAAGAAAATGAAGTAAAAGAAAACCTCTCAATTTGAATACAATGACATTTGCACATAAAAATAACTGAGGGATACCTGTAGCGGAATCAAGTGGCTTGAGTTATTTCTTGCAAAATAGATACTCCTCTCTCTAAAAGCTTTGAAAGATTTCTGGTCGCATTTTAAAATGGCAAGTCTTTCCAAACTATTTTGTTTTATTTACCTCTTGACCTTTGTATCAGTCAGAATGGAAAAATTTTAATGATGCACGTGCAATAATCAGCAAAATAAGTCAATTTTGTAATCTACTGTAGACAATTATACTTTACATCTGTTAGAGACTATATCTAATAAAAACAAAATAAAGCAATACTCAGCAGGTCTGGAAGCATCTGCGAAATAAATCATCACAGTTTCTATAGACCATCTGGACTGTCTCATTGTGTTTTTTACTATGCTCGTCCCTTCCCTGCATCTTGAAACATGGTAGTATTGGAATTCCCCATCATTCAATGGTCACAATTTGCTGCATTGAGCAATCAGTACATTGATCAAGGAAGTAGAATGCAGTGGAAGAATATGATACAGACATGTCTCACTATGAGCCTGAGATCAACTTCAGGTGAATACCTCTAAATTTGTTCAATCTAAAAATTATCTCCATTTTATCTCCACTGATGCTGTCTGGCCTTGCAAGTATTTCCAACATTTCATGTCTCTAAAGTCATAGAGTTATACAGCATGGACTACTTCCTTCGGCCCAAGACGTCAATGCTGTGCAAGATTCAAATCAATGCTAGTCCAATTTGTTCACTTTTAGCCCATATATCTCTAAATCAATCCTATCCATGTTCCTGTCCAAGTATCTTTTAAATGCTAATGTACCTGCCCCAATCACTTCCTCAGGTAGTTCAATCCATATACTGTCCTTGGGACAAATCTCTGCCAGCATTTTATTTTCATTCTTTTTTTTCTTTAATTGGGTTCTTTTGGGTTTCTTGCTTTATGGCTACCTGTGAGCAAGCAAATCTCAAGGCTGTATAATTTATACATTCTTTGATAATAAATTAATCTTGAATCTTGAATCTTGTCAATAAAAGCTGCCCATGTGGAAGCTGATCAAAGGACTTGCTGAAGTTTAAATAGGTCATGCCCACCACCTCGCCCTCATTAACATTAGTTATTTCTTCAAAAACTCAATCAAATTCATTATTCATGAGCTCCCAAGCACAAAATTATTTCAAATTTCCAGCTGCTACAGTTACTTGCTTTTATATTAGAGTCTTCAAATAGTTAATTAGTATATCAGTCAACTGTGAGATGTGATCTATGACCAGGAGATGTAAAGTGGTCATCTTGAAACCTTAGTTTATTGGCCTTCTTTCCTCCAAAATTTATGGACATTCATTAACTCGGTACACATCCCTCAAAGCGATTTCTAATAACACAGTATTGCAATAAGCATATATTTGATGCATTTTCTTAAAAACACTTCATTCAGCAGACATATTTGATTGTTTTGTTTCTTATAACAATAAACAGCCTGCCAAAACATCAAGAACAGTGAGGAGAAACAGTAAAATTGGGTTTCAGAAAAAAAAACAGAAATGAAAGCTGAGAAACATGAGAAGACTTCAAAGAAACTATGTAATGTGGACAAATTAGTGGGCGTACTACTTAAAGGTTATTATTTTGAATTTGCTAATGCCTGCACCCAACAAAATATGTAAATGAGAATCAGGTTTAATATCACTGGCATAGATCGTGAAATTTGGTAACACAGTGGCAGCGCTGCAATGCAATGCGTGAACATATAGAAAAAAGTAAATGAATGCAGTAAGTATATTAAATAGTTAAATTTAAAATAGTGCAAAAACATTCATTTATGAGAAGTAAAATTAAGAGGATACGTGCTATTCTTGATCAAAATTACCTCATTTAATCTGAAATTTTCACCATATACCTCTATAGCTAGAAAAAAAATTTCAGCCTGCTAGTTATCACCTTCATTTGCAACAAGGTGGCTTAAATTAATTTTAGTTTATTAGCAGCAGTAGGAGTTAGAAATTCATACCAAAATTGAATTATCATTTAGTGACCACTTTCGGTGAATCGAATAACATTGTATAACTTCATTTCCACTGAGGAATAGGAAAATCCCAGGCCACATTACTATTTGAGATGCATATGATAGTTAGAAAGAGTAAAGCTGCTTTAAAATACTGTGTAACCTGATGAAGGAGTTAAGAATGCATTTTATTTTTAATGCTTTAATTTGACTTTTACTTTGATCTTTCCACAAATGGTTACCTTCTTTGTTAGAATACAGATAAAAGACAAGCAAAAATTTGCTTTAAAATTAATATTAGAGGAATGGCACACATCCCACACAGATTTACCTCAAACATTAACGGGTCATAGTTTTGGAAATATTCACTGCATTGCAAACGGCTCAATTAACTTTCAAAGGATGGCGAGTCGAAATTGCTTTGTACACATACTTAGTTAAGTTATAAAAGCCAATGTCTGCCAAATTGCCATGTGTGGTTATATTGGTAAATTTACTTTTCTCATGGTTAGATTCCAACACAAAGTCATTAATTTATTTTTCACTATTTGAGGGAAATATGCAAAAAGAATGTGGCATAGAAATTTGATCCATCAGCATGCAAAATATTAATGTTATTGTAGTTTGTGCAGGAAAATTGTGTTACCATTTAGATTTCATCAGCAATCCTTTCTGGGTGAAGGCATGCCATATAGAATATTGGCCAAAGAATTTGCTTTCAATTCATCTGAACATGGTTAATGTCTTCTTGCATACCTAATTGCATTGTTTGTTTCCTTTCTTACAAACACGTCAACGCTCCTGGTTGCAAACTACCACGCTACTTGAATATCATAAAATACCCAGAAGCATGTCACACTATATTCCATAGCGAGAAATGATTTACACTTGTGCCTAATGGTCTATTTCTTTGCTGGACAAGTATTTACCCCTGAATCTGTAGGTGCATCCCTGACTCCCAGCGAATGTGTATAGGTATGGTGTAATCTCTCAGTTTGAAATACTGTACAGTGAATTTCTATTTAGCATTATTAGCCACAGCCAGTACAACTTACTCCATTTTAAATAAAATTGCATTCTACATCCGTTCAACTAATGAAGAGCTGCAGCAAACCAATTCACAAGCACGAGAAAATCTGCGGAAGCAGGAGATCCAAAGAAACACACACACAGAATCCTGGTGCAAAACAGGATTAGGTACTATTGTACCTAATCATCAGGATCCAAGTTCCAACTTCTTAATTCAAAGTGAGGGTGGGCTTGGCTAACCATGCGGACTTGGTGGGGTTAAGGGGTGAGGTGGGGTATGGTAGCATTAATTACTTTGCCAGGTAAACCAGCCATGGGGTGACTCTGTAAGTGAAATAAGCCAACTACGTTTAAGATTAATATTTCACATTTCCTTGTGGGCCACTGGGCCTCACAGAGAAACCCTTTTTCCTTTGCACGGAGCAGACCGCAGGTCCCACAACCCACATTGCCTCAGTCACATCCATTGTCCTATTCACACGCATGTAAACTCCAAAAAGAAGCCGCCACACTCAAGTATCCATGATGCTGAGATATATCCTAGGATGCGCTTCGTCACATCACCAGTGGTGTAACCTGGGGTTATTGGGTGTTTCAGGTATTTCAACATCAAACATTTTTGCCCAGGCGACCCGGCCAGGGTTGATAAAGTCGTGGCTTGCGTTCCCACAGCATTGGTCTGTGGGTCACATATGTTGACCAGTAGCCATCTGGAGGCTCGCTCAGCAGCTTCTGTGACACTCCCTATGGCTCTTTTCTTTTTGCAGCCCGTGTAATTCTGCCAAGAAGAGAGTAGGTTCTGCACAGTAAGCAGCCAGCAGAACCTCTACACCCCACCTCTATGGGTGTGCACCCTTGTCTCTGGCACCTGCTCTACCAGCTCCTGGTATTCGGCTTTCTTATGCTCAAACATATCCTCCCAAAGAACTGTTGGTTCTCCCATGACCACCTGCTTCGAGGTTGCTGACAGAATGACCATGTCAGGCCTCAGGGAGGGTGATGCGATGAAGTCAGGGAACTTTAATTGCTTGCCGAGATTAACTTTCAGTTGCCAATCAGATGCCGTGGTGAGTGAGCCTGCTGCTGATTTGGCTGAGGCTGTGTAAAATGTGGCAAAAAGCTATGACTCACAGCTCCGTTCCACTGAACAGATGTGGAGAACCAGTCTATTATTTAAACATAACCTTGCTGTAAAGAGCAGCAACTCCTCCATGTCACAAACCTGCCGCGTTCTTTGCTTGGAACTTCCTCCTGGCGTGCCCCATGGCTCCCCGTTAATATTGCAGTCTTTGCCTTTGCTGCAGGGATCTAGAAGGGATTGAAGTCATAACAATGTTGATATAATTATTTAGTGGGAACACGGAAGAGGAGGGTGTCCATTCTGCTGTTAAAACTTACTCTACCATTCAATTTCATCCTGGCTGACTTAATTCCGTCTCCGTTCCCTAGTCCCATATTTCATGGTGCTGTTATATAACCATGAACTAACTAGATGTTGCAAGGTTCTATTGGTCTTATTTTAGCAGATTTCATGTACAAAAGCTTCAGAGTTCTATTGCCTTTTGTATGAACATACCTTTTTTAATATTACAGATTTTAGGGTTTATCTCTTTGCTAAGGATTTCCCTTCCAAGTTAATGCTCTCTAACTACCCAATTAACTATTTTAATGATCAGCCTTAATCTTTTATTCTCAAGGGAATACTTTGCGGAAATATAAGACTGCACAACCTCTACTCATTTCAAGATTAAGTTTGACTACGTTGCCAGAAATTCATCCTGACCAGTAGCTTCAAAGGTGCTACGTTGTGATGACAGGATGTTAAACTCTGTCACCATGGAAATGAATTTTGAATGCAGAACAGAACACAACCAACATGGTGCATTTCTCTACTGGAATTCAGTTACTAGGCATCTGAAAGTAAAGGTGAAAAATAACATTCAAAGTAGCTGGTACAACAATGAGAATGAGTGCCTATATCACCGAGTTATTCAAAGTAGAAACATAAAGATGATGGACTTTCTGTCTCTGTCATTTTCAGTCATGGTCAGTATTTTCCTGCCTACTGTAAGATGGACAGCTGTGATTGGAAGCCAGCAGAGGTATAGAAAATGATTAGAAAAGCAAGTTATATGTTGATCTTTGTGTCATGCCTTGGTTAAGATTTTTACTGCTATGATGTAGGCATTTCATTCTAGCAGTTCTGTAAAAGCTTTTAAAATCTTTGGGGTTTTTGGCTAAAGATAAGGGGCCATGATGTTCAACTTGCGAACATTGTGTCAGCCAGTCAGGATGGTGGAATTAAGAGAGGTTCTAGAGAAAGCTGTGTGGAAGGAGATTTATAACGGTCATTGGTGAGGTTCGAGGTCTTTCTGGCAGGAGCTGTGGAGAGAACAGGAGGAAAGATGGCCAAGGATGCGTTAGGAAGAAATGTCCTTGTTGCACAAGGAGCTTTGTGCAGATGAATGGCTCCAAGGAGGAAGGGCCGACACGTCCGAGAGAGCACCAGTTTGTTCAATGTGGATTTTGAGTGGCGTTAGGGATGTGGTGTCACACAGACTGTGAGTTCAGTGTGAGCTTCAATCATACGTGCATATTTGGACTGGGTTAACTGTAATGGGCTCTTTTATTTTTTTCTTTCCTTTTCTTTTTCCTGCTAACTGTTCCATAAAGCTGAAATTTGTGAGTATACTTTCTTCATAATTTTATGTAGTGTGCGATCTGTTATTTCTTGCCGACCGACAATTGTGTAAAGGCTGTATTTACGCAGCATTCATTCAAATCAAAGTTTCTTTAATTGGAACCTAATGACGTTCCTGTTTGGCTGAACTCCAAATCAAACTGACCCTAGACATATATTGCTTATGAAAGTTGGCCTTCTCACCATTGAGTCCCATGGCTGTTACCAGAGCGGGCAACGAGCCAAGTTTTGCACACAAGCCTGCTGAGGGGACTTCACTTGTAACAAGAGAATTGGAGTAAGGAGTAAAGGTATACATGATGTTGGTGTGCTTACATCTCGAGTATCGTATTCAGCTGTGGTCTTTTTATCTATGAAAGGATATGCTTTCCATAACATGGGTTGCAGCAAAAGTTGATCAGGCAGGGTCCTGGGATGCTGGGACAGTCATATGAGGGGTCAATAGTCCAGGTATTCATAACAACTTTGAAGAATTAAAGGGGATCTAATTTAAATCTACAAAGTTCTGATAGATTGGATGTGGGGAGAGTGTTTCCTCAAGCTAAGTGTCCATAATGAAGGGGTGTCTATCTAAGGATACAGGATAAGTGTTCAGGATTGACAATGGGATTAGTGTAGGTAGTTCTCATTGTCAGTATTGAAGAGTTTTGCCGAAGGGTCCATTTCTGTTTGTACAACTCTACGACTCTATAGTGACTCACACAAAATGCTGGAGCAACTCAGCAGGTCAGGCAGCATCTATGGAGAGAAATAAACTGTCGATGTTTGGGGTTGAGAAGCTTCATCGGGTCTGGAAAGGAAGGGGGAAGAAACCAAAATTAGAAAGTGTCTATGATTCTACTTTATGGCTCCATTACATGAAGAGAAATTTCTTCACTCAGCGAGTCATGAACTTATGGATTCCTCCAGCACAAAGTGTCATACAGGTTGAGTTCCCTAAGATGTTTGTTGTGGAGTTAGTCAGATTTCTGGACTCAAAAGGCATTAATGGACAAGGAAGAGAATGGCAATATGGTAGTGAGGGTGATGATCAATCAGGATCACACTAAATGTTGGAGCAGACAAAGAGCCGTATGACATAACATTTCTAGCTTCCTATGCTTCTTCCACAACTCACAAAAAACCTTGAAAAACCTTTGTAAGAGATCACATCTGTTTCGTTCTCCAATGTGATTGAAGATATCAATAAGCCAGAGAAGGAATGAGGAGTCCTGAAGGCAGATATTGAAGTTTGTAGACAGATTATTACAATGGGAATTTTGCACCAGCATGAACAAGTGCCAAAGCTGATTTTCAATTATTTTGTTCTCCAATCAGGAGAGATGTTTCTACTTGCTGGGAAGAAGAGTACTAAATGCTATCAGTAAAACATGATTCGGCATGGCATCTAAAATTTTGACAAACTTCTATGGATGTGTAGTGGAAGGTATATTTACTGGCTGGATCACAGCCTGGTATTGAAACACCAAAGTCATTGAATGGAAATCCTACAAAAAGTAGTGGATATGACCCAGTCCATCATGGGTAAAGCACATCTACACAAAACACTGCCACAGGAAAGCAGCAACCATCATCAGAAACCCCCATCATCCAGGACATGCACTCATCTTGCTGATGCCATCAGAAAGAAGGTACAGGAGCCTCAGGACTCACACCACCAAGTTCAGGAACAGTTACTACCCCTCAGCCATCAGGAACTTGAACCAAAGGGGATAATGTCACTCAACATCACTCGGCCCATCATTGAACTGTTCCCACAACCAATGGGCTCACTTTCAAAGACTCTTCATCTTATGTTCTTAATATTTGCTACTTATTTATTATTATTATATATCTCCTTTTGTATCTGCACAGTTTGTTGTCTTTTATGTGTTGGTTGCACACCCGTTGGTGCAGTCTTTCGTTGATTTTGTTATGTTTATTATTCTATGGATCTATTGACTATGCCTGCAATAGAATGAATCTCAGGGTTGCATATGGTGACATATTTATACATTGATAATAAATTTATTTTGAATTTTAAACTTAAAGTAAAAAAGATATTGAGAGAATAAAAATTTCTTATCCAGAAAGTGGTGAATTCCCCAAATTTACAATGGTGGCTCTGACCAAATTCACCTCAGAGAATGGCAAAGGCTCTGGGATTATTATCCTGATAAGAGCCAGACATGAAGATAAGAGAGGTGCTTTGAGCTAAACATAAATAGTGAAATGAACTGATAGCAATCAATGCCTGCTTCTAATCTGCTGATATTATGGAGCACATAACACATTTGATAAAGTGCCCTACATGAGGCAGATTAACAAGATGAAGTCCTATGGTGTTACAGGGAATATACTGGCATGGATAGAGGAATGGCTGACAAGCAGGAGCAGCAAGTGGGAATAAGGGGGGCCTTTTCTGTTTGGCTGCCGGTGACTAGTGGCATTCCTCAGGGACTGTTGTTTTTCACATTGTTTGTCTATGATTTGAATTATGGAATTGGTGGCTTTGTGGCAAAGTTTGTGGATGATATGAAGATAGGTGGAAGCATAGGTAGTGCTGAGGAAGCAATGTGATTGCAGCAGGATTTAGACAAATTGGAAAATGGGCAATAAAATGGCAGATGGAATACAGGGTTGGGAAATGAATGACAATGCATCTTGGTAAAGGGAACATTGGTGCGGACTATTATCTAAATGGGAAGAAGGATCAAACACAAGAGGTGCAGGGGGACTTGAGAGTCCTTGTGCAAGACTCCCAGAAGGCTAATTCACAGGCTGAGTCTGCGGTAAAGAAGACAAATCAACGTTGTGATTTATTGCAAAGGAGGTAGAGTATAAAAGCAAGGAGATAAAGCTGAGGCCTTATAAGACATTAGTCAGGGCACACTTGGAGTATTGTCAACAGTTTCTGGCCCCATATATCAGAAAGGATGTGTTGTCATTGGAGAGAGTCCAGAGGAGGGTTCACGAGGATGATTCTGGGAATGAAGAGGATTAACATACGAGAAGTGTTTGGCAGCTTTGGGCCTGCACTCACTAAAATTTAGAATGCGGCCGGGGGGGGGGGGGGATCTCATTGAAACCTACGGAATGTTGAATGGACTAGATAGGGTGGATGTGGAGAGGATGCTTCCTATGGTGGATGGGGTATCGAGAACTAGAGGGAACAGCCTTAAAAATTGAGGGGCGACCTTTTAGAACTGAGGTAAGGAGGAATTAGTTTAGCCAGAGAGTGTAGAATCTGTGGAATGCTCTGTCACAAACTGCAGCAGAGGCCAAGTCTGTGGGTATGCCTAAGGTGGAAATTGATAGTTTCCTGATCGGTCAGGGCACTAAAGGATATGGCGAGAAGGCAGGTGTAAGGGGTTGAGTGGGATCCAGGATCAGCCATGATGGAATGGTGGAGCAGGCTTGATGGGCTGAATGGCCTAATTCTGCTCCTACATCTTATAGTCTTACGGTCTAACACTGTCTCTGTGATCCATCACTTAGAAGCAAATTTGGAATATTATGTCATCCCAATTCAAAACGAACGATAATTGGATGGAACTGATTCATTGGTACTGTTCCTAAAACCGCATCTGTTGAATTAATTAATTTCAACCATGCATGATATTTACTTCATCATATGTACTGCTGTTACTGAATCATGTTTTCCACAATTGTGTAACATCAGCTCCAGCTAAGATAAATGATTATTGATACCTTTGTGGAAACAGGACACTGAACCTCCTTTCAATATGAATGTAGGTCTACAGCATTTCAGGTCTATGTAAAATGTGGCAAAACTCATTTTACATTGGGGTGTAGTGTCAAACTGGTTACTATTGCTAAGCCCATTCAATAATCAGAACTGTGTAGAACTGAGTTTGGAGCTACACTTCAAGCATGCATTCCATTCCATTCAAAAAAAGTAAAGCGTCCATGCAAATAATGGAAAAGTCTCTCATATATTAATCTCCTGCTGAAATTTCTCAGCTAATATCCTTGCCAGTTACTTGATGCTACTGATTTCAGTCCCTCCATTATCTGATATATTTGAATTACCAGCATTAATTTAGAAAACAAGCTTTATCAGGAAGTGCAAAATGGATGCTAACCCAATGGAATTTATTCCACTGTTTTAACAGCCTGAAAATCAACATTTGGGAGTTAGGTCATGCTAATAAATAGGATACCATCTATGTCCTGTAGGGACATGTTGCATTCTCTATTTTTACAACAAGTATCATGAATAAAATAAATACAAAATACTTTTAAAGTGATTTTCTCAGTTCACATTTCACTTTTTGGTAAAAGAGGAGGAAAAATGAAATGGAATTAGTTCAACATAGATAAAGTGCGCCAAATGTGTCACCTTATAATCTCGTCTCAAAACAAATTATATTTTGCAATGGTACATAAAGTTCAGACTGAATTGGCTAACTCCTTTATATTACAAATTGACTGGGGAGAAATATTTGTTTCTTGTAAGCAATCAGTTACCTCCAATAAAAGCTACACCCACAAGAAAATGAGCAATATAATTTTGCAACAGTAAAGAACAACTGTTTCAAATTATCTTCAAGGAAATCATTGAAAGCATAGCAACTTTTAAAAATAGCTTAAATTTAGATTATAAGTCCATGATACGTAAGAACAGAATCAGGCCATTCAGCTCATCAAGTCTGCTCCACCATTCATTCATGGCTGACTTATTTTCCCTCTCAACCCCATTCTCCTACCTTCACCCCATAACCTTCGACATACTTATTAATCAAGAATCTATCAAACTCTCCCTCAAATATACCCATTGACTTGGCCTCCACAGCCATTGGTAGCAAGAATTCCATGGATTCACCACACTCTTGTTAAATCAATACCATTTCATCTCTGTTTTAAAGGGACATCCTTCGATTCTAAATCTGTGCCCTCTGGTACTAGACTCCACTACTATTGCAAACATCCTCTCCATATTCATTTTATCCAGGCCTTTCAATATTCAGTAGATTTCAATGTAAATCCCCCTCATTATTCTAAACTCTAGTGAGTACAGGGCCAGAGCCATCACACACTCTTCATGCATTGACCCTTTCATTCCCGAGATAATTATAAACCTCCTCTGGACCCTCTCCAGTGCCAACACATCCTTCCATAGATCTGAGGCCCCAAACTGCTTACATTACACCAAATGTGGTCTGATTAACACCTTATAAAGTCTCACCATTACACCCTTCTTTTTATATTCTGGTCCTCTCAAAATGAATGCTAACATTGCAGTTGCCTTCCTTACTACTGATTCAACCTGCAAGATAGCATTAAAGGAACCTTGTACTAAGACTCCCAAGTCCCTTTGCAACTCCAATTTTTCAATTTGCTCCCCGTTTAGAAAACAGACTATGCTTTTATTCCTCCAACCAATGTGTATGATCATACACTTCCTTAACCTATTGTCGTTGATCTATCCTGCCTGTTACTTCATAAAAAAAATTCCACCAGATATGTCAGGCAAGATTTTCCCTTTAGGAAACCATGTGGACTTCGGCCTATTTTGTCATGTGATTCCAAGTTTCCCGAAACCTCATCCTTAATAAAGGACTCAAGCACTGAAGTCAGGCTAATTGGTCTATAATCTCCTTTCTTTTCCCTCCCTCCCTTCTTAAAAAGTGGAGTGACATTTCTGATTTTCTAGTTCTTTGAAACCATTCCAAGTGATTCTTGAAAGACCACTATTAATGCCTCTACAATCTCTTCAGCCACCTCTTTCAGAATTGTGGGGTATAAACTATCTGGTTCAGATGACATTTCTGTCGTTGACTTTCAGCTTCCCAAGCACTTTCTTCTCAGTAATATCAAATACACTCATTTCTGACCTCTGACTCTCTTTCATTTCTGGGCTGTTGCTGGTGCTTTCTACGATGAAGACTTAATACTTACTCCGTTTGTCTGCTGTTTCTTTGCTACTCATTACTAACTCTGCAACATCATCTTCCAGCAGTCCGATTTCCACTTTTGCTTCTTCTTTGCTCTTTATATATTGGGAAAAAAAAACACTTTTGGTGTTCCGAAGAAGGGTCTTGGCCCAAAACGTTGACTATTTACTCATTTCCATAGATGCGGCCTAATCTGCTGAGTTCCTTCAGCATTTTGTGTGTGTTGCTTTGAATTTTCAGCATCTCCAGACTTTCTCATGTTTTGCTGTCCTCTTTTATATTCACTTCATGGATGATCTTTTCTTACCTAATTACTTTTTTTAATTGTCTTCTGTTGGTTTTAAAGGCTTCTTAATCCTCTAGATTCCTACTGTTTTTTTGCCAAATTGCATCTCTCTTTTACTTTTAGGACATCATTGACTTCCCTTATCAGTACATTTGCCTCATCCTCTGTTAGAATGTTTCCTCTTATTTGGAATGAACCAATCCTGCGCATTCTGAATTACTTTCAGAAACACATCCATTGCTGCTCTATTGTCATTTCTGTTAGTGAGTCTTTCCAATCGAATACAGCCAGCTCCTCTCTCATGTCTCTTTACTGACCCTTTACTCAAGCTGTGATACTAATACATCTAATTTTAGCCCTTCCCTCTCAAAATGCAGGGTGAATTCTATCATATAATGATCACTGCCTCCCAAGTGTTCTTTTACCTTAAGCTCACTGTTCAAATCTGGTTCATTGCATTAAATTGAATACTACAAATTCCTTCTCTTGGAATCCAATACCAACCAGATTTTCCCAATATACCTACATATTGAAGTACCTCATGAGCATTGTAATATTATCATTTTTATATCCCTTTGTAATTTGTACACCATATCCTTGCTACCATTTGGAATCCCATCAGGGACTTAAGTTTCTTAACTCTACTCGCAAGTATTCTACATCTTCTGGTCCTATGTCACTTCTTTCTTATGATGCCAACAGAGCAACCCCACCCCCTTTGACCAATGGCCTGTCTTTTTGATAAGATAGGCTTCATTAGATGTTTGACTCAAAGCTGTGATCTTCTTGCAACCACAATAGCCCTGCAGGCTATTTCATAATTTGGCATGTTATCACATAGTACAAAATACTAACAATATAAAATGTTATTCTCACTTCCTGAAGACCAGGAATAAATTACAACCCATCTCCCTGTTGCCAAGGGATATCCCTATCACCCATAGCAACCCAAAAGTTATGATGTTTATAGATTTTGGCTGGTGAAGTTATAAGATCTCACAAGCCAGAAATGTATCCTGTTTGAATCATTATTGTAAGTGACACTGGCAAGACCAGCATTCAGTACAAAGAATGAGTGTAGTCAATTGAAGAGTGAAGGAGAGAGCTGTGGAGGTTAAAGAGAGTTGGTGAGCTATAACAATATATGGTCCAGATGAATGGACAGATCTTCAAATGCCATATCCCTCCAAGTATACCACTGCTGAATTATGAAGCCACTTACCACAAATTGTGCATGTAACTACGTCAGGCATGTTTGAGCACACTGGAGACTTTTCCTAGTGGAAGTTTCCTCAAAGGGAAATTGTAATAAGCTCTTCTGGATAAGATTTGTCATACAATATGTGTTTTTTTTCCCACCAGTGTTACACATACATACACATTGATATAATCCGAATGCACAATACTGTCTGTTTCTTTAGACTAACAATTGGAGTGATAATGTGCAAACAGCAACCTTCAGGGTTAACCTTCAGAAAAATCTTGACTAAATCATGCAGCAAGGTGGCATGGAAATGTGAATTAAAAGGTCCTCGATGAAAGAAAAGTGTAACAGTCTGTATTTGCTAGCTCATTTTTTTAAATGTTCTGCGCATTTCCTGCATCATGTCTCAGTCCCACAGAGTTTATTGCAATTTTTCACAGTGTTGGTACAAGCTGTGATCTTGGCAGAATGAAGAGTCACTGAGGTTTATTCAGTTATAAAAATAAAATCTCTTCAAATCACGGCCATTCATGGATAATCTCAGCTCAACTCGTGCCTGAGTGCTTATAATTTTCATCTGTCTTACAGGACCATTGATATAAAAAAGAATGCCTTTTATATGAAGCAATGAGCAGTCAACTTCACCTGGTTAAAATACAGTGCTGGGCCCAACCCAATCACAACTGAATGCTTTAGCATAAAGTTAACTTCCATCAGATTTGCGCCAGGTAGGCAAATTCGAATGAACTACAAACCCTACAGTGGCAAGGGGCTATTGATCTAAGCCAATGAACAGGAGGTGGTATTTACTGTGAAGACGTGTTACTCTCTCCTCTGTATTTTCTTATGCCTCAGTGGCATTCTGATAGGCTATTCAACCACCCACCACTCAGGCCATGCTCTCTTCTCACTGCTGCCGGCAGGTAGAAGGTACAAGAGCCTCAGGACTCGCATCACCAGGTTCAAGAACAGCTACTACCCCTCAACCATCAAGATCTCGAATAAAAGGGGATAACTACATTTGCTTGCCCCATCATCGAGATGTTTCCCACAACCAACGATCTCACTTTAATAATTCTTTATCTCATGTTCTGGTTTTTTATTGCTCTTTTTATATTTCCATTTGTCGAGTTTGTTGTCTTCTGCAGTCCGGTTGATCTTTCATTGATCCTGTTATAGTTATTATTCTATAGCTTCGTTGAGTATGCCCACAGGAAAATGAATCTCAGGATTCTATATGTTAAGGTATACAGTATGTACTTTGATAATAAAATTCATTTTCAACTTTGAACTATGTTCTTTAAGGCTGAACAGGAAACTGTCATGGTCCTGGCTGGCATTTCCCACCTTTTCCCTTTCCTCCCTAATTGGTCCTTAATCCCCACACTTGATTCCCAATCTTTCCCAATTCCTCTCAATCACCAGCACCTGGTTTCCATTAGCCACCAGAGGATAAGACCCCGACAGCTCCGGTCAGTCCTTGCCAGATTGTTGGTTGACTCTCAGAAAGAGAGGAACCTTACTCCAAGTCTTCAACCCCGTATCTCCATGAATCAAGCCTCCCTAGTCCTGACTCAGCCTGGTCTCGATTCTGCCTCCTGATCCTGCCTCCGTGTCAGAGTCCTGCACCTGGGTTTGTTCTTCCTGCCACGTCCCTGTAACAGAAACAACCTGTTAAAGGAACTCTGTCCTTTGAGCAGCATTTGTGGGAGAAAAAGAATTGTCAATACTTTGGGTCAAAATCCTGCAAATTGAAACTCTGGCAATTCCTTCCTCTCACTCCCACACTCCGCTGCAGATGTTGCTCAGTCTCCTGAGTTCCTGCTGTAGATTGTGTGTTGCTCAAGGTAAGAATCCATGGTATTACAGGAAAGATACTAGTGTGAATAGAAGATTGGCTGACTAGCCGGAGGCAAAGAGTGGGAATAAAGGGGCCTTTTCTGGCTGGGTGCTGGTGACTAGTGGTGTTCTGCAGTTGTCAATGTTGGGAGCGCGCAGGGATCCTGCAGAAGGATTTAGACAGATTAGGACAATAGGCAAAGAAATGGAATTTGGAACATAGTGTTGGAAAGTGTATGGTCATGCACTTCAGTAGAAGGAATAAAGATGTAGACATGTGGGGAGAAAATTCAAAAAGCAGAGGTGCAAAGGGAGTTGGCAGTCCTTGTACAGGATTCCCTAAAGGTTAACTTGCAGGTTGAGTCGGTGGTAAGAAAGGAAAATGTAATGTTAGCAATAATTTTGGGAGGACTAGAATATAAAAGCAATGAAATAATGTTCAGACTTTATAAGGCATTGGCCAGACTGCACTTGGAATATTGTGAGCAGTTTTGCGGCTCTTATCTAGAAAAGGTGTACTGGCATTGGAGAGGGTCCGGAAGAGATTCATGAGAATGATTCTAATAATGAAGGCTTAACTTATGAGGAGCATTCGATGGATCTGTACTGACTGCGGATTAGAAGAATGGGGGCGGGGATCTCAATGAATCCCATCAATTATAGAAAGGCCTAGATAGAGTGGACGTGGAGAGGATGTTCCCTATAGTGGGGAGTCTATAGCAGGAGAAATTGCAAGCAGTTTCAAACTTCAGGGTGTGCACATCTCGTACAACCTCTCATGGTCCCAGTACACATTCTAGATAAGCTGGAAAGCTCACCAAAGCGTCTACTTTGTGAAGAGGCTGAAGAGAGCTGGACTACGCGCATCTATACTTGTATCATTGCACAGACGCGCAATGGAGAGCACCCAAATGCTGCATCACTGCATGAATTGGAAACAGCACTGTAGTGGCCAGGAAGACTCTTCAAGAGGTAATCAAAACTGCCCGATGCATCACAGGCACCAAACTACCTGATATCAAGGACACTTAACAGAAAGGTGTTGGAAAGACCCCAGTACAGTATGAAGAAACCTACCCAGCTTGCTCATGGACTGTTTGCCCCAATCCCATCAAGTAGAAGGAGGCTGTGTAGGACCAGAACCACCAGACTCAAAAACAATTACTTTTGCTAAGCAGCAAGGCTGATCAACACTCCACTCACTAACCCACCCTCCCACCACTACTTTATCATTTCCTGTCAGTCACCTTATGTACATACAGTCCTGTGCCTAGCATCACTTTAAGAACAATCAATCCATGTATATAAACTATCTTATCTGTTTATATTTATTATGTTTTTTATTATTCTGTTCTTTATCTTACTGTGTCTTTTCTGTGCTGCATCAGATTCAGAGTAACAATTATTTTGTTCCCCTTTATACTTGTGTACTGGAAATGATATTAAACAATCTTGAATCTGGGACCAGAGGGCACAACCTCAGTGTAGGGGGACATCCCTTTAGAACAGAGATGAGGAGGAATTTCTTTAGCCAGAGGGCAGAGAATCTGTGGAATTCATTGCCACAGTCTGTGGTGAGGAAGGCAAATGCAATGCTAGCATTCATTTTAAGAGGACTAGAATATAAAAACAAGGATGGAATGCTGAGGCTTTATAGGACATTTGTCAGGCTGCATTTGGAGTTTTCTGAGGAGTTTAACGCCTCTTATCTAAGAAAGGGTATGCTGACATTGGTGGCGAAGTCATCAGGTTTAAAACAGAGTTTGACAGGTCCTTGATTAGCAAGGGTGTCAAAGGTCTCAAGGGAGAATGGCTTTGAGAGGAATGATAAATCAGCCATGATAGAATGGCCTAATTCTGTTCTTATGTCTTATGATCTTATGATGCTCCTCCCTCCTTTGCAATACCATAAGAAATAATATCTCTTTTGCAACAACATAAATAAAACAATAAAGAATGATGAGTAGCTTGGAAATTAAGAATGAAATCACAACAATGACCACAGATGATGCTATAAGAGATAAGCTGACATTGGGATCATTATAGAAGGAATAAAGAAACAGGAAGAGATCCCTTCTATCGATTGTCATGGCAACGTTCATGAAAACAGAACTTAGACAAACTGGTAACAAAGACAGGATGTCTTTAATAAAGAAATTGGGAACCAATTCATATCTTAAGAGTTGTGAATTCCTCAGGCTCATTTAATACAGCAATCTACAACAAAATGTCCCTGAATCAAGACACAAATTATATTGGATTAGTAAAGAATACTGAGCCAGATTTTCTAGTCTGATGATTTCTGAGCATTTATTCAGCGATGATCACAATATGATAGCACCCAATATATAATGAAAATGAGAAACATAAACTACTGGACTTCTAGATCTGAACCAGATGAAGTCTCTTTAGATGAAATAGATAAATGGACAAATCTGCTCATGGAAAACACAATAGTATAGAAATTACCGGTGTCAGAAAGAATTTAATCTCATTCAGAACCATCTTGTATCTCTTAAAGGACTAGTGTAATATTGCATATAAGGAGTTACGGAAATGGCCAGCAACATGGAATAAAATTGTCACAACTGCAGACACTGTCATGGTTTCTGGGCAGAGGACAACAATCACGCAAGTGAAAATGGACACATTCCAGCAAATTAGGGATTCTGGCAATTGTATTTAATTGTCTTTCTTGTGTCTCAGCCTTGTCAAATATTGACTGAAGCACAGCGACAACAATGCTTCCTGCTTACCTTATTCCATGTTCTGGGAAAGAAGTTATTATTAAAATTGAATGAACTGTTTGTTCTGTGTTGAAATCTCTTCCTCTGCACTTGGCCTTCACTGAATTCCAGTCAAAAATAACTTCATAAGCTTGAACACCGAAAGACATACGAATAACAGCAAAAGGTAATAGAAAAAATTACTGAAGGAGTTACAAGGGTTATCAAAATCCCACATGGTTATTTTGGGAAGAGTGGTGATCAGGTGCAATGTAGACTCCTTGAAAATCAATAGTGGTCTAATTGCAAATGAAAGCTAGATAATGGCATTAATGCTGACTGATTATATTGCATCAGTATTTACATCAGAAGAATAGGGTAGCATCTTGGACATTTCAAAAAACTTAGCACTGAAACAGGCGCTCTACTGCAACCAATATAAAGAAAACAATGACACCAATCCTGGCCTTGTTTCATCCCCAAAGCTTATTGCTTATGAAATGCTTTGTCTTCCATTGCAAAGGTCCTTGGTGGTTGTGGTAAACTATGTATACCTGTCTGGACACGCCCCTCTGCTGACTGCTCCTGTGGCTCCTCCCACAGACCCCAGTATAAAGGCACTGCTCAGTCTCCGAGATGTCATGCTCCCTTTTTGCTGCTAATAAAGCCTATTGTTCACTTCCTGTCTCCAAGAGTTATTGATGATGCATCAGTGGTGAAACCACAAGAAGTAATAGAGTATCATTGGTGAATGATAGAGTTATGTACGATTCTGGGAAAAGGTTAATAGGGTAGTTATTTTTGCTGGCTAGTTCTGGGATTGTCCAGAAATTTGATGGAGGGGAAACAGCTGTTCCTGAATTGTTGAGGGTGCTTCTTCAGGTTCCTGTACCCTATGATAATAACACGATGGTAGTATTAAGAAGAGGGCATGTCCCAGATGGGGAGGGTCATGAATGATGGATGCCGCCTTCTTCAGGCACTGCTTCCTGTAGTTGTCCTTGATGGTGGGAGGGTTGAAGCTGACTGTGTCTGCCAGCTCTTGCAGTCCTGTGCAAAGGAGCTTCCATACCAGGTGGTGATGCAACCAGTCAGGGTGATCTCCACAGTGCACACAGTATATGGACATTTGCTAGAGTACCTGATGGCATACAAAACCCAAGCAAAGCAGAGCCTATGGCATCCCTTCTTCATGATTGATCCTTGCTGAGATGTTAAAAGACAAGTTGCTCCCTGAAGCTTGATTGATTTGGCTTCCTACTGAAGGCTCATTGCCCCTTATCCTCTTCTCCCCTTGGTCTGCATGTCCAGTCATCGTTACCTTGTCATGTTACATTACCAGCACTGGCAGCACAAGCATTTTCCTAAAACCTTGATGTAAGGATACATAATCCTTCCTTGGGCAAAGCTACTCCCTGTAGTGTTTTATAAAGTCCGGAAAAGTATTGACAGTACCTTACCTCAACAAATGCTCCATAAATCCATCAGCAACCAACCTGCAACAATAATTGCCATACTTTCAAATAGTGGGGGGTCTTGCCAGCTGCTATCTGCCGGTTTTGCCTTGTGTGTGCAAACACATGGCACTAGCTGCTTCGTTGTGTTCCAATTTGGCACTGCTGATGTCAAATCAATATTACACATCTATTAATATCACATCTTCCCTACGTTGCAAGCTTCTTGTGTACAAAAGTGTTATATTTACTAGTCTCCTTCTGAATATTCAACAGGAACATCTCAGTCTATAACTATCCTGTGCATGCATGCATGCAATACTGGAACCAGATCTGCAGCTGCAGAGCCCAGCAGCTGAACTTTGTAGCCTAGAACTTTACAAAAGGAGTGCAAGCACTTAAGTCTGATTGACAGAGATGTTTTCTAAAGCCGATGTAATGATTTCCATTTCTAAATTCTAAATACAAGGCATCATGCTTGCTGCACTAAATTGTAAACTCACCTCAATGAGCAGAATTGCATTTTGTTGACATTGTGGCGACCCACTTCCTAGCGCACTCGAACCGGCTCACAAATAGCCAGCGCGCCGGCACAAAGGCCAGTCCCAAAAGGGCGCCAGGTCTGCTTCACCAACAAAGGGAAAAGCCTGCACGGGACTGTGAGTACGTGCCTCCGACAGCATCCGCGCCCGGGGAGGGCGGGATCAGGGAGGCTTTAAAGCGAAGCCGCGAAGTTCAAATAAAATCTTCTTTAACTGCAGTTTACCGACTCTGTGTCGTTATTTCAGCACTGCGTGTAGCACACCGCTACAACATGCTATTTTAGCTTTCATCACCTTCACACTGTGAATAACATTGTCTGGCTAAATTACATCAGAAGACCCATTTTAAACCTATTATTCTAATTGATATCAATAACTCAAATATTTCAATGTATCATCAATCACGTGCTGATTAAAGCTTTTTACTTCATCACCATATAGGATCAATGAATCATTTCTATTCCTATGGGAACATTGGGCATTCTTCCTTGGTGTAGTTCAGCATTAAAATCATCCGTACACTTGTTAGTTACAAACAAATGTGAATTTGGTTGTAATAATATCTACAATTAAAATAACAAAACACTTTATACTCTTAATTAGATATAAGAAAATCAGTCAAGTACAAATTCAAATGACCACTCTCTAAAAATAAAGATATAAAGAAAAATAAAACTATCCTAAGTTGATCTGCTACTTGCTCTTTTATTTCACAATGCAATGTAAAAGCAAGGGCATTGTAAGGACAGGTTTTTCACACTGTTTGTTCATTTGACTGCCGGCAGCACACAACAGCTGGAAGTACTGTACGTGTTGTAACAAAAGGTTGTGCGCTCACCAACAACAGCTCAATAGGCAGGGGTTACTGAATCTTTGAAATTTTGCATACAATGTTCCAGGCAATCTTTGTAGCAGTACTGAAATATAAAATACAGTTGTTCCAAATAGAATGAGAGGACATTCTACAATTGTCCCTGTGTCATTTTCTTTGAAAAATATATCCAAATTATTGTGCCCTTCTGCTCCTTCCCTATAGCCTGGCAAGTTTTGTTTACTTTTTCAAGGATACATATCTCTACCTTTCTTTCTTCCTTTGCTGTTTTTCTTAACACTAGTTCTCTGGGAACAATTTCTCGTCATCTATTCTGTCAATTAGGACCACGTTTATTGATTCTCCTCTCTGCAAATGAAGTCACCATTCTCTGAATATATAGCCATATTTAGTTACTTGTGCATTGTGTTTTATTGAGTTCCTTTTATATTTTTTGTGTTTTTTGTATTTTTATTGTGTTCTTTATACTTATTGTGCTTTTATGCTGCCTCAGATCCAGACTAACAATAATTTCATTCTCCTTTACACTCATGTATAAAAAGAATGACAATATACAATCTTGAATCTGAAACAATTTAGTTTCACTTGTCTCTGAACTAAACAATGGCCTTTTTGATATTTGAGCAAAACCACAGGTCGAATAAAAGTCCAATGAGGAAGCATTCCACATCCAGTATCAAACTTGGTGATTTGTTATGCAAAACCTCTTGTTACTTTGTTGAAAGTAATTATTTTGCAATTTGTCAGAAAGAAGTAGTCTATGTTCCATTCTGAACAGATCATATTGCAGGTGAGATGAGCCAAAACCATGCTGTGGCTATTTGTCAGTCACAGAAACATTATACATAAGTAAGGTGCATACTTGGAATGTTTCTTTATGTCCACATTTTAAAATTAAAAATGTGCAGCCCTTTGCTTGTTTACCTCAATAAATATTAATTTAGTTGCAAACTTCTGAGTCAGCAGCCCACTTCAAAAGCATTTTTGTCTTGAAGTTTCCTGGAACAGGCACCCTATAGGAAAAAAAAGCGAGGGGACTGTTGAATTTTACACACATCAAACATTGTTGCCTTTGATCACTTACTTGCACTGATTTGTGTTAAGAAACTGAAGCAATACTCCCGCTGTAGCAGCAGGGATTCGTGTATTTGAATCTTTTTGATGAAATCTATCAGCAATGCATAAAAACGCAAAGGCTTTGATAAAATATGGCAAGTATTTTGTTTAACCAGTTCACTTACATAAGGTAGAAAGCAAGAGCTAAGAACTTTGGAAAGAGAACCTTGTTAACACCCGATTTGATAATTGCCCTGAATTGTAATGCTTGTCCCTTGCCACAGAGTTGTGAGTGGCAAAAGTCAGGAAATTAAAAATAATTCAAAAATTAATAAATAAAGAATTTTATTTCCTAATATATATAAATGCTCTTGGGTGCACAGTCCAGCTGATGTACCTCCTAGTTGGGTGAGTTAGCCCAAAAAAATGAGTGAGTTCATAATGATTTTCAGTCTGAATCATTGATATTTGTTCGAATCTCAGAACTGTTCCTTGTGGTTATTCTATTGCAGGCAAACCACTGGTTCCTGAGAGAGGTGTCAACAAGATTAGTAATCTTTGTCTACAAAGGTTCATTCCCAGCTGTAAAATCCTTTGTGGGTTTCAAATTTCAAAAGGCTTTTTTATGACCTGGTTTCTGAAATTATGACTAATACATCAGCATCCATTTGGTTGGTGCCCTAATGTGCCATACATCTTGTGATAAAAGAGATCCATCTGGGGTTGCTTATACACAACGGAAGCTCGTTCTCAGGTAGGTTCACTTTCATCAAGATTCTGAAAATGAAAATGCCTGCTCAGGCTGACTAAACACGCATTACAATTTAGTAACTAAAATGGCGTTCAAAAACTTTTTTGAATCACCGAGCTATTCACTTGGAAGAAAATGCAGGTGAAATGATCTTAGTGCATCATTTGGCAGATCATCGCCCTTCAGTATTAAAGACTGAGGATCCATCACTATTGGGAAATCTCTGACAAGGCTGACACTCAACTCTGTTTGAATCCTAGTTGCATTTGTGGCCACTGTGCCAGACTTCCAAAATAGATTTATAATGACATTCCATTAGAGAGTGAAAAATCAACCCCCAAACAAATATATTGGTTAATTAACAGAATTGATAATACAGAAAACAGAAATAATAATCTGAGGAAGAGATTTCAAATCCCAATTGACATTTGAAAAAATGTAAATTCAGTTAATATATATAACTTGGAATAAAATGTTAATGTTAGTAATAGTGATCATGAAACAAAATTTAAAAGACCAACTGGTTCACCCTTAATAACTAAGTAATCTCCTATCCTTCCCTTGTCTCTTTTGAATGTGATTCCAGGTCTTTGTGATTAATTTTTCATCTAAAGTGGCCCAGCAAACCATTGATTGGTATCACATGAATACAAAAAAATTTCTTAACAAATACAAATTTAACAGTTTACATACATGGCTCAACCATCATCTCAAGGGCAATTAAATGTTGTCCTTGCCTAGAAAGCTCATATTTTGAGAATATTAAAAAGTATTTTGAGGCTATTCTAGTTATTCATGTGTCTTATTAACTCATTAGTAAACATTCAATAGGTTGTAGAAATCTTTGGCATATAATCCAACAAACGTATTCAGGAAGTGCATTGTCTTGCAACTGAACCATGCCCTTTGGCTGACCGGTGGTGGAGTGGCATCCACACTGGACTTTGAGGCAAACGGTCCTGAGTTTGAATCCGACTGGCCCTTTGCATGCTTTCCATCTGTGCTGGGTTGAGCGTCGAGCTAATAACTTGGCCTCATAAAAAAACAGAAAAGGCAAAAATGCCACCCGATGCACCACAAGGCACAAAAAGGATCAACAACAACTATGCCCTACCTCTGCTGTTAGCCCTTAAACTGAGAGGATTCCAGTGCTACTTGACCCTCTCCCTAGGATTTAAACAATGGATATTCACCAGATGACCAGCTTCTAAGTAGTTAATTTTGTAAGATATTGTCAAAAATAGGAATTGTATTAATTAAACACATGAATTAAGTTATTTTGATCGATCTATTATTTTAACCTCTCCTAATATGCTATTAACCAGTGTTAGGGTTAATGTTAGGGTTAATTCGAGACTGCCATTACAGGTCAGGAGTGGCTCACGTAATATTAGGGGACCGGAATGCGAGGGAGGGGGGGAGCGAAACTGGGGATTCCGCTACACCGAAACTACCAGTGTCACGCGATTCAGTAAACAAAAGAAACAGGTAACTCGTGAATGTATGGCATCGGGCCAATAAGATGGACACAAGTGCCCGATATTACCTAATATGTAGCGGGGGGTTGTGCTGGGGGGAAAAGGGATATAAATAAGAGCAGATTGTAAGGGGAAGTCGGAACGCGCCTTCTCCAGCGACTCCGTGGATTCACTGTGCCAGTTACGGATTCTGCAATAAACCCAAGTTTTGTAATATTCCGGTGTTGGTTGTCTCTCTTCCTAAACGAACACAGGGCAGAATTTCAAGCCCAACATTTGGTGACCCCGACGTGGGGAGGGAGAGACAACACAGGCTGGCGGGTCCGACAGCAGACAACTTGCGGCCGCAAGCTCGACTAAGGTCAGGAAGTGCCTGTTATATCGAAGACTTCCACTAGATAGTTGAATCACTGAGTTAGATCTTGTGTGCTGACGGATCCTCACCAACCCCAAATTACCCTGGGAGAGATCATTCCCGGTGCAGAATTGTGACTGGTAAGTACTAACTCTTATCTGTTTTTAGGAAGATCCTCCGCCCGTGGAAAAGTCTTCTGAGTGAGGGTACCCGCCGCCCACGATGGGCATAAAAGTCTCAGGAGTGAGGAGAAAAGTGTCGCAGTACACCGTAGTACACAGGGATACTGACGGCGCCTACCTTAGACTGGTTGTTAAGAGGAGAAATCTCCCACGCGAAGGTCAGGTTTTGAAAGGCGACTGTCCCACATTTGATCCTCTCTGTGTACTAGGGAGCCATGGAGCACTTCAATTTCGAGTTACCAAAACTCAGACATTTGTGTGTTGAGTAACAGAGTATATGAGAGTTTTTAGAAATATGGTAAAATTGATAACTGTGTGAGTTCAATAATCTAACAGTGAGCAGCCGCAGGGGTCGGACACCATCAATGTAGGAGTGGAAGTGTTCCTCCGAGGCCCGGGGAAGCTCACCTGGAACGGAAAACGGTGGCATGGTCCATACCCTGTCACCGAGGTCTCCAACAGGGCATTAAAAGGTAAGAAGGGAGGGGGACAATAACTGGCATCATTTTCTACTGGCCGAATAAGACCTTTGGTAAGTGGGGAGCATTTCTGGGACAGTCGGCTCTAGGACTGTCTATTTCAATTGCTATCTTTATTACGTGTGGTTGTTGTTGCATACCCTGTATCAGGACCCTAGTCATCCGGACTATAGATCGAGCCTTGACCGGAAAGGATGGACCTCCACCGGCGTACCAGGCACCCTTGTTCCCGGTGGAAGGGGAGGACACGGCCCTCCCAGAAAGCGGACGCACTGGGAGAACACGGACTGGAATGGGCCGTACAGAGGGGGAAATTGAGAGTTGCTTTTGAATAAGTCTTTTGAAATGTTGCATGCTACTTGTAAAAATTGCGGATGTTTAGGGAACCCCTACCCATATTTTGTGACCCTAGGTCGGACAAATCAGGATAAGCAAATAGGGAGGACACGCCAAAGAGTGCCGGGGGACGCTCACCTCCCTGCCTGATCCCGACAGCCGCGGAAAAGCTTGTAAGGGATGTGGCCTCTGGGAGGCCAAGGAAGGGAGTGTTAGGGTTAATGTTAGGGTTAATTCGAGACTGCCATTACAGGTCAGGAGTGGCTCACGTAATATTAGGGGACCGGAATGCGAGGGAGGGGGGGAGCGAAACTGGGGATTCCACTACACCGAAACTACCAGTGTCACGCGATTCAGTAAACAAAAGAAACAGGTAACTCGTGAATGTATGGCATCGGGCCAATAAGATGGACACAAGTGCCCGATATTACCTAATATGTAGCGGGGGGTTGTGCTGGGGGGAAAAGGGATATAAATAAGAGCAGATTGTAAGGGGAAGTCGGAACGCGCCTTCTCCAGCGACTCCGTGGATTCACTGTGCCAGTTACGGATTCTGCAATAAACCCAAGTTTTGTAATATTCCGGTGTTGGTTGTCTCTCTTCCTAAACGAACACAGGGCAGAATTTCAAGCCCAACACCATGTTAAAGAGAATCCATCAGGTCCTATCCCCAGTTCCTTCCAGTCTGGGTCAGAAAATTCAGTGAATGGTACTTTAGCTTTACAGACTCTGCTCCACAGCCCATTTTTTCCTTGCTCATATCTCCCCAAAAGTATGAAGGCGAGATCAAAGCAAAATCCAGTGGATGTTCAAAGCGATTCTTGCTAAACACTGCATTAAACTTTGCCACTCTAATTAATGAGGAGTCCACTGCAATCATCCTCAAAAACAATGAAGGCAGGTATTGTATATATAGTCATTGACAACTCTTGGTGTTGCTTTAAATCCTTTGTCCCTGTTCAGCACCAGACAATGGTCCTGATAGGCAAAAGCTGGTATCAATGCTGTGCTTTTTTATTCCAAATACCTTGGTTGCCACAAAAATTAGGTGGAACATTTCCAAGTATTTATTTCAGTTAATATTGATAATAAAGCAGAAATTTTGATTTATGTATTTTGAATAACCAGCCTAAAATTTCAAGGTTTTGAAACACCATCGGATCTCCAAGTTTAAAATGCTTCCTTACATGACGGTCTCTATTGCAAGCTTGTGCAATGATTTTTTTAAGCTGAATTTTTTAAAGTAAGCTCTGTGTTGTGATGGTTTCATCAATCATACTAAGTTATTTTCCTTTGTTTAATAATCAGCTAAATTGCCTTGTCAGGCATTTGACCACTTGTCAATGCCAAATCAAACTAAGCTTTGTGGAACCTTAAACTCAGACTTACTTTTCATGGTAACAATACTTGGCTAATTTTGGTTGAACCCTACAATGGCCTCTAAGTTCATTTTGTTTTGTCTTATACAGCAAAAAAAAACTGTTATGGTCTGCTTTTCTTTATGAATAGGTTATGTACTAAAGCATACTTGATGAAGAAATACAACCTTGAAGGAGAATAATTACACTATAAACCGTAGACAGGAAATATATTAGGAACACAGACACATGAATAGATTACATTTACTTTACCATTTAGACCTAAATATTTGTTTCCAGTTTGTCTGAAAAGGTGCAAAATTTGAATGAAGTATTCTAACATTTCAATTGTTTAAAGCCGTTAGTTCTGTTTATTACCTTTAGGGCAAACTCAGAATTCATGTGCCCCATGGAAGATAATAATAATGGGAGTGCCAATGCAATAAATTGGAACTGGCATAGTATCACAGGTTGTGCTAAATAGAAGCATGCTCTTATACAACAGCTATAACAACCTGCATTTACACAAGGCTATTTCTAAACAGAATCTCCGGAAGACCCACTTCATAGAAAGCCAGCAGAAATATATGGAAATTGGGTCAAAACTGGGAGATGTGAAATGATATCAAAGTTTAAGGAGGGCCTTAATGGAGGCGGAGAAGATTGAAAGGCCGAAGGAGTTAATTTCAGTCTGTAGATGAGGAGAGGGGCATGGTAATAAAGGGATTAAAATAAATGGATTGAAATTTTAAATAGGACAAAATAAGATATGACCAGGCAATGTAGGAAATGCAGGCAACAACATTTAAAGGTTATGAAGATTAGTGAATTGGTGGCATTTCAGGCGGGCATTGGAGAGCCAAAGTGATGGAAGATACAGGAGAGCAAATGTTCTAAAGTGGGATGGAGATGTCATGAATGTGGATGAAAGTGACCTTTGAGAAGAAACCATAGGTGGTCATGCCTTTGAAAGCCTAGGATCCAGGTTCTACAGCTAACTCTTTGAACAAGCTTTTTGTCAACTGCAATAATGTTCTATTGATTTTAATGTTTTCCTGATACCTCTCCAGTGAAATACCTGAGGAGTCTGTAATCTGTTGAAAAGATAAAGAGTTGGAAGATCAGACCAGAATTCAGTAAGATCTGGTAGTTTCCAACAATCTCCAGCAACTTGAGTCAATAGATGCAGATGAGAATACAATTATGAAAAATGTTAGCAATTTGTTCTGAAGTAGAAGATATTGGCATCAGTAGGTGTTTCAGACAGCATAGGTTTATAGAGAGAGGAAGGAGGTTCAAAGGGATTTGACCAGAAAGTTTTTACACAGAGTGATTGATATCTGGAATAAACTTCCAGAAGTGAAGTGCCTGAATCAGGTACAATTACTGATGGACACTTAAATAGGCAAGGTATAGGATCGCGACAAATTGAAGGCAAATGAGATTAATGAAGATGGCATGGATATGGTAGGCTAATGCCCACTTTAGTTTTGTCTGATTCAATTACCTTGTCTTTATGATGATTAACTGGAGGAAACTGTGACTTGGAATAAATACTAGAGAGGCAAATTAAATACACAAAGAGGTGGAAAGAAGTGGAGTTGTGTGCTGTTGGTTGATCCATAAAAAATAACTTATTGCTGTAAATAATCTTGTCCAAAGACAACTTGTTGGTAAGGGCGTAAAGTATAGAATCTTCAATAGATTCCCTAGTTAGTTCATGGGAGGAGAAACTATTTAAGGGATTGTTGCGTGGAGGACTAGATCGACGGGATCTAGTTCATGGAAGACTAAATGAAAAGGAGAGCATTGAAAACAGTATTATCATGTAAATAGATGACACTTGAGCATCGTTGGATAAGGCTCCAGGACCAGATGAGATGTACCCCAGGCTACTGTGGGAGGTGAGGGAGGAGATTGCTGAGCCTCTGGCAATAATCCAGGAGAGGTTCTGGAGGATTGGAGGGCTGCGGATGTTGTTCCCTTATTCAAGAAAGGGAGTAGAGATAGCCCAGGAAATTGTAGACCAGTGAGTCTTACTTCAGTGGTTGGTAAGTTGATGGAGAAGATCCTGAGAGGCAGGATTTATGAACATTTGGTGAGGAATAATATGATTATGAATAGTTAGCATGGCTTTGTCAAATGCCTTATGAGCCTGATTGAATTTTTTTAGGATGTGACTAAACACATTGATGAAGATAGAGCAGTAGATGTAGCGTATATGGATTTCAGCAAGGCATTTGATAAGGTACCCCATGCAAGTCTTATTGAGAAAGTAAGGAGGCATGGGATCCAAGGGGACATTGCTTTGTGGATCCAGAACTGGCTTGCCCACAGAAGGCAAAGAGTGGTTGTGGATAGGTCATATTCTGCAGGGAGGTCGGTCACCAATGGAGTGCCTCAGGGATCTGTTCTGGGACACTTGCTCTTTGTGATTTTTATAAATGACTTGGATGTAGAGGGATGCTGATGTCACAAAGGTTGGGAATATTGTGGACAGTGTAGAGGGCTGTCAGAGGTTACAGCAGGACATTGATAGGATTCCAAACTGGGCTGAGAAGTGGCAGATGGAGTTCAACACAGATAAGTATGAAGTGGTTCATTTTGGTAGGTCAAATATGATGGCAGAATATAGTATTACTGGTAAGGCTCTTGGTAGTATGGAGGATCAGAGGGATCTTGGGGTTCGAGCTCATAGGACACTCAAAGCTGTGGCGCAGGTTGACTGTGTGGTTAAGAAAGCATACGGTGCATTAGCCTTCATCAACTGTGGGATTGAATTTAGGAGCTGAGAGGTAATGTTGCAGCTATATAGGACCCTGGTCAGACCCCACTTGGAGTACTGTGCTCAGTTCTGGTTGCCTCACTACAGGAAGGATGTGGAAGCCATAGAAAGGGTGCAGAGGGGATTTACAAGGACGTTGCCTGGATTGGGGAGCACGCCTTCTGAGAATAGGTTGAGTGAACTCAGCCTTTTCTCCTTGCAGTGACGGAGGATGAGAGGTGACCTATTTGAGGGGTATAAGATGATAAGAGGCATTGATCATGTGGATAGCTTTTTCCCAGGGCTGAAATGGCTAGCACGACAGGGCACAGTTTTAAGGTGCTTGGGAGTAGGTACAGAGGAGATGTCAGGGGCAAGTTTTTTTACTCAGAGAGTGCTGAGTGCATGGAATGGGCTGCCGGCGATGGTGGTTGAGGTGGATATGATAGGGTCTTTTAAGAGACTCCTGGATAGGTACATTGAGCTTAGAAAAATAGAGGGCTATAGGTAACCCTAGGTAATTTCTAAGGTAAGGACATGTTCGGCACAGCTTTGTGGGCCGAAGAGCCTGTATTGTGCTGTAGGTTTTCTATGTTTCTATGAGAAGAGGAATAGAGTTGCAATATTTATATTGTGCTCATATTAACTAAACAGCTCATGTTGCTTGTCAGCCGAATTCCATTTATTATTTACTTTAAAAGGTTAGTGCAAATGTGTTAGGTCGTTTAGGCAAGAATCTGGAATATTATGAATCATTCCCAGACAGAAGAAAAATTCTTCTAGCATTTGCTGGACATCTGACATTAGTATTGGGTTTACTTCAAAGTTTGAAGTAAATTCATTATTAAAGTACGTTTACGTCATCATATACATCCCCGAGATTCATTTTCTTGTGAGCATACTCAATAAATTCTTAATAGAATAATAACCACAATAGAATCAATGAAGGACTGCACCAACTTGGGTGTTCAATCAAAGTGCAAACAATGCAAACACCAAAAAAAAAAATAAATAATAATAATAATAAATAAATAAATAGATAGATAGATAGATAGATAAATAAATAGATAAATAAATAAGCAATAAATATTGAGAACATGAGACAAAGAGCCCTTGACAGTAAGTCCATAGGTTGATGGAATATATCTTGATAAAGTGAAGTTGAGTGAAGAAAGTTATCCCCTTTGGTTCAAGAGGCTGATGGTTGTGAGATAATGGCATTTCCTGAACCTGGCGACGTAAGTCCTGATGCTCCTGTACCTTCTCCCTGATGGTAACAGTGAGAAAGAGGATGTCCTGGGTAGTGGGGCTCCTGGTGATGGATGTTGCATTCCTGCAACAGTGTTTCATATAGATGTGCTCAGTGGTGAGGCGGGTGTTATCTGTGATGGACTGGGCCATATCCACTGCTTTTTGTAGGACTTTCTACTCAAGGGCATTGTTATTTCCATTTCCATACCAGGATGTGATGCAGCCAGTCAATATACTCTTCCACAGCACATCCATACAAGTTGGTCAAAGATTTAGATATCATGCCAAATCTTTGCAAACTCTTAAGGAAGTAGAGGCACCGCCACACAATTGGACTTAATGTGCTGGGTCCAACACAGGGCTTCCAAAATGATAACACAGAGGAATTTAAAGTTGCTGACCCTCTCCACCTCTGATCCTGCAATGAGGACTTGGGAGTCATGGACCTATGGTTTCCTTCTGAAGTAAAGAAAATCAACTCCTTGGTTTTGCTAACATTGAGTTAGAGGCTGTTGCTATGGCACCACTCAGCCAGATTTTTAATCTCCCTTCTATATGCTGATTCATCGCCATCTTTGATTTGGCTTAGGACAGTGGTGTTAACAGCAAACTTGAATATGACATTGGAGCTGTGCTTATCTACACAGTCATAAGTGTAAAGCAAGGAAGGCAGGGGGGCTGAGCACACAGCCTTGTGGTGCACTTGTGCTGATGGAGAGTGTGGAGGAGATGTTGCTATCAATTCGAACTGACTGGGTTCTGCAAGTGAGGAAATCGAGGGTCAAATTTGCACAAGGAGATATTGAAGCCAATGCCTTGAAGCTTATTAATTAGTTTTGAGGGAATTATGGTATTGAATGCTGAGTTGTAGTCAATAAGGAGCATTCTGACGTATGCACCTTTGCTATCTAGATGTTGCAGGGTTGAGTGAAGAGCCAGTTAGATGGCATCTGCTGTCGACCTGTTACACCAATAGGCAAATTGGAATGGATCTAAGGCTACATCCACACTAGACCGGATAATTTTGAAAACACCAGTTTCGCGTAAAAACAATAGGCGTCCACACTACGCGTTTTTGAAAATATCTCTATCCACACTGAAACGGAGATTTCGGCGAATCTCCTCTTGCTGTGCATGCGCAGGACACATCTACCGAAAACAAGCGACATGTTTGGTGTCGAATCTTGCTGTAGAAGTGCGTGTTTGTGTAGTTACAGACTAGAAAAACTTAAAACGACGGACAGCTGTTGGCTCTCATGCAGGAGAACTTAAAATTAAAAAAAAAACAAATACTGGATCGTACGGTGGCAACCGAAAGGGAGCTCACAGACAAATTGACCCGGCTGATGACAAACATTGAAACACTGACTAACTCTGTTGCATTAATAAAGCCCCTTGTTAAATGTATAGAACATGTCTGCATCAGTGTTATCTTGTATTTCCATACAATGTTACATTAGGCTGTTACGCATCTATTGTCAGAGAAGTACTTGCATAAGTAGGTAAACCACCTTCATACGAGCAAGGACAGAAAACAGGGCAAAGTGAGTATACTTACTTATTCAGTAAGTTATGGGTCAAAGTATTTGGTGAGTACATTTCTAACTCTTCTGGCTTCAGTCTCGTTGTCGTCTGTTCTGAAATTATTAGGTTGCGTTCAAGAAAATAATGAAATAGCATGCTGCCGTCTGATAGCGTTTTCCAAAATCTCCGGTTACGTTGTCCACACTGATCTGCCCGAGCAGCGTTTTCAAAAATATCCACCTCAAAAAGCATTTTTGAAAAGCTCCGGTTTCAGGAGATGAAAACGCCGTTTTAGTGTGGACAGAAGGTAAAAACGAAGAGAAAAAGCTTTGGTTATGGATTTATCCAGCGTAGCGTGGATGTAGCCTAAGGCACTTCTCAAACAGGAGTTGATATGTTTCATCATCAGCCTCTCAAAACACTTCTTCACTTTGAATGCAAATGCGACTGGGTGATAATCATCTGGATCCTTACACCTCTCTGGCCTCGTGCAAAACTGCCTCTTAGAGCAAAATCTAAAAACTCTCTGAAGTGTCACTGTCTTGATAGTTCTTCAAGAGTGGCTAAGTATTCACCTATTGTTTTTCCACATTTACTGATGTTATAGCTGCCCAGCCTCTCTCGTGGCAGAGCTGAAGTCTCGTCCAAAATTCAAATTCAGTACCTCTTGTACACCAGGTCTCCTACACCTTCCCCCGGAGCAACTTTGTAGGTGGTCCACTTTACAGTCAATTTCTGTGAGTAAAATCTCTCCCCGTTGTTCCCTCCTGGCGGTATTGAATACAGCATGTTCCCAGCAATGTCTTCCATGTCAATAATATCATTGGCCATAAACAACATCCCCATCCTCCCCGTGGGAGTTTTGAATGATTCACACGCCTTGTTGTTGACCTCTGCGTTGCCCACGAAGGCTAATGATTTTGAGCTGCTAGTCACTTTCCAGCAAAATGAACTTCCTTTAAACCTCCTGCATGATTTCTCTTTATACTCAAGCATGGTCTAGGCCAACACTGACTGGATGACTTTAATTTTACTTTTGGTGCCACTTTAAGAGAGGCAGCTGTGGTGCCGAGTGTGGGTGCCGCCGCCTTCGGCTCGCCGTTCCGCCGCACGGAATCACCGGTGAATGCACTCACCACTCGGTACTTCGAGGCATGGCATTGCTGGAGAGTTCGCCATTTCAGCTGTTTTCACCTCGCCTATTTTGTTTAAGAGTTCCATGACGAATGTTACCAAGGAAAAAATTCTCTGGAGGTGCCAAAAGATAATTTTTTTTACACGCAAATCCACATTTGTTGCCAATAGTGAATTTTCTCAGGGGAAACGTCAGACTGTTCTGGGAGTTCTGGAAGGTAATAAAACTTAGATTTCGCCGTGAGCTTCCAGACAAGGGGAAGTACCTTATTCTATTTAACTGCAAGCCAGGCAAGCAAGTGGTACTTACATCATACATACAGATGATGATGATATCATGCTTTATAACCACATGAATCATTTACATATTAAACTTGAGGTGCACCACAGAGATCAAGGGGGTGGGTGGGGGAGGTTGTTGGGAGATTCCAGGATGTGGGGTTGGGGAATCAGAGAAGGAGAAGACATTGGGAATCAGCACTGATTTTGATAGGTGAAAATTGACCTTACAACTCTCGCTGACAATGAAGTCATTAGAAGCCGAGCTGTGAAGCCATTTGGCATTGGGGTTGCATCGGTAAGTCCAACAGCAGCACCCGGATGTAGTCTCGGAAATGAGCATCCAGGTGTGTAACTTCTGCCAGCGGCAACTCAGAACTGCGTCACGCTTACAAATGGCGAACGGGGATGGGGAGGGTAGTGGGGGGAAATATGTGCTTCAAAGTTCAAGTTCGCAAGCCTAACTGGCCATATAAACTGCCATTGTAATTAAATTAAACCAATCTAGCATTGCACACAATCACTTCAGAACCTGGCCCACTAAAGCTTTATTGTGAAAATTCCAGGCTGGAGTTTAAATGTTTGCTTGGAATGCTAGTGAGAAATATGCTCCATGACCAATGCATTTAAATTGGTGAGTAAAACCAACATTTTGAAAGCGTTTTCATTATTTGAAGAACAAGTGGCAGGGTAATTCTGAAAGCCTCTTTTTTGCTGGTTCAGGTAAGTCAGCAGGAATACCAAGCACCCTTTATGCCTTACAAGCTGGGACCAAGTCTAGATTGGAACTTACAACTTGGACCCTTGTGTTCCCCTCACCTGAGGTCTATATATTTCAAAGCTCAATCTGTTAAACTGAATGAATATCTATGATGCATTGTCCACAGGGATCAGAGCGAAATAGTTGGAAACATTTTCTCAGAGATTTATAAAGGCAACCATTATGCGCCATTGCCTTCAAGAAGGAACTCAAAAGGAAGAAGGGATAAGCATATCCGTACACAACTTGGAAGCAAAACAACATGATTGTGGTGAACTCCTTTCATGGAACTTTAAAACACGTGCTTTTAAAATGGCAGCTCATAAAATAACAGTTGGTCACATCCAGAAAGGAGGAATAAGTCTAAACAGTATTTGCACAGCCACTACTACCACTTCCATTTGGGAGATACCGTGAATTGAAGGTCGCTCTGGGATCAGTCATACCTGACATTAACCTTACTGTCCCGGTGAGCTAGTTTAGACAAATAGAACTACCAACCAGGGGAATAAAATCAGAACTTGGTAGATTCAGTAGGTCCAGCGGTACCTGTGGAGACAGAAAGAGAAAACAAGTTCAAGTCATGGGTCGATGACTTTTCATCGGAATGAACCACTGAATAATATTAGAAAGAGTGTACGATGGTGTGATTGAGTTTACACGGGCAGAGTTATACTCAGCGATCCACAATCTATGCTTAATATTCCTGTCAGTCTCCATGATCTACGTGGTTTGACCACTTACTTACTTCACCAGCTCAGACATTGAGAACCTCATGCGCTGGTGTATGAAAAGACCTTTTTTTCTAAGAAAGCAAAGCCAAGAAATTGAATACATCTGTGTGTATTTATTGTGCAAAAGAAAACCCTATCTTACAAAATATAATTGAGATTATTTTGAGGAGATAGCTAACAAAATTGATGAAGGCAGTGTGGTATATGTGGTTTGACAAATTGCCACACAATAGTCTGGCCCAGCAGGTTAGTGACCACGAGATCCAAGATGTTTTGCAAACTGGTTACAAAACTGACTTGGTGATAGTAAGAGGGTGTAATCGTTGAGTTGTTCTTTTTTTAAGACTGGAAGTTGGCAACCAGTGCTCTGCTGCAAAGATCAGTGCTGGCACCATTGTTGTTTGTTGTGCATGAAACCTCCTTGGTTTTCTTGGTTGTGTAAATCAAGAGAAGACAACCTCCAGCCCCGCCAAACTCGTGAGATTCAGGCGTGCTCGATCCCACCCCAAACCTCAGTTTGTAGGATGCTGTGTCTTTTGCTACCCTGTTACAAATTAATCCCACAGATTAATAACAGACAGTACACTGTATACGATTAAAGGAATCATATTTATGAATCTTAACTGAAGGGTTAGTAAATTATAACAAAAAGAAAAGGGTCTATTCTAATTAAACAATCAACTGTGCACAAGTTGGAGCTCATCTTGAATTTCTCTCTCACTCATGCTCTGGGCCCTTGGTCAACAAGAAAGTACACACCACCTTCTGAACGTCACTTACAATCCATCTGGAACAGACGGGTCTCCCACCAGATCGTATGCTACGAGCAGTTCTCTCAAGCATCTTCTCTCTCCATCTCCTCTCGAATAAAACCTTATTGTCCTTCACCAAGAAAACCTCCCGCTAATTGGATGGCACACATTCCATGTCATCCTTTATCTTCAACAATAACCCAAACAGGCTGTTAACAGAACAAACAGCTCTTACAGAGCTGCTAAATGAAATACCTACAGCATAGCAGTAAAGATGTGAACCAGGGCATTACACTCTCCACCCACCACAAATAGACATGTCCTCTTGACGTTGAAATAATTTGTTGTCCCATCATTAATAACACCATTTTCAAGGGAATTTTCCGATGTCAGAACCTCCAATCCATTTGTAAATGGTAGTGACTCATCTCACTGGGGTGATAGTCAGAGCCCTCTGTTCCCCCGGTGCAAATTAGGCCCACCTGTCTAGGGGTCTCTGGCTCTTTGAGACCTCCATATCCCATCATCTACATCTTCAGTTTCAGAAACTCCATGGGATACTTCTGGTCTATACAGTGGGGCCTCCCCAGTCTATCACTCGTGCCTTCCTGCAACTCGGATCCCTCTGTCACTTGGCTGAGCTCAGCCTTCTTCCCAGTTACTTTAGAGCCCAGCCTCCCTTCATGGTCCAGCTTCAAGCCTGCCTGAGCACTGTTAATCCCCCCTCCCACCCATTTCACCTGCCTCAGTGTGAGAAAAGTTGGGAATCCTCAGTTACTGGGGAGTTGGCGAAAGGCAGCATATACCACCCCTCATTTCCTCATCCCCTGAGTCCATACCCCGTTCAGGGGTGGGCGCCAGTTTAACCCTTCCTGCTGCTGGTCCTTCAGTCGCTGCATGTTGCCGCAGAGTCCTCTTACTAGGTACAGGGCCCAGGTCAGCCGCTGGGCCAGCACACACCTCGACCACGACCAGAGGCAGAAGGTGGTTCCGATGGAGAATCTTGACAGGTCCATTCCCATCCTCAGGTTTCACCTGGGAAACTGGTACGTTTGGCATTTGACTTTCCACTGCATAGGGTGTAGCCACCCAGTGGTCAGCCGACTTATTCATAAGCCTTTCTCAGCTCCTTTCTCATAGCAGACACATACTTCAGATAAGTCTACTCTTTATCAGCCTCACTCATGGATATCTAGAAATACCCACTCCTCAAGTCCAGCACACCGAGCCACATCGCACCAGTCAGGCAGGCCAGCGCATTTTCGATTCTCGGGACTGTATACCACTCAGGGACTGTACGCCTGTTCAGAATCCGATAGTCCACACACATCCGCATCTTCCCATTCTCATTCCTGGCTACTACTATTGGAGAAGCGTAAGGGCTTCCTAGCTTCCTTCAACATCAGCAGATGCTGCAAAATGCCCTTCACCTCTGCGGGTGACAGTCGCTGCGATTTTTCTCTGAACGGGATGTCCTCGGTCACCTGGGTAGTGTGGCGAGTGCTCTTGGAACAACCCACATCAAACTCATCAGTAGAAAAGACATCTTCCAGCTTCAACACTTTCTCTATCAACCGGGGAGTCCCCAAAATTGAATGACTCTGCAGTCATTCTTCCTCTTGGGAGAGAGTTTCTTCCCGGCTTGTCTCACGGGAACACTGGCATTACTGTCACCAGGAAGAGGTGTGCCATTGGCATCCCCCACCTGAAGTGTTCCTGACACTCAATGTCATCTTTTCCACCTGTACAACTGAGGGCATCTGCAGTTCAGGATTCACTGGTACCCCAGCAGGTAAGCACAACTCCTTTTCGTGGACTTCCGGAGCATCCACCAAGAGGGCTTCGGCCTCAGGCATTCTGGGAAATCTGGGGTTTCCCATCACTCTCGCTACTTCTCCAGGCCGTATCACGACTGGCTTTGACTGGGTGAACCATACAGTCCCTCGTTTATGTTCATCGTCCAGCCCAGTGGAGCCATGCACTTCTTCAAAAGCAGCTCGGAACACAGGGTGAATGGACTATGTTTTCAGAAAGCTCTCTCTTACATTCTCCTTGCAGGCTCCCACTAGCCTCCTCACAATAGGTGTATTCATCCCCATGAGAATTGGAGCTTCGTCCCTCTCGACCGGGTGCGGACAAACCATCACTAATGTATCAAGGACCTCAGCTACTCCCACATCTGCCTCCAAGAACTCCAGCTTCAATGACAAGTAACCATCGTACAGAGAGTCATTTACTAAGACCCCGGATCTCTAGCACACTGAGGTCTGGAGGGTGCGCGTTACTTGGTCCATTCTTAACTGATTCACCTCAGCCGTTTGAATGGACCCTCTATGCCACAAGCAATTTAGCTGCCTCTCTAGCCAAAAGACGTAGGCAGAAAGCTTCTCTCCCTTCCCCTGAAACATGTTCTGAAATCCCGTTATAAGCTTCCCGTTACACCAAACACCTTTACTGGCGCTTGCATGTAGGCGGCTGGGGTAGTGAAGGGGTTCTGTGTCTTTACAGATCTTGCTATGTCAACGTCTGGCCACTGCAAACTTTCAATCAATGGCTGTCTTTTTTCATCGTCAGGGCACTGCCATTCATCCAGCAAATGAAAGGTCTGCTCTGCCCAAGTCTCCTACTCCTCTTCCCCGTTAGGGGTGGGCTTCGTTCCCGAGAACAGGCAGAGCCTACAATAGCTGCGACTTTGAACCTGGGCATTTTGCCATTTAATCGCCAGGGAGGTAAAGGCCGCTACCAACCCAGAATGCTCAGCCCTCGCCAGAGGACTCATTAGGCCCTCTACATCAGACCACTCCTTCCCCTCATTCCGCAGAAACGAGGGCAACTTGTCTTTAAAGTCTCTGCCCCCAGCTACGGGAAACTTGGCTTCCAATTCGACACACTTGCCTTCACTCCCCTCCTCCCTGAAGGTATGGAGAGCCCATGGCTTCCCCTTCTCCCAGGGCCCCAATTGTACCCGGCAGTTCTACTGCCATTACGTCAAGCTAGTCTGAACTAGAACAATGTCTTTTCCTGCCATTTTATCAAACCTCCTCTCCACCCTGCAGCATCCATAACCACATATGGTAATCGCTTTACCGAACAACAGTTCGGTAAACACAGACTTAAACACACAACCCACTGAATGAATACTCAGGGCAATCACACCATATCCAAAGAAATCGATCCCGAATGATACCCTCACAATGAAACACCCCAGTATCCTTGGCTGTGTAAGTCTATGGAAGACCACCTCCAGCCCTGCCAAACTTGTGAGGTAGAGGCACGCTCGATCCCACCCTAAACTTTGGTTTGTGTGGATGCTGTGTCATTTGCTACCCTGTTACAAATTATTGCCACGAAATAACAGACAGTACACTGCATATGATTAAAGGAATTATATTTATGAATCTTAACTGAAGGGTTAGTAAAGCATAACAAAAAGAAAAGGCCCATTCTAATTAAGCAGTCACATGTGCACAAATTGGAATTCATCTTCAACTTCTCTGTCACTCACACGCTGAGCACTCGGTCAACATTAAAGCACACACCACCTTCTGAACGGCTCACAATCCATCTCGAACAGACAGGTCTCCCATCGGGTTGTTTGCTACGACTGGTTCTCCCCAGCGTCTTCTCTCTTCATCTCCTGCTGAACAGAAGCCTCAGGCCCAAACTTATTGTCCTTCATCCCACTAATTGGCTTGCACAGATTCCACATCATCCCTTATTTTCAATAATAACCCAAACAGGCTGAAAGCAGGACAGTAAATACGTGAACCAGGGCATTACATATATATGGCTTGGTTGAGAATGCAGGTAAAGTGGTAAGTTGGTTGAAGAAACAAATACTGGCGGAGTATCAGGTAGCAAATAAGTTTGGAAACGATACAGAAAAGCAGGAAAATTGGGCAGAGCAGCAGCAGGTATATCCAGACAAGCGTGAGGTTGAGAAGTTGGGATGTCAAATACTAACAAGATGTTTACAGTAAATGGCAGGGACCTCAGTAGTGCTACCAATCTACCGAGGGACTTTGGAGCTCAAGTCCATAACTCCCTGAAAATTGCAACACAGGTGGATAGGGTAGCAATGAAGGAATTTCTGCTGTTTTTCCCATCATTTGAATCTGATATTATTTATTTTATTTTTATTTAGAGATGCAGTGTGGAATAGATCCTTTCAGCCCAATGAGTCGCACTGCCCAGCAACCCACCTACTTAACCTGGGACTAAGCACAGAGCAATTTGCGATGACCAATGAACCTATGAACCTGTGGACTGTGGGAGGAAAATGGAGCACCTGGAGGAAGCTCATGCACTCACGGGAAGAAAACGACTGTAATAGCTGAACAAGCTGAAAAGGTAAGCACAATTTAAGAAATTTTCACTAATAAACTTCAATTATGTAGTTTTACTCACATAAAACATGTTCATTGTGAAAAACAGTCATGGAGGAGCTAATGGAATATGTAACAACTAAATAATAACTTAGTGGGATTTGAAAAAATATCATCCAAAATCACGTGTTAATGCAATCATCTAGCAGGTGCCAAGCCAGCATGAGATACTTCCTGTGAAAACATTTCACTGCTCTTGGGTTGTAAAAAATCATTTGCTGCTTCATCTGGCAGTAAATATAATAATTATATATCTTTTTATTATGGGTGGGATTTCAAGGATTGGAGGCAGCATTTCATGCCAGACACCAACAAATCGTTACGCGTGCCATAGGTTCGCCACTCCTGCAAATGTATGAGTCCATGTACAGTTCCAAAGTACTAGTTCTACTGCTCTTGGTCAGTTTCACAAACTTTGCTTTCTGTCCATCCGATCCTTACACCAAACTCACCTGTTTCTGCTGGAGTCTGTTAATTCATTAAGATTTGTGTAACATTCAGCACATGTTTAACCCAGCAAATGAGGGTCACATCCAATTTCTCAGCAGTAATCACATTAGAGATTGCTGCCTGTTCCAGCTATATTTTCCTGCAAACTTGCTCTGCAGCTTAACCTACATAAATACTGATACTTCTTAAAAAATTAAATCATACCAATAAATTAAGTCAATAGAATGTTTTACATCACTTTGTTTCTCCACAACAAATTCCCTGGTGTACTGCAGCTCAACGCTCTAACCTAGGGAAGTGATTAAGACAATAAGAGCAGAATTAGGCCATACAGCCCATCGAGTCCGCTTCACCATTCCAGCGCGGCTGATTTATTATCCCTGCCAATGCCATTCTTGTGCCTCTGCCCGTAAACCTTGACCTATCCACCTTGTCTTTAAGTATCTCCAATGACTTGGTTTCCACAGCCCACTGTAGCAATGAATTGCACAGATTCACCTCCTGTTTAAAGAAATTCCTCCTCGTCTCTGGTTTAATCTATAAGCAGAAACGGATGAGCCTGGGGCTTGGGATTGGGTGGACAGGCAGAAAACCCCGAGTGTGATCCAGTGGGAGGCCAGGAAAGCTGGAAGTCGCTGAAGGATCTGCCATAAACTGAGAATAGAGAGCTTTGGAGCAACAGAAGATCAGATGATCGAGTGCAGTGTTGTAAGATCATGATATTACAGAACTTAGGTTGGGACTTTTTTATTTCTTTAATATTCAAAGTTTATTCATACCAGATTTAAAATGAGAACTTCAAGAAGTCATAACTCTCTGAGCAAATAGATTTCCCCACATGCCAGATGTAACTGGTCACCCTCTTGTCCTGAGGATAAGCTCCGGAAGGATGGACAGTTGAGGAGGGAGAGAAGCTTTAAAAGGAAGTGTTATTTGATCATGATGATTCAAATCATAAGCGGTCAAGCTGATCAATTTAATTTAATGGTAAGTAAAGTACCACCTTTTCATAAACCATGTACATTTCCGGCCTGTTTTATGTAAACTTTCAGTGGATCTTTATTAAAACCATTATTTGAACCTTTTACCAGTCATTACAACCTGCCAAAGGATTGGCTTTCAATTATGCCAAATATTTATGACTTGGATGTTCAGAGCCCTTTTTGCCACTCAATGTTTATCCAATGTGTGTGTTTTAATCCTGAGGTAAACGATGAATTCACCATAAAAAGTACTTAAAATATAGGTGAGATTTTCAATCGTTTCTCCACAATTATTTCTCCTGAAAAATATATTTTTAGATCCCATCTGGCACTTAAAACATCTCTTCCCTCCAGCATGTGTGTACACTCTATGAAATAGACTGCCACTAGTTGCCTCAGCCAGTCTGATGTCACCTCCCAAACCAGTAATCTCTGCCATCCCGAAGGCAGTAGGTGCAAGGGGGCTTTACAATCTGCAGATTCAACTCCAAGTCATACACTGCACTACTGTTCCTACTGGACCTAAATCCTGGAATTCCTTACTTGACCCTCACCTTCTCAAAGTCATTTGGGATGGAGACTAAATGTTGGCCTTGTCTGCATTAGCCAACATAGATTTGAATTAAGAAAAAAATCCAAGTTCATGAGATATGCCTTTACCGATCTAGTGACTTTTACTGCTTCATAACCTGTCAACTCTATAAACTTCTCAGATGGATGTTGTGGAAAACAATCAAATGTGTCAAGAAAAACCATTACAATTATGTAGTCAAATTACAAAATATTTTGACATAAGAATAAGTCATGTAATTTAAGTTGTTGAAATACTATTTTTGTAGTTTATTGAATGAATTTTGTTTGTCTGGACTTTCCTGTTGTTGTCTTTTGTCTAGATGTAGAACTCCTGCTGCCTAGAAACTATGGCCAGTGGCCCTTACAATCCTTCCTAGCTGGTGTCAAGAGGAAGAGAGCATATTGCTCAGAAAATAACCTACATCATGTTACCCTGTGCCCCGAAGTCAGATGTTGTACAGCAGCAGGATAACCCACGCAGTGAGTGGTCTGACAACTGTCAGAGTGCATTGCAATCGCAACCAGACGATTTTCTTTTCAGGCAGAAATACGACTCGTCAAGCAGGCAGAGATATAGTAACTCAGACAGCTGTGCTGACATCTTTGAATGGTTGGGGCAATGATTATATTTACCGTCTGATTGCCCACCACCAAGTATTGTTAGCAACATGGTTGACACTATTTGATGATTTGTAATTATTACAACATTAACTCTCAATATCAGTGTGGGTGTTAGATTCCTGCTGTCCACTGTCGTGGATGAGACAGACAAATTCACATTATTGTGACATGTAAAGTATTACAAATAAGGGCATGTTTTATGAGCAACGCACACAAAATGCTAGAGGAACTCAATAGACCAGGCAGCATCAATGGAAGAGAGTACAGTCGATGTTTTGGGCTGAGACCCTTCATCAGGACTCCAGCATTGTGTGTGTGTGTGTTGCATGGATGTCCAGCATCTGCAGATTTTCTCTTGTTTGTGATTGGCATATTTTTGTGAGTTTGTTCGTTCACAACATTGCCTGATATTGTTTGGAATTAGCATGGGAAAGGGATATAAAAGGAAAGGCCTGCAGAACTCACAGTTTACTGACCAATAATTTCATTGATACCCGGTATTGCGAGTAACTCAGTAGTTCCTCTTTAACGACAGGAAAGGAAAACAACAATTAATATTTTATTTACTTATTCTGGAGTCTTCCCCCTTCCTTTCCAGTCTCGGCTCGAAACGTTGACTGTTTATTCATTTCCATAGCTGCTGCCTGACTTGCTGAGTTCCTCCAGCGTTTTTTGTGCTTTGCTTTTCCAGCATCTGCAGACGTTCGAGTGTCAATAAATGTTCTATCCGTGATATTGCTATGTTATGGCCAGAAGGAGCTTTGATAATGGAGTGAATGGTCACAGTAGCATTTAACTTCAGCTATTTTTGTTTCTCTTCTGCACTCCTGTGATGCAATAGCATGAAAGCCCAGCAGAGATATATTTAAATTAGGCATGAATTATTCATCCATGAATTCCTGATTCAGTTATTTTTGTGATATGGTGCTCCAGGAGATGTTGCATTAATAAAATCTTACCTGAGAGAAAACCAGATCCTGAAAATTACACAGTGCAATATCATTGTATTAATGATTAAAAACTTAGTGTCAAATTTATATATTCATTATTTTAACAGTTATTAGCTTTCTTACAAATATCAACTTAAACATTCATATAAATAATAGACATGGAAGCTTGAATGCATATATATTGTGTGATAATAGTGCACAGTTCAATTTCCAGATTCATGTATTTCATAAGAAGTTGGTGAAAGTAAGCAAAAAGGAACCAAGACTTATGCTTGTTTGAATGATAATGTTCTGAATTACTATGGAGCTTTTCACAACCTGGTTGCTGTTTTCAGTCATTAATGTTGCCTCCATGGGTATTTTACTGATCTCCCTTCAGAATTACAGAAGTCAACTAGGTTTAGACTTAACTGAAACTGAGGGATTCATTTCTCTGGTGTGTTTGGCCTGGAACTAGCTGCCACACGTATGAGACCTGCAGGAGAAAACGGGAAAGCCTGTGGCAACAATAGTGGCTGCTAATGCATTAAAACCAACTCCGAATACAATGAAGGGACAGAGGCAATATAGTGTGGATATGAAAGATCTGAAGGTCTTTATTAAAAGAATAAAAATGCTGGAAATACTTAGTAGTTTAGGCACAGCTGAGGAGAGAGAAATAGAATTAGAATTTCAAGTTGACGTACTTTTATCAGAACCTTTGAAATTCATCTGAACTGAATAGATGCAGTTTATTTCGCCCTCTCTGTTCTTGGCACTTTGGATGCAACTGCCAGAAAATATCCATCTGAGCAGAACCTTGAGGGCTAGGAGCAACCTCCATATTCCATTGAGATGATGTTACATACATGCATTGCCCCATAATTTTACTGCAGTGTTTCTACGGCAGTCTTTGAAACGATTAATCTTCCCCCATGTGAACATGGCTCACAGAAGTTGCCTGACCAGAGACATCTACAGGAAGCACCCTTACTGGGCATGCCTCATGTATATATAATATATATAATATATAATATATATATTTAATATATAACAATCACAGCATGGAAACAGGCCATTCCGGCCCTCCTAATCCGTGCCGAACTCTTAATCTCACCTAGTCCCACCTACCCGCACTCAGCCCATAACCCTCCACTCCTTTCCTGTCCATATACCTATCCAATTTTACCTTAAATGACACAACTGAACTGGCCTCTACTACTTCTACAGGAAGCTCATTCCACACAGCTATCACTCTCTGAGTAAAGAAATACCTCCTCGTGTTTCCCTTAAACTTTTGCCCCCTAACTCTCAAATCATGTCCTCTCGTTTGAATCTCCCCTACTCTCAATGGAAACAGCCTATTCACGTCAACTCTATCTATCCCTCTCAACATTTTAAATACCTCGATCAAATCCCCCCTCAACCTTCTACGCTCCAATGAATAGAGACCTAACTTGTTCAACCTTTCTCTGTAACTTAAGTGCTGAAACCCAGGTAACATCCTAGTAAATCGTCTCTGCACTCTCTCTAATTTATTGATATCTTTCCTATAATTCGGTGACCAGAACTGTACACAATATTCCAAATTTGGCCTTACCAATGCCTTGTACAATTTTAACATTACATCCCAACTTCTGTACTCAATGCTCTGATTTATAAAGGCCAGCGTTCCAAAAGCCTTCTTCACCACCCTATCTACATGAGACTCCACCTTCAGGGAACTATGCACTGTTATTCCTAGATCTCTCTGTTCCACTGCATTCCTCAATGCCCTACCATTTACCCTGTATGTTCTATTTGGATTATTCCTGCCAAAATGTAGAACCTCACACTTCTCAGCATTAAACTCCATCTGCCAACGTTCAGCCCATTCTTCTAACTGGCATAAATCTCCCTGCAAGCTTTGAAAACCCACCTCATTATCCACAACACCTCCTACCTTAGTATCATCAGCATACTTACTAATCCAATTTACCACCCCATCATCCAGATCATTTATGTATATTACAAACAACATTGGGCCCAAAACAGATCCCTGAGGCACCCCGCTAATCACCGGCCTCCATCCCGATAAACAATTATCCACCACTACTCTCTGGCATCTCCCATCTAGCCACTGTTGAATCCATTTTATTACTCCAGCATTAATACCTAACGACTGAACCTTCTTAACTAACCTTCCATGTGGAACTTTGTCAAAGGCCTTGCTGAAGTCCATATAGACTACATCCACTGCCTTACCCTCGTCAACATTCCTCGTAACTACTTCAAAAAATTCGATAAGGTTTGTCAAACATGACCTTCCACGCACAAATCCATGCTGGCTACTCCTAATCAGATCCTGTCTATCCAGATAATTATAAATACTATCTCTAAGAATACTTTCCATTAATTTACCCACCACTGATGTCAAACTGACAGGTCTATAATTGCCAGGCTTACTTCTAGAACCCTTTTTAAACAATGGAACCACATGAGCAATACGCCAATCCTCCGGCACAATCCCCGTTTCTAATTACATCTGAAAGATCTCCGTCAGAGCTCCTGCTATCTCTACACAAACTTCCCTCAAGGTCCTGGGGAATATCCGGTCAGGACCCGGAGATTTATCCACTTTTAAATTTCTTAAAAGCGCCAGTACTTCCACCTCTTTAATTGTCATAGGTTCCATAACTTCCTTACTTGTTTCCCACACCTTACACCATTCAATATCCTTCTCCTTAGTGAATACCGAAGAGAAGAAATGTAATGGTAATTAGTGGTGTTATTCCTATGACACTCAGTTAGCCACCTCCACATGCAAGAGTTCACATACTGTAAAACTGGGTTATCAGTAAAGTTCAGTTGTGTATCCTGCAGGCTGATGTCCTGGTGTGTTCTGCACAAACCCTCAATAAGGAACATAACACCTTATTTGATGGACAGCACTCTGAAACAAAGGGCTGGATCTTCTAAGAAAGTTCCAAAAACCTGAGAAACACCTTAATCTAAGTATATGAGTCAAACTACCTCAGTTAAGATGCTGCAGTGAACTTTTATCAGAACCTTTGGCCTGAAATATCTCAGGATCAATTTGCTGTTTCTCAGTTGCCCCTTCTATTTAGTTATCGCGTACAATACCTTTTAGGCTCAGTGACTAGATACAACAGGATGCGATTCTATGCAATGACGGTCCCAGATGCCATTGTGATGTGTTTGATGAACTTCCTAACAAACATAAGGATCAAATTCACCCACACCTGATTCCTGAAGACAGATTATTCCTCCTGCATTTTAAGTCAAAACCAAGTGACCCATATGTGATTGCACTAACCGTTATTGTGATTTCCCTTCGTTGGCCCAGCACTATGTAAAGCAGGGCGGATTTTAGGTATTTCCACAAACTTCCTAGGGTAAAGGCATCCAGATTGTCCAAAGCTGCTATGCTATTATACCCACTAACACTTTTATTCCAGCATTCTTCTGGTGAGCATTCAACCTAAATTCAGTTTCTACATGATTTTGCAATTTCTAGTTAGGCATGCCATAATCTAAACACAAGAGATTTTACAGATGCAGAGGAACATACACAAAATGCTGGAGGAACTCAGCAATCAGGCAGCATCTATGGAGAGGAATAAACAGTCACTGATTTATGCTGAGACCTGGCATGAAACATCCTCTCCATAGATGTTGCCTGACCTGCTGACATCATGATCTAAACTCATTGAGAAGGGTTTTAATTACCTTTAGTTTAATCAAGCTGCATCTTGGTTCTAGTGACCTGCGTTCAATCCTTTCCATCTAATACATGGGCATCCCTTGGTGCTGTGGTTTCCTACCATATCCCCAAAAATATGTGGGTTGGCAGGTTAACTGATCGCTATAAAAATTGCCCCTAATGTGTAAGTGAATGGTGTTGCCTAGGTGGTAGCTGGTGGGAATGTAGGGAGAATAAAGTAAGTCAGTCAGGATAGGAATACTAAAAGAATGGTTGGTGCAGAGTTTGTGGTCCAAATGGCCTGTTTATGAACTGCATCTCCTGACCATATGACTCAAATTAGGAGAGAGTGATGGACAATGGGAGCCGCACAGTCGGATTGTGAACTGTAGGTGGACAATGCATGGGAAAATATGGTCCTATTCAGTATTTGCTCAGATCTCAAAATAGTAGCTGAACTCTTCTGCACAATCTTTTCATGGTATTAAGAGTCACTTAATGCCACACTGGCCCCAACAAGTTCACTATCCACTAAACTCCATTTAAGTATTCCAGATGCTTATTCAACACGTATTCCATGAACTGTGACAGGTACAAGGGGAAATTAAGTGTGCAACATTTTATTGTACTTAGTGCGAAGTTTGGTATGACCAGGACAATAAAGAGCGAATGTCCTATCATTTTCAACCACAACCTCAGGTGGGTATAATTGTAGTTACACATAAGACCATAAGATGTAGGAGCAGAATTGGGCCATTAGGCACATTGAGTCTGCTCCATCATTTCATCATGGCTGATCTATTTTCCATCTCAGCCCCAATCTCCTACCTTCAACCCATATCCTTTCATAGCCTGACTAATCAACCACTGCCTTAAATATAGCCAATGACATGGCCTCTGCATGTGACAATGAATTCCACAGATTCAGCACTCTCTCCTCATCTCCATTCTAAAAGGACACCGTCTATTCTGAGCCTGGGTCCTCTGATCTTAGACTCCACCACCATAAGAAACTTCTTCTCCACATCCACCCTATCGAGTCTTTCACCATTCAAAAGGTTTCAATGAGGCCACCCCTCACTCCTCTGAATTCCTGCAAGTTTCGGCTCACAGCCATCAAACGCTCTTCATATGACAAGCCTTTCAATCCCAGAATAATTTTCGTGAACCTCCTTTGAACCTTCTCCAATGTCGGCATATCCTTTCAATGCTGTTCACAATACCTCAAGTGAGGACTCTCCAGTGCTTTATAAAACCTTAACATTACATCCTTGCTTTTTGATTCTAGTCCTCTTGAAATTAATGCAAACATCGCATTTGCCTTTCTCACCACTAACTCAACCTGTAAATTAGCCCTTAAGGAATCCTACACAAGGACTCCCGAGTCCCTTTGCACTGGAGTTTTTTGTGTTTTCTCTCCAGTTAGAAAAAAGTCTATCCTTTTATTTATTCTACCAAAGTGCATGACCATACATTTCACAACACTATATTCTATCTACCACTTCTTTGCCCATTCTCCTAATCTAAGTCCTTCCACAGCCTCTCCACTTCCTCTAATCTACCTACTCCTCCAGCTATCTTTGTATCCTCCACAAACTTTGTCACAAAGTCATCAATTCTGACATCCAACTCATTGACATATAATGGAAAAAGAAGTGGTCCTAACATAGACCCCTGGAGAACATCTCTAGTAACTGGCAGCCAAACAGAAATGGCTAGCTTTATTTTAACTCTGTCGCCAGCCAATCAGCCACTGCTATATTAATGTTAGTATCTTCCCTGTAATACCATGGGCTCTTAACTTGTTAAGAAGCCTCATGTGTAGCACCTTGTCAAAGCTCTTCTGAAAATCCAAGTACACTATATCCACTGATTTTCCTTTCTCTTTTATATTTGTTACTTCGTCAAATAATTCCAACAGATTTGTCAGGCAAGATTTTTCCTTGAGGAAACTATCCTGACTACGACCTATTTTGTTCATGTGCCTCTGTACTCCAAAACCTTATTCTTAACATTTGACTCCAACATCATTCCAACCACTGAGGTTAGACTAACAGGCCCATAATTTCCTTTATCAGCTTCTCCCACCTCTTGAAGATGGAGCAACATTTGTAATTTTCCATTCATCCGGAACCATACCAGATTCTTGAAAGATCATTACTAATGCCTCCACAGTCTCTTCAGCCACCTCTTTCAGAACCCTGGTGTGTGCACTATCTGGTCCAGGTGAGTTATCTACCTTCAGACATTTCAGTTTCCCAAGAACCTTTTCCCTTGTATTGGGAATGTCACACACTTCTACCCCCTGACACTCTCAAATTTCTGGCATACTGCTAGATTCTTCCATAGTGAAGACTGATACAAAATACTTATTCAGTTCATTCACCATTTCTTTGTCCCCCATTACTACCTCTCCAGTATCATTTTCCAGCGGTCCAGTGTCCACTCTCACCTCTCTTCTACACTTTATGTATCTGAAGAAACTTTTGGTATCCTCTTTAATACCTTCATATTCCATCTTCTCTTTCTTTATGACTTTTTAGTTACCTCCTGTTGGTTTTTAAAAGCTTCCCAATCCTATAACTTCCTATTAATTTTTACTCTATTTTATGCCATCTCTTTATCTTTTATATTTGCTTTGACTTCTCTTGTTAGCTTCAGTTGAGTTATCCTGCCTTTAGAAAACATCTTACTCTTTGGGATGTAAATATCCTGTGCCTTCTGAATTGTTACCAGAAATTACAGATATCGCTGCTCTGCTGTCATCCTTGACTGTGTTCTTTTCAATCTATTTTGGCCAGTTTCTCTCTCATGTCTCTGTGATTCCCTTTACTCCACTGTAATATTGATACATCTGACTTTAGCTTCTCCTTCTCATATTTCAGGGTGTGAATTCTATCACATGACGATCATTGTTTCCTAAGGATTCCTTTACCTTAAGCTCTCCAAAAAGCCACCTCATCGGCATCTTATGAATTCCCCCCTTGAGATCCAGAACCAACTTGGTTTTCCCAATCTAACCATGTATGATAACCCGCATGACTACTGTAACATGGCCCTTTTGGCATGCTTTTTCCATCTCCCATTGTAATTTGTAGACCACATCCTTACTACTGTTTGGGGGGGGGGGGGAGTCTTTATATAACTCTTATCAAGGTTTTTTTACCCTTGCAGTTTGTTAGCTCTACCCACAATGATTCAACACCTTCTGACTCCATTTCACCTCTTTCTAATGATTTGATTTCATTTTTTGCCAACAGGGCCAAGCCACCCCCTCTGCCTTCCTACCTGTCCTTTTGATACAATGTGAATCCTTGGACATTAAGCTCCCAGCTCTAATCTTCTTCTGCAACATTTCAGTGATGCCTACAACATCAAACATGCCAATCTCCAACTGTGCTACAAGTTCTGTATATTGTGTGCATTGAAATATAACACCTTTCGTCCTGGATTCACTCTTTTCAATTTTGTCCACCTTTTACTTTGCAACTCATTGTTGACTGCAGATTTGCCCTATCTCCAGCCTCTCCTGCTTGCAGTCTCACTACACATTGTCTCTGTAAGCCAACTGTCTCACCCATAGCACCATTACTCCAGTTCCCATCTCCTGACAAATTAGTTTAAACACTCCCGAACAACTCTAGCAAACCTGCCCACAAGGGTATTGGTCTCCCTTGGGTTCAGATGTAACCCATCCTTTTGTACAGGTCATACCATCACCCAGGGAGATCCCAGTGATCCATAAATCTGAACACCTGACCCCTGCATCAGTTCCTCAGCCACACATTCACCTGCCAAATCATTCTATTCTTACTCTCAGTGGTGTGTGACACAGGCAGCAATCCAGCGATTACTACCCTGGAGGTCCTGTTTTTCTGCTTTATAACCTAGCTCTCCAAAATCTCTCTTTGGGACCTCCTCACCTTTTCTACCTATGTCATTGGTGCCTATATGTACCAAGTCCTCTGGCTGCGCACTCTCCCCCTTTAGAACATTTTTAAAGGAACTGATAAGGCCAACACTGATCCTTACTGGAAAGGTGATAGTGAGCAGCATTTTTGAATCATGTTAGTACTTCTGGTGAAGGTACTTACATTGGTGCTGTAGAGTATGGAATTATAAGATCCCAGTGATGATGAAGGACTGGCAATACGTGTCCATGCCAGAATGACATGTGACATAGAATGCAGGATGTAAGAGGTCCCCAATATCACTTACACTGGTCCTTCTAGAGGTCGCTGACTTGGGAGGTGCTATCAGATTAACCTGGTGAGTAACTGAGGTGTGTTTTGTAGCCAGTACAGACTTGGAAACTCTGCACAGGTGATCCAGGAATGAATGGTTCAGATGGTTGAAAGAGTGCCGAGTAAATTGGCTGATTTGCCCTCAAAGAGTGTCAAACTTCTTGAGAGTTGTAGGAAATGCATTCATGCAGGAAAGTGCTGAGTATTCCATCATTCTTAGACCATAAGACCATAAGATATAGGAGCAGAAGTAGGCCATTCGGCCCATCGGGTCTGCTCCACCACTCAATCATGGGCTGATCCAATTCTTCCAGTCATCCCCACTCCCCTGCCTTCTCTCCATACCCTTTGATGCCCTGGTTAATCGAGAACCTGTTTCCATCCTGATGATTCTTGATTTCCATCCTGTTGATGGTGAAAGGGCTTTGGAATGTCAGAAGGCATGTCACCTCAAAATACCCAGCCTTTGATTGCTCCTGTCACCCCAGTATTCATGAGGCTGCCTCGGCTGAGTTTCTGACCTACCACCGAGTGGAGAGACAATCCATCCTGGACTCTTGACGAGTCTTATTCCTTCACTATTCTTTCAAACTGTCCCCGGAGTAGGAAAGCACTGTTGCTGCACCGAAAGTGTTGCAATGTTTCCGCTGAGTTGCTCATGCTGCGGTGGGTCCAGAAGAACTGATTGCCCTTGTTCGGCACAGGCAGCAGCACATGTGATGGCTTCAGCATCCACTGCACGCACCGCATGGCGATGTCGGTGGCTGCATTTGCTTCATGATGCTGTACAGATATGGGAGGTCTGTCTCAGCCCTGTTCCTTCAACCTGGAACATCGGGTGGTCAATTGCCGTCCATTCTACCTGCTGTTGGAGTTCTCCACCATCATCATTGTAGTGGTATACATTCCACCCTTCGCAAACGTCAAGATGACACTGGAAAAGCTGGGCACCATGATCAATAATCATAAGACAGTGTATCCCAATCCCTTCAGATCACTGTTGGGTCGTCAATCAGGCCAGCTTGAAGAAGTCTCTGATAAACGATCACCAACATGACGCTTGTAGGACCAGAGGAACCAACACACTTGATCACTGTTGCACCCCATCAAAAATGCCTAACGTGCCACCCACACTTGCAAGTCCAAACACCTTCGTTCCCGGTGTTTAGGCAGAGACTGAAGACCACAGCACCAGTTGTCAGGACTGTGAAGGTGTGTTCCAGGGAGATGGAGGAATGTTTATAGGTTGGACCATATTCAGGAGTTTATCTTTGGATCTGAATGACTATGATATGGCCATCACCGACTTCACGAAGGCCCTCACGGATGAAAGTGTGCTTTTGAGAACGTACCAGGCTTTCCCAAACCAGAAACCCTTGTTGAATCAACAGGTCTGTAGTCTGCTAAGGGCTGGAGCTGTGCTATTCAGGACTGGTGATCCAGAATCCTGCAAGTCCAGGTACAACCTATGGATTTGATTGTGGGCTTCAGGAAGAGGAAGTCAGGATAACAACACCAGTCCTCATAAAGGGGTCAATAACGGAAAAGGTAAGCAGTTTCATGCTCCTGGGCGTCAGCATCTCAGAGGATTGGTCCTGTGTCCAATAGCAATCACAAGGACAGAACTTCCTTAGGAACTCGAAGAGATTTGGTAATAACAAGAGGACCAGAAATTAACATTAAATCTATGCCATGTTATTCAAGCATGTAATATGAGTGGATATGTAGATAGAAGCATAGAGAGAGGCAGTACTGAAACAGACCCTTCAGCCCATCATGTTAGCACTAGTTATTAACCATCCATTTAAACAAATCCCACGTCAATTCCATTTTAATTCTACCCAGCTCCCCCCCAGATTCTACCACTCACCTACACACTAGGGGCAAAATACAGCAGCCAGTTAACCTGCATATCTTTGGAATTTGGGAAGAGAGCAGAGGTCCAAGAGGAAGCCTACACAGTCACAGGGAGGACACGCACACTCCACATAGGAAGCACTATGGTCAGAAATCTGGGGCTGTGAGGCAGTGGCTCAACTAGCTGCACTACTGTGCTGTTCTATGTGACGGTACGGATAAATTAAACATGGGACAGTTTGGCTATCCTTCTTGATATTGGCTCGTGACCCTAGTCACTGAAACACCCAAATAGATCTCAAATCCACCACAACAAAGCCCAAGCCCAAACCAGTGTGAAGAATGTTTTGGAGCACTGAAGCAGTGCCACTGTTGCTTAGTTACTGTGATAGTGATAGCTTAGGCAAGGTGCCGAAAACAGTGATGTATGATGCATGCTCCATTATATTGCAAACAAAGAGGGCATTGATATATAGAGCACCAATGGCATTACTATCATCAAATCTACCACTCTCAACATACAAGAAGTTTTGCCCTTGAGAGAAGCTTCACTGTTTCCAGGCAGCACCAAAGAGACAACAGGTGGCATAGCTGTCTGTACAAAGTCTGCTGCCTTTCCTGTAGAATGCACAAGGAGCAGTCACAAAATCTCTGCCTTGCTTCCACTTCCAGGAAATCCTGCTGAGCAAATGACGTCCTTGAACTCCAAGCATAATGGGAGGTGATCCATTAATAATGGTGAGCCAGTCAGTCAGTCATCCAACACTGGGTGGAGACTGTCTGCCAAGTGAACACATGGTGAAACATTAGCTGTAGGATTCAAACGTCTGCTGAAACCTAATTTTGCCTACTGTCCCATTAACTGATATTACCACAGAAACGGATATCGTTTTGCATTTGCAGACTTGCCCACCTCTGGGGAGCCAAATACAGTGAGAATTGTACGCTGAAAGAAGTCCACATTCTTTCTTGGGGTGAAGGGGTTGGTTTCAGAGGCAATGGTCCACACCAGCAACTTCTCACGCCCTCACATTGTATGACTTTGACCTGCGAGAAGCAGTATGGCAATAAGGTCACCATAACACGTATGAAAGCATGGAGAATACAGTTTGTGAATGTTGAATAATGTGCATGCTCAGGCCCAAATTCTCTTGTAGCTGCTCACACCACTACTTTTTGTGGAAAAAGATTAGCTAGGTTCTGCAATTCCATTATTAATTTGTCTTCTCATATGATCACCAGGTGCAGATTCCAATAACTCATTGGCTGATTCATTCAGAAATGCTTAACTTCTCTCCTTTTATTCCCCCCCCCCCCCCTTAACGAACACCAAATTTGTCATCTGTGACTATGGCAACAGGATTCTGCTGTTCTTATTGGCTGATCAAAATATAATGCTCTACAGTGCCGGGGACTGTTTTCATTCCAAATCCTGAACTCAATAACCTAATCATTTTCAGCTGGGAGCAGACCAGATGACTTTTGACTAGGATCCTTTGATTATTTCTAAATGGAACAATCTAATTTTGATTTGCTGTCAGGAACCTGTCTCACTCTCTTTTGAAAACTGCTGTAGATTTTTACGATTGCACCCCTACTGACAGTTGATGCCATGTGTTGGATACTCTCATACTGTAAAAGGATTGCCTAAATTACCAACTTCTTAGTTCAGACTAATTTGAAATTATAATACGTTGTTGATGAAGTTAACACCTTTAGTGATGTTACCAGATCACGTTTGCACCTTCTGCTCTGCCCTCATCCTAAAACCATTGTTTTCTCTTGTGCAATGTTGACAAGCTTTGGATATGAATATTTGCTGTCAGTGAGGAATCTGTTTTTTCTTGTGCAAAACAAAAGAACAACTGCTGGAGGAATTCAGCAGGTCAGGCAGCATCTGTGGCGGGAAGTGGACAGTTGAATTTTTGGTTCAATTTCAGTATTTGCAACCTCTGAGGTCTCAGGCTGCTTTTTCTTTCTATACTTGGTCACCAGATCCCTTTATTTCCTTTTGCTAAAGAGTTTCAACACTCAAATACTTTTGTTGTTAAGATTAGAGGCTCCCAATTGTCTAGAAATTGGATCCATTTGCTAATTTTTCTCATGTTTAATGTATCCGTCAAATATGCTCCATGGTTGTTAGATCATAGTAGTGATCATTTGACCTCAGCAGCACAGAAACAGGCCCTTCGGCCCAACACATCCATGCCAACTAAGTTGGCAGTTTGAGCTAATCCTATTTCAAAGGTTGAAAGGTTCATTTATTATCAAAGTATACAACATGAAATCCTTCTTCTCCGGGTAGCCATGAAAGGAAAGAAAGGTAGCACGATCATCAACACCGAAATCCGCCTTCCTCACGCAAAATAACAAGCCAAAACGGAACAGGCACATCAACCCCCAAAATCCACCCTCCCCACACAAAATAACAAACAAAAATGGAACAGGTACATCAACCCCCAAAATCCCCCCTCCCCACACAAAATAACAAACAAAAATGGAACAGGTACATCAACCCCCAAAATCCACCCTCCCCACACAAAATAACAAACAAAAATGGAACAGGTACATCAACCCCCAAAATCCCCCCTCCCCATACAAAATAACAAACAAAAATGGAACAGGTACATCAACCCCCAAAATCCCCCCTCCCCACACAAAATACCAAACAAAAATGGAACAGGTACATCAACCCCCAAAATCCCCCCTCCCCACACAAAATAACAAACAAAAATGGAACAGGTACATCAACCCCAAATCCCTCCTTCTGCACAAAAAAAAAACAAGAAAGCTTGGGCAAAAAACACAGAATATAAATAAAACTATAAGACTGAAAAAATAGTCTATAGTCCAAGTCCACATCCAAAGCTTAGAAAACCTGGGGAATACCCTCTGGGCCCAGTGGCAGACCCTTCCCTCTCCAGTACAGAGTGATCAAAAGACAGGCAGCTGGTGCTCTCCCTCCGTACCCGCCTCAATGCTTCAATCTCCCTGGTCACTTTAATTGATGATCAACGGAAGCTTTAATCAGTGAAATGGAGTCTAACAATAGCTTGCACCCTGTCCTGTAGCCTTTCTACCATGAAGTTTGCGCATGCCATTTCTGTCTCCCAGAATCCGCTCGGAGCTCAGAAACATCCAAACTATCTCCAAGCTTCCAAATTTGCCTCGATGATTCAATGATTCAATGATTCAATCCCCCTCGTCTCTCTAATCAGCAAACATTGGAAGATTTAATCAGCAAGATGATGTCGAACATCTGCTTGCAACTTGCCCACCATGAGGCTCCCGCACACTGCCTCTGCCTTCTGGAATACTCTCAGAGACTACAGAGTGCTGGAATACCCAAACGATCTCCAAACAGCAAATCACAGGCTCCAACAGTCCAGACTCACGTCTAAGATGAAAAACAAACATAAAAGACATAAAAGAAGTGAAATATATAGTTTCATGATCTATTCAGAGATGTCGACCGAAGGAACATTGTACGCAGGCACCATCTTGACCATAAGTATGCTTATTTGCTTGCAACGCATTTTAAGTGTTGTAAATATACCCACCCTACAACTTCCTCTGGCAGCTCATTCCACATACTCACCAACCCCCATGTGAAAGAGTTGACCCTTAGGTTCCTGTAAACCTTTCTCTATTCATCTAAAACCTATCCCCTCAAGCTATAGACTGCTCTTCCCTGAAAAAGAAAACATGACCATTCACCTTATTACATTATATAATGTCACACCTCGCTTTCCCATACTCTAGGGTGAAAAGTCCCAGCCTATCCAGCCTATCCTTAAATCAATTACAAAAAGTTCAAAAAACTAAGTAACGATAGAGATCTAGATGATTATAAGGCTAGCAGGAAAGAGCTTAAGAATGAAATTTGGAGAGCCAGAAGGGGCCATGAGAAGGCCTTGGTGGACAGGATTAAGGAAAATCACAAGGCATTCTACAAATATGTGAAGAACAAGAGGATAAGACCTGGGAGAATAGGACCAATCAAGTGTGATAGTGGAAAAGTGTGTATGGAACTGGAGGAGATAGCAAAAGTACTTAATAAATACTTTGCTTCAGTATTCACTATGGAAAAGGATCTTGTAGGGGTGACTTACAATGGACTGAAAAGCTTGAACATGTAGATATTAAGGAAGAGGATGTGCTGGAGCTTTTGGAAAGCATCAAGTTGGATAAGTCACTGGGACAGGATAAATTGTACCCAAGGCTACTGTGGGAAGTGAGGGAGGAGATTGCTGAGTCTCTGGCAATGATCTTTGCAATGACGATGGGAGAGGTTCCGGAGGATTGGAGGGTTGCGGATGTTGTTCCCTTATTCAAGAAAGGGAGTAGAGATAGCCCAGGAAATTATAAACCAGTGAGTCTTACCTCAGTGATTGGTAAGTTGATGGAGAAGATCCTGACGGGCAGGATTTATGAACATTTGGCGAGCATTATATGATTAGGAATAGTCAGCATGGTTTTGTCAAAAGCAGGTCGTACCTTACGAGCCTGATTGAATTTTTTGAGGATGTGACTAAACACATTGATGAAGGTAGAGCAGTAGATGTAATGTATATGGATTTCATCAGGTAGCCCATGCAACGCTCATTGAGAAAGTAAGGAGGCATGGGATCCAAGGAAACATTGCTTTGTGGATCCAGAATTGGCTTGCCCACAGAAGGCAAAGAGTGGTTGTAGACGGGTCATATTCTGCATGGAGGTTGGTGACCAGTGGTGTGCCTCAGGGATCTACTCTGGGACCCTTACTCTTCGTGATTTTTATAAATGACCTGGATAGGGAAGTGAAGGGATGGGTTAGTAAGTTTGTTGATGACACAAAGGTTGGAGGTGTTGTGGATAGTGTGGAGGGCCATCAGAGGATACAGCGGGACATTGATAGGATGCCAAACTGGGCTGAGAAGTGGCAGATGGTGTTCAACCCAGATAAATGTGAGGTGGTTCATTTTGGTGGGTCAATTATGATTGCAGAATATAGCATTAATGTTAAGATTCTTGGCAGTGTGGATCAGAGGGTTCTTGGGGTCCGAGTCCATAGGACGCTCAAAGCTGCTGTGCAGGTTGACTCTGTGGTTAAGAAAGCATTCGGTGCATTGGCCTTCATCAATCATGGGATTGAGTTTAGGAGCCGAGAGGTAATGTTGCAGCTATATAGGACCCTGGTCAGACCCCACTTGGAGTACTGTGCTCAGTTCTGGTCACCTCACTACAGGAAGGATGTGGAAACCATAGAAAGGGTGCATAGGAGATTTACAAGGATGTTGCCTGAATTAGGGAGCATGCCTTATGAGAATAGATTGAGTGAACTCGGCCTTTTCTCCTTGGAGTGACAGAGGATGAAAGGTGACCTGATAGAGGTGTACAAGATAATGAGAGTTATTGATCGTGTGGATAGTCAGAAGCTTTTTCCCAGGGCTGAAATGACTAGCATGAGTGGGCATCATTTTAAGGTGCTTGGAAGCAGGTACAGAGGAGAAGTCGGGGTAAATTTTTTCACAGAGAGTGGTGAGTACATAGAATGGTAGGAATAATCAAAATAGGACATATATGGTAAATGGTAGGGCACTGAAGAGTGCAGTAGAACAGAGTGATCTAGGAATAATGGTGCATAGTTCCTTGTAGGTGGAATCTCATGTGGATAGGGTGGTGAAGAATGCTTTTGGTATGCTGGCCTTAATAAATCAGAGCATTGATTATAGGAGTTGGGATGTAATGTTAAAATTGTACAAGGCATTGCTAAGGCCTAATTTGGAGTATTGTGTACAGTTCTGGTCACCGAATTATAGGAAAGATGTCAACAAAATAGAGAGAGTACAGAGAAGATTTACTAGAATGTTACCTGGGTTTCAGCACCTAAGTTACAGGGAAAGGTTGAACATGTTAGGTCTTTATTCTTTGGAGCGTAGAAGGTTGAGGGGGGACTTGATAGAGGGATTTAAAATTATGAGGGGGATAGATCGAATTGATGTGGATAGGCTTTTTCCATTGAGAGTAGGGGAGATTCAAACAAGAGGACATGATTTGAGAGTCAAAAGTTTAAGGATAACACGAGGGGGAATTTCTTTACTCAGAGAGTGGTAGCTGTGTGGAACGAGCTTCCAGTAGAAGTGGTAGAGGCAGGTTCGGTATTGTCATTTAAAGTAAAATTGGATAGGTGTATGGACAGGAAAGGAATGGAGGGTTATGGGCTGAGTGCAGGCCAGTGGGACTAGGTGAGAGTAAGCGTTCGGCACGGACTAGAAGGGCCGAGATGGCCTGTTTCCGTGCTGTAATTGTTATATTATATTAATAGGCTGCCAGTGACGGTGGTGGAGGTGGATACGATCGGGTCTTTTAAGAGACTCCTGGATAGGTACATGGAGCTTAGAAAAATAGAAATAGTTCTATGGTAAGAACATGTTCGGCACAGTTTTGTGGGCCAAAGTTCCTGTATTGTGCTGTGGATTTTCTATGTTTCTATGTTAATTCAAGCTTTTCAATCCTGGTAACATCCCCATGAATCTTCTCTGCACACTCTCCTGCTTAACGATGTCCTTCTTGTTGTGTATTTAATATTTCCGATGAATTTGAGTAATATTGTGTATATATTGTCTGATTTAGCATTCTTGTTTGTTTAAATAATTCATTAGGAGTTATATGTATAAATATGCAAAATGCATATATCATCACGCGGCCATGTGATACATGTGCGCCTCAACACGAAGTTAGACACGCATTCCCAGACTCCCAAGTCTTCATTTGAATTAGTTTAATGTTTTGATGTTCTAGTCACCAAGAACTGTGCAGAATACTTTGTGTGTACTCATCAATGACTTGTACAATTGTAACTTGATATCCCAGCTCCTGTATTCAATGCCTGTCAAATGAAGGCAAGTACACCAAATGCCATCTCTGCCGCTCTGTCTGCCCGTCTCCTCACTCTCATGGAATTATGTACCTGCAGCCTTAGGTCTCCATCTCCCTCAGCCCTCTCCAGGGCCATACCATTTGCTGTCTAATTTCTGCATTGTTTAATTTATCAAAATGCAACATCTCAGACTCCTCAGAATTAAATTCTATCTGCTATTTCTCGGCCTACTTGTCAAATTGATTTAGGTCCCATTGTAATCTGAGATAATCCTCTTCACTATCCACTGTACCTGTCATCAGGTTCAGATACGGCACAATTGTGGAGGGGAGAGACACTGAAGCGGGTTAGTAGTTCACAGACTTTAATGCGAGCGGAGTTAGAGGGCAAAGAAAACAATCAAAGCTAGACAAAATAGGGCCATTAACTAAAACTCTCAAATAGAAAACGAAGCATACACTGCGGCCGAAGAGAATAGCTAAATAGAAAACGAATATGGCTAGTCTTTAGAGTCAGTTGACGCAACAGTCCAATTTCTCAGGCAGCAAAGCGTTGCTGTGCTGGGTTCAAGTCTCAACAAGCACTACGACGGAAAGCATGGAGTTAAATACTATCACAATGAAATAATAATTAGCTGACACGTGCGTATTCACAAGCACAATTGCCATATCTGCTGCGCTGCTGAATCCATGGTTGTGACAGGGCCCCCCTTCTCTAGGCGCAGCCCCTGATGCACCACAGATCTGTGTCCGCTGGAAAAACCGGATCAGCGACTTGCCAAAATGTCCTTCACCGGGATCCAAGTACGTTCTTCTGGGCCATACCCTTCCCAGTCCACAAGGTACTGGACCTTACCACGTACCTGGCGAGATGCCAGGAGGCGCCACACCGTATAGACAAGGGAACCATCTACCAGGCGGGGGGGGGGGGGGGGAGAGGTGGGGTGACTGGGGCCAAGGGTAGTAACCAGCTTGAGCTGGGAAATATGGAACACTGGGTGTATCTTCAGTGATACTGGTAGACGCAATCTATATGACACCTTGTTGACAGCCTTTTCCACTACAAACGGTCCCACACAGTGTGGTGCCTATTTCAGGTTCTTAACTTCCAGGGGAAGATCCCTTGATGCCAACCAGATCTCCCTTCCTGGCTTGAATGGCCTTACCTGTCGACAGAGCCGATCAGCCTGCCGGGGATGCTGTTACTGGGTGCGCAGCAGAGAAGCCCAGGCTCATCCCCAGGTATGCTTGTAGCAGGAACTCCTACATCGATCTCTTGATCAGGGAAGAGCGGGGCTAGAATCCTTTCTGGCATTTAAAGGGAGGCATACCCATAGAGGATTACTGGAGGTTATTGTGGGCGATCTCTGCTCAAACAAATTGGGATCTCCAGGACGTGGGGTTGGAAGAGGCAAGACAGCACAAGGTTGTCTCCAACTCCTGGCTCACTCTCTCAGTCTGGCCATTAGATTGGGTGTGGAAGCCAGCCGAGAGACTGGCCGTGGCTCCTACAGGAGAGCAGAAAGCTTCCAAAAGCCGGAAGTGAACTGTGGTCCACGATCAGACAGTATGTTTTGAGGAAAGCCATGGAGCCTGAACACATGTTGAACCATGAGTGTGGCAGTCTGACAAGCCGATGGAACCTGAGGGAGGGCAACCTTGAAAAATGGATCCATAATGACCAAAATGGTGGTGTTTCCATTAGACAGGGGCAGACCAGTGATGAATTCTACTGAAAGGTGGGACCAGGGACAGTGGGGCAAAGGCAGTGGACATAACAGACCCACAGGATGCTGGTGTGATGTCTTGTTCCGAGCACAGATGGGACAAGCAGGTACAAAGTCCTGGACATCCTGGGACATAGATGGCCACCAAAATTGTCTGTTTATAAACTTCTGGGTCCGTTGAATTCCTGGATGCTCAGCCAGAAGGGAGGAGTGACCCCATTCCAACATGTAGAACGCACCGCAGCAGGAACAAACAGCCATTGGGAGGTCCCAGAACCGGCTCCGACCGCTGGGCGGCCCTCCTCTCTGATCTATTCCCTAGATCACCGGAGCAGTGATACATGAGCGAGGAAGAATGGGCACTGGACCGGCATTGTCCTCAGATCCGTCGAACTTCCGGGAGAGAGCGTCAGCTTTTGTATTCTTGTTTCCAGGACAATAGGTGAAGATGAAATTGAACCGTGTGAAGAAGAGAGCCCACGAGGCTTGACAAGAGTTGAGTCTCTTTGCATCCTGAATGTAGGAGAGGTTCCTGTGATCTGTCCAAACCAAGAATGGATGCTCTGCTCCCTCCAGCCAGTGTCGCTATTCCTTCAGGGTAGTGGTCGCCAACCCATCGATTGCGATCGATTAGTCGATCTTTGAGACTTTCCCAGTAGATCCCAAAAACAAAAAGAAAAATAAATACATAAATACAGTTGAGAGATTGTTTCCGGGTTGCGGGGTTTTAGTTCCGTTCTTTCTGCCCAGTGCGCGTGCGTGTAGCTGCCCCGCACTACACAGTGTACTTCAGTGGTGCCCAATGAGGAAACAATATGAGTCAGTTGCACCTTTCCTCAGTCCCTGTCACATCCACTATTGAACTTGAATGCATGTGAGTCGCCTAAAAGCAGCGACACCCTCGCGTGGCCGGCGGGAAGTGCCATTGCTACCGGCCTGGAGCGCGGACAGATGGGCGCCGCCTCTGAACCTGTTCAGCACACTGAATGTTCGCGGGGAACCCGGTGCTGAAATATTCACAGACAATGGATATTGGGTGCAAGTTGAATAGGGAGTTAACATTGGCATGTGGCAAAGGTAATGTCGCAGTAGTTATGGGGGATTTCAACATGCAGGTGAACTGGGAGAATCAGGTTGGTGCTGGACCCCAGGATAGGGAGTTTGTAGAGTGCCTAAGGGATGCATTCTTGGAACAGCTTGTACGAGAGCCAACCAGGGACAAGGCTATTCTGGATTTAGTATTGTGTAATGAACAGGATTTGATAAGCGATCTTGAAGTAAAGGAGCCATTAGGAGGTAGTGATCATAATATGATAAGTTTTTATCTGCAATTTGAGAAGGATAAGGGCAGATTGGAGGTGTCAGTGTTGCAGTTGAACAAAGGAGACTATGGAGCCATGAGGGAGGAGCTGGCCAAAGTTAACTGGACGGATATCCTAGCAGAAAAGACAGTGGAACAGCAATGGCAGGTATTCTTGGGAATAATGCACAAGGTGCAAAATCAGTTCATCCCCCAGAGAAGGAAGGATTCAAAGGGGGGAAAGGGGCCACAGTGGTTGACAAAGGAAGTCAGAGATTGCATAGCATTAAAAAAAAGGAAGTATGACAGAGCTAAGGTGAGTGGGAGGACAGATGATTGGGAAATTTTTAAGGAACAACAGAACTTAACTAAAAAGGCAATACGGGGAGAAAAAATGAGGTACGAACACAAGCTAGCCAGGAATATATAAGAGGATAGCAAAAGCTTTTTTTTTGGTATGTGAAGAGAAAGAAGATTGTTAAAAACAATGTTGGGCCCTTGAAGAATGAATTGGGTGAAATTGTTATGGGAAACAGAGAAATGGCAGAAGAATTTAATAAGTACTTTAGATCTGTCTTCACTAAGGAAGACACAAGCAATCTCCCAGATGTATGGATGGGCCAAGGACATAGGGTAACAGAGGAAATGAAACAGATTGACATTAGGAAGGAAACGGTGATGAGTAGACTGATGGGACTGAAGGCTGACAAATCCCCAGGTCCAGATGGTCTGCATCCTAGGGTACTAAAGGAGGTGGCCCTGGAAATTGCGGATGCATTGGTAATCATTTTCCAATGTTCTTTAGATTCAGGATCAGTTCCTGAGGATTGGAGAATGGCTAATGTTATCCCACTTTTTAAAGAAAGGAGGGAGGGAGAAAACAGAACTATCGACCTGTCAGCCTAACATCAGTAGTGGGGAAGATGCTAGAGTCCATTATTAAAGATGTAATAGTGGCATATCTAGATAGCAGTGATAGGCTTGGGCCAAGCCAGCGTGGATTTACCAAGGGTAAATCATGCTTCACTAATCTATTGGAGTTTTTCGAGGACGTAACTAGGAAGTTAGACAAGGGAGATCCAGTGGATATAGTGTACCTTGATTTTCAGAAGGCATTTGATAAGGTCCCACATAGGAGATTGGTGGGTAAAATCAAAGCTCATGGCATTGGGGGGGGGAAGACATTGACATGGATAGAAAACTGGTTGGCAGATAGAAAGCAAAGGGTAGCGGTGAATGGGTGTTTCTCGGAATGGCAGGTGGTGACTAGTGGGGTGCCACAGGGCTCGGTATTGGGACCACAGCTGTTTACGATTTACGTCAACGATTTAGATGAAGGCATTGAGAATAACATCAGCAAGTTTGCTGATGATACTAAGCTAGGTGGCAGTGTGACATGTGATGAGGATGTTAGGAGAATTCAGGGTGACTTGGATAGGCTGGGTGAGTGGGCAGATACTTGGCAGATGATGTTTAATGTGAATAAGTGTAAGGTTATCCACTTTGGGAGTAAGAACAGGAAGGCAGATTATTATCTGAATGGTGTAAAGTTAGGTAAGGGAGAAATACAAAGAGATCTAGGAGTCCTTGTTCATCAGTCACTGAAGGTGAATGAGCAAGTGCAGCAGGCAGTGAAGAAGGCTAATGGAATGTTGGCCTTTATTACAAAGGGAATTGAGTACAAGAGCAAGGAAATCCTCTTGCATTTGTACAGGGCCCTGGTGAGACCACACCTGGAGTATTGTGTACAGTTTTGGTCTCCAGGGTTAAGGAAGGACATCCTGGCTGTAGAGGAAGTGCAGCGTAGATTCACGAGGTTAATTCCTGGGATGTTCGGACTGTCTTACGCAGAGAGGTTAGAGAGACTGGGCTTGTACACGTTGGAATTAAGAAGATCGAGAGGGGATCTGATTGCAACATATAAGATTATTAAGGGATTGGACAAGATAGAGGCAGGAAATATGTTCCAGATGCTGGGAGAGTCCAGTACCAGAGGGCATGGTTTGAGAATAATGGGTAGGTCATTTAGGACAGAGTTAAGGAAAAACTTCTTCTCCCAGAGAGTTGTGGGGGTCCGGAATGCACTGCCTCTGAAGGTAGTGGAGGCCAATTTTCTGGATGCTTTCAAGAAGGAGCTAGATAGGTATCTTATGGATAGGGGAATCAAGGGATATGGGGACAAGGCAGGAACCGGGTATTGATAGTAGATGATCAACCATGATCTCAAAATGGTGGTGCAGGCTCGAAGGGCTGAATGGTCTACTTCTGCACCTATTGTCTATAACCTAATCCAGGCTCAGTGTTTCATAAGTAACAGAGCAGCTACTGCAACAAACTTTTGTCGGCTGACAGATCTTGCAAGTGGGGCAGGCTCGGGCCCGTCGCTCTCCTCGCTTGGGCCCGTCGCTCTCTCCGGATTGCGACCGCCGCGGCCCCGGTACGGGAACCTCTGGCCCTGATCTTGTCCTCTCACCCCACCCACGACCAGCCGCACCTGGCCAGGGCGTCTGGTGGCGGGCGGGCAGAGGCTGGAGTTCGGGCTGGGAGGCTGTCTAATGAGGCAATGAAGCCCTCAAAACCGCTTCGGTACCCTGAGTCCAAGCACCCCGCACTTAAAGATGAACCCGCTGGGTTTTCTCAGCAGAAAAAATGTGAGCAGCGCGGGACAGCAGCTAAGTGTCGAGAGCCGCCAAAACTAAATTGCGGAACAGACCGGACATAAGGAACCTGCTTCGAGTATCGCCGTATTCCCGTCCTGTTTAACACCACCCTCCCCCCACCCCCCGTCGGACGGTCCGCAAGAATATTGTCAATATTAAACTGGTGCTTGGTGCAAAAAAGGGTGGGGACCCCTGCTGTGTATACATTATTTCTACTTCTGGGTTGAGGGGTTTTACTTCTGGTCTTTTCTGCCCCGGTGCACATGCGTGTAACTAATCGATCTGGAGTTGATCTCACCTTTCACTAAGGCCGAGGTAGGGGATCTTGGGCTTAAAACTACTTCAGGGCCTCCTTGACAGCCAGAAGCTCCCGGTTCCTAGCATCATAATTCCTCTCGGCCTGGGTCAAGTGACGGGAAGGAAAGGCAGAAGGGTGCAGCCAACTATCCACAAACGAGTGCTGAGAGAGGACAGCTCCAATGCCTACATTGGTTGTATCCACCTCGACAACGAATGGCTGTGATGGGTCTGGGTGTTGCAGCAATGGAGCAGTAGTGAAACGTCACTTTAGCTCTGAAAATGCTCGGTCGGCATCGTATGTCCAATGGATTCCTGCCGAGGTCTTCTTGGTGAGTGCATTTATAGGAGCTGCAACAGAGTCAAAATTCCAGATGAAGTGGCTGTAAAAGTTTGCAAACCCCATGAAGCACTGTACCTGTTTGACTGTAGATGGCTTGGGCCATTCTGCAAATGCCTGAACTTTACTAGGGTCCATTTGAACACTGGATGTGGTTAGTATATAGCCCAAAAACAACACCTGGTCTCATATTTTTGGGCTTTAAGAAGCTGTCTGAGAACTCTCCAGACATGCTAGACGTGCTCCTGATGAGAGCGGGAATAGATAAGGATGTCATCTAAATACACAAACTCAAACTGGTCCAACATGTATTAGAGTTTTTTTGTGGAGGTTACCAGGGAAGTGGATGAAGGGAAGGCAGTGGATGTTGTATACATGGACTTCAGTATGGCTTTTGACAAGGTCCCGCATGGGAGGCTAGTTAGGAAGATTCAGTCACTAGGTATACATGGTGAAGTAGTAAATTGGATTAGACATTGGCTCAATGGGAGAAGTCAGAGAGTGGTAGTAGAGGATTGCTTCTCTGAGTGGAGGCCTGTGACTAGTGGTGTGCCACAGGGATCAGTACTGGGTCCATTGTTATTTGTCATCTATATCAATTATCTGGATGATAAATTGGATCAGCAAATTTGCTGATGATCCAAAGATTGGAGGTGTAGTGGACAGTGAGGAAGGTTTTCAAAGCTTGCAGAGGGATTTGGACCAGCTGGAAAAATGGGCTGAAAATGGCAGATGGATTTTAATACAGACAAGTGTGATGAAAGACAAACCAAGGTAGAATATATAAGGCAAATGAGGAGTGCAGTAGAATAGAGGGATCTGGGAATACAGATACAAAATTCCTTAAAAGTGGTGTCACAGATAGGGTCGTAAAGAGAGCTTTTGGTACATCGGCCTTTATAAATCAAAGTATTGAGTATAAGAGTTGGAATGTTATGGTGAGGTTGTATAAGGCATTGGTGAGGCTGAATTTAGAGTATTGTGTGCAGTTTTGGTCACCGATTTACAGGAAGGATATTAATAAGCTTGAAAGAGTGCAGAGAAGGTTTACAAGGATGTTGCCAGGACTTGAGAAACTGAGTTACAGAGAAAGGTTGAATAGGTTAGGAGTTTATTCCCTGGAGCGTAGGAGAATGAGGGGAGATTTGATAGAGGTGTATAAAATTATGATGGTTATATATAGAGTGAATGCAAGCAGGCTTTTTCCACTGAGGTTAGGGGAGAAAAAAACCAAAGGACATGGGTTAAGGGTGAAGGGGGAAAAGTTTAAAGGGAATATTATGGGGTGCTTCTTCACACAGAGAGTGGTGGGAATGTGGAATGAGCTGCCAGATGAAGTGGTAAATGTGGGCTCACTTTTAACATTTAAGAAAAACTTGGACAGGTACATGGATGAGAGGTGTATGGAGGGATATCATCCAGGTGAAGTTCAGTGGGACTAGGCAGAAAAATGGTTCGGCACAGCCAAGAAAGGCCAAAAGGCCTGTTTCTTGTGCTGTAATGTTCTATGGTTCTATGTCCCTGAGCACATCGTTAACCAAAGCTTGGAATATAGCCAGACCAAAAGGCATCACCAGGTATTCATAGTGGCCGTTAGAGCTGTTAAAAGCTGTTTTCCACTCATTCCCTTCTCTTACGCGAATCAGACTGTAAGCATTGCGCTGATCAATTTTGTAAAACATGGTTGTTCCTTGGAGATGTTCCAATGCAGATGCCAGCAGGGGAAGAGGGTAGCGCTTCTTCACAGTGATGTTGTTCACGGGCCGATAATCAATGCAGGGACTGAGCTTGCCATCTTTCTTGCTCACAAAAAAGAAACCCACTCCTGCCAGTGAGGTTGTCGGACGGATAAACCCCATGGCCAATGCCTCCTTAATGTATTCCTCTATGGCCACCATTTCAAGACGAGAGAGGGAGAAGAGCCAGTCCCGGGGATGACTAGTGCCAGGCACAGTTGTATGGCCAGTGTGGGGGCAAGGTGGTGGACTTTCTTTTACTGAAAACCTCTGTCACTCTAATAGTATGGCAATTATTCTTGGAGCAACCAACATCAGACTCGTCAGCAGAAAAGATACCTATGCATTCCAACACCTCCTCAGTTAATTTTTCTTTTCCATTCCTCAGGTATGGGTGAATCACCAAAGTTGCATGATTTCTATGTCAACTTCCTCGACCCAGGAGATTGTTTTGCTGCTGTTTTCCCCAGAAAACTAGACACTACCATCACAGGAAAAAGATGGGCAATCAGCATTCCACATCTGAGAGCATCATCTCTTCCTGAGGCGTTCCTGACAATCACTGTCATCCAGTTTGTGTACACAGCCAAACATTCTCCAGTCCAGGTCTCACCAGCACTCCTGATGGTAAGCGTGACTCTTCTTCCTGATCACCAGGAACAGCCCCCTGGATGGCCGAGGCATTGGGCATTCTGGAAAATTTGGGGGTTCCCAGCACTCTAATTACTCCTCCAGGACATAGCAGGACAGGTTTAGACTGGGTGTACCACACAGTTCCTCATTTCTGCTCATCATCCCTCTTAGAAGGAACTTGCACCTTCTCAAAATTAGCAGTGAACACAGGGTGAATTGACAAGGTTTTCAAAAAGTTCTCTGCATTTCTCTTCTTGCATGCTCCCACGAGCCTTATCACAACAGAAGTATTTGTTCCCACAAAAATGGGACCTTCACCCTTTCCAACTGGATTCAGGCAGATCAGCACTGCTGTGTCAATAGTCTCAGTTACTCCAACATCTTCTTCTGAAAAACGCATTTCCAAAGACAAGTAACCATCACAATTTGCTCTATCCTCGAGCAATTTCTTTCAGATCGTTGAATACATCCTTTATTAGCACAAACAAAGCACCAGTTTCTCCAACTAGAAAAGGTGGGCAGACAGCTTTTCTCCTTCCTCCTGGGATGTGTGCCTAAACTTCATCCTAAGATCAGCTACACTTTCAGAAATGCCAGAAGCATCTTCCAGAGCTTGCAAGTAATTAGGTTTCTTGGCTAATGGGTTTTCTGTCTTTAGGAACCTCAGTATATCAGCTTCTGGGCCCTTTACACTCTCTACCAGTCTCTGTATTTTTCCATATCTTCTGAGTAATTCCACACATCCATTAACTAAAACATCTGCTCTGCCCAAGCCTCATTCTTTTTCCACATTGGGTGTGGGCATAGTGCCAAAGAATACTCCGAGCCTACAATTGTTACACGGGGGTGACGGAGGAGAACCCAAGTGCAGGACACTGGCACATCGACTCAGTTGTGGAGGCTGACGTAGACCTGAACGTAGAGCAGGAAACCAGAGGGATCTTGACAAGGAGATGGGATTCACAGGGACTCTCTAGAACCAGAGCAAAACTTAAAATTACCAGTTCTAATCAGAACCAGGAACAAAGTATCACACAAGAATCGACCAACAAACTGGCAACCTGTGATAGAGTCGTCCTCGTATTTATTTCCCAGTCGCTGATGAAAGCCAGGTGTACGATTATTAGGTAACTAGCAGCAATTGACTGAAATTGGGGCATGATCAGGGAGAAAGAAGTGTTAAAGGGAAACGGCCAACCGGAACCATAACAGTACCCCCCCCCCCCCTCAATGGGAGCCTCCCAGCGTTCCTCCCGGCCTATCTGGATGGTCCCGATGGAAGTCCTGGATAAGGGAAGGGTCTAGGATAAAGGAGCGGGGGGACCCAGGAATGTTCTTCAGGACCGTACCCCTCCCAGTCCACCAGGTATTGGAGGCCCCTGCCCCGACAGTGCACATCTAGCAGTCGTCGGACAGTGTATGCCGGGTGGTTGTCGATGAGCCGGGAAGGGGAAGGAGTCTCAGCTGGGGGACACAAAGGGCTGACAGAGACTGGTTTTAACTGAGACACATGAAAGGTTGGGTGAATACGCTGCCTAAGTCCATCCTTGTTCTTAATGGTGATATGATTTAGGTCTTGGTAATCAATGCTGGGACAGAGAGAGCCATCCTTTTTCCCCACAAAGAATCCAGTGCCCACCAGGGAGGATGAGGGTTGAATAATGCCTGCCGCGAGAGACTCACTAATATATTTCTCCCTGGCTTCTTTCTCAGGCCGGGTCAAGTGATACAGGCGACTGGTAGGTAACGAGGTCCCGGGGAGAAGGTCGATAGCACAGTCATACGGGCGGTGTGGAGGCAGAGAAAGAGCACATTGCTTGCTGAATACCTGTCCCAGGTCGTGGTATTCTGTGGGAACTCTGGATAAGTCGAGGGTTTCAAAGACGGGCGAGGTTGCTGTATCCTCCCTAGGGGATAGGGCCGACCGCAGACAGGTGGCGTGGCAAAACGGGCTCCAGCTGGCTATCCTCCTGATAGACCAATCAATACAAGGATTATGGCGGCATAACCAGGGGTATCCAAGTACTATTGGGGCTTGAGGAGAGGAGATTAGATTAAGTTGTATCTGCTCCCGATGATTCCCAGAGAGGATCAAAGACAGTTGTGGAGTACGGTGAGTGACTCGAGCCAGAAGTCTTCCGTCCAGTGTCCGGGCTTCCAGAGGGGTAGACAACAGCTCCCGAGGAATTCCGGCCTGGGCAGCTATGTCTTCATCCAACAGATTCCCCTCAGCACCTGAGTCTATCAAGGTAGACAAGGACAGGGACTGTTGGTTGTAGGTTACAGTAGCTTGGATCTGCATCCGGGTTTGGGGAACTGAAGGGAGTGTCATCTGATTCACCAGAACAGTTGGAGCGGGGGCTACACTAGGAGCCAACGGGGAAGAGAGGCTGGCCGAAGATGGTAAGGTGGGCCGTAGGATGATCCGAGGAGCGGGGTGACCGGTCTTTTCTCTCAGACGTTCTTGAAGTCGATTATCTACCCTGGTGGCTAGAGAGACCAAACAGTCCAGGCTGTTCACGTCATCCCTGGCCGCTAATTCATCTTTTATCTTGTCAGAGAGACCCAGCCAAAACACTTCCTGTAGTGCTTTGTCATTCCACCCAGAGTCAGCCACTAATGTTCGAAACTCTACGGAGTATTTCGTTACGCTTCACGAGCCCTGACAGAGAGTCAGAAGGCGCCTAGCGGCGTCCTTCCCACGAATGGGCTTTTTGAAAACCTTCCTCATTTCGGAGATGAAGGTGGAGAAGGCGGAACAGACCTCTGGCCAGTTGTCCCAGATCGCGGTGGCCCATGATAAGGCATCCCCTCGTAACAGCCCCATGATGTATGCAATTTTTGATCTGTCCGAGCTGTACGTACGTGGCTGTTGCTCAAAAGCCAGAGAGCACTGCAGTAAGAAAGCCCAGCACTTCCCTAGGTCCCCAGCGTAGGGTTCTGGTTCGGGTACTTATGGCTCTCGAGGTGATTGTGTTGCCATCCCAGGCTGTGCGGTTTGGTCAAACTGGGTTCTTGGAAGGGACGGAGTAAGGGGAGCGGATACCCGGTCAACCTGCTCATTGACCTTCTTTACATCCTCAGATAAGGCACAAAGATCTTTCATGACTTCTCTGAGTAGTTGCTCATGTATGCCCAGTAGGGAGCCCTTGCTAACGAGGGCCTGTTGCACCGGGTCTGTGTCCGCTGGGTTCATTCTGGCCAGTTCGTTCTGTTACACGGGGGCGACGGAGGAGAACCCAAGTGCAGGACACTGGCACGTTGACTCAGTTGGGGAGGCTGGCGTAGACCTGAACATAGAGCAGGAAACCAGAGGGATCTTGACAAGGAGACGGGATTCACAGGGACTCTCTAGAAACTAGAGCGGAACTTAGAACTAACGGTTCTAATCAGAACAGGAAACAAAGTATCACACGAGAATTGACCAACGAACTGACAACCTGTGATAGAGTCATCCTCGTATTTATTTCCCAGTCTCTGATGAGAGCCAGGTGTACGATTATTGAGTAACTAGCAGCAATTGACTGAAATTGGGGCATGATCAGGGAGAAAGAAGTGTTAAAGGGGAACAGCCAACCGGAACCATGACAACAATAACGTTGGCATTTATCAATGAATGAGTGATATAATAGCTGAGAATAGCTCAGAATTTCCGTTAACCACTGAAGGACCCATTAGATCTTTCATGCCAGGCAACTCTTTTCCCTCACTTTGTGGAAATGAGACCAACTTGTCTTTAAAGTCTTTGCCCTCAACTACCTTCTCTAAAAATATGGACTGCCCAAACCCCACCTCTCCACGGTCTCCCAACTTATCAGGAAGCACAACTTCAATTACATCACTGCTAGACTGGGCTAACATGACGTCCTTAGCACCTGATTGGTTAAAACACTGTTCAATCAGCAAAACTTTCCCAACATTTTTACAGAACTCAGCACTCTGAATAACAGTTTATCAGGACTTTGAATATCCACCCCAATCAGAACACAAGACTTAATTGTGGATAACCTCTTTGAATTGCATCAAACCTTAATCCCTGCAGCGTCCATAATAAAGCACCTCAAACACTTTCCCCAACACTAGTTTAAATGTAGGCTTAAACACACACTGCTTAATCAACTCTGATACAGCAATCCAAAATCTCAGATCAGCCCCCACAAATCTAACTCCCTCTGCCCCACCGCCAAAAAGAAAGGGTGCAGAGGAGATTTACAAGGATGTTGCCTGGATTGGGGAGCATGCCTTATGAGAATAAGTTCAGTGAACTCGGCCTTTTCTTCTTGGAGCGACAGAGGGTGAGAGGTGACTGATAGAGGTGTATAAGATGATGAGAGGCATTGATCATGTGGATAGTCAGAGACTTTTTCCCAGGGCTGAAATGGCTAGCACGAGAGGGCATTGTTTTAAGCTGCTTGGAAGTAGGTACAGAGGAGATGGCAGGGGTAAGTTTTTTTTTATGCAGACAGTGGTGAGTGCGTGGAATGGGCTGCCGGCGACAGTGGTGGAGGTGGAAATGATAGGGTCTTTTAAGAGACTCCTAGATAGGTACATGGAGCTTAACAGAATAGAGGGCTGTGGGTAAACCTAGATAATTTCTAAGGTAAGGACATGTTCGGCACAGATTTGTGGGCTGAAGGGCCTGTGTTGTGCTGTAGGGTTTCTATGTTCCTATGTTCTATGTTTCTAAGACCCCAAACCAGACTATTGTCCTTCAGAAAGCTTCCCCACAACACTCTAGAAACTTCTCTCACATCCCACAATCCTGATTGGCTGATTCACTTTCCTAAGTTGGACAAAACGGGTCCTTATCTTAGCCAAAGCCAAAACACACTTTCCAGCATGGCACACTGCTTTTACAGAAAGCTGCTAATATAAGCTACCTCACAGCACAGCAGTAGAAATTTTGACTGGGGCATTACACAGGCAATGCCCACCATCCTGCCCTTGAAAATCCCCTTCATCAAAATCTCTGTCAAGTTCGTGAGAAAATGCTTCCCACGCACAAAGTCATGCTGATCACCTCTGGGATGACTTCCAGAGGTCTATTGGGAAATTGGCAGAGCTCTCCTGTGTGCGAGTCTTCTGAGGGCATTACTCATTTGGATGGCATCAAACTCAAGTCTAATGGTGCCACCCAGCACACAGGGCTATTTCTGCACTTAACACTCAAAACTGGCTGCTGGAAGTGAAAGCCTCCGCTTGTGTTTTTCACTCATAGTAAACGGGGAGTGGTAAAATGTCTCATCCAGGAGATTACCTACAAGGACATTAACGCTTTCCACTGACTCTTCCTGCTCCTTTTCTCCACAAGCATCAGTGCCAGTTATTACAGCTCTCCAATGTGCAACTTCAGTGCAAGACACTGTGACCTCTGGCCTCTTGGTGAGTTGGCAGCTGGCAATGGCGCCGATCCAGCCGCAGCAGGTGTGACTCTCCATCTTACAGCATATGCTCAACCACGTAGGGAGATGACGCTCTTCGCCGCTCTAAATGCACCTATTCTCCTCAGGTATCTCTTTACCTTCAACTCAGTGTTAGATTTTCATGTTTCTGAGTTGTCGCTGTCATGGAAAGTGCTGTTTTTAAAAAGCTGATTTGCTTCCCAGCAGTGACAGCGCTGTTGTGAGCCACGTCAGCAGACGCTGTCAGCAGCCACGCAGGTAAGATTATAATGTGTGATACAGATTGAATCTGATCCAACAATTTTTGGTCATAGGGTTACAGAACTCAGAAAAAGGCCCATCAATTCAACATGGCCACACTGAGCAATGTTCCAAACCATACGAATCCTTTTTGCAAGACTTGGCCTGCAGTCCCGATGGCTTGATAATTAAGTGTTTTAAAATGTTGTGAGAGTACCTGGCTCTACTGCCTTCTCAGGCATTGAATCCCAGAATGCAACTACCTGCTGGGTGAAATACCTTTTCCCTTTATCCCCTTTAACCTTCTTAGTTCTCATTTTAAGCCTACGCTGTCTGGTTGGAGATGAATTGAGTGTAGAAAAAAGTTTCTCATTATCCACTCTGTCTGTCACTCTCATTTTGTATAAATCTATCAGCCTTTAATCATGACCTCTCTGCTCTTATCCTCTGAGGATCAATGTATCCATTTCACATCACTATCTGTACTGTATGGGGTGTCCAAGGAAGGGTAGCAACTCTAATGAAGGAGCTTGTTGTGTCCATTCCAGGGCAGCTCACTCACCTTTAGTCTCCATTGGATCCTCAGCTCTCTTCTGTGGCTCCAAGTAGCTGTTTGCATGCCTCACACCCAGTGCAGCACTTCGACAGGCAGGGTAAAGCAGGTGAGGGTAGCCGGTGGCCTCATGCTTTGGTGAGATAGGGATATACCTGTCCTAGCATGCAAAGTCAGCTCCAGCGGACTGGGCAGGTGAGACCTTCAGTGCAATACAATGGCCAGGAATGCAGTACTGCAATGCTCCTTGGAGAGCGAAAGGCACGACAGGGCACAGACGACGTCATGGTCATGCACTGCAACCAAGGAAGACCCCAGTTTTACACCACTGGACCTGGAACTTTGAGGTCAAGAGAGTGGAACTGCGCCAGTGCAATAGCTTTTACACTTTAAAAACTCTCCTGCACAGGTTTCCTGTCATTGTCAGACATGATGGACAGCCACCAATATCTGCCAGTGTTGTCAGAAATGGAAGAACTAACATCATGAAATTTAAGCTACAATATAATATTTGACATATATAAAACTTAACATTATTATGAAGTGAACTTACAGAGTAGGAATGAAGTTTGTTCAACAAGTTTGCTAGTACACGTACAGTATTTGAGAGTAAATAGCAGTAACAGTAGTAAAACCACTCTTGTAACACAAATTTCAGTCTTTAAGAGCCACACCTCTCCCATATATGTCTACTTTTGGAAAATGGAAACAATTATATCCTAAAATCACGCACAAGCTATAATTCAATTTAAATAGGAGTCTTGAATTTTTATATGAGTGGAAATCCTTTCTTTTTATTTGTGGGAGGATCTTGTTCCTGGTAATGAGCTGGGTATATTTGCCAGGTAACAATAAATCCCAACATATCGATGCAGCCACAAAGGCATGGCAGCTGCAACGTTTCATTAGGACTTTGAGGAGATTTGGTATGTCCCCAAAAACACTCGCAAATTTCTGCAGATGTACCGTGGAGAGCATTTTAACTGGCTGCATCACTGTTTGGTATGGGGAGGGGAGGGGACTGGTGGGGCTACTGCACAGGACCAAAATAATGTAGTGAGTTGTAAGCTTAGTCAGCTCAATTATAGGCACTAACCTCCACAGTATCCAGGACATCTTCAAGGAGAGATGCCTCAAAAAGGTGGCATCCATCATTAAGGATCAACATCACCCAGGTCATGCTTTGTTTTCATTGATATATTTAGGTAGGAGGTACAGAAGCCTAAAGGCTTACACTCAATGGTTCAGGGACAGCTTCTTCTTTTATGCCATCTGATTCCTAAATGGACACTACCTCACTACTTCTTTATTTCTATTTTGCACTACTTATTTAACTATTTATATATACTTACTGTAATTCATAGTTTTTTCTATTATTATTCTTGTTATGTATTACATTGTACTGCTGCCTCAAAGACAACAAATTTCACAACACATGCCAGTGATATTAGACCTGATTTTGATTCTGCTAATAGACGTCAATAGTGTGACAATGAGAGTCTAAGGATGGCTGGAACCGTCAGAAACATCTGGGGAAATTTCACCTCTCATAGAACTCGAACACGCGTCGCAGATCATTTTTGATTGTGCTAGAGCTGCGACTAAGGCAGTAGCAAAATGTTAAGGGTTCTGTCATGCTGTTTTTGTTAACTTTGGGAAGTCTGTCAATATATTACAAAGCTGTTTATTTTTATTGGAACCAGATGATGAGGAATGGTGCTGAAAACTAGGGGAAAACATTGGGAAATTGAGTTTCCTGAACATTACAGCCTGCCAAGTGTACTGAGAAGTACCCAAAGTGGGGACCCTCCCCAGCCTCCACCACCTCCATCAGCAGAATACCACCAAAACATCTAAGCAAAGGAAATAAATAAATGCACCTTTTTATTTTTCTAGAGAGTCCGAAGGATTAGTAGAACTCCCTGCACTAATCTTATTGCAGCAACAGTACTTAGCAACACCACCATATTTCAAACTCATAAATTTAGAATTATTATTTTACTTTTTGTAACTGAGAATTTTAATTTTGGTTGACATGGACCAATTAGGGTGAAGAGCTTGTTTCTGTGCTGTATGACCCTATGACTCCAGGAGCCCAGCTTGGAATCAGGTAGACACATTTGTAGACACATTCTTCTCACACAGTTCCTCCCAAATTGACTTTCAAACATAAACTGAAGGCTTTAGTCAGGTAACACACACAAAATGCTGGTGGAATGCAGCAGGCCAGGCAGCATCTATAGGGGGAAGCACTGTTGACGTTTCGGGCCAGGATGAAGGGTCTCAGCCCGAAACGTCGACAGTGCTTCTCCCTATAGATGCTGCCTGGCCTGCTGCGTTCCATCAGCATTTTGTGTGTGTTGCTTTAATTTCCAGCATCTGCAGATTTCCTCATGTTGGCTTTAGTCAGTTCTTGGAAAAGACTGTAAGCTTCAGGCAAACAAAAAGGGAATCCAAACTGGAAAATCTCATCTGTACGCACGACTGATATTGATCACAAATTGCTGGATAAAGTTAATGAGGAAGCATTGAATCTTGTTTAGTACTCCTAATTTTATGTAAATAATATATCTGCAGATTTCTGTATCATCAGTAAATGCGGTATAATACAGTATGATCATATTAATGCCAGCCCAGCATGGATATCAGGAGGCAATCATTCTATATTCAAATTATATTCATGGAAGTGTGTAGAGTTGTGGGTTGAACTTGTAGTACCTTTCCTCATCATAAGTGTTCTGAAGACATCTAGGAGCTAACAACATAATGAGAAATGCTGTTCACACATGGCTGTTAGAAATAATATCAACAATTAAATTCCACAGCTTATTATGTTGGAATTTGAAATTGTATCAGCCGGTGTAACATCATAATCCACACTATAAACTCCATATACCAAGCATTATAATCTACATTTCATATATAAAAGCTCTGTAGAAACATCAAATATAAATGTGGTGAAATAAAAATGAGAATGAAAATCTGTGGCTGCAACTGTGGGACAACATTAAATGTAGATCATCTGACTAGCAGTATCCCCAATATTAAGTTTGTTCAATTTCTGATGCCCCTCTTCATGTACCTCCCACTTTGTAATATCCCTTCACTGCCTTCACTTTTACTGATTGAATCAACTCAGTCTCAGAATTGCAGTGAGACTCATGTGCGAATGACAAGTAGTTTTCAGTGCTATTTGATTATGTCACCACAAATGTTTGAAATTTTGTTTTGGATCTGATTGAAATTAATGAAAGAAGAAGTGACAACACTGGAAATGTATTCCAAGCCTTCTGTTACTAAAAGCAATGATTACACAAAATGAACACCAGAAAATATCAAACATCCCTCCATCCATCAGGGAACTCAAGAGTGAACTGCAGCTTGCCAAGTCCCTCAGCACCAGTCACAAACATGGTCAAAGGGGAAATCCAAAAATCAACTGCATTTCTACTCAGTTAGACATACATGATCACATCTCAATGGAAATCACTACCTAGGAGTCTGATAACAGTATCACACATAGACATCATATAAGTGGTACAAACTCTGCAACTACTCAACAAATCTCTCCAAATATTGCTCTCTAGTCTTTTATCTGATAAAACCTTGATGTCATTATGTAGCATGGGGGAACTGTGGCAAACGTGGTTCCCAACAACTTGCAGAGATTCTGCAGATGCTGGAAGTCTTGTGAAACACATACGCAATGCTGGAAGAACTCAGCGGCTCAGACAGCATCTTCTGAGGGAAATTAATTTCAACTGTTCACTTGCCTTTGTAGGTGATTCCTGAACTGCTGAGTTCTCCAGCATTTTGTGCATCCGTTGCCCAACAAATTGCAGCAAAGTGTTTTATGACCTCAGACTTTCCTTTGGACAAAGCTCTCAGCCTCATTGTGCTTCACACGTAGACCTTAGATCTATAAGAAACCTTGAGCTGATAGTTCTCATGAATATTTAATAGTTATTTCTTTGGGGAACCAAAAACTCTTTCTGTCCTGGACCCACTGCAGTAAAATGCAGTATCACACCATACCTAAAGCATCCATTGAGTCTTCCACCAGAAACATTGACAGTGTTTCTCATTCTACAGATTCTGCCTGGTTTGCTTTATATTTACAGCATGTCCCAATTTAATTCCAAAGCATCATTTGCAACTGTTTGCTTATTTCATGTTTTCTTCATGCAGATAGAGCACATGAATAAAGTTAGACTGTGCACACAGAACAGGCGTGTGGGATGGTGCCCAGAGCTGGGGGCATTTTCAGGTGAATGTGCCTTTGGAAGTGGGGTGCATGAGATCAAACTCTTGGGGTTACAGAGAGGAGTAGAGGTCAACAAGTGGGGCAAGTTTGGGTGCAGATGCAAAGAGTAAGTTAAAAAGCAACGGGATTCTACTAGGATTATATCCCCAAGCCAGGGATGGAGTCTAGAACAGGCCCACTTTAAATAATGTAACTTCAAAGGCACTGTGTAATGAAAAAGTATCTGCATTGTGCTCGATTATGGGCCTCATTAAAGTATTGATGACATTATTTGCCTTGTAACTGAAATGATCTCATCCTGCAAACGGATGGTGTGGACACGCCATACACACTAGTGTGATTCATTACTGACAGTGGTTACCGTAGATTTCGCACTACAGAGCGCACCTGATTAAAAGCCGCTGGCTCTAATTTTAGAAAGAAAATCAATTTTGTACTTGTACAGGCCGCACCGGATTTTCGGCCGCAGGTGTCCCACGTTGTAATATGAGATATTTACACAGAAAGATATTACACGTGAGGATTTTTTAACTTTTAATTAAATCCATATGGTAACATAAACAAATACATATTGCAAATGCTTTTTTTCGAACCGTGCCTGTAACGCGGCTACTTTTAAATATACGTTGCGTATACTTTTTTACTGAACAACATTCCAATATCTCCTAACGACTGGTAAAAAATATATATACTGCAGCCTACCAGGAAAAGTTATTGATCGCCTTTAACTTAAAAGCAGCGTTCGCTCAGATCTAATGCCGCTCGCATAATGCGCTCCCCCCCCTCCTTCCCGTTTATCGCAAACGGCATTTTTCCCACAAGACGCGGCGAAACCGGGTGTGACGTCATAGCATCCCGCGATGTAGTACAGAAAACAAATATAGTTAAAACACTTCTAACTTTAACTAGAAAATGAATTACTAAGCGAAAATATTATAAACTAAATAACTGCCATAAAGGCAGCACAATGCTTTTCTTCGAGTGTTTTCCATGTTGATGAGGGTGAGTACAAATGACTGATTTACAATAATTTAATTGTGAAAGTGCGCTTGATTTATCATACAATTTCATTGGACCTCTGTGAACTACTCATCAATTTTATTGGTCTACTGTTACGAGGCAAAATGTTTTTGGCGGCATGAAAAAAAATCATGCATAGCTGCACCGTAGTAAAGGCCGCAGTGTTCAAAGCTGTTCAAAATGTGGGAAAAAAATAGCGGCTTATAATCCGACATCTACGGTAATTGAATATGTGGAGAGGCATGATTTAAAACAGCAATAGCTGCAGTCACATTCCACTCTAGGGATCAGTGATTTTCAGATGTGCAGTGTTGACAAAGTTGACTGCACACATCTGAGTTTCTTGACCATGGTGTCCAGCAGCAGCATGGTCATAACAGAATGCCTTAACTCTTTAATAGTGTAGAGAGCACTCTCTCTCTCTCTATCCTTCGTTAGGAGATTGATAAGGTTTGGGATGTCAACAAAGACTCTAGCAAATTTCTACAGATGTACAGTGGAGATCATCTTGACTGGTTGCATAACCACTTGGTATGGACGCTCCAGTGCACAGGATTGACATGTCCTCCTCTCTATTTTTGTAACTTACAGTAATTTTTATTGTTTGGACTGTACTGTGACCACAAAATACCAAACTTCATGACCAACATCAGTGATAATAAACCTGATTCTGCTTCTGATTCGGGAGAGGAAGCCCGTTGTACTTAAGCAGTCTGGTAGATGTGTGATTCCAACCCCTCTGCTGCAGTTAACTGGCCTTGTAAGTAAAGTGTTTTACAATAACTGCTATGTAGAAACACTAAAAGAATAAAACCAGATGGACCACCCAGCATTGAATTAGAAACCAAACTTGGAGTAAAAAGTTGCACCCAGCACAGGTGACTCAGCTAAACCCTCCTCGAAAACATCTGCAGGCCACCATAGTTAACTACCACCGTAGTGGTAGTTAATACTGGCAGAGCTGTCCTAGAGCTAAATACAACAAAGCCACATAATTGTGCCAACACACAAGATGTCAGACTCTTCCACTGCCATCTGCAGTGTCCTATCCAACAACCAGGGAAGTCATCAGCAGAGGCGTGTTGCGTATTTAATATTTGAGTAATCCTGTGTATATATATTGTTTGATTAAGTAATCTTGTTACTATAAATGATTAATTACTGGTTATATGCATAAATACGTGAATTGCATGTCATCAGACTACCACATGACGTGTGCATGCTTTGCTGAAAGCAAACTCAAAATTAGACCTGCATTTTGGACTCCTGTGTCTTCCTTGAATTAGTTTGATATTTTGAAGCTATAAAACATATCATGGTGGTACAGTGGTAAGAACAAGTAACCCAGGGCGCCCTGAATCCTGAAGCCTCATAGCATCAAGATTTGGGCATGGAAACACCCTTCCTTGACCTGCTGTCAGTCTGTGCTCCTCCATGTTGCCCAACACTCGGCAGAAGCTCTTGAGAGCAGTAAGAACAGAGAATGCACTCTGAGTGGGACTTCAATGCCCATCGCTAAAAGGACTTGGTAGCGGCCCTGCAGGTCTAGGCCTAAAGGACAGATCCGCTAGACTGAACATGTAGCAGGTGAATGTAGAATCAATATGACAGACAGTCTTCTTCAGCAGGTGGGCTTCTACAACACACATATTGGCTAACAAAGAGGAGAGAAAGCCCGCTAGTTGGAGAGAACTCAATGATTATTTTAAAAGGAAGTTAGCGCTCTGAGACGCAGGCCAGGAGGGAGGTTTTAAGCACTGCTGTCTTATGAGAGTCATCAGTGGTAGCAAATGAAGAGCCGACAGGAAGAGGCTTGAATTTCCCTCTGCAAAAGTGAGAATACCAGTCAAGTGAGTAATACTGTGAGAATTCACCGGGTATGTGAAAGTGAGCACCATGTCTTCATAAATACATCTCTTTCATGCTAATGTATACATATGTAGAGTAATGTAATTGGTGGAAATATACACAATTCACCACCACTCACATTGATTTGGGGATCACTTTAAGAGGTCGGTCTGACATGACGAAGTTCGGTTATCGTGCTTTGTGTTCAGCTTCTGGAGTACGGTAAATAAGATTTTACGGTTTATTCTTCAACAAAACTCCTCACAGTGTCTTATTTGTGAAAACCTACATTGGTAACCCCAGTGCTCTTGGACGATTCTAGAGTTATGGAACATGTCAGCCAACACAACCACATTGAAAGTGCTGGGGTTTTGGAAGCAAAATGCCGCTGCTCGGCCTGTACAAGCTGAAGCCGAATTCGCACTTTGAAAAAAATCTCCGCTGACAACACCAAATATTTCTATGTGGTAGTGTCGTTCAGCAAAACTATGGCTGTTAGAGTGGTGAGTCTACTGAAACACACACCTAAACATGATAAATACCGATCACTAGAAACTCACCTTTTACAGACATTTGGACTACCTGAGCACACCAAACAGTTGCTCTCCTTGCCCGGCCTTGGTGATGCTAAGTCATTGGAGCTAATGGATCACATGCTGTCTGTCCTGGAAGATCACCATCCTTGTCTTATTTTTAAAGAAATCTTCACGCAGCAAATGCCTGATCAAGTTCGTATAGCCCTCACTAATGCACCAGTGATGGACTATAGGGAACTTGTTAAAATGGCTGATAGTCTACACTCAGCTAGGTAGTGATGCATTATTCTTCCTCCTTTCTCTACTTCCATAAGCCCATTCAGCAAGGCTCCCAACGTAAGGACGCCTGCAGCTGCAAAATAGACAATGACAGGCTTGCGTTTTACCACGTTCGTTTTGGCATGAACCAGGAAGTGCCAACTGCCTTGCAGTTTTGACAGTGCCAGTGCATTGGGATTTCAGAGATCAGTGAACACCATGGGTTCCAGCTTCCAGGTATGTCTACGGTTCATTATGTGTACCCGTTCAGGGCAATGCTTCCTCTGTGACATGGGTGCTCAAGTGAGTGTGCTTCCAGCATCGGCCATTGATGAGAAGGCAAAAAGTGATGAAACTTCACTGGAGGCCACTAATGTCAGCTGGATCCAGACTTACAGGATACGATAGGTGGTGCTCTGCTTTAGTAGGCAATGTTACACATGGAACTTTGACCTGGCTAAAGTGGCTAGACCTCTGCTCGCTGCTGATTTCCTGTGTGCCCAGGACCATTAGTCAATCTTAAAAACAGCCAGCTTGTGGATGTCAAGAACTTTGTGTCATTATCCTGCTCCCCCAGTATGTTTCCCACAACTTTGTCAAGTGCATGCACTACAGCTTGTGAGTTTACGTGATGGCTGGGAAAATTCCCAAACCTCACCAAGCCTACGTGCTCTACTACAGTCACAAAGACATGGGGTTGAGCACCACATTCCAACAGCTGGCCTGCTGGTCTAAACCCATGCACAAAGACTGGATCCAGAAAAGCTGGCAACCACAAAGGCTGAGTTTGCCAACATGGAAAGACGATGTTGTATGACAGTCGACTAGCCTGTGGGCTTCACGCCTCCATAAGGTTCCTAAGTCTGCTGGTGGCCGTTGTCCATGTAGTGATTACAAGGTCATTACCCTCGATGGCTATCCGGTCCCATACATCCAAGACTTTTTGGCACATTAGAGCTGAGGAGAGGAACAAAGGATAAGACGCCATTGAATGGCAGAGCAGATTTAATGGGCCAAATGGCCTATTTCTGCTCCTATGCCTTATGGTCTAATGGTTTAGCAGAAAGTTAATGTTTTCCAAAGTCAGCTTAATAAGGGGCTACCTTCAGGTGCCTGTGTGCTTAGAGGACATTCCTAAAACAACTATGTTAACCCCATTTGGCCTCTTTGAGTTTCTGCGCATGCCATTTGGGCTGAGAAATGCAGCACAGACTTTCCAACGGTCGATGGACTCTGTATTAAGAGACATCGATTTTCTCTTTGTTTATCTGGATGACATACCTGTCGCCAGTGCATCCAAATCTGAACGCGTATCTCATCTCCACACACTCTTCGAGTGCTTAAGCCAAAACAGGTTGATTATTAACCCTGCTAACTGCAAGCCTGGGTTGTCAACCATTGACTTCCTCCGCCAGTCAAAAACCCCTCGCATCAAAGTTAGCCATTGTTATGAATCTCCACCACCTCACACTACTGAAAAACCACAGGAGTTTTTAGGTATGGTTAAATTCTATCACTGCTTCATTCTGTGAGCTGCTGAACATATGCTCCCCCATATACTGCGCTTAAAGGCAATACCCCTAATCATGTACTTGACTGGTCAGTGAACATGACCAAGGCAGTTGAAAATACCAAACAGGCTCTTTCCAATGCACCCCTTCTGGTGCAACCACTTCCCAATGCACCCATAGCCATTAGTACCGACACTTCAGGCTGTTCATAAACAGTTGGTTGGAGGTGTGGGCCAGCCACTCGTCTTCTTCAGACGGCAGCTCCGTACCCCACCCCCCCTTCGAAAGGACAGACTGTGAGCTTCTCTGTCTCTATGTGGCCATCCACCACTTCTATTTTCTTCCAGATGGGCACCATTTCAAGCTTTCATTGACCACAAGCCCTTCGTGCACGTGACGATCAAAATATCAGGCCCTTGGTCTGCACGGCAGCAAAGCCACCTGGCCTACATATCAAAGTTCACAACAGATATGTAGCAAATCAAGGGAAAAGTAATAGCGTGGCTGATTACCAACCAAGTGACTGACCCATTGGTCCAGGCTTACTGAACAGCAATCACGGGCCTGTGGTTGGCTGAGATTTCTCTCCTGTGCAATGTATCAACCAGTCGCCCTCGCCCCATTGTGCCCACAAACTGGAGGCTGATTGTTTTCAACTCCATATGTGGCCTCTCACATCCAGGGTGGAAGGCATCACAGGAACTGGTTGCAGTAAAAGTTGTGTGGCACAGCCTTAGAAAGGACGTGTGTGATTGGACTGCAGCCAGTGTGGAGGGCCAGCTGTCAAAAACTAACCATCATGTTCAGGTGCCATTGGCACCTTCTGAAGTCCCTGTTCGCCACTTTGACCATGTCAGTGTGGACCTTGATGGCCCTCAACCACCTCTGGCGGTTTCATGCACCTCCTTACCGTGGTGGTTTGTACCTCCAGGTGGCCAGCGGTCATCGATGATGGCTGCAGGCATGGCTTGGGCTTTCATCAGCACCTGGGTTTGGCACCCCATCTGAAATTTCCTTTAACTGCTGCCCACAATTCATTTCAGATCTCTGGGCTGCAGTGGCTCAGAACTTTGGCATTAGGCCACATCACACCAGGTCCTACCACCCGCAGTCCAATAGCCTATGTGAGTGGTTTCACCGCTCCTTAAAGGCTGCACTGAGGGCTTCCCTGAAGGATGAGTTTTGACATGATCATCTCTCGTAAGTCCTTCTGGAGCTCTGAACAGCTCTGAAAGAGGATCTGCAGTCGTCTGTGGCAGAGTTAATATATAGGCAGCAATTATAAGTGCCAGGTAATTTTATTCCTGATGCTTCAACCACCTGGTTGACTTCTCAGCAGCATTCCACCCTCTTCAGTAAATTCATTTCCTTTGCACCTATTCCTATCTCCCAACATGGTGTACAGCACCCTTGGGTCGCTGTGGACCTACAATCCACTTTTTTTTGTTTTTGTCCACCAACATCCCCTTAGGCCCTCACGATGGTTCATTCCGTATTTTGGAAAGGAGAGAAAAGACCTTCATCATGGATGAGAGGGGTAAACCCAAATGTAGACCACCTTCAACAGCTCACCAAGATTTGGAGGATTCTGCTATCATACCCCTGCTGTCACGACATAACCATGAGCGGGTCAACACACCACTAGATGAGCCTAAGGCACCCGCTGTTCCTCCACCCATGGAACATAGGACCCGAGCCGGGCGGCTCATCCGAGCTCCAGACAGGCTGATTTTTGGTGAGTTCTTGGGGAGACCTATGTAGGGTAACGTAACTGATGGAAATGTACATTATTTTGACAACCACCGACATTGCGTTGGAGTTCACTTTAAGAGGCTGGTCTGACACGATGACATATTATGTGAAGTTTGGTTACTGTGTTTGGTGTTCAGGTTTTGGAGGACAATAAATGCATTTTAATGGTTTTTCTTAAACATAAAATGCTGCATGTTGTTTTACTTATGAAAGCCTACACACACACACACACACACACACACTCTCTCTCTCTCTCTCTCTCTCTCTCATTTTCACATCTCAGATCACCTTCCCACCACCACCATAGATCTAGTCATCCTCTGTATGAAAATGAATGACTCATTGAAGACTTGGATGCCTTGTGTGTAGTAGGCCAGAGGATGATTGAGAGCCTCATGGACAGAAAGCTGCTGAAGTCCCAACCACCTCCCAAACAGAGGTTAAGCAAACTCTTATGGAAGGCAAATTCGCAGTGAGTCTTTGTATGTAGTATATCCCACTTGTAATAACCAACACTTCAAAATTTATCACCATGAGTGCTGCCCTGGATGTAGCTTCTGTGTTCATCTCTCTTCTGATTTATCTTTGTAGGGAGTGAGGAGAGGCTTCCTGTTTCTTCTTATCAAAGCTCAAGGATATAATGCAAGCCAAGCAGGGAGGAGAGGAAGAATACGAAGAATGCAGTGTCTGCTGCCATTGGCATAATTAGCTTAAGCAGTTCAACATAATATCGTGCCAATGGGGCCTACTGTTCAATGGTCTACATTTTATGTTACATATATGCATCCTTTCATTGATTTCCCACAGCAATGCCTCTGAGATCAGTGTCGCAAAGGATGAGAGTGTTAGGTGGAGACAGGTTGTGGGGAGATTGACTGGGCACTAGTGGCTCCATATACAATGACTCTGATCTTGCCAAGGTGGCGGGGATGCAAGGACTGATCACACTGTTGCAGAGAATTCAGATGAAGGCTGACAGGGTGCACATTGGAATGACCGCCTGACTGAGGCAGGAATCGCGGAGGAGTGAACTTCCAAGCAGTCACAGGGGATTGTGTGAGCTTGGGGGTTATGCATGCTTCTTCCCAAGAGGTTGGTGACAATGGCAGATCTTGCTCCAGGCAACAGCAGGTGTTGAGACTCCACTGGAAGCTTGCTTGCCTGCAGCCCCTGCCTCTTCTCTACTGAACAGGGCAAACTGAAGCCGCGCAGTAGTGATAAGGTGCTGACAGGGAGCAGTCCACTGTCAGTACTGAGCGGAATGATGCCACCCTCACTGAGTATGTAGAAACCACAAGAGACTGCAGATGCAGAGACCTGGATCAAGAAACAGATTGCTGGAGGAACTCAATGGGTCAGGAGAAAAAGCCAGAGTCGACATTTTGGGTTGAGACCCTGGGTGCCAACGGCCAGAGGAATGCAACCCCAGACAAGCTTGTAGCGCTCCAGAAATGAATGGAACGCAGGCTAGAGTTCTGCATGAATAAAGAAACACTACTCAACAGCAGATTGTTTCCCGGCAGGAATAGAGAGCTGCGGCAACACGAAGGAGCAAAAATGATGGCATGTGCGAATCAATGATCTCCTTTCTGCAGGAGCAGAGCCCTCATTCACACATCTCTCCTTCACAAGCAGAGCCTACTCAGAATGCAGAGAGAGGTAAGGGTGAACGCGACAGGGAGCAGATGCTTGTGATATGAGATCTGTCAGCTGTCTCTGTTCTGGTCAGGTTGTTGAAACAATCATGCTGACAGATCACTTTCATTTCCTCCCCCAGACCCTCGAGAGATCAATTGCTGTGCACTGATATGCCTCTGATGGACTGATTAACTCAATTTCCACTAAAGATGCTTAGGCATCATGCTCAATCATGGATAGCTAATGTCTAACCCTAACCATTGTTAAAATCAGTTAATAAAAGGGGAAAGGTGGAATTAAACAAAAACAGAAAATGCTGGAAACAGAAAAATTGGAAAGAAAGTGAAATATCGGGTGACATCAGTGTAAAGAGAACCAGTTAATGTTTCATAGAAACATAGAAAACCTACAGCACAATACAGGCCCTTCAGCCCACAAACATGTCCTTACCTTAGAAATTACCTAGGGTTACCTATAGCCCTCTATTTTTCTAAGTTCCATGTACCTATCCAAGAGTCTCTTAAAAGACCCTATCATATCCGCCTCCACCACCATCGACGGCAGTCCATTACATGCACTCACCACTTTCTGCGTAAAAACCTTACCCTTGACATCTCCTCTGTACCTACTCCAACCACCTTAAAACTGTGCCTCTTGTGCTAGCTATTTCAGCCCTGGGAAAAAGCCTCTGACTATCCACATGATCAAAGCCTCTCATCATCTTAAACACCTCTTTCAGGTCACCTCTCATCTTCCATCGCTCCAAGGAGAAAAGGCCAAGTTCACTCAACCTAAACAGACACATCTCAAACCATCAGTCTGAACACGTCCCCTCTCCACCATCGGCTTTTCCTCCCTCTTCCACTTGCTCCAAGTTTTCTTGATTTGTGTTCTCGGAAAGAGAAAAATCAAGTTTTGGATAGCAGAGAAGATGGGGTGAGTGACGTGCAGAACAAAGTGAAATTTTCTGATAGGTTGAGACAAAATAATGAGGTAGAAGGAGTAGCAGTTTGCATCAGATTAAGTTCCTCTGTCTGTGGACTGCATTGTTAGTGACTAGGCTTTTGGGTATACTCAGTCCTTCCAAATAGAAGAGGGAAAAACTGTTCAAAAGAGATGGCCAGCTGAAATGGTGAGTTCTGATAAAAGCAGAAAGAAGAGGTGAGTTACCTGAAGTTGGGGGATCGAATGCCTCTGGAAGGCTGCAACATTCCCAGAAAGAAGATCAGATGTTCTTTGTCAAGTCTATGTTAGACCTCATTGTGAAGGCCATAGGGAAAAATGTTCCCTCAACATTAGTGCTCACAGTGAATACTGTTATATGACCACCACTGTAATGCCCTAGTAAAGATTTTATTACTGCTAATGCTGTTTGATATTTCATTTAGTAGCTTTCTGTAAAAGCAGTATGTCCTGCTGGTGGAATGTTTGGGCTTCAACTAAAGATAAGGGGCTATGACGGTCAACTTGGGAATGTTGTGTCAGCCAATCAGGATAGTGCTATTGGTAGAAGGTTCTTGAAAGAGCTGGGCAGAGAGAGGCTTGTGACAGACACTGGTGGGGCTCATGGTGGTTTTGCCGGGAGTTGTGGAGAGGACAGGAGGGAAGATGGCTGGGAATGCTGTGGGAAGGAGTGTCCCTGTTGCACAAAGTGCATTGTTCAGATGAATAGCCCCAAGGAGGAAGGATCAATACTCCTGAGAGAGAGCTCATTTGTTTGAAATAGGTTTGAGTGAATTCAGAATGTGGTGTGTACTCTCACACAGACAATGGGTCCAGCATGTGAGCAAAAAGGACAACTTCAAAGTGAGCTCCAGCACCAATTGCATATTTGGACTGGGTTAACTGAAATACTTGTTAATATACTTTCTTTAAACTTTCTGTTATTTCACACTACATGCACAGTCCTTACACAGCATTCACTCAACTCCAGGTTTCTTTAATTGGAACATCATGATTTGCTGTTTGGCTGAACCCCAAATCATACCAACCTTAGACATATATTATTTATGAAATGAGAGTAGTAATGAGGAACTGAGTGGTACACCCAATCTAAAGCTGTCATGTTACATCCTGGAGGAGTTACTAGCATGACAGGAACCTCCAAATTTGCCCAACGCCCTAGCCAGCCAGATGGACGCTCTTGATGGTCAGGAAGAAGAGCCATGCTGACCTGCTGGTGAGACCTGAACTGCAGAAATCTGCGGCTGTACACACAACCAGGATGACAGTGATTAGTAGGAACCCCTCAGGAAGAAATGTTGCCCTCAGACTTGGGGTGCCAACTGCCCCTCTTCTTCCTGTGATGGTAGTGTCTAGTTTTCCAGGGGAAATAGAAGAGGAACCGTCTCCTGGATCAAAGAAGTTGAAATCGAGGTCATGTGACTTGGATAACTCACCGATGCCCAAGGAATGGAAAAGGAGATTAACTGAGAAGATGTTGGAGCATGAATAGGCCTTTTCGACTGATGAATCTGATGTTGGTTGCTCCAAAAGTACTTGCCACACAACTAGAGTAACCAAGGACACCCCTTTCCAAGAGAGGTCTCACTGGTTAGCACCAGCAGAGGTTGAAGATGTTCAGCAGCATCTGATTAAACTGAAGCTAAGTTCATTCATGGGGCAGGGATACCTGAGCCTCTGGGATGTATGATTGATAGGCAGGGGAGGCATCCTCTGGCAGATAGGAAAGAGTGGTTGAAGCTGGAGAACCTGAAGATGAGTTAAGGAGGTCTCAGAGAGTCAGGAAACCCCTTGCTAAGCTAACAGATGCACCTGCTAGGTGCACCTGGGAAACAGAATGTTATGTCCATTCCCATGATGAGATATGCTACTCCTTTTACAAAAGGATTGGGTGTCCTGAAATCATGAAATTCATTTAAATACTGTGTTATTAATGATGGTTTAATAAGTTCCAAAGTCACAAGGACATACCTATTTTTGGTGGGAGGAGAATGTAATGCCCTGGTTAAGATTTTTACTGCTCATGTTGTAAAAATTCATTTAGTAGCTTTTAGTAAAAGCAGTGTGTCCTGTTGGTGGAGTGTTTGGGTTTCAGCTAAAGACAAAGGGCTAGGAAGTTAGGAATGTTGTGTCTGTCAATCAGGATGGTGGAATTTGGTGAAGGTTCTAGAGGGAGCTGGGTGGAGAGCAGTTTGTGATGGGCACTGGTGGGATTCATGGTCTTTTTGGCAGGAGCTGTAGAAAGGACAGGAGGGCAGATTGCTGAGAGTGCCGTGGGGAAGAGTGTTCCTGTTGCACAAGGAGCTTTGTGCAGATGAATGGCTCCATCTTTTTCCTACTAACTGTTCCATGAAGCTGAAATTTGTAAATATACTTTCTTTATAATTGTATGCGGTGTAAGATCTGTCATTTCATGCTGACCGACAATTGTGTATGGGCAGTATTTACACAGTATTAGCTCAGCTTGAGGTTTCTTTAATATGAACATCACGACGTTCTTGTTTGACTGAACCCAAATCATACCGACCCTAGACATACATTGTTTATGAAAGGTGGCCTTCTCACCGCTGAGTCCAGTGCTGTTGGCAGAGCTGGCTAACGAGCTAGGTTCGCATCCGAGCACTAAGGAGAGAACCACTAACAGTGCTGACGGACTTTGCCTCGGCCTGTGTTCAGTGAGAGGACTGAACTTTGTGCTTGCTAACAATGTCATCTTGAAGCAATGGTTCCCCCTTCAAGTCTTCCAGTTCTAGCTGGTTATTAAATACTGACTTGTATTTCTTCACTTTTGGATTTCCTGGCCATTCTTCCCGAAGTACACACTATGCCCTCCTTTTGGGTACGTAAGGTGCGATGAATATCAAGTCCCCATACTAGCTTTGTGACTACTAAAGCTGATGATTGGAGGCAAAGAAATCTCATCTTCAGCAGGCCAAGCATTCTGCTTGACTCCACATAGTTCTGCCTTGCTGTCATTAGACTTCCCTCAGCTGGAATTGTTGGGGTGTACTTAGAACTTGGAACCCAGTGGGTGGTGTTGAGTATTTAATATTTTAGTAATATTTGAATAACCTTCCATGTATATATACATATAATTAAGCGTTCTTTTTCATTTAAGTAATTCATCAAGGGTTATATGTATAAATACGTGAATTGCTATCACATGATATGCATGTGCCTTACTTAAAGTAAACGCAAAGTTAGATTCATATTTCAAACTCCCGTGTCTTCTTTTGAATTAGTTTAATATTTTGAAGTTACAAAATATAACAGTGGTGACGAGGTCTTTTTGAAATGGACCCGAGACCACTACCGACCTGTTGAAGCACAGCGAGACGTTCAAACTAAAGAAGCACAGTGAGGAATGGCAAGCAGAATGCACAGGCCAGGACATGCAGAGACTGTCAAGTTAAAGAAAAGGCAGTAGACAGTAGAATTCATGGGTTCATAAAGTCTGAGTATCAGGTGATAATAATCAAGAAAAAAGAGCAGAAATGGCTGGCTATATCTGAAAGCTTGGCACATTTAATTTCAGTAGGGATAACTGGCTGATGCATACTGAGCTAATTGAACAGTATTTTGAAGCAAATGAAATAGTCAATGAAAAACAAGAACCAGTTTTGTTGAGTGTATTGGGTTTAAAGGCATACTGTTTGCTTCGAAGTTTGACTGCTCCAACCAAACCAGCAGAACTGAGCTTTACTGATATTGTCTAAGTAATGCAGGAACACTTAGAAATGAAAACATCCTTGATTGCACAACACTTTAGGTTTCCTAAGTGGAATCAAAAGGAAGGGGAGTCCAATTCAGGGCACATAGCTGAATTGAAGATTATCTGAGCATTGTCATTTCAGTAATGGGGTTAATGATGCACTGAGAGATGGTTTTAGTTTTGGAATCTTCAAAGAAGGCATTCAAAAGCGGCCCCTAACTGAAACACAACTTACAGTTAAAAGGGCAATTGGAATAGTTGTATCAATAGAAACAGCAGACAAAGACTCCATTGAGTTGCAGTTAGGAATGAAAGTGAGCATGAGCAAAATTGCAACATTTAACCAGAAACAGGCCTGGCCAAACAAATTGTATTACCATTGTGGCATGGATTCACATACTCCAGACCAATACAGGTTTAAAGGCAAAACTTGCAGAAAATGCAACAAAGTAGGACACATACAATGAGCATGTCAGGCACAGAAAAATTAATGGACTGCACAGGGAAGAGAAAAAGCTAAAAGGACAAGTTGCAGTTTCAAAAAGAGTACTAATCTGCATGCTGTTGATGAAAAATTTGATAATGATGAGAGTGAGATGGCACTGGTTAGCCTTGAGATTTATAATGTGAAAACTAATATGGCTTACACCAAAAGTGAACGGCAAATTAATTAAAATGGAATTGGACACTGACTTGACTATTTCAGTCATTCCACAAAATGAGTTTGAAAGACATTTCAGAGACACTGAACTGAAACCTGTACGTACCCAACTGAGAAATTACAATGGAGAAAAGCAAACTCCTGGGGGAATGGCATTCATAACAGTGAAATACAACAACCAACACGCCACATTGGGCTTGTATGTGGTAAAAACAGGAAGACCACATTGTGGGGATGTGATTGGCTGAGACAACAACAATTTGATTGGAGATCCATCCACCAATTTCATGCCACATTTCCTGCAATGAATCTAACTGAAAGTGAACTAAGAAAGGAACTGGATGATGCCACAACTGTCTCGGTACCGAAAATGATGAACCATTGCCCAACAGAGGGAAAACAGGTGTTGGTGCCAATCTCTGTGCCTCTGGTTGGAAAGCATATTGGACCAAGGAAGGACCATGCTGCTCAGAGGAACTGTGAAAGTGATGAAAGCAGTGGTCTGACTACAACAGTTTTTGTAGGCAACATTACTGAGAAAGCTTCTGATATGTTAATCAGGTAGTTTCTTTTTTGTTTGTAATTCAGATTTTTATTATTATTTATTCTTATTTTACAAAGCAGCACAGCATATCATAGAGCAGATACAGTACAGCATATTTACACAGCCATCCCATGACAGGAAAACATATAAAACTAAGAAACGGAAAAAAAACTTCTAATTTAAGTTTAAATTAACATACAACCAAATACGAAATGTGGCTTGCTCTTAAGCTGGGAAAGAGTTAAAGGAACTTCAGGAAAGTTGCAAGCATTCAGCTTTAGTGAGTATAATGAACCAGAATCTACTGTTCATGCATTAAGATTATTGCAGGAACTTCAAGTGGGAGACAAAAAGCTGCTTGTAAAAGTAGATGCAAAGACCAAAGCCCAGCTGGATGAATGGAAGGCCAAAGCAAAAGGGGTCAATTGGGATACGAAAACAGAGGATATGTCAGATGATGTTGTGGATGCAGAAACCGAGAGAAGAGTTCAGATCGTAAAGGGAGCAGTAGAAGGATTAAAAGGAGAATTCTCCAGTGAACTAAATAATCCTTTCCAAGATTAAGATGCACAAACTTGAAAAAGAGTAAAAGACGAAATATATCCAGAACTGTCAGAAACACTTCCTGCAGTCTCAGAGTCAACTCCTACAACCACCACAGTGGAGGCCCCAGAAACTGAGAATGTTTCACAGCCACAAGTCTCACCTGCCAAGCAGAGTAAACCACCTCCCCAGCTCTCCCCCCCACTGTGATTCTTCCCATCAGGAAAGAAATGATTGCACGGAGTAAGACAGCCTCCACAGCTATTAAATCTTTAGACCCAAATGGGACAATTTAAAATGTTCTATGCTGCGGATGTGTAGATTCAGTAGTAGTTGTATTACATAATATACTGTGTATATAGTTGAGACGCATTTATAGATGCATTATATTTATGGATTTGAGATTAGTTTATAACCAAGCAGGGAGGAGTGTTGTGTATTTAATATTTCAGCAATATTTCAATAACTGTGTATATACAGGCCTATAAGAAGCATTCACCACCCCTGGAAGTTTTCACGTTTTATTGTTTTACAACATTCAATCACAATGGATTTAATTTGGCTTTTTTTGACACTGATCAACAGAAAAAGACACTTTTGTGTCAAAATGAAAACTTATCTCTACAGAGTGATCCAAATTAATTACAAATATAAAACATAAAGTAATTCTTTGCAACACACACAAAATGCTGGCGGAACACAGCAGGCCAGGCAGCATCTATAAGGAGAAGCACTGTCGACGTTTCGGGCCGAGACCCTTCATCAGGACTAACTGAAAGGAGTGATACTAAGAGATCTCGGCCCGAAACGTCGACAGTGCTTCTCCCTATAGATGCTGCCAGGCCTGCTGTGTTCCACCAGCATTTTGTGTGTGGTGTTTTAATTTCCAGCATCTGCAGATTTCCTCGTGTTTTGCTAAGTAATTCTTTGCATAAGTTTCCACCCCCTTTAATATGACACAACATATCATCACTGGTGTAGTCACATAATTAGTTAAATGGAGATCTGTGTGCAGTCAGGGTGTTTCAATTGATTGTAGTAAAAATACACCTGTATCTGGAAGGTCCACCTGCCAGCAAGTCAGTATCCTGGTAACAACTACACCGTGAAGACAAAAGAGCACCCCTATCAACTACGTGAAAAGGTTACTAAAAAGCACAAGTCAGGAGATGGATACATGAAAATTGTTGTCACTGAATATCCCTTGGAGTACAGTTGTCAATCATCAAGAAATGGAAAGAATATGGCACAGCAGGCCGTCCTCAAAAACTGAGTGACCATGCAAGAAAGGGACTATTGAGAGAGGCCACCGGGAGACCTATGACGACTCTAGAGGAACCAAAGCTTCAGTGGCTGAGATGGGAAAGACTGTTGCCCGGGTGCTTCACCAGTCGCAGCTTTAAGGGAGAGTAGCAAAGGCTCACTGTTGAAAAAAACTCACAGGAAATCTTGGCAAGAGTTTGTCAGAAGGCATGTGGGAGACTCTGAAGTCAGCTGGAAGAGGGTTCTATGTCTGATGAAACCAAAACTGAGGTTTCTGGCCGTCAGACAGGTTTGGTGCAAGCCAAACACCACACATCATCAAAACACACCATCCCTACCGTGAAGCATGGTGGTGGCTGCATCACGCTTTGGGGATGCTTCACTGCAGCAGGCCCTGGAAGGCTTGTGAAGACAGAGGGTAAAATGAATGCAGTGAAATACAGGGAAATCCTGGAGGAAAACATGATGCTGTCTTCAAAAGAACTGTGACCTGTTTTTCTAGCAAGACAATGACCCCAAGCGTAAAGCCAAAGCTACACTGGAATGGCTTAAGAACAATAAAGTTAATGTCCTGGAGTAGCCAAGTTAGAGTCCAGACCTCAATCCAATTGAGAATTTGTGGCTGGACTTGAAAAGGGCTGTTCACTCACAATCCTCATGCAATCAGACAGAGCTCGAGCAGTGTTGTAAAGAAGGTTGGAGAAAAATTGCAGTTGAGATGTGCAAAGCTGATAGAGACCTATTCACACAGACTCAAGGCTGTAATTGCTGCCAAACGTGCACTTACTAAATACTGACTTGAAGGGAGTGAATAATTATGCAATCAATTATTTTGTATTTTATAATTGAAATTCATTTAGATTTTGAATCAGTTTAATGTTTTGAAATCACAGAATATAACAGGTGGTCCTTATCCCTCAAAGTCGTCCTTCCGGGTAGCCCTGCATGCTCACAGCATCAGGCAGTGCAGAGTTTCAGAGTCAGTGTGTCAGCTCCCAGAAAATGTGGCATTGACTAAGAGGGAATTCTTGTTATGGTCGGTGACTACATGCACACTAATGGAATATAATATACTTCAATTCCTTTCTCTTTCTACTCATTTAGTTGTGATTGTAGCCACAGACTGCCTAAAACTTGGGGAAGACAGTAAAGCTAAAAAATCTCAGTATATCACTACTTATCACTAACATATATATTGGAACATTATTCTTCGTCAATAAAGTATCTGCAGTGATTTCACTTGAACTGCGGTGAGCAGAAAATTCTGATGGATGTCAGAGAGCTGTGGTGACTGCTTGGAATGATTCAAGGATAAGAAAATGGAAAGTAAACATTAGCTTGATTTCCATGGTCCTGGTCTGAACGTATGGCTGAAGGTTGTCCTGTATATCTCAGTGTTGAACACCAGGAGAATCCAAGTTTGGAATCACACTGGTGCTCCAACAGTACAGAACAGGTTGGGCAATGCTTCATCGCACTGTCTGTAAGATCAGGGTTCAATTCCTGCCACTGGTGGTGTCATGGCATCTGCACCAAATCTGGGGCAAATGGTCCCAGGTTCGAATCGGGCCAGTTGCTTGCATGCTTTCCATCCATGCTGGGTTGAGCATCGAGCTAGCAACAGACAAAAATGCTAAAGAAATGACAAAACTGCAAACAAAGCTGTCTGTAAGGAGCTTGTACATTTTCCTTATGATGGTGTCGGCTTCCTCTGACTGCTCTGCTCTCCTTCCACACTCCAGAGATGTGTGGTTAGTGGGCATACAACGTTGGAGCTAGAAATGTGGTGAAGGTTGACGGCATGAATCTGTGCATAGGCACAGCTCAAAAGCCATCTATAAGTTTGCTGATGATGCAACAATTCTAGGCAGAATTTTAGATGGTGATGAGGAGGCATACAGAAGCAAAACAGATCAGCTGGTTGAGTGGTGTCACAACAATGACTTTGCACTCAACATTAGTAAGACCAAGGAATTGATTGTGGACTTCAGAAAGGGGATATCAACGGAACACACACCAGTCCTCCTTGAGGGATCTGCAGTGAAAATGGTGATCAGTTTTAAGTTCCTGGATGTCAACATCTCTGAAGATCAATCCTGGACCCAACATATTGATGCAATTACAAAGAAGGCAAAGGCTATCTTTCATTAGAAGTTGGAGAAGGCTTGATATGTCAACAAAGACACTCAAAAATTAGAGCACAGAAACAGGTCCTATGGCTTTCTATATCTGTGCTGACCATCAGTTCATTAGGAATTTGAGGAGATTTGGTATGCCACCGAAAACACTCACAAGTTTCTACAGATGTACAATGGAGAGCATTCTAATTGGTTGCATCATCAACTGAAATAGCTGCAGGAAGTTGTAAACCCAGCCAGGTCTATCATGTGCATCAAAAGACAATGCTCCAATAAAGCAGAATCCACGATTGAGAACCCCAATCACCCAGAATATACCCTACTCTCATTGCTACCATCGAGAAAGAATTGCAGGAGCCTAAAGATACACCTTCAGCATTTCAGGAACAGCTTATTCCCTCTGCCATCAGATTTCTGAATGGACAATGAATCCATGAATCCTCACTATACTTTATCTTCTCTCTTTTTGTCCTACTTATTTCATTATTTTATATATTTTATAACTATTTATAGTTTTTTTTATTACAAACTGCGATGTACTGCTGTCATAAAACAACAAATTTCATGACATATGATATGAAACTGGTTTCTGATTCTACATTGCCCAACACAATTCTTGCTGATCTGATTTGATGCAAACAATACATTTCACTGTGTACTTTGATGTACATGTGACAAATAAAGCTAATTTTAATCTTAATCGTGAACGTAGCTTATAAATATAGGCATTCCCTTGGATTGCAAACGCCCATTTTATGGACACCCTTACACAATTCCAGGTGCATAAATATACTCGTTCCTATGAATGCTGGCATCAACTAGTCATCTGAAATGAGGAATCAGTACAGGTCACCTCTGCTTAATGTCTCATCTGATGGACAGAACTTCTGTCAGTTCAGCTCCCCCTACTCCTCACAACACTTAAGTGTCATACTATGTAATGTGACCAGATGCCTAGGACGGGACTTGAGCCAACCACCTCTGATTCAGAAGTGGGGGTGTTGCAACTGAGCCGCAGCTGGCTTATTTGCATGTGTGAAGAAGTATATCTTGAAACCATCTGGGACAGGAACTGCCCACAAAATATTGCAGGACTCAAACTAGCTTACGTTGTCCAACTATTAATTCCCATAACAATGTCTGTATTTCTCAGATTAATATGCTCAGTAAATATTTCATAATTTCATCTTTCATGAAATGGTTTTGTTAAGCTAACTGACATATTCAACCTAACATTAAATTTTAGAAACTCCATCAGATTGTCTGGGTAAGTCCCTTGTAAAATAGTCTGATTATAATGGCAAAAGTACCTTTCTTAAATAAAGAGTTTAATCATGTGAATTTAATGTACCCTAAGGAATTCCAAACTTATAAATATTTTACGTCAGTATGGGGAGTTTCCAAAAGTAATTTTGAATTAAGCTTTTAAAGAGTATATTGAAGGCACATGCACATTGCAAATTTATTATCCCCTGAGTCAATTCTAATATGGGGATCCAAACATAATCATCCAAATAAATCGCTGGAAAGGTAACTCCTTATGTTGTCAGCAAATAAATACAGAATCTCGATTAAGTTTGTCAGTATTTTCACAAGTTGTATTTTAATTAGCAGCTATGACATATGCCAAAACCCCTGAACATTATTGTTTGTGAGATCACTGAATCATTCAAATGTAATTTCCATTACATATGCAACTCAGGGTTATGTATCAGATAACACAATGTAGCATTACTTAACACAGTAAAATTATGTAAGAATAAGACCTTCCATGCATTGGAATCCAACACAATCAAGGTTGCATTCTCACCAGAAAAAGCAAAATCCTGGGAATACTGAGAATCCAAAATAAATAGAGAAAATGCTGGAAATATTCATCTGCTCTGGGATCATTTGGTATGCTTCTGATGGAACATCTTCCCTTTCAAGACCACTCTGCCTTTCTGATGGTTCAAATGTTCAATAAAGTTGAGCATGAAATTCTCTAGATGCTTTTTTTTTTTACCAACAGTTCTTCATAAAGACTCCATCACTTATTTTGTTACTGTTTGTGCAACACTGTTGTGAACAATGCCACTACTTGATTGATTCATATATTTAGCAATTTCAATAATTTATAATGGTCTTAGATAATTTTACAATAGACCATTGAGATATAATGGTAAAGCTTTACATAAATGATCATGTTCTCTCTTTGAAAATGCCTCAGTGAAATACATCAGGCTAGAATGCACTGCAAACTACTGATTGGTTCCATAGAGAACTGCTGCCAGCAATAATGAAAATCCAAGAACATCTTGGAGTCTTGCATCTATACACAGCAGTGTGGAACTCTCTGGAGGTTAGATGCATGTTGCTCTGTCCATGTCTGACAAACAAACAATGTGCAAATAGAAACATAAATAACACTGAGTTGCAGATTCCTTGAAAGCGAGTCTGTAGGTTGTTGAATCTGTTCAGAGTTGTGATGAGTGAAGTTATCCACACTGGTTCGGATCGTCATGGCTGTAGGGTAATAACTGTTCCTGAAACTGGTGATGTAGGACCTGTGCCTGTATCTGCAGAAAAGTTGAACGCTTATCGTTACTTCACTTGGAGTCTCGATGTGGTAGGGAGAGAAAAGAATAGGACTTGCATTTGTAGAAGAAGATGCTGTGGAAAGGGCAGTGGATGTTAGTGTCATGGGAGAGTGGAAACCTGATTGGTTGAGGACTAACCAATCAGAAGGAATGAACGACAGGAGTTAAGTATATATACCATTGGACTAGTCATGCCTGGGTGTCATCTCTGATGAAGATGGTGGATTTAGTCATTGAAAGGTTGGTTAAAATCAATACCTGAACCCAACCAAGACGAGTTTATTCATATACACTAGGAAAGCACGAGATCCTTTTTGAACCAATGCACCATTCAGGAAACTATCTGCTCACCAGGTCCCAGTCTGCTGGCTACTCAGTGTCCAAAGTCTCACCTTCAGATTAAACACAATGTCAGAATCTGACCTGGAGCATGGAATTGTGAGCATGTGTCTTTATTCTTACTCTCTTTTTTTCTCTTCCTGCATTGCCTTTCAAATTGCATTTCTCAGATATCTGATAGGGAAGGAGTAATGATGTTATTAGAGGATGTGATGGAGAAAGAAAGAGGGCCAGATGAATCCAGTTCTTTGCATGTACATCAGACAGGAAAGCAGAATTATGAAACTGTGTGACAGGAGGAAGTGAATTAGGTGTGAAAGTACTGTCAGCTTTGAAGTTTTACCTCTGTTGCTGGCTAAAATGTTCTAATGGTAATCAACTGTGTCTACAACGTTGGTTAGGCTTGGCAGAGATAGGTTTATAACTTTTAATAACTGACTAATAATATCAATGTCCATTTTCAGGCCTTTAGCATCAATATAAGCTTCTGAGAGTTTGGCATGTGATTACATAAATTAAAAGTCTATAAACCATTATTTTAAATATTATTTGTTTAAATTATTGTGCCCATTTAGCAGCTATATTATATTCTTAACAAAAATAACTCAAAAATATAAATATGACCTCTTCATGCAGCCTGTTCCAGTTTGAAAGACTGATTTGATGGTTGATTAATTAATGAATTGCAATTATTAAGGATGGAGATATTATTTTGTCAAATGTTGGGTGAAATGGACATTTATTGGTATTTACTGATATAAAACGGCATCTTGCCAAGCCTGGAATTAGGACAGGCAGGTGCACCTGCTGCTGCCTAAGGTTGGATGCCACTGTTTCCTGTATCACTGACTTTCATGCAATGTGTTGGCTGTAATGGTTGTCATGTTTGAATCGCTGGCAGTGTTCACAAGCTGTGAGCTGCAGGTGTGAAGCTGTCAACTGTGTTAAGTCTGTGAGAGGGTTGTGGAATATTTGAATGCTAGGTTTGAATCTCATTCAGATTCCTGGTATGTGTGTGATGGAGTGATGTGAATTGAGTGGTGTCTGAAGTGATTGATGTATATAGTAGAATATGCTTTGAAAGGTATATTCACTGACCTTGAGTCTGCATGGGGACATCGAACTTCCTTGCAGCACTGTCTCCCTGCATCCAGGTTTTCAGAGCGTGTGTGTGTGTGTGTGTGTGTGTGTGTGTGTGTGTGTGTGTGTGTGTGTGTGTGTGTGTGTGTGTGTGTGTGTGTGTGTGTGTGTGTGTGTGTGTGTGTGTGTGTGTGTGTGTGTACCTGTGATGGTGCTCTTACGCCTATTCGTCAGTAGGGTTTTCAAAAAAAGTTCAGTTTTCCACTTGAGGGCATATAGCTTCAGTATATGTCCTCAATAACCTATTTCTCTCTCTCTTCCCCTTTCTCCCTCTCTCCCCTTTCACTCTTTCTCCATCTCCCTCACTCTTTCTCTCTGCCTCTCCCTCTCCTCCTTCTCCCTTCTCTCTCTTTCTCTCTCCCTCTCTCTCTGTCTCTCTCTCCTCTCTCTCCTCTCTCTGTCTCTCTGCCTCTCTCTCCTTCTCCCTCTCTCTCACCCACTCCCTCTTCCTCCCTCTCCCTCCACTCTCTCTCTCCTCTCTCTCTCTGTCTCTCTCCTTCTCAATCTCTCTCTCTCTCTCTCTCTCTCTCTCTCTCACTCCCCCACTCACACTCCCTCTCTCCCTCTCCAACCCTCTCATAATCCCTATGGAGAAGGCCACCCAGTACATACTGGACCTGGAAAACACCTGCCTCAAAACTGCATCATGCAGTGCCTGTTTAGAGACTGTGATCACACACAATTTGATTTTAGTTGAAATAGAATGCACCAACAAACAATTCCAACTTAATTCATATGAGTCACAATGTTGGATGCTAACATGTGCAGCCTACATTAATATACGTGACTTTGTCTAATATCAGATATATAATTTTTTGTGCATAATGCCATTTTCATCCATTCCAGCAGAAAGTGGAGCAGAGAGCATTGTGCTGTTTTGTTTTGCTTGCAATTCAAAGAAAGTCTCTGCTTTCAACCCTACTGGGCAGTCTCCTTTCCAACTGAATTGATTTGTGATTTATTTGATGTAAAATGATTCTAGGAAAAATACATCTATAGTCTCAGCTGGGAGCTTTCAATGAGCATTGAAGAATAATAAGTGCTAAGCTTTTAATTCAATAAATATTATTTTGTACTGCAAAGCTTCAATTAATTTTGTAATCTATATGCAAACAGGTAAAATAAACCATGCATGTCCGTATGACAAGGAAGTTAAAATTTCTAATAAGCATTCTCCCAGTATTCAAACCATTTTCTTTGGCCTTGAACTCACTACTTTGCCACAGGGTATTGGTGGATGAAAAAGATTAGACTTGCTTTGTGGGCTAATTTGATCCACCAGCGGTGAAATATGCATTGGCAGCACTGGTGCCAATTCTTGCTGTGGAGGTTTGGCAGTCACCTAGTTTGCGTGAGATGCAAAATGTTACAAATTTTTGACCTAAAACTCTGGAAGCAATTAAACTACACAAGAAGCTCCTTTCAAATACCGTTAATGTTTAACAAATAACATCTGCTCTCCCACACAATCTCTTTTGAATGTTTTGAGTTTGACATTTCTTAAGAAGGTGAGGGTGTTCAGGTTTAATTGCCAGCCACTGGCTTTAATTTTGTGTGTACTAAGGATGTGGACAAATTATTTTTGTTTTTAATAATCTTTCTTCCACTCACTTAGCAGCAGGGCTAGAATAAAAGCCCCAAACATGTAGTATACAGAGCTGGTACGCAGTTCATAATAAAGGGTCCTTAATTAGAAAAACATTGTTGGTGTCAATTTTGAACATTTGAGCTGGAAAAGATAGCAAACTTGTACAAGGACACATATCAAGTTCATTCCCTGTTATTGTAAGTGCAATAGCATTTATTATAAACAAGTTAGCCACTTTGTTTAAAAAGAGGATCTTTTAATTTGTGCATCATAATCAAATGATAAAATTGGCAACAACAATTTCCAAAAGCCGTTATTCCTTCTTTAAACAATATTTTAACCATGGTAGAAGAAAGCATGCTAAGTGATGTTACAGGAATCTGGTTTACATTTCAAATTTCCTCCAGACATTTGGAGAGATCATGTATTGGGTGATGATGCTTAAAAGTCACGAGAACATTTCTTTCCAGTGTGTAGGATTTTGGGTCTTGGAATTTCCATTTTTTTTTGCATGTAATAAAGGAATGAAATTTTGAGCAGAATCTAAACATGTCTTTAATTCAGCCCATGGACTAAATATGGAATTCAAAAATTTGAGATTTTTTTTTTCTTTTCAGATATTATTTATTTTTGTTTCTTTATTTATTGGTCCCATTAACACCTCCCTTGGCTTGTACCATCATGCAATTTGTTATTTAATCCTGATGCTTTCCACTCTTTCAAAAACCTCCCTTCTTTTTCATTTCACCACCTCCTCCTCCCTTTCCCTGCTTCCAATCTAGTCAAATTGTTAACTGTCTTCACTCATCTGGTGAACCATTGGACTGATTATTTTTTTCTGTTTGTTCACAGGTGCCGCTCAAACAGCCAACAGTTTTCAATAGTTTCACTTTTATTTCAAGTTTCCATTAGTTGTATTGATTTGCAGTGGTTGCATGTCATTGAATAATTAATACCATCACTAACATTTACCTGCCGTTACCCCAGTTCAAAGTTCAAAGTAAAATTTATTACCAGTGTACATACATGTTACCACATACAACCCCAGGCTTCTTTTTCTGTGGGCATACTTAGCAAACCTATAGAACACTAAACTCTAAACAGGATTAATGGACAACAAGCTGTAAATGTATTTATAAATAAATAGCAATAAATCATGAGCATGAAATAAGATAAAGAATCCTTAAGGTGAGACCATCTGGTGTGGGAACACCAGAATTAGGATGAGTGTAATTATCCCCTTCTGTTCAAGAGCCTGATGGTTGAGGGTAGTAACTGTTCTTGAACCTGGTGCTGCGAGTTCTGAGGCTCCTGTACATTTTCCTTGATGGCAGCAACAAGAAAAGAGCATGGCCTGGGTGGTGAGAATCTTTGATGATGGATGCTGCTTTTCTATGGCAACATTTCATGTAGATGTGCTCAATGGTTGGGAGGTCTTTGCCCATGATGTACTGGATCGAATCCACTACCTTTTGAAGGATTTTCCACTCAAAGGCATTTGTGTTCCCATACTTGGCTGTAGTGCAGCCAGTTAGCACACTTTCCACCTCACATCTATAGAAGTTTCCCAAGGTTTTTGATGACATGCTGAGTCCCCGCAGACTCCGGAGGAAGTCAAGGAGCTGCTGTGCTTTCTTTGCAATTATGTTCATATGATGGATCCAGGACAGGTCTTCTGAGATAGTGACACCCAAGTATTTGAAGTTACTGACCCTCTCCACCTCTGATCCTTTGATGATTACTGGTTCATGGACTTCTGATATCCCTCTCCTGATTTTGACTATCAGTTCCTACCTGGCAAGATAACTTCCTTGGAGGTATGAAAGGAGAAAGATAAGGGTTAAGGTTGTGGTGTGGGGAAGAGAGGCTCTTACACATATCACTTTCAGTGTGTAATTAAGTAATGATTGCTGTGATGAGGTGCTTTCAGATCTGTCTCTGCCCATGATGCAATTTATTAGCCAACATTGTTATCTCCATGGCAGTTTGGACATACAAACCTTGTTTTTGTTTATATATCCAGCAAATCCCCTGTAGTACCCGAGGAACTAATACACTGGACCACATATACAGCACTGTCAAATTCACTTATTGTGCTATTCCACACCTACACTTCGGAAAGACTGACATCTGGCTGTACTACTTCTTCCTGAGTATAGGCAGAGACTGAAGACTGCAGCACCAGTAGTGAGGACCAAGAAGGTGTGGACAAAGGAGGCACAGGAGTGCTTACAGGACTGCTTTGAATCAGTGGATGGACTGTATTCAGGGATTCATCTTCGAGTCTGAATGAGTATGCCACAGCTGTCACTGACTTCAATAAAACATGAGTGGATAAATGTATCCCTATGAGAACTTACTGTATGTATCCAAATCAAAAGCCATGGATAAACCAGGAGGGCTAGATCTGTACAACGACCCAGGTCTGTACAACAAAACCAGGTCCGACTTGCAGAGGGCTATCTCATGATCAAAGGAATAATTCTGAAAGAGGTTGGAAACGGAATCAGATGCACGTCAACTCTGGCAGAGCAAAATCTAACATCATGAATGTCAGTGACGCTTCACTCCCAGATGAGCTCAATGCCTTTTATGTTCATTTTGAAAGCAAGAATGAAACTTCAGCCTCAAAGTAACCTGCAGCACCTGGTGATACTGGGATCTCTGCCTTCAGCTGCCTTTCAAGAGGATGAAGCCTTCCAAGGTGACAGACCCTGACTGATTACCTGGTAGGGCTCTGAAAGTCTGTGCCAACCAGCTAGCGGGGCTGTTCAAAGACATTTTCAATCACTCATTGCTACAGTCCCTGCCTACTTCAAAATGAGAACAATTATACCATTGCCCAAGAAGAGCAGAGTGAGCTGCCTTAACAATAATCATCCAGTATCAATCACATCTACAGGGATAAAGTGCTTTGGGAGGCTGGTTCTAGCTAGAATTAACTCCTGTCTCAGCAAGGACCTGGACCCACTGCAATTTGTCTATCACCACAATAGGTCAACGATGCATGTGATCTTATTGGCTCTTCATTCGATCTTGGATCACCTGGACAATACAAATACCTATGTCAGAATGTTGTTTATTGGCCATAGCTCAACATTTAACACAAGCATTTCTACAGTCCTGCTCAATAAGCTACAGAATCTGGGCCTCTGTACCTCCCTCTGCAACTGGATCCTCGACTTCCTAACCGGAAGACCACAATCTATGCAGATTGGAAATAACATCTCCACCTTGCTGACAATCAACACAGGCGCGCCTCAAGGATGTGTACTCATCCCACTGCTCTTCTCACTCTGTAGCCATGACTGTGTGGCTAGGCACAGCTCAAATGCTATCTCCAAATTTGCTGACGACGTATTCGTTGTTGGCAAAATTTCCGATGGTGACAAGAGGGCGCACAGGAGTGAGATATACCAGCTAACTGAATGGTGTTGCAGCAGCAACCTTGCACCCAATGTCAGTAAGACCAAAGTACTGATTGTGGACTCAGGAAGGGTAAGATGAGGGAATACACACCAGTCCTCAAAGCGGTATTAGAAGTGGAAAGGGTGACCAATTTCAACTTCCTGGATGTCAATATCTCTGAGGATCTATCTTGGATCCTGGACCCAATATATCAATACAGTTAAAAATTAAGGCATGGCAGTGGATATTTCATTAGGAGCTTGGGGAGACTTGGTATGTCACCAAAGACGCTCACAAGTTTCTACAGATGAACTATGGAGAACATTCTGACTAACTGCATCACCATGTGGTATGGTGAGGGGTGGGGGTGGGACTACTGCACAGGATTGAAATAAACTGCAGAGAACTTAGTCAGCTCCACCATGGGCAATAGCCTTCATAGTATCCAGGACATCTTCAAGGAGTGATGCTTCAAAAAGACAGAATCCATCCTTTCGGACTCCCATCACCCAGGCCATGCCTTGTTCTCATCAGGAAGGAGGTACAGGAGCCTGAAGGAATGCACTCAACAATTCAGTAACAGCTTCTTTTTCTCTGTCATCGTATTTCTGGATGGACATTGAACCCATGAACACTACCTCACTATCTCTTTATTTCTATTTTTGCATTACTTATTTAACCTAACTATTATATATGTATGTGTATATATATATATATATATATATATATATTGCAAGCAATAATATCATATTTAAAATGTAAATAGGGTGTCAATGTTTTGAAGGAAACATTAAATTTACTAGAAAAAGAATAAATATTGCTTGTTGAAAATTGCAAAAAAGACTTGGGCTGATTTATTGTCAATTACAAAACCACTGAAGTACAGCTGCGTAATGCATAATTTTGACAATTTGTTACAAGATTGTGCGACAAATCAAAAGTTAGTGCAGTTTGAATTAACTAGGTCTACATACAATTTGCAAACTATATTTGTTTTATAAGATGCTATTCCTTGGACATTTTTGATCGTGTCATTATGTACATTTGAATGATTTGAACCAAGGTTCATTCAGTTGTAAGTATTAACTGAGCAGGTCTTTAGCTCCAGTTGCTTTCATTCTCTTTGTGAATTGTTCTGTCTCATTTCTTCTTGTGGCAAATGTGTAGAAACAAGCATTTACCATTCCTGACACTGCATCATAAGATTACACAATAAATAATTGATAGTTGATAATTAGTCTATTATTGTCACATGTACTGAGTTACAGTGAAAGACTTGTTTTGCATGCCATCTGGACAGATCATTCCATACATCAAGATAGTACAAAGGGAAAACAAAACAGAATGCAGAATACTGTGTTCCAGCTACAGAGAAAGTGCAGTACAGGTAGACAATAAGATGTCAGTGTCACAAACTGTACACACAGTATCTATACTTCATTAGAAGTTTGAAAAGTATGTCAACAAGTACACTCAAAAACCTCTATAGATGTTCTGTGGAGAGCATTCTGACAGGCTGCATCACTGTCTGGTATGGGGAGGGGGGGGGGACTACTGCACAGGACTGAAAGAAGCTGCAGAGGCTTGTAAACTCACTTGGCTGCATCTACGGTACTAGCTTACAAAATACTCAGGACATCTTCAAGAAGTGGCATCTCAGAATGGCAGCGTCCATTATTAAGGACCTTCAGCACCCAGGGCATGCCCTTTTCTCACTGCTACCATCAGGTAGGAGGTACAGAAGCCTGAAGGCACACACTCAGTGATTCAGGAACAGCCTCTTCCCCTCTGCCATTCGATTCCTAAATTGACATTGAACCTGTGAACACTGCCTCACTTTTTTAATATTTCTGCTTTTTGCATGATTGTTAATCTATTCAACATACATATAGAAGAAGAAGAAAGCCCCTTAACTCTGAGTGGAGTCATCGGGATGCTGTCGTGATGGCGTTTATTTAGAAGGCTTTCTTATTTTTACGAGGCCGAGTTGCTCAACCCAGCATGGATGGAAAGCCTGCAAGGGACCCGGCTGGATTCGAACTCGGGAGTCTTCGCTCCAAAGTCCAGCACTGATGCAACTACGCCACCAGCCGGCTCAATATGCATATACTGTAATTTGTTTATTATTTTTTTCTTCTTCTTCTATATTATATATTGCATTGAACTGCTGCTGCTAAGTTAACAAATCTCACATGCCGGTGATAATAAACCTGATTCTGATTGTAAGATTAACAGTTCATCTTTATCGTACAAAGGAGTCCATTTTTTTCAAAAGTCTTATAACTTTAGGATAAATGCTGTCCTTGATCCTGGTGGTGTTTCAAGCTTTTGCACGATCTGCCCAATGGAATAGGGTGAGAGGGAGACGAGCTGAGGTGGGAGGGGCTCTTCATTTTGTTGGTAGCTTTCCCGATGCAGTAGGAAGTGTAGAGAGGGTCAATGAATGGGAGACTAGTTTTTGTGATGGACTGGGTTGTGATCACGACCGTCTGCTATTTCTTGTGCAGAGGCAGAGCAGTTATCACATTAAGTTATGATGTATTTGGATAGGATGCTTTCTGTGGTGCATTTACAAAAATTGATGAGGGTTGGCAGGAACATGCTAAACTTATTTAGCTTTTCTGAGGAAGTGGAGATGCTGGTGTATTTTGTTAGTTATTACACCCACATGGCTGAACTAGAACAATTTGTAGGTGATATTTACACCTCAGCACCATTGATACTCACTGGAGCAAGGACTCCATCTCACTACATGAAGTTAATGACCAGCCCTTTTGTGTTGCTGACACTTAGGGAGAAGTTGTCATCTTGACACCATTTCACTAGGTTCTCTATCTCATTCTGTGCTCATTCTCATTGTTGTACTGAAGACAAAGGTAATTGAATCAGAGTAGGTCACTCATAAAAATGTAGAAATTACTTGCAAGAAAATTGTGTCCTGTTGCAGCTGAAGAACTGCTGCAAAAATAAAACAATTCTCATAGAAAATGCTCTGTTTGCCAATGACACCTGCAAGATGGTGGCCCCAATTCAGGTCACAGGGAGAGGGATGTTTAAGGGTGGGGATGGAAGTGGTGGCTCAGGCAATAAGGCAACTAGGGTTTGAATTTGCTCTTAATTCTGAAGGTGATATTGGATGTTTAATCCGACCTGTCTGCTTAACTTTTCAATAGGATATGGAGTAATAGTGAGTTAAAGATGGTGCGATAAAGATTTTTAAAAATATATAATAGACTGCCAGTATAGGTATGTGAGTTTTGCTGTTGTGGAGTAGCTAACTGCAGTATTTAAGGTTTTGAAGCAAGCTGAGTCTAAATTATCCCAATTTTCTTTCATGTTGGTTAGTATTTATTTTACAACTGCTAAATGAGTCAATCTGTAATGATGTAACCATTAGGTTAAATTCAGAACATTGTAAGCAGGTGCTTCCTGGAAAGGGTGGCCAGAAATCCCTATAATTATCAAATGTTGAATTTTCTGAATCTGTCTTTGTTAACTGAAGTGCTGGTTGAGCTGTTAACAGTGAATGTCATGTGCATAACTAAATTTCTTAGGAGTTAGCATATTCCTAAGGACTTGATTCTTATGACATTAAGGTGCACTATCTATCTTATTCTCAGTGCAAAGCATCTCTTGGCTTTGTTGGATGGATAAACAAAACTATCTAGTAGTACTGTTTTTATATGAAGGTAGGTAGTGTTGAGGAAGCAGGGAGTCTGCAGAAGGATTTAGAATGATTAGGAGAATGAGCAAAGAAATGGCAGATAGAATACAGTGTCAGGATGCGTATGGTCAAGAACTTTGCCAGAAAAAATAAAAGTAAAGACTATTTTCTAAATGGAGAGAAAATTCAAAAACCTGAGATGCAAAGGGACTTGTGAGTCCTCGTAGAGGATTCTGTGAAGTTTAATTTGCAGGTTGAGTCTGTGGTGAAAAAGGCAAATGCAATGTTAGCATTCATTTCAAGAGGACTAGAATATAAAACCAAGGATGTAACGTTGAGGCTTTATAAGGCACTGGTAAGGCTTCACTTGGAGCATTGTGAGCAGTGTTGGGCCCTTTATCTAAGAAAGGATGTGCTGACATTGGAGAGGGTGTAAAGGAGGCTCATGAGAATGATTTCAGGAATGAAAGAGTTACCATATGAGAACCATGGTGTTCTGGGCCTGTACTCAATGAAATTCAGAAGAATGAGGGGAGGGTCTCATTGCGATCTATTGAATGTTGAAATGTCTTAATAGAGTGGATAAGGAGAGGATGTTTCCTATGGTGGGGGAGTCTAGGACCAGAGGGCACAGCTTCAAAATAAAGGAACATCTATTTGGAACAGAGATGAGGAGGAATTTCTTTAGTCAGGGACTGGTGAATCTGTGAAATTCATTGCTACAGGCAGCTGTGGAGGCCAGGCCATTGGATACATTTAAGGCAGAGGTTGATCGGTTCTTGATTAGTCAGGGCATGAAAGATTATGGGGAGAAGACAGGAGATTGGGGCCGAAAGGGAAATGGAGCAGATTCTATGGGCCAAATGGCCTAATTCTGCTTATAATATCTTATAGTCTTATTGAATGGTAGAACAGGCACATGGGGGGGAACGGCCTACTTTTGCTTCTGTCATTCATGATCTTAATAGTGTAGTCTTAGCTCTACATTGAAACAATCTAGTCCTACCTATCCACTGTAGAATGAAGATGCTATTTGGTCCATCACCTTCCATTTTGTCAAACTCCTGGATTGTTTTGGATAAAAGACATAATTTCAGTTATGAATAAGCACAGATTTAAAGAATTCATCCAATATCTTAGCCATGTCCTTTGCTCTGCCACACAATTTCCTTGCCTTAGCCCTTAAAAGCCCAACCTTTAAAAAAAAATACATCATTCCCCTTTAGTTGTCCCAGGATAGTATCACTGACACTGTAAAGTAGACCGAAGAGTGGCTGAAGAAGTTTGACAAAACTGGACTTCCTGGTAAATTTTAGACATGGTTGTACCAACATGATTTTCCACCAAGGCTGCCCTGTCTTTTCACAGTGTATAAGTACGCTATGACCACTGTAGAAGCATCGAGAGGGAAGTTAATAAGCACCTGCAGATGTGGCTGGGGATCCCCCTCCAAGATTTTCTTCAGCAGGGCTCAACATAAGATCAGGCCAGCTATAGCTCCTGTTGTCATCGGTAGTGGAGGAGCTCAAGGTGGCTAAGTGTAGGGTTGTGTTAGCACTGAGGGGATTTGATGACAAGCTAATAAATCAAGTCACTACAAAGTGGGCCATCAACTTGGCCATACACAAGGCAGCGAGCTCCCTGCAATTGAGAGAAATCATTGGTAACGCATGCCTGAGACAGCAAGGCCTCAGCTCTGCACACTTCCAGCAATGGCAGAATGTAAGTGCAAGGGATAGATGTAACATGGTCTAGGCAGAGATATGGAACTATGGGAATGAAAGGTGGTTATCAAAGGCAGTGGAGTTGGGGTCACAGAACACCTGGACAAAATGAGATCTTCCCAAGCACAAGATCACTTGGGTAGAGCTTTGGACACTAGAGCCTCTCCACAGTTCTTTCCTTCTGCAGTCTCATTTCTTTCCTTATGACACTCTTCCTACACCATCACAGCTGTATCCATGAGGGCTGAGAGAGGTCCCTAACTACAAGCTCTGTGATAAGTGGGGTTCACTAGCACACATACTGTCAGGGTACGAAACAACTTTAACATAAGGATGGTATAGGTGGCACCACAACAAGGTCCTTCTGTCCCTTGCTGACATACTGGAGTGGGAGAGGTGTAAAAAGAGACCAGGTGGCAGAGAGGCAACAGGGTAGGCATTTTCATCAAGGAGAAGGCCATAAGACATAGGTGCAGAATTAGGCTATTCAGTCCATCAAGTATGCTCCACCATTTCATCATGGCTGATCTCAGATCCTATTCAACCCCATACCCCTGCCCCTCCCTATATCCCTTAATGCCCCAAACAATCAGGAATCTATCAACTTCTGCTTTAAATATACCCACAGACTTGGACTCCACCGCAGTCTGTGGTAGAGCATTCCATAGATTTACTACTCTTTGGCTAAAAAAATTCCTCCTTACTTCCATTCTAAAAGGTTGCCCCTTAATTCTAAGGCTGCGTCCTTTAGTTCTGAATACCTTTTTTGGACTCTCTCCAATGACAATGCATCCTTTCTGAGATATGGGGCCCAAAACTGTTGACAATACTCCAAGTGCAGCCTGACTAGTGTCTTATAAAGCCTTGGCATTATCTTCTTGTTTTTAGATTCTATTCCCCTTGAAATAAATGTCAACATTGCATTCTCCTTCTTTACCACAGACTCAACCTGTAAATTAACCTTCTGGGTGTCTTGCACGAGGACTCCTAAGTCCCTCTGCACCTCTGATATTCGAATTTTCTCCCCATTTAGATAATAGATTGTACTGTGGTTCCTTTTACCAAAATGCATTATCATACATTTCCCAACACTGTATTCCACCTATCACTTTTTTCCCCATTCTTCCAATTTCATTGTCCTGCTGCAATCGCATTGCTTCCTCAGCACTACCTACCCCTCCACCTATCTTTGTATCATCCACAAACTTTGCCATAAAGCCATCAATTCCACCACCTAAATCATTGACAAACAATGTGAAAAGTAACGGTCTCAATACTGACCCTTGAGGAACACCACTAGATACTTGCAGCCAACTAGAAAAGACCACCCCCACTTATTCCCTTTGACTGCCTCCTGCCTGTCAGCCATTCCTCTATCCACATCAGTATGTTTCTTGTTATACCATAGGTTTTTATCTTGTTAAGCAGCCTCATGTGAGGCCCCTTATCAAACACCTTCTTAAAATCTAAGTAAATCATATCTACTGCCTCTCCTTTGTCAACCCTGCTGTTAATTCATTGAAGAATTCTAAAAGATTAGTCAGGCAAGATTTCTCTGTACAGAAACCATGCTGACTTTGACTTAATTTATCATTAGTCTCCAATTACCTTGAAACCACTTCCCTAGTAATGGACTCCAGCACTTTCCCAACCACTGAGGTTAGGCTAACTGGCCTATTATTCCCTCTCTTTTGTCTTCCTCCCTTCTTGAAGACTGGAGTGGAGTGGAGGGCCACATCAGTCATATCACAAGGCCTAAGTCCAATCTGCTGCAAACTGCCAAATCATGAGAAATTAGGGTCGATGTGGGGAGGAAGCTACAGTTCCCGGAGGTGGTGCAAACACACTTTGACCAGACATCATACTGTGGTCCACTGAAGACAAGAAAATCATCCTGGTGGAGCTCACTGTACCATAGGTGAAGGATGCAAGAAGGCTCATGAGAGGAAGGCCCTAAAGTATCAGTCCTTAGTTGATGACTGCAAGGACAAAGATGGCACATCTGGCTATTACCTATGGCACCAGTGAAATAAGTAAACAAGGTGAGGTGGTCCTGAAGAGAGATTTTAGGGAGCAAGGTAGAAAGCTGAGAAACAGGACCTCCAGGGTAGTAATCTCTGGATTGCTGCACGTGCAACGTGCCAGTGAGGGTAACAAATAGGATGATTTGGCAGGTGAATGTTTGGCTGAAGAGCTGGTACAGGGGGCAGAGGTTCAGATTTATGGATCATTGGGGTTTCTTCTGGGGAAGGTATGACCTGTACAAAAGGGACGGGATACACCTGAACCTGAGGCAGTCTGGTACCCTTGCAGGCACGTTGGCTAGTGTTATTTGGGAGGGTTTAAACTAATTTGGATGGGAACGGAATGGCAGAAAATGAGGTCGTTGGTTTACAAATGGAGGTGTTTGTAGTGAGACTCTAAGCAAGGTAGTGCTGGCTGATGATAGATCAAATTTGCAATCAATAGAATGAGTTGCAATGTCAAAGGCAGACAAAATCAAAAAGGGTGAATATAGGACTAAAGGTGTTATATTTGAATGGACACAGTATACAGAATAAAGTAAATGAACTTGGAGCACAGTTACAGATTAGCAAGTAATAAGTTGTAGGCATCACTGAATCATGGCTAAAAGAAGATTATAGCTGGGAGTTTAATGTCCAAAGAGACACATTGTATCAAAAGGACAGGCAGGAAGGTAGAGGGAGTGTTGTAGCTCTGTTGGTAAAAAATGAAATTAAATCATTAGAAAGACTTGACATAGGTTTGGAAGGTGTTTAATTGTTCTAGATAGAGCTAAGGAAATGCAAGTGTAAAAATCCCTGGTGGGAGCTGTATACAGACCCCCAAACAGTAGTAAGGATGTGGGCTACAAATTACAACGGGAGATAGAAAATGCATGCCAAAAGGGCCATGTTACAATAGTCATGGGGATTTCCATATGCAGGTAGATTGTGAAAATTGGGTTGGTGCAGGATTTCAGGGGAGGGAGGAATTTCTGAAGTGTCTGTGAGATGGCTTTTTAGAGCAGATCATTGTTTATCCCACATAGAGAATTAAATATTCTGGATTCGGTGTTGTGCAATGAACCAGAAATGATGGGAGAGGTTAAGGTAAAAAGAACCCTTCGGGAAAAATGATCAGACTATTATCGAATTCACCCTGAAATTTGGGGAGAATCTAAAGCCAGATCTATCAGTATTATAGTGGAATAAAGGAAACTACAAAGGCATGAGGGAGGAGCTGGTTGGGATTGATTGGAAAAGAACACCGGCAGGGATGACGGCAGAGCAGCAACGTCTGGAATTTCTGAAAACAATTCTGAAGGCACAGGTTATATACATCCGAAAGAGGAAGTATTCTAAAAGAAAGATAACACAACCATGGCTAACAAGAGTAGTCAAAGCCAACATAGAAGCCAAAGAGAGGGCATATAATAGAGCAAAAATTAGTGGGAAGTTAGAGATTTGGGAAGTTTTTAAATACCAGAAAAAGGCAACTGAAAAGTCATTAAAAAGGTAAAGATGGGAAATTAAAGTAAACTAGCCCATAATATTAAAGAATATACCAGTAGTTTCAGATACATAAAGAGTAAAACAGAGGTGAGAGTGGACATCAGACTGCTGGCAAACAATGCAGGAGAGGTAGTAATGGATGACAACAAAATGGTGGAAGAACTGAATAAGTATTTTGCATCAGTCTTCACTGTGGAAGACACTAGCAGTATGGTGGAAGCTCCAGGTGTCAAGGGTTATGAAGTGTGTTAAGTTACCATTACTAAGGAGAAAGTTCTTGGGAACCTGAAAGGTCTGAAAGTAGATAATTCACCAGAACCAGATGGTGTACAACCCAGGGTTCTGAAAGAGGTGGCTGAAGAGACTGTGGAGGCATGAGTAATGATCTTTCAAGAATCACTAGATTCTGGAATGGTTCTGGAAGACTAGAAACTTGCAAATGTTACTCCACCCTTCAAGAAGGGAGAGAGGCAAAAGAAAGGAAATTGTAAGCCAGTTAGTCTGACCTCAGTGGTTGGGAAGATTTTGGAGTCAATTATGAAGGATGAGGTTTCAGGGTACTTGGAGGCACATGATAAAATAAGCCATAGTTAGCATGGTTTCCTCAAGGGAAAATCTTACCTGACAATCTGTTGGAATTCTTTGAAGAAATAACAAGTAGGATAGACAAAGGAAAATCGGTTGATGTTGTGTACTTGGATTTTCAAAAGGCATTTGACAAGGTGCCACACATCAGGCTGCTTAACGAGCTACAAGCCCATGATATTACAGGAAGGATTCTAGCATGGATGAAGCAGTGGCTGATTGGCAGGAGGCAAAGTCTGGGAACAAAGGGTGCCTTTCTGGTTGGCTGCTGGTGACTAGTGGTGTTCCACGAGGGTTTGTTTTGGGTCCAATTCTTTTTACATAGAAACATAGAAAACCTACAGCACAATATGGCCCTTCAGCCCACAATGCTGTGCCAAATATGTACTTACTTTAGAAATTACCTAGGGTTACCCATAGCCCTCTATTTTTCTAAGCTCCATGTACCTATCCAGGAGTCTCTTAAAAGACCCTATTGTATCTGCAAAAATTATATGTCATTGATTTGGATGAAGGGATTGATGGCTTTGTTGCAAAGTTTGCAGATGATATGAAGCTAGGTGGGGTGGCAGGTAGCTTTGAGGAAATAGAGAGGCTACAGAAGAACTTAGATTAGAATGTGTAAAGAAGTGTCAGATGGAATACAGTGTCGGGAAGTGGTATGGTCGTACACTTTGGTAAAAGAAATGAAAGGGTTGACTATTTTCAAAGCTTTGACCACTTCCAACACCCAATCCAGAATAGCTGATTCTCTAGTGGGTTAAACCATGAGCTGCTCTAAAAAGCCATCTCATAGACACTCTGGAGAAAATACAAAAAAAATGAGGCACAAAGGGACATGGGGTTCCTCTTGCAGGATTCCCTAAAGGTTAACTTGCAGGTTGAGTCTGTGGTGAGGAAGGCAAATACAATGTTGGCATTCATTTCAAGAGGACTAGAATATAAAAGCAAGGATGTAATGTTAAAAATTTATAAAGTGCTGGTGAGGCCTTACCTGGAGTATTGTGAACAGTTTTAGGGCCCCTTATCTCAGAAAGGATATGCTGAAACTGGAGAGGCTTCAAAGGAGGTTCATGAAAATGATTCTGGGATTAAGCAGCTTGTCATATGAAGAGTATCTGAAGGCTCTGGGCCTGAATTCACTAGTACTGAGAAGAATGAGGGGTGATCTAATTGAAGCCTATCAAATAGTGAAAAGCCTTGATAGAGTGGATGTGGAGAGGATCTTTCCTATGGTGGGAGTGTCTAAGACCAGAGGACATAGGTGAGTCCTTTTAGTACAAAGATGAAGAGGAAGTTCTTCAACAGAGATTAGTGAATCTGTGGAATTCATTGTCACAGGCAGCAGTGGAGGCCAAGTTTTTATGTATATTTAAGGCAGAGGTTGGGAGATTCTTGATTGGTTAGGACTTGAAGGGATACAGGGAGAAGGCAGGAGCTTAGGGCTGAGGGGAAAATTGAATCAGCCATGATGGAATGGTGGAGCAGACTCAATGAGTGAAATGGCCTAATTCTGCTCCTATATCTTATGGTCTTATGATCAAAGTGGAAAAACTTCACAAAACTGTAATGATCAGGGTTTTGGCACCCGGTTCAAGTATCCAATGGTTAAAGAGAACTAACTATTCATTAAGCTTCCAGCATTTGTTAAGCTCTTGAAAGCTTAAAGGATGTCATAAATGCACAGCAAGAAGAGCCACTTGGCTGTGTGCATTCATCGTGCTGGATACCTTGTCCCATTGAGATACCCTTTTGAGGACTTCCAAGCCCAAGCGTGAATTACATAGAAGAGGAGCAAATGGAAAGCATTGTCATATGACTTCTGATAGCCTGAAGGCGTGTGCTCACTGTCCACAGGGTGAATCCAGGTGCCCTTTTTGAGCTTTGGCCAGCATTTTCAACCTTCCTATGATTTCCCTTCTCTCTGAAGTCACAGCAGTGTACTAATAATTAAGGTAGAGTTGGTGCCTTTTAATTGATACTTGCTATATAATTAATTTCATGACTGTGCCACCATTGTACCAACCCCCAATGGTGCAGTGGCCAATAAGCAGCAGGATGAACCATCAGGTGACTTTCCATATCATCTTTCCAGTATCATTCTTAATCAAATGACCTAGTTTCTGTCCTTAAATGGAAACAATACATATGCAGCTAAACTTATAAATAAACTAAATAGAGGCAGCCAGTTTCCAATAGCTCTACCTTGTTGGGAATCTGGGCAGATATAAACACTTGTGATATTTAAAAATTAAAACAATTCAGGTTCTACAATGGGCAGGTGATCTATTCCATTTGATCATTAGCAAGGCAGTGATGTTGACTATCAGCATTTCAATTTCAAAGGATGGGTGCCTTAATCAATACACGGGTTATTACCTGCTGTCTATTTCTACATTATGTCGTGATTCTCTCCTAGGGCTATAGACTCTGTCCGAACACTTTGATATTCATTATTTGGAACTGTATTGAGTTAAGCAAAGAGATTTACTCTTTTACATATCAGTATTCATCATTTCTTCGGGGAATTCTCAGTGTTGTGAAGAAAATTCCTCAAATACCTTAATGGTGTGGTTTAACTCAATATTAGAAAAGGCTTCCCTATTATAATAGCGTGACATTCTTAATCCTGACCTTCATTGCTCCTTTCAGCATCAATGAGATAGTGGGTAAGTGATGATGATGATTCTTCACCTGTACTAACTATTCAAGGTCAGCTCTCTGCAGCAAGTTCTGCAATAATAATCACCAAATTAGTGCTTTACATAATCTGTAGTCATCTGATCAAACAGATATTCTTTATTCATTAGTTTTATGTTCGATGCAATTCTTCATAAGAATGAAAACACTGCCTCCAACCCAAGCTGTAAAAGGTTACTATCTCCTTAAGTGTTTGGAAAATAACTAGGCATTCATAATCAGAGAGGCATTGCATTGGACAGTGCTGAAATGAAGAATTCCCACTGGAGCAGTTGACGTGTCTCTTTTGAAGCAAGGCAATCCATTTTAATTTGCCAGAAGTGAATGCTCAGTTCAATTCAGCGGATATTCAATGGGGATTGTAATAAGACTAGTTTGTATTTGCTGTGCAAATTCTATTTTTATTGTTATTAATCACCTCCCTGTCATCTTTGCTCACCACAGAACTCTATCTACCATGTTATCCTGACAGAAGTCCCATTAAGAGTAAGGAGAAGTCATTTTCACATGCAGCTCATGACTCATATGTAAATAAATCTTCTTCATATTTGCTTGTAGTGGGAATGTATGCAGAGAGCAATTGACCTAACTTCCATACACTTTCACTTACTCTTCATCCCTCTCCCACTTCAGTTCTAAAACACTAGACTTCCTTTCAGACATTAATTCTTGACCAAGCAATTGACTAGCTCAGTGCTAACAATGGGTACATTCTTGACTGAGTCAAAAAGTCACTGTTTCCAGCTTCCCCTTAGGACAAGCACACGGTGAAGGTTGACACTACAGCAGTAATGCCAGAGTTATAAACGCTTTTGGACAAGAGGAAAAGATTAGGTTGGTTCATTCAGGTAGGTGCAGAAGAACCAAGGTCACCATGAGTGAGATTTTTCCAGATGTCTTTCATTATGGACAAGTCACTTTCATTAAAATTAATTGCTACACCATCCAAATGATAGATTATTTTAACTCTATTTCTTATTTCTTAACATGCATTGAATTACAGTGTTTAACAAATTATGATGCCTATATTAAAAGCTACCGCCACATCCAAGCATAAAAGACAATTCGCATTTCAGACACAAATGCAATTGGCTCCTTTGAAGCCAAAAAGCAAACGTGAGGAATAATTAAGTGTGATTTTGGTTTCCAATAATCACAAGAAAACAAGTTGAGCAGACTATAAATAATAACAGCTGGCTTGGCTCATTTGTTGTATGTCTGTAACTCTACCTTGGGGTTCAGATGACTTTATAAGGCTCTTGAGCTTTACTGTCCAGGCTTATAACATGTGAACCCCCTTCCTTACAACATTACAAGCAGCTATTCCTCCAATTGACACATTTATTTATTCATAAACTTCAACATTTTCCATTAAATTTCAATGGCAAGCCAAAGTTCAAGCATCACTTCCCTTGGAAAACAACGAGAGATTCAGCTTACTGGTCTTTTGTTTTCAGCTGTTGACCTTCTCTTTCTGAAGATATACAAAAGAAAATACTTCACTGTAAACTACACTAAATAGAGTTTTAATACTGTTCAAGTGTTTACATTTTTTTTGTCTTTAGATTTAACATTAACAAAATGGCTACCCTTTACAAATGACGATAAAATTCTGTGTTGGTGGTCATCATCAGCCAACAGAATGTTGCAGCTGAGCTCAAACTGTAGCATTGTTGAAGCTTCAAAGTATTTAATATGCAACCCATCTGCACACCAGCCAACATTAGTTCAACTGAATGAAAGTTGCTGCAACATATTTACCAGAATTGCAGCCACATTTAACAAAATACGTTTGTAATAGACGATGTAAAAGTTAAAGTGGAATGACATTTGTATAATTTTCTTGACTCCATTTCATTATGAAATCTCAGAATATGGAAGACTTAGTAGGACTCCCTGTGGCATTATGAATCTAGTTCTAAGTGAATAGACCTGTTGAGAATGAATCCCAGGCAATTCATCTAAACTGGTGGTTGGATTTCTTGAAGCTTACTCAGGGGGAAATGTGCTGCAATTGACATTGGTGGAGCAGGTAAATGTGAGGCAGCACTTATGAGTACACCAGCACCCTACACCACGACTTTCTTCAATATACGGTAGTTGACCTCCTCACTCTACTGCACCCACCCACCCCTGCCCTTTGCAATAGGATCGACAAACTAACATGACGTTTGCAATAGTGGGACTAAAATGTAATTAAGCTGTTAGCAACCACATCCAGAATTTCAAAGGGATTGGCATATTAAAACATTCTAACACTCAGGCCAAAAAATATGCATGCAGATGGTAAATTGAGCTGACCTCAATAGAAACAGCTCTGGAAGCCATCAGCGTGCTCTGTTAACATAAACCTATTGAGAAATCCATGGCAACAGCAGATAGTCAAAAGATGGCAGGATACTACATTTGGGGACCATAGAATTGATCCTAGAAGCTACGTGTCTCATAAGAAAGACATTTTTCACCAAAATTAAAATCTGAACATAAACTTACAAATAAAATAACACACATAGAAATTGAAACATAACTAGGGATTTTTTTGTTCCTTTTGGTTCCATCACAATTCAAACTTGCCTGAATCATATTGCAATTGAACTCACAAAGTAAGCATAATGTTGCAAAATAAAATAGAAACTGTACTTTTATTTATTTGAAAATTTAAATACACTGTAACTGAGCCACAATCCGCCTATTTAACCCTAGCCTAATCACAGGACGATAGGCCATGACTAAATATCCTATTAACTGGTACATCTTTGGATTGTGGGGCTAAACCAAAGCACCCAGCAGTAGCCCACATGTTTACAGGAAGGACGTAGAAACTTCTTACAGATGGTGTCAGATTTGATCTCCAAACTCTGATGCCCCAAGCTGTAATAGAATTGCCCTAAGCTTTATGCTGCCATGGCAGCCTGCTGCCACTTCAAACCAATGTAGTCATTGCCAGGAGATGAAACAAGTCCAAAGCTGGTGCTCCTGAATCCACTCACCCAAGCCACCATGGCACAACTCATAAAGTGTAAATCCTTTGACATATAGAGGTGCTAGGAAGTCTGTGAACCTTGTAGAATTTTCTCTGCTTCGGCATAAACATGACCTCAAATATGATCAGATCATCATGTAAATACTAAAACTTGATAAAGAGAACCCAATTAAATAAATAAGACAAACAACTTTATACTTGTTTATTTATTTATTGAGAATCAAATATCCAATATTACATGTATTTGTTGGAAAAAGTATGTGAACCTTTGCTTTCAGTAACTGTTGTGACCCCCTTGTGTAGCAATAACTTCAACCAAATGTTTCCAGTAACTGTTGATCCATCCTGCGCATCGGCTTGGAGGAATTATAGGCTTCAATTCCGGAATGTTGGTGGGATTCCTCGCATGATTTATTTGCTTCAGGTCTTTCCACATTTCTATAGGATTAAGGTTAGTACTTTGACTCGGCCATTCCAAAACACGAATTTTCTTCTTCTTAAACCATTCTGTTGTTGATTACTCTTGTCTTTCGGATCATTGTCTTGTTGCATTATTCAACTTCCATTAAGCTTCAGGTGATAGACCGCTACCATAACATTCTCCTGTAAGATGTCTTGATACAATTTTGAGCACCTCAATGATTGCAAACTGCCCAGGTTCTGAGGCAGTAAAACAGCCCCAAACCATGATGCTCCTTCCACCATGCTTCACAGTTGGGATGAGGTTTTGGTGTTGGTGTGTAGTGCCCTTTTCCTACAAACATAGCAATGTGCATTTCTGCCAAGAAGTTCAACTTTGCTCTCATCTGCCAATTATATACTGTCCCAGAAGCATTGCAGAACATGTGCAGCAATGCTTTGTTTGGAGGGCAATTGTTTCCTCCGTGGTGTCGTTCCATAAACACCATTCTTGTTTAGTGTTTTTCTTATAGTGGACACATGAACAAAAACTTCAGCAAGTTGTAGAGATTTCTGCAGGTCTTTTGCTGTTACCCCAGGTTCTTTTTCACCTCCTTCAGAATTGCACATTATGCTCTTGGTGTGATCTTTGCAGGATGCCCACTCCGAGGGAGAGCAGCAACAGTACTGAATTTCCTCTATTTGTGGACAATTTCTCTTACTGTGGACTGATGAAAATCCAGGTCTTTAGAAGCCTTTTCCAGCTTCATGCATCTCAACAATTCTTCTTCTAAGGTCCTCTGAAGGTTGTTTTGACTGAGTCATGGTGCACATAAACAGATCTTTCTTGAGAAGAGCAGGCTTTATCAGTAACCTGAATTTGTGTGTCTTTTTTATAGTGCAGGGCATCTCTACAACCCACACTTCCAATCTCATCTCATGGAGTGGAACGCCTGATTCCGAACAGTAGAAGGCATTATCCAGAGGTACACGTACTTTTTCGAACGAATACATGTAATATTGGATCATTTTCCCAATAACTAAATGAACAAGTATAATGTTTCTGTGTTATTTATTTAATCGGGTTCTTTTTATCTAGTAGTTTTAGGACTTACACGAAGATCTGATCACATTTTAGGTCATATTTATGTGGTAATAGAGAAAATTCTACAGGGTTCGCAGACTTTCTAGCACCGCTCTATTTCAGGGATGCATGCTTTTCTTTCATTCCTGGAAACCTCAGTGCATCTCTTTAGGAATGGCGCTGATACCATTTACTTATCAAATAAACTGTAGTAAGGTTTTAAAAAAAGAAGCATACTTTAATTTTTAGACATTTTATAGTATTATTATACTTCATTAATAATTGCATTTGCTGTAGTCTTCTAGGTAAAGAACAATTTTATTATGTGTAATAGTGAGTCTGGGATTATGATTGTAATGAGGGAATTTAAGCAGAGGGATTTTAAATAACTGTAGGCCACCGACACGCAACTTGACAACGGGGAAGGCAAGAGATCAAACAGAACATGCTAAAATGCCAGTCAGATAGTATCAGTGGAAAGAGAAACAGTTAATGTTACGGGTCAGAGCCCTTCCAATATAACAGGTAAAGAAAGAGAGTTAGTTTTCAGTAGCAGAGAATGTGGAAGTAGGATCGGCAGAACAAAGATACGGGGAGATCAAATGAATAAATGCAGCAGGTTGATATACATTCCGCTACCTTGCCTGTGTAATGTTTTGTTAATATCAGGGCTAAAGGACATGTTAGACTAACAAGCAGAGAAAGAAAAAGTGAATCAAAATATGAATAGGAGAAATGGCCATTTCTCATACAAACAGAAAACCAGTGAGTTACTGAAAGTTTGAGAATTCAGTATTGAGTCTAGAAAACTGCAGTGTGCCCTGATCTAAGATCATGTGTACTTTGTTAAAGTGACATTGGGTTTTGTGCTAACAGTGCAGCAAGACATTGACAGATAGATCAGAGTGGGATGGGAAATTAATGCAACAGTCAGCCTGAAGCTCAATGTCACTTCTGCAGATTGAACAGAGATAATCTATTAAGAGATTGCTTGTTCATACACAACATTGGAAGAAATGCAAGTGGATCACCTCAAAAGACTGTATGCACAACGAATGGTGGGAAGTCTAGAGATGAATGGTGATTGCATGGGAAAGTGTTTTATGATGGGAAGTGGTGGCTGGGAATGGGAGAGCAGACCAATGAGGATCGCACATGACTAGAGGGATACTGTAATGATAGAGAGCATGCAGTAGAGATTCACCAGAGTGTTGACTGGAGTGGAAAGCTGTAGCTATAGAGAGACTTTGGAAGGCTGGGCTTATTCTGTAAAAAAACTGAGAGATGACCTTACAGAGGTTTACAAAATTATGAAGGGCATATACTCTATATGATAAATAATCAGAACTATGCACCCTAAGCAGGATAGTCTGGAACTAGATAGCGCAGATTTAAGGTCAAGGGGAGAAATTTAAAGAAGATCAGATGGAACATTCTTTCCCTCACAAAGAGCGTATTGAATATCTGGAATGAGCTGGCAGAGGAGCTGATGGAAGCAGATACAAGTACAGTGTTTAAAAATGTGATCGGATAGGTACTTTGATAGAAAAGGAATAAAGAATCAGGATCATCTTTAATATCACCAGCATATGTTGTGAAATTTGTTAACTTTGCAGCAGTTCAATGAAATATGTAATAATGGAGGGAAACATAAATAAGTAAATCAATTACAGTAAGTATATATATATATATATATATATATATACACACACACACACACACACACACACACACACACGCACGCACGCACGCACGCACGCACGCACACACATATTAAATAATTAACTTAAAAATAGTGCAAAAACAGAATTAGTAGAAGCGAAGTGGTGTTCATGGTTTCAATGTCCATTTAGGAATTGGATGGCAGATGGGAAGAAGCTGTTCCTGAATCACTGAGTGTGTGCCTTCAGGTTTCTGTACCACTTTCTTGATAGTAACAATAAGAAGAGGACAGGTCCTGGGTGATGGGGGTCCTTAATAATGGATGTCACCTTTCTGAAACACTGTTCCTTTAAGATGTCTTGGATACTATGGAGGCTAGTACCGAAGATGGAGCTGACTAAGTTTACAATTTTCTGTAGCTTCTTTCGATCCTGTGCAGTAGCACCACCCCTCCCCCACCAGACGGTGATACAGCCTGTCAGAATGCTCTCCAATGTACATGTGTGGGAATGTCTTAGGTGACAAACCAAATCTTCTCAAATTCCTAATAAAATATATCCATTGTCTTACCTTCTTTGCAGCTGCATTGATATGTTGGGGCCAGGTTAGATCCTTAGTGATCTTGACACCCAGGAACTTAAATTTGCTCACTCTCTCCATTTCTGATTCCTCTACCCCTCTATGAGAATTGGTTTGTGACCCATTGTCCTACCCTTTCTGAAGTCCACATCAGCCCTTCGGTCTTACTGACATTGAGTGCAAGCTTGTTGCTGCAGCATTACTCAACTAGCTGGTATATCTCACGCTTGTAGGCCCTCTCATCACCAACTGAGATTCTACCAACGATGGTTGCATCATCAACAAATTTCTAGATGGCACTTGAACTATGCCAAGTCATACAGTCATGGGTATAGAGAGAGTAGAGCTGTGGGCTAAGCATATATCTGAGGTGCGGCAGTCTTGACTGTCAGTGAGGTGGAGTTATTAATACCAATCTGCACAGATTGTGGTATTTCGATTAGGAAGCCAAGGGTCCAATTGTAGAGGGAGGTCCAGAGACCCAGATTCCGTAGCTTATTGGTCAGGACTCTAGGAATGACAGAATTAAATGTTGAGCTATAGTCAACAAACAGCATCCTGACATAGGTGGTTGCATTGTCCAGGTGATCAATGACCGAGCGAAGAGCCATTGAGATTGCATCTGCTGTAGACCTATTGAGACAATAGGCAAATTGCAGTAAGTCTAGGTCCCTGCTGAGGCGGGAGTTGATTCTGGCCTTAACCAACCTCTCAAGTCACTTCATCACTCTAGATGTGAGTGTAGCACGATTGTTGTTAAGGCAGCTCACACTACTCTTCTTGGGCACTGGTACAATAGTTGCCCTTTTGAAGCAGGTGAGAACTTCTGACCATAGGAATGAGAGGTTGAAAATGTCCTTGAATGCACCCACCAGTTGGTTGGCACAAGGTTTTAGAGCTTTACCAGATGCTCTATTGGGGCCTGCCGCCTTATGAGGGTTCACCCTCCTGAAAGACAGCTTAGTATTGGCCTCCGAGACAGAGGTCGCAGGGTCACTGCTGCAGCAGGGATCTTCATAGCTGTAGTTATATTCTCCCTTTCAAAGCAGGCGTAAAAGGCATTGAGCTCGTCTGGTAGTGAAGCATCACTGCCATTTATGCTATTGCAGGAAGTAATAGTCTGCGGTCCCTGCTAGAGTTGACGTGCATCCGATGTCGACTCCAACCTCAGAATTGTTTCCTAGCTCTTGAAATAGCCCTCTGCATGTCATACCTGGTGTTCTTGTACAGACCTGGGTTGCCAGATACAGATCTAGCCCTCAGCAGACAATGAGCCTCCTGGTTCATCTACAGCTTTTGGTTTGGGAATGTCCAGTAAGGTTTTGTACACACTCACACAGGTTTTAATGAAGCTGCTGACAAATGTGGCATACTCATCCAGGTTCAAAGATGAAACGCTGAATACAGTCCAGTCCTCCAATTCAAAGCAGTCCTGTAGGCGCTCCTGTGCTTCCCTTGTCCATACCTTCTCGGTCCTCACTACTGGTACTGCAGTCTTCAGTCTCTGCCTATACTCGGGGAGTAGAAGTACAGCCAGGTGATCGGACTTCCTGAAGTGATGGCGTGGAATAGTACGCTAAGAACTCTTGATCTTAGTGTAACAGTGGTCCAGTGAGTTTTTCCCTGTGGTACTGCAAGTGATTTGTTGATAATGATTGTTTAGTGGTTTTTAGTGATTGTTTAGTGAAGGGATTGTATACTAATGTTGGCCTGCAGGATTAGCATAGATGGGCGTTACAGTCAACATGGATAAGATAGGCAAACTATGCCTCGTTCTGTGTTGTATGTTTCAACGAATTGATGATTGCATGAAAAGTTGTGATATCTTTGTCAGAGGGGAATATGTGTCTGGTGATGAACTGGAGAATTGCCAGTAATGGTGCATTGATTGTGAAAGCTGGCAGGACCGTATGTGAATACTGGAAAACTCATTTTTGGTCTGTCCAGGAGGAGAAGGAATGAGAGCAGAGATCCAGGAAGTGGAAGCACAGTGGTAAAGGACTCGGTCCAGTACGGTGGACAGACAGCCAGTATTCAGGAAGAAGGACAAGAAGGACTGCTGGTAAGAAGGGGACGTGGCCTGACGTAGCACCCTCCCGGAGGCCAACCAAAGGTGTTTTTGTCCTTTTTAAACATCTTTTTATGATCATAAGACAATGCTGGATATTAAGAACTTAAAGTACTGCAGGTCTACCCCATTAACTCACTGCTCTCTGGCAGAAGAGCTGGACTTCAAGTAGACCATTTTACTGCCTGCTACAGAGAAGCATCGGAGTCCGTGTGTGAAAGCGGTGAACAGCCTCGGACATTTCTCTTGCAATCATGAGATCCAGTTGTTCACTGGTAATGTAAAATGCTGGAAGTCCATCACCCTTGTTTATTGGTGAGAAAGGCGGCAGAAGAACTGCGTGGCCTCGGCCATAGGCTTGCCTGTTGCTACAGTCCAAGACAGGAGATGCGAGAGGAGGTGTGGTGTGGCATCCATGCTGGGTCAGGGGCTTACCTCTCCCGTCAGAGCTGCCAGCCAGCGTTCTCTCAGTGGAAGACAAGCTGGATTGTGTGCCTGCTTACATTTATCTGTGCACTGCTGAGAACTGCTTGTTCTTGCTGATAACACCCATGCACCATCAATTTACGGGAAATGTCTCGCAGAGACTTGTGCTGTATATTGTACTTGCTTATATGTGCTATATGAGCCTTGTGCTGTTTATCACTGCTGGTACTGTGGTTTGCAACTTGGTCCTGGAGAAACGCTGTTTCATATAGCTGAATTCATGGATATTCATGTATTGCTGAATGGCAATTAAACTTGAACTTGATTTCTGAGGAATTCATCTAAAACTTCAAGTATATTGCTTACTTCTCTGTCCATAGATGCTGACTGAGCTGCATTTTCTGTTTTTGTCTGTTTCAGATTTCTGTACGGTCGGATAAAATGCAAAGCCAAACAAAGAGCAAACTTCCTGTTCAGCTATTATGCCAAGTCGAGTGAGGGGTAGCTGAGCGCGTGGACACAATTTGAGACACGAATTGTCGAATACACTTAAACGTGCTATGCTAAATTTACCATATTGGAGGGCTTGCTTGTCCCGCTGAACTCAAGCTGAATTCTGCCAAGGCACAGTTGCAGTGACAACCTGTGGGGTAGAAGAACTGGTTTGTGCAAGGGGTGAGGTATCATTTCCTCCTGAAAGAAGTGTAACTGGGGGCAAACACAACCAGAACTACTCCACACCTTACAGAGGGGCTTCATCACCGGACCACGTCATGAGCGGTGTTGGGTACAGAAGAGGAAATGAAGGAACACAGTGTTAGATTCATAGCCCACAGGCATTGACTAGAACATAGAACATGTTACAGTACAGCACCCGAACAGGCCCTCCTGCACAAAATGTGCCGAACCAAATAATAATCAAATGGCTTTCTAAACTAATCCCTTATGCCTACACAATGTCCATATCCTTCCACTGTCCTCACATTCCAGTACCTATCTAACTGTCTCTGAAGTCCCTAATGGTACCGCCCCAGGCAGTGCATTCCAGGCACTCACCGTCCTCTGTGTAAAAAACTTGCCCCTCATATCTCCTTTAAAATTACCTCCTCTCATCTCAAATGCATGTCTTCTGGTTTTAGACATTTCAAACCTGGGATAAAGATACTGTCTGTCTTCTCTATGCTGTCTCTCATAATCTCTCAGATCTCCCCTCAGCCTCTGTCGTTCCAGAGAAAACAGCTCAAGTTTATCCAATCTCTCGCTATAGCACATGCCCTCTGATCTACGCGGCATCCTGGTAAACCTCTTCTGCACTTTCTCCAAAGCCTCAGCACTTTTCCTAGAATGGAGCGACCAGACTTGTATACAATGCTTGAGATGTAGCTAAACTACTGTGGAATTTTATAAAGCTACAACATAACTTCCTGACCTTTGAACTCAGTGCCTCAACTAATGAAGAAAAGCATGCCATATGATTTCTTAACCTCCCTATCAACCTGTGTAGCCACTTTCACTGAGATATGAACTTGAACCCCAAGATCCCTCTGCTCATCAATACTGTTAAAGGTCTTGCCTTTAACTCTTTACGTTTGACCTACCATGATGCAACACTTTGTATTTGGGCAGGCTAAACTCCATCTGCCAATTCTCTGCCCATATCCTGCCATGTTTTCTGCAAGTCATCTACTCTATCCACAACTCCACGAGTCTCTGCAGACTTACTAACCCATCCATCTACATTTTCATCCGAATCATTTATATAAATCACAGACAGCAGAGGTCCCAGTACAGATCCCTGCAGGACATCACTCCAGCTAGAATATATCCCTTCAACAATCACCCTCTGTCATCTTTTAGCAAGCCAGTTCTGGATCCAAATGGCCAATTCACCATTAACCCCATTCACTTTAATCTTCTGGATGAGTCTCCCATGATGGAACTTGTCAAACACCTTATTAAAACCCATGTAGACAACATCCACAGCTCTACGTTCATCAATCATCTGAGTCACCTTGTCAAAAAACTCCATCAAATTAGTAAGACATCTCTTGCCCCATACAATGCCATGCTAGCACTTCATAATTAGACCATGGTTTTCCAAATGCTCATAAATCCTATTCCTAAGAATTCTCTCCAGCAACTTCCCTGCTACTAACGTGAGACTCACTGGTCTATAGTTTCCAAAATCATCCATAATTTTCTTCTTGAACAATAGAACAACCCTAGCTACCTGCCAGTCCTCCAGGACCTTGCCTGTGGCAAGAGAAAAAGCAAAGGTCCCAGAAATCTCTTCACTGGCCTCTCTCAATAATCTGTGGTATATCCCATCAGGCCCTGGAAACTTATCCAACTTATTGCTCTTTAAGAGGCCCAACACTACCTCCTCCTTTATTTTCAAATGCCTGAGCATATTAATACTCACGGCACTGATCTCCCTTAAGTTGTTAGTTAAATTAATAAGTATAGATTACTTAGGTTCTCTCAAGTACTGAATAAATTTACTAGTGCTTTTAATTTATTGTACATTCTTTTATTTCTCTCACTTTGGATCCCAAGTTGAGCCTAAAAATTTACAACATCTGCAATTTTCTAACTTTCAGGCATAAGAAGTCAGCTAAGCGTATCCTGGCCCTGGGAGGAGCTATGCCATCTAATTCCTGGAAGGATGGTGAAGAGACAGGGGGATTGTGAATGGGAGCAGTGACTGAGAGTTCTCTGCTATATACCTATGTGGCTCAGAAGTTTACTCTTGCTCCACAAAATGGATGATATGCATTCAAGTTTTAGAGGGCCCATAATTGTTTCATTTAAGAACTGTTGTATAAGCTGCAATAAACCAATGGACAAACCATGTGAACTCTTCCCAACAGCTCCCAAGCATTGTAACATTGTATGATCATAATTTAAAATGGTGAACTGTTATCTCACCTGGACTGAAGCTTGCATTGGCTGATAATGTGAGGAAGGGTGCGGTATAAAAATATTGAGATCGATAGTAGTCACGGGCCACCAACTATATGGAATTTGCCTATTTGCCTCATACAAATGCACACAATGCACTTGCCAGACTGGAACTAAACTTCTGAAAGTGAGATATGAGTGCATGGAACATCTCATGACATGGAACACAGAACATAGACCAGTACAGTACAAGTCCATGATGTCATGTCAACTAATTAAACCGATGGCTCCTATTTAGTCTAATCCCCCTTCTCTGCACATATTCTTTCCTCCTCTGCATATTCATGTGCCTATGACTGCTTTAAATGCTTCTTTGCTACCGATATCTACCACCATGCCTGACAGTGTATTCCATGCACCTGCTATTCTCTATGTAAAAAAAACTATTCTCGTAATCTCATTTATACTTTTTCACCTCACCTTAGATTCATGCCCTCTAGTACTAGATATTTCAATTCAGGGAAAACAATACTCTCGATCTATGATTTGCATAATTTTATAAACTTCTATAAGATCTCCCCTCAGTCTCTGATGGTGCTCGAGAAAACAGGCCCAGGTTGTCTAACCTCTCCTCATAGCATATATGCTCCAAACCAGGCAGCATCCTGGTAAACCCCTGTTGCACCCTCTCTAAAACCTCCACATCCTTCCAGTAATATGATAATTGATACTGAATACTATACTCTTAATGTGCCTAATCAGAGTTTTATAAAGCTACAATATAACTTTCGGGCTCTTGAACATTATGTCCTGACTAATGAAAGTAAGCATACCATATGCCTACATTACCACCCTATCAGGCTGTGTGGACACTTTTAGGGAGCCATGTGCCCTGACACCAGGATCCCTAGGTTCATCAACGCTGTTAAGGATCCTGCTATTGTACTCTCACTTTATGCTGGATCTCCCAAAGTGCAGTACCTCTCACCTGTTCAGATTATACTCCACCTACCATTTTTTCCACCCATATCTGCAACTGATCTATATTCCACTGTATCCTTTGGTGATCTTCAATGCAAATCACAATGTCACCAATCTTTATTTTGTCTACAAGCTTAGCCACACACCCTCCCACATTTTCATCCAAATCATTTATACATATGTCAAACAGCAGAGCTCCCAGTACAGATATCTGCAGAATATCTCCAGTTACAAATTTCAATCCAGAATAAGGCTGGACAACCACCATCCTTTGTCTTCTATGCACACACCAATCTCAGATTCAATCAGTCAATTCACCTTGGATACCACACATCCCAATTTTCTGGATGAGCCTTCCAAGTCGGATCTTGTCAAATGACTAAATTCCATGGATACAACATCTGCTGCTCTACTTGCATTGATAACCTATGTCACCTCCTCGAAAAACTCGTTCAGTTTAGTCAGACATGACCTGCCTTGCACAAAGGCATACAAAAAGTCCTTAATTAGCCAATGTGTGTTTGGGTTTCAGGTAAAATTCCACTGGGCAGTGCACCAAAACATTTCACTATGCAGAAGAACTTCTGCTTCAGAACGCTTTCATATCCACAGATGCAATTTCTGACTGAAATATTTTTATTGATTTTTGCATAAGAAATATTCATTCTTATAATATTAAAATTGATCCTTTCAAGTGGCAGCTCTAGAAAACTCTGAAATTTTAGAAAAGATCAGGTTTCATGATTGCTTGGAAGGAAAATAAATGCACATTTGAAGAATTGCATTCATGTTAAATTTAACTGTACAATTTAAAATGAACATCAATCTGATCATTTTGTTCTCAACAATCAATTTGCAAGTACTAAGAAGCAAAGAGCAGATCAAGTCACAAAACAGTCCATAGGACCTGCTGTTATTAAATGCATGAAAACACAATATCAAAGTTCTAGGGAGTACAACCAGCTAAATTCCAGGAAATTGGAAACATGATGCAAATAGAGTTAAGATCAAAATGATTCACATTGGCTTGTCCAGTGTTGCTGTAATTTAACATCAGACATATTAATCTGGATCTTATGAAGTATATAAGGAGACAATCAATTAAAAGTCCCCCTGGGCAGATTGGATATCATGGAGAATGTAGTAGTCAAGAGCCAGAACCACCAAAGTGGAAGCCTAATGCTATTCTCTTGAGACAGACTATTCTTTTAAACTTCCTTAGGAACAATGTGTCAAATGATCTCTTTTCCATTTGACATGTTATTTTCCATTTTTAGGATAGGTGAATCCCTGGGACCATACAGGATATACCCCAGGTTATGATGTAAAGTGAGGGAGCTGATTGTTGGATATTGACGGTGATGCTTGCATTCTCCTTGGCCATATGAGTGATACCAGAGGATTGGAGGATGGCAAGTGTTCTTCAGTCATTCTAGAAAGGACATGGGGATAACCCTTGGAATTATAGGCCAGAAAGCCTTATGTCAGTGGTGGGCAGACTAATGGAGACATCTTAGGGACAGGGACAGGATTTACAAGTATTTTGGAAAAGCTCGTTTTATTGGAGATAGTCAGCATGGTTTTTGCAGAGTAGGTTGTGCTTCACGAGCCTAGTTGAGTTTTTCAAGCACATGCCCTAACAAGTTGATGAAGGTAGAGAAGTGGATATGGTGTTTATGGCATTTGATAAGGTTCCCCTTAGTGAGCTCATCCAGAAAGTCATAAGGCATAAGATCCAGAGAAGTTTGGCTGCAAGGATTCAGAATTGGATTGTCCATAGAAGGTAGAGGGTGGTAGTAGACGGGGCACATTCTTTTGGAAGACAATGGCCAGTTGCATCTGCAGGGATCTGATCTGTGATCCTTGCTCTTTGAAATTTTTATAAATGACTTGGATGAGGAAATGGAGGGGTGGATTTGTAACTTTGCAGATGATACAATGGTTGGTTGTGTTGTGGAGAAACACACAGATTTAATAGAATAATACTTCGGCTCTTCTCGAGAGATTACACAAAATGGGATTGTACCTTCTTATTCTTGATATTTTAAGAGGAGCTAATATTTAGACAAAAAAATGTTTCCACAGTTTGTGAAGCTCATGGCCAAGGAGGACATACTGAAAATGAAAGGCAGCCCTCTCTTACTGAAAGCTAGATACGTTCAGAATTGTCTTCCATAAGCAACATTTGAGACCAGGGTCAATAGCTAAACTTAAAACAGATGTTGATGGATTTTTATAAGCAAGATATTATGGAGAGAAAGGCAAGTGTATGGAGTTCGATAACAGCTCAGCCACAAAGAGATCAGGCTTAAAGTGCTACGTAGCCTGTTTTAATATGGTTTTTCCAGACCATTCTCATTAACTTTAATATCTAAAGGGAACATACAGCAGATCATCAAAAAATCCACTGTATATACAGAAACTATAAGATGATTATAATTTTGTAGAGAAAGCCTGAGAATTAATCACTAAGCTGTTTGTTTTTACTGCAACAATTGCTAATGACAAAGAACTTATGAGTTATTTAAGACAGTGAATTGTTACAAACGCTTTATTTGTAAATGGCTCACAAACTTTTCACAAGCATTGATTGATGTTTGCAACTGCATCAAATGTGTTTTCTTATGGGCATTCTAGTGTATGAAGTGTTTGGTTGTGATATTTAACTGTTGAGCTAATTAATATGACCACTTAAGACCACACGCCAACGTAACCCTTGGGGGAATGATTCAGAAAGAGAGATCCAGGCAAATCAGGAGCTGCCTGTCCTTGTAAAGTTCTGACATCTGCTATCTTATTTCAATAACCTTTTGAAAGTGTTGTTAACTAAGGGTGCATACACATTCACAGGTGAATATTTGGAGATTCAAACTTGCTATTGAAGGAAAATTTAGGCGTATTCTTGGTGTCTGAGCCAACATTCCTCCTTTACACGCAACCCCAAAAGATAAATGAACAGTTCTCCGCTGACAGTGGGCTAATGCCAAGTTGGCAGGCAGAGAAGGAAATGCAATTCTAAAAGCAATAATTTGCTACAACTTTCTTGAGATTTAAAGCTGGTAGATTTTATCTCCCTGGAATGTCTAGTTATCTGCTGCCCATTTGGACTGTAAATTGGGAAATATTAGCATGAAGAACTTTTTGTACAAATTGTCAACAATATTGTCCAATTTTGCAACTAGGCATTTGAAGGAAAGCATTTCCTAATAAGTATTTTATAAATTGTATAACAAACAGAAGAAAGAACCTGCAGTAACTCAAGATTTCTCATCTCACACAGCACAATAGATTTATTGTGTTCATATTGTGGGTAAGCAGTGTTTACAAACTGAAATGAACTCATTAGAAGAAGAGAATTGTAGAAGCTGAAAGCTATTGTTGTCCGTGGATAGAGTGAGTCAATTCAATATATGGAGGAGAAGCAATGATGAATAGTACACTGCCATAGTCTGAACTAATAAAAAGATTGTATTTATATTTATTTCTCTCTGTGACTTGGATAATTGTTTGAAATGCTGTATCCCTCAAAAATATGGGCCAAGTGTTGGACTGCAGGATTAGGCCAGATAGCCAGAGTTGATATGTTGACCAGAATGGTCTTTCTCTGTGGTGCAGGCATCCATAATTTCTGGATTTTATGTTGAGCCCTTGAAATTATTCCAATTAACATGCACCAGTGTAAACAGTCTGATTTAATGGAGGTGTTTCAGACCTCATACTTCACACAATCGGGCTATTTATGGCTGCAGCATACAGCAAGACCCAATAACTCATAAAACATAAGACACAGGAGCAAAATTAGGCAATTCAGCCCATCGAGTCTGTTCTGCTATTCCATCATGGCTGATCTATTATCCCTCTCAAACCCATTCTCCTGCCTTCTCCTCATATCCTTTGACACCCTGAAATCCAGCACACTCAAGACATTGATAGTGCCAGATTGCAGGTTTTCTGTACTATGGGATGTTATTTCTATTAACATTTCAACTGTCTGTTAATCATCTTTCTTTTGGATATTACTCAGCTGATAATACACTTTCTATCAAAGCAGTTAAGTTGAAAGGAAGCGTGAATAAAATGCTGGGGGTGAAAATGTTGAAGATTGAATAGTACAGCACAGTAGAGGCCTTTTGACCCATAATGTTCTGCTGTCCTTTTTAACCTACTCCGTGATCAACCTAACCCTTCCCTCCTACACAGCACACAACTCTCCATTTTTATTCCAACCCAGACAGCTACCTACCTCTGACATCTCCCTTAAACTTTCCTCCATTCACTTTAAATGGATGTCCTCTGGTATTAGCCATTGCTACCCTCAGAAAAAGTTGCTGGTTACCCACTCTATCTATGTCTTTTATAATGTTATACAGTTGCATCAAGTCACCTCTCAATCTCATTCGCTGTAAAGAGAGAATCCCTAGCTCATTCGATCTTTCCTCAGAAGACATGTTCTTTAATCCATATCCTGGTAAACCTCTGCACCCTCTCTAATGGTGAGTTGAAAGGAGTGCAGGAATTGTGGCCTTTGTGATTCACAAGGTTGTCCAAGAAATGGGGCCCTGGTGAGTGGAAAGGAAATATAGGAATTGAAGCCCCAGTAAGTCAGAGCATGGGAGCAATTGCCCTGGGGACTGGCAAAGCACCAGGAGAGCCAGGTGCTAAAGCCATCAGGATTTCAAGTTCCCAGATAGTTGAGTAATGGGGTTTCATTGAGTAAAAGTTCTTGGAGCTCAAATAAAAATTTAAAGAAAAAAAAAGTAAATGAGAAACCATGTAGATAGGAAGAAGACAAAAGTGACAGAAAAGGCCAGCCATTTTTCAATTCATGGAGAAGGATAAATTTGTGATGCAAAATGTGTCGATGTTTCTTATATAGCTTCCTTCAATCTCATGATAGAAGAATACAATCTACAGTATGTATAAAATCTAATTTTATTAATTTTATTCATGCACTGAAAATTAAGGTAACTTAGGGGGAGGATAGGACCACTCAATGAGAACGAAGTCAGAGAAAGTAGGTGAGCTACTAAATAAATACCTAGAATTGATCTTCACCAAGTAGAAAGAGAAGGAGAGTAGGATCAGTGCAAGGGATGTTAATATACCAGTACATGTTGATATCAAGAAGGAGGAGATTTTGAACATTTATTGTGGATAAGTCTCCAGTGCTGAAGAAGCAGGGTGTTTGAATGACTTAAATATATCAGGGGAATGGGCAAAGAAGTGGCAGATGGAATATAATGCAGGGAAGTGCATGGTCATGCACTTTGGCAGAAAGAATAAAGGTGTGAACTATTTTGCAAGTGGGGGGGAGAATTCAAACATCTGAGGTGCAAAGGGACTTGGGAGTCCTAGTGCAGTATTGCCTAAAGATTAATTTGCAGATTGAGTCGATGGTGAGGAAGGCAAATGCAATGTTAGCATTCATTTTGAGAGGACTAGAATGTAAGAGCAAAGGTGTATTGCTGAGGCTTTTTAAGGTACTGGTGAGGCCTCACTTGGAGTATTGTGTGTAGTTTTAGGCCCCTTCGCTAAGAAAATTCATGCTGGCATTGGAGGGGATCCAGAGGAGGTAAACGACAGTGATTCCAGGAATGAAAGGGATAACAAGTCAAGTCAAGTCAGTCACTTTTTATTGTCATTTCAACCATAACTGCTGGTACAGTACACAGTAAAAATGAGATAATGTTTTTCAGGACCATGGTGCTACATGAAACAGTACAAAACCTACACTGAACTACGTGAAAACAACACAGAAAAAATAAACTACACTAGACGACAGACCTACCCAGAACTGCATAAAGTGCACAAAACAGTGCAGGCATTACAATAAATAATAGACAAGAAAGTAGGGCACAGTAGAAGGCAGTAGGTTGGTGTGGAGTTGTAAATCCACCAAACTTCAGTGGAAAAAACCTGCTTGAATTTACCGTATCTATACCCGTCAGCATTTTGTATACCTCTATCAAGTCCTAACCTATTCAATCTATCCTTATAACTCAGGTCCTCCAGAACTGGCAACATACTTGTAAATTTTCTCTGTACTCTTTCAACCTTATTTACATCTTTCCTGTAGGTAGGTGACCAAACCTGCACCCAATCTCCAAATTAGGCCTCATCAATGTTTGATACAACAACACCATATCCCATCTCCTGTACTCAATACTTTGATTTATGAAGGCCAATGTACCAAAAGCTTTCTTTATGACCTTATCGGCATGACGCCCCTTTTATTGAATTCCCAGATCCTGTATTCTCAGATCCTTTTGTTTTACAGCACTCGCAGTGACCTAATGTTCAGTATGTAATACCTTCCCTGGTTGGTCCTACTGAATTGCAACACCTTGCACTCATCTGCATTAAATTCCATTTTCCAGCTGGTCCAGATCCAGCTGCAAGCCATGATAGTCTTCCTCACCACCCACTGCACATCTATCTTGTTGTCATCTGCAAATGTGCTGATCTAGTTAACCACATTAAATCCAGATCATTGATATAGATGACAAACAACAATGGACCCATCACAGATCCCTGCAGCACCCCACTAGTCACAGGCCTCCAGCCAAAGAGACAACCATCTACTACCACTCTCTGGCTTCTCCCACAAAGCCAATGTCTAATCCAATTTACCAACTCATCTAACAAAGCTTCCTGCTAAGAAATTAGTCACTTCTTAGTTCAAGTGCAAACTGTCCTTTCAGTACAGGTCCCACTTTACCTGGAAGAGAGCCCAATGATCCTAAAATCTGACACCCACCCTCCTACACCACTTCCTTAGTCATGTGTTAAACTGTATAATCTTCCTATTTCTGGTCTCACTAGCATGTGGCATGGGTAGCAATCCTGAGATCACAACCTTGGAGGTCCCGCCCTTTAACTTTGCACATAACTCCCTGAACTCACTTTGCAGAACCTCATCACTCTTCTTACCTATGTCATTGGTACCTACATTGATTATAACCTCTGGCTGCTCATTTGCCCACTTAAGAATGCTGAGGACTATATCCAAGATGTCCAAGTCCCTGGCACCCGGGAGGTAATATAGCATCTAGGAATCTCATTTCTGTCCACAGAACCTCCTTTCTATTCCCCTAATGCATCCTCTATCACCACAGCTTGCCTCTTCTCTCCCTTTCCCTTCTGAGTCCCAGTCAGACCCAGTGCCAGAGACCTGATCACTGTGACTTTCCTCTGCTAGGTCATCACTCTCCACCCCCTACAGTTTCCAAACTGGCCTGCCTTCTGACGGATGTTGAAATGGAGCGGTTGTAGAGCCAGGATGCGTGCATTGTGATCTTCCATGGAGAGGATCCAGTGAGTGCTTTGTGGTCAGTCTCCAGAATGAATTCTCTGACTATCAGGCAATACTAGTGGCTCTCAAAGCCCATTTTACGACAAGAGCTTCTTCCTCAACAGTGGAATACCTTGTCTCCCATGGTAGCAGCTTCTGACTGAGGTACAATACCGACTGTTCTTCTCTCTCTTTCCCCTGGGCCAGGACTGCTCCAATTCCCACTGCTGAGGCATCGACTTGGATGGTGAATGGTTTGGTGAAGTCTGGGCTGTTGAGGACTGGCCAGGGACACAAAGCCTCTTCCAGAGTTACAAACGCTGAACGTTCTTTAGTCCACCAGACCGGATTCCTTGCAGATCTGTGTCTTCATGCAGGGCAAGGGACAACTTCAGATGGCCTTGACCTTGTTGACCAGTGCCTGAACTAGTCCTCGCCCTAGCTGGTAGCACGGGTACCTTGTCTCAGCATGGGCTCACTCACACTTCTAGATGTTCAGTGTCAAGCCAGCAGCTGCAGTCTTCTTCTGGACATCCTCAAGGTGCTTCAGGTGGTCCTCCCTGCTGGTGCTGAGGATGCCCACATCATCCAGGGAGGCTACACGAAGCTTCTCATGTCCCCTTAGCACAAGGTCAATCAGCCATTTGAAGGTCGCTGGGGCTCCGTGCAGCCCAAATGGCATGACAGTGAAATGAGAGGCCAAGGGGAGTCTCGAATGCAGTGTACTCAGTGGAATCCTTTGCCAGTGGGATCTGCGTGAGAATTAGCATTGCCAACCTATTCTGTCACAAAGTATTATTGTATTTCAGATATTTTTTAGGCAGAGAAGGAGAGGCTGATAACACAGGGGTGAAACCTTACTGCAGATAGGCAGAAACAAGGAGTTGAGATTATAATTAGATCTGCTGAGAATTTTTTCCACGGTGGAGCAAGATTGAGGGGTATGGGAAGGTGGTTGGAGGTGGAGGCTGAGAGTTCAGAGATAAGCTGCCTTCTCTTGTACCTACATTCCTACATTCTGAAATGGAATTTTTATAAGGAATAGCAAATAGCTTTCATGTTTAGTTGCTAAAGCTAAATAAAACAATCTGTGTATCGTAGAAAAACAGATCTCTGAAATAATTGCTGTACCACACATCAAAACTCATTACCCCATAACACTGGTCTTGAGATCTTTTGATTGTGCTCTATTAAAAAAAAATTCGACCTGGTATTTAAAATAGTCAGTCCTCAGCAGCACATACTGTAGTTGACTCTCATCATTTCCCTTGATTTTGTGCAATGATCCACATAAATATAAAAATAAACACGCAAGCAGTAGCAAAATAATACAAGGTAACCAAGCAACCTAGAAATAATAATATTAAATTCTTTATGTTACTTCTGTTTTATTGCCAGAAATTGCTGTCAATTTTTGCCTGCAATTTTTGACAAGCTCTGACTATCCAAGACGTCAGATCGACATATTCAATAGTGATAGTGTTCACTGATTAGATTTATTTCCTAAGGATATGAATCTGGTTTCAATTGCATTATTGAGTCCGTTGAAAATAAAAAAAAATCATATTACTAAGATCAGAACTTTTAATATTAGCTGAGAAACTGATGTTTTGATTGTCATATTGACATGAAGGAACAATAGCACACCAGTGTTGTAAGTCAGATACATTTAGGGTAGTAAATAATGTGAAGCAAATAGCCACGGATATCATTATAGAATCTTCAGTGCAGTAGCACAAAGCTAAATACTTTGGCAGAATTTATTTTCCAGTGTATGTAAATCATTCTGGTAAATTTGCATTTAGGGATTTGGGTATTTGATTCATAGAGATGTAGAGCACAGAATCAGGTCCTATGGCTTTCTATATCTGTGCTGACCATCAGTTCATTAGGAATTTGAGATTTGGTATGCCACCGAAAACACCCACAAATTTCCACAGATGTAGATGTAGAGCATTCTAACGGGTTGCATCACCGTCTGGTATGGAGGGGCCACAGCACAGGATCGGAAAAAGCTACAGGATGTTGTAAATTCTATCAGCTCCATTATGGGCACTCACCTTCCCAGCATCGAAAACACCTTCCAAAGGAGATGCTTTAAAAGATAGCATCCATCATTAAGGACCTCCATCACTCAGTACCTGTCCTCTTCTCACTGCTACCATCAAAGAGGGGGAGAGGAGCTTGAAGACACCCACTCAACTCAGTCTTCTTCCCCTCCGCAATCAGATTTCTGAATGGATAATGAACCCATGATCACTACCTCAGTATTTACTTTCCTCTCTGTTTGTATGAATTATTTAATTTTTATACACACTTATTGTAACATAGTTTTTATTATTATGTATTTCATTGTACTGTTGCCACAAAACATAAATTTCCCATCATGTGCCAGTGATATTAAACCTGATTCCGATTCTGATTCAATTACCCATTGACATTCAGCTTGTTTATCAGCACCTGACAGGTGGGTGGAAAGGTAAAGGGCATCGGTGGGGGGGGGGCGGGTGGGTGATAGGCAGATGAGGAGAAGAGGTAAGAAGCCAAAGTGAGGAATAGAAGAAGAGGGAAGGCGTGGGGGGGGGGGTGGTGAAGAAAAAAAAAGAAAAAAATTACCACAAGGAGAAATCGATATTCATGCCATCTGGTCGGAGGCTACCTATATGGAATATGAGATGGTGCTTCTTCACCTTCGAGTGGTATCATCGTGGCAGAAGTGGAGGCCTTTGACTGACATACTGACATGTTGGAATGGGAAAGGTGATTGGAATGAAAAAGGTTAGCCATTGGGATATTCTGCTTTTTGCAGGTGGAGCAGAGGTGCTTGACAAAGAGGTTCCCAATACATGTTGGGTCTCAGTAATACAGAAGAGGCTGCATCGGGAGCACTGGGTGCAGTAGATGACCCCCAACAGCTGTAAAGTGTCAGCTCACCTGGAAGGACTGTTTTGGGCCCTAAATGGAGGTGAGAGAGGAGGTGAATGGGTAGGTGTTGCATTTCTATTGTCTACAGAGATATGTGCCAGGAGGGAGATGAGTGGGACGGGATGAATGGACTAAAGAATTATCGGGGATTCATCCCTGCAGAAAGCAGAGCGTGGGAGGAGGAAGGGTAAAGATGTGTTTGGTGGTGGGGTCCCATTGAAGATGGTGGAAGTTGTGGAGAATGTGTTTGATGCAAAGGCTCATGGGGGTGGGGTGGTAGGTGAGGACAAGAGGAACGCTAACTCCTGTTAAGGTGGCAGGAAGATAGGGTGAGAACCACCACACTCCTCTGGTTGGCCGAACTGGTACTCACACTTAATAACTTTTCTTTTGGCTCTTCCCACTTTCTTCAGACCAAGGGTGTAGCTATGGGCACTCGCATGGGCCCCAGCTATGCCTGCCTCTTTGTGGCTTATGTGGGATAGTCTATGCTTCAAATCTATACTGGTACTGCTCCCTAATTTTTCCTTTGCTACATTGGCGACTACATTGGTGCTGCTTCCTGCACCCATGCTGAGCTCATCAATTTCATTGACTTTCCCTCTAACTTTCATCCAGCCCTCAAATTCACTTGGTCCATCTCGGACACTTCTCTTCCCTTTCTCGATCTCTCGGTCTCCATCTCTGGAGACAGACTGTCCACTGACATCTTCTATAAACCCACTGACTCCCATAACTACCTTGATTATATCTCTTCCCACCCTGCCAAATGCAAAAATTCTATTCCCTATTCCCAGTTCCTCTGTTTCCGCCGCATCTGCTCCCAGGATGAGGCTTTCTGTTCCAGGACATCTCAAATGTCCTCTTTCTTTTAGGTTCGTGGTTTCCCTTCTGCCGTCATCAATGATACCCTCACCCGCATCTCCTCCATTTTCCACACTTCGGCCCTCACCCCATCCTCCCGTCACCACAACAGGGACCGTGTTCCCCTTGTCCTCACCTACCACCCCACCAGCCTCTGGATACAGCATATTATCCTCCGCAACTTCCGCCACCTTCAACAGGACCCCACCACTAAGCACATCTTTCCCGCTCTACATCTCTCTGCTTTTCACAGGGATCGTTCCCTCCGCGACTGCCTGGTCCACATGTCCTTCCCCACAGATCTCCCACCTGGCACTTATCCTTGCAAGTGTAAGTGCTACACCTGTCCCTACACCTCCTCTCTTACCACCATTCAGGGCCCCAAACAATCCTTCCAGGTGAGGCAACACTTCACTTGTGAGTCTGTTGGGGTAATCTATTGCATCTGGTGCTCCCGGTGCAGCCTCCTCTACATCGGCGAGACCCGACGCAGATTGGGGGACCGTTTCTTCGATCCACAAAAGACAGGATCTCCCGGTTGCCACCCACTTCAACTCTGCTTCACATTCCCATTCGGATATGTCCATACATGGCCTCCTCTACTGCCATGATGAGGCCAAACTCAGGTTGGAGGAGCAACACCTCAAATACTGTCTGGGTAGACTCCAGCCTCTTGGCATGAACATTGAATACTCCAACTTCTGGTAATTCCCTCACTCTCCCTTCCCCCATCCCACTTTCACACTGCCTCCTCCTCCAGCTGCCTATCACCTCTCTCATGATTCTGCCTTCTTCTACTACCCACAGTGCTTTCCCCTTACATTCCTTCTTCACCTCTGCTGCCTAAACCATCCCTGCTTCCCCTCCCCCACACCTTGATCTTTCCTCTGACTGGTTTTTCACCTGGCACCTCCTTTATAGGGCCCCTGCCCCCTCCCTCTTCAGTCCTGACGAAGGGTCTCGGCCCGAAACGTTGACTGCTCGTTTCAACGGATGCTGCCCAACCTGCTGAGTTCCGCCAGCTTGTTTGTTGATTTTTTAAATTTTATTATTTTTTTATTAGTTTTTCTATACATTTTACAAATTAAAAACCCCAAATCCCAATGAGAAGCATTAATACAGTGCAAAATTAAGCATACAATAACAATATGCTACAAAGGAAGAGAATTTGACAAAAAAGCACCTAAATTAAAGACAAGTGAGCTTAGTGTCCTCCCCAAGCCCCACAACACAAAAAAAAACAGCAACTCCAGACCAACCACAACACAATATAGAGAGGATAAATCAGGACAATCAAACTCCCAGACTGTGAATACACTTAGCAACAGAGGATAGTAATGCCTACTACCAGAAAAAAAAAAGGGAGCTGAAAGCAAGGGACCGAAAAGAAAAAAAAACCCTAGTCAAGAGGAAGGTTATGAAAGTACTCGATAAAAGGTCCCCAGACCTTATGGAACTTTAGATCCGAATTGAGAACTGAATAATGAATTTTTTCGAGGTCCAAGAGGCCATAATGTCGTTAAGCCATTGAGCATGAGTGGGCAGGGCAACATCTCTCCATCTAAGGAGGATCAAGCGTCTCGCCAAGAGAGAGGCAAAGGATAATATTCGGCATTTGGTCGGACTGAGACGTAAATCTGTCTCGCCCCAGAAACCGAACAAAGCAATTAAGGGGTTTGGTTCTAGGTGCTGATTCAGAATACACGATAACGTAGTGAAGACATCTTTCCAAAATTTCTCCAAGCTAGGACAGAACCAGTACATATGGATGAGAGAGGCCACGCCCCTCTTGCATTTATCACAGAGCGGACTAATGTTAGGGTAGAATCGAGATAGTTTGGATTTAGACATATGGGCTCTATGAACAATCTTAAACTGTAAAAGGCAATGGCGAGCACAAAGAGAGGTTGAGTTAACCGATTTGAGAATCGAGTCCCAGCTCTCATCGGATAAGGAGGTATTTAAATCCTGCTCCCAGGCCATTTTAGTTTTATCCACAGGGGCCCGTCGTAAGGCTGCTAATTTATCTTGAATAATTGAAATTAAACCTTTACCTAGTGGATTAATGGAAAGAAATAAGTCCATAGCATTTTTCGCAGGCATTTCAGGAAAGTTAGGAATTAAAGGAGCAATAAAGTGTCTAATTTGGAGATATCTAAAAAAATGAGCATTGGGCAAATTGAACTTAACAGAGAGCTGCTGAAAAGAAGCGAAGCGATTATCAATGAAAAGATCTTCAAAATGTCTAATGCCCTTCCTATACCAAACATGGAATACTGAATCGTACGTAGTAGGTAAAAAAAGGTGATTATGTGCGACAGGGCTGGAAACGGAAAAACCATGGAAACCATAGCATTTCCTAAACTGAGCTCATATACGCAAAGTGTGTCTAACAAGAGGATTAGCTATTAATCTGGACAAACTACTAGGGAGTGCAGAGCCAAGAAGTGCAGAGATAGATAATTCTTTAGTGGAGCTCAACTCCATTGCCACCCAATTAGGGCACTCGGGTTGGCCGTGGAAGAAAGACCAAAAGGTAGCACAACGTATATTAGCTGCCCAATAATATGAACGAAAGTTAGGTAAAGCCATGCCACCCTCTTTTTTAGATTTTTGGAGATGAATTTTATTAATTCTAGAGCGCTTATTCTTCCACAGATATGACAAAATAATAGAGTCTAAGGAATCAAAAAAAGATTTAGGAATAAAAATTGGGATAGATTGAAATAAGTATAAAAATTTGGGGAGAACGTACATTTTAACAACATTAATACGACCTACCAAAGACATAGATAGAGGTGACCATTGTATCAGACTCTGTTTTATAGTATATGAAAGATTGGCAAAGTTTTCACGAAAGAGATCTTTAAACTTCCTTGTGACTGTAATTCCAAGATAAGTAAATTGATTATGGACTACTTTAAAAGGGAGATCACGAAATGTTAGTTCTTGTGTTTCTTTATTAATTGGGAAAAGTTCACTCTTATGTAAATTAAGTTTATAGCCAGAGATCTGGCTAAACTGGTCAAGAAGTGAAAACATTAGAGGTAAGGATGTAGATGGATTTGAGAGGAAGAGTAATAAGTCATCAACATAAAGAGGAACTTTATGCTCAACACCCCCTCTCCAAATCCCAGTCAATTCAGGACAATTTCAAAATGCTATCACCAAAGGTTCTATAGCCAAATCAAAGAGAAAGGGACTTAAGGGGCATCCCTGACGGGTGCCACGTTTGAGATTAAATACCTGGGATTTCTGAAAATTAGTTAAAACAGAAGCAGTAGGACACAGATACAGCAATTTGATCCAAGAGATGAAACTTTGACCGAGGTCAAATTTTTCTAAGACTGCAAGAAGGTAGTTCCACTCTATACGATCAAATGCTTTCTCTGCATCGAGGGAAATAACACATTCAGGAATCCCAGTTGGAGGTGAGTATAAGATATTAAATAAACGCCGAATGTTAAAAAAAGGGAGACGGTTTTTAATAAAGCCTGTTTGGTCATCAGAGATAATGGAGGGAATAATGGTTTCTAATCTATGAGCCAAAACTTTAGCTAAGATCTTTACATCAACATTGAGCAAAGAAACCGGCCTATATGAGGAACACTCTGTTGGGTCTTTGCCCTTTTTTAATAGAAGAATAATAGATGCCTCATTGAAAGAGGGTGGCAATTTGCCGTAATTAAACGAGTCAGATAATACTGAAAGTAACTGAGGAGAAAGAAGTGAGGAGAATGATTTATAAAATTCTACAGGGAACCCATCAGGTCCAGGAGATTTCCCTGAGGACAGTGCAGAAATTGCAAAAGATATTTCTTCTGGTGATATAGGCGCATTAAGTTTGGCTTTAAAATCAGATGCAAGTGAAGGAATATTCAGATTCTTTAAAAATTGATCAACAGAGATATTGTCATTCAAAGATTCAGAGGAATAAAGCTGAGAATAAAAAATTTTAAATGCGTCATTAATTTCTAAATGATCCGATGTAAAGTTTCCGTTCTCCTTCCGGATCTTTGTAATATGTTGCTTGGCTTTGGAACGCCTCAGCTGATTGGCTAGAAATTTACCAGACTTATCCCCATGAATGTAAAAGCGACTCTTGCTTTCGAGAAGTTGGCGTTCGACAGGTTGAGTGGACAGAAGATTAAATTTAGTTTGGAGTTCAATGCGCTTCTTGTATAGTTCAGGGTTCTTAGTTTGAGCATATAGTTGATCCAATTCTTTAATCTGGTTAATGAGGTCTAATCGATCTGCACAGGATCTTCTGTTGAGATTTGCTGTGTAAGAGATTATTTGACCCCTCAGATATGCTTTCATGGCATCCCAGACAATCTGGGATGGCACTTCAGGTGATGTATTAGTGTTAAAATAAAAGGTTATCTGATCCTTAATAAATTTTTAAAAATCATCATCCGATAATAAAGTTGAATCGAACCGCCAGTGTTTATTCCTCTGAGGGAGACCAGGAAAGTTCAGAGAGAGAGTAATTGGGGCATGGTCAGAAATCAGTATACTCTGATAGTCACAAGAGTGGGCAAATGGAATAAGTTGGTTATCGAGTAAGAAATAGTCAATTCTAGTGAAGGTATGGTGAACATGTGAGAAAAAAGAATAATCTCTCTCAGTAGGATGAAGGAAACGCCATATATCAGAGATACCAAAATTAGAGAGAAACGATTGGATAGCTAAGGCAGATTTAGTAGGTGATCTGGTAACAGAGGACGATCGATCCAGATTAGGATCTTACCAACAGTTGAAGTCACCACCCAGTATAAGAGAGTATGAGTTTAAGTCTGGTAGTGAGGGAAAAAATGTTCAAAAAAGTTAACATCATCAAAGTTGGGGGCATACAGGTTTGCTAGTGCAACTTTAGTGTTATATAGTTTACCAGAAACAACAATAAAATGGCCATTTGTATCAGATATTTTATTATGGAGTTCAAAAGGAATATTTGAGTTAATAAGAATGGAGACTCCCCTAGCTTTAACGGCAAAGGATGAATGAGAATGTTGACCCGCCCACTTTGACAGAAGCCGGGAGTTATCAAAACAACGAATATGGGTTTCTTGAAGGAAAGCAATGTCAGCTTTGAGTTGTTTAATATGTGAGAATACCTTCCTCCTTTTAACAGGGTGATTCAGTCCCTTTACATTCCAGCTCACGAATTTAAGTGCACTAGCCATTATCAATTACTAATGCATAAAAGGCAGCAGGCATATAAAAAGTCAAGCAGTACAATAGCAGTCTGGGAGCAGAAATGTAAACATAGATTCGTAAGGTCAAAACATAAACATGTCCTGAGCAATAAAGAAAAACAATAAATACAGTGAGTGATGTTGGAACTGGAAAATTCACCCCACCCACACAACCCAAAACTAGACGGCTACCAAAAAAAGCAGCTAGCTCTACCAAAAAAATTAACCCAAATACAACTTCCAGATCTGTGTCATTAACAGCAGTTCCGTATAAATACTATAGCAAATAGTAACTAGTTTATGCACTAGAAAACATAACTACAAATTGGAACATCTTCTGCAGAAATATAAAACTTAATACAGAGAAAATCGGAAGAAAACCAAAACTAACCTACCCGTGAAAAATTATAGAAGAATAAAGTAAGAGAAAGGGAGAAATAAAAAGGAGGAAGGGGAAAATTATAAATTCAAGAAGAGTACTTATCAGCCATTTACAGAGAGGAGAAAAAAAATCAGAGATTAAAAAAAAAGGGTGAAGAAAGAAAAAGATATATATATATAAATAAATAAAAAAGAAGAAAAAATAAATCAGTAATTAAACTATGAACCAACAAACAGGGAGGCCTTCACTAAAAACTTCAAACCTCCAAGACAAGTTCGAGTCAGTTGTAGAACTCTATAGATAAAGTTATACAAGAATAAAATAGATTACACAAGTACTATTTAAACGTCCATAGGGAAACATTAAGCACAGAATGTCTATTTAAAAAAGACACACCAAATCCAGGGAGAGATTGTCAACAGCCCTTAGAGTTTCAATGAATAATGTCTGAGTGATTCAAGTAAAGTCTGAGTCCAGAAAAAGTAATTTTACTATGAGAAGTACTTATCCACCATTTTAGGAGGTCCGATTGGGTTCCGAAGATGACTGGATAGCCGGAAGACTTGCCACAAATGCTTCAGCCTCTTTCACTGACTTAAACCATTTATATTTTCCAGTATTAAGCTTGATTCGTAGATCGGCAGGAGTGTGAAGAGAGGGTTTAAAACCACGATCAAAAAGCACTTTCATTGCGCCTTTAAACTCAACGCGCATCTTTAAGGTCTGGGGTGCAAAATCTTCCACAAAGTGAATGGTTGTATTTTGGAAAGTAAAAGTACCCCTGCGACGTGCCTCCATAATCAAACGGTGTTTTACCTGGTATTGATGAAAGCACAGAATTACTGGTCACGGGCGGGAGCCCAGAATTCCGGGAGGAATGTAGACCCTGTGTGCCCTTTCGAGCTCAGGCGGGTTCGGAAGCAAATCTTTCCCGAATATCTCACAGAGAAGCTCGGCGAAAAACTTCACGTTTGATCCCTGTTCGGTGGCCTCTGGCAACCCAAGAATTCGGATATTACAGCGTCTGCTGCGATTTTCGAGATCCACCATTTTGGAAAGGAGTTTATTACATTTTTCCTCTAGACTGGAACAGAAAGTCTCCAGGTATCGAACACAACTTTCTAAATCTTCAGAAGTCGAATCCATGCGAGATAAGTGTTCGGCATGTTCGTCCACTCTATCGTTGATCCGATCCCGTTTGGCTTCCAGCTGTTTGAAAGCGGTTCTAAATTCCTTTAAAATATTGTCTCGGAGTTGTTTGAGCGCAGCGCGGGTCTCAGCCGAGAGATCCGGAACTTCCTTTCTTCCGGATTTAGAACTCTTGCTAGACATTGTAAGGTAGATGTGTTCACAGGCAAGTAAAGGAAACCGAAAAAGTTCCTAACTAAGGTTTAAAAAATGGAGACATTTAGTGCAAAGATAGCGACAATAACGGAACAAAAGTTCGGAGCAGCTAAGCAATCGCCATCTTACCGGAAGTCCTTGTTTGTTGATTTGACCACAGCATCTGCAGTGTACTTTGTGTTTAGGGTGAGAACAGATGTCCTCGAAATGAAGGAAGTGTGGGCGAGGGCAGCATCAACATGTGGAGGAAGGGAAACCCCATTATTTCAAGAAGGTGGACACAGGGTGGGAAGAGTTCTATTGAAGATAGCTGTGGGAATAATAAAAGATGTCTGTAGACAGCTTGTCACCAAAGACGGAGACAGAGAAATAAAAAAAGGTGAGAGAGGTGTTAGAAATGGACCAAGTGAACTTAAGGGCAGGGTGGAAATTGGAGGCAAAGTTGATGAAATTCGAGAGTTCAGCATGGACTCATGAAGCAGCAACAATGTAGTGCAGAAAGAGTTGGGGAGCATTACCAGAGATGATTTGGAACATGGACTATTCCAGTTAGACAATGAAAAGGCACGCATAGCTGGGGCCCACGTGGGTCCCCATGGCTACCCCTTCAAATTGGAGGAAGTGGGAAGAACTGAAGGAAAAGTTGTTGAGGTTGAGGACCAATTCTGCCAGATGGTGGAGGTGAACTGGTTTGGTCTTTCATCAAGAAAGAGCATAGAGCTTTAAGGACTACTTGATGAGGGATAGAAGTGTATAGAGACTGAAGATCCATGGGGAAAATGAGGCAGTCAGGGAATTGAAAGTTGTTGAGGAGATCAAGAGCTTGTGCAATTTCACAAATGTGGGCTGGGAGAGACAGAACCAAAGGGGATAGAATGGGATTGATGTTTGTAGACACAAGTTCAGTGGGGCAGAAGCATGCAGAGACAATGGGCCTACCTGAACAGTCAGGTTTGTGAATCTTGGGTAGGAGGTAGAAATGAGCATTGTGTGGTAAGGGAACAATAACTTTGGTGGTAATGGATGTGAGATCTCCAGAGTTGATGAGGTTAGTGATGGTGTAGGAAATAACACTAACCTCATCAACTCTGGATTGGTGTCCAGAGTGGTGTCCAGAAAGGTAAAGGAGGTGCCTGAGAGTTGTGGCATAGACTCAGCAAAGTAGAAGTCAGTCCGCCACACTACAACTTCAGCCTTTTTGCCAGCGGGTTTGATGGTAAGTTTGGGTTTGATTTCTGAGAGAGTGGAGGGCAGTGTGTTCAGAGAGCATAGGTTTGAAGAGGAGGGAGAAGTGCTGAAGTCAAGCCAGTTGATTTCTCGTCAGCAATTCGAGGTGAAAAGATCCAGAGCAGGCAGAAAACCAGAGCGAGGTGTCCAAGAAGAGGAGGAGAGTTGGAGATGGGAGAAGGGGTGATTGGCATAGAGTGCAGAAGCTTTGCCAAAGAAGTGGGCTTGGAGATAGAGATAACGGAAGAAGAGCTTAGCATTATGATGGGCCCAGAACTCACTGAGATGCGGGCGTAGGGTGACAAAGGTAAGGCCCATGCTGAGGACAGGATGTTCTGCCTCAGAAAGGGGAATGTCAGAGGAAGTTTTGAAGACACAGCAGGGATTAGAGCTGGCAATAGTGGGATCTGTAGTCTGGAGCCACCCAGGGTCATTGGAGTTGGAGATGGCAGGAAGTGTCAGTTCCTACAGTCTGAGGGACCCAGGTCCATCAGACCCAGAGTTGGAACCTGGTGAATTTAACATATTTGATGCATGTTTTGAACAGTAGGGACAGGGAATGTCACCCCGACAGCCTCCAGTGCACCTGAACCCCCAGTCATGGTTGTAGACGTAAGATCATTCTTCCAGAAAGTCCACTCATGGAAAGAAACTGGTCTGAATGATGTCCCTGGCCATGTCCTTAGATCCCATGCAGATCACTGGTGGGGGTACTTGCAGACATTTTTAAACTCTCTCTGCTTCAATTTTGCTTTAAAAAGACCACTATCATCCCGGTATCTAAGAAAAAGGAGATAACATCCCTTAATGATGACCACTCAGTGGCGCTGATATCGATAATCATGCAGTGCTTTGAGAGGCTGATTATAGCATGCATTAACTTCAGCCCTCTAGGCAACCTCAACCAACTTCAATTTGCCTACTCCTTAAACAGACCTATGGCAGGCACTATCTTCCTGGCCCTACACTCATTTTTGGAGCATCTGCCCTGTAAAGACACCTACATTAAACAATTGTTTATTGTCTATAGCTTCATCTTCAATACCATAATTTGAAACAAGTTCATCACCAACCTCCAAACCCTTGGAGTCAATGGTTCCCTCTGCTAATCGATCCTTGGCTTCCTCACCAATAGACCACAATCAGTAAGGACGCACAGCAACAACTCTGCTGCTTTATTCTGGTGCTCCACAAGTCCCCTACTCTTCTTCCTGTACCTCCAAGACTGCTTGGCCAGATACTGCTCTAACTCCATCTACAAGTTTCAGATGATACCACCATAGTGGGCCATAACTCAAACAACGATGAGTACAGGAAGAACAGAGCAGGACAGCTTAGGGTCACAACCCCAACCTTTCCCTCAACGTCAGCAGAACAACAGAGCACATCACTGACTTCAGCTAGGGAGATGGTGCCATGGTCCCGTCTTCATCAATGGAGCTTAGGTTGAGGGGGCTGAGAGCTTCAAGTCTGAGAATGAACTTTACCCATAGCCTGTTCACATAGCTTGGATGATCAGGAGAGCTCCTGAATGTCCTAGCTTTCTCAGGAGGCTAAAGAAGTCTGACATGTGTCCATTGACCCTGACCAATCTTTGTTGACGCAACAGAGAAAGCATCCTATTTGGATGCAAAACAGCTTGGTATGACAAGTACTCTGCATGAAACTGCAGAGTTGCGGACACTGCTCAGTAGATCACGGAAACCATCCTCCCTGCTATGATAGACAGACAGACAGACAGACATACTTTATTGATCCCGAGGGAAATTGGGTTTCGTTACAGTTGCACCAACCAAGAATAGTGTAGAAATATAGCAATATAAAACCATAAGTAATTAAACAATAATAAGTAAATTATGTCAAGTGGAAATAAGTCCAGGACCAGCCTATTGGCTCAGGGTGTCTGACACTCTGAGGGAGGAGTTGTAAAGTTTGATAGCCACAGGTAGGAATGACTTCCTATGATGCTCAGTGTTACATCTCAATGGAATGAGTCTCTGGCTGAACGTACTCCTGTGCCTAACCAGTACATTATGGAGCGGATGGGAGACATTGTCCAAGATGGCATGCAACTTGGACAGCATCCTCTTTTCAGACACCACTGTCAGAGAGTCCAGTTCCACCCGCACAACATCACTGGCCTTACGAATGAACTTGTTGACTCTGTTGGTGTCTGCTACCCTCAGCCTGCTGCCCCAGCACACAACAGCAAACATGATAGCACTGGACACCACAGACTCATAGAACATCCTCAGCATCGTCCGGCAGATGTTAAAGGACCTCAGTCTCCTCAGGAAGTAGAGACGGCTCTGACCCTTCTTGTAGACAGACTCAGTGTTCTTAGACCAGTCCAGTTTATTGTCAATTCATATCCCCAGGTATTTGTAATCCTCCACCCTGTCCACACTGACCCCTGTCCATACTTCTCACTGCCTCAGTAAAGCAGCCAACTTAATCAAAGAGTCCACCCACCCAGAATACTCTCTCTTCTCTCCTCTTGCTCTGGCAGTTAAGCACAAACCATGTTTGTTGCTGATCAAATACTATTCACGAGAAGAAAATTGTTTTATTGATCCTCTGTATGTAGCTCCAGTGAATGATTATGACACCAGCTGCTTTCCAGAAATGAAATGAATTTTGCTTTCACTGAAACAAAGCAGGATTTCATCTGTGTGCAATGTGGTCCTTTCTAGGACCATTTCTGCAGTGAAAAGTAATAATCTCGGTTTTGAAAGGTATTGCTCACAGTTATCCATACAGGCTAAAAGTTGATCTCAGCTGCACATAGTAAATTTCAGGATTACACTTCTGCCCTGTAAACTTTATTGATATCCAGCTTGAGAGAACAAAACTAGAAGATTCCCTAGAGCTTACAGTGGGGACCCAGGAGTTCATTTTATCATCCTGAAGAACCTCCTAACGTAGCACTTTGCTCAGAGATCCTGTACCAGACTGGACCTGGAGCAAGAACATCACCTTCATTCATTTGAACTTCTTAGCTGCAGAAATTAACGTAAATGTTAATATAAATGTTTAATTGTTTGAATAATTTAAATGTTGTTTTAGTTGTGTTAAATTATTTACTTGAGTCTTGATCATAATGTTTTAAATTCTAACAGCTTTAATATGTTTTAGTAGTTTGAATATTATTGCACGCCTCTGAATGTTCAAGGTCTTTGGTCCCCCTTCCTTTCAGAATCAGAATCAACATTGGCATGTGTCATGAAATTTGTTACTTCACAGCAGCTGTTCAATGCAATACATAATATAGAAGAAAAATATAATAATTAATAAATAAGTAAATCAATTACGGTATAAGTATATTGAATAAATTAAAAAATCATGCAAAAACAGAAATAATATATATTAAAGAAGTGAGGTAGTGTTCAAGGGTTCAATGTCCATTTAGGAATCCGATGGCGGAGGGGAAGAAGCTGTTCCTGAATTGCTGAATGTGTCTTCAGGCTTCTGTACCTCCTACCAGAGGGACAGTGAGATAAAGGCATGCCCTAGATGCTGGAGGTCCTTAATAATGGACGCTGCCTTTCTGAGATGCCACTCCTTGAAGATGTCCTGGCTTCTTTGTAGGCTAGTACCCAAGATGGCACTGACTAAATTTACAACCCTCTGCAGCTTCTTTCGGTCCTGTGCAGTAGCCCCCATACCAGACAGTGATGCAGCCTGTCAGAATGCTCTCCACGGTACATCTATAGAAGTTTTTGAGTCTATTTATTGACATACTAAATCTCTTCAAACTCCTAATGAAGTATAGTCATTGTCTTGCCTTCTTTATAACTGTTGGGACCAGGTTAGATCCTCAGAGATCTTGACACCCAGGAACTTGAAACTGCTCACTCTCTCCACTTCTGATCTCTCTATGAGGATTAGTATGTGTTCCTTCATCTTATCCTTCCTGAGGTCCACAATCAACTCTTCCGTCTTACTGACACTGCGTGTCAGGTTGTTGCTGCGACACCATTCCACTAGTTGGCATATCTCATTCCTGTACAGCCTCTCGTCAGCATTTGAGATTCTACCAACAATGGTTGTATCATCAGTAAATTTATAGATGGTATTTAAGCTATGCCGAGCCATATAGTCATGGGTATAGGGAGAGTAGAGCAGTGGACTAAGCGCACAGCCCTGAGGTGCACCAGTGTTGATTGTCAGCAAGGAGGATATGTTATCACCAATCCACACAGATTGTGGTTTTCTGGTTAGAAATTTGAGGATCCAGTTGCAGATGGAGGTACAGAGGCCCAGATTCTGTAACTTCTCAATCAGGATTGTGGGAATGATGGTATTAGATGCTGAGATATAGTCGGTGAACAGTATCCTGACATTGGAGTTTATGTTGTCCAGGTGGTCTAAAGCCGTGTGAAGAGCCATTGAGATTGCATCTGCCATTGACATATTGTGACGATAGGCAAATTGCAATGAGTCCAGGTCCTTGCTGAGGCAGGAGCTCAGTCTAGTCATGACCAACCTCTCAAAGCATTTCATCCTGATTAAGGGTCTTGTCCCCAAACCTCAATTGTTTATTCGTTTCCAGACATGCTGCCTGACCTGCAGAGTTCTGTCAGCATTTTGTGTGTATTACCTGGATTTCTAGCATATGCAGTATCTCTTGAGCTATTGATCAGGAAGCTAAGTCAGGGTGTTGGATTATCCATCAGACAAAGTTTTTGTCGGCTGTATTGTGGGCAGCACCTGTTGAGTCTGCACTCCACTCCCCTCACTGCATTCACTTCTTAATACAAAGGGGTGACATCTGAGAAGAAAGCTTGACAACCTAATGCCTCTTTTTGACTGAAGAAGCCATCTACATCCACCAAGTTGACCTTGGAAGATCAAGTCAAGTCACTTTTTATTGTCATTTTGACCATAACTGCTGGTACAGTACATAGTAAAAATGAGACATTTTTCAGGACCGTTGTGTTACATGACACAGTACAAAAACTAGGCTGAACTACGTAAAAAACAACACAGCAAAAAACTACACTAGACTACAGACCTACCCAAGAGTGCATAAAGTGCACAAAACAGTGCAGGCATTACAATAAATAATAAACAGGACAACAGGGCAGTAAGGTGTCAGTCCAGGTTCTGGGTATTGAGTAGTCTAATAGCTTGGGGGAAGAAACTGTTACATAGTCTGGTCCTGAGAGCCCGAATGCTTCGGTGCCAAGATATGCACCAAGAGAGACCTTTCTCCTATCTATAAACCTTAGGCCAATGGCCTGGATTTTTCAGTGATAATAATGACCAGAGATCACTATGAATGTTGTTACATACCCCGTGGGTATCTAGTGACTGTCTTATGACCATGATGTAATTGAGTATCTGATGAGCATGATGTAATGGTCTTGTGATGGTAGGGTGATGTAATTTCCCGCCAGTGTGAGGTCACATGATGTGATTTTCCCGCCAGGGAGAGGTCATGTGATGGCATGATTTCAACAGGTATGAAACAGGGAAAGCCTGCTGTGACGCAGGAGTTTTTGTTGGGATGTCGTTTATGTCATCCGTTACTCCGTTATGCTGTATATTTGGTTTCATGATGCAGGTTTGTTTTAAAGTGGAGTTTTGATTCTTACTGTAAGGTACATTGTCGTTGTGCTGGCAGTTTTGAAAATTACTGCCAGTATGTTTGATGTATCTTCAATTTAATTTCAAAGTCTAAGTATTGGAGAGTGAAGATTTATCAAAGTACGGGAACCCGAAAGATTGAGTAAAGTTGGTGTTGTCAGCGGTAATACAGGATCGACCTTATTGAATCCTCATTCAGAAGGTAGTAACCTGCATCTAAGATAGCCCCTACATTGTGAAAGCAGAAAGGGCTGGGCAGCGTTATTTGCCAAGGAAAGGTCAGTTCCTTTAAGCCGTTTTATTTCCTTCATTGTAAATCCTTCGGGCAAGGCATATTTCGGCTGGGATCAGCAGTCATCAAGGAATTTGTTACTTCAGGGAAGTCTCTCTTAATTGACTGTGTAAATCATTTGGACTTTTGCTTTTACCACTTTTAAGAACTGTGTTCGCATTTATCGCTTTAAGAACTGTGTTCACATTTATCGCTTTAAGAACTGTGTTCACATTTATCACTTTAAGAACTGTGTTCGCATTTATAGCTTTAAGAACTGTTCGAGTTGTTGTATAACAGTTAACTTCCGGTTAAGTTAGTCATTTGTTTACTTTTCATTTCTGGTTGAGCTGAGTTTAAATAAATGTTTCTTTGTTTATAGAAACCTTTCTCAATTCTATATTCATTGTTACCGTATCGTAACAATGTCAACAGATAATTGGACAGGTACATAGATAGTGAAGGTTTTGAAGCCTATGGGCCAAATGTTGGCAAATGAAACAATTTTGGATAATCATCTTGATTGGCTTGGACCAGATGGGCTGAAGGGCTTGGTTGTATTCTGTATGACTTGAAATCTCAATAACATGTTAATAATGCCCCTGCTAAAAGGATTTTGGATCTTTATGGGGCAGCTTTCCTTAAAGTCAGCAACAAGTGTGGCACTTCACTGAGTTCAAATCCTGGGCTTTTTCGGCTCCAGTCAGCTGCCGATAAGGCATTAATATTATGGTGAATAATTCAGAACCAACAAGCAGACAGAAATGGTTGACTCCTTCATAGCTACAGAGTATGAAGCACTTCTGTAAAATGGTTAGTTTTGTTCTTTGGCAGTAACGGCGCAGTAATGTAGTGGCTAGCACAATCATTTTGCAATGCCAACAATCAGCAGTTGGGTTCAATTCTTGCTGATGTATGTAGGAAGTTTGCATGTTCTCCCTGTGACCACGTGGGTTTCCTCTGGGTGCTTCGGTTTCCTCCACATTCCAAAGACGTGCAGTTAGGGTTAGTGAACTGTGGGCAAACTTCACATACTGAACAGTTAGCAACACAAGCTGGCATTTAAAGAAGCCTCAAGAGAGACTGCAGGTGCTAAAAATCTGGAATAACACACAAAAATACCTGAGAGGCTCAGCAGCATCTATGGGGGGAACTGAACAGTTAACATTTCTGGCTCTTCATCAGGACTGGAAAAAATTGGCAGAGACCTGAATAAAAGCATGGGGGAATAGGGAGGAGAATGAGCTGGTGGATGATACCTGAAGCAGGGAGAGCACGGGGCTGGGGGAATGGGACTGATGCAAAAAGTTCCTGCTTTGGAAAAAGGTCAAGTAACATTGTTGATCAAACAACATGACTTTGTACTCATGACGGCTCACAAGGGTGAGTGAAATGAAATTTTGATTGCGGTTAAAATATACCCATTTACATTACTACATGTGCATTGAGAACATTTCTTCCTCAATCTCAGTTTTCCTAGTAGAATAAATATCCAACAAATGCTTCCCATCCATTGTAATTATTGTAATTGGCTTGAAGGAAACTGACGGCAGCAACCTTCATGGGAATGAATCCTGCCTTGATGAGACACTTCGGGGGGGAAACCCAAATAACAGTGGAGTAGTATTCTGATTAAGGGTGCTCCATGGTTTCCTGTGGGTCCAGGAACCTCAGTGCAGCCTCCCTCAGTCTGCAGGTTGTAGATGAGGTTTCAGTTTTAATCTAACTCAATGGGAATGGATGAATTCAGATGCACATTTGTTTAAATACCTGTTTATCATTCTGTGTAGGGAACTGAGTAAATATACCCTGTTGCTTCTGGATGGATATGACTAAAATTGCAATCAGGCATTCAAATACACTTGTAAAGCCTTGGACTGAGATTAAAATAGCATATTTAACTTGCTTACGTAATTTATAATATACATAATGACATCCCGCAGGAAAATTGCATTTTTTTGATTTTGTATGCTCACAGGGACTTGGTATAATAGGGGCTAGGCAAGAATCCCGAGCCTTAACCATGCAAGACTGCTGGGGCACTTCAATCATGTTGGTGGGTCTGGTGTCTCATGTAAAACCAACCAGATAAAGAGAGCAAAATCTCTATCTTGAAGACATTTATGAACCGGGAGAGTTCTTATGATAATCTAATGGCTTTAATTGTTATTTATTTTATATTCTTAATTGATTCCTTCTTAGTTCAGGATTCTGCATAGATGTTAACTCCTCGGCAACTGGATCTACACATGAGGCACGAGAAGGAGATAGATTTCCTCTGTAAGGTAATAGAACTCTTGGTGTGGTTTATGGTTATAGCCACACTTCATCTTATTTAGCTAATTCTGGGGAAATCATTCCTTTTTATATGTAAAATTGAAGAGGTAATGGACATGTGGGAAATGCATTGAGGGCAGTGTGGAAGGAGGAGGCCGGGCAGGCCAATGCAGTTCATTGTGAAAGGGGGATCATTCTCCCACATGAGGTTGCTATCCAAAGCTTTTTCAAGCATTGAGTGGTTTGTCCGCAGTATCCATTTACCAAGCTTCAATTACATATCCATAAACTCCTTGGTGCTTTTCACCTCTGGCACCTTAGAAGTGTGAGTGGCAAGGAAGATGCAAAGCGGTTTCAAAGGATTTTGGAGACATTTAGTGAATGGGTGAGGACATGGCAGATGGAATATCATGTGCAGTCATCCGCTTTGATAGAAAATAATGGAGTACAAATGGAAAGATCAGACACTGAAAGGTGTAAGTGTTGATAGGATCTGGGAATCTTTTCACATACATCACAGAGCATTGCCAGAGTTAAAAATTAGGAAAGCAGATCATATACTGCAACAAAATGTGACATATAGGAGCTGGTATAGACTATTTGGCCCTTCACGCCCACTTTGCCATTCAAAGTAGAACAGCTAACTATTTATCCCAATACATAGAATGTAAAACATAGAAACTTTCAGCACATTACAGGCCCTTCAGCCCACAATGTAACCTACTCTAGAAACTGCCTAGAACTTTCCTAGCGCATAGCCCTCTATTTTTCTAAGCTCCTTGTACCTACCTAAGAGGCTCTTAAAAGACCCTATTGTATTTGCTTCCACCACCACAACTGGAAGTGCATTCCACACACCCACCACTCTCTGTGTGACAATTTTGCCCCTGTCATCCCCTCAGTACCTATTTCCAAGCTCCTTGAATTAGCCATTCCAGCCCTGGGAAAAAGCCTCTGGCAATCCACACAATCAATGCCCCTCATCATCTTATCCCATCACCTCTCAATCTCCGTCACTCCAAGGAAAGAAGGCCAAGTACACTCAACCTAATCTCATAATGTACGCACTCCAAACTAGGCTACGTCCTTGTAAATCCCACTTTCTTTCCATATCTCTGATAGTTTCGTAGTTAGGTATCTATCTACCTAATTCTTAAATATATTCTGCAATTTGACTTCTGGTGCCCCTTGTAGTCAAAGATTTTACAAGTTCACCAGGATCTGAGTGAAGAATGTCTCCCCATAAAAATCTTACTCTATAACTTATACCCAAGTGCTACCTGATACCCCACAACAAATAGAATGCTGACAATTCACTGCCAATTTTACCAGCAAATGCAGAGTAGCTCTATTGCCAGAATCTTGATTGTGCCCGATCATGTGTGCTGTGTTTCCCTAAGAAGCCTCATAACTATACTCCTTCATGTGTCATTTCTTTAGATGCTGAAAAAGCATTTCATAGAGTTGAATGGCCATATTTATTTAATACGTTGCACCATTTTAATTTTAGTTCGAAATGTATATCATGGATTAAGTTAATATATTATAAACCTTTGGCTTCAGTTTTCACCAATAATCAAAGATCTCCTTTTTTTCAGTTATTCCGTGGTATGAGGCAAGGCTGTCCTTTAAGTCCTTTACCATTTGACATTGTTTTGGAACCTTTAGCTATCGCCATTCATGAATCACCTAATATTGTGGGTATTACCCGTGGGGAAGGAACTTATAAGTTATCATTATATGCTGATGATTTGTTACTATACATATCTGACCCTGAGAGATCTATTCCTGCTATTTTGTCCTTGCTTGCTCAGTTTAGTAGCTTTTCTGGTTACAAACTGAATTTTAATAAGAGTGAATTATTTCCATTAAATATGCAATTTCCAATTTATAAACACTTGCCATTTAAAGTTGTCACAGATCATTTTACTTATTTGGGTATTAAAATTACCAAGAATCATAAGGATTTATTTAAAGTTAATTTTTTACCTTTAATTGACCAAATTAAGCAACTTGTTACCAGGTGGTCCCCATTATCTTTGTCATTGGTTGGTCGAATTAATGCTATTAAGATGATAGTATTACCCAAAATTTTATATTTATTCCAAGCACTACCAATTTTTATTCCTAAATCTTTTTTTGATATTATTGACTCTAAAATATCTTCGTATCTGTGGCAGAATAAAAATCCTAGACTAAGCAAAAAATATTTACAGAAGCCTAAGAAGGAGGGTGGTTTGGCTTTGCCAAACCTGAGATTTTACTATTGGACAGTCAATATTCGATATTTAATATTTTGGACACAAGAATCGATTATAGCATCTTGCCCACAATGGGTAAATTTGGAATGTAAATTTGTACAAGACTTTTCATTGTTTTCAATTTTAGGATCTTCACTTCCTTTTTCTTTATCTAAATTGAATAAACAAATAACTAATCCCATAAACATACATTGTGAATATGGTTTCAATTTCGTAAATTTTTTGGCTTGAATAAGTTTATCTTATCAAGCCCTATTATATCTAACTTTTTCTTTCGACCCTCTTTTATGGATCAAGCCTTTGTATTATGGAAAACAAAAGGTATAACATGTTTTCATGATCTATTTTTAGATAATAGTTTTATGTCCTTTGAACAGCTATCTAATAAATATAATTTACCTAAAACTCATTTTTTTAGATATTTGCAAGTTAGAAATTTCTTGAATAATATGTTACAGTCTTTTCTGAAATTACGTCCAATGGACATTACAGAATTTTTTTTAGCTCTGAATCCTTGTCAGAAGGGCTTAGTAGCCATCATTTATAATATGATCATGAAAATACAGCCAGAAATATCAGAAAAAATTAAGAAGGAATGGGAAAAAGAACTTCATTGTCTTATACCCACTGAGCAGTGGGAGAAAATTTTACAATTAGTCAATTCCTCTTCTATTTGTGCTAAACATGCCCTAATACAATTTAAGGTTGTACATAAGGCTCACACGTCCAAGGATAAACTTGCTCGATTTTACTCTCATGTTAATCCAACCTGTGACAGATGTCATTCTGAAGTAGCTTCATTGACCCACATGTTTTGGTCTTGCCCTTGTTTGCAAAATTATTGGAAAAATATTTTCGGTATTATTTCAACAGTTTTGAATATCAAATTGCAACCGTATCCAATTACTGCAATTTTCAGTTTACCAATGGTGGATAATAGTTGTTTATCCCCCTCAGCCCGGCGGATGATTGCATTTGTTACATTAATGGCTAAAAGATCTATCCTATTGAACTGGAAAGAAATTAATCCTCCAACTATATTTCAGTGGTTTTCTCAAACTATCTCTTGTTTGAGCTTAGAAAAAAATTAGAAGTGTTGTCTTTGATTCTTCAGTTAAATTTGAAGAAACTTGGAGACCATCTATCCAACATTTTCATATCAGTTAAACTGACTTTTCCTAAAGCAACACGAGTAAATCTGCAGATGCTGGAAATAAATAAAAAAACACGAAATGCTGGCAGAACTCAGCAGGCCTGACAGCATCTATGGGAGGAGGTAATAACAATGTTTCGGGCCGAAACCCTTCATCAGGAGGGTTTCCTCCCGTCATTATTACCTCCTCCCATAGATGCTGTCTGGCCTGCTGAGTTCTGCCAGCATTTCGTTTTTTTTTTGACTTTTCATAAACCCTGCTTTTATTATCCTTAATTATTTGGATGGAGGTGCGGAGTTATTGACGCTACTGTGTATTTTTGACATAATGCAATGGCCCATGTTGGTTAGGTTTTTTTTTCTTTTCTTTTTTGGGGATTTTTTTTCTTCTTATTTACTCCTTTTTTTCGTAATTACTATGAGTTTGGGAGGTTATTATATATGGATTATCATCTATATGAATGTATACTTAACCTATTAATTATGTACTTTCAAACTGTCTGTATTCATGATTCATTTATGTTTGTTTAAAATTAATAAAAAGATTTAAAAAGAAGAAGCCTCATAGCTTTCAGGAGTTATCGCTCATTTCTTAAAACATCACTTTGGGTGTTGGAGTGGAAAAGATTTGTCAGGCCTAGAAATTATTTGTTGTCTGGAAAATTGTGTTAAACATGTGATACATGGATGCCAGTGGATTTTTTTTTTTGCAAGCAACAGCCATTAAAAAGTTTTCTTACAAATAAGGTCACAAGATTTTGGACAATAGGAAAGACCTTGCACTTTAACAGACTCAAAGGTCTTCCAATCATTGCATCTCAATGTTGGGATTGAGTGGGCAGTGTTGTGAGGGAGCTGGGAGAGAAATTACATGGAACTGGTTTATTGTTCTTCAAGAGTGCAATAGGAGTTATGTTTCTCCATTTGCAGAGCGCCCACTGCAGCTGGTCGGTTTACAGAACCAGACTCAATGGACTGGGAGTTGTTCAAACAGACCCCTGTTTCAATTTTGCTAAAATTCCACTCATTTAATCAAGGTCTGCAGCTGTATGAATGACGCACAACATTCAAAAGCTACATAGGGGTGAATAGTTCTGTGGTAGCAGCCTCCTGATGTCACTTATTTCAATACTACCTGCTGCAGCTGAGCGGCTCCGTGCATTGTACAAAATATGCAGAGGGGACGGAGCTGAAATAGCATGAAAATATGCAGTGCACAAAGATTCAATTGCACAGCATACACTAATGTTATACAAATTAAGCATGAGATGACATAGCACTATTTTTAGACTCTACAGCCCATTTGATACCAGCTCTGCCACATTGTGCCTCATGTATGCAATGGAGATACTAATAGATTTGCTTAAAAATGTGACACGTAGAACCAGAAATAGGAGATTGTGATGGGGGTGAGAGAGAGAGGGTGCTGGTTACAGACCTAGGTGTCAGTATGATGATCAGGTAAATGGTTAGAGTGACGGAGCTGCTGGAAATGAAGCAGGTGAAGTGGACGTCTTGAAAGCATTTGGAGTTGGTTTAGAGATTAGGCCATAGGGCTGAGAATGATGAAAATTGGGGCCTCCATAATGGATCATGGGGATCCAGTGAAGGCAGAGATGTTGAATTTCTAGAATGGTTCCTAATGACCAACAAGTTGTCTTTATCATGTTCCTTGAATGGCAGGTATATTTTCAATTAGGGCACTCTAAAATAAAGAGCACCATTCAATCTAATTTACAGGTTTGGGTTACTTAGTCATCCTTAATTACTTGCAGATTTATTAGGGACTGAAATGGAGGTGAACCCAGGTTGAACTTACAGCTGCCAGCATTGCAGTTTTGTTCCTATTTTTGAAGCAAAGACTGTTATTGTTTATATCGGTGCATACTTTAGTAATAGTTCTGCTGAGGCACCAGACAGGGCAGTATGAGAGGCCTAGAAGGTGAAGGTGCCTGAGAAGGTAAGACCGATGGATAGAGTGAGGAAAGGCTCTGATCAGAAGGGCCCATCCCCAGGAGATCCCCGGCAACAATACTCCTTTCTTCGCTTGCCTCTAGAACAGAACATCTGGAGTGTAATGACATCTATCACCTGCTCAGCTACTGGGTCACTCCAGACAACGGTGGCTGAGGTCTGTGAAATGGTGCTGATTACTGTTCACCCTCTCACTTATGTCACGAATGTTCTCACTTGTGTCGTGAATGAAAGTTGAAATGTTGATTGATATTGTTACGTGAGTGTTGGGATGATGCATGGTGCAGGCTTGCTCTGTATGGGTTGGGTGTGATATTAGTATGACTCTGAGTCTTGCCACCTGCATGAGTTCTCTGATGACTCTGTGGTGGTTGGGTGTATCAGAGATGGGGAGGAGTCAGAGTACAGAGGACTGATGGACAAGTTTGTGGAGTTGTGGAGTGGTGTGGGAGGAATCACCTGCTTCTGAATGTGGCCAAAACCATGGAGATGGTAGTTGATTTTAGGAGGAAGAAGCCTATGATGAGTCCGGTATACATTCTGGAAGATAAAGTTGCAGTGGTGGAGGAGTACAAATAGTTGGGTGTTCACCTTGACAACAGGCTTGACTGGAAAGCCAACACCAAGGCTGTTTACAAGAAGGGGATGAGCAGACTCTACTTTCTAAGGAAGCTGAGATCCTTCAATGTGTGCAGCAGGATGTTGGAGATCTTTTACCAGTCTGTAGTAGTGAACGCAGTCTTTGCTGCTTTATGTTGGGGGAGCTGCATTGGTGCTGGTGATGCAAAAAGAACTAAATAAATTTATCAGAAAGGCTGGATCTGTCCTTGGCTACAACCTGGACTCTTTTGAATTAATGGTAGAGAGGAGGTCACTAAATAAACTGTTATCTATTATGGGCAATCTGGCATATCCTCTCCATGACCTACTGAATACATAACAGTTCATCTCTATGCGACAGGAGTACACGCATCATAGTACAGTCGTCTCTGCTTTATTATTTCATACATTATTATTGCACATTGGAAAATTATTACTGAGTATATTATTACTCTGTACTTTATTATTAGTTAAGTATGAACACTGCTAAGTGTGTTTTTAACTGTTGCTACTGTAATAAAAATATTTCCCACTCGGGATTAACAAAGTACTTACTATTATTAAATAATTATTCAGCTATTTGTTGTCAGGATATATTGATGCATTCAAAGTCTTACTCCTGCGCTGCCCAGGACATTATTTTGAAAGATCCTCTACTATCCCTCTCATCTGGAGGTTGTTTCAAGTTCCATACACCTGTCTCTATGGTCCTCATCTTTTGAAATATACCTCCATTGGGCATGTAACAAGCAGGCTATTCCCTAATGTCTGCATCACCATGTTATGTTATCCCAAAGTCGTCAACAACTTCCACCACTGGTGCCAGTCAGTCAGCTCCATTCTTCAAGTGGTGTGAATGCAACTTCAACTGAAGAAATAGTTAGTCAGCCAGAGCAAGGTGATTTTAAAATTACTTCCCTGTGAATACATGGTAATGTGAATAACAGAGCAAGTGGACTAGTGGATAATAACAAGTGGACAAGGGAGTCGCTTAGGGAGCAATCCCTGTGGAAAGCAGAAGGGGAGGGGAGGGAAAGATGTGCTTGGTAGTGGGATCCTGTTGGAGGTGGCGGAAGTCACAGAGAATTATACGTTGGACCTGGAGGCTGGTGGGGTGGTAGGTGAGGACAAGGGGAACCCTATCCCGAGTGGGTGGCGGATGGATGGGGTGAGGGCAAATGTGTGGGAAATGGGAGAGATGTGTTTGAGAGCAGAGTTGATGGTGGAAGAAGGGAAGCCCCTTTGTTTAAAAAAGGAAGACATATCCTTCGTCCTGGAATGAAAAGCCTCATCCTGAGAGCAGATGTGGCGGAGACGGCAGAATTGTGAGAAGGGGATAGCATTTTTGCAAGAGACAGGGTGGGAAGAGGAATCGTCGGAAATGGACCAGGTAATTGTGGGGGCAGGGTGAAAGTTGGAGGCAAATTTAATGAAGTCAACAAGTACTAATAGAACACACTGCTTTTGCAGAAAACTGTCAAAATAAAAATACCCTACAGTATAGCAGTAAAAACCTTAACCAGGGCATTACAGATAGAACAATGCAAAGCTTGTAGTGCAATCTGAAGTAGATTAAAAAATGATGAATGACAATTATGGAACAACCTGGATAGATAGATTTCAAAGTGTGAGAACATGCCAGCACTACCAGGAAGCTGATGTGAAGGAGGTGATTATTTCAAGGCTCTGATTACAGTGGGGAAGAAGCATCTTTGTCTGGATATCAGGACTTGTAAACTCCTGTACCTTCCCTCAGAAAGTAGATGTGAGAAAAGTAAATGGCCAGGGTGACAGGCATCACTGATAATACTACTAGCTTTCCTGACGCAGCGCATTGTGATGGAAGGAAGTGACAAGCCTGATAAAAAGACTCGGTCTGAAATTTTGACTCTTTATTCCTTTCTATAGATGCCGCCTGCCCTGCAGAGTTCCTCCAGCACTGTGCATGTGTTACTTTAGAGCTCCAGCATCTGCAGAAGCTCTTGTGTTTAAGCCCATAAGACTATAGATAGATAGATAGATAGATAGATACTTTATTCATCCCCATGGGGAAATTCAACATTTTTTCCAATGTCCCATACACTTGTTGTAGCAAAACTAATTACATACAATACTTAACTCAGTAAAAATATAATATGCATCTAAATCACTCTCTCAAAAAGCATTAATAATAGCTTTTAAAAAGTTCTTAAGTAGTTTACTTAAATACATTAAATACAATCAACCCCGGCACTTTAACATATCTTATTCCTGGCGGTTGAATTGTAAAGCCTAATGGCATTGGGGAGTATTGACCTCTTCATCCTGTCTAAGGAGCATTGCATCGATAGCAACCTGTCGCTGAAACTGCTTCTCTGTCTCTGGATGGTGCTATGTAGAGGATGTTCAGGGTTTTCCATAATTGACCGTAGCCTACTCAGCGCCCTTCGCTCAGCTACCGATGTTATACTCTCCAGTACTTTGCCCACGACAGAGCCCGCCTTCCTTACCAGTTTATTAAGACATGAGGCGTCCCTCTTCTTAATGCTGCCTCCCCAACACGCCACCACAAAGAAGAGGGCGCCCGATATCGGAGCACGATTAGGCATTTGACCCATTGAGTCTGCTCTGCCATTTCATAATGACTGATCCTTTTCCCTCTTTATTCCATCTTCTGCCTTCTCCCCATCACCCTTCACACCCTGAATAATCAAGAACCTGTCAATCTCTGCCTTAAATATACCCAATGACATGGTGTCTAGTCTTAGGCTCCTCCACCATAGGAAACATCCTCTCCACATCCACTCTGTCGAGGCCTTTCAACATTTGATAGGTTCTACTGAGATCCTCCCTTCATTATTCTGAATTTCAGTGAATACAGGCCCAGAGCCATCAATCGGTCCTCATATGGTAACCCTTTCATTTCCAGAATCATTCTCATGAACCTCCTCTGTACCCTCTCCAATGTCATCACACCCTTTCTCAGATAAGGGGCCCAAAACTGTTCACAATACTCAAGTGAAGCCTTACCAGTTTCTTATAAAGCCTCAACATTACATCCTTACTTTTGTATTCTAGTCCTCTCAAAGTGAATGCTAAAATTGCATTTGTGATGAATTGGGTAGAGTCTATCACTCTCCACTAGTTCAGTCAGTTAAGAGCAGAGCAATTTTAATTGCCGTACTTGGCTAAGCTGCAACCTGACAGAGTATAGTGCACCTGTAGAAGTTTGAGAGCATCCTCATTGACATGTTGAATCTTCTCAGACACCACATAATTCTATGGTGTATATTGCTGGCTAGTGATTGTCTATCCAAATTGTTGTTAGGCTACGCTAACTGACCTCAGAAAGCATTAAATTGATTGTTGATCAGATTGTATACACAACTTCTCAGCATGTTTACTGAGAAGAATTGAGAATATCTGTGTTAAGGCATATCTAAGGAACAAAATTAATTGTATTGGCAGCAGGGAGCACTTTGTTGCGAGTACAGTTAATGAAATTAGTCATTTTCCATTAGATTCTGTGTGATATGGGGCAAATTCAAAGCATCTTATTTTTGAAATGTGCGAGTCAGCTCTGGAGAGGAACAAGATCATCAGTGCTCTGGACTGTTGACTTAAAAAGAGAAATGTCTTATTCAGTATTAATATATACGCCTCAATAGAAGGTGACATTAAATGCTTACTGGGGCTGGAAATTCTCTAAAGTTTAAAAATGCAAATTTGACTTGATTTTAGACCTGGCAGAGGTCAGCGTCAGGCATTCCCATTATCGTTAGGATAAATTGCTTTTGCATGGTCAGGAAGAGGTGGTATTTCCATTAGTAAATGAATGCATAATTATCTACAGACAAATGTAAATTTAAATATAATCCCTTAATTGCGATATTAAAAATCAATTCCAGATTGTCAAAATGAATGTAATTATTCAGTGGTTCAATATAACACAAGATGAAAAAGCTACCTTTGAAAAACATTGTAAAATGTGGAACAGGAAAGTTGTCAAACTAGGTTTCTTGAAAATAACACATTTCTGTTCATTATTTTCTTGTCTTTTCCAGATAGTGATCAAGGGAAAAGGGATGGGTAATCATCTTCAGACGTTTTTAATTTTGGCAGATTGTGTAGGATGCTGGGAAATGGGAAGGAAGATGTACCCCATTCAGCACTGGCAGTAGATATATAAACATCTGATCAGTCCTGCTGTAGAGATGGTAAATAAGAGCAAAGAATTGAGACAAGGTTGAATTTTATGAAGGAGGATGAGATCAAAGTTTAAAGTAAAATTTATTATCAGAGTACATATATGTCACCACATACAACCCTGAGATTCTTTTTCCTGCGGGCATTCTTAGCAAACCTATAGAACAGTAACCGAAACTGTAAACATCAGGAACTGTTAACTATAAACTAACTGTGCAAATGCAGATATAAATAAATAGCAATAAATAACAAGCATGAAATAACAATATAGCTATCTCCTTTTGTTCAAGAGCCTGATGGTTTTGGGGTAGGAACTGTTCTTGAACCTGGAAGCGTGAGACATGAAGCATCAGTACCTTCTACCTGATGGCAGCAGCGAGAAGAGAGCTTGACCTGGATGGTAAGGATCTTTGATGACAGATGCTGTTTCTCTACTGCACCATTTCACGTAGATGTGCTCACTGGCTGGGAGGCTTCTACCCATGATGTACTGGGCTGAATCCACTACCTTTTATAGGATTTTCTGCTCAAAGGCATTGGTGTTCCCATACCAGGCTGTAATGCAGCCAGTTAGCACACTTTACACCACATATCTTGGAAGCTTCCCAAGGTTTTTGATGACATGCTGAACCTCCGAAGACTCCTGAGGAAGTAGAGGTGCTGTCGTGCTTTCTTCACAGTTACATTTATATGATGGGTCCAGGACAGGTCCTCTGAGATAATGACACTCAGGAACTTGAAGTTACTGACTCTCTCCACCTCTTATCCTACAATGATTACTGGCCTAGGAACCTCTGGGTTCCCTCTCCTGGAGTCTATAGTCATCTCCTTGGACTTAATTGACATTGAATGAGAGGATGTTGTTATTACACCACTCAGCCAAATTTTCTATCTCCCTCCTGTATGCTGATTCATCAACCCCTTTGATACAGGCTAGGACGGTGGTGTCGTCAGCAAGCTTTAATATAGTGAGAGAGCTGTACTTAGGCACAGAGACATAGGTGTAAAGTGAGTAGAGCAGGGGGTTAAGCACACATCCCTGCGGTGCTCCTGTGCTGATGGAGATTGTGGAGGAGATATTTTTGCCAATTCGAACTGACTGGGTTCTACAAGTGAGGAAACCCAAGATCTAATTGCACAAAGGGGGTATTGAGGCCCAGATCTTGGAGTTTACTGAATTAGTTTTGAGGGGATGATGGTGTTAAATGCTGAGCTGTAATCAATAAAGAGCATCCTGACGTGTGCATCTTTGATTTCCAGATGTTCCAGGTTTGAGCGAAGAGCCATTGAGATAACATCTGTTGTAAACTTTGTTTGGAAATGTGCATCTGTCTTCTGTCCTTTACCAGTTCCATTGTCTTATCCGCGGTGCTTGTAGAAACATTGCGTCAGCTCCTCTTCCACAAAATGCAAGTCCTTCAAAGCTTATGAATACCCCCAGATTATATAGAGTTCGTACATACAAACAAATGCTTGGGAGAGTAGTGGGATAGATTTGCCAACACACACAAAATGCTGGTGGAACACAGCAGGCCAGGCAGCATCTATAGGAAGAAGTACAGTTGACGTTTCGTCAGGACAAAGGGTCTCGGCCCGAAACGTCGACAGTGCTTCTTCCTATAGATGCTGCCTGGCCTGCTGTGTTCCACCAGCATTTTGTGTGCTTTGTTTGAATTTCCAGCATCTGCAGATTTCCTCGTGTTTGGATAGACTTGCCGGTTGCTGCAGCACTGTGGACATGTTCTACTGTGTGGGAACTTTGTTCGCATCTGCATTTCCAACTTGTAAACTGTTTGGGTATAGAACAGTTCTCAGGAACATAACCTTGCCATGAACACACCTGTAGTCCTTACTTACATCTCTAACCTCCGCAGACCTCAAGAACAAATTCACACTTGAGTCTGGACTCTTCACAGTGGGAGACAAGGTCACCTCACTCTCAGCTTCTGTGCCTCTAGCACTTTCTAGGAAAGTTCACACTGAGACAAAACTTGCTCCCTTCCAGCTCCTGGCGATTGACAAAAAAGAAAAAATGCTCAAACAACTGGAAAGAAATGGAAAATGCAAAAGGAGGACTGGCAGAATCTGTACAGGCTGGTGAAGATCAATGCCCAAGGAGTCATATTCTTTGTACAAGGAGACTTTTAGTAGGAGGCTGCCAGTGGGGTAACTGTAAGGAAGTCTGTGCAGTTTTTAAATATGTGGAATAATTAAAAAGCTCAGCAGGTCAGACAGCATCGGTAAAAAGAGAAGCAATCAATGCTTTGGGTCTGTGATCTGTTACGAAAACCCCGTAACCAGGTAACTTACCAGCAAAGATAGATGGATCAGCTGAGTCGGATGCTACTATTTTCAACCGTTTTATTCAACAAGGGCACAAACGTATGGTTAATACAAAACATTCAGATCATCAAAACTCAATCTAAAACACCGGTGTAATAATAATCATTCAAAACACAAGCTCGATCGTCGTCTAGGGGTAATGTAGATTTTATATCGTTCACTAGATATCTAAAAGTCTTTTAGATCACGGCAGTTTCACTTAGTTGCCGGCGGAAGTGTCGCGTTGGTGCACTTTTAGTTAGAAAGACAGAGAACATGAAGCATTTACCCGACAGGTTTTCCAACCTGTAGGAGGTAGTCGGAAGTCTCGTTGGGGGAATGGACTCTCATCTGTGGCTTCCCCTGTAGCTAGGCCGTCTTCCGTGGTGAAGTCGCCAATCCCAGGCAAGGGAAGGACGCACACGAACCCCACCACCGGCTGTAGCTATTAAAACGCTGTCGCAGGATTTCTAGCGTTTCTCCTTCGTGTGTTTCCTTGGTGCATCTGAGGGTCCTCCCCTCAGACCCGCCTTTATACTTCTTCACGGGATCGCAGGTGTCAATCAAGTTGCAGGTAATGCGATCTCTCTCTCAACCAGCCCACTTTGCCCGAGGGCTTTTCAGTGGTCTCCATGAGACAATAGTCAAAGTCACTTTTATTCTGCTTCTTGGGAGAACGTGGTCTTTCGCACGTCTCTCTCTCTTGGGTCAGTTGACCCCCCTTAACTAGAGTTCTTGCGATTTTCACAAAGGAGGGGGCCAACGGCATAACACCTCCCTCCATAATGGGTTTTTAACCAGCGGTTAAAAACAGGTTGACACAGGAATTTATTTTTTTATTATTTATTTTTTTTTGAATCTACATACTACACAAGCTTTTCTCTTCACAGAGTACTACTGTTATACATTCAAGTCAGTATCTAAACAGGTAACAAGTACAGTGCCCCTTTTCTTTAATACCTTAACCTCATGTGCCCTACTAACGCCTGGTAGCATCAAACTTCAGCTCAATAACCACCTTATTTATTTGCTTTCTTCAGCAACATAACTAAGGAGGTGTGATCTTAGCTTACATACATCTACAAAGGTTCATGCAAAAGACAAATTTTTATGCTACTTTCAAACTTAACAGTCAAGCTTCCATGGGTGTTGTCTTTATTATTCACATACTTTGTCAAAATCCCTTAAAACCGGCTTCTGCTATTTTAAAAATCGCGTCCCCATTAACCCTCACCTTTTTTCCGGTTAATTCCCTCGTGGCGATCTTGGGCACCCTGGCGAAATAGGCTTTCGCCCGCTCCTTTCATAGGAGTTATTTTATCAGCGTGTTCCAAACTTAGACCGCCCAATTCCTTAATTTTAGGCAATTTGTCGTTTTTCTCTTCAGGACCCGTCATGCTATTAGTTTCCAATTTAAGATCCGCAAGCGATCTCGCTTTGTTCAGACAGCATTTCAAATTCTGCCTTTTCACACCACACTCTGGAATAACAATAGCGTGTGGGGCCCCTTTACCTTCCAACTCAACCTGTAATTGATTCCCAGGCTTTGTGGTACCAAGCCATTGTCTCTGTAGCCTGGTTGCTGCTTTTGATATCAGTCCAGCCTTTAAATTTTCTTCATTCAATTTGGGAACTACACATCCCCCTTTCCCTTGAGTTCCGTGACTAGGTTCAGCACCATGTGTATCCCCATCTTGGACACACTCAAACGGGACATTGGCCTCTTCCAGGTTTTCAACACCCGTACCTTTTTCAAATTCTAACGTCCCCCCCTCCTTCCAGTAACTCTCCAGGCAGCCCCCTGTTGGGGAAGGCGCAACCCTGCGAGCTGAAACAACCTCCTCGGCCATGTCAGCTGACTTCTCCACAGCAAGGATACCCTTCTCCTCTAAGACTGCCCTCATTTCACTCTCGGGACCATCGAGAACATCTTTAGAACTCTCAACTTCTCCAAACAATTCTGCCAAACCAGACAGATCAACCACATCCAACTCTGGACGTTTTAACAGCTTTATCCGTTTCTCATCTTTATTTCCTACCTCTAGGACCTTTCTCTTCACTAAGGGGGGAGCTATCTCCTCGCCCTTACCCCCTTTTACTTTACTACCTTCCGTTTTACCACCCTCTGAACCCTCGTGGTGTAGGGTCGGTAAAAACGTCTGGGCCAATTTCAACCTGCGCGCTGTCCCAGCCGCCGCTCTCAACAGGCTGCGAGTGACCGCGCATGCGCGATAGCTCGGGGACTCCATGGGCGGGGCCTCAACTATCAGGGCGGTTCCCATCTTCCCACCCGCGAGGTCATTACCCAACAGGAGGTCCACGCCCTCCCCCGGTAACTCCGGCAGGACTCCTAGCTCCACAAGTCCCGACACCAACTCGCAATCGAGAAAGACCCTATGTAAAGGCACGACCACGGTCTGGTTCCCGATTCCTCTCAGGGCAACCTCCCCCGTCCGAGGGCCGAAATTTAACACATTACGGCTAATTAACGATAGTTCCGCCCCCGTGTCTCTCCAAATTCGTACGGGGATGGGGGGGTCCCCTTCCCTCAAAGACACGGTTCCTTCGGAACTAAATGTCTCCCGCCCCTCCGGTACTCCATCTACCTGGGGCCCTCTTGTCAACTTCCTGATTACCACTGCACGCCCGATAGGGGTCGCTGCTCTCTCCCTCTCTGGCTCCTTTCTCGGAGCAAAGCATTTTGATGCAATATGTCCCACCTTTCCACAATTAAAACAGTTTAAACCAGGAGATCTCCAGGTTTCCTGTCTGTTATCCTCACTTTTTGTGCTAGCTCCCGGCGGGATCTCCGCCTCAGCCGGCGGACTTTCCCTACCATTCCGACGGTCTCTCGGGTAACTTTTTGGCGAGGAAAACTTTGTCTTGTGGGTTAGGGCATATTCATCTGCGAGCCTAGCCATCTCTGAGATGGACTGATTCGTCCTCTCATTTAAATACATTCGGATCTCTTCCGGAACGCAACCTTTAAATTCCTCAATCAAAACTAACTCCCTGAGACGCCCATAGTTCTCGGCCACCTTTTCAGCTGTGCACCAACGGTCCAAGAGCACACCCTTCTCATGGGCTAGCTCGGTATACGTTTGATTCCACCCTCTTTTTAAATTTCGGAACCTTTGTCTATACGCCTCAGGTACTAACTCGTAACCTCGGAGAATGGCCTCCTTTACTTGATCATAATTCCCGTCCCTTTCTGTGGGCAGCGCGGTATATACCCGCTGTGCTTTTCCTCGTAACACACTTTGTAACAACGCCACCCATTGCTCTCTGGGCCACTGCTGATTCCCTGCCACCTTTTCAAAAAGCAAGAAATAACTATCAACATCCGTCTCCTCGAACGGGGGGACCAACCTCAACGCCCGACTAATATCAAACCCCTCCTCTCTCTCTTCCCCTTGAGTTCTTCGCTCTTGCTTTCGCCTGTCCAGCTCCAATTCATGGTTCCTTTGTTTCTCTTTCTCTTCTGCTTCTGCTTCTGCTTCTAGCTGCTTTAGTTTGAACACATGCTCTCTTTCCACAGCCCTTTCCTTTGCGGCTCTCTCGGCTTCTTTTTCCCTCTCAGCTCTCTCGGCTTCTTTTTCCCTCTCAGCTCTCTCGGCTTCTCTTTCCCTCTCAGCTCTCTCGGCTTCTCTCTCTGCAGCCTTCTCAGCTGCTTCTACTTCTAGCTGCTTTATTTTAAACTCATGTTCCAGCCTTGCTTTCTCCAACTCTGCCTGATTTGTCCCACTCACTAATCTCTTTTCGGGGATATTTTCCAAATCCTCAGCTGCAAACACCTTTTTCCCAACGTAATACTGTTGTATGACCCTTCGCACTTCCTGCTTTTTCATTGCTGGCTTCACCGCTGTGAGGTCTAATGCCTGCGCCAAATTTACCAATTCTGATTTTGTAGCCTTCCCTAGCGCCTCTACCGTCGGGTTTCTCCTAAATTCCTGCACATCCATCTTTGCTGGTTTCCCGTCTGGCTACCTGCGTAACCAGATTTAAGTTTGGACTTACAGCCCGATTCACTGACCCTCCCGTTTGGTTTCAAATCCGGGACGAGAACCCCACTTGTTACGAAAACCCCGTAACCAGGTAACTTACCAGCAAAGATAGATGGATCAGCTGAGTCGGATGCTACTATTTTCAACCGTTTTATTCAACAAGGGCACAAACGTATGGTTAATACAAAACATTCAGATCATCAAAACTCAATCTAAAACACCGGTGTAATAATAATCATTCAAAACACAAGCTCGATCGTCGTCTAGGGGTAATGTAGATTTTATATCGTTCACTGGATATCTAAAAGTCTTTTAGATCACGGCAGTTTCACTTAGTTGCCGGCGGAAGTGTCGCGTTGGTGCACTTTTAGTTAGAAAGACAGAGAACATGAAGCATTTACCCGACAGGTTTTCCAACCTGTAGGAGGTAGTCGGAAGTCTCGTTGGGGGAATGGACTCTCATCTGTGGCTTCCCCTGTAGCTAGGCCGTCTTCCGTGGTGAAGTCGCCAATCCCAGGCAAGGGAAGGACGCACACGAACCCCACCACCGGCTGTAGCTATTAAAACGCTGTCGCAGGATTTCTAGCGTTTCTCCTTCGTGTGTTTCCTTGGTGCATCTGAGGGTCCTCCCCTCAGACCCGCCTTTATACTTCTTCACGGGATCGCAGGTGTCAATCAAGTTGCAGGTAATGCGATCTCTCTCTCAACCAGCCCACTTTGCCCGAGGGCTTTTCATTGGTCTCCATGAGACAATAGTCAAAGTCACTTTTATTCTGCTTCTTGGGAGAACGTGGTCTTTCGCACGTCTCTCTCTCTTGGGTCAGTTGACCCCCCTTAACTAGAGTTCTTGCGATTTTCACAAAGGAGGGGGCCAACGGCATAACAGATCTTTCACTGGAACTGGGAAATGAGTGGGAAATGAGAAATATATGATGGAGAGACAAGAGACTCCGAATAATGGAAGGTGGAACTTAGCAGATAAGGCAGCATCTATGGAAGGGAAAAAACCCACAATGTTTCATCTGGAGAGCCTTCTTCTGGGACTTTCCAGTGTTCTATGTGTTGCAAGGAAAAATACAAGCTAGTTTTGAGCAGCAGTAGGAGAAAGAAGTGTCGCACAAAGGGAATGACTCTTATATGGTGATTTAGCATGGCTTAATGAGGCAGTTACCAACACATTAAGTTTCTTAGTCTGTGTATCTGCTAATGGTAACATTATGGTACATGCCCAGCAGGTCAGACTATATGAGTAGAGCAAGAAAAAGTGAGCTAGCCTGATATAGAAACAGAAAATGGAAAGTGCTGGAAGGAATCAGCAGGAGCTTCTGAATACTTGATGTTTGGGGAAACTGTTAATGCAGCAAAATGTCCCTCGGTGCTCTGTCTGTTACTATTGACTGAATGAAAGCATAATGACTTTCTCTTTGAGGCTGGAGTTTTTCTGATCTGTCAGACAAAGCAGCAAGCAGCCAGTTCTGAAACGTGATGGGAAGGACCAGAACTGAGCTTGAGTGAGGCGCGTGGCTTTTCTATTCATTGGTCATGTAACAAACCAACAAACATGATGAACTCCCGATGAAGGGTTTCGGCCCGAAACGTCGTCACTACCTCCTCCCATAGATGCTGTCTGGCCTGCTGAGTTCTGCCAGCATTTTGTGTTTTTATTTATTTCCAGCATCTGCAGATTCATTCATGAAACCAACAAACATGTCCATTTTTGGTAAATACATTTTGAAGGAAACCAACTTGTGAGAGTAAGCATTCGGCATGGACTAGAAGGGCCGAGCTGGCCTGTTTCTGTGCTGTGATTGTTATATGGTTATATGGTTAACTGGAATCACCTGCTGGCATATGGTGACTGACATCATTTAAAACTACATTGTATGAAAAGTGATTTATAAATAGGTTACCTTTCCTCAGCTCAAGCTGGCAAAACCTGAGGTACAGGCATAGCAAAGCACACTCATTTCTCAATTACTAGGAACTTCTGGATTATTCTAGTGATGTTTTGTATTGTGGCTTTCTGGAGATTTACATAAATATTGCTGTGTAGTCTGTTTAATGCTATTGTGTAGTGTGTTTGGGATGATAGCAGTTGTAGATATTACTAACGGGACAATGTTCATGTTCCAAAGTATTTCAGTTTCTCCTTTTAATTCAGCATATTTCTGGTGTTTTTCACATCGATTTCTGTATTTTATGTGTGCTTGGAATGGCTATTTCTATTACGTAAGTTGTTCTAGCTTGTTTATCCGGTAATATTATATCCAGACAGTTATTATGGATTGTCCTATCTGTAATAATGGATCAGTCATAACCTAATTGGTGGGAATCTGACTCTAAAACCGGCTCAGGTTTGTATTTATAGCAAGGTATGGTTTCTTTTATGAGTTTATATTTTAAAGCAAGATTTATGTGAATGATTTTTACCACTTGGTTGTGGCTACATAGGTAATCAGATTGGGTTAAACTGCTGCAGGGTCCTGTAATGTGTTGGATTGTTTCTGGTTTCTCTTGGCATTTTCTACATTTATCTTGAATGTGTTGGTCTTCTATTATGTATTTTTGATCTTTTTTTTGCGTTTTCCACCAGGTATTGCCAGAGGGAACCCTTCTGTGTCTGGGAACAGGTCTCCAACTCTGAGTCAAGTGTTCAGTGCTTCCTTGTCGAAATCTAGTCTGCTTAGATCGTGGGGATGCCTTCCACGGAGGGCCATGCTCTTCCATTGGTTCACTTTTTCATTTACAGTAATAATTCCTTCATTTTTCTGGGTTATGCTCTTATTTAAGGTTAGTAGTGTGTACTTCTTATCAGAATTGCATATGCTCATACGGAGTGCTGAATCCTGTTTTTGTTGGTGTAAAAATATACCCTTAGAAATTTTACCTGACTGTTGTATGAATTTTTAATGGCTGTTATTCTTGTTCCTCCTTCTATCCTAGGTAGTGTTAAGTGTACATAATGTTTTCTGAAATTTGTCATATCAGCTCTTATTTTTGTTTGTATATTTCCCAGATCGGTTTCGGAGCAAGATATTATGCCAAAAGAATGCATTAATATGTATCTTGCAAAAGGGTTTATTGCCTTGAAGTAAATTCTTTTGAAAGTTTTCCTTTTATTACACTGTGATTTATTTTCTTTGCTTGTTGATATCCCAGATATTTATACGTTTCATATGCATCCATCAGTGGTATTGTATCCTGCTGCTCTGTTTTATATTCCACTAGCTCTCTTGCACCTTTCTTTGTGTTTAATATTCTGCACTTATCTACTCCATAGTTCATGTTTATATCTTTAGAAAATAGTTCTACTGTTTGAATTAATTGCTTTAGCTTTTACTGATGAACGAGTGTGTAATTCCAAATCATCCACGTATAGAATGTGTGTCAAGGTATAATCCGTTTGGTTGTTTCTGATTTGATACACTATTTTCCTGATTCTGTATTTAGAGAACAGATTTAAAGCTAGACAAAACCATAGTTGTCTAGAGTTGCACTGGAAAATGCCTTGGTTTATTTTGATAACGTTGGTGGTTCTTTTTTGGTTCTTAACAGATAGGGTGATTATAATATGCCAATGCTTCATCTGATTTTGTAGGAATTTCACAAGTATTGGGTGTAGTTTATGTATATCAAGAACTTCAATTAACCATGAGTGTGGGACAAAATCAAATGCTTTTTTATAGTCAATGTAATAAAATGAAATATTTTTGCTTTTCCACCGGGTTTGATTTAGAATTACGGAATCTATTATCAGTTGTTCTTTACATCCTTTTAAACCCTTACAGCATCCTTTCTGCACTTCAGTCAATATATTGTGGTTATCCAAGTGAGTGGTGATCAGTTGTGAGCTGCATGAAGTTACAATTTTATATGTAGTTTGTAAACATGAAATAGGATGAAATTTTGATGGATCATTTGTGATTTCCCCTTTAGGTAAGAGATATGTTTTAGCTTCTATGAAAAATTCAGGCACTTTTTCAGAATTTTGAAGAAAATTCTTGATATGTATTAATAGATACGGATGAAGACAAGTAAAATTTTTATATCAATAATTATGAATGACAATATTGAGTGATACTACTGCCCTACTGCCTATACTTTTCCAGTTGTGGGTATTTTTTATAACCTCTTTTGCAAATCATTTGTAACTTCAGGTATTTGCATTTCTTCAATCATGTGTGTCCATTTTTTTACCTCCCTAACTCAGCTTGCTTCTAGATTATGCATCACTTTGTTTGACCGAAAGTTCATTATCTCTGTGTTTGTTGGTAATTCTGTGCTAGGGCTGGTGATATTTTGGTTCATCAAGTTTAGTTTCAGTGTCCTGTATAAACCTTTTTTATTGTTTCTTAACTGATATTTCTGTTTTCTTTGTCTGGTGCATTTCACGTATCTATTTAGTTTGGTTTTTTATGCACCAAGCTTTTGTTTTAGTGTATCTATAAATTCTGCAATGATTTTGTTAGGTTGGTCATATCTTGTATGAACCTTATATTTCCTTAGTATTCCCATAGCTTTTCTCTTAACTTTCTTGTCGGGGTTATCCATTTTATATTCCATTAGGCAAGCTATTTCTGCCCTTAAGGTATCGTTATTAGGTATCATTATTAGGTTTCATTTAAGGTTTATTATTAATTTTTATTTTTTTAATTTTTTTTCTTAGCTGAAGCTGGTATAACCTGAGGTATGGGCTTAACCAAGCATTCTCATTTCTCAATTGCTCAGAATTTTTGGACTATTCTAGCGATGCTTAGTATTGTGGCTTTCTGAAGATTTACACAAATATTACTGTGTAGCCCTAATTGTTTTATACTATTGTGTCGTGCCTTTGAGATGATACTAGTAGTAGATAATAGTATCAGGGCAATGTATAACTTGTTCATGTTCCAAAGTCTTTCAATTTCCTTTTTTAATTCAGCATATTCCTGGTGTTTTGGACTTGCTGATTTCTGTTAGTTATGTGTGTTTGGAATGGCCATATCTATTCAATGTTGTTCTCGCTTGTTTACCCTGTATTATTATATCTGGACAGTTATTATGGATTTTTCTATCTGTAATATTTAATCAGTCATAATATAGTTTGTGGTATTCTGACTCTAAAACTGGATCAGGCTTGTATTTATAGTGCAGTGTGATTTCATTTATGTGTTTGTATTTTAAAGCAAAATTTTAATGAATGTTGTTTGCCACTTGATTGTACCTGTGTAAGTAATTAGAATGTGTTAAACTGCTACAGGATCCGGTAATATGTTGGATTGTTGCTGTTTTTTCTCAATATTGTTATTATTATCATTATTATTATTATTATTATTATTATTATTATTATTATTATTATTATTATTATTATTATTATTATTATTATTATCATCATCATCATCATCATCATCATCATCCCAGGTTAGATCCATCTATTTGGAATCAATTTTGTAGAGAATTGTGCAGCATTGTGCAAGAGTAAATAAAGCTTGTTTATTTCTAAAAGTGAGATCACTTTTGGAACTTCTGTGAGTAAGTAACAGCTATTATTAACTTATTCTTAATTTATCCTTCACTGATTAATACTTGTTTCCAAATTTTACTGTCATTCACTACACAGAGATAACATATATTATTTTCCTAACATAGCGACTTTCACAGAAATATTTCCAAACAGTGATATTATTAGTACATTGATAATTGATTTTAAAAGTTGCCTTGACTACAGTTGAAAAGATCCCATGGTGCCTCATCCGTTCATTATCAAAGCAATTTGACTGAGCTATACAAGAACATAGAAGGAGAGATGGCGAGACACTTGGTCAAAGAGGTAAGGTTTTCAGAGCAGAGCATGGGCAATTAGTTACTAGTTGCTTTGCTTTTGGCTGTGCTATTGGGTGAATCTGAATTCAGAGATCTTTAGCTTTCTTCTTAAGCTAATGATCTATCATTATATTGGAATGAAAGGTTGAACCTTTCAAATGGTTCTGTATATCAAAGGTTAATCTTGGCAAGAATTGAAATCACATCAGTTCTTTGTGGGCAGATCCACAGCACAGAGATACCCTCAGGCAATATTAATTAGAAATTTTCATTTAGATTTGGCAAACAGGTAAAAGATACTGAATAGTTATATTATTATTATGATGTGATAAAAGCAGATCGGCTGAGGTTAGAAATGAAACAACTAAAAATCATGTTATGAAACTCGACATGAAACTGTATACTGTGTTATGAAATGTGGAACACTACTATGAAGGAAACAGAGATCAGATGCTTTTCTAAGCTTTAGGTGTAAAATACTATAACCAATGTTTGGAAACTTAGTTGGATCTACTGGCAGGGCATTCCTCAGAACAGATATATCTAGAACCTCTCTGGATTTGCTCAACTGAGGATAAAAGTGAATTTAAATCTTATTGCTGTTGTTTTGGGGTCATTTTAATCAAAGGAGTAGCATGGCAGTGTAGTGGTTGGCACAATGCTTTAGACCCCGGATCAATTCCTGCCGCTGCCTGTAAGGAGTTTTTACATTCTCCCCGTGACCGCGTCTGTTTCCTTCCATAGTCCAAAGATGTAGCAGTTGGTAGGTTAATTAGTCATTGTAAATTGTCCTGTGGTTAGGCCAGGATTAAACCAGCAGATTGCTGGATGATGTGGCTTGAAGGATCAGAAGGGCTATTACACACTGTATGTCAGTTTTAAAAATGTGTCTAAGTTCATAGTGGATGAGGGATATTTATTGCCTATGAAAATTTCTCATCATGTCTGGGATCTTATCTGATACAGTGTGCCTACAAGTAAGCTTTTCATTGCACCTGTACATTTTTGAACTTAGGCATATAACAATAAACTTGTCTTTGACTTTGACTCGGATCTATTTGATTCATTTGAAACGGCCGTAAGATTTAATGTCTCACCGAGAACTAAAGCAGCATTTCTGAAAAGTACTGAAAGCTCTGTACCAACGAGTCATAGAGTCAAAGAAAAGTACAGCGTGGAAGCAGGCCCTTTGGCCCATCTAGTCTGTGCCATACCACGTATACTGCTTAGTCTCATTAATTTGAACGAGGACCATAGCCCTCCATACCCCTACCATCCACGTACCTATTCAAACTTCTTATAAATGTTGAAATCAAGCTTGCATGCACCACCTGTGCTGGCAGCTCATTCCACACACCAAAAACTCTCTGAGTGAAGAAGTTTCCCCTTACACCTTTTACCTTTAACCCATGACCTGTAGTCACCCAATCTCAGTGGAAAACGCCTGCTTGCATTTACCCTAATTACAACCCTTATAATTTTGTATGCCTATCAAATCTCCTCTCAGTCTTCTATGTTTCGAGGAATAAAGTCCAAACCCATTCAATCTTTCCTTATAACTCAGGTCCTCCAGACCTGGCAACATCCTTGTAAATTTTCTCTGTACTCTTTCCACCTTATTTACATCCTTCCTGTAGGTAGCTTACTAAAACTGCACATGATACTCCAAATGAGGCCTCAGTAATGTCTTATACATCTTCAACATAACATCCCATCTCCTGTACTCAATTTGATTTATGAAAGCCAATGTGCCAAAAGCTTTCTTTACGAGCTTATCTGCCTGTGCTGCCACTTTCAATGATTATTGTTTGGTCAATAATGGTAAACACACAATGACACAGACTTCAGAAGAATTGATTTTGGAGGCAGATTACAAGGCTTTGGTACAATTAGATTGTTTTTTAGTTGTTCCAACTAAGGGAAGAATTTCTGCAATATCCAGGGCAAATGCAGTATTAGTTGGCAACACTTTAAACATTGTACCGTTGTCCAAGAGCTCTCTGTATTGCAGCTTTGTTTACAGTCTGTGTGTCTGAAGGAAAGTAAACCAAAGGAAGTATGTACTCACTGGCATGGTTTATCACATTTCTATTTGTATGGTATGCATGATAAAATACTGAATCACCAACTTCCTTCAGGGATGAGAGAGACAGAAGAGAGATGAAAGAGAGGAGAAAGGAGAGGGGAGAGAAAGAGAGAGAGAGATTTCAGATAAATGGGCTAGATTCTTCTCAACTGTGGCTGGTGCTTCCATAGAAAGCTGTAGGCTGCCTCCCTTTACTGGCGGGCTGATTTATAATGTGCTGCTGCTGCATGTTGTAATGCACAAGTCTGAGATCAGCATGAGGTTAGATGCTGGTGCAACAGATCTGACCTTCTGCTCCACTACTGGATCCTGCAGAATTCCAGTGCCAACCTGTGCATGTGGATCTGTATCTGACCCCTCAGTCTCACACTTGGGGTGATCCCATTCTCTGACTGACATTGAGGATAAAGGCAAGCCTGGGGAAGGAATACATTTATTTTAATTTCCCGTAATGTTTTGAATTAACTAATTAGTGTGGTCAAGAAGCTTCTTAGAACAGGAAGATGGAAATAGGCAAGGTTTGCTAAGCTGGTCTTGGACCGGTGGAAGATACAATTGCGCAAAACCAACTGGACCAGGTATCCGGCTTGAACTAATGTAGTGATGCTATGACAAAATGGGTGCTACTGGCCACAAGCTGGTCCATTGATTAATGACTGAATATTTAATATGTTTCCATCAAGTAAAAGAGAAGCAATGGAGAAACAAACTGAGTGGAGATAGGATTTCTTGCCTTACGTCATTTGGAATTGATTATGACTGGTCCAACCACCTTTACCATCTTATTAAGCAAAAAGAAGTCTCTGGAAGGTGACAGCTATAGTAAAACTAACCCCGTTAGCAACCAGGAGCAGCAACCCCTTGCTGGTCGTCATCAGTTCACCACAGCCACTAAAGTCAGAGTGGGCCACCAATGAAATTAAACATTGCATGAGTGTGTGTGTGTGTGTGTGTGTGTGTGTGTGTGTGTGTGTGTGTGTGTGTGTGTGTGTGTGTGTGTGTGTGTGTGTGAGAGTGAGTGTGTGTGTGTGTGTGTGTGTGTGTGTGTGTGTGTGTGTGAGTGTGTGTGTGTGTGAGTGTGAAAACACACTTAAAGGGATATTGGTCAATGTGCTCAGAAACTATTGGAGCAAAAAGTCTTTAAGTTTAAACTATAAAATAAGTCTTTTATAGTTTATTTTCTAATCAGGAACATTTAAAAAGTTCTAAGGACTTCTCCAGCAGTGAACTTTTAAGAGGCCATTGGGGCATTCCAGATATGGATCTTCCACACAGGGTCTGGTAATCACTTTGTAGGAACATTCTGAAGTGCAGAGGCTCAGTTCAGACAACACTTTGTACACAGGTCAGGTTATTTGGGGAAGATAGGCAGCGGGTTTAACGTCAAAGCAAAATTGAACAATCAGATTTCATTGTCATATGCAGGACTACATTCATGCACAGGTACAATGAAAACTTACCTGAAGCATCATTACAGGCACATGACATCAGATACACAATATTCACAAGAAAAAGATTAAAGAACATAAATTCTACAAAATTATCCAAGAAGAATCACAAATAGAACAAAATGAAGCTGTTTGCAAAGTGTCAACATGACCATTCTATTGTTTCACTGAGTGTTATGCTTTTAACTCCAAAACGGAAAACTAACTGCAAGCCCAGGGGAGCACATCTTAGTTTCATTTTTACTTTAACAATATGCAAACGCATCACGTGGTAGCCTATTAAGTATTCAATTAGCATATTTTTACATATAACCCTTAATGGAATATCTAAACAAATAAAGAACGCTTACTCAAACAATATATTTTCAGAATTACTCAAACATTACTGAGACATTAAATACACATCACTTCTCTCTGCTTAGCTATAAACCAACTCAGTAGAGAATGTGTCTCAACTCTATACATAGTATTCTATATAATACACCTTCTGTTGTAATGTATGGATCTATTTCTTTTAGAACAATGACTCCCCCTTTAGCATTATGTATTGATCTGTTGTCTACACATGTTTATTGCCCTCTTGCTCTCGCTGTGTTGTGAATACACCAGTTAAACCCCACGTGCATGCTTTTTATTTAATATGTATGTAGTTGTGCACAGACACAACAAATTGGCGACGATTACGAACCTGAATGTCAGAAAATATCACAAACTACATTAACAATTACAGCATGATTATGGGATGAAACAGCAGGAGTTAAACAGTACAGTGAAGGCAGTCACGGATGCTAATAATTGTGTGAGTAACATGCTGAATTTAAAGTGAAATTAACATGGCGATGGCTTCAGTTGGTAAAGTTGACGAATTGGATAGTGCTAACGAAGGCTGGGAGTTGTATGTTGAGAGGGTTGAACTGTATTGTAAACCCCTACACATCTTAGCTTAAAGGGTGTAAGGACGTACAGTCTGTTATGCAATTCAGTAACTCCTGAGAAGCAAGACGTTTGATGAAATTGCTACAATTTTACAAAATCACCACCTCATCTCAGACTGTTTCCGCCCTGAAGACTATCTTCATCAGAAGCGGCTTACCAGAACAAATTGTGAGACACAACAGACCACAATACACATCAGAAGAGTTTTGACTGTTCATGAAGAAAAATTGCATCAGTCATTTTAAGTCAGCTCCTCACCACCCAGCAATGTGTGGATTAGCTGAAAGGTTTATCCAAACCTTCAAGAAGTTAATTAAAGCAATGGACAAGGAGGACATTTCTCTACAGCACAAGGTGGACAGCTTCCATTTTGTGTATTGGAATTCTGCTCATGTGATGACAAATCAAACACCTGCAATGCTGTTCATGAATCTGAGATCTCACATAGACATCCTGAAACCAGACCTACAGGGGGAAGTGCAGAATAAACAGCTCAGCCAGTTGCCAAGTGAAGCAGTAAGCAGCTTCGAGATTGGACAGGAAGTCCTATTGTGCTATCACCGAGAACACAAGTGGACATCCGATAGGATATCTACAAGAACTGGACCACTGATGTACATAGTGGATGTTGGAGATCAGACATGGAGATGTCATGTGGACCAGATACTGGATGCTGAACCAAAGAACACACCTCATCGAGCACATCCAACAGGACAGATACATTACAGTCACCAGACTTACCTCTCAGTGGTGATGTCAATGACAGCAACGTAACTCGGGAAACCAAGAACACTTTCCCGGACAAGACACCTACCAAACCTGATGCTTCTCCACACATCCAGAGGTGCTATCCTGAAAGAAATGGAGCGTCACCCAGAAGACTGAATCTTTAGAACTGTGAAATTAGTTATGCACTGTATTTGTGAATGGATATTTATTTGGAATATGGGTTTATGAAAGGGAACTTGAGTTTGTATATATACCGTTTTATATTATAATTAATCTAAAGGGAGACAAAGTGGAATGTATGGATCTATTTCTTTTAGAGCAATGCCCCCCAGCACTACATATTGATTGATCTGTTGTCTGTGCATGTGCTGTTGTCTACGGATGTGCATTTCTCCCTTGCTCTCACTGCAATGTGAATACACCAGCTAAAGCCGTCTCCCAAGTGCGTGCTTTTTATTTAATATATATGTAGTTGTGCACAGACACAACAACTACATATAGACATCCGCAGTATAGTAAATGTTAACTTGTCCCATTCAGGCCTAAGGATTTAATCACTGTGGAAGCTTTCTTACTCTTGTTCAATAACGTCTTTCTAGACAAGGGGGATTACTCTGCTTGGCAAGTGAGGCCTTTGGCTGTGAAACAATCTCAGGTTCTGATGCCTCATCCGTGGTGGTTGTAAACAAACATAACACCTTCGGTCCTGTATTCACCCTTTTTGATTTTGTCTGCCTTTTACATTGCAACTCATCCTGTAATTTTGGAATTTTGCCCTATCAACAGCCTTTCCTCACCACACAGAGCATAGAACATAGAAATCTACAGCGCATTACAGGCCATTCGGCCCACAATGTTGTGTTGACCATGTAACCTACTCTGGAAACTGCCTAGAATTACCCTACTGCATAGCCCTTTATTTTTCTAAACTCCATGTACCTATCTAAGGGTCTTTTAAAAGACCCTATTGTATCTGCCTCCACCACCGTTACTGGTAGTGCATTCCATGCACCCACCACTCTGTGTGTGAAAAACCTACCCCTGACGTCCCCACTGTACCTACTTCCAAGCACTTTAATGCTATGCTCCCTTGTGTTAGCCATTTCAGCCCTGGGAAAAAGCCTCTGGCTATCTACATGATCAATGCCTCTCATCAGCTTATACACCTCTCTCATCCTCCATCGCTCCAAGGAGAAAAGGCCGAGTCCACTCAACCTATCTCATAAGACACGCTCTCCAATCCAGGCAACATCCTTGTAAATCCCCTCTTTCAATAGTATCCACATCCTTCCTGTAGTGAGGTGACCAGAATTGAACACAGTACTCCAAGCGGAGTCTGATGAAGGTCTTATATAGCTGTAGCATTACTTCACGGCTCTTGAACTCAGTCCCACGGCTGATAAATGCCAACACACCATCCGCTTTTTTAACAACACCGTCAACCTGGGCAGCAGCTTTGAGTGTCCAATGGACATGGACCCTCAGGATCTCACACCACTCTGACTCTGTCACTCCTCAAAGCTCTTCTTCACTGTAGTGACCCGCTGTTGTCTTTTCTACTCAGGCAGTGGACCTGAGTGAAATCCCCTCCTTCCGATGTCCAGATTGGTATAATGTATATGTACTTTGATAATAAATGTACTTTGAACTTTGAAATAGATACTTCCAGTCGTGATGAGGAACGTGCCTGGATATATTAGGTTGAGTCCTCTAATCTCTGTATCTTCTAATGCTTATGTGCATTTGAACTGTAATGCAACCAGTTGGGTTATTTCATTTGGTGGTTAACTGGATCCATTTCGGTTCAGACATCTTTCTGGAATGGAACTGTAAATCAGAAACTTCTGACTTAGTGGCTAGGGCACAGTCACTGACTGAGTTTATTAACCATTTTGTACTCTGCAATGTAAACATTGGTTACTAAAGTTATACATTACTGAGAGCTGCTATTCACCATCTTTTGAACTCAATCCATCATTTTAATTTTCTATGCCATTGTTGCTCCTGCTACATACAACTAGCAGACGCATTCTATTTATAAGCCAAATGTGGTAGGTTCACTGAAATCTACCACAGTCTCTATCAATTGCACTTTGGACATGCTCAGGGAAATCTAGATCGGAAGGAAGTGAGCAAGGAACGTTGTTTCAACTCAAGTGTTCCTCATTAATGTTAAGCTGTTCTGTTTATGTTGGCAAAATGTACAAGGAGAAAATTGCTTTGAAAATGAACAAAGAGATTATTATCAAATTGTTTACCTCACTAGTAATTAATCACAGGTAAATGATGAGAGGAGGAATTAGAGGTGGCAGTAGTAGTGAGTGGGTGCATCTCCTTTGAGGCTGCAGGAGCATTTTGCCTTCCTCAGGGTCTGCACACTCATTAGTCATTAATTTTAGCAAAGGATATTTAACAGACATTTGAATTCCACAGTTATAAATTTAAGGATTAAATAACTTGCCTATACAGATTACCTTCCCAATGGAAATAATTCAGCTATGTTTACTTTTATCATTTAACAATGATTTTAGTTTGAGCTTCTCTATTAGATACTTGATCAATCTCATTTTGAGTCTCTGGATGTACTGATTAATACATAAAAATTCTGAGAGACTCCGTACACTCTGAAAAATAATGGCAATGTGTATGATATGTATGTAGCACGCTGTAAGGTTCACAGTTAAGGCTAATGTAATGGCTTCTATGTAATGTTCCACTGCTAAGGAAATGGTTTCTCTGTAACAGCAATGTTGGGTCATGGCTAGAGATAACGGGGCTTTGGAATGCAGGGGTTAGCCAATGAGGAAATGTTGCTCTTTCTCGTGTGGAAGCCAGGATTTTTGCAGTCTTTTGTCGGGGAGTGATGGAGAGAGAGGACGCGACTGGAGGGACTCGGAAGACCACCGGACGGAGTGGACCGAGGAGCGAGAGTCTGAAGGTTGGCGATGCTCAGAGGAGGTTGATGGTTTATGAATAGCCGTATCAGAGAGCTCCACCGTTGCAAAAATAGACTTTTTCCCTAAAATGGGCCATTTTACTTTTTATTTTCTTTACTAACCCTCTATCCAGATTAAGATTTATAAAGTTCAATCACTTAATTCAATATGGTGTACTGTCTGATATTTTGCGGTGTGGATTTGTAATCAGGCAACATACACGCAGCATCCACACAAACGAGATTTCTCAGTTTGGCGGGGCAAGAAGTTTTTTTCCCCTAGACAAGCACGTGCTGGCCGACCCTAAAGTTACATGTATGATTATTGACCAATTTACTGAAGTCTAAGAAACATATTCCATGCCATAAGACCATAAGACATAGGAGCAGAATTAGGCCATTTAGCTCATCGAGTCTGATCCTCCATTCCATCATGGCTGATCCCAGACCCCACTCAACCCTATACACCTGCTTTCTCGCCATATCCTTTGATGCCCTGACCGATCAGGAAATTATCAACTTAGACCTTAAATATATCCACGGACTTGGCCTTCACCAAAATCTGTTGCTGAACATTCTCACAGATACAATATTCTCTAAAGAAATTCCTCCTTACCTCTGTTTTAAAAGGTCACCCCTTAATTTTGAGGCTGTGCCCTCTAGTTCTGGATATCCCCACCATAGGAAATAATAGAACATTTATATTAAATAGAATCCTTTCCACCCCACTTCATCTTCGTATGCAATTTTTTCATAATATTTCTCTCAAACTGAGCCTGGGGTAGAGAACAAATTTGATATGAATTAATTGCCATTTTTGCAGAGAGTTATGAGCTTATTAGTTTAATAATCAGTATATGTTGGTACTAGTTCAAAAATCTCTTATTTCCTCTTAATACATTTCTTAGTGGTTCATGCCACAACAAAGGCTTGTAATTCTCTACTCATGATTCATTCTCAATTGTTTTATTTTCTGCTAATTGATTTGTCATCATATAAACTCTTTGATTCAAGCAGTACAGTAAAAATTCTTTCAGCCTATGGTGTCAATGCTGAACATCAACAGCCCATCTGCATTGAGCCTAGTTACTAGGACCTGGTCCATGGCCTTCTATGAATTGGAGATTTATCAAGATACTTCTTAAATATTATGACAGTATCTGTCTCCATCACTGATTTAGGCTCTACATTGCAAATTTCAACCACTGCTGGGTGATAAATTTCTTCCTTTAAATCTCATGCCTCGTATCCTCAACCTATGCTTTCAGCTTTTAGATACTTTTGCTTTTAGTAAACACTCCCTACTATCTACAATTAATAATGCCTCGCATAATTTAAACACTTCTATCAGGTGCCCACTCAGCCTTCTCTGCTTGAGGGTAAAGAAACTCAGACTGTCCATTCTCTCCTCATGACTAAAACAATTCTTCATAGGCAACATTCTAGAGTAGGTTCTTAAACCCTTCAGTGGAAATACTTCCTTCCTATAGTGTAGTGACCAGAACTACACACAGTACTCCAGCTGTATCTGAACCAACGTTTTTTCTCAATTATAACACAACTTCAATGACATCATATTCTTTGCCCCAGCTAATGAAGTCAATATCCAAAGTGCTTTCTTCATCATCCTACTGCCACATTCAATGATTCTTGTACTTCTACACCAAGATTCCTCTGTTCCTTAATACCCACTAAGGCCCTGATATTCGTAGTGCATGCACTACCCTGACAAGTCCTCTCAATGTGCACCACATCACATCAATCAAGGCTTAAGTTCCATCAGCCATTACTCTGCCCTTCTCATCACCTCATTATAATTCTAAAGCCGACCAATATCCTCTTCACTATCAACCACACTAACAACTTCCATGTCATTTGTGAACTTACTAAATGTACACCCACATTCAGTTCTAAATTGATTATATATATAAAACAGACAGTAAGGTCTCAGGCAACACATACAAAATGCTGGTGGAACGCAGCAGGCTAGGCAGGATCTATTGGGAGAAACGTCGACAGCGCTTCTCCCTATAGATGCTGCCTGGCCTGCTGTGTTCCACCAGCATTTTGTGTGTGTTGCTTGAACTTCCAGCATCTGCAGATTTCCTCGTGTTTGCCAGTAAGATCTCAGAAATGATTATTATGGGACACCGCTCGTCACAGGCTCAAAATCAACCCTTCGCACTCCTCAACTTATTATAAAGCCAATAATGATCCCAACTTGTCCTAAACCCTATGTTCATTAACTTTTTCATCCTTGTCAAATGCTTTCCTGATTCATATAGATTATATTAACTATATAGACTATATTAGTTAATCTTCTCATCACTTTGTTATCTCTTCAAAAAGTTCAATCCAATGTGTCAGAACTCATTTATATTAATTTGCACACAAAAAACAGAGCCAGGTTAAAATGCCACAAAAAAATCTCTGAAATCAGAGATTTCAAGGTTTCTCATAGCCAAGCCCTCAACATGGCTGTAATACTGCTGGAGCCTTGAGAAATTCCTGAAGTTAAAGAATCCCTGTTTCTATTCTTGCAGCATAGTGTATTACTTTATTTTGTGTGTGATGTGCAGTTTGCTTGCTAAGTGAGGCTGAAGCTTATAATCTTTTTTAGCTTCTGAGAAAGTAAGTCCAAAAGTTGAAAAAATAAATTATAGATGTTTTACTACTTTCAAAGTCTTAAATTAAGATAAACATACTCAATATATCAATGCTTACATGCAGATAAAGAAAAATGAATGCTATCATCATTTATCAAATATGAAATTGCTGATTCTTTATGACAAGGAAATATTCACAATTTAAATCACATCAGGACTAAACAGAACTCAAAATATCCCATAATACATAAATCTCAAAGTAGTAATTAAAATAAAACTTCTGGGAAATACTAAGCAGATCCAGCTATGAAAAAAGTAACCATCAATATTTCTAAACAAAACTCACATAAAATGCTGGAGGAACTCAGCAGGTCAGGCAGCATCTGTGTAAAAGAATAAATAAGCGATGTTTCAATCCTGAAGAAGAATCTCAGCCCAAAAATCAACTGTTCATTCATTTTCAGATACTCGCTGTCCTGCTTGAGCTCATCCAGCATTTTTTGTGTGTTGCTCAAGATTTCCAGCATCTGCAGACTTTCTCATGTTAATAAATATTTCTAGTCTGGGACCTTTACAAAAAATGGGCAAGAGAGAAAACAAGTTAGTTTCAGGTAGGAGAAAAAGTGGGAGAAGGATAGCTAGAACTAAGGGAATATCTTTGATAGGCTGAGACAATGATGGATGTAAATTTTGGTCACTATCATCAAAAACTAAAAGTGAAGTGCTTGATTTTCAAGCTCAAAGTATCATTGTCTTATAGATATCTTATCATCAAAGTACCATAATCATCAAATACAGCACTGCTGAGAGAGCATACTTCACGAACTCTGCATGTTTGGACCTTTAAGCTTTTCCAACATCTGTTCTTCCTTTTTGGTCTTGAGCACCTTCATTCCTCAGTTCTACAGAATTATGCCTATCCACAAAGGGGGATTATATCCAAGGCGCACTGGTTTGTTCCTTTACCCTCCATTTCAATTTGGATTTAAATCATCTTGCACTTCTCATTAACATTCAAATAATTGTCCTACATCTCGTTTACAACTGGTGGTGCCACTTAGTTTCAGTTTGGAAAAGCTGTTGTATTTAGGTTAGGTTTTCTATTCTTTATTCTTCTCAGTTTTCTAATATAAATTGGTATAATTAGCATCTTTCAATGGTCTGCTCTGTCCTTGTTAGTATCAAGCACTTTTCATGACAGTTTTTCTCCTCCATTCAGATTAAATTGTTTACTACTTCTGGCATTCATTCCTTTACTTCCATGTCTAGACACAAACCTATCATTCATGGCATTAAAACTGGGAAATTAGGAACAATTGCCAGTTTAAATTTCTGCCCTTATTATTAGCAATTTCAGAAGCCCAAATTTTATTTTGGAATCATCATTTTGCGAAGCAATTCTACCTACCAGAAATAAAACTGCAGCTATTTCAGAATCAAAATCAGTACTCAGTGGGTAGTTCTAATTTGATTTTGTACTCCAATCCTGAAAGGTGATTCCATGGTGCAGAAGCTAAAGAAAAATACAATGTTACAGATCAAGGAAAATTTTCCAACACCTTTTGATACCCAGCAACTTGTCTCATGTTAGGTCTGTAGACCTGGTTTGTATATTTTGAGTGTTCTTGATTTACAATGACAAAATGTAAAACTTTTCGGCAGACTGAAAAGCTTGAGCATGTAGATATTAAGAAAGAGGATGTGCTGGAGCTTTTGGAAAGCATCAAGTTGGATAAGTCGCCAGGACCAGATGAGATGTACCACAGGCATCTGTGGGAGGCAAGGGAGGAGATTGCTGAGCCTCTGGCAATGATCTTTGCATTATCAATGGGGACAGGAGAGGTTCTGGAGGATTGGAGGGTTGCGAATGTTGTTTCTTTGGAAATTATAGACCAATGAGTCTTACCTCAGTGGTTGGTAAATTGATGGAGAAGATCCTGAGAGGCAGGATTTATGAACATTTGGAGAGGTATAATATGATTAGGAATAGTCAGCATGGCTTTGTCAAGGGCAGGTCATGCCTCAGGAGCCTGATTGAATTTTTTGAGGATGTGTCTAAACATATTGATGAAGGAAGAGCAGTTGATGTAGTGTATATGAATTTCAGGAAGGCATTTGATAAGGTACCACATGCAAGGCATATTGAAAAAGTAAGGAGGCATGCGATCCAAGGGGACATTGCTTTGTGGATCCAGAACTGGCTTGCCCACAGAAGGCAAAGAGTGGTTGTAGATGGGTCATATTCTGCATGGAGGCTGGTGACCAGCGGTGTGCCTCAGGGATCTGTTCTGGGACCCTTACTCTTTGTGATTTTTATAAATGACTTGGATCTAGAGGGATGGATTAGTAAATTTACTGATGTCACAAAGGTTGAGAGAATTGTGGATAGTGTAGAGGGCTGTCAGAGGTTACAGCGGGACATTGATAAGATGCAAATCTGGGCTGAGAAGTGGCAGATGGAGTTCAACCCAGATAAGTGTGAAGTGGTTCATTTTGGTAGCTCAAATGTGATGGCAGAACATAGCATTAATGGCAAGACTCCTGGCAGTGTGGATGATCAGAGGGATCTTGGGGTCTGAGTCCATAGGATGCTCAAAGCAGCTGTGCAGGTTGACCCTGTGGTTAAGAAGGCTAATGGTGCATTGGTCTTCATCAATCATGGAATTGAGTTTAGGAGCTGAGAGGTAATGTTGCAGCTATATAGGACCCTGGTCAGACCCCACTTGGAGTACTGTGCTCAGTTCTGGTCGCCTCATTACAGGAAAGATGTGGAAGCCATAGAAAGGTGCACAGTAGATTTACAAGGATGTTGCCCGGATTGGGGAGCACGCCTTATGAGAATAGGTTGAGTGAACTCAGCTTTTTCTCCTTGGAGAGATGGAGGATGAGAGGTGACCTGATAGAGGTGTGTAAGATGATGAGAGGCACTGATCGTGTGGATTGTCAGAGCCTTTTTTCCAGGGCTGAAATGGTTGCCACAAGAGGACATAAGTTTAAGGTGCTTGGGAGTAGGTACAGAGGAGATGTCAGGGGTATGTTCTTTACTCAGAGAATGGTGCGTGTATGGAATGGGCTACTGGTGACGTTGGTGGAGGCAGATACGATAAGGTCCTTTAAGAGACTTTTGGATAGGTACATGAAGCTTAGAAAAATAGAGGGCTATGGGTGAGCTTATTAATTTCTAATGTAGGGACATTTTCGGCACAACTTTGTGGGCCAAATGGCCTGTATTGTGCTGTAGGTTTTCTATGTTTCTATGATATTGGTGCTTTAAGGATTTTATTTGATAACACTGCTCATTATTCTATGAAAACTCTGAATGTGGTCTTTATGTCACATATATTGATTTACTTACACATCTATCTCATGTTTTCATGACTCCACTAAAGGTGGGAACTGACAGGAAAATTGCATGAAAAACACAGCAAATGGAGCTACACAGGAAGCGGGGAGGTGACGTGCCGTGGTGTGAGTGGAAACTTTGCCATTTATGCACTTTGGAAACAATTGGGTCAATCAAACAATGATAGAAATTGACAAGACAGGAAGCTGTTGAGTCCGTCATGCTGGTCCTGAGAAATAGAAGCACTGGGGATCAATCCTGGATAATTTTCAGCTCTTGGAAATGATAATCGACTTTTGGTGCCATTGAGGAATGATCCTGTGTCCTGAAAATCAAGTCAAGTTTATTGTCATTTTGACCATAAGCTGCTGGTACAGTACACAGTAAAAACGAAACAACGTTCCTTCAGGACCCTGGTGCTACATGAAAGAACACAAAACAACACTAGACTATGTGAGACAGCACAAGGCTACACTAGACTATGTAAAACAACATAAAAACTACACTAGACTACAGACCTGCACAACACTGCATTAAGTGCACAAAACAGTGCAGGGCAGTACAATAATTAATAAACAAGACAATAGGCACAGTAGAGGACAAATTTTTGGTGAGGCCACATTTGGAATATTGTAACATACACAAAATGCAGGTGGAACGCACCAGGCCAGGCAGCACCTATAGGAAGAAGTACAGTCGACGTTTTGGGCCAAGACCCTTTGTCAGGAATATTGTGGAATATTGAATATTGTGTTCAGTTTTGCTGACCCTGCTATAGAAAACATGCCGTTTAGCTGGAAAAAGTGCAGTGATGATTTAGTCAAGTCAAGTCACTTTTATTGTCATTTTGACCATTACTGCTGGTACAGTACATAGTAAAAATGAGACAACGTTTTTTCAGGACCATGGTGTTACATGACACAGTACAAAAACTAGATTGAACTACATAAAAAACAACACAGAAAAAAAACTACAAGGCTACAGACCTACCCAGGACTGCATAAAGTGCACAAAACGGTGCAGGCATTACAATAAATAATAAACAAGACGATAGGGCAGTAAAGTTTCAGTCCAGGCTCTGGGTATTGAGGAGTCTGATAGCTTGGGGGAAGAAATTGTTACATAGTCTGGTCGTGAGAGCCCGAATGCTTCGGTGCCTTTTCCCAGACGGCAGGAGGGAGAAGCACTTGTATGAGGGGTGCGTGGGGTCCTTCACAATGCTGTTTGCTTTGCGGATGCAGCGTGTAGTGTAAATGTCTATAATGGTGGTAAGAGAGACCCCGATGATCTTCTCAGCTGACCTCTCTATCTGCTGCAGGTTCTTGCGATCTGAGACGGTGCAATTCCCGAACCAGGCAGTGATGCAGCTGCTCAGGATGCTCTTGATACATCCTTTGTAGAATGTGGTGAGGATGGGGAGTGGGAAATGGACTTTCCTCAGCCTTCGCAGACAGTAGAGATGCTGCTGGGCTAGGGAAATGCTAGGGAATTTTTATGGCTATTAGCAAAACTGAGTAGTGGAAAGACTCAGAAAAGACCCTGATGGTCAAAAACACTAGAAGAAGACAAAGAAACAATCTGGAATCTATAATTATTAGGGGTCAGTCCAGGGCTGTTAGGGATTATTCTGGAGTTATGAAATTATGGATAGCAGATGTTAATTAAGATGCAAACCAGTCTTCATTAAATAAGACTTAATTTAACTTCAGCTGATACTTCAATGCCTTGAAACCAATTACTGTATGTGGGACATACAAGAGAAAAGCTGAAAATGCTGGAAGTCCGAGCAACACACACAAAATGCTGGAGGAACTCAGCAGGCCAGGCAGCATCTGTGGGAAAAAGTACAGTCAACGTTTCAGGCCGAAATCCAGGGTGTGGGACATTCTGATTCTGTACTATCAAAACTACACAACGGAAGGCAATAGATGAATGTATGGTCTGTGGGATCCACATGCACGGATTCAACCAACCGCAGATCGGGAAAACCCAGAAGTTCTCTCTCCAGCACTCGTTGTTTGAGCATGTACAGACTTTTTTTCTTGTCATTATTCCCTAAACAATAAAGTATAACAAATATTTACATAGCATTTACTTTGTATTAGGTATTATAAGTAATCTAGAGATGATTTAAAATTATATGGGAGGATGTGCATAGGTTATCACGGATCGGGAATAAAAAAAAACGGAAGTTCTCTAAGTTGCAACAGGTACATCTATTATTATTTAGCATCAGTTTGTCAAACATTTGCCTTAGTATATGGTATAAATACAGTATAGTATTTCTATGTATATAAAACACTTAAGAAATGTATGTATTTCAATTATTAAACCACTTAGTAATAATTGTAGCTTTCGTCAGGGCAGGGCCTTCACATGCTCCATTGTTTTCACTTTATCCTTTAAAATTGTTCCGATCATTGACCGACTTTAGCCTAATGATTTTCCAATGACCGATGGTGTTTCACCTCTTATTTCCGCTTTATTTTCAATAGTGATTGTTTTCCAGAACAGAAACACTGCGGGCAGCGGGTCCCGAGCTCTGCCAAGTCCTAAAGTCCACCGCACTGAGCTAGGTTAAGTAAGCTCCAGAGCTCCGCCGGGTCCTAAGGTCCACCGACTTGAGCATCCGCGTATTTTGGTATCACTGGGGGGGCGGGGGGGGGGGGGTCCCGGAACCAATCCCCCACGAATAAGGAGGGCCGACTGTACATGTTAATTAGTGGTCATTTAAAACTTCAGAATAAAATCAGGAAAGGTGCTGGCATCTCCTGTATTAACACATCTAATGCAGAGTTCACCATTCATTTTGATATTGCCTGTTTTTTATTTTTCTCAGTGGGATCTGCATATCTTTTCCTCAGCTGGTTCCTTTTATCTCACTGTAATCATATTTGTCTTTCCCCTGATTTGGACTTCATTAATATTAACCAAACCCTTTCCTTATTGCTCACATTTATATCTTACTCTAATTTCTTTTCTCTTCAGTATCACCTGTTAATTAACTGCCTGGTTTCCCTCATGAAAATAGTGACTGCACATCAGAAGTGCTTCAGAACTAGCCATGCATATGATCAAAATTCTCATTGGCTGGAGTTACCCTCGGCATAAAGACAGCTGCCCTGGTGCTAGTACACTTATCCCCAGACTGTCCAGCTCTGAGACTGGGAAATCTGCTCCTGATGACGCTCTTTATTGTGGAAAATTAAAACAATGATATGGTCTTAGACTTTGAACTTGTTTTGTTCTGGGTTAGTGGCCTGTTTCAGTGTTTCACATGTATTATTTAAAGGGAAACATGAGTGGCATTGATGTGTTGTGAGTAGAATGCGTTGACTTGATGTCACAATTAATGTAAAGAGGGACAGGCACTGATTGTATTTCCTATGTCTACACTCAATGGTCATATTATTAGGTACCTCCTGTACCTATTAAAGTGGCCACTGGGTGTCTGTTCGTGGTTGTAAACCGTCCACTTCAAGGTTTGATGTGTGGTGTATTCAGAGATGCTGTTCTGTACACAACTGTTACAATCTGTGGTTATTTAAAGTACTGTTGCCTTCCTGTCAGCTTGAACCAGTCTAACCATTCTCCTCTGCCTCTTTCATTAACAAAGTGTTTTCACCTACGGTACGGAACTGCTGCTCACTGGAATTTTTTTGTTTGTTTTTTCTTTTGGCACCATTCTCTGTAAGCTTTAGAGGCTGTTGTACCTGAAAAGCCCAGGAGATCAGCATTTTACGGACACTCAAACCACCCCATTTGGCACCAACAATCATTCCATAGTCAAAGTCAATTAGATCACATTTCTTTCACGTTCTGATGTTTGGTCTGATCAACAACTGGACCACTTGAACGTGTCTGCAGACTTTAGGTATTGCCAGATGATTGGCTGATAAGATATTTGCATTAATGAGTAGGTATACAGAGTTAAGTGGACACTGGGTGTATTTTAATGAATAAAGTAGATTTGTTGAAATAAAAACAAATTATTTTTGAACTGTGGAAATGGCTGAAAAAGGTAGAATTAAATGGGCATCACTGATTGTCCTTGACAGGACAGTGATTGAACTGCTGATGAAGCTGCTCCTTTACAACTGTTTGGCAGGGAATTCTGGGAACAGTACATTGCAGCCACAAAGGGCCAACGATATATTTCCAAATCAGGATGGTATGCAACTTGAGGCCTTTTCCTTTTCATGTGCTGCTTTTGTGCATTTTCAAGGCAGAGGTTGTAGTTTAGCAAGTACCGCTGGAGCAGCCTACATGAGTAACTACAGTATATATTTGTAACTGGTATACACTGCAGGCGCTGTGCTTTTGAGGTGAAGGGAATGAATGTTTAGGATAGTAGATATGTGTCAGCAAAGTGGTGGCTTTATCCTGGATGATTTTAAGCTTCATAAGATTTGTTGTCCCTGCACTCATTCAGGCAAGCAGAGAGTATCCCATTGCACTATTGATTTGAGCTTTCTCAACTGTGGAGAGATCTTGGGTTGTCAGGAGGTGAGTCAATGGCTGTGGAATATCTGGCCTCTTACTTGCACTTGTAGTCTTGGCATAGTCCAGCTGAATCTCTGATCAGTGATAATTCCCAGGATATTGATGGTGGAGGCACAGTGATGCTAATGTCACTGAATATCAAGAGTTGGTTGGTTGGTTGGAATTTCTTCTATTGGAGATGGTCATTGCTTGGTGCATTTATGACATAATTGTTAACTCTCATTTATTGGCCTGTGTCTGAATATTGTCTTAATCTTGCTGCTTGAAGACAGGGAGCATGAAGACATGCTTGAAGGGAGCATGAAGGGAGCTAGAAAGGACATGTAATAAGGGTAATGTCACAATTGTAATGGGGGACTTCAATATGCAATGGGATTGGTGTCAGATCGCAAGAGAGGGAATGTTTGGATGACTACAAGATGGATTTCTAGAGCAGCTTGTGCTTGAGCCTACTCGGGGCAAGGCTATCTTAGACTGGGTGTTGTGTAATAACCCAGATTTTATTAGGGAGCTTAAGGCAAAGGAACCTTTAGGAGGCAGTGATCATAATATGATTGAATTCATACTGCAATTTGAGAGGGAGAACCATAAGCCAGATGTATCAGTATCATAATGGAATATACAGAAGCATGAGACAGGCATCCTCCAGGTGGACTGGAGGGGGATACTGTTGGGGATGAGGGCAGAGCAGAGGTGGTTGAAGTTTCTGGCAGTAGTTCACAAGGCACAGGATAGACATGTACCACAGAAGAAGTTCTCAAATGGCAGGAGTAGGTAACTGTGGCTGACTAGAGAAGTTAAAGACTGCATAAAAACCAAGAAAAGGGCATATAAGGTAGCAAAAGTGAGTGGAAAGTTGGATCATTGTAAAGTTTTAATATCCAACAGAAGGAAACTTAAAAAAAGCCATAAGATGGGAGAAGATGAATTATGAGAGTAAACTAGCCAATAATATTAAGCAGGATACTAAAAGTTCTTCTCAGTTTATATAAAGATTAAAAGGGAGGTGAGAGTTGATATTGCATCACTGAAAAAATGATGCTGGTGAGGTGGTGATAAGGGGCAAAGAAATGGCAGATGAACTTAATAAGTACGTTGCATCAGTCTTCACTGTGGAAGACACTAGCAGTGTGCCAGAGGTCTGTGAGTGTCTGGGAGCAGGTGCAAATGCCATTGCTATTACAAAGGAAAAAAAGTGCTAGGCAAACTCAAAGGTCTTAAAGTGAATAAGTCCCGAGAGAGGTTTCTGAAGAGATAGCAGCGCTGTGGTCGTGTCTGTAATTGTGTTTATGTTCTTTGCCCTAAGGTGTTTGCACATTTTTTCTCTCTCTCATCAGTGGCTTATGTAATTTATGTATAATTTATATTGTGTGTATTGTTTGTGATGCTGCTGCAAGCAAGATTTTAATTCTATCCATACCTCACTGTATTCATGCACATGACATTAAACTTTAATGACAAAAACAAATTTGCATTAGTTAGGTAAGTTATTGGTAAGTAAATGTGACTTGATAGCACTGTGGATGGATGTCTCCTGCCATTATTTTGCCAATGAATGGATAATATTAAATCAGATTTGTAATCAGCACTTGTATTCATCAATAAGCTATACAATATTTTTGACAGATCACTTACAATTAACTAGTCCCCTGAATCTTATCTCTGTTGAAAAAAGATCTAGTATTTTCTCGGCATATATGATGAACAAACTCTTCGTGGACTTCCATCCGGGTATAGTTAACAATTGTAACTAGTGTTTCAAAGCCAAACTCTGCCATCTTTTTCAGGGATGATGCCTGGGCATGTCTGGTCTAGTTTGGTTACGCACGACATTCCTACAGAATGGCTACAAGGTGAAGGAAATCACCTTAAAAAAAAACTGACAGAAAAACCAGGAAACCTAACAACAAGAAGGAACTGTCGTTACCACCTGTCTTCCCTATATTTCCACAGTTTCTGGAAGGACCACCAGGATCCTGAAGAAATAACAGATTAATACCAAACATAAACCCATAAGGAAGCTCAAGTCGCGGCTGACCTGGGTCAAAGATGACCTGGGACTCAGGTTGGCTGGCGTTTACAGGATTTCCTGTGAATGTGGCACAGCGTATATAGGCCAGACAGGATGCATGGTGGAAACCTGCATCAAGGAGGTCTGGAGGTGTATTCCTTCATGTTACCCAGAGAAATCGGTGGTAGCAGAACACTGAATTCACAATCGCTGTAGGATTGACTTCGATGGCACAAAACTACTGTGGTTTTTGGGACTGCCTGTTAAAGGAAGCCAATGAAATAAAACTAAAGGAAAAGAACTTTAACAAAGATAAAAGTCTTGCTTTAAGTAAAAACTGGAATTTAATTGTAAACAAGGTGGGAGAGGGGAAACCTGATTGGATGAGGACTAACCAATCAGTAGGAATGGACTGTGGGAGTATAAATACCACTGGACTAGGCATGCCCAGATATCATCCCTGAAGAAGATGGCAGAGGTTGTCATTGAAATGTTGGTTGTAATTGATAATAGAACCCAGCTGGAAGCCTGAGAAAAGCTTATTCTTCTCTCATCTATCAGCACCTTTACTCAAATCTCTTCAGCACCCTGTTGCAGACCTTGTCTTCATGTTTTTTTTTCACCCTTCTCTGAAACTTAAAATCAATTTCTAATGAGAGATCAGTGATGTGAAACATCACCTCTGTTTCACCCATCATGGCTGGTGCTGACTTGACCTGCCTATTTCTAAAATTTATTGTTTTTATTTCAGATCTCTTGGATCTGCAGATTTTGTTATACTCTTTGATTGAACAAGATAACTGGGACTCTTTAAGAGACCCTTTATGAGCCAGCCTTCTAACAATGCAGGCAGAATAGATTAAAGCAAAGTGATCATGACAACTACACATGAAGTGGGAATGCATCGGCATTAATTTGTATTACTAATCCCTGTTAACTTCCATATCAAAATAAGGAAACTCCCCGTGTTTCATGACTATTATGGCTTTATATATAGTGCAGGAATGTCAATAACAGTTCACCAAAGATCAATTCACTCAGTGAGCCTTAAGTGTAGCCCTTCAAAATAACTTAACTTCAACTCTCAGAGTGAGTTTACTTGTGTTAGAAGAAACCAACAAGTTGATATTTCTTGGTATTTAATTAAAAAGTTGTGAAGACATTGAACATTAATAATTCCAAAGTTGTGCACAGCACAGCCATGAGTCTAAAAATTGCTTTGTGGTATTAGAGTGGCATTGAAATAACATTGCAGGTCACCATTGTATATTTATTAGAACCTCCTAAACAAGGGAATTTACAGTTGTGAGGCTCCCAGAACAGCATTGTTTACATTCAATGAAAAGCATTACATAACAAGCTTCAGCAGACTTCAGATAAAGGTGATACAAATTCTGATGATGCTCTGTATATCCAATGGATTTTCTGGTTCCTTTATGAATACAACTGGGAATGACTAAGGGTAGAAAACTGAGTAGCAGAACTAAACATGTCTTGTAGGAAAATAAATCTTTTGATAAAATGTTATAAAAGTCTAGGTTTGAAATTGCAGTCAGATGGTAAGGAAAAGGAACACGAGGAGAAGCATCAGTGATGGATTTGTCAAGAAATTATACTTGAAGTTCAGTGCAATTTAAAATCTGATCTTTCTATAATCACCAGTCAATTATTGTTAAGTGTCTTCTTTTAAACATGTCGTAGGTTCAGCCTCAAATTAAATAATAGTATCTCAGGTCTTAGCAGATAAATTTCAAATTTATGTGCAGATTTTAATTGCAGGTTTAAGCCATTTCTCATTATGGAAAAATATATAATGAACAATTCCATTAAAAACGTCATAAGGACTATACAAGTACCTCTAAATCGCAAGTTTTGCTTATTTAACTAGGTACAAATGCATTCCTACAGAATCTGGTTTTGATGAAAGCCAATTTATTTGCTCATTAACTGACATTTGAAACCATTTAGGCAATTTTGATATGGAATTAAAGTCTCCATTGAAATGTTATTACTGATTTGGCATGACTTGCCTGTATTCTGCGGTCTTTTAAGATGATGTTGAATCAATGTACCCTGGCAACTTACTATTGCTGTGTCCTTTTATTGAACATACATTTTTCTGCTAATACCAGCACATTTTCTACATTCTCACACAACATGAAAGCAGAGTTAAATATGAATCGTTTTGCTTTGGGGTAACTTAAAACCTCATTGCTTGAAAGTTTTCACAACAAGAGCCAATACATCTAACTGTTGAAAAATATAATGAAAACAAAATCCATTAACCTGCCATAATTAGAATTAAATGGTATCTTAGACTCCAAAGGAGTCAATTATGCTTAATTTATAACAGCGTCAAATCATCTATCCATCATTATCTGGTCATTCGAGCTATTTTAACTAATGCTTTTATTATATGACTCCAGAGAAATTGTAAAACCAATGCCTTGAGCAACAGTTATCAAAGGCAGATTCTCCCTCTGACCTCCGGTTTCTTCTTTGAAACCATTATTGTTAATGATTATTAGTCTTATATGAGTAGTTTTAGCAGTCTTGGCTGATTTACATAATTTTTCAAATGGAACAATGAATGAGCAAAACTTCTGAAAGTAAGAAACGTTGTTTTGTAATATTTAGATGGTATTTAGCGTGCCTTTTTCCAATATTAGTACATTCATTTTAGTAAACATAATTACCAGGAAAATAATACCAATAAAAGATTACAAATATAATGATGGAAACTTGTGACTAATTGCTGATAGCAAAAGATTGTGCAAGATCACAAGATAGGTTTGGCTGAAGAAGAAGTTTTAGTTCATTTGTCTTCATCATCCTGGGATCTCAGTCTCAGCGTGATTGCTTTCTCTGGCTGAGGCTATCGCCTTAGATTTATTTCATCTGGAAACATCTTGTTACAGAACAATCAAGTTATCAGATGTTGCCAGATAATAACATTGCACAAATTGGAAAATCATGGAGTATGTTTCTTGAATTCAATGAGCAAGAGAACACAGACAATATACTGTATTCTAATACGCACTACTTTTTTTGGCTATAAACCACAGGCTATTCTTACAAGCAAGCCTCAGTACAATGATTTGGGTTGTGTCATTCTCTGCTCAATATCAATGTAAATGTAATGAGGTTAGGAGTTCAATATGGGGCCTGAGGTTCTGAGTTATTGTATATATCACTCATCTTTGCTTGGCTCTCTTCTCTTCAGCGATACAAAAACAAATGTTCCACTAGGTTGTGGCTTAGGTTATGATGTGTGATATGTACTTATTAAATGGATAATATTCACAACAAATTGGAATAATTGTAAATGGCCAACCAGTCAATGCATCATTCATCTTGGCCATTCTTCAGTCAACACTGTCCTTTCTTCTTTTCCACTTTATTCTCTCTTCAGATGACGATTCAGCTTTGCATTACAGCGCTTTCGACTTCGTGGGCCTCCCTCCATATAGCACAGTTGAGCAAAGTGTTAAGGATGTAAGCAACATCTGATAAATTCTCATGCTTTGTCATTTTGGCTGAATGATATTTTTGTTGATGCATTAATAATTAGACTGGAATTAGTGACCACTGTGTTACTGAACTGCAGTGATTAAAGTTGTGCCAGTTGATTCATGACCAAATGGTTGAAGGGAAGTAGCTGTTCTTGAAGTTAGTAGAGTGAGACTTCAAGGTTTCTGTATCTCCTACCCCATGGTAGCAATGAAAAGATGACATGGCCCTGATGGTGGGTATCTGTGATGATAGATTTTGCCTTCTTGAGGCAATGCATCATCTTGTGGATAGCACCAGTGGTGGGGAAGGATGTGCCTTTAATGTACTGGGGAGACTTCACTATTCTCTGCAGCTTCTTTGATTCCTGTGGTTTTGAAATGTCCTGTCAGACCATGATACAGCCTATCAGGATACTTTCAACAGTACATCTGTAGAAACTTGTTAGAATGTTCGAATCATAAGCTAAACACTGCCTTAACCTCCTAAGAAAGTAACAATGCTGGCATGCTTTCCTTATGTTTACATCTACGTGCTTATGATTGCATTTATTACTACAATCCAATCTTTTTTCTATTAGCTATGTGCTTAAGTGCTCCATGGCACCATTTATACCTCCCATTTTCTCTCTCCCACGTTGCTGGTGCCATTGGTGGGTGATATTTTCTGTCATCCAGTCCTTGGGGGAAAGTATAGAGTCTCATGAATACCTGAAGGAATATACTTCATGCATTTTCTGAAGCATCTTTGTTAAAACTACCATGTATTTTTCACTGGGTGCAGTGAAGCTGTTGATTTTCCCCCTCTGATTGATTTTACTGTACCCTTTGCAAATGTTAATTGCTTTTAAATACTTCACTTTTGATAAAGACAAAGAACAGGAGAATTCTCTAGTTTTTTTTTCTTGTTATCCCTACAGTTATGGTGATTGCAGTCTGCATGCATTTAGTGCCATGGTCTGACTTTACAATAGCAACTACCTTCCAAATAAAATCAGAATTCTGGGGCTGGTCTAGGTCATATCAGGGGAATGAGCAAAGGAGAAGCAGATGAGCAGGGAAGAGGGTTGAGGATCAGGAGGCTGGATGTTGGTCAGGGCAGGGTTTACAAGGAGGGTTCAAAGGGATAGGAGAAAGACTGGGATCCAAGGATCCGGGGTTAGGACAGGAGGTTAGTTTATGTGAATGGCTGGTGTGGCTGCAGCAAGAGTTAGCTACAAGATATCTGCAGTGAAGCTGTTAGGACTGGAGCTTGGGTCATTAAACCAGTGATCAGGGTGGAGAAAAGAGTTCACAGTCTGGGTGAAGATAGAAAAATAGAGTACTGGAGTTACCATGGGGGTTGCTTGTGGTCTACAGCAAGGTACTGTGGTCAAGTTTCAAATTTGTCACCACCCATAAGAATCACTGTCCGTAAGACATAGGAGCAGTATTAGATCATGTGGCCCATTGAGTCTGCTCTGTCATTCAATGATGGTTGATGTTTTTTTTCACCCCATTCCTCCACCTTCTGCCCATAACATTAATCCTTCACTAATCTCAGCCTTAAATATACCAAGTGAATTTGTCTCCATAGCTCTCTGTGGTAACGAACTCCACAGTCCACCTGTAACTTGTCTACCATTAAGACATCCATTGTTGGCTGAACTGCTACTTCTTTGTCACCTCATGAAGATCCTCGGATAGGAAAATAAGTGTTGGTATTGCCATCAAATCTAGTTGTTGCAAAGCACTTCCAAGTCCCAGACATCAAGCTTGTCTCCATTCTATTACTGGACCAACAGCCATAGTTGACTGCATTCTAGGTAAAGCAAGGCCTGTGGATTACCAGCTTCTGTCAATGAAATCTCTGTAACAACTGTGCTTTAACAAAACACAAACTACACCACATATTGACCATGGTTACCACTAGCTAATTTCAGCATTGTATTACACACATATTAATTATCCATCATTAGCTACAGCCACCTCTTATACTATGACTTTTTATTGTGGTGAGAGAACTAAATTTTATTAAACTGACTTTGAAGTACAATATAAAGAGTCCTACATCACCAATAAACTGTTCTAGGCACAGCTAGCTAAAATTATATTTTGGGTCTGGCATTTATTAGTACTTTTATGCTTCTGCTTCTTGGAAAGTTGGGTACTGATAATTAAAAGCAAGTCCTTCTCTTGGTAGTGCTGCCAGTCTCCCACAGCATTACCCATGGGTATTCTCCTCTGGAACATGACTGTGCTGTGAAACTGGCCTGTAGCTGATCCCTTATTCATCTCCAGTTGCTGGAGGCACAAAAGGACACAAGCCAATCCATAGCAATTGTGTATGTAAATTTAAGGGTGCAGGATAATGATTGTTTTGTTTCTTTTTTAAAAAGTTGTTTTATTTTTGTAAAATGTGGACATTTTAGAGGCTAACTTTCACGTTTGTCAGTGATAGAGAGCTTCATACCCCAATAAAAGTGGTCAGTAACCCTTCACCATTAGCTTGCCAGAAGTGAAAACTGACTTTAAGAAGGGGGCTCGAGCACATGCTCCTGTTTACGTCAACAGTGCTGAAGTCAAGAGGGTTGAGAGCTTCAAGTTCTGAGAAGAGAACGTCACAAATAGCCTGTCCTGGTCCAAGCACGCTGATACCAAAACTAAAGAAATTCAGCAGTTCCCCTTTGACACCCACCAAAATTTAATAATGCACCATATGAAGCACCCATTCAGATTCATCATGGACTGGTATGGTAACTGCTCTTCCCATGATTGCAAGAAGCTGCAGAGAGTTGTGAACACAGCTCATCATGTCAGGAAAAGCAGCCCTCCCTTTTATCTATACTTCTCGCAGCTTTGGTAAAGCAGCTGGTGCAACCAAAGATTCCACCCACCCCAGACTTACTCTATTCTCCCTCCACTCATTGAGCAAAAGATACCAAAGCCTGAAGGCACATACCACCAAGCTCAAGGACAACTTCTATCCGGCTGTTATAAAACTATTGAACAGCTCCCTAGATAATAAGAGGGACTCTTGACCTCACAGACTGCCTGGTTATGACCTTGCACCTTATTGTCTACCTGCATTGCACCTTCTCTACAACAGTAGCACTTTATTCTGCTTTCTCTACCATCACAATGCACTGTTCTGATGAAGTGCATTGTCTGCACAGTATGGAATACAAGTTTTTCACTGTACTACAGTATGTGACAATAAGTTACCAATCTGCTAATTTGCCAGTTTACATTGGAGCCCACTGCACCTGCTTTTGAAAGCAGCATAGAGCTTCATAATGCTAACTCCCATGTCAAGAGGAGACCAAAGATAAGTTCAAAGTTAATGAGATAGACAGGTGTTATGTTCCATGCATGTGAAGGAATCATAAAGTTTATGATGTAGGAGGTGGCCATTTGACTTATTGTTTCTATAACTGTTGAAAAACGGTTAACCAGCCTATCTCCCCTCCAGCACTTGGACAGTGGCCATGCAATTCATAGGTCTTTAATATGCATCCAATTACCTCCAAAGTGCAATGAAGCTCTCTGTCTCTACTATACTTTCAGACAGTTTGTTCCACATTGATGTACCATCAATAACTCACTCTGAGACGTAAAGGCGAGATATCGGCTTTTATTGACTGGAAGAAGGAACAAGCAGTGAGTGACCACTATACTACATCCTGGAGACAGAGAGGCCGGTCTCAGACCTCCATCACCTTTATACAGGGGTCTGTGGGAGGAGCCACAAGAGCAGTCATCAGGGGGCGTGTCCAGACAGGTATATGTAGTTCACCACACACATCCATCCTGGTGAATTCTCATCACCTTCTGTTGATTACATCTGTGTCCCTCTTGATCTTTGACCTTCAGCTAGGGAAGATACATTCTTCCTATTTACTCTATCTCAAACCCTCATAATTTTGAACACCCCAGTTAAGTTTAGCTTCACCCTTCTTTCTTCTAAAGAAAGTGACCTCAGTCTGTTCAACCTTTCCCAACATCTCTTTTTTTTCAGTCCTGACAACATGCTTGTCAAGCTGCCCTCCAGTGTGCAAATGAAAGGCCGAGACCTACTTCAAATCTTTGCCCAGACAAGGTGTGCATGTGGAGCTCAGCTCAGGATTCTGGGTCCTTCAGCAGCCGAATAAGGCCCTTGAAGAGATAAGTGGAATCAGGGATGTAGGAGTTTTCTTTGTGCTCAGTGTCTGGGAAATCCACTAGGGTCTGGACTCTGACCCTCTACCAGATATGCAGGTAATTAAAGAGAAGGCCAGCCAGTGCCAGTTTAATTGGATTCAAGAGTGTAAGCAGAAATAAATGGAAGCCAATAGCAAGGCAAGAAGAAGCTTTCCCAGCTGATAAGTCCTTTACCCAGATTTAAAGCTGACAGGAAGCCAGCCCATTGTATTTGGTTAATTGAAGGTTCTGGATGTTTGTGGAACAGTGAGAGGAACAACAAAGAAAACAGCAAGGACTTAATTAACATTCCATGTTTGATTTATTGCAGAACCATTTCAGAAATATAGAATTTTCCACAACAACTAGAGCGACTATTCAATCAAAAGGCAAAATAGTGTGCATGCAATGATGCAGCAACAGGTGGCAAAAGTTAAATGTCTATTTTCTTTGAGTCATTCTCTTTTAAAGTAGCCCAATGCTTCCAATGAATAAAGCCAGGCAAAAACACGCAGATTCACTTTGCTAACTGACTGATTGTTTACATAGCAGCTATTTAGCCCAAGCAAAATAATATCTCATGCAGTGCCGACCCACACCTGCCATGGTTCAGTGCATCTGAAAGCAATAAACAAAGCTTTAAGCATAAATTAAGTGATTTCAATAGCTGATTAATCACATCTTTTGCCAGCATAGTTTGACCAGATTGCAGTTTACTGAGGAAAAATCATTCACTTGACCTTTGGTACAATTAAGCTGAAAGTCATAAAATTTGAACAGAAACTACAAAAAATTATACAGAAACTATGCTGGCCTGTGATCATTTTGTTTAATTGAACAAAAGGCATTTCTGATGATTGGTTTTCTATGGTTCCTAGTAGGCAAAATATTAATATGGCTTGCCCAATGTCTCAAGTAAAGAAGCACTAAACAAATCTCAAGTGATTGCTGATATTACTACCTGTTGAATTAATAATGCAACCCAGGGAGTCTGGTTCAAAAGTTCATAATCTTATTTTTCGTAACAGCCTTATTTGTACACCAATTATTGACTAGATTACTAACTTGATTTCCCTGCCATCGCTTGGTTGACAAAATTATTGTGTTAGTTGAAGTGCACTCTCTTTGGTGTAGGTTAGACTCTTCTGTCCAAATTGTGTATTGGGTTTGATTATTACCACCACTTTTGGTCATCTCTGGACTGATAGCTTGGGAGTTGTCACTTTAAAGGAAATGTATGCATCAAGTGTCAATTTGGACGTTTATTCGTTCGTTCATTCGCTATGTGCCACGTGGTATGACGTGGGCGATCATGGTCTTTCAAAAATTTGGATGTAGCTTTCATTAAAGCATGTTGAACTTCATGTTTCACTACTTGGTGGAATAAACCAGGCCATAATATTTCATATGGGGCAAACAATATTGCTACATTTTCCAAAATATATACTTTTATAATAATTTTCCATGTGATTTTCATTCAGTTTTAAGCGATAGAGATGATACTGCGCAAATAGAGGAAATAGCCAAATGTATCAAATATTAATCACAAAATTAATACAAGTTGGACTTTTATTTATTGAAAATTTCCATCATTGTCTGTCAATATCTGGTAGTAAATTTTTGTTGCTACAAATATGTTTGTTTCACATTTTGGCATTTAAATACCAGCAATCAATCACCCATTATTACGGTGGATAAAAATATGCAAATATGATATATAAATTGTTTTACTAATTAGTTTTTTACGTTACTAAGTAAGGAAAATTGTTGATCACTGTAAAAAAAAAACTCCAGGAAGTTATAGTTCAGGTTACCAGCTTGAGCATTTCAGGATTATTTCTGAATCTTGGAGTTGTTATGACATTTTAACTCATCACATTCAGTCTACATTGGCTGCAGTTTCATTAGTCCCATTCCCCTGCCATACAGCGTTACAACTAATTCTTTCTCAAGTACTTAGCGAATTCCCGTTAGAAATCCCTGACTTATTCTGCTCCCATTGTTGATTTCCATATCATTATTCTTTATTGCATAAAAAGTGCATTCTTTACTGCCCTAAATCTTAAAACCATGTCTCTTTGCTATTAAACCATCTGTTAAGAACTCTAATCATTTTATCTAAATCAATCATTATCTTGTACACCCCCATCTATCTTAACCATGCTTAATTTCATTATTATCGCTTTCCTGAAACATGTGCCCTGTTTAGCCAGGAATCCCTCTGCTATTTCAACATAATGGTTGATATTTTTTGAGCTAGCATTCCAGGAGTCCTTGCTATCATACATGTTGTGCTTAAGACTTAAAAACTTACTAGACTGATAATTTATAAAATTGGCAATGTATAGCCACTCATTTACCCTATGTTTACTCCTATTTCCATCACCCCTACAGTCAGTGAATTCCACATTATGACTCTCCTCTGTGGGGGTGGGGGTGGGGGTGGAAATCATCTTCACATCATCCTTTTGCCCAAAATCTTACATCTTATATTTAAACACGAGAAAGGCTGCAGATGATTCAACGCAACACACACAAAATGCTGGAGGAACTCAGCAGGTCAGGCGGCATCTAAGGAAATGAATAAACAGTCAGCGTTTTGGACCAAGACCCTTCTTCAGGACCGACTTTTTGTCTTTTAACTGGCCTATTTGCATCAGCATGGTTGCTGCCATTTGTCTTTCGACAAACTTTTAAGTAGAAGAACAGCTTGAGAAAAAATCCAGCAATGATGGAATCAGTCCAATTGTCAACAAACTCAGTTTATAAAGCCCCACATCATATGAAGCTCTTAGCAAGACTGAGAATTAATAATATGTTAATCTCATTGAATTCTTGCTTTACTAATGGAGAAAAATGATAATAAATGAAGTTGATATTAGATCTGTGGCTAACAGAATTCTGTGGAGGCATCTAATTTGTCCAGTTTCCTGAGTGGGATACTTGCCACTTATGCTCCCCATACTCTTTACATCCTGTACGCCAGTCTTATTTTCTCAGATAATACTGAGCCAAGTGATGTCAGAACAAGCTCCACTCACTAAACTCTTCTTGCAAGATTTGAACAATGGTGATTTTCGCCTTCCCTTTTTCCTGACTACTAATGCTACTAAAGCTTTTCAATATTTCTAAATGAAATATTTAAAATTAAATCTCAGCAAGAATCAAGAATATTTTTAAAATAGCTGAAAAAAATCATCTTTAAGTCACTTAAAAATTCTAAATATGTCAAAAAAAAAACCCTTAAAACTTTCTTCTCTGGAGGTCTGAATCCAGCTGTGAAGCACAGATAGGAAATGCCCAGTGCAACTTGGCTAGTAAATTTGAATATTCTATATTCGTGGAGAAGTTTGGACACAACCGCACTTATACTGCAAAATTACACTATTTCCATGCCAGTACTTAAAAATTACAAATGAATTGTAATGCCTGCTTGTTCTGATGGAAACCTTTTCTGATTACATGATGCTATGTGGGTAATAATAAACATAACAATTAGTCACTATATTCAATCAAGGAGTGTGAGGTGAAATGCTGGTACATTTGTAAGTACAGACAGATTTCACTTTAATTGTTCATAACAATACCTCCAGCAATGGAATACGCCCTGAGCTTTGCAGCAGAGATCAAACTAGAACTTTTTGGAGGGGTCTCTCCTGGATATCAGTTGAACTCAGAGACCGCTGGCTCATGAGGTATTTGTTGTCGTGCTGAGCCGAATTACATACATTTGGCTAAATCTTGCTGAAGTGGGTTACCACATGGCAACTAATGTTCACAAAAGTTGTGCACCCTAACTTTTTAGGTATGCAACCACCATTACAGGAAAATCAGATACTGGGGATCTTAGGAAACAGGGTGAATACATTATCTCCTAAATGAATGGGATTTAAGGAGTGAGACTTAAGGAGGACTTGAGAAACAGAGACATGGCTGAGGTGAGTAAATTAGTGTCAAACCAGGTGCATGGAAATAAAGAAAACAAACATTGGTTTAATGAAGAGAAAATGAGACAGAACAAAGAAATCACATAGTTTTTTCTAAACTTAAGAATTTCTACATGTAGGAATGATATTGAATACTTTTAATTGCTCCCTTTCTGCAGCAGAAAAGATTTGTTGGCAAAGCACTAACAATTGTCACATTGTTAAAATGGTAGTTATTCACTTAATCACCGACCCTAACTTTCTGAGGGGAGTTTATTGCACAATTAGCATGCAAATCCAACTTGTTTCTTTAGAATAACTGGTACACTCAGGGCAAAATTGTACTTGTGCAAAATAAGTTAACTAGAAACTTCTGGAGAATCATAATTCACGGTGTCTATCTTAAAGAATAAATTTGCTTGCCACTTTTCTCTCTCATAATGTTTGTTATCATTATGTTTCCAGCAATAGTCAGCCCTCTATGCTCTTTAATGTATAGCTTACTTAAATAATTAACATTACTGTACCATCCAGAATTTCAACTATACGTCTTTGTTTTTGCTGGATTAACTGAACATTATTCATTGAGACATCTTTTGATTGTTATGTTGAGGATGATTAAGAAAGCACCATTGTTGTTTTTGTTTCAGTTTAAAACATTTCCCTCTCTGTTGCACCATTGTAATCCCCTGCTAGGCTGTTTTCCAGTACGAGTAGTACATAAAGAACTCCCTCTTGTGTTCCCCATGCTGTTATTTCCTGTTCTCAGCTGGTCCTCTGAAGGAGATGCCAGATGGAAGAAAAGGTTGTCCTCAGGGGGTAAAAAGAGAATCAGCCTGTGGCAATCTCACACACCCTTAGCACTTGACTCAAGTGCAGCTTTGTTGAAGGTTTGAGAACAGGTTGCTTATGAGTGACCATCTGGTTATGAAATTGTTCTTATGCTCAAAGATATAGAGGGTAAGAAGCTGATTTAATCAAATCAGGGGAGGAATGAAATTCATCGTCTCTCAGTGACCTTCAGTTGAGCTGTTTTTTTGAATATTTCTTATTGGAGTCTTAACCTTATGGCAGATCACAGAATGAATGAACTGCTAATGTCAGACAGCCAAAACGAATTGAAGTAAAAATTATCCCAAAGCCAAGCAACAGTAAAATCTAAGTTTAAATCTAATCTGCTCCCTCGAACAATTTTTATGGCAGCTTGCATTCCTGTGGTGCTGTTTGAGTTGGGGCATGTCGCATGGAGCTGGATAGCCCAGGAGGAAGTGGTGTGCATACTGAGCACCAACACATTAAAGAAGAATGGAGAATGTACTGGCTGGGGTCTATGGACTTGTCAAGATTCAATAGACTCACTGCAAGCTACAATTGATATCATTGATTGATTTGCTCTGGTCTCAGAAATTCCTTTGGTTCATTTCTCCAGATATGCACTACACCAAGCTGATCTCACATTCTCTTCTGCAATTGCTGCTTCAACATATTTGCCTCAGAACTCCGAATACATCGTGTACATATTCTTGACCAGTCTCGCCTATTGCTAACCAAATTGTTAACATAATGCAGGTTCTAAAAGCTATCAACAGCAACTAAGATGGTTAAAATGATGCAGAGTAGTTAGGGGCTTTACTGGAAAGCTATGCATTCAGGTTCAGCTCTCTCCATTGTGGTAGCTTATTCTTGGAGCTTCTACTTATCATATTGATGTTCAGCATGGAAAGTGGAGCCTTTGGCCCACTGTCCACAACAATCATCAATCATCTATCTACACTAATCCAAATTTATTCTCCTTGCATGCTCACCAACTACAGATTCCACCACTCACCCACACACTTGGAGCAACTTACGGTGGTGTATTAACTTAATGACCCACATCTCCTTAGGATGTGGGAGGAAACCAGGGCACACAGGAAAGCCTATGCAGGGAGAACTTTTGAAGCAACTTTGTGAACAACAAGATTCTCAAGCACAAAGCTCTTTTCTCAAATTCATCCAGTCTCCATCAGTATTGTCTATACCAGATGCAAGTGATATTAATTCCCTAGAGTCCAAAATACAGAAACTTTTAAATCATGGATTGCTTGCAGGCTCTTATAATGGCCCAGAAATTGTTCTGGAATATTCTGGAAACTGTATCATTTTGCAAGTGCGCTACATTGTTGGCAGCAATATCCCCCATTCTCTGATTGCATGTGGCTCTCAAAGAGTCTGACACACCAGATTAAAATGCGCCTTCAAGGTTTTCATTATATCTTCATTGATGACTTCATCTGTAATTCATGACACCCGTGAACTCAAAAACATCTGATTATATCCCAGGTCCAACACAGGAAACAATATTGCCTTCCTCTTCTCACATATGGGAATATTTCCTTGATTCTTATTCTCCCTTGGGATTTGACAATATAGTTTATCATCAGGAACATTTCCATTCCAGAGGTTGAGTCAACATCTGTCTCTCAAGCATAGCAGCATTTCTACCACATCCACTATTGACTACCTTCACTACAGAGAGAACCCCATTCTCTATTTCTGCTACTCCTTCAAGTAGCAACATCCCAATTTTAAAGTTCAAAGTAAATTTCATTATCAAAGTACATACAACCCTGAGATTCATTTTCCTGTAGGCACACTTAACAAATCTATAGATTAATAACTATAACAAAATCAATGAAAGACCACCCAATGAGGGTGTTCAACCACAGTGCAGAAGACAATAACAGCAAATCAAAAAGAAGAAAGAATAATAATAACTAATAATAAATAAATAAACAATACAAGTTGAGAACATGAGATGATGAGTCCTTGAAAGTGAGTTCATTGATTGGGCAAGTGAAGTTATCCCCTTTGGTTCCCAACTATTTATCCCAATAGTTGAGGGGTAGTAACTGTTGTGTTGGCAATGAGGAGCCTGTTTTGTTTAGGCTGCAGTAGTTGTAATAAACTTGATTGTGTAGTTTTAGGAATAAAGCCCAAGAAAAAACAGGCATAAAACAAAGGGAGAGTGACCAATGCAACAACCTTCTCGGAAGGCAGTAGATAATAATATCTGGTACAATGATACATTAAAAGTCACACACAGCTTATATTCAATTCTTACAGCCACTTACTCAGACATACTGCAGGATTCATGGAACCAGTGGAAAGCTCCGGATTGCAGAATCATCCAGTAAGTCATGTAGAGAATATGAAACCCACCAGTTGCATTGAGTCATTATGCAAACAAATAGGAAAAAAAAAAGATTTTGGACAATAGTGTAAAATGGATATGAGAATTCAAGGAGACTGAATGCCCATTTTACATCTGTCCTGATTTTTATTTCCATTGACTTAAAAAAGGTTTGCAAGCCAGACAATAGAAAATGTGCAGATGCTGAAAATCAAAGTAATACACACAAAATACTGGAGGAACACAACAGGCCAGGCAGCATCCATGGAAAAGAGTAAACAGGTGACATTTTGGGCTGAGACCCTTCCAGAACAGTTTTACACTATGCCACAATCCCAACATCTATGCCAGTGGGTAATATTCAAATTAGCACTTCAATTTAAACCACGACTGATTTTTTTTTACCACACGGTGCTTTCTCGGTGGTTTGGAAGATGTAAATCATTTTAATCATTATACTCTGCAGTATTGCAGTAATTAATTTGTTTTGATCCATTTGAAAGCAATTATCACATCATTAAGAAATCCATCTTGTTCCTTCTTGGTTTCATTCTGATAACTGTGCAATCAATGCTGCTACAATTGTTTTAGGAAAAAGAATAATGACTTCTATAGACTATGGAACAGTTTAAAGATTGGAACAATGTTTAGCTAGAGGGATATTTGTAAAATATAAATGTGCAAAAATGAATTAAGTCTGCAGAGAATACAGAGCATTATTGTGCCTGATTTTGTATAATTAAATACACATTTAAAATTTCAAAGGATATTCAGTACTCCGAGGATTAAATAAGTACTTCTATTCCATTAAAAAAAACCTATGGAAGTCATTAAACTTCTGGTAGACCTTTGAAACAACCAGATTGAATGTTCATTGTTAATGAAGAGCGAGCAAACTAATAATCTCTTTTAGGGAATTCAGATAATAATCTCCATTAGGAAATCATCAAAGTTATATAATGACTCATTTGGAATGGGTCTGAATGGTCTCTTGATTTGATAATGAACTAATGTGGGACTTAGTACAGAGCCATAGTATCTGAGAGGCAATGGAACAATAAGATGAAGTAGATTTGTTGAACACGATTCCCACCAAGCATGCTTTTCTGTTAGTGTTTCACCTCAAAATCTACTAAATCTATTATTCAAGGTGTAAAAGACAAGGAAATATAGAATGCAGATTACAGCATGAGGCTTGAGTGGACTGAAACATGCTTACCCCTCAACATTCTTTCGCAATGCCACTAAGTTTAATATCCCTTCTTCTAAGGGGTTCATCCTAGATGTATATTTCTGGAATGGTCTTGGTATAACCATTCTACTTCAAAAGGATACCATCATTAGTATGAATCAACAACATAAGGAAAATTTAACATGTAAAATATCAAATTACTTCTTTTAAATATTGAGTCATAGAGTCAATGTTTTATTCCAAAAGTTTTGTGTTTCATGTGCTGCCTAGCTAGGTTCATAACTGATCCTGACCAGAGTGAATTAAGTGGTGAGTTGTGGTGGGAGGGTGGGTGGGAAGGAAAGGTAGAGCGCCTTTAAAGTTGAGCATTCTGCTTTACAGCTTTAACTGGAACTGTGCTGATTAATTTTACCCAAGCGTTGCTGTTTAGGTGGCAGAAGAGTGCCTGCCAAAAACAAGTTGTACAAATTGATGTATCATGGCCCTGGGATCCCAATTGTAGTTTAATCACTGCCTGGACAAGAATGCTTCTGTGGCTTTTCTTCAAGAACAGCAGCTGTCAAGAGGATAAAAAGTTTCTTCAAAAAATGTGGAACTCTTCCTTCACTGCTGACTCAGGTATCATGTGCACTTTGAACACCACATGTCAGATATTGCACTTGAATATATACATTCATCTGGCCCCAGCTAGAATATTTTGTAAAATTACAGGCAACACATTTTAGAAAGGATGGGAAAACATTTGAATAGAGATTTACTAGAACAATTTCAGGGATGAGAGAAGCCAGTCTTGTTGAGAAGCTAGAGTTGTTATCTTCAAGGCATGGAAGATCAAGAGGAGATTTGAGCGAGGCGTTTGAAATTTTGAAAGGATTCAGCAGAATAAACAAAGCACTGCTTCCAATGGTTGAAGGTTTGATAGGCAGAGGGCATAGACTTGCAGTATTCGTCAAAATTGAAGTCCGGAAAAAAAGATTATACTGGACTCAGCTCACTACCAGCATTCACCATTCACCACAACCAACATGAAGCCACATTTATCCTCTCCAGCTCCATGGGATCATCAGCTCAAGGTTTCCAATTACATAGCCATCCTGCCAAGTGGAGTGGGTTGTGAGTGGGAACATGACTTCAGGCAGTGGACCTGAAAGCCCCACTTCTGGACGATCCTGATTGTTGTTTGACATTTCATAAATGGCATTTAAATATCCCTGATGGTCAGATATTGAAAACAGTAAAAAAAAGATCTAAATAATAATGTTAAAATATAGAAGATTAGAAATTAATACGTTCACCTGAAAGAGTGGTAACTTCTTGAAATTAAGTGAAATACATAAAGATGAATGTAAAATAACAAGTAATAAACAGGTCACTTCACCTACAGCCCAACTATTTATTTAATCAAGATAATACATTTCTGATTCCTGCACATCAGTGCACAGACATGGATATTACGGATGAACTGACCCGTGTTCTCAACAGAACCATCTTGAGGTAAGTTTCAGCTAACTTTTATTACAGCATTAAGATTTCAAGCTTACCACTTGAGAGGGTGCAGAAAACAAATATATTAATGACTTTTTATAAGACACAGGAGAAGAATTAGGCCACTTGGCCCATCGATTCGAACTGAGTAGATATTTGAAAAAGAACTGCAGACTGCTGATGAATAAGTCTGGGAGTGGGACTGATGGGATTAGTCTTTGCACAACCTTCTGCTCTGCTTTATTTAATTATAATCCTTATAATTTGATGATTACTTGGTACACTGAAAATGTGATAGTGTCTATTCACTGCCAGTTAACTTGCTGAGCCATGTCAGAGAATACTTAGAAATTAATAACTAGCACAGGTAAAAGCAAACAGTTCCCTTCTTTAAAATAAGCGAGTGAAGTGTTTGGATTTTTAACGATAATTCAATTCTTTATCAGTCTCCACCATTTTTGTTCTTTGTATTGAATTGTTCTTTAAAGCGAGTTCAAATCCTCAGACTGCCAGTCTGGGACTGAACTGAATCATTATGCTTTAGGATTACGAGTAGCATAATCACTATGGTACCAAAGACTTTTTAAAAAAAGTATGCCAATAAAACCAGCCATTTCATGTCTGTCTGCTTCCAACTTGGAACCCGGAATTTACTTGCAGCAGCCGATTTTCATCTATCCCACAGCAATAATCGACCTCACTCTCTGTAAGATTAATGGAGCTGGCAGATTAAATAAAGCCTTATAGTACCCTGTAGAATAATAACTGAGGTTAAGTGACATAATTTTGAAATCTTGTTGTTGATTGCTATCTTTTCCTTGCAGGTAGACATTGTGAACTGAGACATAAGTTGCTTGGGCTATCTCATGTGACTAAATAGCTCAGCACGATATTAAACATGATCTACACTTGTAGTTTGCAAGGTTATGTGTCGTAATTAGAAAATCCTGAAGCATTGTCTATATATGGACTATTTTCCTTCCTTTTAGTGGATTTTAAGGCCCTGCTGAGAAAATGAAGCAGTTACTTGTTTCAACATTTGCTACTTTCCTGCGCAGTTTATGATTTAGTGTGAGAAATGTCTTGTGAGGTTGGTTGTACTTTAACATAAACACACTGTACAGACTGTGCTCTTTATACAGTTTAAATACAAAAGAAAAAGACCATCCGTAAGTCAGCTTTTTAGTCCAGTGAATAAAATGCGAAGTATCCTAAAACTAGGAAGATATAAATATATTCACTAAGTAGTAACACGTACATTTTATATAAAGAAATGAAGAGCTCAAGTTATTTTGAAAACTGACACATAGTGCCTCCTAAAATTCAAGTTTTGTGCATGGCAAAGAAAATGAGCTTTTTATTTTAGAAATGCTGATAATCAGACCTAATTGGAATTTTCCATTTGTAACAGCTGATCCAATTACATGGAACAATTCTTGCTTTCAATTAATATAGAAATATAAGAAGGGAATAGTTTATTTAGCCCCTTGGCTCTGCTCTGCCACTCAATGAGATCATGGCTAAATCCATATACCCACCTTTTCCTTACATCGCTTTAATAAAAATATGTAAGTCCAGCTTTGAAATTAATAATTGACCTTGCATAAATAGGCAATTGCAGACATGTGTTCCAAATGTCTTGCATGCTCACGATTTCTAGTTTCTCTCCTTAACTTTCTAAATACCTTTCACTTCTGGGCAACTAGTAGAGCCACTGATTCACAGTTCCACAGGCTGACATTCACCCCTGACCTCCAGGGCTGTCTGTGTGAATTTTACACATTCTCTCTAAATGAGCGCAGGAGTTTCTCCCGGGTGCTCCCATATGCTGAAGATGGACTAGTTGGGAGGTTAATTGGTTAGCATAAGTTATTCTGAGTGCAGGTAGTGGGATTTGATGGGCATGTGAATGAGACTGGGTTATTGGGGAAATGAGTGGAAAATAGGACAGTTAGCTTTAAGAATTGGCCTAGACTTGCTCAGTTGAATGTCCTCCTCTTATGGCAGAAGAAAATATGACAATTGTTGACTCTAATCTTTACTCTGCACCTATTCCAAGATCCTTGTGCAATGGAAACAAAATGGTATTCTCAGATGTGCTATATATAATTATGAGATCAATATTAATGCTAATTGATACTGTGTTTGTAAATGTGTCAGTTTAAGCACTACCCAGAGACATCAATATTCCAGCATCTTAATGTTAACCAGTTCATTAACAATTTCTACAAAATATTCCACTGACTAGTACTGAATTAAGGAAGATGCTGGCTATCTGAGATTGAATCAGAACCCTTCTAGGTATCAGCATTTTCCAGTGGCATAATATGCTGGCCGTTGAATTCCATGCCAATGACACCAATTGTTTTCTGTTCTGCATCAGTGTATTAACCACATTTAATTAATTGACTTGACACTAAGGACAGAGTTTTCACTTAGCCAGTCTGTCACCAGTTAACTTTGCTTCTGAATTTCTATTATTTTCACAGGATATCGATCCAACTTGGTTATTTGGTCAAAGGGAGAAACAAATCTCAGTTTAACTTTACATATCAGACATGTTTAGCATTTATGCACTGAATTAAATCTGGTTCTGATGGTTTACACATTTTTATAAACATATAGGCAATTGAGTACTTTAAAGTCTGTGTTTGAAGAAATGAATCAGGACAACAGATATCAGTTTTCACCTGCAGAACTATGACATTGCAAACATCATAATAATCTATTTGATTACCTCTGGAGCCAAGCATTAAAGTGGTCTTTCTAGAGATTTAAAAACCTATATGAATAGATAAGTTATAGTTTATCTGCAAGTGAAACCCAAATATATTTCTTAAATATGACCCATAAAGGAAATCTTTATTGTCACATGACTTTCTCTGCTATTTGCTATATGTTAGTGAAATTCTATGCATCTAATTTTGAATCATTGAAACTTAAGTATTTCAGTGACTTTTTGTTGTTTACTGATTTATTGTGGCAGTGCAATGTTGGCCCTACTGGTCCCAGCAATCCCACATCCTAATTAACTCAGGTTGTTTACAATCCTGTTTACAATGACCAATTAAATTACCCGTTATGCCTTTGGACTGTGGGAGTAAACTGGAGCACCCAGGGAAACCCCACGCCTTCCACGGGAAGACACACAGAGTGACTCTTTACAGAATGGCGGTGTAATTGAACCCCAAAGTCCAGGATGCCCCGAGCTGACCGCTACACCACCGTAGCACCAGTGGTTCTGATGACTGTAGCAGTGAAATCCATCTGTTCCAAACACACTGCTGTCCAGACACCGGAAACAGTGAACCCTGTATGCACTACACACTTTTACTATGTGGCATTGGCTTAGTTGCCCTCCATTATATTAAAAATTTATTGCTACCGCTTTACAGTAGTTCTGACCCTGTACGTTAAATTTACAAGATTGTGTCAGTTCCAAATATTAGGTGTTGTGCATCTGAGTTATGTAACTAGTGTGATGTTTCATTTGGTCTATCTAGAGGATCAATATCAACACATAGCAAATTGAAATATCTTTCTTAGGTGGCCTGCATCACAGATTGCTCATCTTAAAATGTAAAAGGTTGCTGAATAGCTGGAGAGTTGTGAATACTGCTTTGTACAGTATCTGAAAAGAGACAAAGAGCTACCACATACATTTTCATTAGTTTCCATAGTTACTGGATTAATAAGCAAAATAAGATTGAGTAGAATTACCCAAATCATAACCATTTCAAAAATCATTCTGAAAATTTAATCATATCATCTGTGAAGGAAAATTGAGCCTTGGATTTATCTTGAGCCTAAGGTAAATCTGTTTCACTTCCATAATGTCTGTAATGCCACTTCATGTAGATCTGCTCCGTATCTGTAGGCAACCAATAAAGACTCAGCTTGATCTCATGATATTTCAGCACTTTCATTTCCATATAAGTGTACTGCTCTTCAAAGAAAAGCCTCCCTTTCTCCACTTACATCTAGACATTTCCCTCTTGATCTTTGGTTCCTTGGCAACATTAATCCTGACACCTCATGCAGTCCTGCATGCCACTTCATACTTGGGTTGATTGTAAATTCATTCATAAAAAATTGACATTAAAAATAATTCTTGGGATCAAGACAAAGCTGACAAGGACAATATTTATTATTCATGGACTGCTTCACTTATAAACCCACTACAGATAGCTGACTTCCTTTTCTTAAAGATCTTAGTGAACCAGTTGGATTGCAACAACAGTTTGATAGCTTCAGTATTGATCATTTTTCTCTTACTTTTGGAATTTGTGTATTTAACTGAATTATTTTCCCAGCTGCCATGGCAGGAATTGAACTTGAATATCTGGATCATCAGCTTATGAGTCCAGATGCTGTTGGAGCAGTATCAAGTCACATTGAATATTAGGATGATTGAACAGCTCTTACTGTGGTATCAAGAGGTTGATGGATGAACTGATTAGATCTTGGTCTTTTCTCAACCAGGATTTATAATTCCTTTATTTCTGGAGGTTACACATTCTTTTTACAAAGCTCTAAGAATTTGGACTAAATGTAGGACTTGGCTAAAACTTAACTGAAGTGTGGGAAGCAACAATGTTGTCGGTAATAAATAGTGCCAGGTGAGCAAAATTGTTCAGTAATGCCATTTCTGATTTACATCGATAACTTGGAAACAGTCAAGAACTTCCCAGCAAGCAGCTGTGTCACCAAATGTGTGGTGGAGCAGGACTTCCAGCCAACAACTGGCTCTGGCACTCATTACATCCAACCCTACCCTGGGATAGTATCATTTACATAAATTCACTAAAAACAGAAAATATCCAAACTATCTACAACATCAATGGATCTATTGAGGTAAAGAATTCTGCATTTACAATAACCAACATTGAGAAATTCCTCCATTTTTCAGTTGTTAATGACAATTTCCCAATATAATGAAACTGTATGTGATCCTGTCAACCTCTCTCAGAATCTTGTTATGTCTCAATGAGATTGTCCCTCATTCCCTTTAAACTGTAGTGAGAATATTCCTCAGTTCTCATTCCACGAATCAATCTAGTAAAACAAATAATTTGCTGTAGGTGTTCAGCAGGTTGAGCAGCATCAGTAAGAGGAAAGAAATTGTCAATGTTTTGTGCCAAAACCCTGCATCAAGACTGAGAGTGCGGAGATGAAATGGCCAGCATAGAGAGGTACAGTGGAAGCCCATTGATATAACCCTAGCCTAACCATGGGACATTTACAATGATCAATTAACCGATGAACCAGCGCGTTTTTGGGAGGAAACTGGAGCACCTGAAGGAATCCAATATGTTCACAGTGAGGATGTACAAACTCCTTACAGAAGACATCTGAATTGAAATCTGAACTTCGATTCTCCAAGTTGCACTAACTGCTGCAATATCAAGGTATCCCAACACTGAACTGTTTCCACATCATCTAAACTCACTTTCAAGGACTCTTCGTCTCATGTTCTCGATTTCTGTTGCTTATTTATTTATTTATTATTATTTTGTTTGCTTTATTTTCTTTTTCTATCTGCACACTTTGTTGTCTTTTGCCCATTGGTTGTTTGTTTACGTTCATTCTATTGTGTTTCAACTACTCAACTTTGAATTTTATATATGGAATAAAAGTTTACTCCTACAACATTTATGTGAAATAATAAATAAATAAACAGAATTTTCCTTTCAACTCACATTTCCTGATGTACAGGAAGGCAGCACCTTCCAGACCCATGATCACTATGTTGGCCAGAAGCAACTTCAGTCTGATCAAGGTCAGGGGAAGCAGACAAGCCAGTTGTCTTTGTTTCTCCCATTTTGTGGACTCTGAACAGTTTCTTGTTCTTGGATAATCTAATCAGAGCAACTGAATGTGGACACAGGAAGCTTCAGGTAATGGTCTGCTAAACCTGAGACCATTCTCAAACAAGTAGCCATTTGTAATGTAAAGGGAATGGACTCTGAACTGATCCTTGCCCTGGGACAATCTAATCAGAGCAATATACCTGAGACCATTCTCAGAGGAGTAGCTACTTGTTCTGTAAAGTGTCAGACCTGCAATCAGTAATCTTGTGAAATTCTGTCTGAGTTGCCTCATTTAACTGGTTTGGACCAGTCAGAGTGTAAAGACACAATTACACAAGGCTGGGGTGGGCAGAGCCATGAAACAATGTTGGCTGTAAGAAGGTGACCCAGGTAGGTCAGGTGACCTTGAGCCAATGGGATGGAGATCCAATGGTTCAATCGATGAGGAACAGTATAAGACTCAGGAGCTCCAAATATTCTGGAGCAATAGCTCTCCAGCAGCCAGAGACCAACCATCATGGATAAGGAGGACCCCATGGATACGTGGCAATCGGGACCACAAGGAACGCCCGGCCAGCGTAGACTCCTTTCCCGGGTGATATCTTTTTCTCCTCATTGACTCTTCCTGGAGTGTCAGGGGTTCTAGTAGGGTGCACAGAGGCAGATAAGAGTGTGAACCCACGTGACTTTTAGTTGAAATAATAAAAGTTACTTGTTGATAAATACAGATTCTCTGTACCTTACTGAGCATTATTCAAAGGCCGATTCTTGTAGCAACCACCATCTAGAAAGACGAGAACAGCAGATACCTGGGAACACCATCACTAGGAAATCCCTCTTCAAGTCACCTTAGGGACAGCAGCAGTTCATGAAGGCAGCTCATCACCACCTTCTCAAGGGCAACTATGGATGGGCAATAAATGCTGGCTTAGCTGGTGATGCCCACATCCCGTAAATGAATAAATAAATAAAGGCAGATGGCGTGACTTCGTGTTTCTTGGAACAACTCCCCATAATGCTCAGGTTGCTTGTAAAAGTTGGTCCAGAAATTCAAACTAGCAACGTACTAGCTGGGACCAAACTTAGTCCTATTTGCCAGCACTGCACTGCGAAGCAGACCCAAAGCACAATGTGCCTCAGAACAGCTTAGGACAGAATGCACACCAAATTGCCCCTCCACTGACTCCACTATGGAGAGTAGTAGCTTGCAGTGGGGATATCATGGTTGAGAAAGGCCTGGGAATTGAGATGTGAAGGGGTGGGATGAAGTGAGGTAGTGCTGGCAGGATTGCATTTTCAGTAGATGGCTGCAATAATTATGAATCAGGGCATTAGTGGAAGGGGAAGCAATTTCTAATATCTCAATGGACAGATCAGGGGTGTAAATGACGTGGTCAGGATATGGTTGGAATGGAACCTCGGAATGATGGCCATAGGTGACAACAGTTGGGAGTGGGTGAGCGGACGGACTGGGAAACAGTGAAATGCAGGTTGGATTGGAGCAAGGTGTATGTATTGCCACAGTTATGAGCCCAGTCAATCTGGACTACCTAAAGGTGGAGTGAAGCAGTCCTTACTTGTGTTGGGAAGGTGCATTCCGACTTGGCTGGCCTCACCAGCCACAGGTCATGCATGTGATCCTGGGGCAAATGACATCAACATATGTGTTGAACATCTTTGATTGTCCTTAGTGACAAGATTCTTAAATTAAATTTCTTCCCTTAGTCCATGAAAGGTTGATCTATGCAAAATAATACTTGTGTTCTCAGGGGTAGATATCAAAAGTTTAGCAACATTTTAATCAAGATATTTCTTCTCATCTACATAACCAACCCAAAGACTTCCTCACATGTTCTCTCTAAGTCTCTTGCAATGAAGATCATTTCCATCCTATTTGATTGCTGTGCCTGAATGATTAGGATAAGAAAAATTGAGCTGGTATGAGAAGAAAATAGAAGATGGAAAACGCTAGAAAAACACTCAGCATTTCAAATACAAATTCAGAATAATTTATTTATCACATGTACGTCAAAACATACGGTGAAATGAGTAGTACTAGTGACAAATAAAGGAATCTGAATTTGAGTTTACTAGCATCAGGGGAAAGGGAAAGATTATTTTTCTTGGATGAGGGACACCTCATCTGACACTGCAAAGGAGAGAAATGTTAGTCTGAATATCAGAAAAATGTGAGTGAAACCAATGGAGTTTCTCTGATGAAATAAAGGCAAGTAGTAACACCGACAATTCAGTCTGCAAGAGGACCCTGAGATGCTGGAATGAGGGATTTTGCTGTGTAGTATGTTGCTAATGTTGTTTCAATGAACTGTGGCATGCCCAGCAGGTCAGACTATACACCTGGGGCTCCTGGCCTGGGGTCCATGGACCCCTTCCTTCATGGCATAAAAAAGGTTTGGGAACCCTTGCTATACACAGAGAGGAGAAGAAAAAAGATTCTCACATAAACAAGAAGAAAGAACATGTCATCTGATGTTAAAGAATTCCCCATTGTGTGGAATGTTGCAATGTATTCATAAGGAAGGTGAGGCATTTCTTGAGCTTAAAGTGGGCTTTTTGCAACGGAGCAGGAGGCCAGAGACAGAACTCAGAGTGTGAATGAGGTGGTGAGTTAAACTGGCAGGCAATCAGAAACACAGGGTTATCCCTGCAATCCGAGGGCTGACGCATCACAAGTGATCATACAATAATCCCAGTGATCACTTGGGTGAACCCTAGTCAATCTCACAAGTAAACTTCCTTTAGGTAGAGAGACCAGACCTATGCAGAATATTTCAGACATGGTCTCACCATCATTCTGTATAATTGGTGCAAAGCAGCTGCACTTTTGACTTCCAATGTTTTCAATAATAAAGGCCAATATACAACTTACTGCCTTAATTGCATGATATGCCATATCAGAGATACATATACAAGAGCGCTCAGATCTCTCTGAATACCAACATCTTTCAATCACTCACAATTTAAAGGATCCTTCATGCTTCATTCTCTCCACCAAAGTACATGACCTCATACTGTTCTGGTTTGTATTTCAACTGCCATATCCTTTCCCATTTGTTCAACCTGTCTATATTTAAATGAAACCTCGCTGCATCCTTGCACATCTCACAGTACCACCAGACTTGCATGAAGAGCAATCTTAAATATTTTGTGTTGATCCACTGATCCAAATCATCCATACAGATTGTGAACTACTGGATCAACAATACCAATCCCTATGACATTTCAATAGTCACAGCCTCTCAATACAAGACTGACCTATTTTCCTCTATTCTCTATGTCCACTAACCAAATCTCACTTCACATTTATCAGTATGATATCCCCAATGCTGTCAGTCACTTAGAACATAATTAAAAGTCTCTGGAAGCTCAAACACATCAACTGGTCCATCTTTAGCTAGTCAGCTGCTTATCATCTCATAAAACCTAACAGATTGGGCAGGTATGAGTTCCTTCTCATCAAACCACAATGGCTTTTCCCTACACTATTACTATTTTTTACATGCCATATTACCATTTCCTTAATTTCAAAATTCAACACTTTTTCTACCACTATTAACAGATTAACATGGAAGACCATAAGATAAAGGAGCAGAATTAGGCCATGAGACTAATCTGCCATTCCATCATGGCTGATTTATTACCCCTCTCAACCCCATTCTCCTGCCCTCTCTCTGTAACCTTTGACACCCTGACAAATCCAGAACCTATCAACCTCTTAAGTATACTCAATAACTTGGTCTCCACAGTCATCTGTGGCAATGAATTCCACAGATTCACCACCCTCTGGTTGAAGAAATTTCTCCTCATTTCTGTTCCAAATGTACGAACCTCTATTCTGTGGCTGTGCTGGCTGGTTCTAGACTCACCCAATATAGGAACCATTCTCTCCACATCCACTCTAACTAGGTCTTTCAATAATTGATAGGTTGCAATTAGATCCCTCTCATTCTTTTAAACTCCAGCAAGTACAGGCCCAGAGCCATCAAATGCCTCCAATATATAAACCTTGTGTACCTCCTCTGGACACAATCATTTTTGTGTATTTCCTCCTGACCCTCTCCAATGCCAGCCATATTTTCTTCAACAATCTTTTCTTCATGGGTGGTACCTTTCCTGTAATACCACAAGCTCTTATCTTGTTAAGCAACCTCATGTGTGGCACCTTGTCAAAGGCCTTCTCAAAATTCAAGTACAGAACACCAAATATGTGATCATCTGCTTTATCTCTCCCCCATTAATAAATAGCAAGGTTACATTTGTTATTTTCCTATCAGTATGAACTGTTCCAGAATCTAAAGGAATTTTGAAGATGAACCAGTACATGACTACCCCCACTGTTACCTCCTTCGGCCTCAAAGGTATAAGTGAGCATGTCCTGGAATTTACTGCCCGCTCATTAATTTTCCAATATAAATATTATAGAATGCAGAAAGGTCCACAACTCTGAGACTAGTTGCATCCATTTCTTGCAAACAATGTGGCACAGCAAGATCAAACTTTTCCTTATTTTTCTTTAACATTTATAATTTTTGATAGCCATCACCTCAATTTAGATAAAGTATTCATTTTTATCATACTATGTAATGGAAATTCTGTTAATATGTTGCATGCAGAAAACTAATTCAATGTTAAGTCTGAGAATGATTGCATCTCAACTTCAATAAAGATAGCAAATGGTTGTGAAATATTTTGCTTGCATATGCAGTGAAGCTGAAAGTAAACATTTGACATAATGTTTTGTGCAGAACGAGATAGGAATCTTGATATAGCACTTTGTTCTGTGGTTTTATTTCAGTACTTCAGAGTTTATTTGGATCGGCGGCAGTTTAGCATATTTTTGACTGACCAACCAGACAAGCTGATAGATTAATATCAGGCTGTCACCTTTGTCTAATTACATTCTGCAAGAGCCCACTTTGCAATTTAAAATCCCCCACTGTACAAGTAATCTCAGTAAACTGTTTATCTGCAGTTAGAACAAAGCATTGTGAGGCTGATGATTGTTCTCATTTTGTTTTAAGTCTTTTTTTTGCAACTTTGATTTATACTTTCATTTACTGGCTTCAATAGATAAATCATGCAACCAGACTTCATAACTAATAGCTGCACTTTTCAAGAACCATCTCAGTCTTTTTGATGTCAGGTAAATGTCATAAATTAAAAATGATTTTTTATGTTTTGTAACTCCAAAACATTAAACTAATTCAAAGGAAGGCACGGCAGTCTGAAAATGTGGGGTCTAACTTCAAGGTTACTTTAGGTGAGGTGCACACATATCACGTTGATGTATGTAATTCACATATTTATACATAGAACCCATTAGTATATCAGAATCAGGTTTAATATTATCAGCATCTGTCGTGAAATTAGTTAACTTTGTGGCAGCAGTACAAAGCACTACATAATAAATATAGAAAAAAACTGAATTACAGTATTTATATGTATATATATTAAATAGCTAAGTTAAAACAAGTAGCGCAAAAAAACAAAAATTATAAGAAAGTTGTGAGGTAGTGTTCATGGGTTCAGTGTCCATTTAGAAGTTGGATGGCAGATGGGAAGAAATTGTTCCTGAATCACTGAGTGTGTGCCTTTAAGCTTCTGTACCTCCTCCCTGATGGTAACAATAAGAAGAGGGCATATGCTGGGGGTCCTTACTGATGGACGCCGCCTTCCTGAGGCACCGTTCCTTGAAGATGGTTTGGATACTGTGGAGGCTAGTACCCATGGTGAAGCTGACTAATTTTACAACTTCCCGCAATTTGCGTTGATCCTGTGCAGCAGCACCCGCACCCCAACCCAAACCAGACGGTGATGCAGACAGTCAGAATGCTCTCCATAGTACGTCTGTAGAACTTTGAATGTTTTAGGTGACGAACCAAATGAAATATAGCCCTAGTGAAATATAGCCACTGTCTCACCTTCTTTATAGCTGCATCAATATGTTGTGACAAGAATGCTTAATCAAACGATATATATATACAAGATTACTCAAGTATTGAAATAGTACATACACAATGAACCATCCATGGACCTTTGTGGTTTCAATCTGACTTAGGCCTGTTGCACTGAAAAACAAGCTGCAATATCCTGTAACAATTCCTTTTAAAATAGTTTTCCATGCCTTTGCACATTTCTCATTGAGCAGTTCATTCTAAATGTCATTCCCTGTATTTCATGATTCTATTTTAAAGAAACAAAGCTGGAGCCAGTTAGAAAAATAGGAAAGCTCTGCAGAGGATGCATTAGTCTTTTGAGTCCGTACAACTGATATCACAGATTAATAATGCAGGAAAAAATCCACCCTAACTATTTCCTTTCTCTGAGCCAGTTTGCCAGGTTGAGATTTGCAAATATATCAACACTTCAACTTTCCCATGGAGTTGTTTTCTAATGATGGGTTCCCAAATCAAAAGTTCCTGGGATTCAAGAACAAATACAGAGAAGTTCTCTCAGCCTTGTTAGAAAATAATAGAGCTGAATGAACTTAGATAACCATGTGTAGGCCATTCAATAAGTTATTTCCTTTCTTTCTAAGAATGCATTTTATAAAGAATGCCTTACATAAATCAGTTCCAATTTGACAACAATAAACAATAATTTAATGAGAGAGGTATGTCTGGAATTCACTCCCCCAAATCTTCCCACATCTTCATCCTTGAGACAAAGGTTAGAATTTGCCACTTTGATAAAATATTTGATTGCCCATCCTAGTGTTGCCTTCTGCATCAATTTCTATACTGTTGTAAAGCATAGTGTGATATTTAGCAAATTAGGTATAAAACACACAAAATGCTTAAGGATCCTTAAACAAAAAGAAAACTGAAGTAATGGTAGTACCAAAAAACCTGATATCCCAAACTATAGGATCGTATTGGGAAATGAAATCCTGAAACATGTTCACAACTTCAAGTACCTTGGATCCTGGGTAACATCTGATGGCAAATGCGAAACAGACATAAAAGCAAGAATAGCAATGGCAAGAACAGTATTTACAGAAATGAGAAACATCCTAACAAACAAGAAAATAGCAATTGACACCCGCCTTAGAACTCTCAGCTGCTGCATTCTTCCTATATTGGTGTATGGCTGCGAGTCATGGACCATCACAAATGCAATGGAAAAAAGAATCAATGCAGCAGAGATGTGGCACCTCAGAAGAATGCTATGATTATCATATACGGACAGGATAACCAATGAAGAAGGTCTACAGAGAATAAAAACAAAAAGTACATTACTTAAAAAAATCAGAAAACAGCAATCAGAATTCTTTGGACACATCATGCGAAGAGAGACATTAGAACATTTAGTTACAACTGAAAAGCTGGAAGGAAAAAGAAGCAGAAACTGACAAAGAATGAGAATGATAGATGAATTAACATCGCGGTTAGAAACAGGGGAGGAAACAACTACAATTCAGAGGGTCTGGGACCGTGATGGATGGAGAGACATGATCGCCCATGCCTAATGACAAGGCACCTGAACAACAACTCAGCAAGTCAGTCAGCATCTATGGAGGAGAATAAACAGCCCTAATGAAGGTTCTTGGCATGAAAAATCGACTGCTTTATCAAGAATAAACAATTTTTGTCAAAAACATTTTACCAGAGCTGGATTCACTTTGCTGGTGAATCTTTGGGACTTTCTGCATAATATACATTTTCAAGAATATCTCCAATTAAGCTTATGGTAAGTGGGGGTAAAGTCATAAATTAGTTGGTCATATTATTTATTATTTAGCGATGCAGCACAGAATAAGCCCTTCCAGTCCTTTGAGCCATGCCACCCGGCAACCTCTGACAAACCTGATTCAAAGATTCAAAGGTCCAATTTAATGTCAGAGAAATTTATACAATATAAATCCTGAAATGCTTTTCCTTTGCAACCATCCATGAAAACAGAGGAGTCCCCCAAAGAATGAATGACAGTTGAACATAAGAGCCCCGACTCCCCTCCCTCCCGTGCGTAAGCAGCAACAAGCAATTATCCCTGCTCCCCCCATCAGCAAAAAAAAAACACCAGCAAGCACTCAAGAGTGAGCAAAGCAATAGCAAAGACACAGACTTACAGTTACCTCAAAGACTACTCATTCACCCGGCATTCGACATACCACAGGCTCTCTCTCTCTCCCTAATAAGGCAGAAGGAGGTGTCTCTGTTTTTCCCGGTGAGCGGGGTGACATAACAAACAACTCACTGCTTTACAATGTTAAAAGTCTGTTGCTTTGCTTTTACTGAGCTCTGTTCCCAACGATCTCAAAGATCACAGATCTTTGGGCACACAGCAGTAGATTTTCCAACTCCCTCGACTACAAACGGGTCTCCTGCCGTGACACCAACCCTTGATCTGCCCATCTCCAGAGCCCTGAGATCCTAGGCTTCCCAATCTGAGCCGGACTCTCAGGCTGAGCCCTTGGTGTGCCAAACAACGGCCAGTCCTGAAACCCCGAGAATGGGTCCCATTCCCACAAAGAACCGAAGTCAGCGTGTAACTCCAGGTTAGGGTCTTCAAAAGAACCCTGAAAGGGAAAAATAAAGAGATTAAAGATATAAATAGAGCTGTTTCTGAAGATGCAAGCAAAGAAGTTGCCGTTTAGCGCCATCTTAACTTTGCTCCATTCTGATATGTCCATACATGGCCTCCTCTACTGCCATGATGAGGCCAAACTCAGGTTGGAGGAGCAACACCTCATATACTGTCTGAGTAGTCTCCAGCCCCTTGGTATGAACATAGAATTCTCCAACTTCCGGTAATTCCCTCCCTCTCCCTTCCCCCATCCCTCTTTCACTCTGTCTCCTCTTCCAGCTGCCTATCACCTCTCTCACGATTCTGCCTTCTTCTACTACCCATAGTGCTTTCCCCTTACATTCCTTCTTCACCTCTCCTGCCTATCCCCTCCCTGCTTCCCTTCCCCCACCCCTTGATCTGATTGGTTTTTCACCTGGCACCTCCTTTATAGGGCCCCTGCCCCCTCCCTCGGCCCAAAACATTGACTGCTCGTTTCCACGGATGCTGCTCGACCTGCTGAGTTCATCCAGCTTGTTTGTATGTGTTGATTTGACCATAGCATCTGCAGTGTACTTTGTGTTAACTTTGCTCCACCTCCCCGTCTAACCCTAACCTAATCATCTGTCAATTGACAAAGTCCAAGTAACCTACCTGGTACATCTTTGGACTGTGGGGTTGGGGGTGGGGGGGGGGGGGTAACCAGAACATTCCGGGAAAACCCATGCATTTCACAGGGAGCACATACAGACTCCTTACAGAAGGCGCTGGAATTGAACTCTGAATTCTGGAATAGTGTTGCACTAATCACTATGCTTCCTTGGAATGGTTGGCAGAATGTGGCAAGGTGAAAAGTTAGCAAGTAAATAACTTAGAGGCAAGCTGCCTGATTTGGGTTCCCAGCAACTGCTTGGGGACTGTTGCGGTAGGATCTCATTAGCCATCAAATCCTAGAACATGGAACCTAGACCCCTCAGCACAATGTGTAAGTGTTTCATATTCCATTTTATTCTTCCTGCATTACCTTTAATTCCCCCCGACTCTGTCTTGAACCAACATGATAGGGGCACTTTACTTTTGCCCATTTAACTACCAAATCACATGTCTTTGGGATGCAGAAGCCAACTGCTGCACCTGGAGCAAACTCACATGGTCACAGGGAGCATCTGCAAATTTCACAGAAGTCTCCATTGACGCTGGGTCATTAGAGGTGTGTGGCAGCAGATCTACTGTGCTGTCCAGAAAGCAGAGGCAGCATTTGTAGGTCTTTTGGGAGGGAGCTTCTTTAGAATTGGTCTCTGAACTCTGCAGGCCAACGTAACACATTGAAAATCTCAGAAGTGGTGCCTAGACATGAGATGGATACTGCTGTACATATCCAGGTCAAAAGCACAGGTGCGTCGAGGATGTACTTTCCAGACTTTGTATATCTTGCTATATGCTCTTGATTTCCAGTCATGATTTATTTATCACAGACATGGTGCTTTGCAATATATTTGGTAGGCAAGAATAGCCGTGGTCTACTTGAATAATGGAAGAGATGTGAAGGCTGGCTATCCTCTTCTTCTATCAATATTCCTATGGAAAGAACATGCTTTTATGTTTGATAGATCAGCATTATTCAGCCATGACATATGGAATGAACATTCATGGTCTTCCAGCCCTCTTTAATCTGATCATTGCCTGTAGGGAAGACTCCCTTCATGAAGTTGTTCTTATTCTTTTCTCTATCCATGCCTGTGATTGTCCTTGGCAAATTTTTCTGCAGAAGTGGTTTGCCATTGTCTTCTTTGGTGCAGTGATTTTACAGGTGACCCCAGCCATTATCAATACTCTTCAGAGATTGTCCGCCTGGTGTCAGTGATTGCATAAACAGGACTTGTGATATGCACCAGCTGCTCTTTCAGCCATCCACCACCTGCTCCTATAGTTCCACACGACCCTGTCCGGGGAGCTAAGCAGGTGCTATACCTAGCCCAAGGGTAACCTGCAGGCTAGTGAAGAGAAAGAGCCTCCTTTGGTAGAGATGCATCTCTACCCTGTTCCCTATGATCAGATATTATTCCTACATAATCAAGGACCGTGATATCAATAATGGACAAACCTCCCAAAATCTCTGAAATTTAAATAAATTAATAAATCTGGTGGACTGATCTTTCTAAATAATACTGAACAGAAATGTGATTCTAAACTTGACAAGAGCAATAGTCCCATTCTGTGGCTGGATAGCTGCTAATTTTCCAATATTTATAATTGAATACATTTAAATATATTAATTGTTTACATTATACGTAAGTTTAGCTGGGCAAATATAACCTAATTCTGGAACAAGCTGAATGGAAGTAGTTGCCAAAATCATCTTTCTCATTTCTGTCTTGACTCAAGTGTTGTGATTTTGATTGAAATCACTTATGTTCAATACAAAATCAATGGTTACTTTTTGCTTCAATATTTTCGATTGACAATGCTTTCTTACAATTACAAATCTACAGTGGGAGGCACCATTGAATATTCAGAAACCTTGTCTGAGAGAAAGTAATTAACACCGATATTCTAAAATCTTCTGATGACGGAGAGCCAGACGAAATCCACATTTGCCTGGAGTCGTGCAGGCCAATTTTCACAACCCCATTGTCTTAATGTTTGGCTGATATATATGCAAATGTCTTATGGTCACCATTTTGCAAACCGTATTCTTGCAGGCAGTATTGTTTATTTGTGCTTTTTACTTCAATTTACTGCTTGTAATTTGCCAATTGCATGAAGAACTGAAGACCAGCTCTTGTCTGAAATATTATCTGCTATATTCAAATAATTCCAAAATACTCCCCAACACCTGGCAGTGGGAATGTAGCCAGGATGACTGTTCTCACAGTAAAGGAAAATTTTAAAGCAGCAGATGCTGGATATCTCCCCTCCCCCACACACCTTCTCTGGTACTGAAAACTAATGATTTTCTCTTTTTTCTGTTGCAAATGAAAGCTTCTGGACTTCAAATTTTAACTGCTTCATTTTCCACAGTTGCTGTCTGACCCATGGGATTTATCCAGCTTTTTAAGTTTTGTGACTTAAAATGTTAAATCACAGTTAAATTGCTATAAAAGGAATCTGAAAAGAACTTTGCTTTATATTTTGGGAAGCATCACAGAGGTACAGGGCTGTGTGGCAGTGCTTCACATGATTTCCCATTATACTTGTGTTTTGCCAAGCCTCTATATATTGATATTATGGCCGAATACTATTTTGCCCCAAAGAAAAGACTGGCAGCATATGTATTCCAGCATTGGGATCACTCAGACTATAACCCTAATTGCTTTTAATTGAGAGGTTCCAATTGATATAAGGTTAACATTATGTTTTTATTTATTTGTACAGTCCTTTAGTCTCTTTTGGTTTCCTTATCAAGGTTGTCAGAATGACTGTTGTAGTGGGCATAAGTGACCCTAAGACTGTTGAACGGCTCTCGTGGTGTGTGAAGTAGGAATCACACAAATCAACAGTAAGCCAAACTCCACGGGAGTCAGGATATAGCGTTAAATCTCCACGTGCTTTATTGGGTGGCACTCACATATAAACATTTGAATAAAAGTAAAGCAGAGAGAACCAGTAAAATACCCTGAGTGTTAATGCAGCAGACATGGTGATTAAATCACACATTCATAAGAAATTAGGAATATATGAAGCTAGCCTTGCAAGTAAAATATTCAAAATTTATACACAACGTGTGCATACAAAGTTTTAAAGTAGGCAAGAAGATTAATACCATATAAGCATGATCTAGACTACCAAGACTAGTCAAACACTATACTGATAAACAGGAATAAACTTTTACATAATATTAACACAAACTATAGCTCAATTAGTGTTCTCTCTGTGAACTAAAACAACATTTACGGATGATGATTTTGCTGGTACAAATGAAAGAAAGATGATGCAAGATAGTGAAAATGTACTTCAGTCTGACTGGAAAAACTCTACTAAAAACAAAATGGTTGCCCTCCTGTTATGGTCCAAATTAATTTCAAAATAAAAGTCAGCAGGGCTTTTAATTAATAAATAAAAGCCCAAACAACCATAAGACCCTAAGATATAAAGCAGAAAAAGGTCATTTGGCCCATTGAGCCTGCTCTGCCATTTCATTATGGCCAATTTATTATCCATCTCAATCCCATTTATGTATTCGTTTAGCAATACGGTGCAGAGTAGGCTGTTCTACCCCTTGGAGCCACGGCACTCCAGCAATCCTATAACCCGATTAACCCTAACCTACTAACAGTGATTAATAACTAATTAATCTACCTGGACATCTTTGGATTGTGGAAGGAAACTGTGTTTCATAGGAAGGATGTAGAGAGACTCCTTACAGAGCAGCCCCACAATTAAACACAGAACTCTGGAACACCCCTAGTTGCAATGTTGTCATGATAACCACAATGCTACTGTGGCACCCATTCTCTTACCTTCTCCCCATAACCCTTGGCACCCTTACTAATCAACAGCATATTTATCTCTGCTTTATACTGTATATACCCACAGCCAACTGTGGCAATGAATTCTACAGAGTCACCAACCTCTGGCTAAAGAAGTTATTCCTTATCTCTGTTCTAAAGGTTCGTCTTTCTATTCTGAGACTCTGATCTCTGGTTCTACACTCTCCCACTATTGGAAACATCTTCCTGACATCCACTCTATCTTGACCTTTCAATATTCAGTAGGTTTCAATGAGATTGCCCTTCATTCCTCCGAACTCTAATGAGTACAGAGATGTAATTTCAAAACCAACTGTGTCTATTTGTGAAAGTGAATTTAATAAAGCTAGCGATGGCAGGAAAAAGCAACCATGAAAGCAAATACTTGTAGATTGTAAATATCCCACTGCTTCACAAAATTCCTTTGGGAATGTGATTGTATTTTATTTCTTTATTTAGCCATACAGCACAGAGTAGACCCTTCTGGCCCTTCAAACAGCATTGCCCCAGCAACCCCTGACAACCTGGATCTCCCGGGTTCCCCGTGCATTCCATGGGGAAGACATACATGCTCCTTACAGATGAAGCTGGAATTGAACTCTCAGTTCCCATGCCCTGAGCTGTGCGAAGTTTGTAGAAATACTCTGTTGTCTAATTTATGGCTGATTCCATTCCGACACTCTGTATGTGGTAGGCTTATATGCCCTCAAGATAATGAGTGTACTGACACCTCATTTAGTGTAGTAAGGGGATTGATGCTTACAGGCTCCATGGAGAGCGGTGCTCCACCAATAGCGATGAAGTGTCAGGAAAATGTATGCTCTCCTGCTCTCCCTGTTGTGCTGGCAACCTCATAAAAACTACTTCCCTCCCCACAGCAGTGTGTTATTCAGCTGGGAGACTGGAGGAATGGAGACCAGCTAACCCCTATAGACATCAAAGGATCTCAGGTTGAGAGGGTGAACAGCTTCAAGTTCCTCGGCATAAACATCATCGAGGATCTCACTTGGTGTGTACATGCTGGCTGTGTGATGAAAAAGGCACAACGGTGCCTCTTTCACCTCAGACAGTTGAAGAAGTTTGGTATGGCCCATCAAATTCTAAGAACTTTCTACAGGGGCATGACTGAGAGCATCCTGACTGACTGCATCACTGCCTGGTATGGGAACTGTACTTCCCTCAATCACAGGACTCTGCAGAGAGTGGTGCAGACAGCCCAGCACATCTGTAGTTGTGAACTTCCCATGATTCAGGACGCTTACAGAGACAGGTGTGTAAAAAGGGCCCAAAGGATCATTAGGGACCCGAGTCACCCCAACCACAACTGTTCCAGCTGCTACCATCTGGGAAACGGTACCACAGCATAAAAGCCAGGACCAACAGGCTCCAGGACAGCTTCTTCCACCAGGCCATCAGACTGATTAATTCACACCGATACAATTGTATTTCTATGTTATATTGACTGTAGTGTTCTCGCTCGGGTGTAACAGAACACTGAACTAAACACCAAGGTAAACCGTAGTCAATGAAAACAAGGTCGCAGTAAGATTAACCATTTACTGTTCACTCTTCCACATTAACGTATGGTGAAAACTGTTGATAAAACAATACAAGATTTGTACAGTATTTGTTTCCTTCTAGATATCACATTTACATTGTAAATACTTGCAAAAGTAAACTACAACAACTACATTACATTAAAGTGCAGCATACAGTCAGAATCTACTTACGCCATTGACTGCTTTAAATACACTTCAACACAACTATCCGCAACTCTTTAACTAATGAAAACATAAACCTTATTGACCGTCGTTACTTTTAACAGAATCAGCGTTAACATTTTAATTCAACATATCGATTATCTCGTGAACTTACAGCGTTGCTTCACTGTGTTTCTAATGCGTAGAAGACAACTTTTGTTGCGCTGGACTCGCACATGTGAGCCCCCCACCTTCCAGTTTCTCCAAACCGGTATTTTCCCACAAGACCCGGCAAAACCGGATGTGACGTCATCGCATGCCGCGATATATCACAGACAACAAATTTACTTAAACAATCCTAACTTTAACTAAAAAATGCTAACAAACGAATTACTAAGCGAAAATATTATAAACTAAATAACTGCCATAAAGGCAACACATTGACTGTCCTATTGTACATAATGTTTATTATAAATTACTATAATTGCACATTTCACATTTGGACAGAGACGTAACGTAAAGATTTTTGCTCCTCATGTGTATGAAGGATGTAAGTAATAAAGTCAATTCAATTCAATTAAAGAATCTACCCATGAATCACCTCAGGCTCAGTGTAGGAAGAAGCTGTCTGTAAGGAAACTGGGCTTCAAATTTTAACTACTTCACTTTCCACAGATGCCGTCAAAGCTGTAGTGTGATTCCAGTATCTTTAGCTTTGTGAATGCCCTCACAGTTAAGCTGATTTTGCAACACAGCTGTGACGCGAGACCTTGACGAGGATGGATTGGACCCAGATGCTGGAGTATCCGAAGCTAGGATTGAGACATGGAATAATACTGGATTGAGAACTGCACACAAAACAAAACTCTAGATGGTAACTCTGGTTAGACTTATAGTTGAGCACTGCGGCTCAGTTCAAGTGCTCTTTAAATACTCGATTCTTGACACCCAAAACATGACTGCCAATTAGCAGGATGGTCCTGAACCCTTAAAGGGACTGCACCAGCTATCCATACTCCGGAGTGTTGGAATGTCTGAACCCTGAAAGCTGGTGTGGTCGGGTGCGTCTTGCAACAGGAACTCCTCCCTTATGGCCGACTCCTGATGGGCCTGGCTGCTTGGAGAGATGGCGATGGTAGTTGTAGATGAGAACCAGGTCCAAAATGTTTCTTTCAGGCACCCAGCACCTTTCCTCGCGTCCCTCCCAGTCCACAAGGTATTGTTGAACACACTGAACACTTTGTGAGTTGAGAGGTCTTCTCGCTGTGAAGACCTGTTCCCCATTCGTAAACCTTGGTGACGGCGGAGCTGATGGTGGGGGACTAAGAGCTGGTGCAGATAGGTTTTAGTTTAGAAATGTGGAAGGTGGGATTGATCTTTGGGGTACTGGGGAGCTGCAAGGTATAAGCCACTGGGATTACTTTCCTCAGGACTTTGGAGGGTCAAATGAAATTGGGATCCAACTTTCTAGACTCCACCTGGAGAGGCAAATCATGAATGGACGTCAGACCTGTTGCCCAGGCTGTAGAGCAGGTCCCTGTCTTCTCCTTCTGTATACTTTGGTCTCCACCTTTTGGGTAGAGGGCAGCAAACTCTCTCTTGCTCTAACCCATTTCTCCTTACAGCACTGGACAAAATCTTCAGCTGCAGAAACCTCAGCCTTGGCCTCTTGTTCTGGAAAGAGTGGCGGAAGATAAACTGGCGCTTGAACGGTAATATCCTTTGTGCCAAATGCTGTAAACTGTTGTGGGTGACTGCTGCCCACATTAAATTGTCGCACCAATCATCAGGTCTTCCTGAGGGCAGGCATTTTAGGGTTCATTCCAAATCTTGGTGGGTTGCTCTGTCTAGCTGTTGGACTGTGGGTGAAACCACGAGGAAAGACTTGCTGTTGCCCAAATCAGCTTAAGGAAAGCCCTCCAGAAATGTGATGCAACTTGTGGACCACGATCCAAGACAATGCCCATTAGGAATCCATAGATCCTGAAGACCTGGTCCAGGACAATTACTATGATGACAGTCTTCCCTTGGAAGGTGGAAGACACGTGACAAACTCTTCAGAAATGAGCGCCCGTGGTCTTTCCAGAACAGGAGGGTGGTGGCGGAGTCCTTGAGGTTGGGTATGGGGCTCCTTGTTCTGGGTGGACAACTTGCATGCCTAGAAGAACCTTCTTCATCATTCCAAGCCACCAATACCTTCCCTTAATAAACTCAAGGGTCCTAGCAATCCCTGGGTGAGCGGTCATTCTCAATGAATGTCCCCTTCGGAGTACCAAAGTCCAAATGGAACTTTGGACAAACAGCCAACCCACAAGACTGTTCTTGGGAATCTCCCCTTGTGCTTAGGCGCGAACAAGACTGTTGGTTCACCAATAAATTGGTGCCACCACTTTGGCTTGGGGCAAAATGTAGGTAGGCTGCTCCTCTCGTTCAAACTGACGGGACAAGGAATCGGATTTCTGGATTTTTGATCCTAGTTAATAGGTTAGGATAAAACTAAAGCTCAAAGACCACCTGACTTGCCTGGAATTCAGCCTGAGTATAAGCCAGGTTCTTGCGATCTGTTCAAACGATAAAAGGGTTCCGATGTGAACCGCTGTTTAAGCTCTGCAAAAGCAGCCTCGCTTTGTTTGCCCAAACAAAGGGCCATGTGGATCTCTTAGTTAGGCCTGGCAGCAGAGCTGCCACCGAGCTGAAGCTCCTGATGAACTTCCAGTAAAAGTTTGCAAACCCCAGGAATCGTTGGACTTGTTTGACACTGCATACTTGTGGCCAATCTCTGACTGCCTGGGTCTTGGTAGGGGCCATCTTGAAATTGTTATTGGAGATGATGGATCCCAAAAAGGAAATAGTTGTGTGAAATTCGGACTTCTCCAGCTTGACATGAAGCCAGAATCAGAATCTGGTTTGTTATCACTGCCATGTGATGTGAAATTTGTTAACTTAGCAGCAGCAGTTCAATGCAATATATAATATAGAAAAAAAAACCACAAAATAAAATAATAATAATAATAATAATAATAATAATAAATAACTAAATCAATTACAGTATACGTATATTGAATAAATTAAAAATAGTGCAAAAACCAGAAATACTATATATTAAAAAAGTGAGGTAGTGTCCAAGGATTCAATGTCAATTTAGGAATCAGATGGCAGAGGGAAAGAAGCTGTTCCTGAATCACTGAGTGTGTGCCTTCAGGCTTCTGTACCCCCTACCCGATGGCAACAGCGAGAAAAGGGCATGGCCTGGTTGCTGAAGGTCCTTAATAATGGATGCTGCCTTTCTGAGACACTGCTCCCTGAAGATGTCCTGGGTACTTTGTAGGCTAGTGCCTAAGATGGAGCTGACTAGATTTACAGCCTTCTGCAGTTTCTTTCGGTCCTGTGCAGTAGCCCCTCCATACCAGGCAGTGACATGGCCCTTCAGAATGCTCTCCAAGGTATATTTATTGAAGTTTTTGAGTGCATTTGTTGACATACCAAATCTCTTCAAACTCTTAATGAAGTATAGCCGCTGCCTTGCCTTCTTTATAACTGCATGGTCCATGGTCCATGGTCTACAAGCCTCTTAAAAATATCCCTGCCGTGAGCGACATTCTCCTCTAAGGACTTTGAGAAGATTAGGATATCATCCAATTAGACAAAGGCATACTTATGGAGACTACCGTGGATCACACCGTTTATGAAGGCCTGAAAGGCTGCTGAAACAATCACGAGACCAAAGGGCATAACTAGGTACTCATATTGCCCCGTCGATGTATTGAATATGGTCTCCCACTGATCACCCTCCTTTATACGGACAAGATTGTATGCACTTCACAGATCTAGCTTCATGAATACTCCTGCCCCTTGGAGCATCTCAAAGGCCATATTCATGAGTACAAGGGGTAATGATTCATGGTTGTTATGAGATTTAACCCCCTATAATCAATGCATGGCTGCAGGCTCCCATTTTTCTTCGGTATGAAGAAGAAGTCAGCGCCAGCTGGTGAGGTGGAGGGCTGAATGAAGCCCATGGCAACAGCTTCCTTTATATACTCCACCACTGTGCTTCTCTTCGGGCCTGGGAGCATGTACAATCGACCCCCTGGAGAACAAGTACCAGGCAGAAGATCTATAGGACAGTCAAAGGGTCGGTGTGGTGGAAGAGTCGAGCCTATTCCCTTGCTGAAGACCCCCTCCAAGTCCTTGTAGACGGAAGGGATTTTGACCAGTTTGAGTGAAAGCAATCTCCTCCGGACCTTCCTTCGAGGATGACTCCTGAGGCTTCTTAAATTGCAGAGGTGATTTGACAGACCTCCTAGTCTCTTCCCTAGGTTCACAAAACTCATTCATAGAAACTGTGGCCAAATCAGAGTCCATATCCTTGACTGTATCCCAGGCGCTGGTAAGGGGCATTACAATGGCCCTTGTCCCTCCAGGAATAGGCTTCAAGGATCTGAGTATAGGAGTCTTTCCTCTCTTAGAGATCTGGTAGCTGGATTCCTTATGCTTAGCTGCAAGTGTTAAAGACTGCTCAGGCATGTCCTTGGTCTTCTCCGGAATCATCCATACTCTGGAGAGTTAGAGCATCTGAACCCCAGAAGCTGGTACAGTTGGGTGTGTCTCGTAACAACAGCCTTACAGAATACCTGGTATGGCCACCCAGTGCTGGGGTGTGGAGCTAAAGATTTCATCCTGACTAGCTTCATCCCACTCACTCCGGTCTTCTCCTATCATTTCGCATTTCCCCCTCCCCCCACTACTTTCAAATCTCTTACTATCTTTCCTTTCGGTTAGTCCTGACAAAGGGTCTCGGCCCGAAACGTCGACAGCGCTTTTCCCTATAGATGCTGCCTGGCCTGCTGCGTTCCACCAGCATTTTGTGTGTGTTGTTGTTTGAATTTCCAGCATCTGCAGATTTCCTCATGTTTGCTCGATAGGTTATAGAATCATTTCAGAGTTGTGATGATTGAAGCTGTCTTTGCTGGTTCAGGAGTCAGATGGTTGCAGGGTAATAACTGTCCCTGAACATGGTGGTATAAGACCTAAGGCTTATGTGCCTCTTACCCAATGATAATAGTGAAAAAAGAGCATGGCCTGGATGGTTGGGTCTTCGATAATGGATGCTGCTTTTTTATGGCAACACTCCATGTAAATTTGGTCAAATGTGGCCTGTGATGGAATGGGCTGTATCCACACTTTCTGTAGTCATTCCAGGACATTAATGTTTCTGTAACAGGCCATGATGCAACCATTTAGGGTACACTCCACAGCGCATATGTAAAAGTTTGTTAAAGTTTTTGGTGACGTGCCAAATCTATGTAAACTTCTATGAAAATAAAGGTGACGTTATGCCTTCTTTGCGATGGTGATTAAATAACAGTCACAGTAATATGATAACGCCAAAGGATTTAAAGCTACAGACCCTCCCTAATGAGGCCTAGCTCATAGACCTCTAACTTCTTCCTCCTGTAGCTGGTAAACGGCTCTTTGGTTTTACTGACATTGAGTGAGAGGTTGCTAGTGTGGCACCACTCAACCAGGTTTTCAGTCTCCCTCCTGTATGCTGATGCGTCATCCACTTAAGTTCGGCCAACAACAGTGGTACAGTCAGCAAACTTATACTGCATTGGAGTTGTGCTTAGCCACAAAATGATAGGTATAAAGTGACTAAGGCAGGGGCTAAGCACGCAGCCTGGTGGTGCACTTGTACTGATAGTCAGTGTGGAGGAGATGTTGTTGTCAATCCAAGCTGACCTGTTCAGTGAGGAAAATGACGTTCCAGTAGAGCAGGGTGATATTGAGGCCCAGGTCTTAGAACTTAAGTCACGAGCTTCAAGAGGATGATAACATTGAATTCACTAGTGCAGCTCACTGGAATTTCTGCAGAAATCAACTCACCCATTCCGTTTTGCTGAGACTATATTAAGCATGTTCCTCTTGTCCTATATTAATAGCTTAAGAAAAACTAAATCTAAAATAATACTTCAGGAGTAAGAGTTACAGTTTATTTCCCAATAAAGCATGTTAAATTTCTTAAAATAATACATTCTTTCTGGGAATTATGTTTATCGATGAATTTCTATCAAAAACTTTCCAATTCAACTATTAGATCATGATTCCAACCCATGCCCCCCTCCCCCCAGACTTAACCTATTCATGAGCACTTACTTTCAGTGCTATCTTAAATGTTGCTTTGTTCTTCCATTTTAGGAACTTTCAATTTCAAATTATTATCTCTGTGTAGCATCTACTGTGTTTGCTCAGCCTCAATCAGAAGGCATTTGGTAACGGAAATAAGGGGATTACTTTATTTATCACTATTCAAGGAATGATGTCTGAAGTGTATTTTATTTATGTAGCAGTGGAACTCAATAAAGGGTTTTTCCTCATGGTTTTCTAGGTCAAGCAAATGACTGTGATTTTTAACTGATGATCTAACCACTCCCTTTATGGGAACTGATCTAATACTTCTTATGGGAATCCGACCAATGATAACTTTATGGACATTCATGAAATCAATGACATATTTCAGGTCCTGGGAAAAGGAACCCATTACTTCCTTGAATTACATAGCAGTCACAATACATAACAAGCCTATCTAGACCATAATGGCCTTTACTCTCTGGGTGAGCTAATGCACAAATTCTGTTATTTATATCCCTCTAATCTTTTCCTCCAAGTATCCCTTTCACTCTTCATGGAATGCAGTATTAACAAATGTAAGCAGAGTGCTTCAGAACTTTGCAAGCAGTTCAAAGCACGTGGGAGTAATTTGGTAGCTAAAGAAGGGAATATCACAAGTTTCAAGAGCACTGCCGTAAGACTCTTATATTATCAATACCTCAATTTTTTCAAAGGCTTTAGATTTGCATGCAGAGCAGAGTTCTTAGCAGTGTGACATCCTTTAGGAGATGAAATCAAAATGTCAGAGGAACCATTTACTGGAGTGTTAATTTACTGGTGATTCTTGGGATGTGGCACCACTGAGATTAGGGGTGTGAGAAAATATCAGCGAAGCAAAGTAAGATCTTAGGATCTGCCAGCATTTGGGAGGGGTGCATTGGCTTTGGAGTCATTGGGGCAAGGAATAACAGAATTAATTCAATCAGTAATGGAAAGTGCTGGGGGGGCGGGGAGATGCTGAAGGAAGGGGTAGCACAGAGACACAGGAGTCAAAGGATCTCGCAAAATTTAAATTCTGCAAAATTTAAAATCTCTGTTCCCCGAAACAGAGTCTCTGAATTTAGAAGAAAATTGCACCAAACATGAGGATGAACAGCATTCAGAAGGTCCTGAAGCTAGTGGCCATCATCCCTCAAGCTAGCAAGTACAACAGCCCACTCTCTCCTTTCCCCAGTCTTAGAGTGCAAGCCAATTTCAGGGGAAGTTCCTGCACCTGGGCACTTCAAATCAAAGTCAAGTTTATTGTGATGTGCACAAGCACATATATACATACATATGTGCTGAGTTGCAATGACAAACTTATTTGCAGCGGCACCACTAGCACATAGCATAAGATGGGCAATATTCAAAAGTAAAAGATAAATTATACATAATTTTGCAAGAAAAAACACAATTAGAACAAAAGTGCACTCTAGTGCAATGATTTCAAAACATGAATTCAGAATCAAAAACACAAGATCTTTTAGTCAGCATAGTATTCAAACACATAAGCGATTTTGCAGATGCTGGAAATCCTGAGCCACATACACAAAATGCTGGAGGAACTCAGCAGGTCAGGCAGCACCTATGAAAGAAAATAGACAACATTTTGGGCTGAGACTCTTCACCAGCACTGGAAAGGAAGGGAGAAGACCTACATGAGAGAAAAGATTGATTATAGGTAGTAAGTTGGCAGATGATGATATTCTTATAAAAAATTGATGGGGGTTTGACATCTCCTCCTCTGTAATCTGTATAGGGTCCATGACCTCACTGCTACATTGCCTCACATCTATAGGCTCTGCATGGGTTGTTTTCTGGCTTGGTAAGTGGGAGGCTTTCAAAGGTGAAATTTTGAAAGAACAGAGTTTGTATGTACTTGTAAAAGTTCAAAGTAAATTTATTGTCTCGCAGGCTTACTGATCGCAGCAGTGAAAAGAGACCGTGTCCTGCATGGTGGGGTCCCTGATGATGGCTGCTGGTTTCCCGTAACAGTGCTTTGTGTAGATGTTCTCAATGCTGGGAAGGCTTTAACTGTGATGCACTGGGCTGTATCCACTACTTTTTGTAGGATCAAGGGCACTTGTGTTTCTGTGCCAGGCTTGACGCTGCCAGTCAATATACTCTAAACTACACATCTATAGAAGTTTGTCAAATTTTAGACATCATGCCAAAACCTCGCATACACCTAAGGAAGTAGAGGCACTGCTATGTTTTCTTCATAATTGTACTTTTGTGCTAGGCCCAGGACAGATCTTCTGAAGTAATAACACCAAGAAAGTTAAAGTTGCTGACTCTCTCCACCTCTGATCCTCCAATGAGGACTGGCTGATGGACCTCTAGTTTCCTTCTCCTGAAGGCAATAATCAACTCCTTGGTCTTGCTGACAATGAGTAATTGGTTGTTGTTATGGTACCACTCAGCCAAATTTTCCATCTCCCTCCTATATGCTGATTCATCACCACTTTTGATTCAGCCTACTACAGTGATGCCATCAACAATCTTATATATGGCATTGGAGCTGTGCTTAGCCACACAGTCATAAGTGTAAAGTGAGTAGAGCAGGGGGCTGAGCACACAGCCTTGTGGTGCACCTGTGCTGATGGAGATTGTGGAGGAGATTTTGTTGCCAATCTGAACTGACTGGGGTCTGCAAGTGAGGAAATTGAGGACCCAATTGCACAAGGAAGTGTTGAGGCTAAGGACTTGGAGCTTATTGATTAGTTTTGAAGGGATGATAGTATTGAATGCCAAGGTGCAGTCAATAAAGAGCACCCTGATGTATGCATCTTCACTGTCTAGATACTCCAGGATTTAGTGAAGAGCCAGTGAAATGGTATATGCTGTGGACCTGTTGTTCCAGGAGGCAAATTGGGCTGGATCTAAGTCACTTCTCAGGCAGGAGTTGATATGTTTCATCACCAGCCTCTCAAAACACTTCATCGCTGTGGATTTAAGTACTATTGGATGATAGTCACTGAGCCAGGTTACCACGTTCTTCTTAGTTACCAGTATAATCAAAGCCTGCTTGAAGCAACTGGGTACCTCAGACTGCCCAAGCAAGAGTTAAAAGATACGAGTTCAGCCAGTTGATCAGCACACATCTTTAGTGCCTGGCCAGGTACCCCATCTGGGCTGGACGTTTTTCATGGTTCACCACCCTGAAGGCTGCTCATACTTTGGCCTTTTAAGGCTGAAATCACAGGATTATTGGGGGCTGTGGGAGTTCCAGATATGTCCTCCATGTTTTTATGGTCAAAGCGAGCATAGAAGGCATTGAGTTCACCTGAAAGCAAAGCCCTACTGTCACCTACGTTGCTTGATTTAGCTTTATAAGAGGTGACAGTATTTAAGCCCTACCACACTTGTCAAGCATCCTTCATTGATTCAAATCTAGTCCAGAATAACCATTTTGCCCATGAGATGGCTTTCTGGAGATTGTACCTGGACCTCTTGTAACTTTCTTCATCAGCATGCTTGAACACCTCTCACCTGGCCCTCAGCAGGTTATAGATCTCATAGTTCATCCAGGGCTTCTGACTGGGGAAGACTCTGAATGATATTGTGTGGATTCACTTGTCTACAGCTGTTTAAATATAGTCCATTACAATCATATTCATTCAGATCCACAGTGGCCCAGTCCACTGGCTTGGAGGAATCCCGTAGCTACTCATCTGCTGTTCGCAAACACTTCTTTCTTGTCCTAATCTCTGCAGTTTTGCTCTTTATCCTCTGTCTGTATGCAGTTAGAAGAAGGGCAGCCAAGTGACCAGATTTCCTGAAATACCATCTGGGCAAGGAATGGTAGACATTACTTGACTTAGTATAACAGTAGTCTAGTGTGTTGGGACCTCTGGTGCTACAGGTTATATGCTGATGATAAATGGGCAGGGTTTTTTCAAACAATCCTGGTTGAAATCCCTGACTATGATTTGAAATGTGTTGGGATAGACTGTTTCTTGTTTGGAGACAGCATCGTGCAGTATCTCAAGCACTTGATTATAGTCAGTAGCTGGTGGTATGTAAACTGTGGTCAGGATTATGGAGGAAATTACTGGGAAGGAGGTGTGAGTTGTTTTGAGGCAAGTTAGGTTGGATACATCCCCCAGGGTCTTGGTAAATAGAATGGATGGCATTTGATCATTAGGTGTTCAAGGTTGGGAGAACACAAGTTCGAGAAAACATTGGAGCACCACTGAGAGCTTATCATGAAACACATTCCTCCACGTTTTGCCTTTTCCAAATCAGCAGTTTGATCCATTGAGAAAATTGTGAAGCCTTCCAGTGTGCCCTAGTGTCTAGTATCTAGTGTGCCCAGAGAAAGCCATGTCTCACTCAGACATAGAACACAACAATCTCTCATTTCTCTCCAACACAGCAATCTTACCTTCAGGTCCTCAATTTTGTTCTCCAGCGACTGCACATTTGCCAACAAGATGCTAGGTAGAGGGGGCCTCATCCCTCTGTGTTTCAGCCTGGCTTGGAGCTCCCCTCACATGCCTCGCCTCCAGCCATAGCAATGATCTTTCATCCACTTAAAGGTGTCATACTTGTCTGGTCCTCTGAGTCCTCCAGGAGAACATCAGATCTGTATATCATGAAGTTGATTTAAAAGTACATCGTTCAAAGGGAAATTACATGCTTCAGACTGCAGTGAGAATAATTTGAAAGAGTTCTAGCTAGAAGTATTGTCTACAATCCTCAAAATGTTGCCTATGTCAGAATGAAAGTCAAGTATACAAGGTTTAGGGAACCTTGGTTTTTGAGGGATATTGAAGGTCTGGATCAGAAGAAGAAGGAAGTGCATAGCAGGTATAGGTAGAAAGGAACAAATTAGGTACTTGAGGAGTATAAGAAATGCAAGAGAATACTTAAGAAGTAAATCAGGACGGCTAAAAAGAAGGCATAATATTGGTCCAGCAAACAAAGTGAAGGAGAATCCCAAGGGATTCTACAGATATAAGAAGAACAAAAGGATAGCAAGAGACAAAATTTGTCCACTTGAAGGTGAGAGTGGCTATCTTTGCATGGAGCTGAAAAAGGTGGGGTGATCATAAATGGATTTTTTACATCTGTATTTCCTTGGGAGATAGAAACAAGTCTGTAGAATTGAAGCAAAATAGCAGTGACTGTATACAAATTACTGAGGAGGGGATGTTTGTTGTTTTGAGGCAAATTAAATTGAATACATCTCTAGGGCCTGACAAAATGTTCCCTAGACCTTGTGGGAGGCTACTGCAGAAACTGCAAGGACCCTAACAGAAGTATTTAAATAGTCCTTAGCAACAGGAGAGGTGCAAGAGGTTTGGAGGATAGCTAATGTTGTTCCATTTTTTAAGAAAGGCTCTAAGAGTAAGCCAAGTAAGCCAGGCTGTACACGAGTAGTGGGTAAGTTACTGGAAGGTATTCTAAGGAACTGGGTATATAAGCATTTGGATAGATAGTTCTGACTTGGGATAGTCAGTCTGGCTTTGTGCATGGTAGATTGTGTCTAACCAATCTTATAAGGTTTTTCGAGGAAGTTACCAGGAAAGATGATGAAGGAAAGGGAATGGACTTTAGCAAGGCTTTTGATAAAGTCCTAAATGAGAGGTTGGTCAAGAAGGTTTAGTTCTTGGCATTCAAGATGAGATAGTAAATTGGATTAGACATTGGCTTTGTGGGAGAAGCCAGTGAGTGTTAATAGACAGTTGCTTCTCCGACTGGAGGCCTATGACTAGTAGGTACTTTGATTACTACTATGGGAATACAGCCACGAAAATGGAATACAATTTTGGGAACATGAAAGTTAGGTGAGTACAAGGGTGGGACTCGTGAAGTGTGGTGGGACATGATTATCGATTCTTGTTCAGTGGTTTGAGCTGATGCAATGTATTGGTCACTTATTGCTGTATTCCATATCAATGGAGAGGCTATGAAATAGTGTGTTCGGGGGGCTTTGGGGTGTTTTCAGGAGCTTCACCAATGGGCGTCTCAGATTGACTAAATGGGAGGTGTGCTGTGGTAAGTGGGAGCGCATAGCTAGACATATATTTCAATAACTGCTCTGTTCTGACCTAATAAATAAAATATTGCAGCTGCAAGTAAGTAATTGAAGTTTGTGCCTTTCTGCCTGTCTGAGCTAAATCTGAGAACTTCTTGTTGTAACATAACAGAGGACAAAGCAGACTTATATGGTGAGTGGTAGGGCATTGGGGAGTGTAGTAGAACAGAGGGAATACCGATCCATATTTCCTTGAAAGTGCTGTCACAGGTAGAATCAGTCATAACAAGATCTTTTGGCATATTGGCCTTTATAAATCAAAGTATTTAGTACAGAAGTTGGGATGTTATGTTGAAAGTTGTATGAGATGTTGGTGAGGCCTAATTTGGAGTATTGTGTCCACTTATGGGCACCTATCTACAGGAATGATATCAATAAGATTGAAAGAGTGCAAAGAACATATACAAGGATGTTGCCAGTACTTGAGGACCTGAGTTATTGGAATAGGTTGAATAGGTTAGGAGAATGAGGAGAGATTTGATAGAAGTATACAAAATTATGAAGGAAATAATTGGGTAAATGTAATCAGATTTTTTTTCCAATGAGATTGGGTGAGACTGGAACTATAGGTCATGGGTTAAGGATTAAAGGTGACATGCTTAAGGGGAACATGAGGGGAATCTTCATATAGAGGGTGGTGAGAGTGTGGTATGAGCTGACAGTAGAAGTTGTGATTGAGGATTCAATATCAACAACTAGGAGAAATTTGGATGTGTGCATGGTTGGAAGGAGCATCTATGGTCTGGATGCTGGTCAATGGAACTAGGCAGATTAAAAGTTCGGCACAGACTTGATGGGCTGAGAGGCCTTTTCCTGTGCTGTTGTGCTCTATTATTCTATGACATATGCTGGGATCAGCAATCTGTAGTTCCCTGGCTTATCGTTAATGCTTTTCTAAAATAAAGATTGACTACTAGCTATCCTCTAGCTTTCCTAATGTTGCTTGTGACTAAATGAGTTAAAAACAAATCCTGTCAGGGTCCTGGTAACCTTCTGCTTTAAAATCTGGAGATATGCTTGGTCAAACGCTGATGGTTTATTCCTCCATTATGTCTTTCAGAACTTACAGCATTTTCTCCATCATAATATTCATAAGCTCCATAATATCACTTGAGGACTACTTTGTTGGAATAAAGTGTTTTGAGAGGCCCTGAGGTATGCAAAGTGTTAGAGACATTTATATGCCATAAAAGACTATTTTGTTATTTTTTTCTTCAGTTTCTCAACAAGAAATAACAATAAAATATTCTCAAAGGTTTGCTAGATTGTAGGAAGGTTTAAACATAGATAACATCTATTTTAATATTAATATCATTACTTAGCATATTATGTTTCTTCTTTTTATTCCAATTATTTCCCCACTACTATAGAACCAAAAATTACCTCCCACCCTTATTACTTACTGCCTGTTTAGCTGCTGGCATTTAGGGCACCAATGAAGGTCCTCCATCACTATCTGTATAGCAGGATTCTTCATTGCTGTGTCCGTAACAGTTGTTTTTTTCACCTGTCAGGATTGTTAGCCCTGAGCTGAACCCCAAACCTCGAGGACCAGTGGACCACTCTTAGTCTGTCCTCTACCCTTTGACCTGTTTGGCATGGGTGACCCTACCAAGAGCCAAAGCACAAGGCCCTGACTCCAGCTAACATAGCTCTATGGATTATTAAGGCATACAAGCCTCCAAACCCCACAACAAGGTTGTGATCCTCTTGGAGGTTCCAAACTTATGGTCATATTTCATCGCTGTCCTTCCTTTCAGAAACATCTTTATGTTTAATTTATAGTGAGCCGATCAAAGCACTTTGCTCATAATTGTCCTTACTCTAGAGGCAATGGAGGCAACAAAATCTAGTGCTAGGATATAGGATAAAGGAAAATCACAAAATCATATTATTCTGTGCTAAATTAAAAAAACATCTGCAGAAGGTACAAGTTCAATGTTAACATAATGTTAAGAGGGACCAGCATCAATTTACTTAAAGCGTAAAAGATTGCAATTAACAGGAGAGGACTCAAGAAGTTGTCTGTGTGCCTTGTTTGAGAAGCTCATCAATTAGAAGCTCTATTGGGAGAGGCAAAATGAAATATAGAAAGGTCTGCCGTTTCCTCTCATTACAAACTAAATGGCCACAAAGCTCTGAGTTCAATGGTAAGATTTTTAGTTATGTGTATATTTTGCTCCCTAATTCCTGCCCATGGTAAAATCATGCTGGAACCATTCCTAACAAGGTCTGTGCACATTGAAAAGGAGAGAGCACAGAGTTACACAGTTAACTTTTAACATCTCTGTTAACAAGAAGGCCTCTTCTCTGCATTCTCCTCAATGAACAATACATGAAACCTTTATGATTTGAAAACCTAGACCCACTTGACTTTCCATAGAAATCCGATATCTTGCATTGGTTCCTCATCAAGTTCTCAGGCAGTGACATGGCCTACAGCTAGTGGTGGTTGGATGTTTGTTGGACTTTTAACATGCTGTGAAACCACATATTTGCACAGAAGTAACTTTTAAATTGCTATCAAAATGATTCCTTTCCAATCATGTGTAAACCAAGTGTGAAAGATTGGCTGCAACATGCAGAGAGAATGGCTCTACGAGGAGAGACTGTGGTTAAGATTGCAATAAAGTAAATAAATAGCTTCATTTACTGACACATACTTTAAGGTCCACTTCAAAAAATCTGGAGAGTAATTTGTTAGGCTTCATTGGAAAAGTCATCAGGTCTCTCCAGATTAAAGTGTGGAATAGAAACAAAGGTTTTCAATAGCACTCATCCGTACCTTTCTGAGTTTCACTGAGCTCTGGACACTAAGCTGAGGCCTAAGCCAAATATATCTGTTCATCAGGTCAGTAATAATGGCCAAGACAAAGGGGTCTTTAACCCTTCAAAAATTTCATTGACAACTATGTACCAAATCAAAACAATCAGCAATTCAGAATTTCATATTAATAATATTCATATTTTTTTGTTCACACAGTTTTTGTGATGCTAGTTAGACCTCAGGATGGTGTTTTATAGCTTCCAGCTAGTGATGAATGTAATGTAGTGTATCAAAAACAATGTGATGATAGAATCTGATACATACATGGAAAATACACTGGAAAGTGTGTATCTGGAAAGAGTATTAAATTTCAGCTGTATTCTCCAATGTTTTTAGGCAGCAGAGATACCACCCCCTCATGCACTCACCCACTGCCTTTCCCATCTGGTGCCCACTATCTCCTGCCAGCTTGTACTCCTTCCTCTCTGCCTACCTTCTTATTTTGGCTTCAGCCCCTATGTTTCCAGTCTTGCTGAATAGTCTTGCCCTGAAATGTCGACAGTTTATTCCCCTCCATAGATGCTGCCTGACTTGCTGAGATCCTCCACCATTTTGTGTGTATGTTGCTCCATATTTCCAGTATCTGCAGAATCTCTTGTGTTAGAGATACCATTCATTGCTTTCCTTTGCTCAGCTCATCTCAAATCACCAACATGACAATGATAAAATCTTGTCAGCTGAACAATAAACCTTTGCCAATGGTTATTAGTTCCAAGAATTACATTGAGGATAATGGGTAGCATCAGGGAAAATGGATGGCCTTCAGGACAGTACACTGCAGTTGGCTAGTGGCACCTTATAAGCTCAGCAGCTCACATCATTGGTCTCAGGCTCATGCTCGTATGGTTCTACTTCTCTGTTTATGTATGTCAAATATCTCAAAGTTCGAAGAAAATGTATTATCCAAGTACTTAAATATCACTGGTTCCTTAAGGTTGTCATAGCTGGGGGATGTACTAGGGATAAGGCCCCACCACGTATTAAATGCTTCCAACGGCACGCACCTCAAATAGCTTCTGACGACTGAGTCCAGCTCCTGAACTTCGCATGTGGCTTAACTACTAAGACTGGCAGAATTGTTTTGACTGACAGGAAAGGGGCAAAGTTGGGTAACTGGTGCCTTTAAACTAGTTGCTTTGTGCATATAGGGGTCATCAGCTGTGGTTGGCTGTTCACGTAGGGGAAGGGAGGTTCTAATCTCAAACCTTGCATCTATACCCACTCACAGGCTAGGCATCCAGCCGTCACTAGCTGTAGGCTATGTCATTGCCTGAGAACTTGATGAGGCACCAATGCAAGATATCAGACTTCTACAGGATGTCAAGTGGGTCAAGATTTTCAAATCTTAAAGGTTACATGTGTTGTTCATTGAGGAGGATGCAGTGAAGAAACCTTCTTGTTAACAGAGATGTTAAAAGTTAACTATGTAACTCTGTTCAATTTGCTCTTCACACCCTACTGCCCTGGCTGTGTATCACGTTGACAGCAAGGACACAATAATCCGTGGTCAACTCTGACCAATGGAGGTCTCATATATCACCACATATTACTTTGAAATTAATTTCCTTGCAGTCATTCACAGTAGAACAAAGAAGTATAATAGAATCAATGAAAAACTGCACTGGAGCCTGATAGTTGAAGGGTAGTAACTTTTCCCAAACCTGGTGGTCCTATTCCTCCTTTCTGATGGCAGAATGTGGAAGAGAAGTTTGGCCTGGATGGTGGAGGTCTGTGATGATGGATGCTGCTTTCTTGTGGCAGTGCCTCTTGTAGATATGCTCAACAGAGGGGCCTTTGCCTGTGATGGATTGAGCTGCATCCAACACTTTAGTGTAGGCTTTTCCATACTTGGACACTGGTGCTTCCATACCAGGCGGTACTGCAACCAGTCATGACACCCTCCACTGTGCATTTATACGAGCTCGTCGAAGTTTAAGATGACACATCAAATCTGCACAACCATCAAAGAAAATAGAGTAGGTGCTATCATGCCCTCTTTGTGATGGTACTTACAGTGCATATAAAAAGTATTCAGCCCGCCTTGGGCGCTGCTTGACAGAGGGAAGTGGTGCATTCTCAACAGAGTGAGAATGGGAGTTTGTAGGACGGGGGACAATATGGTGAAGTGGGGTTTAAAGACCAGCGAATCCTGTAAGTGTGGTGAAAGGGTGCAGAACATTGAACACGTTCTGCACAACTGCCCACTCTCACCTGATTTAGTGACACTGACCTGCTCAACGTCAACCAAATACTAGAGTGGCTGGCTGTCTGGTGTGACAAGCTATGAATGAAACCCCACTTGGGAGTTCTCATGTTTTATTGTTTTTACAACATTGAATCACAGTGAGTTTAATTTGGCTTTTTTTTATGCTGCTCAACATAAAAGCCACTTCTGTATCAAAGTGAAAATAGATCTCTGCAAAGTGATCTAAATTAATTACAAATATAAAACACAAATAAATGATTGCATAAGTATTCACCCCTTCAAGTCAGTATTTAGTAGATGTACCTTAGACAGCAATTACAGCCTTGAGTCTTCTCTGTGGATAGGTCACTATCAGCGTTGCACATCTGGACCCTGCAATTTTTCCCCATTCTTCTCTACAAAACTGCTCAGTCTCTGTCTGATTGCATAGGGATCATGAGTGAACAGCCCTTTTCAAGTCCAGCCACAAATTCTCAGTTGGTTTGAGGTCTGATATCTGTCTTAGCCACTCCAGGACATCAAATTTGTTGTTTTTAAGCCATTTCTATGTAGCTCGGCTTCATGCTTGGGGGTATTGTCTTACTGGAAAGGAAATCTTCTCCTAAGATGCAGTTCTCTTGCAGACTGCATCAAGTTATCATTCAGGATTTCCCTGTATTTTGCTGCATTCATTTTACCCTCTACCTTCACAAGCCTTCCAGGGCCTGCTGTAGTGAAGCATCCCCAAAGCGTGATGCAGCCACCACCATGCTTCACGGTAGGGATGGTGTGTTTCTGATGATGTGCAGTGTTTAGCTTACTCCAAACATAACATTTAGTTTGATGTCAAAAAAACTCAATTTTGGCTTCATTGGAACATAGAACTTATTTTCAACTGACTTCAGTGTTCTCCACATGCCTTCTGACAAACTCTAGCTGAGATTTCATGTGAGTTGTTTTCAAAAGTGGTATTCTCTTTGCCACTCTCCCATAAAGCTGTGACTGGTGAAGCACCTGGGCAACAGTTGTATGCACAGTCTCTTCCAGTGGGTGTTGTGGATAGTCCAGAGGGCTGTCAGAGGTTATGGCGGGACATCGCTAGGATGCAGAACTGGGCTGAGAAGTGGCAGATGGACTTCAACCCAGATAAGTGTGACGTGGTTCATTTTGGTAGGTCAAATTTGAAGACAGCATATAATATTAATGGTAAGACTCTTGGCAGAGTGCAGGATCTGAGAGATCTTGGGGTCCGCATTGATAGGACACTCGAAGCTGCTGCACGGGTTGACAGTGTTGTGTCATGGTCCGAATTGGGTTCCCTTTAAATTTACATTGTTTGTGTTATGATCCAGACCGTTGACTCCTCGTTTTCCTTTAATTCCCTGTTTTCCCGTGTCCCTCAAGCTTGGTGATTAAAGGCAATTTACTCTCGACTGAACCGGCAGTTTATAAGTCTCCGGCTTCAGCCATTCGAAGTGAGAGCATTATGGAGTGTTAAAGAAGTCACCGAAGCTAATGAGAGCCAAAGTCATCTTGCTGGAGCCAACTAAGTTTCTTGCTGGAGCAAGCCAAGTCTCCTCCCAAAGCAAGTGCCAGCTAGTCGGCTTCCCTTGCCAGAGCGGGTCCGGCAAGGTTAACCTGCCGGGGTGAGTCGGGAGCTCACCGTTGCTTGGAGCAAACTTCTGCCCAGTTATAGTACCATCTATCATTGTGTGGTCTCCGTATCCGTGTCCTGTGTTTAAAAGAGGTTCCAGCCCTATACCCTAGAAGGGTCTTGACCCTGTGTCAAGAAGAGTCCTGACTCTGTCCTGTGTCTAAGGAGGATTCCCGGCTCAGTGTTTTATGTCCTGTGTCTGAGTCTGTCCCGTGAATAAGAAGAATCCTGACTCCATCCTGTGTCTAAGGAGGAGTCCCGGCTAAGTGTTCTACGTCTTGTGTTCAAGTATCAAGTCCTGGCTCTGCTGTTCAAGTATCAAGTCCTGGCTCCGAAGTTCCAGTATCAAGTCCAGGCTCTGGTGTTCCAGTATCAAGTCCTGGCTCTGGTGTTCCAGTATCAAGTCCAGGCTCGACTGTTCAAGTATCAAGTCCAGGCTCCGAAGTTCCAGTATCAAGTCCAGGCTCTGGTGTTCCAGTATCAAGTCCTGGCTCTGGTGTTCAAGTATCAAGTCCAGGCTCTGGTGTTCAAGTATCAAGTCCAGGCTCCGAGGTCCGTGTTCCGAGTCCAGGCTCTGAGGTTCGTGCTCCGAGTCCTGGCTCTGATCCCCGAGCTCCAAGTCCTAGCCCAGACCCTGAGTCCTGGCCCAGTCCAGGGCCTAAGCCCTTGTCCATTACGCCTATTCCCGTTTCCACTTGGCTCTCCTTGATTTCTCTCCATTCTATCCTTGCATCACAGCTCTCCTTGTAACTAGTAATAAACTCTATTTAGTTAACCCCACAAAACAGTGTTTTGTGTCCTGCATTTGGGTCCTCCCCCAGCACCCTTGCCCCCACATTGTGACATGTTGTTAAGAAGGTGTATGGTGTATTGGTTTTCATCAACCATAAAATTGAATCCAAGAGCCGTGAGGTAATGTTACAGCTATATAAGACCCTGGTCAGACCCTACTTGGAGTACTGTGTTCAGTTCTGGTTCACTCACTGTAGGAAGGATGTGGATATTATAGAGAGAGTGCAGAGGAGATTTACAAAGATGTAGCCTGGATTGGAGGCTGTACCTTATGAGAACAGGTTGAGTGATCTTGGCTTTTTCTCTTTGGAGCGACGGAGAATGAGACGTGACCTGATAGAGGTTTGTAAGATGATGAGGGGTATTGATTGTGTGGATAGCCAGAGGCTTTTTCCCAGGGCTGAAATGGCTAACACGAGGGGGCATAGTTTTATGGTGCTTGGAAATAGGTACCGAGGGTTTGTCAGGTTTCTCTGTTTTTCACAGAGTGATGGGTGCATGCAATGCACCGCTGGTAGTGGTGGTGGAAGCAGATACAACAGGGACTTTTCAGAGCCTCTAACATGGAGCTTAGAAAAATTGAGGGTTATGCGCTAGGGAAATTCTAGGCAGTTTCTAGAGTAGGTTACATGGTCAGCACAACGTTGTGGGCCGAAAGGTCTGTAATGTGCTGTAAATTTCTATGTTCTAGTTCCAGATCACTTTGTAGAGATCTGTTTTCACTTTGACACAAAAGAGTCTTTTTCTGTTGATAGTGTCAAAAAAGGCAAAATTAAATTCACTGTGATTTAGTGTTGTAAAACAATAGAATGTAAATGCTTCCAAGAGGGGAGAATACTTTTTATGGGCACTGTATGGTGTGGTCCCAGGATTGATCCTTGGATATGATAACACGAAGGAATTTAATGTTACTGACTCTCTCTATCCCCGATCCCCTAATGACGACTGACTCATGGACCTCCATTTTCTTCCTCCTATAGTCAATAATCAACTCTTTGGTTTTGCTGATGTTGAGTGAGTGTTTGCTGTTGTGGCATTAGGCAACCAGATTTTCAATCGCCCTCCTATATGTTGATTCTTCACCACCTTTGATTTGGCCAACGACAGAGGTGTTGTCAGCAAATACAGCACTGGTGATGTACTTAGCCTCACAGTCAGAGGCGTAAAGTGAACAGAGCCAAAGGCTAAGCACATAGCCTTGTGCTGCACCTGTGCTAATGATAATTGTGGAAGGGATGTTGCCAATCTATCCCGACTGCAGTCAACAACAGAAGAAGCACAGAATTCTGTTGTACAGGGAGGTTTTTGAAGCCTAGGACTTAGTGATTAGTTTTAAGAGGAAGACTGTTTAATCCTGAGCTGTTTGCAATGCAGAGAATCCTGATGTTTGTACCTTCACTGTCCAGATATTCCAGAGTTGAGTGAAGAACCACTGAAATGGCATCTGCCATTGGATTGTTATGACCGTAGGCAAATTGGAGAAGATCCAAGACATTTCTCAGGCAGGATTAGATATCTGATTTATGTGGTTAGATCTTACATAAATCGTAGACTATTCACAGCATGATATATTGTAGGCAGACAGTTTAGAGATATCTTTTATTATACACAAGGTGATTTGGGAACTGGGAATTGAATGAGACAGCACAATAGACACACAAGAACCGAACTGGTCTCAAAGGAAGGTTATGCCAACTGGATTTCACACTGAAATTCATAACACAAGATGAGGCTCAAATTATTGCAGGTACATCACTCACACCAGGTCTTGGAATTGTTATCTTAAAGAAAGATTAGTATTCTTCAAATAATAGTGGATACTGCACTTTACTGTTTTTTGACCAATTCATTACCACTTTTCTTCTCAATAAACTGTATACTTTTCTTCTGCATCTTTGGTTTTGTTTCAGATTTTAACATTTTCTTCTTATTTATTTTCCAATACTTTTTGGGTTTGTTCAATATGACTGTGATTGCTAATTAATCCTTTATCGTCTGCCGGATGATGCTGAGGATGTTCTACGAGTCTGTGGTGGCCAGTGCTATCATGTTTGCTGTTGTGTGCTGGGGCAGCAGGCTGAGGGTAGCAGACACCAACAGAATCAACAAACTCATTCGTAAGGCCAGTGATGTTGTGGGGGTGGAACTGGACTCTCTGACGGTGGTGTCTGAAAAGAGGATGCTGTCCAAGTTGCATGCCATATTAGACAATGTCTCCCATCCACTCCATAACGTACTGGTTAGGCACAGGAGTACGTTCAGCCAGAGACTCATTCCACCAAGATGCAACATGGAGCGTCATAGGAAGTCATTCCTGCCTGTGGCCATCAAACTTTGCAACTCCTCCCTCAGAGTGTCAGACACCCTGAGCCAATAGGCTGGTCCTGGACTTATTTCCACTTGAAATAATTTACTTATTATTATTTAATTATTTATGGTTTTATATTGCTATATTTCTACACTATTCTTGGTTGGTGCGACCGTAACGAAACCCAGTTTCCCTCAGGATCAATAAAGTATGTCTGTCTGTCTGTCTGTAATCTTGCAACCAGCAGTTCCTTGACTGACAAACACATACAACATGTAATCAAGCTCTTGAACTAGCATGCGGGAACTCTAATCTAACCCAGGCACAGAACACCATGGACCAGGTCTCTAGCTGTGTTTTTTTTTGCACTAATATCTAGTTTTGCGCACCTTTTAAATTCACTGGCTGCTATGTATTGTCTGATCCTATACACCTGTGATGCTGCTGCAAGGAAATTCTTCACGTTACTTGTATTTTACCATTCTTGTGCATATGACAATAAACTCAATATGCATTGAAGTAGATCCAAGCACACAGGTGCATAGAAACCTCCCTTGTGAGACTTCTATTGTGTTGGACAATATACAAATGGAAGATATATATATGAGGAAGTAATAATATCAGAGCAACATCTAAGATAATCAACCTATATTCAGTCTAAACGCTGAGTTGCACTCTTAGGATTGTGCCAGCACACACTGATGTGACTGAGATGGTACCACCATCACATCTGCTTCACAAGGAAGGCCAATAAGGAGAAATTTTACCTACATCAACATCTAGATGAGGAGACTACATCCCTTAAGGATATTAAGATTAATAGAACAGAAAACTTCCTACCTATCCACCTATTTATTAGGTGCCTAACATTACTCTTCTAAAGGAGTGACAGTTTGAACAACTTCTGATTGGAAAAGAAGCAGCAGGTTCTAGTGTAGAATATTGTTCCTTCCAGCAAAGTGGAAATATCATATGGACTGTTTATGTTTTATGACTTTATGATAATGAAAATTATCAATGAATCAGAAACATTTATTATCACTGACATACTGAATGCTATGAAATTTGTTACTTTGCAACAGCTGTACTGTGCAAAGGCATAAAAATCTATAAATTACAAAAATAAAGTGCAAAAGGAAGGAATAACAAAGCAGCGTTCATGGATTCATGGAGAGTTCAGAAATCTTGTGTCAGAGGGGAAGAAGCTGTTCCTAAATCATTGAGTATGGGTCTTGATATATGGGGGCATGCTACATTGCATACTCTGATATACAATAGTTCAGTGGAATGCATGAGCAGTGCTGTGCTACATTGTCAGAGGAATTGTTTTTTAGGTAAGGTGTTAAGCCTGATCCATGTCTGTTTGCTCAGGGTTGCAGAAATGAATCAATTGTATTATTTTAACTAAAGTGGGGGAATCTTCTGATCCAATGTCCACCTATATTCCTTCAGTTAATACCACTTCCAGCAAACATCTAGTTATTCATTCACCTTCTACCTCTACCTGCCATCAGGTAAAAAGGCACACGAGCCTCAAGACTCGCACCACTAGTTCAAGAACAGTTACTACCCTACAACCATCAGGCTCTTGAACAAAGGGATAAATCAATATGTGGACAGTCCAGTGAGGGGATGGGGGGCACACTAGACCTGATGTTGAGTAATGAGCCTGGCCAGGTGACTGACGTTTCTGTGGGTGAGCAGTTAGTGAACAGTGATGACAACACTTCAACTTTCAGGATAGCTATAGATAAGGATAGGTATGGTCCTCACGGGAAAGTTCTGAAATTGGAGTAGGGCAAATTATGAGGGCATTAGACAGGAACTAAGAAACTTTAATTTGGAACACCTTTTCTCTGGTAAGTCCACTTCAGACACATGGAGGGCGGGGTTAAAGATAAATTGCATGGAGTACAGGAAAGGTATGTTCCTGTTAGAAGGAAGGACAGGGATGGAAAAATAAGAGAACCTTGGATGTCCAGAGAGATGATGAATTTAGTCAAGAAGGAAAAGGAAAGATATGTAAAACTTTGGAAGTCAGGGCCAGATGAAGCACAGGAGAGGTATAACAAAGTAGAAATAAACTCAAGATGGGAATTAGGAAAGCCAGGAAGCAGCATGAAAAGTCCTTGGCTAGTAGGATCAAGGCTGATGCCTTGGCATTCTATACATACGTCTAGAGTAAGAGGATAAGTAGGAAAAAGGTGGATACACTCGGGGATAAAGGGAGGAACATTTGCTTGGATGCAGAGAATGTAAGTCAGGTACCTTACGGGTACTTTGCTTCTGTATTTACCAAGAAAAAGAATATGGAGAAACAGGAGATCACGGTAAGTGTATAAATATATTAAGCCATTTATAGAGATCAAGGAGGAGGAAATGTTGGACTCCTATTGAGTATTAAGATGGTAAGTCCCCAGGTTATTAAAGGAGTCCTAATTAGGGAGAGCCAGCATTGCCTTGTGTGGGGCTGGTTGTACCTTACCAACTTGATTGAATTTTTTGACAAGGTGATGAGAGAGATTGATGAAGGTAGGGCAGTGGATGTTGTCTATGTGGATCTTAGTAAGGCATTTAATCAAGTCCCTCTTCAGAGGCTAATCCAGAAGATGTAGATGCATGGATCTGAAGTGAATTGGCTGCTTGGATTAAGAACTAGCTTGTGCATAGAAACCAGAGGGTAGTGGTTGAAGGGACTTATTGGAACTGAAGGTCTGTAATTAGTGCCATTCTGCAGGGATCTGGGCTGGGACCTCTACTGTTTATAATGTATATAAATGACCTGCATAAAAATGTAGGTGGGTAAGTTAGTAAATTTGCAGATGATACCAAGATTGGTGGAGCTGTGGATAGTGTAGTAGACTGGCAAAGAATACAGCATGATATAGATCAGTTGCAGATATGGGCTGAGAAGTGGCAGATGGAGTTCCCAGATAAATGTGAAGTGTTGCAAATGCAAGGATCGGTACACAATTAAGAGTAAGGTCCTTAACAGTGTTGCTGAGCAGAGAGATCTTGGGATCAAAGTTCATAGCTCCTTGAAAGAGGCTACTCAGGCCGATAAGGTGGAATGCTTGCTTTTATTTGTCAAGGCATTGAGTTCAAAAGTCAGGAAGTTATGTTGTAACTTTATAAAACATTGGTTAGGCCATATCTGGAGTATTGCAGATACATTCTGATTGCCCCACTATAGGAATGATATTGAGGGTTTGGAGGGGATCAGAAAAGGTTCACTAGGATCCTGCCTGGTTTAGAGGGTTTGTGCTATCGCGAGAGGCTGCATAAACTTGGGTTAACACAAAGTACACTGCAGATGCTATGGTCAGATCAAGACGTACAAACAAGCTGGATGAACTCAGCAGGTCGGGCAGCATCCGTTGAAAGGAGCAGTCAACATTTTGGGCCTGAAGCGTTCATCCAGCTTGTTTGTACTTCTTGATAAACTTGGGTTGTTTTCTCTGGAGCACTGGAGGCTGAAGGGAGATCTGATAGAAGTTTACAAGGTTAAGAGAGGCATAGATAGAGTGGACAGAGAGAATCTGTTCCCCAGGGTTGAAATGTCTATTACCAGAGGGCATGTATTCATGCATTGGAGGAGAGAAGCGGTAGGTTTAAGGGGGATGTGAGGGGTCAGTTTTTTACTCAGAGTCATGGATGCCTGGTATGGTGGGAAAGACAAATATGTTAGAGGTTTTTAAGAGATGTTTGGATAGGCACATGGATGTAAGATAGAGGGTAATGGACATGGTGTAGATAGGAGGGACTAGTGTTTTTAGTTGGTTCAGCATAACATTGTGGGCCAAACGACCTGTTCCTTTACTCTACTCCTCTATGTTCGAACTACACTCACATGCCCCATCATTGAAATGTTCCAACAACCGATGACATCACTTTAAGGACACTTTATCTCATTTTCTTATCTTCTCCTCATTTATTTATCTTCACATATGCATAGTTTGTTGCCTTCTGCACTTTAGTTGATCTTTCATTGATCCTGATATAGTTACTATTCTGTAGATTTGCCAGGTATGCGCACAGGAAAATGAATCTCAGGGTTGTATATGGTGACATATATGTACTTTCATAATAACATTTACTTTGAACTTTCAACAATTAATGGTGCTGAGATTGAGGAGGACAGTGCAGGCAGCACAATGATGTTGTGGTAGATGAGTAGTGCAGTGACAGAAAGAATTTAAGCTTGATAAATGTGATTTACAAATTTTGGAATGACATTTATAATAAATAACAAGGTCAGATGGCAAAGTGAGGAACAGAGGGACCGTGATATGTATCAAGATTTTTCATTAAATATCCCGGAAGGTGGCGGTACAGTAGATATACTAGTGAAGTAAACATAGGAAATGCTTGCTTTTATTAGCTGGGGAATGGAATATAAGAACAAATGATTGAGTATATTGAGGCCAAATAATTGGGTGCATTTAAAATGGAGGTTGATATGTTCTTGGTTAGTAAGGGTGTCAAAGTTATGGGGAGAAGGCAGGATAGGGAAAACACCTGACCCTTGATCAAATGACTGTGCAGATTCAATGGGCTGAATAGCCTAATTCTGTTCCTATGCTTTTCAGTCTAACATTAGTATAGCCACAGCTGGAGTACTCTGTACAGTTCTGATCACTGCATTATGGGAAGTATGTGATTGCACTGAAGATAGTAGAGGTGGGATTTATTGGGGTATTACCTGGGATTGAGTGTTTCAGTTACAAAGGAAGGCTGCATAGTCTGTGTTTTCTTTCCTAGGAGCAGAGAAGTGCTGAAGGTTGAACCTGATAGAGGTATACTAAATTCTGTTGACAAAAGGAAACTGTCCTCCACAGTGCATAATACTAGAGGGCACACAGTTAGGGTTGGGATAATAGGTTTAGAAGGGATTTGAGGAGGAAGGTTTTCACATAATGAGTGGCAGAAATTTGAAAAGCCTATGTATGTCAGACTTCTGAATGCAATAGTATTGTGGGAGCCCCACTGTACTGTATATAGCAGGTTGTTCCTAACCCAGGGAAGGCCTATATGAATAAAAAATACCTGTGCTATCACAGGATCTTGTTTTAAAAGAGGTCTTCTTCTAAACCAAAACTGAGAGGAGATACAATTAAAACAATCCATGGAATTGTGAGCAAATCCAAGTATTTATATCCTTTCTTAGATATGAAGATAAGTATAGCCTGCAGGAGCATGTACTACATGAGTCATCATCATACCAGCAAAACCACCTTGTAATTGGATAGGTACATCCAACGTCCTTGCTACACCAATGCTGTATTGGTACGCTAAAATTTTTGAGAGTGAATTCTGATGACCATTTTCTCTTTGGCTATTATGCATTTGACAGAAATATATAGCAGTGAAAAAGCATTATTTTTCAGCAGGTGAACAAGGAGTATTTTGCTGAACATTTAACATGCAATAAATTGTAATGTAGAATTTTAATGTTAAAGTAACAAAATTTGAAATGGCAATGTTATGCATTTAAATGTACATCCCTGATCAGAGAGACATTAGTTAAATACAGCTGTAATCAATGATGGAACTGGTTGTTTTTAAAATGATTGCACCTTTGCTGTTTATGGACACTTCCCACAGTGATAATAACAGACATGTTTTTCCATCAGGAAAAAAAAGCATATAGATTTGCAGAGTAAGTAAGTTTGGGTATTTTGTGTAGATATAATGTTCGGAGTGTTTTGGAGGTAGAGGACAAGGGGCAGGTGGATTTAGCACAATGATGGACACAACTATTAACTGAGAATACTCTCTACAATATAGAAAGGAACAAAAACAAATGGAGGGTTATGGGCTGAGTATGGGCCAGTGGGACTAGGTGAGAGTAAGCATTCAGCATGGACTAGAAGGGCCGAGATGGCCTGTTTCCGCGCTGTAATTGTTATATGGTTATATGGTCAAAACAGTCCTTGCTCACTGATTGTGGCGAGAGACACGACCATTGGTGGCTGCTACTACAAACACTAAGTGCAGGGTCTGGATCTCATTAGCCGGTTCTGATTTCTTGTTTAACGTGATTCTGGTTTTCACCACTTTATTAAAGTTAGCTGCCAATTTCACAGACACGAAATATTTAGAGGACCTTTCCTTGACCATAACCCTGGCTCCAGGCTCTGCATAGCAATCCACAATCTTACTTGGGGCCAAATCAGAAAAGAAAATTGTGAACATGATTTATTTCTACCACATAAACACAAATTAGGGATTTGCTGTTTGCAGGTGATACTTTCCAAAGAAACCTTATTTATATGAAATCTTAAAACCAATGTGTGTGAAAAATATAATGGCAAATTGCTCAAGCTCAAATGCTGTTTCTTTCAGTCTCTACTCCTCTATTACATTACAATGTTCCTCATTCTTTCTTTGTGGTTTTATGTTATTTGATTGCACTTTGATTTTACTGTATTATGGCTGAAATAATTTGCTTCCTAAGTTTAAAGTTGTGTAATATTCATAGTCAGTAGAGTTGGTGAAATCTTGTTTGGAGCATAATGACTGACACTAAAGCAATAAAACAGAAAAACTCATTTCTAAGCAATTCAATATAATGGAGCTTTTGTAAATTTGTATACAATGTCCCTCATTACGTGTTACCTGGTAACTCTGAAAAAATGCACCATAGCCACAAAATGAATAATAGGAATTGCTGCCAGAATGATGCATTTGGGAAAGAACAACAAAGCAAATATTTAATGATTGCATGGTATTGAGTGGTGTGGAAGAACAGATGGACTCTGAAATATAGATTCACAGATCCTGAAAGGTAGCAGGTCAAATCAATAAGGTGGTGAAAAGGGCATTCCATATGCCTTTCTTTATTAGACAAAGAACATGAACAGGAAAGCAGGGAAATTATGCTTGAACCAGTTTATTTACAACTTGAATATTGTATGTAGCTCAGGACACGACATTACTGGAAAGTGAGATTGTACTGGAGAGTTTGCACGGGGGATTACAAAAATAGGGACAGAGCTTGTAAAATTGTAGGTATGTAGCACTTTCCTGAGCTCATTGATCTTCAAAACCTGCCTGTAATTGAGAATAATTATTGACAGGGCGCAAGCCCATTATAGACTCCATTACTCGTTGATCTCACCGATTAAAACATTGAGGAAGATTGAAAGCTTTGAAATGAGTGCAGAAGGCGAGTGGATATTTGGCACTGTATACCAGCCTCTCACTCACTGCTGCCAGAGGAAGGTGTCTGCGTTGACAGTCTCTCTCTTCCTCTCACTTGCTCCTCCTGAGGGAAGGCAACTGCGTTTGAATAGGTTCTCTCTCTTCACTGCTGTTGAAGTTCAGGATCCGCCATTTGTGGATTGGGCTGCAGTTTGATTGGACTCTCTTGATTTTGTGTTTTTATATTCTGTGGTGTTGCTAGTTCTTTCTTGTTGCCGTTTGCGCAATTTGTTTTTTTTTTGTGTGTAGGGGGTTGATGTTCTTGTTACCATCTGTTTTTTATACAGGGGAGGTGGTTGATGCTTTTCCTTGAATGGGTTCATTGGTTTTGTTTCACAGCTGTCTGTGCAGGGGACAAACCTCAGGGTTGTATACATGTTTTGATAATAAACGCACTTTGAGCTACCTGGAGGCTAAATTTCTGTTCATGTAGAGCTAACTGCCATGAGCTTACAACTTCATTATGACAAAGGCATATTTTCCTGTTCAGCGGCCTTAGAACAACTGATTAGTTTCAGTAACATTTGGTCTCCGCTGCGACTTTCTGTTGCCAGTTCTGCTTTCTGCACAGAGGGCCGACGTTCCTGCTTGCAGTCCAGGGTTTAGATTTACACGCTGTAGCTAAACGCTTTTTCACCTTGCAGGTGGAACTATACTAAATGAGTAAACTTATGACTGTATCTCATCACTGCATCAGTGACAGCTTTTCCAAACTGCCTATTAGACCAAGCACGCTCACCTCACTTCACTCAGAGCTCCTCCCTGTATGCAGCATTACCACAATGGCACACCCTCCTAGAATATCCTTTTGCTGGCTGACCCAACCACTGAAAGGGGTCAGCTGGTTTGGTATTCACTCCCATCTAGGCCGGAGCAACTGTCTTCTGATACTACTCATATCTTCTCCTCTTTCATTTGACTGCCCTGCCTGGACTTTCATTTCAAAGCTCAGGGTAAATTCATTATCAAAGTACATAAACGCTGTGACCATTTTATTAGATATCCTAATAAAGTGGCCACTGGGAGTATGTTGATGTGTACGTTCTGCTGCAGGGTGTTTTTTTACAAAACTATAGAAGTTTATTTACATATATACAAGGTACAGGCAGTCAATATTTATAAGACAGTAAGTATACTCAAATTAAAATATGTTTGCTACCGTCAATAAAACAGTCAGTACCCTGGAGGACCCACCACTCACAGAAGTCCCCCAGTGTGCTTCCTCTCCAAGGACAGCTGAGCAGGAACGTTTCTGCAGAAAACTCATGAATGGCCACCTTGGCCAGGCCCAGGACCAAGTTCACCAGGAGATCCTCCTCTCGCTCCGCCTCCTTCCGAACCATGTGGTAACATACATGTACTCTGATAGGCAACTTACTTTGAACTTAGCCCTCCGAATCCTTTCCAATACTTACCTAGCACAGATGTTAGACATTTACACTGGCACACCTCAGGGATGTGTGCTTAACCCACTGCTCTACTCTCTGTATACACATCACTGTGTGGCTAGGCTCAAATACCATCTCCAAATTTGCTGATGATACAACCATTGTTGGTAGAATCCCAGGTGGTGTCGAGAGGGCGTACAGGAGCGAGATATGACAACTAGTGGAATGGTGCCGCAGCAACAACCTGGCATTCAATGTCAGTAAGATGAAAGAGCTGATTGTGGACTTCAGGAAGGGTAAGATGAAGGAACACATACCAATCCTCATAGAGGGATCAGAAGTAGAGAGAGTGAGTAGCTTCAAGTTCCTGGGTGTCAAGATCTCTGAGGATCTAACCTGGTCCCAGTGTAGTTATACAGAAGGCTAGACAGTGGCTATACTTTATTAGGAGTTTGAAGAGATTTGGCATGTCAACAAATACGTTCAAAAACTTTTATAGTTGTACCGTGGAGAGCATTCTGACAGGCTGCATCACTGTCTGGTATGGAGGGACTACTGCACAGGACTGAAAGAAGCTGCAGAAGGTTGTAAATCTAATCAGCTCTACCTTGGGTACTAGCCTACAAAGTACCCAGGACTTATTTAGGGAGTGGTGTCTCAGAAAGACAGCATCCATTATTAAGGACCTCCAGCACCCAGGGCATACCCTGTAGGAGGTACAGAAGCCTGAAGACACACAGTCAGCGTTTCAGGAACAGCTTCTCCCCCTCCGCCATCTGATTCCTAAATGGACATTGAATCTTTTGACTCTGCCTCACTTTTTTTCAAATATACAGTATTTCTGTATTTGCACATTTTTAAAATCTATTCGATATACATAATTGATTTACTTGTTTATTTATTATTATTAGTATTTTTATTTTATTGATTAGTATTATTTTTCTCTGCTAGATTATGTATTGCATTGAACTGTTGCTGCTAAGTTAACAAATTTCACGTCACATGCCGGTGATAATAAACCTGATTCAGATTCTGAGTCCATACTTGCCAGGTTGCATTTTCCAGGAGCAAAAAGGTGGCCTCCATCATTAGAGACCCCCATCATCCAGGTCATGCGTTGTTTTTATTGCTACCATTACAAACGAGGTACAGAAGCCTCAAGGTGCATACTCAACAATTCAGGAACAGCTTCTTCCCCTCTGCCATCCGATTTCTGAATGGGCATGGAACCCATTGTTATGTTTTGTTTTTGATAATAGGCAAACCTTGCATGGGTTTAAATGCTAACATATTTGCTAGGAGACAGTCCTGGCTCCTCGCTCCACTCTTTTGCCTGCACTCCCAGTTCACCAACATTCACCTCCAGTTCCACATGAACCACCTACACTGCACACTGGGAACTGAAGTTTTTTATTATGTGCATATCTTCCCCCTTTAAAGTAAATAAACACAATACTATTCCCTTATAAACCTGCAAGAAACAATAATGCTTTCAAACACAGATATTTACATCAACATCAATTGTAACGAGCAAATGCAGTCCTTTATTCACTCTATAACCCTCAATCCATCTCTGAGGTGGTTTAAAGATCCTTTTTTGTCTGCTATATGTTTCCACAGGTGTAAAACTTATACAGGTCCACAATCCCTTATCCCAAATTCTGAAATCCAAAAAGCTCCGAAAACCGAAGTTTTTTTCGCCGACAGCTGATGTCACTCAGGTGTGACGTGGCAGCACTAGCAGAGGCCGCCAGATGTCAGTTGTGGTTCATTGCCCGTACTGGTTACACATGCATTTGCTGTTCGCTGATATTTTGTGTTCACTGTTGACTTTGTGTTTAGTTTCCCTGTGAAAATGTCAAAAAGAGCTGCAGATACCCCAATGGGTAACAATAGAAAAAGAGAAGGAAGCATCTATCATTATCAATAACCTAAAAAGTGGAGTTATTGCAGAAACTTGATCGTGGTGTGTCTGTGCACCATCTTACTGAAGAATATGGTGTTGGAACTACCACTGTATATGATTTAAAGAAACAGAAAGACAAGTTACTGAAGTTTTATAGTGACAGTGACATTCTACATTTATTCCAATAAGTCATTTACCATGTGTTTGATTTGGTTCGTTTGAAGCCGTATATTTTTATGTTTTATTGAATGTTTTTGTTGCAAATAAAATATTTTTCTTGTCACTATTCCCTAAACAATACAGTATAACAACTAGTTACATAGCATTTACATTGTATTAGGTATTATAAGCAATCTAGAGATGATTTAAGGTATACAGGAGGATGTGCGTAGGTCTGGAGCTCCGCCAGGTCCTAAAGTCCACCTGCACTGAGACAGGTTCAATAAGGGACTTGAGCATACGTGTTTGTTGGTATCTGTGGGGGATTCTTGAACCAATAAGGAGGGATTCTGAAATCTGAAAAATTCTGAATTCCAACATGCAACTGGCTCCAATGATTTCAGACAAGGGATTGTGGACCTGTATTTGAAGCATTAATATTTGTGTCTTTCTGAGAATTCTGAACAAGTTTATTCTTTACATTTGCCGGCCCCTTTGGTGTACTGACAGGTGATGTGTCACAGTTACGGGTTAGAGCTTCTGGTTGTAGATCCGCACAATTCCTCCTTAGAGGTGTTGCTCGCTCCATCTGGATCTGGTAGGAGTGTGGAACAACTTCCTCTTGCACATATCCTTGCATGGACCATGTGCCAGAATCATGACCTTGGACTCTCAGTTGATCTCCAGGCTTCAGGACTAGTAGGCTTTTCACAGGCTTGTCATGATACTGTTTCTGTCTCTCCTTCCCTTTTACTTTAGCCAGTTTGACCTTGTGTGCTCATTAGATGTTAACTGGTTTTGGTGCATTGGAAAGTTACTGTGTATGCATTGACCCATCAGCATTTGGGCTGGTGTAAGGCCATTCTGAAGTAGTGCACATCTGTAAATCATCAGACTTTTGTGGAAATCCTCTTGGGAGGTGCAAAGTCAAGATAGCACTAAAAGGCGACTCCTTTGCTTGCATCTTCAGAAACAGCTCTACTTCTATCTTTAATATCTCTTTTTTCCCTTTTCAAGGTTATTTTGAAGACCCTGGCCTGCAGTTACATGCTGACTTCGGTCCTTTGCAGAAATGGGACCTGCTCTCAGGGTCTCAAGACTGGCCACTTTTTAATATGCAAAGGACGCGGCCTGGAAGACTCGCGTGCCTTTAGGGTGCCAGATTTTGATGGCTCTGGAGATGGGCTAATTCTAGACTGGTGCCCCTGACTGAGATGTCGCGGGAGAACATGAAACATCAGGAGCTGGGTGTCCAGAGCCCTGAGCCTTTCTGGTGCTGATTCTCTGGATGCAGAGCTTGGAAAAAGTGATGCAACATCAGCAAATTGTTTGTTATGTCGTCCCCCCCCCCTCGCTGTGAAATGGGGCCACCACTTTTACCCTTATTAGGGGGAGAGAGAGCCTTTGGTATGTTGAATACCGGGTGAATGAGTACTCTTTGGAGTACTGTGAGTCTGTCTTTATTGATGCTTTGCTGCACACTTGACTGCTCAGTGGGGGGGCGCTGATGCTTTTTTTTCTGGTGGGGAGGGCCATTTGTTCCTTTGCTGCTGCTTAGGCATGGGGGTGTGGCTTTGTGGTCCCAACATTTAACAATCATTCATTCTTTGGGGCACTCCTCTGTTTTCATGGATGTTTGTGAAGAACAAGAATTTCAGGATATATGTTGTGTACATTTCTCTGACATTAAATGTACCTATTCAACCTATCTCTTTCTCTATCTCTGCATTGTTGGCTTCCACCCTTGTTAAAGCTCTTGATAGATAGGCCACTGGATGCCTTGTCATCAAGCTACTGCAGTGGTACTGCTCCAAGATCATCCCAGTTTGCATCAGCTGATATCCTAGTGCACCTTTCTGGATCATAAAACTTCAGCACAGGCACTTCAGTTAGAACTTCTTTCAGCCTCTGGAAACAACACTCTTCTTGCTTGTGAGACCAAATCCACTCGTTACGCTGCTCAGGGAGTGGCCTTTGTGGTGCTGGCACAGTACAGTCGAGAGATGAACTTAGCTAGTTAAGTCACCATCCCCAAGAAACGTCTCACCTCCTCCTTGTTTTGGGATCTCTCCATGTTCTCAATGGCTGATGTCTTTCTTGGGTCAGGCTTCACCTCCCCTTCTGATATGACATCTATAAAAGTCAGTCTCTTAATATCAAACTCACATTTCTCTTCAAATTGACATTCTGTGTCATGACTAGCACCTGTCTCAGTCGTGCATCATGTTCTTCCTTGGTGGACTCCCAGAAGATGATGACATCCATCATGATCTTGACACCAGTTATGCCCTCAAAGATCATGTGGATGGTTTTATGGTAGACTTCTGGTGTGGACCAAATCCCATACGGTAAATAAAGAAGATATATCTTCCCCCTGGTGTATTAAAAGTATGCAGTCTTGAACCTGCCTCATCAAGTTTCATCTGCCAAAACCTAGATGGCGTGTCAAATTTGCTAAACCTTTTGGCACCTGCAAACTGGGACGAGATCTCCTCCTGTGTTGCCAATTTAAAGTGTTATTTCTTGATGGCTTTATTGAGATCTCTAGGGTCTAGACATCTCCGCAATATTATATTTTTATTTTGTACAGTGACCAGCGAGCTCACCGAATCTGTTGGTTCTTCAACTTTCTGTCTGACATTTATCAATTCCATTTGTGCTAGTTCTTGTTTAAGTTTGTCTCTAAGTGCAAGCAGAACTTTCCTGCATGCACGGACAACAGGATCTATTGGCTCATCTGCATGGATTTTGTGTATACCAGGTAAGCATCCAAGCCCCTCAGAGATATTTGTGCCCTCTTCCATGAGTGAAGTGTAGTTACCTTTGGTCTGTGAACCCATTACAAAAACTGTTTTTCAACAGGCTGAGCTTTTAACATGCACTCAGACCTAATATTGGATGTACTCTCTTTACTACAACCAGTAGCTGTGCTTTTAGGAGCTGCCCCTTTGTGCGTCAAGGTCACTATACAGCGACCTTTTACTGGAACGTTCTCTCCAGTATAGACTGTCACTTAACTTCACTAGGGTAAATCTTGCTCTTTACTTTGAGAGTCTTGTAATCATCCACAGATCCACGGATAATGGACTTACCTGGGCTCTGGCATCAAGCTTGAATGGAATTACTGTCTCATTCAGTCACTAGAATAATGCATTCTGTTTTACCAATGCCAGCAGCCTGCAAATAATCTACAAAAAACTTCCTCAATTTCCTCATCAACTGTGTGCATCTTTCTTTTGGTAGCCCCTGTTTTGCAGTACTTTGCAAAATGATTCCTCTTCCCACAATTAGTGCAGGACACATCTTTGGGATGTCCCTACCTCCACATTTGCAGTATTTGCTGTTAGAGCCTACATCTTTGCTACCCTGTTGCCTCGGGAAACGCCTTGTGCTCCACCCCCCTGTTCTCACAGCATGCACTGTTGTCTCTGCTCTGTGCAGCTCCTTAGCTTGTGCTTACGTGGTCTCTGCTGCCCTGCACATATTCAGAGCTTTTCTAGTGTCACATACTTGCCACAGAGCAAGCTTTCTCTGAGCCAGTTATCTGGGATTCTACAAACTATTTTGTCTCTGTTTCATGAGCCTCCCAAATCTCCAAACTGATAGGACTTAATCAGTGTATGAATTTCAGCTCAGTTTTGGTCAAAGCTGACGGCCTTGTTTCTCTGTTCACTGGATAATAATTTAATAATAATCTTTCAATCATGATGTTTTTACTTGGGACAAAATACTCCTCAAATTCTGTCATCAGAGTGTCCAATTTGAAGTCTGTCTCATCAATTTGAAAGCTGTTATAGATGTCTAAATCATCTTCACTAATTATGTGTAGAGAGATAGATGCTTTCAACTTTTCCTCTGTCCCAACTGCTCTGCTCACTGCTTTGTATATATTGAATCGCTGTTTGAAGTGTTTCCAGTTATCAGCTGGTAAACTGCACAGATGCAGGTGGATTTAGGTTATCCTTCCCCATCAATCACCCTCAGAACCCTACACCACCATTCCAGCTGAGACAGAACTTCACATGTGAATCCACCCGCATCATTTATGGCATCCAGTGCGCCTGGTCCCAGCCTTCCCTACCCAGTGCAGGTTAGGGAATCACTTCATCGAGCACCTTTGGTCCATCTTCCACAACAGCCAGCGAATCCCCCAAAGGCATAACAGATCATTAGGTCACAGGTATGTGTTTCAACGATGCTTTAGTGAAGGAGGTGACCACTTAACACCTACCCCAACTCACCCTGAACATTTCAGTCAGCACTAATTAACATCTATTGTCTTCCCTGTATTGTTTCAGTGGTACAGAATCAGAATAGTCTATGTCCAATGATTTGTTTCAATAGTCTTAATGTATCGGGTAAAGTTAAATTGTGAATACAGTCGGCCCTCCTTATCCGCGGATTCAACCAACTGCGGATTTGGAAAACCCAGAAGTTCTCTCTCCAGCACTCGTTTGATCATGTACAGACAATTTTTTCTTGTCATTATTCCCTAAACAATACAGTATAACATCTACTTACATAGCATTTACATTGTATTAGGTGTTTTAAGTAATCTAGAAATGACAGTCCCCGGATTATGCATGAGTTCCATTCCTGAGTTCGTCTTTAAGTCGGATTTGAAGTCGGAACAGATACATCCCGTATTATTTAGCGTCAGTCAGTCAAACGTTTTTCTTAGTATTTGGTACATATTTTACCTTTCTATGCATATAAAACACTTAAGAAAGATACGTATTTCAATAACTAAACCACTGCGTTGCTTAGTAATAATTATAGCTTTCATCGGGGCAGGGTCTTTCACATGCTCCATTAAAATTGTTCCAATTGTTGACCGACTGTAGCCTAACGCTTTTCCAATGACCGATGACGTTTCACCTCTTTCCGATCGCTTTATTACTTCCACCTTATTTTCAATCGTGATTGTGATTATTTTCGTGAACAGAAACACTGCGGATTCAGAGCTGCACCGCCGGGTCCTAATGTCCACCACACTGAACCAGGTTAAATAAGGGACTTGAGCATCCGCATTTCTTGGTATCCGCGGGGGGTCTCGGAACCAATCCCCTGCGGATAAGGAGGGCCGACTAGTTTTTATTACCTGAAGTCTGTCCTCATTTTAGTTAATATCTGCAGTCTGAAATTTCATAAGGAAGTAGGTACAGAGGAGATGTCAGGGGTAAGTTTTTTACGCAGAGAGTGGTGAGTGTGTGGAATCGGGTGCTGGTGACTGTGGTGCAGGCGGGTACAATAGGGTCTTTTAAGAGACTCCTGGACAGGTACATGGAGCTCAGAAATATAGAGGGCTATGGCTAACCCTAGGTAATTTCTGAGGTAAGAACATGTTTGTCACAGCTTTGTGGGCCGAAGAGCCTGTATTGTGCTGTAGGTTTTCTATGTTTCTAACTCCAGAAAAATCCCAAACAGCATCCTGGCCTTCAATGTTCAGGGCATTGAGTAGAAGTGTTGCATCATCTTGCAATTGTACATGTCATTGGTGAGACCGTACTTTGAGTCTTTTGTACAATTCTGGTAACCATGCTATAGAAGAATGGCATTAAACTGGAAAGGGTGCAGAAAAGGCTCATGGGAATGTTACCAGAACTGGAAGATTTGATAGGCTGGGACTTTGGCCTGGAACATAGGAAGCTGAGGGGTGATCTTATCGAGGTATATAAAATGATGATGCGTGATAGGAGGATGATCACTGCCCTTTTCCCAGAATAGGAGAGTCTAAAACTAGAGGATGTAGATTTAAGGTGAAAGGAAAAAGATTTAGAAACAACCTGAGGGGAGGTACTCTCACAAAAAAGATGGTGAGTATATGGAAGATGATGTCAGAGGAAGCTTTAGAGGAGGATAAAATTAAAATATTTAAAAGACAGGTACATGGATAGGAAGCTGGAATGTAGGCCAAACACAGATAAATGTGAGTATCTCTGAGATATTTTGGTCAGTATGGATTAGCTGGACCGTAGGGCTGTTTCTCTGAATTATACCTCCTTGTCTCTATAATATTTTGCTCTGATTCCCTTTTGTAAAATTTATTAAAACCACACATATCATTTTCACACAGCTGTCACTAGTCACTTCAGCAAGGCACCTCAAATTATGGTGTTAAAACAGCTTCATTACAAATATATAATTCTGATTCTGAAGTTGTAACTTCCTTCAATGTTCAAAGATGTCCAGTTATAGTGACTGCACAATTGATCCAGTAGGTCGGTGAGTGAGACATCTCTTGTCTTCTGTGGTGCCAGGGTGTATGCCAAGTAGTTTTCGGGTGCCAATGTTTGTGAGACTGTGCTTTCAGATTACTTCATTTTGTCAGGCACACTTATGTCCCTTCCTCAGTTTCACAACTGATCTATCCCTAAAGAACATATCCTTTCAACTACACTAAGAGCTGCCAACCCCCTGCTCTTTAATGTAAAAACACAATGTGAAGAACAAGACATTCTACGGATGCTAGAAATCTTCAGCAACACATGCAAAATGCTGGAGAAACTCAGCAGGTCAGGCAGAATCTATGGAGGGATATAAATAGTCAATGTTTTGGGCTAAGACCCTTCATCGGGACTTGGGAAAAAAAAGAGGGCAATAGCCCAAATAAAATAGTAGGGGGAGAGGAAGGAACACAAGCTGGCAAATGATACGTGAATTCAGGGATTTGGGTGGGGGAGGAGAATGAAAAGGAATGATGTGAGAAGCTAAGAGGTAATAGGTGGAAAAGACAAGGGGCTGAATAAAAAGGAATCTGATAGGAGAGGACAGTAACTATGGGACAAAGTGAGGGAGGTGATGGGTAAGCCATACGGATGGGGGAGGAGAAGGTGCACAGGCATGAGGGAAAACAAAGAGGAGGGAAGGAAAATAGTAGAGAGTGATTACCAGAAGTTAGATAAATCAATTAGTTAGTTGGAGACTAACAAGTTGCAATAAGAGGTGTTGCTCTTCCTATCTGCTATTGGCTTCATGAGGCTGAATCAGTGTGGATTTTGTAAAGGAAGGTCACATCAGATTAACATGACTGAATTTCTTTGAAGAAATAGAAGGGTAATGATGTTAGTTGATATGATTTGGTCCATTTAGATTTCAGCAAGGCTTTTGCTAAAGTGTCATATAACAGGCAGACTAAAGAAAGTAGAGGTACTTGGATACAAAGGAAAGTATCAAACTGGATCCAAAACACATTCCGTGACAAGAGGCACCAGGGAATCATGTTCAGGTGTTTTTAGTCTGCTCCCAGATGTCCAATAGAGCTCAGTATTAGCAGTATTATGAAATAATGATTTAGACCTAAATTACGAAATATAAAATGGTTGTTTACTGTGTAGCTCACAGTGAGGAGGAAAGCTTTAGACTGCAGCAGCGTATAGATGGTCAGGTCAGTTGGGCAGAAAAATGACAAATGGAATTTACTCCAGAAAAGTGTGAGGTAATGCCTTTGGGGATTACAATAAGGTAGGGGAATACACAATAAATGAGGTAATTCTGAGTGGTGTGGAAGCACATTTTAGTGTGTAAGTTCAGAGACGCTTAAAGGCAGCAGGCCTGTCAATATGATGGTTCAAGCAGCAGTTCAAGCTGATCTATAATCTGAGATAGACTACACCAGAAGGAATGTAATGCTACCATTGTAGACAATGCTCATAAGTTGAGTATTTTGGTTAGTTCTGTTTTCTACATTACTGGGAAGAAGTGGCTGCACTGGAGAAGGTGCAGCTAGGAGTGGAATGTTTCAGCTATGAGGAAAGGTTGGATAGGCTGGGGTTATTATCTTTGGAACAGAAGAAGCTGATGGAAGACTTAATAAATGTGCATAAAATAACAGATAGCCTAGATGTCAAAAATATAAAGAAATTATTTCTCTCAGCTGCGGGTCAAAATCCAGAAGACATAGATTTAAAGTAAATGGTAGAAGGATTGGAAGAAGATAAGATAACATGTTTTCATCCTGTGGGTTGTGGATCTGAAACACTGCCAGAAATGAAGGCAGAGATAAAAATGCTCACCACATTTAAAAAGTCTTTGTTTGTGGGGCACAAACCTAGTGAAGGAGGTGGGATTAGGATTTCTTTGGGCAGCCGGAACTGGAGACCAAATGGTTTCTGTAATGTGTTTGATATTTCAGAAGTATTTGATTAATATTTTAACTATATTGTTTGATTCAGCATTCTTTCTTTGTTTACATAGTTCATTACTGGTTATATATAAGAAGTAGGTGTATGGCATAGATCATTGCACACCACTTCATAAGTGCATGACTCGCTAAAGAAAAGAATTTAAGTAGACAAGTTATCCCAGGCTCCTGCGCTTTTCTTTCGAATAGCTTCTGGATTTACACAACAGTTACCTTCTGTGTTGTAAATATTTTATGATCGTCAGTCAGGGATAGTGGCAAAATTGTCTGTCATAATAGTCTTGACAATATTGAAGAATCCATATGCACAAATGATGCTGCAGGACCTCAGCAGGTCAGGCAGCAACTATGGAGGGCAATAAACAGCTGATGTTTCAGGCCAAGACCTTTCATTAGTTTTCAACGCGAAACATTGACTGTTTATTTCCCTCCATTGTTGCTGATTTCATCCAGAATTTTGTATGTGGTGTTCAAGATGTCCAGCATCCACAGAATCTCTTGTGCCTCTGTTTGTGAATCCATACACATTATGTTTTGGCTAATTGTTAGATCTTCAGAGCTCATTCCATCTACAATCTCTTTAGGTCATGTCTTTTTGTTGGACCTTGGCCTTCAGGTGATTCTAGAGCTGTTTATTTTTGATACCTGTTGAATTTCAATCCAAGGATGCCTTCTGAATTAGCTCCCGAATCTCCTAAAAATTCTCCTAATGTTTTCAGATTAAAAAGTCAAGGCAAATTCAGATCAACGTCAGAATAAACTGGGACCTGTGGATATTCTGCATCTCCATTGGTTGAGGATGTAAGGTGCTGACTGAGAAGAACTTTCTTTGTGGGATCTTTGAAATCTTCAATATAGATTTTCTTCCAGATGTGGTCCTGTTGTCTCTATTGTTTGTGGCTAGGCTGAAAGAAATGGAATGGATTAGGAGGTGGTCAATTCAGCTGTTGCTGATATCTATCAGAGCACATTTGATGATGTAATCTAATAGTTGGCAGTGACTAGATTGAAGGTGTTCTATGCCTCAATGGAGATTTCAGCCAAATCTGGAAGGGACGAAGAAGGAAAAGCAGGTGAAGAATGCTGTGAAACAGAAGGGTTCTGATTTTACACCACCAGGCAGGTCAGATATGAGACAAGAGTATATCAGAGAGATTCCTGCAGTTATTTTTTTCTCTCAGTTCTTCATCTCCACTGCAGCATCTGTTCTTGTGATGAAGCTGTTCAGTCCAGGACATCAGAGATCTCCTCATCTTGAGGAAAACAGGGCTATCCCCCTTTGCCACCCTCACCCGCATCTCTTCTGTTTCCCAACTATCTGCCATCAGTCATAATGGGGATAGTGTTCTCCTTATCTTCAGCTACCTGTCCATGAGCTTCCACGTCCAATGTATCATTTCTGCAACATCTCTCATCTCACTACCATCACCCCTTTCCCTTACACAAAGTACACTGCAGATGCTGGGGTCAAATCAACACATACAATATGCTGGAGGAACTCAGCAGATCGGGCAGCATCCGTGGAAATGAGCAGTCCATGTTTCAGGGCGAGACCTTTCATCAGGATTGAAGAGGGAGGGGGCAGGAGCTGTAAAAAAGATGGGGGGAGGATGGGAAGGAGAAGGCTGGTAGATGCCAGGTGAAAAACCAATAAGAGGAAGATCAAGGGGTGGTGGAGGGGAAGCAGGGAGGGGATAGGCAGGAGAGGTGAAGAAGGAATGTAAGGGGAAAGCACTATGGGTAGTAGAAGAAGGCAGAATCATGAGAGAGGTGATAGGCAGATGGAGGAGGAGGCAGAGTGAAACTGGGATGGGGGAAGAGAGGGGAAGGGAACACCGGAAGTTGGAGAATTCGATGTTCATGCCAAGAGGCTGGAGTCTACCCAGACGGTATATGAGGTGTTGCTCCTCCAACCTGAGTTTGGCCTCATCATGGCAGTAGAGGAAGCCATGTATGGACATATCCGAATGGGAATGAGAGGCAGAATTGAAGTGGGTGGCAACCAGGAGGTCCTGTCTATTGTGACGGACGCAGCGGAGGTGCTCGACGAAGCGGTCCCCCAATCTGCGTCGGGTCTCACCGACGTAGCGGAGGCCGCACCGGGAGCACCGGATTCAATAGATTACCCCAACAGACTCACAAGTGAAGTGTTGCCTCACCTGGAAGGACTATTTGGGGCCCTGAATGGTGGTAAGAGAGGAGGTGCAGGGACAGATGTTGCACTTACGCTTGTAGGGGTAAGTGCCAGATGGGAGATCTACCCTCATCAATGATGCCCTCACCTGCATCTCCTCCATTTCCCACACTTCAGCCCTCACCCCATCCTCCCGTCACCACAACAGGCACCGAGATCCCTTTGTCCTTAACTACCACCCCACCAGCCTCCAGATCCAGCACATTATCCTCCGCAACTTCCGCCACCTTCAACAGGACCCCACCACTAACCACATCTTTCCCTCTCTACCCCTCTCCACTTTCCACAGGGATCGTTCCCTCTGCGACTGGTCCACACGTCCCTCCCCACAGATCTCCCACCTGGCACTTATCCCTACAAGCGTAAGTGCTACACCTGTCCCTACACCTCCTCTCTTACCACCATTCAGGGCCCCAGATAGTCCTTCCAGGTGAGGCAACACTTCACCTGTGAGTCTGTTGGGGTAATCTATTGCATCCGGTGCTCCCAGTGTGGCCTCCTCTACATCGGCGAGACCCGACGCAGATTGGGGGACCGCTTCATTGAGCACCTCCGCTCCGTCCGCCACAACAGACAGGATCTCCTGTTTGCCACTCACTTCAACTCTCTTTCACATTCCCATTCGGATATGTCCATACATGGCCTCCTCTACTGCCATTCACCTTTCCTGCCTATCCCGTCCCTGCTTCCTCTACCCCACCCTTTGATCTTTCCCCTTACTGGTTTTTCACCTGGTACCTACCAGCCTTCTCCTTCCCACCCTCCCCTCACCTTCTTTATAGGGCCCCTGCCCCCTCCATCTTCAGTCCTGACGAAGGGTCTCAGCCCGAAACGTTGACTGCCCATTTCCACGGATGCTGCCTGACCTGCTGAGTCCTTCCAGCTTGTTGTACGTGTTGCTTTGACCCCTTTCCCTTCCCTCTCTGCTTTCTGCAGGGATCACTCTTTCCATGCCTCACTGGTCTGTTCATCCCTCCACTGAGACCGGCTGTAGGTACTTATCCCTGCAACCATGTTCAGTATTACACCTGCCACTACACCTCCTCCCTTCCCACTACACGGGCTTCCAGGTGTGGCAGTCCTTCACATGTAAATCCATCCATGTCATTTATTGCTTCCCGTCCTTGTGGTGCAGAAATTTAAGGAAATGGCCAACTCCAGCTAAATCATTATGCACATTACTGCACAATAGACGAGGATTCCAACGTGGTTAATGCCTTCAATAAGATAATGCATTGATCTGTATCTCTGAAAAGGATTTAGTTCCAGACCTCTAAATCTGGGACTACAGGATCATCCCAAATTACTTGTCTTTCAGTGGAAAGAACATGTTGCAATCCACTCCATCTAGTGGTCCATTCAAGAACTTGACAGGTTATAAAAATGAGTTGAGATACTGATTAGAAGGTAAAAGGAATATAATAAATCAGCCCAACACCAGCACACAATGAGAAATAATCAGCATACATACAGGTTAAATATGCCTGATTACAAGTATATTGGTAGCTTTTTTCTTTTGTTTTCATTGATTTAAAAGGGAAAGAGTCGATATTGGAGCAATTCTATGACTTACCTCAAAATTACCAGCGAGAGAAGCAACTATTTGTCCTGATAGTTGCAGTCTATCAGTCACAGAGGCACCTATTTAAGACTGCATCGGCAGCTTTGCACAATCATTGCACAATGATTGTCTGAAAACAGAGAACTACCAACTTGTTGGTGTAACATCAATAGTGGAAAACATGCTAGCCTGTTTTGGATATAAAAAGGATATAAAAACAAAATACCTTAAAATGAATACTTGCGCAAAGTCAGTGTGCATTTGTGAAAGGATATCATGTTCGACTACTGCGTTTGAATTCTTTGCGGATGTAACTTAGAGAGCAGATGAGGAGAAACTTAGATTTTAAGGAGGCTTTTGGAAAGTTCCTACATGTCATTGGTCAGCAAGGGTAGAGAAAACAGGGTTGTGGGTTATACACAGACATGGATTGAGAATTGATTATCAGTCAGGAAATAAACAGTGAGGAATAATTTGATCTTCCTCAAATTGGTAGTTGCTATTTGTAGGTATCAGTGGGATGGTGCTTGGACTTCAATTATATCAGGCCTGCACAGGCAGACACCTATCAGGCTCCACCCAACTAACAGGGGTCACCTGCCGCTCATTTCTAACTCGTCACCAGCAGCCTATTTAAACCCAGCTTCATTCACAGACCTTGGCCACCCATCAAACCAGCCAACCTCAACCAGTTGCTCCTAGCCTTCAGTAACCTTGTTATCCATCGTATTCAGTATCTGTTCTTTTGTGTTCTGTGGGCCCTGGTGGCTTGTTATTTCACAGCCTATTAGCAAAGCATTGTTTACTGATTTTGGGTTAAGCCTTCTCTACAATTCCTGAGAGGATTTGTGAACCAGGGATAGACACAGCAGAGTTTATTTGCCTAAAGGAGGTTGTCCGTCAACATGAGCACACAATCCATAAGCAGCAGGCAACTAATGACCATCTGCTTGCCATAGTCTTCCAACTCTCTGTTTCAAAATAGCAACCCAGTGCCACTCACCCTCCTCCCTCGTAGCCCTAGATTCCAGTTCCTGAGTGCTGACGGATTCCCCAGCCCGATGCCTCAACTTCCCGCTCCATTGTGTCTTGCACTTTGAGCTCCAGCCATCTCTGTATTTTATGGACTGAGCCAAGGTGCTTTCATCATCGCTCTCTTGACTGGGTGAACTCTGACCTGGGACAATAAGACCACTATTTACAACAGATATGAGAATTTCACAGCTGAGATGCACCAGGTTTTTGACCATCCAGGAAGTGGAAGGGAGACAATGAATCAGATACTTCACCTGCATTAAGGCTCACGCCCAGTGTTGGCTTACACCAGGACCCTCACGGTGGAGTGCAGCTGGAAGAGTTATTGGCCCATACCCACCATGGCCTCTTAAAGTGCTTGAAAGATGAGCTATCTGCCTGGGAGATGCTCATTAACCTCGCAAGCCTCATCACTCCAGTCCTCTGTATTGATAAGCATCTTATGGATCTGCTGTCCAGATCATCAGCCAGAACCCCAGTTCCATTCCTAGAACAACTTCAGGCTAGAGGACCCTCATCAATAACACCCTTTCTGCATCACGGCCAGTGACAGATGTCCCTTGGGGTCTGGGAAGGTCAGAGCACGCACGTGACATCAGAAAGCACCACAAATACATCCAATATCTACTGCTTGACTCATCCAAAACTCCACTCATCTTGGCTTACCCGTGGCTCTCCACTCGTGACCCTCACTTCTCCAGGCTATCCGGTTCCCTGCTGAGTTAGGGACCCACCTGCTGGACCACCTGTTGACTTCACCCCATAAATCTGTGCAGTCAGAGGAAACTCTCGACCTCACCCAAACTCCCACAGGAATACCACAGCTTTGCCATCGTTTTAGTTAAAGGGAAGGCAGCACCCTGCTGCCTCACAGACAACACAACTCTGCAAACAACCTCCTCCCACGCACCACCCCTCTTCAAGCTCGCCTGTTCTCCCTCTCCACTCCTGAGACCCCGAGCCATGATTGACTACGTCACTGAAGAGCTACAGCATGGCTTCATTCAACAATCCCCGTCCCCAGCTAGAGCAAGATTCTTCTTTGTCAGTAAGGAAGAGGGAAGTTTCTGTCCCTACATCGACTAACATGGTCCCGACAAAATCACCACTAAGAAATACTACCCTCTCCCCTTGTTGGATGGTGTATTTGAAACACTCCACAGGGCCCAGATCTTCACCAAACTGGATCTACGGAGTGCGTATAACTTGATCTGCATCCACCAGGGGATGAGTGGAAAACAGCATTCCTGACACCCACAGACCACTACAAATACTTGGTGATGCTTTTCGGACTTTCCAACCGTCCAGGCGTTTTCCAAGCCTTCATAAACAAGATCCTCCAAGACATGCTACACAAGTATGTGTTTGACAACCTTCGATGAGATCCTTATCTTCTCCAAGGACCTCCAAGACCATGTCTGTAACATTCATTCAGTCCTTCAGCATCTCCTCAAAAACCAACTGTAGTGCAAATTAGAGAAATGCCAGTTCTACACCCCAGTCATTTCCTTCCTGGGTTACATCCTTTCACCCCAAGGCATAACCATGGAGCCAGAGGAAGTGGATGCAGTTGTTTAATTGTCCCGACCATGCTTCCTCAAACAGCTACAGAGCCTCATGGACTTCTCCAATTTCTACCACTATTTCATCAGTAACTACAGCCAAATTGCCGCTCCTCTCAACTCCCTCAGCAAGTCATCTGCCTCATGGATAACCAGGCTCACTGTCGCAGACCACACTTTAGAATTCAAGAGACGTTTCGCTATCATGCCCATTCTCCGCCATCTGAACCCCTCTGGAACTTCCATGGTAGAGGAGGATACATCTGACATAGATGCCGGGGCTACCCTCTCCCAGTGAGGACCGGACAGGAAAGGGCACAGTTGTGCCTTCTTCTCGCACACCACTGTTATGGATTAGGAGTTATGGAGTGGGCCTTGAAGGAATAGAGACATTAGCCATTGGGAAACATTGAACCCTTCTTGATCTAGCCTGCCACCAGGACCTCATATCCATTCAGTAGACCCACCAATTCAACCCACATCAGGGTCACTGGGCCCTCTTCTTCGAGCAGTTTAACTTTACCATCTCCTACCGAGGCGGCTCCAAGAACACTAAGGGGGCTGGCCTGTCATGACAGTTTGACTCAGTGGAAATGGAGATTAACCCACAGCCCATATTTCAGATCCCTGTCCCAATCATTTGAGACCTTGAAAACCAGATCTGCTAGAACCTAAAGCACAAGCTTGTCAACTGCATGTGCATGCTGCCATGCCCTCTGAGGTACTCCAGTAGACCCACTCTTCACCCCTGTCTGGCCTCCCAGGTGCACGACAGATTCTGGATTTTCAGTGATGATGGGACCAAGGTGATCGTGATTGTTCTGGACTAGTCCTCCAAGGTGGCCCACCATTCTCCTCCCCAAACTTCTATCAGTGACTCGGATGGCAGACCTGGTTATCCAAAATGCATTTCACCTCTATGGCTTCCTTCTAGACGTTGTGTTGGATGATTCATATCCCACTTGTGATGAACTGACTGCTCCCTTCTCTGCACCTCATTGAGATTGTCTTCTGCCTATCACCCACAGACCATTGGGCAATCAAAAAGAGCCAATCAGCAAGTGGAAAAGTTTCTGCGATGTTTCGCTGCCTCTAACCCTTCCACATGGAAAGCTTGTATCTGCTCTAGGCAAGTTGTCCCACAAACTACATACCTGCTCTGTCATGGGTATATCACCCTTTGAAGTGCTTCCTGACTACTAACCCCATTGTCCTTGTACAGGAGCCATCAGTGGAGATCTCATTGGCCTGGGCTCTGGTCTGCTGCTGCTGAAATGCTTGGAAGAGAGCACAGATGGTAATCCTGTCTGCCAACTGCACTTACTGCTGCCAGGCTAACTGTCATCGGTGCTCAGCCAGACTACACCGGCCTGAGGATTGTGTCTGGATGTCCAACCAAAATTTGTCCCTGCGCACTTACTACCACAAGCTCTCGCCCCATTTCATTGGTCCGTTCAAGATTACCCATTGCATTAATCCAGTCACTTACCATCTCCATCTGCCACTATCCCACAGGATCACGCCTATCTTCCACGTGTCCTGTCTCAAGCCCGTTCACCATGGACCAGTCAACCCACATAAGCCTGCACCTCTGGAATCTAGGATGGAGGAAGGTGCTCCGGTGTATACAGCTTGCTGATTGATGGACAGGGTGTGCAGTACCTGATCGACTGGGAAGGGTATGGCCCAGAGGAGAGAGGTCTTGGGTGATGTCCAGTTTCATTTTGGATCCATTGCATTATCGAGGAGTTCCAACAGAACAATTCAGATAATCCTGGGCTGTCAGGTGCCTGCAGTAGGAGGGGATTCCTGTCAAGGATGCAGAGACAGGCACTTCCCAGTCTCCACCCAGCTAACAGGAGTTACCTTACACTCATTTCCAACTCATCACCTAATGCTTATTTTAAACCCAGCTCTTATTCACAGTCCTTGCTCACTTATGGAACTAGTCAGCCTCAACCAGTTGTTCCTAGCCTTCAGTTACCTTGTTGCCTGCTGTACTTAGTAACTGTTCTGTCTTGTTTTGTGGCCCCTCATGGTTTGTTATTTCACAGTTTATTAGCTAAGTATCATTTACTTCTAAATCGTCTCTGCTGTTCTGCTTTTGAGTCAAGCTTACTTTATAATTTCTTATAAGTTATTCACAATCTATTTCAATGGTTTGCATGAGAGGGCTAAATTCCACGCATTCATATTTTTTAATAATACAAATCACTCCTCCTGACTTCATGATGTATTTTCAAATTCGAACTGTGATGGAATGTTCTCAACTTGTGAGTGGAGCAAAAACACTCAAGAAGTTTCCGAGACAAGGTAATCTTGAGTGACAACCACCTTAAACATTCACTTCCACCAACATCAACATGGAGTAACTGCAGAACTTGCCAAGCCTTCTTCAATAGACCCTCCCAAACTCAAGATCTTTACTGCCTGGGGACCATATTAACAAGGGGATGGGAATATCACACACAAAATGCTGGAGGAACTCAGCAGGCTAGGCAGCATCTATGGAAAAAAAATACAGTCGATGTTTCGGGCCGAAACCCTTCAGCATTGCCCCTATGTTCTACCGAAGGGTTTCGGCCCGAAACATCGACTGTACTTTTTTCCATGGATGCTGCCTAGCCTGCTGAGTTCCTCCAGCATTTTGTGTGTGTTGCTCGGATTTCTAGCATCTGCAGATTTTCCTTTGTCTGTGATTGGAATATCACCATGTCCAAGCTTTCATTCCAGTCACACATGGCTGCAGCTTATAAATATATTGTCATTGTTCATGATTACTGGCCCAGAAACCTGAAGCTTATTTGGTGAAAGTACCAGGTTACAGATGACATACTTATTGTTACCTTTCGGAGGAGCTTTGGCAAGGGTGGCCTTACCTTCACGACAATAAGCTTCACTTTATGTTAAAAAACATATAATGATCAGAATCAGGTTTAATACCATTGGCATATGTCATGAAATTTATTTGTTGTTTTGTGGCAACAGTACATTGCAATACATCATAATAGAAAAAATATATAAATTACAATAAGAAATACTGTATATTTAAAAATAAATTAAATAAATAGTATAAAAAGAGAGCAAACAAAAAGAAAAAATAATAATGATGCAGTGTACGTGGCTTTATTGTCCAGTCAGAAATCTGATGGATGAAAGTTATTCTCAAAATGTTGAGTGTGTGTCTTAAGGTTCCTGTCCCACCTCCTTGATGGTAGCAATGAGAAGAGGGCATGCTCTGGGTAAAGGGAGACCATAATGATGGACGAAATTAATGTTACATATTTTAAATTGCTGCATCGTGCTTGATGAACAGTACCTGAGGCTTGGTTACGTTCTACAAATTGACTGTCGACTAAGCCAATTAAAATTTTGACCTGAAATTTTAACAATTCCTTTCTTCCCACAGATGCTGCTTGACTTTCTAAGTTCCTCCAAGTGGATTTTCTGTTGCAAGTAAAGTTTGCAATTGATCTATAATGTTGGTCCCTTTTAGTTATACTGCTGCTTGATCAATATATTTGTATAATCAATGAATTGCTGTGCTTCAATGTCAGCAATAAAAAAAATAGAATGTGTTCCCTGAGTATTACATGTCACTATCTACCCAGTAAAATTGCTTCAGAGCTATGGATTAAAGAGTTGCAGGACATATCAGAGGCTGACCCAAGATATGCCCTTCTCTTCCAGGGTGTGCGGTCTTCAAATGGGAAGCCTTCCATCAGCATTCTTCACTATTTAACCCCATAAACATCCAATGCATTTAGGAGAAGAAGGAGATGACATTATTTCTCTTGTAATGCTCCTCTTTGGAAAGTTGTAAGGGAATTAGGGACTATATTGTTCTGAGAGCACTAGTCATGAAGAGCTCCCTGGAGAACAGTCTTCATCCCACATTGGGAGATCTGCAACCATGTAAAACACCAATCCAAATTGTCACTCTGTCGCCAACTCCACTTACAGCCACAACCCTTACAACCTCCTTGTGAAATCATGTTTCATTGTTAGTTTGTGCCATAATACATTCAACACCTGCAATCTCTCACATGCCAACAACCCTTGATCTTCAGTCTCCTTACGTATCCTCTCTCCTCAAGCTCTCACTTCTGATCACATGACTCATTGAGACATTGTCACTCCCAGTTTCTAAGCTCCTCCCTTCATCTGTCCAGGAGTTGTCCCAAATCCACTTACAGCCCAGGTGAAGGGTCTCGATACAACGTGTTGGCTGTCCATTTCCCTTCACAGATGCTGCCTGACCTGCTGAGTTCCTCCAGGACTTTGTGTGTTGCTCCAGACTCTGGCATCTGCATTCTCTTGTGTCACCACCCTTACTTGCTACCACAAAATTCCCTCTCTGAGTCAGGCCAGCCTGACACAAGTCTGCCCTCCCACATGGTGCAGTTTAAGTTCTTCAGCCACCATCTAACCACCAACCACATCCACAACCAAGCCTGTGACCTACACCCACTCCCCCCACCCCCACCCCAGCTCACACAAACCTGGACCTGAGAGACGAGAGTTATGTTGGTGTACAACACTTGGTGCCTCACACCTGCTATCTTAGGCCTCAGTCTTAGGCCTCAGAATTTTGATGCACAGGAGCAGTGAATGATTGTTTTTCCTACACACTTATGGCATTCCAGAATACTCATAACAGTGTCATAGGCTAGCTTTTTCACACAGTATTATTCTTCGACATAAGCATCCATCCTTAGATCTTCCTAACCTTCAACCCTTGGCTGACCTCTTTGGAGAGTGTTGTGAAAGACATCGAAGGGATGTCAGAAGGTACTTTGTGAAAGAGCCCAGAGGAAGGCTGTTCAGGTTATTGCCTGCATTGAATAATGGAATCTAGTAGCATTACTTCAAAAGCCACAAAGAAGACCCAGCTAGTGGAGCTGCTGGCTCAAAGCTCTTGCAATTTGGGTTTGATCCGGGCCTCCATGATTGGCTGTGTTGAATCCGCATGGTCTCCTACATGGATTTCCTCTGGTTACTTCAGACTGCTTCCACATCCCAAAAATGTGTAGGGTTAACTGGCCAGTGTACATTTCCCCCTATTGTAAAGGTGAGGGAGAGGGTAGAAGTTGATTGGAATGTGTGTAGGACGGGTGTAATAAAATGGATGGTTGGGGATGAGAGTGGGCTCAGTGGGGCAAATGGCCTGTTTCCTTGCAGCATCTCTCTGTGACTCTGAGCTTCCTCCTGCTGCTGAAGTATGGAGTTCATCAACATGATCTACCAGGCACTACCTGCCAGCTGTGTGGCCCCTTCTGCCCATGAGAGAGGCTTCATATCTGTAGCAAGATGGATATACCTTTCACGATGCATTAATTAATCCATACCTCTTTGAGCACAGAACAGCTCTTGTGTGTATGTTTCTCATGAAGCTTTATTTTCTGGGTGCTGGACTTTGATTCTGAAGAATGGAGGTCCTTTCATTGTATGTTATGTATTAAGCTTAGAGCCATGCACACCTATCATGCATTTGTGGCCTTTGTATGAGATCACATTGCATTGTAGATACAAGATACTGTAGATGTGGAATTGTTGCAACACGTTACATTGTTAATTTGTACCAAATGATGGGCATGGTTTTATTACAAAGCCAGAGCAGAACATGGATGGATAACTCATTGTACGCAGGAAGCTTATATCTAGCAGGGAAGGAGAACTTCATCCTGTATAAATTCACAGCTTTAAGCCCAGATCTCAGTATTAATGAACTTTTAAAATAAGATTTTATGTCATTTATGCACAATAATAGGCAGCCAACTGTGGAAAGATCAGAACAAGCTCACCTCAATAAGGTGAACAAAAATAAACCACTAGCTGACAGCCATCTGGTTGCAAGTCAAGCATTCATTGTCTTCAACTACGCAGCTGCCTTGACTCAATACATTTTCCTACTTCCCTTGTTAATAAACATCAAAAGGAGTCGGAGCATTAGTTTGTTCTGGCATCGGTGTGCCTTTCTTGCTGCTCCCATCATACTTGTATTCTAATTGGTAGAATTGATTGCCACCCTTTGATGTTTCCTTGGTGACATACAAATAACCCAATTTACATACAACATTACTGGACAGATCTGATGGTTTTTCTCTCTTTTAACTCCACAGCTGAGCATGTCTCTGAGCTCCAGTTCTTCCTGTTTGATCAGGTGGAAGAAACCAAGCAGAAAGTAGCTAGCTCTTATTTCTCTGAGGAAATTGCTCAGTTGTTGAAATTTTTCCAGTTAAGTTAGAAATTTCCACAATTTCTCAAATCTGCTATGTCTCATTTATGTACTATTAGACACATGTTTATGTGTAATTGAAAACAGATGTTATGTTATGACAATGTACATCGATTTCTGAGGTGAAACGCTTAGGTTTTTTCATGTCTAATGAGAGAATAGTTCACTGGAACAGTTATCTCAATTTTACATGTCTGGAAAACAAACTATAAAGATTGATTTTTTTTGTTATTGAAAAACTGCAGAGAATTGTAATTGGTTGCTTAACAAAATACTGGCAGAAAAGTATTTCTCCAAGTTTGCAACCTGCCATCAAATGGTTCATGAGCACTGAGAAATGTCAAGGATTTTACCCAGAACAGCAATTGAAGAATTACCTAAACCTGCTACTTAATGTTTAATCAAACATACATTAAACCATTCGGTTAAGATGGCCCAGTGGAGGAGGATTTATAGCTTGTATTAGAAACACGAATCATATGGTGCACTTGCTTTTGTTTTCTTTTGATTGGCTAAATCAAGAGAACCTTAGATAGAATACTGCATCATGTCATCTGCAGAAATTCTGTGATGGCTCAGCAATAGTTGTGTGTATTAAGGGAGGTTGGGCAGATGAATACAGGGTCCTGGTGGAGGACTTTGTCAAATGGTGCAAGCGAAATCATCTGCAGCACAACATCAGTAAGACAAAGGAGCTGGTGATGGCCTTTAGGAAGACCAAGCCTGCACTGCTCCCTGTTACTATTGATGGTGAGGACGTGGGTGTGGTGAGGACAAGTACCTGGGGGTGCACCTGGATGACGGACTTGAGTGGAGCACCAACACAGAGGCTGTGTACAAGAAGAGCCAGGGTTGCTCTACTTCCTGAGGAGACTGAGGTCCTTTGGAGTATGCAGGCCTCTCCTTCACATATTCCACCAATCTGTTATCCCCTGTAAAATCTTCTCTGCGGTGATGTGCTGGGGCAATGGCATCAACATGGGTGATACCAACAGGCGCAATAAACTGATGAGAAAAGCTGACTCTGTTATAGGAGTCAAACTGGACCCACTGTAGGCTGTGGTAGAACAAATAACCCTATGAAAAATCCTGGAAATTCTGGACAATCTTTCGCAGTCTCTGCATGCCACCTTGGCTGAACAGAGGAACACTCTTTGAAATAGACTAGGACAACTGCACTGCTCCAAAGAGTGCTATATGAGGCCATTCTTACCCTCAGCATTAAGCTCTATCATGAGTCAACCTATAGCCAGGGAGGTGATAACCCTGTCTGTTAGAATATTGGAGGTAACTTATTTTAATTCTTTCTACTTCTCTTCCAATATTTATATCTGTGCACTTGTAATGCTGCTGAGACTCTGTAATTTCCTTTGGGGTCAATAAAGTATCCACCTATCTAAAGGAAGTGATAGCAAAAAATAAGGATCAGGTTAATTAAGTATGTGCGTTGGACGTTTGAGAACCATTTGATAATATCCAGACGAGTAGAGAGGATTGTTTCAGGATTTCTATGCTATGTAATTACAAGGCAATGATTGCAATGCACTCTGCTATATGCCTAGGAAAGAAATATATATTTCCTATTTAGATACAAAATGGAATTCAGACCAGCTGAGTGTGAGATAATACATTTGTGGAGGGCATATACAATAAGCAATTAGAGAACAAATGATGGGATGCTTAGAGGAAAAGAGGAGCTTTGGGGTGCATATCTGTAAATTTCTGAAGGCAGCAAGGCAGGTAAATGATTATAAGGGAAGATATGGAATACAAGAGCTGGGAACCAATGCTAAAACTGTATACCCCCTCCCCCATAAATCACAGGTAGAGTATTGTGGTCACAATTTTACAGAAAAGAATGCACAGATGCATTTGACATATTGTTCCAATCAGAGGTTTTACTAGTGATTTCCCGCTTCCAGACCATTTGATAAAACATGGAGTCTGTATAGCCAGAATAGTTTCCTTCTCTTCCTACATCAGGATGAATGGATGAGCCTTTCATCTGGCAAAAGTTCAAGATCAGTCACAATCTGCATGGCTACGTATTCTGCACCATTGTCAGTGTTTCACACTTAATACATTCATATACAGATATACTTTGCCATGTAAGTAATAATTGGTGGTTTAAATCCATATTGCATTCATGCTTGGCAGTGTGAAATAATCTCATTACATTGTCCATGATGTGATTGTCCCACGATGCATCAGGATACATGATTACTCTTAAAGAATTTGGTTATATGTAACAGATTAAGTAAACTTCAGAAAAACTGTTTTAAGTACATTGAAAGCAGCGAAAAACAAGAAGATTAATTTTGCAGCTGACTAAAGATTCCATTTCACATTAGATTATGGTAAGAAAAAAACAATTTGTGCTTTTTTAATCATGTTTTCAGAATTTTAGAGACAATTATAATGAAACCTTAATAGTTCACCATCTGATTATTTGGAAATTGTGATGGTTTACATCTGGCTCATCAGGTGCTAACTACTGCATTTACTTTAGACTCACCAGGGCCCTATTTCTCTGCTCTCTTTAGCACACCAGGACTCTGTTTCCCCGAGATCACTAATACTCTGGGTGCTGATTCTCACACTCCCTTTAAATTCACCATGACCCCAATTTCCATGCTCCTTTTAAGCTCATTGGGTTTACTGGAAAATTTATAAGACTATGCCATTTCTGGGAAAATATAAAATAAAAATGTGAATTAAAAGTGTGTTGGAATACTAATTGGAGCAACATTCAATGTCCCAAAAACTATACCAGAACAGCACCAGATTGACAGAAATTTACTGAACAGGATAGCCAAGGTAATGTCTACTGACGCAGATTAGAGCCAATCCTGCATGATACCAGAGTGTAGATTTGCAACAGATGTTTACATCAACACATCCTCACCTTGCAATAGTAGATCAATACTCTGAAATTTGTAAGGCTAGCGATGTCCTTGAAGTCAGTCAGCTGATTAAATGGAATTATGTGCTAAAACTCCAGATGATGTTTCCAGTTTCTGCTTAGCTGCTTTTGGGTAATAAAGGTGCTTACATATCCACTGCAAAGGCAAGGAGTGTCTTTATTTGGCACCAGAAGTGTTCTGTAGCCCTATGCTGCCTAAGGTCATATTTAAGACAAACAGTCAACCGTGGCCAAATGCAAACAGAATGCCAAATTCCTCACTTAGGATTCCTCTTGACCAGAGTCTATGTGAACTGGACTGTTATCAGTTTTTCAATAATACACTTACTATTCAAATTAATGGCTGTAGGAATGGAAGGTTATTCTTCATTACACATTACATTCTGGGGTCAAGAAAATTACTATTGTTGTTAGTGATTTCTTTCATCTTTCCTCAGTCACTTCTCAGGCTGTCATCTGACTTAAACAAACTAATGCATGTTACCTTTAACTTATTTGGAGTTTTCACTTGGTCGTAGCAATTAGCCTGAAGGGCTATGGCCAGCTGCAGAATATTCCTGGAGCACCAGGCCTGAAATCTGATAGAGTTATAGACCACTGAAGAGCACAGAAACTGGTTCTTCAACCCACCTAACACACACAAAATGATGGAGGAATGCAACAGGACAGGCAGAATCTATGGAAAAGAGTAACAGACAACATTTTGGGCTGAAACCCTTCAACCCACCTAGTCTGTGCTGACCTGTTTTTCTGCTAGTCCCATCTACACACATCTGAACATATAGCCCTCCTTACATTTTCATCCATGTACCTATCCAAACTTTTCTGATCTAGGTGAAGTTTACACTTTTACTTTAACTACTAAATTCCATTTTCCTATTGATCTGTCCATTTCCCAGCCATCATCTCGTACTGAACTAGTTTGTTTTTTTTTCCAGCTCCAACTGCCTATTTAAGAATAGAGTTCAATATCCAACAGCTTTCCATGATAATTAGTTTCCATCAACTCTTCACCAGTAATCACTATCCACTCAATAAAAGAATGGTGACCACTGAATCCCTTGAACACATCATTGTTGTATTTAGATTTATATTCCAATGCTACTCTTTGTAGCACCACATTAGTTAAATTCTAGCAAAATCTTTCTAAACACTTTGCCCTTTGCACTGTGCCTACTCCTGTGCATAAATGATGCTAGAATCTTGCTCCTTAAAATTGCACTCAGGCAATTAGTTCAATCAGTCAGGCATTTTACTGAGTGAACACTTCCCCTATAGTCTTCTTATCTGAGTCCTTTGCAGCATTTATGATCTCACACATCAGGCATCAGGCAGCCATGATATCCTTTCTCCCTGCCCTATAGGTCACTCCACTCATGCTCAGTAACTCCCTACAACTATCTTCCAGAATGTTTCCTCTCTGATACTCATTGGGCAGGTTCCTCCCCCACCCCCCAAAGTTTCCTTGATGCCACATTGGTCATACACTGCCTTAATGTCAAGTTAACTTCATCTTTGAAATTCAACTCTTCGGTCTGTTCAGACAAAGGTTATGATGGTGTCTATGCCTGAGTAGTCCTGGCAGAGGATGAGACGAGATTGATTGGAGGTTAACCAGTCTGAATGGTTTTTGTGATAATGACTTAGCTGGGCAATTTTCCACACTGTCTGATGGAAACCGATTTCATAACTCTACTGGAAGTGCTTGGCTCAGGATACAGCTGGAATTGAAATACAATGTCGAATATTACTGCCAGGATATTATCTAGCCCTGTAATCTTTGCTGCATCCAATGCTGACAGCTGTTTCTTGATATCAAAAGGAGTGAATCACATTGGCTGAAGACATGATGCCATCACATGATCTGTAATGGTGCAAATCTTAGGTGAAAGCTCAGATTATCGACTTGGCGCTTCCAGCTGAACATGGATGTCAATACTTCAGTATTGTCTTCAGCATTCATAAAGAAGGGGATGTTTTGGAACCTCCAATTAGCTATTCAACTAGCTACCACCTTTTCAACTAGATATGACAGGATTGACAGATAAGAGGGAAATACGATTTGAGAAGAATAGCAAGAAATAAGGATACTTCTGGTCATTCTAGTTTTCTCCAATTAGAGTCAGCAATGTCTCCTCATGTTGGGAGTGGGGACACTAAAACAATGCACAGATGTTTTTCATAAAGATTTGATGCAAGTAAAGCCTATTGTGTACTGTCAGTGGAGAAGAAGATCTTCAACAAGAGTCACAGACTGTGTTTTGTGGATGCGGCTGTCCCAGTTGAATTACTGATATCATATTGCAGCTCTGAGATGACATTGGGAAGCTTGAAATTATGCGTGAGGGTAAGGTGGAGCAGACATTCATTTGCTGCACCTTACCCTCACACATAACTTTTACCTGGGCCTGATAGACAGAAACTGGGTCTGAGTAAGTAATGGGGGCTGGAGGAGAGGGCGGGGGGGGGGGGGGGTTACTCACTGGAGAGTGTATGAGATTAATGGTGCATTTGATGGGATCTGAAGATGCATTTACATACCTTAACCATCTTAAATCATTGAATCTTTGGGTTACATTTGCTGTTGCCACTGCCTTTTGTGTGCGTTGGTAAGTGACCAGGTTTCCTTAACATAGAGATCATCCTTCCTCCTCTGCATCTCAGCCACCAAAGTCTCCAGCATTGTGTTGGAAAAATAATGGATGTCACTGTCTCTTTTTCTCCGATGTCGTATTATCTCTTCAACAAGTTGGGCTCAATGGCCTTCTAGCCAACATTCATTACCTGATGCAGCCTGTGGTCATTTCCCTTTTAATAGGTACAGGCTGATTTTAAGTAGTGCAAACTACATGGGACCAACGTCATTCACAAAGTTCCATATCAACTCATTACACAATCTTCAGTTGCCTTGGCAGGATCATTGATTGCATTTCAACAACAGCATACTTAGCTCATAGGTAAAATTGCCACCTCAGTCTTTTATAATTGCTGGCAGCTAGATAAGGAGATAAAAAGAAGATTAAGACAAAGGGTAAAGTAAGTCAGTGTTCCCAATGGACTAGGGATTTCTAGTTTTCAGTTCAATACTCACTGTTACACTGAATTGCTTTTTAGGTTTGCAGGGATGGTTTTGGGGACGGTGTGTGATAGGGTTAGGTTAGGGTTTAGGAACAGGGTTGTAGAGAGTTAGAAGTCAGACTGGAGTCTAGGCCTCCACTTCACACTCCATGTCCAAAGACCAGCAACGATGTATAGGAAAAACATCTGTGGATAGATGTCAGGCCAGCAAATGTTGTGGACAAGGACCAGCAAGGACAAGAGCTGGTGCCTTTCTCCCCAGGGCAGCAAATCTCTCATGGGTTCAGAATATCATGCAAGCAGGAGGTATGAAGGCTGGTGATACCCTAGATACACAAGTTGGTGAGTCATGCCCTGTCATCGTTGAGTCTGGAATTCAGGACCCTGACATCAGCGAGTCCTGGGCTCGATATCAAAAATTGAAGCATGAAGGTTCATTGGAAATCCAAAAGTTGAGGCCCAATCTTTGAAGCCCTGGATCTGCAAGTCCATGAATCCAATGGAGGCTGGAGTTGGAGGACTGTCTGTGTGTGTGAATGGTTGGATAGGTAGATGGAAGGCAAAAAAGGGGTTTGTTTTGCTGTCGTTCCGCTGAACATTTCTTATGAATAGGGGAATCAAGGGATATGGGGACAAGGCAGGAACCGGGTATTGATAGTAGATGATCAGCCATGATCTCAGAATGGCGGTGCAGGCTCGAAGGGCCGAATGGTCTACTTCTGCACCGATTGTCTATTGTCTATTTTGGGCATGCTATGTTGGCCCTGGGATGCAGACAGGGTTTGAAAGGAATTTCATGGAACACTGCACTACCATTATAGTCACACAATGTGGAACTTTGACTCATTAATACAATGAATGATACATGTACAATTTTGAATATTAGTGGGTTGACTCTACACTACATGAAATCTTCCCACTAAGGAAGAAATACTTAGATGATAAGATATTGTAACTGATTCTCTCACATATGCATGTGTAGCAATTCAGCTAGGAACTGGCAACATCATAAAGCTATGAAACCTCCAGATTATTCCACAGATTAATAGAGCCTCTTGAATATTTACATTACAGAAATGCTTTTGTCTGCACTGCTCAGTGAAATGCTCTCACTTGCTGATTAAACTAGCTTTTGTTTATACTATGAGCTGAATTGAATGGCAATGGATGCTTGCACAAGAGGATCTAAAAAGGCTGCTGGTTTAAATCCCATAACTTCTCTATTCAATACCTTAATATTCACTGTTCAATTATTCACATGGACAGCACCCTTCTTTCTCTTATCCAAATTTCTGCAGTCAATGACCTGACATGAATCAAATTCCAGTTGCTTATACTGCCTCCTGGTCCACCTTTGCTTTGAGGTCCCATTATTTATGTCAAATCTTTCTTTGATCTCCCTTTCCTTGTCTGTCACCTCCTCATCTCAATCCCTAACCCTTCGAGATTACTACATTATTCTAAATCTTGGTTAAGCCAAAGTGCTCACATCATTGCAGCCACTCTCTCAGCCATCTGGACCCAAAGTTCTCTGAAACTCTTTGATTCCCAATTTCCCTCTTAAGACTTCGAAACCTGTTTACCCAGCTCTTAATCAAAAGTCTTTAGCACACTAACTATTTTTGTCTCTGCATCCCTTTGTTAAGTGCTTGTAGATGTCTTGTGACCATATATAAATTCAAATTGTTATAGTGATCAACAGGTTAAGCTTTAATGCTGCCTGATGTCAGGTCTGAATTAGTCATCAGAAAAATTTAATGATCCAAACTACCAACTCAATTTCCTCTAATGGGGCAGTGACAGGGTCTTGTCAATTTTGTAGCACATTTTTGATAAACCTTCTTACGTATAGTTTCAAAAGCTAACACGAGGAAATCTGCAGATGCTGGAAATTCAAGCAATACACACAAAATGCTGGTGGAACACAACAGGCCAGGCAGCATCTATAAGGAGAAGCACTGTTGACGTTTTGGGCCAAGACCCTTTGTCAGGACTAACTGACAAAAGCAAACACGAGGGAATCTGCAGATGCTGGAAATTCCCTTCTCTAGCTCTGTATCCCTTTTGCCAATCACCTTTCCGGCTCTCAGCTTCACCCTCCCCCTCCAGTCTTCTCCTATCATTTCATATTTCACCCTCCCCCTCCTACTTTCAAATCTCTTACTATCTTTCCTTTCAGTTAGTCCTGACGAAGGGTCTCGGCCCGAAACATCGACAGTGCTTCTCCTTATAGATGCTGCCTGGCCTGCTGTGTTCCACCAGCATTTTGTGTGTGTTGCTTAAGTATAGTTTGTTGTTAATAGTTTGTTAATTTTTGTGTCATGAGGTATGAAATCATAGGAATGTGAGCCATCCAATCAGGAGGGTGGAACAGTGAGAAGGTTCTAGAGAACCTTTGTCTTTGTCTTTATTCGGTAGGAGATGAAGAAGGAAGACTCTAGAGAGAACCATTTATAGGATTCGATCCGGTGGGGATACACGATTCAATGGAGCTGATGCATGGAAGTCTACAGAAGATCAATGACTATGACTTTTGGAAGAACTGAGCTCCAACCTGTGCATATTTGACTGCTTAATTATAATGGGCCCTTCTTGTGTGTTTTTTTCTTTTCTTTACTAACCCTTTAGCTAAGCTAATATTCATAAATATACTTCTTTATAACTGGATGCAGAGTGCGATCTGTTATTTCATGCCGACGGGCTATTGCAGGGCAGTAAGTCACACAGCATTCACACAAACTGGGGTTTGAATGGGCGAGACATCCCAACCCTACGGATTTGGTGGGACCAAAGTCATGTGCACCCTAGGCGTCTGAAGCTGGAGAAACGTGGGTTTATCGCTCTGTAATCCAATGGCTGTTAGCGAGAGGCTAACGAGCCACATTTCCAGAGACAACCAAAAAAAGGAGGTTTCCTATGTAATTCCCATAAATATTCTACCCACTAAATGTCAATGTCTTAAGTAAATAAGATACAATAGCAAAGGCAAAGTAACTCTCAACTGCATTTTTGTAGCAATTTTCTACAATTCTTATTGTTATTTTTCTAACAATGCATGACTAATATACATAATCAGAAACTCCAGAATCACTAGATTGCCAAACATGAAAAGCACCGCGTATGACTTATCTTCCATAGATGTCTGATGATCTCAGTCCCAGCAATACATTGCTTGATTCTTCCCCGATGTTTTCCCCATTTCTCAGAAGCCTGCTTTGATCTCCTGTTTCCTGACTGATTTTTATTTCATCAGCGGCAGCAAGTTAAAAGAATTGGCTCCAATTATTAACAAAACAACCACGCTTTATGTAATTGAGGTTTGGACTGAAATCATAAATACCTGTAGTGGAAACATTAATATAAAGCAGAGAAAATAATAAACATAAGAGAAAGAAGGCTTTTTAACAAAAGGACACAACAGCAGGTTAAAGAAATGAAGCCAAAAACAACTTGGTTAACAGATTCTTGGTACATGTTATACTTTTCAATGGTCTGTGATGATTGTACAATAAACCGCAATTCTATTCTTTTTAATATGTCTGCAACTTCTGTACATATAAACCACAGTTCTGCTAGTTATCAATCCTGGTGTAGCTATGATACATTTTCCTCTTTATTACTCTTTGTTTCCCGCTTTACACACTCTGCAGAACTAACAGCTGTTTCCATTAGTCATTAATCTCTCCTTTACCTATAGTACTTACCAAAGGCTTATCCTTCCCACTTCTTTCATTTTTAATACTGAAGTTATTGATCGTCCTTCGCTACCTGAGAAAGAAGAACCTATTCTTTCTTCAGATACACCTTTGCTATTATAAGAACTGAGCCTAGCATCACACATGCTTTCAAGGATAGCTCTCGTGTTATGAATTACCAACCATATGAGTAAGACCTATGTCATAACCAGCACATAGATTAGGGTGTAACATTCTATGTGAACATCAACTCAGTCATAGTGTCATAGAAAAGTACAGCACAAAAACTGGCCCTTTAGTCCATCTAGTCCATGCTGACCCATTTAAACTGTCCTCTCCTATCAACCTGCACCGGAGCCATAGCCCTCCATACCTCGATGTACCTATCCACACTTTCCTTAAACATTGAAATCAAGGTCACATGCACACATGTGCTAGCAGCTTGTTCGTCATTCCAACAACCCTCTGAGTGAAGAAGATCCACTTCATGTTCCCCTTAAACTTCTCATCTTTTACCCTTAACCCATGACGTCTGGTTGTAGGCCCACCCAACTTCAGTGGGAAAAGCCTGCTTGCATTTACTATATATATACCCCTCAAATCTCCTCTCAATTTTCTATGTTCCAAGGAATAATGTTCTAAACTATTTGATCTTTCCTTATAACTGAGGTCCTCCAGACCCGGCAACATCCTTGTAAATTTTCAACCTTATTTACATCTTTCCTTTGGGTAGCTGACCAAAACTGCATACAATATTCCAAGTTAGGCCTCACTGATATCTTATACAACTTCAGCATAACATCCCATCTCATGTACTCAGTACCTTGACTTATGAAGGACAATGTGCCAAAAGTGTTCCTTGCGATCCTATTTATTTGTGACACCACTTTCAATGAATTATGGACCTGTATTCCCAGAACCCATTCTCCTACCACACTCCTCAGTGGCCTAACATTCACTGTGTAAGACCTACCCTGGCTGTTCCAACCAAAGTGCAACATCTCACACTTGTCTGCAGTAAGTTCCATTTGCCATTTTTAACCCATTTTTCCAGCTGGTCCAGATCCCACTGCAAGCCATGATAGTCTTCCTCGCTGTCCACTATACCCCCTGTCTAGGTGCTATCCACAAATTTGCTGATACTGTTAGCCACATTATTATCTGGATCGTTGATATAGAAGACCATCAACAACAGACAGATCCCTGCAGCACACCACTAGTCACAGGCCTCCAGTCAGAGAGGCAACCATCTACTACCACTCTCTGGCTTCTCCCTCAGAGCCAATGTCTAATCCAATTTACTACCTTATCTCGAATGCTGAGCCACTGAATCTTCTTGACCATCCTCCTATGTGGGATATTGTCAAATGCCTTACTGAAGTCCATGCAGACATCATCTACTGCCTTGCCTTCATCATCTTTCCCCGTAAGTTCCTCAAAAATCCCGATAGGATTGGTTAGACTTGACCTCCCATGCACAAAGCCATGCTGACTATCCTTAATCAGTCCATGTCTATGTAAATGCTTACAGTATATATCTGGTCTCTTTGAACACCTTCCAATAATTTTCCCACTGTTGATGTCAGGCGCATTGGCCTATAATTTCCTGGTTTATTTCTAGAGCCTTTCTTAAACAACAGAACAAAATTAGCTATCCTCCAATCCTCTAGTAACTCACCTGTTGCTAAGGACAATTTAAATATCTCCGCTAAGGCCCCTGCCATTTCTGCACATGACGCCCTGGGTCTGAGGGAACATTTTGCCTAGGGATTTACCCACCATGATTTGCCTCAGGATAGAAAACACCTCTCCTCTGTAATCTGTATAGGATCCATGAGGTTGATGTCACTTTACCTCACATCTACAGACTCAGTGATTATTTCCTGACTAAGTGTAGATCTCCCCCAGCTCCTTTGGCACCACACATGGATTACCATTCTGATCTTTCAGAGGACCAATTTTGTCCCTTGCAATCCTTTTGCTCTCAACATATCTGTTAAATCCCTTAGGATTTTTCTTCACCTTGTCTGCTAGGGCAACCTCATGCCTTCTTTTAGCCCTCATGATTTCTTTCTTAAGTGTGCTCTTGTACTCCTACCTGCCTATAACTGCTATGCACCTTTTTTTTCTTAACCAGGGCCTCAATATCTCTTGAAAACCAAGGTTCCCTACACCTGTTATCTTTACCTTTTATTCTGACAAGCTTTGTACTCTCAAAATTTCACTTTTGATGGCCTCCCACTTACCAAGTACAACTTTGCCAGAAAATAACCTGTAACAAATCCGAACTTTCCAGATCCTTTCTGAACCCATCAGAATTTGCCTTTCTCCAATTTAGGATTTCAACCTGTAGACCAGACCTATCTTTTCTCATACTTTGAAACTAATGGCATTATGATCATTAGATGCAAAGTGTTCCCCTACACAAACTTTTGTCACCTGTCCTGTCTCATTCTCTAACAGCAGACCAAATATCACTCAATCACTTGTTGGGACTTCCACATACTGATTAAGGAAACTTCCCTGAATACATTTGACAAACTCTATCCCATCTACTCTTTTTACAGTATAAGAATCACAGTTAATGTGTGGAAAGTTAAAATGACCTACTTTAACTACCTTATTTTTCTTGCAACAGTCTGTACTCTCTCTGCAAATTTGTTCCTTTAAATCCCTCGGACTGCTGGGTGGTCTGTAATATAACCCCATTAACATGGCCATGCCTTTCTTATTTCTCAGTTCCACCCACAATGCATCAGTAGATGTCCTGACTGAGCACAGCCATGACAGTTTCGCTGAATAGTAGTGCCAGCTCTCCCCCTTTAATCCCCCCTACTCTGTCACCTCTAACACGGCGGAACCTCGAAATATTGAACTGCCAGTCCTGCCCCTCCTGCAACCAATTCTCACTAGTGGCTACAATATCATAATTCCATGTGTTGATCCATGCCCTGAGCTAATCTGCCTTTCCTACAAAACTCCTTGCATTGAAATATGTTCATGTAATGCCCTGGTTAATGTCTTTACAGCTAATGCTGTAGGGTATTTCTTTTCACAGCTTTCTGCAGAAGGAGTGTGTCCTGCTGATAGTGTTTGGGTTGTAGTTAAAGATAAAGGGCTATAATATTCAACTTGGGAATTCTGTGCCAGCCAATCAGGGTGATGGAATGGGAGAAGGTTCTACAGAAAGATGGGCGGAGAGCAATTTGCGATGGACACTGGTAGGGTTTGTGGTCTTTTGGCAGGAGATGGCGGGACAGCCATAGTACTCAATCTGACAGGAAGGCGTGATTCGAAGACGTTCTACTGGTGATTGGTGATGAGAAGTCGGCATCATGAGTAAGGGACACACCCAACTTTTGGAAGATATAAGCTCTAACACGTGCTCATTTAGACTGGTTTAATTATAATGGGCCCTTTTATTTTTTTATTTTTCTTTTCTTCTTATACCAGTTTAGTTAAGCTGAAATCAGCAAATACATTTTCGTTATAATTGGATGTGGTGTACAATCTGTTATTTCTTACTGACAGATAATTGCATATGGGCAGTATTTACACAGCTTTTGCTCAAATCAGGGTTCTGTTAGTCGTAACATCCGAACTTTCTGGTTTGATGGGACCCAAATCAAACCCACCCTGGACATAGGACAAAGGTGGCTTTCTCACCGCTGAGTCCAGTGGCTGGTAGCAGAGCTGGCTAACGAGCTAACAAGCCCAGAGAGTGGGCTTCATTGTGGGGGCTTGATTGGCTCAATGGTCTATGAATTGATTAAGTGGTTTTAGTGTTTAAATCTGTGTTTGAACTAGTATCGGGGAAGAGTGATTAAGGTACTTTATTATGGATGCTGCAGGGATTAAGCTTTGGTGAGATTCAAAGAGATTACCCACAAATAGTGCTTGTGTTCTGATCGTGGCGGATATCCGCAGCCCAGGCAAACTGCTGATTAGAGTGTTAAGTTCAGTCACAGTATTAGGGTAAGTTACACTCATTGAATGGCGTTTTGATTAATCAACTGGTAAGGACGTTGTGTTAGTCCATACCAGCAGTGATGTGACTGAGATTGTGCAGCCTGGTTCAATCAGAGCACCTGGAGAGGTGGCCATGGGCAGCCTACACTTTTAGAGAATGTAGCTGAGGTCAAAGACTTCAAAGACAAGTTGGTCTGCAAAGTGAAGCGAAGGATTGTCTGATGTGAACGGTCCAAAGAGTCCTTCAGCAGGTGATGAAAATTCCGAGTTGGTTTCGGCAATTCCATCCCTCGTGTATAAATGCCAAAGTGTACCAGTGAGAGTCAAAGCTACCACAGGCAGAGAATGTTCTCGGGAGTCAAGACCACCCCGACAGGGAGGAACGAGGAACAGGGAGGGTGGAGCAGACATCTCTGTTACTGGATGAGTGGCAGTGCTCAGATAATATGAGAAGACAGTAACTGGTAAAGGGTCTAAAAGGTCTGGCTGCTGAGATGGTGAGGTCCCTAAAGGCAGAGAACCCATCAGTCACATCCGTGGGGTACATGCAAGAGTCAGAAAAAGTTTTTAGCGTGATGGACAGACCAGTAGAGCTTATGATGAGGTTCAGGTATACATTCCAGGGGAAACTTCCTGCCTGTACTTTCAGGCTAGAGAGTCAGCTGCTTTGCTTGTGCCATTAAGGGGCCATTCAACTAGCTGAGAAAAATTGACTAAGGGTGGAGCAAGTTGTGAATGGTGCACTGCCACTTGATGTGATTGCTTTAAGCATGCAAATGTTTCATAAGAAGCGCCCCCCTCCCTCGTTTGTTGAGCTGATCAGAGAAGTAAGAGAGGAAAACGCGATGGAGGAGTAGGAGACCTCCACCAGTAGGGCAAAATCCTCAGTAGCAGCCTCTGTTGCTGAAGCAACCCCGATACCACACAAGTGGGGGTTTTGTGGGATGTAGTGAAAAATCTGCAAGCCGAGGTATCTCGGTTGGTGTCGGCTAGTGCTGCCATCAAGTGTGACAAGGCGGCCAGGAGGCCAGACCCACAGTACGACTGTGATGAACTAGATATACCTGTCTGACTGCTCCTGTGGCTCCTCCCAAGACCCTGCTGACTGCCCCTGTGGCTCCTCCCACAGACCCCTGTATAAAGGCGACTGTGGCCTGCTGCTCTCCCTCATTTTCCCCAGGATGTAGTGTTGTTCTTCAGTCAATAAAAGCCGATATCTCACTTCCTAAGTCTCGGCGTGAGTTATTGATGGTGCATCAATTTTATTGACTGAAAGTTACAACATGGAAACCGCTTTACGCCCAGAACGCCTAGACTTGGACCCCCGAGACCCTGGAGCAGCTCTTGCCTTTGAACACTGGCTGGTGTGCTTCCAATCGTACTTAGAGGAGGTTCGTGCCACCGACTCGGCTGTTCGGCACAAACTTCTCTTCTCGAGGGTCGCCCCAAAAGTTTATTCGTTCATCAGGGACATATCCACCTACGAGGAGGCGCTTGCCGCCCTCCGAAGACAGTACCTGCGGCCAGTAAATCCAGTTTATGCACGGCACCGCTTGGCAACACGAAAACAGCGGCCTACGGAGTCAACTGCTGAATTTCTCCGCGAACTACAGGCACTCGCGCGGACGTGTGACTGCCAAGCGCTCACAGCGGAACAGCATAAGGAACTCTTGATCCGAGACGCTTTTGTGACTGGGGTTCGGTCAGTGTGTATACGCCAGCGGCTGCTGGAAAAGGCTGATCTTACCTTACGCTCCGCGATAGAGACGGCCGATTCGATAGAGGCTGCGCAGCGGTACGCCGAAGAGGTCCAGCCGCGCGATTCCCCGGTTCCGAGCGAATTCGCCAACGCCGCTGCCAGTCGCGGTATCTCAAACCCCACGAATTCGCCAGGTATGAAACTCTGTTACTTTTGAGGGCTTCTGAAACATGCCAGAAACAGCTGTCCGGCTCGCGACGCGACTTGTTCCAGCTGTGGGAAGAAGGGCCATTTCACCAAGGTCTGTAAATCTAAACCGCGCCCGGGGTCGAGCAGCGCTGCGTCTGAGACCTGAGGGCCGCCATTTTGCATGACCGGATGTGGACAACCATCTTTGCCGGCGTCACCAGGCCCCACCCCCGACTCGCCATCTTGCATGCCCGGATGTGAGCGGCCAACTTTGCCGGCGTCACCAGGCCCCGCCCCCGCCACGCACCGTTCAACGCTGGCTTCCGTGACCCTCGATCAAAGCGCTCCGCACCAGCTCGCAAGGTCGATGATGGACATCCTGGTGGAGGGGCACAGGACTAGCTGCCTGTTTGACACGGGCAGCACTGAGAGTTTTATTGACCCGGCCACAGTGCAACGCTGTGGACTCGTGACACGGCCGGTACGTCAGAAGATCACCTTGGCTTCAGGGTCGCATTCCACAGACATCCGGGTGGGTTGTGTAGCGACATTGGTGGTGCAGGGCACAGAATATCGGAACTTTGCGTTCCTGGTCATGCCTCGGCTGTGCGCACCTGTGCTATTGGGGCTGGACTTCCAGAGCCATCTCGAAAGTGTGACTATGGCATATGACGGGCCCCACCCACCACTCACTGTCAGGAATCCTCAGTTTGGTGGGACTTCGCCATATACTCCGTTACCACACGCACATACACCCCGAACCCCACATCCCACCCAGCACCATGCCGATAGCTGTGCTGCTGACACTATTTGCAACCTCTCCACCCTCAAGATCCCTCCCCCATCGCTGTTCACCAACCTGACCCCCGACTGTAAACCTGTGGCAACTAAAAGTAGGAGGTACAGTGCGGGGGACAGGGCCTTTATTCATTCAGAGGTGCAGCGGCTGCTCAGGGAGGGGATCATTGAGCCAAGCACAAGCCCATGGCGGTCCCAGGTGGTCGTTGTTCGGACTGGGCAGAAAAATAGGATGGTTGTGGACTACAGCCAGACCATCAATAGATTCACGCAGCTTGACGCGTACCCCCTACCCCGCATCGCGGATATGGTCAACCAGATAGCTCAGTACAAGGTGTACTCGACAATTGATCTGAAATCCGCTTATCACCAGCTCCCCATCCGCCCAGAGGACCGCCCCTACACCGCCTTTGAGGCGGGTGGCAGGCTCTATCACTTTCTGCGCATCCCATTTGGTGTCACAAATGGGGTCTCAGTCTTCCAGAGGGAGATGGACCGGATGGTGGACCAGTACAAACTGACGGCCACATTTCCCTATCTAGATAACATCACCATCTGTGGTCACGACTGGTCGGACCATGACGCCAACCTCCAACGTTTTTTCCAGGTGGCCAATGCTTTGAACCTCACTTATAACAAGGACAAGTGTGTGTTCAGAACCACACGACTCGCTATCCTTGGGTATGTCGTGGAGAACGGGGTCATTGGCCCTGACCCCGACCGTATGCGCCCCCTGTTAGAACTCCCTCTTCCCACTACTCTCAAGGCCCTCCGGCGGTGCCTGGGTTTTTTTTCCTATTACGCCCAATGGGTTCCCCATTATGCAGACAAGGCCCGCCCCCTGGTCAAGTCTACCACCTTTCCCCTCTCTGCCGAGGCCCGCGCGGCCTTCAGCTGCATTAAAGGGGACATTGCCAAAGCAACGATGCATGCGGTACATGGGACCATTCCCTTCCAAGTAGAGAGTGACGCCTCTGACGTCGCGCTGGCTGCTACCCTCAATCAGGAAGGCAGGCCAGTGGCGTTTTTTTCTCGTACCCTTCAAGGCTCTGAACTTCGGCACTCCACGGTGGAGAAAGAAGCCCAAGCCATAGTGGAAGCTATTCGGCACTGGAGGCACTATCTCGCCGGCAAAAGGTTCACCTTGCTGACCGACCAGCGCTCGGTTGCGTTCATGTTCAGCAGCCAACAGCGGGGCAAAATCAAAAATGATAAAATTTTGCGATGGAGAATAGAACTCTCCACCTATACTTATGATATCCTGTACTGGCCTGGCAGGCTCAATGAACCGTCTGATGCCCTATCCCGGGGACCGTGTGCTAGTGCCCAGCTCGACCAGCTGTATGCCCTTCATGCCCAACTTTGCCACCCGGGGGTCACCCGGTTTTATCATTTCATTAAAGCCCGGAACCTGCCGTACTCCCTGGAGGACATCAGGACGATGACCAGGGACTGCCAGATCTGCGCTGAGTGCAAACCGCACTTCTACCGTCCTGACACTGCGCAGCTTGTCAAGGCCACCCGCCCTTTTGAGCGACTGAGTATTGACTTTAAGGGCCCCCTTCCCTCCACCGACCGCAATGTCTACTTTCTCAGTATTATTGACGAGTACTCGCGATTCCCCTTTGCCGTTCCCTGCCCCGACACTACTACCACGTCGGTCATAAAAGTCCTGCGCCAGCTCTTCACTCTGTTCGGATATCCCTGCTATGTCCACAGTGATAGAGGGTCCTCCTTTATGAGTGACGAGTTACGCCGGTTCCTGCTTGCTAGGGGCATAGCTACTAGTCGCACCACGAGTTATAATCCCCGGGGGAATGGCCAGGTGGAGAGGGAGAATGCCACAGTGTGGAAGGCCATACTTTTAGCCCTTAAGTCACAAGGGTTGCCGGTCTCCCGATGGCAGGAGGTCCTCCCTGAGGCACTCCACTCTATCCGCTCCCTGTTGTGTACGTCCACTAACGCCACCCCTCACGAACGCTTATTCTCTTTTCTCAGGAAGTCTGTCACTGGGACCACCCTGCCAGTTTGGCTGACGTCCCCGGGGCCAGTGCTGCTGCGTAAACATGCGAGGAGTAATAAGTACTCACCACTGGTCGAGAAGGTTCACCTCCTGCATGCTAATCCCCAGTATGCCTACGTGGTCTTGCCTGATGGGCGGGAGGACACGGTCTCTGTCCGCGACCTGGCGCCCGCCGGAGCAGCAGACCACTACCCCGAGCACTCCACGGTAACTATGCACCCTGTACCCGAGGTGACTCCGCGCGCACCGTGCCCCACACAGACTCCGTATGCGTCTGTTCCAGGGACCTCGCTCACACGCGAGGGATCCCTGACACCTCCTGTTGGGACAGAATTAACCCACTCTCCGCCTCCGGAGCACACACCACCTCCGGCGCCTGTGCCGTCATCACCTCCGGCTCCTGTGCAATTGCAGCCGGAGCTACGTAGATCGCAGCGAACGATTCGACCACCTGATCGACTTAACCTGTAAATATGCTTGGGAATTTTTTTAAACAAAGGGGGGGTGAATGTGGTGAACTAGATATACCTGTCTGACTGCTCCTGTGGCTCCTCCCAAGACCCTGCTGACTGCCCCTGTGGCTCCTCCCACAGACCCCTGTATAAAGGCGACTGTGGCCTGCTGCTCTCCCTCATTTTCCCCAGGATGTAGTGTTGTTCTTCAGTCAATAAAAGCCGATATCTCACTTCCTAAGTCTCGGCGTGAGTTATTGATGGTGCATCAACGACATACTAAGCAGAGGGCTGCTACTGACTGGGGGCTCTTGACAAGGGAAGCAGTCAGTATCTTCCTTTACAACTGTGGTGAGGATGGACATTTCAAGTGGGAGTGTGAAGGAGGAGGACAACCTACAGAAAGTGACTCAACAATTACTTAAACAAAAGAGGAAGTTGGGAAACTTCAGGGTGACCCAGTAAGGGAATAGCCTGGCATCTCGGGGGGGGGGGGGGGGCACGTTCCAATCAATGTATCAAGGAATAAACTAAAGTGCAAAACCTATTTCTGAAGGCTTAGTGGGACTGAGCTCAGTTGTATCCATATGGATTGAGGGTATTTATTCCAGAACCATACTGACACAGGTTTTCAGGTTAATCTACTGTAAAGATCATTATACAACCAGTATTTGACACATTTACCATTGACGCCAGTCAGTGCCCTAGAAATTTGGGGCCTTAGTTCTGATAACTACCCGTGTGGTGGCTACATTTCATTGAAGCTGGAGTTTTCAGAAGCAGATGTTGGAGTAGCAGAGACCCTTGATACATTAGTGATGGTCTGTCTGGAGCCAGCTGAGAAGAGAAAAGCTTCCATTCTTGTGGGAACAAATGCTCCCACTGTGAGGCTCGTGTGAGCGCGCAAGGAGAGAATTGGAGAGAATTTTTCGAGAACCTTATCCATTCACCTGGTAACAAGCATTCCTGTAAATGCTGGAAATCCAAGCAGCACACATAAAGTGCTGCTAAAGGGTCTCGCCCCAAAATGTCGACTGTATTTTTTTTCCATAGATGCTGCTTGGCCTGCTGAATTCCTCCAGCACTTTGCGTGTGTTGTTTCCATACAGCCGCTGTTCAGAGCTGTTTTTGAGAGGGTGCTAGTTCCATCCAAGTAGGATGATGAGTACAAATGAGGAACTGTGTGGTACATCCAGCCCAAACCCATAGGGTTACATCACGGGAAAGTAGCTAGAGTGACGGAAAGCTACAAATTCCCTGGAATGCCTGATGCCGAGGCTCTCCCGGCGGATGCTCTGGAGTAGTGGTCGCCAACCCATCGATCGCAATCCACTGGTCGATCTTTGAGACTTTTCCAGTAGATCCCGAAAAAAAATGAAAAATAAATACACAAATGCTGTTGAGAGATTGTTTCCGGGTTGCGGGGTTTTTGTTCCGTTCTTTCTGCCCAGTGCGCATGCGTGTAGCTCCCCCGCACTACACAGTGTACTTCAGTGGTCTCCAACCACTGGGCCACGAGGAAACGATAGGAGTCAGCTGCACCTTTCCTCATTCCCTGTCACGCCACTGTTGAACTCGAACCCACGCGATGTCATCAGTCGCCTAACCGCAGTGATACCCTCGCACCAGGGATCACTGATTGGCCTTGCGCGGCCGACGGGAAATGCCGATGCTACTGGCCCGGAGGATGGACAGATGGGCGCCGCCTCTGAACCTGTTCAGCACACCGAATGTTCGTGGGGAACCCGGAGCTAAAATATTCGCAGATGACCTAATTTGGGCTCAGGGTTTCGTAAGTAGCAGAGCAGCTACCTCGCTGCGATCTACTGAAACAAACTTTTGTCGGCCAATAGATCCTACAAGGGGGGTGGGCACAGGCCCTGTCGCACTCCTCGCTCGGTCAGTCGGTCACTCTCTCTGGACTGCGACCGCCATGGCCCCTTCAAAGAGACCTCCGGCCCTGACCTCGTCCTCTCACCCCACCCATGACCAGCCGTATCTGGCCAGGATGTCTGGCGGCGGGCGGGCAGGAGGCTGGAGTTCGGGCCAGGAGGCCGTCTAATGAGGCAATGAAGCCCTCAAAACTGCTTCGGTACCTTGAGTCCAAGCACCCTGCACTTAAAGACAAACACACTGAGTTTTGTGGCGGAAAAAAAACGAGCAAGCAGGACAGAAGCCAAGTGCCGAGAGCCGCAAAAACTAAATTGCGGAATAGAGTGGACATAAGGAACCTGCTTCGAGTATCACTGTATTCCAGTTGTGTTTAAGAACCCCCCCACCCCCGTTGGCCAGTCCACAGGAATATTGTCGATATTAAACCAGTCCGCGGTGCAAAAAAAAGGGTGGGTATCCTTGGTGGTTATACATTATTTCTATTTCCGGGTTGTGGGGTTTTACTTCTGGTCTTTTCTGCCCCGGTGCACATGCCTGTAACTAATCGATCTGGGGTTGATCTTGCCTTTCACTAAGGCCGAGGTAGGGGATCTTCTGCTTAAAAAGGCTGGTGACCACTACTCTGGAGGATCACGAAGAAGAGTTATGCTTACTGGCTGGGGTACTGGTGAAGCCTGAACTGTAGAAACCATCAGCTGTACAAGTAAATTAGGATGACAGTGATTGTCACGAACACCTTGGGAAGAGAGAGGCTGCCCTCAGCTGTGGGATGCCAATGGCACATCTTTTCCCGGTGACTGTAAGTTTTCTAGTTTTCTGATGAGAGAGACAATCTCCTGGATCGGGAAAGTTAACAACAAAGTCATTCAACTTTGGTGACTCACCGGTATCTGAGATATGGAGAAAGGAGTCTGATGGAGAAGATGTCTTTTCTACTGACGGGGTTGATGTGGGTTGGTCCAAGAGAACTCGTCACACCACCTGAGTGACAGAGGACACCCTTTTCAGAGAGAGTCTCAACGGCAAGCACCGGTGGAGATGGAAGATATTTGACAGCACCTGCTGAAACTGAAGGAAGCTGAAATTATCACTGAGTTGAGAACTCCCTCTGCATCACCCATACTGGTGGTGAGGAAGGAGAATAGGAAGGCACAAATATGTGTTGACTATTGAACACTGAGCTGATATACAGTCCCTGACCAGTATACTGTTCCACAGATTGAGGACATGTGGGCCTGCCTAAGTGTTGCAAAATGGTTCTGTGTATTGGACCTAAGAAGTGGGTATTGTAGGATACCCATGAGTGAAGCTGACAAAGAGAAGATGGCATTCATACGTCCTCTTGAATTATTTCAGATTGAAAGAATGCCCCAGAGCATATCAAGAGCACAGGCTACTTCCCAACATGCTCTGTGTACAGTGTTCGAGTCCACCCTGGAAGAGCACGAAATGAGGCTACAGAAGGTGCTAGACCACCTGAAAGCTGAAGGGTTAAAACCGTCACTGGACAAGTGCCAGTTCTTCAGTATGCCAGTCAGCAACCTCAGGCACATAGTCCCACAGGATGGCATAGGTACTGATCTGTCAAAGGTAGAGGTGGTGACCACATGGCCCCAAGAATGTGAGTGCTCTATGCTCATTCCTTGGATCCTGTGGGTACTACTGGGGGTTCCAACACCGGACTACTCCAAAGTGAGCCACCCTTTGAACCAGCTTCTGTGTGGTTAGCCTTCCTTGGGGAAGAAAGGAAAGAAAAGAATGAGAATGAAAGAAGAAGAAGGTAACTTTTATCTTAGCCCTTCAGAGAAGGATGGGACACAAAATGTGACGAGCACTTTCAGCTGCTGACTAAAGCCCCACTGTTGGCCTTTGTAAACCCACAGTTGCCATATATACTACATACCTAAGCCAGATGAGAGGGTTAAGGGGATGTTCTATATCAGGACCAGGCCAAAGAGTTAAAACCTGTTGCTTTCATCAGCTGGGGTCTGTCACCCTCCAAACAAAACTACCCTTTGCACATATTGCAGTTTCTGCCGTTGAAATAGGTTGTGGTAGGTAAGTTAAGTGACTATCTATATGGTGCTGTATGACAACAATCCGCTGAGTTATATCGTGACCTCAGCAAAATTGGATGCCGCAGGTCATCATTAGTTGGCGTGTGTTGTCTGCTTATGATTTCAGCTGGAAGTCAGGATATTGATGCAGATGCTTTGTCCCAACGTTGCAATGAGGTGCTGGAAATGGTTGGAGAGTTGGGGAGTATTCCTGCCTCTGGTGTTGAAGCAATGTGCAAGTTTTCCACCATGGGGAGATCAGAGGTAAGACTAAGGAAGAATAGAGCGGTGGATCATCTGGGAGCTTCTGGTTGGCCATACCACAAGCTTATTGCAAATTGACCATGCTGGATACGAAGCAGTTGCCCGCCTTGAGTCCTGAGGAACTGGCAGCGGCCCAGCGAGACGACCCTTGTATAGGTGCCAGTTGGTCATCCATTGCAAAAGAGGATATGGTTCAAGCTGAAAAGATGAAACCACCTGTTATATCCCCACTGATGAGAGAATGGAACAAACTGGAGTAGAGGAACAAGGTTCTGTACCAGGTCTCCTCTCCTCCAGACAGGCCTCGGCGTTCCCAGTTGGTTTTGCCCGAGAGGCATCGGAGAGTTGCATTGCAGTCATTTCATGATGATTCAGGTTACTTGGGGTTTGGTCTGAGATCGGTTCTACTGGCCCCGAGTGAAGCCCGAGTTTGAAGAATACTGTAAGTCGAGCATTTGATGTATTTGGAGGAAGATGCTGCCAATGGGGGTTGCTCCGAATCCCATTAGCAGAGCATGGGGCCACTTGATTTAGTGTGTATGGACTTCCTCCCCATAGAGACTGATTCCAGCAAAACTGCGAATGTTTTGGGTCATCTCTGATCACTACACCAGGTATGCTCAAGCCTTCCCCACAAAGGGTCAGAAGGTGTCCACAGTGCCCAAGGTATTATGGGAAAAGTATTTTTTCACCATGGCCTCCCAAGAAGGATACACAGTGTTTAGGGAAGGGATTTTGAGAGTTAACTCATATACAAGTTACGAAGCATGCTGGGAGTCAAGAAAACCTTAAGACCATAAGACCATAAGATATAGAAGAAGAATTAGGTCATTTGGCCCATAAAGTCTGCTCTGCCTTTCAATAATGGCTGTTTCTTTTCCCCCCTCTTCAACCCCACTTCCCAGCCTTCTCCCCGTAACCTCAAAGTCGAGGACAACGTTCTATCATCTTCAGGGTGATCCCCAGCCTGAACAATTCAGCTGGACCTTGATAGATATGCTTGGAACCCTGGATATCAGTAAAAAGAACAAATGGTGTCAGTATATTGGGCATTTTGTCCACTGCTACATCTGTACACAGAATGAAGCTACTGGATACTCGCCAAACTATTTGACGTTCAGGTGGGAAGTGAGATTGCCTGTAGATCTCTGTTTTTGGACCGGTGCTGAAGACTTGCCACAGAAGATATACCTTAAGTTTGTGTCTGACATGAGGAAGGAACTGCAAAAGGCTTATGCACTAACAGCTGTCTCTGCTACCAACCAAATTCAAGGAAACAAGAGGAGATATGATCAAAAGATTAGGTTCTCACAACTGATGCCTGGAGACAGAGTTTTAAAAAGGAATTTGGGATTACTGGGGAAGTTAAGTTAGTTGACCATTGGTGACTACGCCTTATGTAGTGGAGAGTCAGATGCCAAATGCATCTGTTTTCCTGGTGAAACCAGAAGACAGGAATGATCCTGTCAAAATTCTCCTTTAGAATCATCTTTTACCTCTAGGGCAGGAGGTACGTGTTGGCCCAGAGCCTGACATGGACACTACACCTAGCAGGAGAACTCAGCGCAACAGGAGGAGAATAGAAAGGTAATCAGCTGAAAGAACTGAAAAGGACTCAACTACTGAATGCTGTCTGGGCTTAGAGGATGAAGAAATGGGGGAGTGGTATACATTACCATAAGCAAATGCCCCAAGAGTTAATGAAGAGGTTCCTGAACCTCCCCACCCTGACTCAGATGTAGTGGGGGAGTGCTGACATGATGCTAAACAACGAAGGGAAGAAGGCCTCCAATGTAATTGGGGATGAAGCTGAGCTCAGTCAGGCGACAGTTGCAGGAAGGCACGAGTAATGGACAGGGCGAGGCATTCTCAAGCAGAAAGGAACGGTCCCAAGGACTGATTGAGGCTAAAGAAGCTGAAGTTGTGATAAGAAGGTGTCAGAGAATCAGGAAACCCCCAGTTAGGCTGGGGGAATATGACACACCAGGGAAATCTGGGAAATAGAGTGGTGCATATATCCCCTTAGTGAGATGGGTTACTCCCATTTACAAATGGGTTTGGGGTCCTGAAATCACTAAATTCCTTTGAATACTGTATTAATACTAATGGTTTGATAAATTTGAAGTTATGAGGACATGACCATTTTTGGTGGGGGAAGAATGTAATGTCCTGGTTAAGATTTTTAATGTTAATGCTGTAGGGTATTTCATTTTGTAGTTTTCTGTACAAGCAGTGTATCCTGCTGATAGTGTTTGGATTTCTGCTAAAGATAAGGGGCTGTGATGTTCAACTTCAGATGCTGTGTCAGCAGTTCAGGATGGTGGAGTGGGAGAAGGTTCTACAGAAAGATGGGCGGAGTGTGATTTGTGACGGACACTGGTGGGGTTTGTGGTCTTTTGGCAGGAGATGGAGAGAGGAGAAGATCAGGAGAGATGGCCATAGGATTTGACCTGATGGAAAGGCGTGATTTGAAGGCGTCCAAAATGGGAAGTTCTATCGGTGATGAGAAGTCAGGGTCGTGACTAAGGGACACACCCAGCTTTTGGTTTCAAAGATATGTATACAATATATATCCTGCAATTCCTTTTCTTCACAAACGTCCACAAAAACAGACAAGTGCCCCAACGAATGAATGACAGTTGAATGTTAGAACCCCAAAGTCCCCCCCAGCAAGCACTGATTCTCCCCTACCCCCTCCAGCAAAACATTTGCCACTGAGCACTCAAGTGTGAACAAAGCGACAGCAAAGACCCAGACTTGCAGTTACCCCATTGTTCACCCGGCATTCAACGTACCGCAGGCTCTCTCTCTCTTCCTAGTAAGGGAGAAGGGGAAGTCTCCATTTCACAGCAAGTGGGAGACGTAACAAGCAACTCGCTGGTTTACGATATTAAAGTCCGTTACGTCGTTTTTGTCGAGCTCTGTGCTGAAAGGTGTCGAGTCTGTGGGCACACAGCCGTAACGGACACACGGGTCTTCTGCTGTTACACCAACCTTCAATCCAATTGTCTCCAGAGCCCTGAGATCCTAGGCTTCCAAAGCCAAGCTGGCCTCTTAGGCGTGCCAAACTACGGCTAGTTATGAAACCATGAGAGCGGATCCCATTCCCGCAAAGAACTGTAGTCAGCATCTAACTCCAGGTCAGGGTCTTCAAAAAAAAACCCTGGAAGGGAAAAACAAAGATATTAAAGATGGAAATAGAGTTGTTTCTGAAGATGCAAGCGAAGGAGTTGCCGTTTAGCGCCATCATCACTTCGCTCCGCCTTCGAGAGTTTGGAAGACATAACCTCCAACATGTGCTCATTTAGACTGGTTTAATTGTATGGGCCGTTTTATGTTTTTCTTTACCTTTGCCTCTTAATAACAGTTCGATGAAGCTGAAATTAGTGAAGACACTTCCTTTATAATTGTATGCAGCGTGCGATCTGTTATTTCATGCCTACAGATAATTGCATATGGGCAGTATTTACACAACATTCGCTCAAATCGGGGTTCCGTTAATTGAAACATCCCAACTTTCTGGTTTGGTGGGATGCAAATCATGCCTACCTTAAGCATACATTGTTTAAGAAAGGTGGCTTTCTCACCACTGAGTCCAGTGGCTGTTAGCAGAGCCAGCTAACAAGCTAAGTTTCTATTTAAGTCCAGTAAGGAGGCTTCACGCACCTCAGGACATTAGTCACACCATGCTCAACCTTTTGATTCCTGATTTTATCTGAGGTCTTACCAACATCTGTCTCCACAACCTCTGCACTAACTGTTCTAGCACTCTGGTTCTCACCCCCTGCAGCTCTAGTTTAAACCCCATCCTGCAACACTAGCAAACTTTCCCACTAGGATATTAGTCCCCTCCAGTTCAGGTGCAAACTTTCCCTTCTGTACAGGTCCCACCTTCTTTGGAAGAGAGTCCAGTGATTCAAAAATCTTATGCCCTCTCTCCTATACCAACTCCTTAGTCATGTGTTAAACTGTTTAATCTTTCTAGATCTTGCCTCACTAGCACACGACACGAGTAGCAATCCTGAGATCATAACCCTGGAGAACCTGCCCTTTAACTTAGCACCTAACTCCCTATACCCACTTTGCAGAACTTCATCACTCTTCCTTGCTGTCGTTACTTAAATGGTCAACGACATTTTGTTGTTCATTTCTCTACTTAAGAATGCCAAGGACTTGATCCAGGATGACCTGACCCTGGCATTTGGGAGGCAACATACCATCCGGGAATCTCATTCTCATCCACAGAACCTCCTTTCTGTTCTCCTGACAAACGAATCCCCTATCACCACAGCTCACCTCTTCTCCCCCTTCCCTTCTGAGTTCCAGAGTTAGACACAATGCCAGAGACCTGACCGTTATGGCTTTCCTCTGCGTAGGCATGCCCCCGCTCCCAACAGTATCCAAAGTGGCATACCTCGTGTTGTAGGGGATGACCACGGGGGTACTCTGCATTGGCTGTTTAAACCCTTTCCTCTTCCTGACTGTCACTCAGGTTTCCGTCCTGCACTTTGGGTGTAATTACCCCTCTGTATGACCTATCCATCATCCCCTCATGCTCCTGAAAGACCAGTTCCAGTCCAACTCCTTAACATGGAGTGTTAGAAGCTGCAGCTGAATCCATCTCCCGCAGGTGCAGTCATCAGGGACACTGGGGGTCTTCCTGCCTTCCCACCTCCCACGAGAGGAGCATTCCATGATCTTCCCTGGCATCTCTACTGTTCTAACTGAGCAAACATAAAGAGAGAAGAACAATAAATTGTGGAGGAGGGGGGGACTTCTACCTACAGCTTTTTGCCTCCAAGAACTAAAGCCTCAAAATCCCCACTGTAACTCTGAACACTAACGATGGCCACCCCAACAATGGCTGCTCCACTTGCCCCACCTTACCTTAATCAATCCCAATTACTGATTGGCCACTGCTCAAAGCTCTAAGCTGCTGTGAGTTGCTGCCTTTTCTACTCAATCAGCAAACCTGATGAAGCTACATCTTCATAGGCTTCCGATCTCTAGTTTTCCACTGCTCATGTCTTCTGTTAAGATAAAATAATTAATTGTAAGTAGTCATCCTCTTCATCAATATTTAGTAGAGCACCTTTTGCAGCAATTACATTCTTGAGTCTGTGTGGATAGGTCTCTATCCTTCTTGCACAGTTACTCAGTTTTTGAGGATGGCCTGCTCTAGGCAGACTTACAGCTGTGCCATATTCTTTCCATTGCTTGATGATTGACTTAACTGCATTCTAAGGGACCTGGAAATGTTCTTGTATTCATCTCCTGACTTGTGCTTTTCAATAACCTTTTCGCAGAGCTGCTTGGAGTGTTCTTTTATCTTCATGGTGTGGTTTTTGCCAAGCTACAGACAAATCAACGGTTGGACCTTTCAGATACAGGTGTATTTTTACTACAATCAATTGAAACACCTTGACTGCACACAGATCTCCATTTAACTAATTATGCGACTTCTAAAACCAATTGGCTGCACCAATGATGACTTGATGTGTCATATTACAGGGGGTGAATACTTATGCAATCAATTATTTTGTGTTTTATATTTGTAGTTAATTTAGATCGCTTTGTAGAGACCTGTTTTCACCTTGACGCAAAAGAGTCTTTTTTCTGTTGATCAGTGTCAAAAAAAGCCAAATTAAATCTATTGTGATTCAATGTTGTAAAACAATAAAGCATGAAAACTCCTAAGTTGGTGAATATGTTTTATAGGCACTACAGCAGCACCCAAGTGCTTTCACAGCCAGCACATTTTAATCCCTTACTACTTACTTTTAAATAAATTTTTAAAATTTATTTATACTAAAGTATTTTTCTTCACTATATTTCATTTGTCACTTGTACCCTTGATGTGTTCTTACATACTCTTCACAGCCACCTAGTTTTGTATTAGCAACCTTGGATAAATTATACTTGATCCCTTCTTCAGATATTATATCTGGAAAGTGACCAGCCTGTTTCCAATATCAATCCCTGTGCACTCCATGTTCACAACCTTCAAACAACAAATGACCTATTTATTTATTCAGCTTCTGTCTGTTAATCAATGCACAATCCATATCATTATCACACCTCCAACCACATATGCTCTCATTCTGTTTAATAATCTTTTGTGTGGCACCTTATCAAAGACCTTCAGAAAGTCCAGATACTCAATATACATCTGTTTTCATTTATCTATTTTGCTAATTATAAAAGGTTTTAACAGACTTGCTCTTTCCCTTGCATGAATCCATATTAACGCTACCCTGTCCTATCACTATATTTTCAGTGCTCTGTTACTTCTCCATAATAGTTTCTATAATTTCCTTACTACTGACCTCAGATTACCTGGTCTATACTTTTCCCTTTCTTCTCCTTTTTTTAAATGATGCTTTCCGGTCTGCGGAAATCATTTTATAATCAATGGGATTTAAAGATACATTTGTCCAACAATTATCTCCATCACTACCTCTCTTGGAATGAAGGTCACTGTGTCCTGCTGATTTATGGCCTTTCTATCTCATTAATTTCTCTCCATTTATGCTTTTTCACAAATGCTAAATTCTTGCTATTCTTCATTCACTCTTAACTTATTTTCTGTGAGGCTTTCTTTTGCTTGCATGAAAACAAAACCTATTTTTCCAGTATAATTATTCCCCAGTATAATTTATTCTGGCTCATCCTGTCAGGGGTCTACATTATATTTTGCTAATCTTCTCTTTTCTGCATGTCAATTGAAGTTTTTATTACCAGCGTTTGTGTTTCTCACTTGATGACTCTAACATTCTGCTTTCTCATTCTTTGTCAACATCTTGGTTCTCTGCTGATTTCTGAAATTTTCCCAATCCCCAGAGATTCACTATCTATTTGGTGTCATTATAGCTTTTTAAAAATCTTATACTATTTTAAACTTTCCATGTTAATCACAATCATACCTCATTTTATTTTGCATTTATGTGAAAAACATTTAAAATGCATTAATATATATATCAATTTCTATTTGTTACTCATTGCTTATCATCTGTCACACTTTTTAATGTAGTTTCTAATCTACCACACCCAACTCACACCTAATACTTTCATGGTTTGTTTTGGTCAGATTCAATGATCTTGCATTGAGCTAAATCATTTTCAATCTTAATATAAAATTCCAATCACTCTTTCCTGAAGACAAAATTATTAATAACCCAATTCTCACTGTGCAAAGTTAGAGTTAAAAAGGCATGTTACCAAGTTGGTTTCTTAAGATCCCAATACAGAAAAACATCTTGAATGCTGCTACTCTGATGAAAGGTCACTGACAAGAAATCCTAGTTCCATTTGTCTTTCCAGGAATGCAACCTGACCTGTAGGATATTTGCAAGAACAGAGGAGCTTTTATTCAAGTAGACACCACACAAAAAATGCAGGAGGAACTCAGCAGGCCAGACAGCACCTGTGGAAAAGAGTAAATAGTCGATGTTTTGGGCTGAGACCCTACATCAGGACAGGACAGGATTTAAGTGGAGTTTCTTTTCATCAACAAATATGTGAACTTCACTTTCCATGAAAAAATTATTTTTTATCTTATTAAATCTAGAGTTACAACTCAATAGGTTTCAATAGGTACATTTAATGTCAGAGAAATGAATCCAATATTTATCCTGAAATACTTTTTCTTTGCAAGCATCCACGAAATCAGAGGAGTGCCCCAATGAATGACAGTTAAATGTTTGAACCCCAAAGCATGCCCCCAACTCCCCCCCCTCCGATGCATAAGCAGCAGCAAAGCTATGAACCCCCTCCCTCACCAGCAAAAAGCATCAGCACCCCCCACCGAGCACTCAAGCGTGCAGCAAAGCATCAATAAGACACTGACTTGCAGCACCCCACAGACTGCTCGCTCACCCAGTAATTCGACATGCCACAGGCTCTCACTCTCCCTAATAAGGAAAAAAGAGGTGTCCCCGTTTCATAGTGAAAGGGGAGACATAATAAAGCAACTCACTGATCTATGGTGTTAAAAGTCTGTTGTGTCGCTTTTTCCGAGCTCTGTGCCCAAAGAACTCAGGTCTCTGGGCACACAGCCTGTAGCCAGCTCACTGCTTTCGATCTTCCGTGTACTCCCACGACACATCAGGTGGTGGCACTGGCCTTGAATCCGCCCTCCTCCAGAGACATGAAAATCTGGTGTCCTGAAAGTGCACTGGTCTTCCAGGCCACGTCCTTGGCATATCGAAAAGCGGCCAGTTGAGAGGCCCTGAGAGCAGGTCTCATTTCCGCAAAGAACCTTGATAATGACAGTGACTATAATCTATTGAACTTTGGGTGCCCCAAATCCCAAATTTCAATGAACTATAGGCATTGTCATCATCAGGTAGACAATTAAAAAAAACACAGAAAAAAACTGCAAGATGAAAAGCAAGTTAATCAGTCTGTGAAACTCCAAAAAAGGGATAAAAATCAGCTGGTACACAGGAAGAAAATCAATTCTCCACTTTGAATACTACTCGAAGATCACTATAACCATTAAAACCAGAGAGTTCCCCTCTGTGATCCTGAGCACCACTACCGGTCGACAGTATTCATGCGCTTGAGATACTGAATAATGCCATTACCAAACAAGAAACAGTCCATCCCAATGCATTTCAAATCTTAGTGGGGATTTCCTGATTGAAGGAATCCCCGCCCAACTACCATCAGCATATAACCTGTAGCACCAAAGATCCCAAAACATTAGACCACTGCTATACTAAGATAAGGAATGCCTACCGTTCCATGCCCAGGTTCTACTTTGGGAAATCTGATGACTTTGCTGTACTTCTATCTGCATACAGAAAGGGGCTAAAGAATAAGGCTCCAGAGATTAGAACAACAAGGAGTTTGTTGCCGGAGGCAGAGCAGAGGCTACGGGATTGTTTCAAGTCAGCAGACTGGGCCACGTTTAAGAACTCATCTGTGAATCTGAATGAGTACAGCACGGTTATCACAGACTTTGTAAAAACAGTCGTAGATGAGTGTGGCCCCTCAAAATCATTCAGAGTCTTCCCCAGCCAGAAGCCCTGTATGAACCATGAGATCTGCAATCTGCTGAGGGCCAGATCAGAGGCATTCGAGTCTGGCAACCGAGAAAGCTACAAGAGGTCCGGGTACGATCTCTGGAAAGCCGTCTCATAGGTGAAGTGGCAATTCTGTACCAGACTTGAATCAATGAAGGGTGCTCAACAGCTGTGGAAGGGTTCAAATACTGTCATCTCTTACTAGTGAGATCATGTAACATCAGTCAGAATCAGGTTTATTATCACCCGCATATGTTGTGAAATTTGTTAACTTAGCGGCAGCAGTACATTGCAGAACATGATAATATAGAAAATAATTAAGTCAGTCAATTACAGTAAGTATATATGTATATTAAATAGTTAAAGAAAAGATAGTGCAAAGAAAAAGAAGTAATAAAAAAAAATTAGGTACAGTTCATGGGTTCAATATCCAGTTAGGAATTGGATGGCAGAGGGGAAGAAGCTGTTCCTGAATCACTGAGTGCGTGTCTTCAGGCTTCTGTACCTCCTACCTGATGGTAACAGTGAGAACAGGGCATGTTCTTGGGTGATGGCAAGCCTTAATAATGGATGCCACCTTTCTGAAGCACCACTCCTTGAAGATGTCTTAGATGCTACAGTAGTACAGTACTCTTGAGGGAGCTGACTGATTTTACAACTTTCTGAAGCTTCTTTCGATCCTGTGCAATAGCTCCCTTGTATCAGACAGCAATGCAGTCTGTCAGAATGCTCTCCATGGTACACCTGTAGAATTTTTCGAGTGTTTTAGGTGACAAGCCAAATCTCCTCAAACTCCTAATGAAGTATAGTCTCTGCCTTGACTTCTTCGTGGCTGCATGGATATGTTGGGACCAGGTTAGATCCTAAGAGCTCTTGACACCCAGGAACTTGAAATTGCTATTGTCTCCACTTCTGATCCTTCTAACTGGCTGGAATGTTCACTGAGATCTTAAACCTCTCACTTTGGCAGTCTGAGGTGATGACCTGCTTTAAACAGGTTTCAATTATCCCAGTGCCTAAGAAGAACTTGGTAATCTGCCTCAGTGACTATCATCTAGTAGCACTTGCGTCCACAGTGATGAAATGTGTTGAGAGGTTGGTGATGAAGCATACCAACTCCTGCCTGAGAAGCAACCTGCAACTGCTCCAATTTGGCAACCAGCACAACAGGTTCTCAGCAGATGCTATTTCATTGGCCCTTCACTCAACCTAGGAACATCTGGACAGCAAAGATGCATAAATTGGGATGATCTTTACTGACTACAGATTGGGATTCAATACTATCAACCCCTCAAAATGAATCAAAAAAAATTCAAGACCTTGACCTCAATACATCCTTGTGCAATTCAATCCTCAATTTCCTCATTTGTAGACTGCAGTCAGTTTGCATTGGTAACAACATCTCCTCCACAATCTCCATCAGGACCGGTGCACCACAAGGCCGTGTGCTTAGCACTCTGCTCTACTCGCTTTACACTTATGACTGTGTGGCTAAGCACAGCTCCAGTGCCATATCCAAGTTTTGTGACAACACCATTGCTGTTTGCCAAATCAAATGTGATGACAAATCAACATATAGTAGGAAGATTGAAAATTTGGCTGAATGGTGCCACACCATCTCTTACTCAATGTTAGCAAGACTAAGGAGCTGATTATTCACTCAGCATGGAGGAAACCAGAGGTCCTTGAGCCAGTCCTCAATGGGATATCAAGAGGTAGAGAGGATCAGCAACTTTAAATTCCTCAGTGTTTTCATTTAAACGGACCTGTCCTGAGCTAAGTGCATAAGTGCAATTACAAAGGAAGTGCAGCAGCACCTCTACTTTCTTAGGAGTTTGCAAAGGTTTGGATGAAATCTTTAACTTTGACTAACTTCTTTAGATGTGTGATAGAGAGTATATTGACTGGCTGCATCACAACCTGGTATGGAAACGCAATGTCCTTGAATATAAATCATACAAAGAATACTGGATACAGCCCTTTCTATCATGGGTAAAGCCCTCCCCACCATTGAGCACATCTACATGGAGCATTGTTGCAAGAAAGCAGCATCCATCAGCAGGGATCTCCACCACCCAGATCATGCTTTCTTCTCGCTGCTGCGATCAGGGAGAAAGTACAATAGCCTCAGGACTCACACCACCAGGCTCAGGAAAAAATCTTGTTATGCTTTATAACTTCAAAACATTAAACTAATTCAAAACAAGAATTGGGAGTCTGGGAATTTGGGTCTGTCTTCAAGGTTACTTTAAGCGAGGCATGCAAGTATTATGTGGTAGCGTAATGATGTATGTTACTCATGTATTTATACATACAATCTATAATTGAGTTATTTAAACAAACAAGAATGCTTTATCAATCTAAATATATATACAAGATAACTCAAACATTAATTAAACATTAAATAAATTATTACTCCTCAACCATCAGGCTCCTAAACCAGAGGGGATAAATTCACTTAACTTCACTCACCTCATCACTGAATTGCTCCCACAAACTATGAACTCACTCTCAAGGACTCTTCGTCTCATGTTCTCAATAGACATTGCTTATTTGTTTATTCATCGATGTATCGATTTTTCTATCCATCTATTTATTTCTTATTTATTATTATATTTGCAGTTTGTTGTCTTTAGCACACTAGTTGTCCACCCTGTAAGCGTAGTCTTTCATTAATTCTATTATTGGATTAATCGAGTATGCAGGTAAGAAAGTGAAACTCAGGGTGGTAATGGTGATATTTGAGTACTTTAATAATAAATTTACTTTGAACTTTCAAAGCATGTAGCTGGAACTTCAATTTATTAAGCGCTCATTGTTTTTGTTTTTGCAACATCATCTGCAACTTCCCTCAATACCAATAAAAATCTTTTATTATTCTGATTTTACCTCAGCTGTATTTTCCTATCTCAACATCCTGTGCAATGCCAGCTCATTTTCAGTCACTCTGCAGAATTATTTGAGACACCCTCAAAGCACCATAGAAATGAAGCTGTAAAATCTATCCCTTAAGGGAAGATTTGCTGCACAGAATCTCCTCACAGTCAGCAGTGTTAGAATGGATCGCAAGTTACTCATTATCAAGTAAGACATGCTTTTTCTTTCAGAGAAACTGGCTGGAAGATGTGTGGCTAGGGAAAAGAACATACTGCAAAGTAAGGAAGTGGGAAATATATATAAACTCAGTTTCGTAAATTACAGCAGCCAATGTAAAATCGAAGAAAATTTAACAGCCATCTACTGTATTATAAAAGAAATAATGCAAATCTAAGAGAGAAAGTAAGCTTTTAGTTTTGGCTTGCATTTAATTTACGTCGTGCCCTGGGAAGATACTAGAGTTTTTTAAATGACGTGGACTGCACAAGCTCCTTAATTTGGTTATAGATACAATAATATTGGTGAGCAAAGACAATGTCAATTTGCACAAGTTTAATTCTTGTGTTTTACATCCTAGAAGGCTAGTCTTATTTTGGAATGGACTTGGGGAGTTGAAATTGTAGTATCACATGGTTTTAAAGCACAGAAGAAGCCCATCCACCGAATGGCTCTATTCCCAAGTAATCATGTTACACAAGAGTTCCTGCCCCTCTTCTTTCTCTTCCTCGTCTACCAGACCGTACGTAGCACATCATAAACACCTGATCCCAGAATCCCTTTACTCCAGAGCCTTTGACAATTTGTAGGCTTCAAAAGGACTTCTTATTATTTTCAAATGTAGTTAGGAACATTCAAAAACTCTTTAAATAGAAATGAACAGCTAAGAAGAATTAAAAATTTTAAAAACTTAAAAGACATTTCTCCACTTTACAATTCTAACAAATACTGAAAGTAAAATGAAGATAACATGAGCACTTACCTTGACCTGCCTTTTATCACAGTTTCTCCATCAGGTTTCTCTGGCATAAAGCTAATGGCTGATTGCAAAAGTCTTCCAGACCCTTCCTTCAAAGAGACACGGTCCTTACACCATGCTCAACTATAAGTAGAACAACAGGTCAGCTGTAGATTTCTGCATTTAAGTAACTCACCCACAGAAGTTGAAGACAGACTGAGCATCAAAAGTTTGAGAACTATCAATTTTTCTACTGGAAAACAATTCAGCTCACAGTTTTTTAAAATGGTTTCACAAGTGTGAGTTGTCATTAGAATTTTCTGGATAAATTATATGCTATTTAGGACTGGGATCAGATGAGGACTGTATGAGAATGATGTACCTCTTTGGAGTTTTCCATTCCAGCCAGCTGTATATGTTCTGTTGATGAGCGCCTTCAACACCAAGATTGATGGGGTTATGTGTATAGAGAAAATGAAGAGATCAGAGGGTGGAAAAGTGGAATTGCCTATTATTTGGAAATCAGCAGAACCGTGCTCACCAATATATTTCATAACATTAGTTGAAGGTGAAAGGAATAGATTAACAGATTGACTTCACTGTTCTACAAATGAAAATATTTTCAATTGTTTTGTACTTCTGAGGATTTGTTGGATTAAAGGTATCTGCATTTTCACTGAAATAAAAGGAATAAATGACCATGTGGTGGATATTTGCTTCCTGGGCCTCTTGCCCATGCTTTGCAAAGCTCACTTTCTAAGCACAGCAGCTGTCACTTGTCAAGATCAAGCTTTGTAAGTAATCTTTCAACTAGTATACTTTGTTTAGCTTCTGGTGGTAAACAAGTGTCAGTCTTCAGTTCTTAAAATATAAATGGCAAACAGCAATCCCTCTGAAGTTAAAACAAAGTACTGTCTATAAAGCAGCTCTGCATACAAACTCTGTATATAGCAGATGCTCTGTATGTAGGAAGTAACTGTACCTGGTTTACAGCTGCCCAAGAAGGGCACTATAGGACAATAGGTTATTTAATTTGACTTGTTTCAAAACAGACAAACTAAGTTGCTTAGATCAAGGAAGTTTGCAAACCGGATAGATAATATATCTTAATGTATCAATAATAGATCTATTAATGTTTGGAGTTTTATGTACTCAGAGAAGTTAGTTTTACAGTATTAATTATAGGTAACTGGTTAACTATGTCTCCAAAAAGCTTTTGGACCATTTGTGTAAGAAGTGTACCTAAGGAAATACCATATGAATATGAAGTCACCTAAGTGGCAAAGAAAAAGCATATAAATATAGAGAGCAGTTCCGGCTTATTAGGAATGGTTAAGGAACATCAAGAAGTGTGACAGAAACACGAGCTGAACTAGAAACTCTGATGGATGAATTATTCATCTGTATCATTTGTATATATTTTATTACTTTACAGGAATTGTACCTGTGTTTTGCGAATCATAGAACCATAGAACATTACAGCACAGAAACAGGCCTTTTGGCCCTTCTTGGCTCTGCCGAACCATTTTTCTGCCTAGTCCCACTGACCTGCACCTGGACCATATCCCTCCATATCCCTCTCATCCATGTACCTATTCAAGATTTTCTTCTATGTTAAAAGTGAGCCCACATTTACCACTTCAAGTGGCACCTCATTCCACACTCCCATTACTCTCTGTGTGAAGAAGCTCCACCTAATGTTCCCTTTTCACCCTTAACCCATGTCCCGTGGTTCTTTTTCTCCCCTAGCCTCAGTGGAAAAGGCCTGCTTGCATTCACTCTATCTATACCCATCATAATTTTATACACCTCTATCAAATCTCCCCTCATTCTTCTATGCTCCAGGGAATAAACTAACCTATTCAACCTTTCTCTGTAACTCAGTTTCTCAAGTCCTGGTAACATCCTTGTAAACCTTCTCTGCACTCTTTCAACCTTATTAATATCCTTCCTGTAATTAGGTGACCAAAACTGCTCACAATTCTCCAAATTCAGCCTCACCAATGTCTTATACAAACACACCATAACATTCCAACTCTTATACTCAATACTTTGATTTATAAAGGCCAATGTGCCAAAAGCTCTCTTTACAACCCTATCTGTGACACCACTTTTAGGGAATTATGTATCTGTACTCCCAGATCCCTCTGTTCTACTGCACTCCTCAGTGTCCTACCATTTACCTTGTATGTTCTACCTTGGTTTGTCCTTCCAATTTGCAATACCTCACACTTTTCTGCATTAAACTCCATCTGCCATTTGTCAGCCCATTTTTCCAGCTGGTCAAAATCCCTCTGCAAGCTTTGAAAACCTTCATCACTGTCCACTACACCTCCAATCTTCGTACCATCAGCAAATTTGCTGATCCAATTTACCACATTATCATCCAGATCATTGATATAGATGACAAATAACAGTGGACCCAGCACTGATCCCTATGGCACACCACTAGTCATAGGCCTCCACTCGGAGTAGCATTCCTCCACTACCACTCTCTGGCTTCTTCCATTGAGCCAATGTCTAATCCAATTTACTACCTCACCATGTATACCTAGTGACTGAATCTTCCTAACTAACCTCCCCTGCGGGACCTTGTCAAAGGCCTTACTGAAGTCCATGTAGACAACATCTACTGCCTTCCTTTCATCCACTTTCCTGGTAACCTCCTTGAAAAACTCTAATAGATTGATTAAACATGACCTACCATGCACAAAGCCATGTTGACTTTCCCTAATAAGTTCCTGTCTATCCAAATAATTGTAGATCCTATCTTAGTACTCCTTCCAATAATTTACCTACTACTGACATCAAATTTACCAGCCTATAATTTCCCAGATTACTTTTATAACCTTTTTTAAACAACGGAACAACATGAGCTATCCTCCAATCCTCCGGCACCTCACCAGTAGATACCGACATTTTAAATATATCTGCCATGGCCCCTGCAATTTCAACACTAGTCTCCTTCAAGGTCCGAGGGAATACTCTGTCAGGCCCTGGGGATTTATCTATTCTGATTTGCCTCAAGACAGCAAGCACCTCCTCCTCTTTAATCTGTATAGGTTCCATGATGTCACTACTTGTTTGCCTTATTTCCATAGATTCCTTGCCAGTTTCCTTAGTAAATACAGATGCAAAAAAAACCCTTTTAAAATCTCCCCCATTTATTTTGGTTCCATACAAAGCCGACAACTCTGATCTTCAAGAGGAGCAATTTTATCCCTTTTGCTCTTAATATACCTGTAGAAGCTCTTAGGATTATCCTTCACCTTGACTGCCAAAACAACCTCATATCTTCTTTTAGCCCTCCTGATTTCTTTCTTAAGTATTTTCTTGCATTTTTTATACTCCTCAAGCACCTTATTTGCTCCTTGTTGCCTATACATGTCATACATCTCTCTCTTCTTCTTTATCAGATTTCTAATATCGCTCAAAAACCGAGGTTCCTTATTCTTATTCACTTTGCCTTTAATCCTGACAGGAACGTACAAACTCTGCATTCTCAAAATTTCTCCTTTGAAGGCCTCCCACTTACCAATCACATCCTTGCCAGAGAACAACCTGTCCCAATCCACGCTTTTAGATCCTTTCTCATTTCTTCAAATTTGGCCTTCTCCCAGTTTAGTACATCAACCTGAGGACCAGATCTATCTTTATCCATGACCAAGTTGAAATTAATGGCGTTATGATCACTAGACCCAAAGTATTCCCCTACACATACTTCCGTCTCTTGTCCTAACTTGTTTCCTAATAGGAGATCTAATATTACATCCTCTCTAGCTGGTACCTCCATATATTGATTTAGAAAACTTTCCTGAACACATTTTACAAACTCTAACCCATCTAGACCTTTAACAGTATGGGAGTCCCAATCAATATGTGGAAAATTAAAATCCCCTACTATCACAACTTTATGTTTCCTGCAGTTGTCTATCTCTCTGCAGATTTGCTCCTCCAATTCTTGCTGACTATTGGGTGGTCTATAATACAACCCCATTAACCCCATCAGCTCCACCCATATGGCCTCAGTAGACAAGCCCGCTAATCTGTCCTGCCAGAGCACTGCTGTAACATTTTCTCTGACTAGCAATGCCACACCCCACCCCCACCCTTCATCCCTCTGCCTCTATCTCGTCTGAAACATCGGAACCCTGGAACATTAAGCTGCCAGTCCTGCCCCTCCTGTAGCCAAGTTTCACTAATAGTTACAATGTCATAATTCCATGTGTCAACCCACGCCCTCAGCTCATCTGCCTTCCCCACAATACTTATTGCATTGAAATAGACACACCTCAGAAGATTATTACCACCACACACAACCCTTCTATTTTTGGCTTTGCATGAACTTTTAACATAATTTATTTTCACCCCCCGCTCCACTATCTACTCTGGAACTCTGGTTCCCATCCCTCTGCAAATCTAGTTTAACCCCCCCCCCCAAAAAAAGCACAAGCAAACCTCCCTGCAAGGATATTGGTCCCCCTTGTAGTTCAGTTGTAACCCGTCTCTCTTGTACAGGTCCCACCTGTCCCAGAAGAGGTCCCAATGATCCAAAAATCTGAAACCCTGCCCCCTACACCAGTTCCTCAACCATGTGTTCATCCTCCAGAGCAACCTACACTTACTCTTTATGTGTTTTAGGAATAGTTCGTGTTTTAGAAATAGATTATAATTTGGAAATGTTTGAGATACTGTTGAAATCTTCTGTGAGTATTGAATGTGTTTTAAGAATGTTGTTTGGATTTAAACATGTAAATATTTGTTTTAAATTATTTTGTTAGCTGGAGGTATCTTCTCTTTGGTAGGGAGAGGGGACCCACCGCTTGAATAATGGGTATTGGCAGCTAAACTTGCTATGCAGAATAAACAATGAAGTGAATTAATCTTTGAAGATTGCATAGTTACAGTTAATCTCCAATTAATGAGAGTACCATTGGCTATTTATATGAGGTAGGGCTTAAAATCTTTGCATGAGTTTAGAATTTCATGATTAGCAAACCCAATACCATCACTATTGGGTGGCATCCTTCATGACATTGCAAATGGATTTAGAAAAAGTGGGTGCTATATTGTCTGGCCATGTAAAAGATAAGCTGTAGTTATGATTTGGAAATCACCCAGAGTCTTAACTTAACAGAAAATGCATACAATACCCGGGTTCTAATCTTGTTATTGTGATTTCAGTGCTGTTGTTAGCAAAGTACTACCCAAGTACTCCAAGCAGTAGAAGCATTGCTTAAGAACTCATTTTTGTTTAGCTGAAGTAGCTAAAAGTGGCTGACTATTTCTCATTGGTGTAAAGGGCATAATTGTTATTTTAAAAGGCAACCTATGGCACAAAAAAAATCTGTTTATTCATTTGTGGGTCATTGGTATTTGCAATTTGCCTGCTGCATTCCTTGTATACAATCAGTACCTATATTTAAAAAAAACCTAACCAGCTGTCAAGTTCCCCTGTTCTTTGTTTTCCTTTCCCATTCTCCATGATGTATTTGGAGCTATTTAATTCAGTTACTCAGTAATGTGTTAACAGGACCTGGGTAGCCTATGGACTGTGGTTGCAGTATACATCTGGTATGTTCAAAGATTGACTACAGACCATCTTGTCTGTATTTGCCTCTAGCAGTGCCCACTAAGTATTTTGTGTGCTTTATCTACTACTTGATGGACATTAAGGGAAGCTTAAAAAGATAGTTTTCTATTGGTCAGCAGACAGGTCGATGATGAGGATGACAGCATGAAATAAAACAGACAAGCTCTAGGGAATCTTTTTGGCATACATCCTGCCAGGAGGTCTACTACACTGCTGAAATAGATGTTACACAGAACACCATGGAGGAGCCATGTAAATAGGAATATTTGTAGAATTAATTGCATTTTGAAATAGAAAAACCTGGAAATCATTTAAGGTGAAGCACATGGCCCCTTGCTGAAGTGCCTCCAATGATTACAATCCAATTTTATGTGTTTAAGTCACAATAGAAAGTCAAACACTTACCTTTTTTCATGAGCTAACCTTTTATTAATTCACATTCCATCTGCTCTTAGGAGCATAAACTGACTTCTAATCTTGTGCAGATCCAGGTTTAAAATTATTCCATTTAAAGAATTCACTTTTCTAATGTTTATATTTGAAACTGAAATTGAATGGATAAAATAAAACAAATTCAGGATAATTAGAAAGAAAAGAAGATTTTAATTACTTAGATTAAGTCATTGGCAATGGCCTTCATCAACCATGGGATTGAGTTAAGGAGCCGAGAGGTAATGTTGCAGCTATATAGGACCCTGGTAAGATCCCACTTGGAGTACTGTGCTCAGTTCTAGTCACCTCACTACAGAAAGGATGTGGAAGCCATAGAAAGAGTGCAGAGGAGATTTACAAGGATGTTGCCTGGATTGGGGAGCATGCCTTATGAGAATAGGTTGAGTGAACTTGGCCTTTTCTCCTTGGAGCAACAGAGGATGAGAGGTGGCCTGATAGAGGTGTACAAGATGATGAGAGGCATTGATTGTGTGGATAGTCAGAGGCCTTTTCCCAGAGATGAAATAGCTAGCATGAGAGGGCACAGTTTTAAGGTGCTTGGGAGAAGGTTCAGAGGAGATGTCAGGGGTAAGTTTTTTTACGCAGAGAGTGGTGAGTGCCTGGACTGGGCTGCCGGCAGTGGTGGTGTAGGCGGATACAATAGGATCTTTTAAGACACTCCTGGATAGGCACATGGAGCTTAGTGCTATGGGTAACCCTAGGTAATTTCTAAAGTAAAGATATATCTGGTACAGCATAGTGGACCGAAGGGCTTGTATTGTGCTGTAGTTTTTCCATTTTTAAAATTATTTTTAGTTATGCTTTTTCCTGATCTACCTGAGGTTTTGCCTGGCTTTGGGATTTGCTTCTACAGTTCCTAGCACTTCCACAACTATGAATATTTGACCAATCTTCACAACTGCCCACCCCAGCCCATTCTGTCTCTGGCTCATCCCCATGATCATCCCAAATGTGAAGTTATTATTTTTTATTAACTTTTGGTTCAGTTCAGAGATATATTTTCAATTTATATTGATGTTTAGAAAAGTAGCTTATTTTCAGATAGTAATATTTTCAGACACTCAAGTTGAAATGCATAATGATAAGTATTAACATTCAAAGTCATCGCAATCATCTGATTATCACGGTGTCATCGCTGACCATTGTATTCAAGTCTAGGATTGAGCAGTGATTTTTTGGGACTTTATGAGTTTGTATCCTTTAACTAAATTTAACAAAGTACAAAATCTACATTGTTACCTTTCACTGGAACTTAATTAGTTATTTTTTCCCCATATAGGGTATTTTTTGTTTAAATTTATAGTCTCAGTATATAACTGAGTAATCCTTGATTTGAAATTATCATTTGTATTTCACTGGTTTTCTTTGTTAATGTCTTACAAAGTTAAATCCTCTCTTCACAGGTCGGGTGTGGACCTCCAAAGAACCTCCAGTACTTTCTCTTTTTTCAGACTCCTAGTATGTGAAACAATTTGACTTTGGAAAGCAATTTTTTTTTGTCAGTATCTCCAAACTGTCGTAGGAAATCATAAACTGCCTTTTGTCCTAATGTAAAAATCTATCAGGGTATCAACTAAACTGCTGATGTTTTAAACTTATCCCTTGTTTAAACCCATAAAGAAATTCTGTTACAAAAGAAAGAATAAATCAAAGTTAGCCAAATTTTATTGGCCCCAGTATTAAGTATAGAAGTGTAGGAAAGTCAAGTGTGGGAAAGTAGCCTATTCAATGATATCATGGCTAATTTATGACTGAGCTGCATATCGCTCCTTTTCCATATTTTACTTAACATCTTTGGTTAAATAGAAGCTTTCATTCGTAGCATCATTTGCTTTTGTAGATGAATGCTTTAGTGTCTGTCTCTTACACTTCTAATTATCTCCTAACTTCATTCACAGAATATCTAACACAAGGAAATCTACAGATGCTGGAAATTCAAACAACAACACACACAAAATGCTGGTGGAACACAGCAGGCCAGGCAGCATCTATAGGGAGAAGCGCTGTCTTTCCTTTCGGTTTGTCCTGACGAAGGGTCTCGGCCCGAAACGTCGACAGCGCTTCTCCCTATAGATGCTGCCTGGCCTACTGTGTTCCACCTGCATTTTGTGTGTGTTCACAGAATATCTAGTTCCTTGTCAAAGCTTCCATAATGAGCAGAATTTGCTCTCATCGTCCTATGAGTTGTCCATTAGCTTCTAGGTTACATGTATACCACAAAATATATAGCACTTCAGAGCCTAGGCAACATCCTGGTATACCTGCAGTATATTGCATTTTTCTTAAGATTAATCTATCCTTTCTAAGGTGTTATATTAACATTTTTTGTGTCATACCTAGAATTTCACCAAATTGTCCAGGTGATTTAAACAGACTTCATAATCTGCAGAATAATATCTTCTTGCTTATAGTCTGGATATAGAAGCCAGTTTTCCATTTGCCTTTTTGTTTACTTTCTCTAATAGTTTATTGTTTTTTACTATCTCCAAATCCTCCAGATTTTTCATTATAATAGCTTATTCATACTTTCCAGATTCAAATTTCATATTTGCCAATAATTTTTCCCCAATGTCCATAATTTTATATTCCTATCCACCCTGCCTATGATTTATTGCCAATAAATTAGGATACATAGCTTTCTATCATTGACATGAGCAGTAAATGATTCCGGACCCAACACATGTCCTGGAGGGATATTAACAGTTACTTACTTCTAAAGAGAGAATCTGTCATTGTTAGTTCAATTAATTAAAGTTAGCTGATAAGTTTTCTGTCTCCAGTCAGTGATTGTAAGAAATAATTGGAAGTAGACTTGCTTGCAATGGATATTATTTTATTCCCTATTGGCCCAGCTTGCACATCAAAGCAAAGTAAGATACACAGTAATCAAGATGGGTTTCCAATTGTGATGAATATTGACTGTTTAGGCCAGCAGGCCTTCTTTTCCTTTTGGCTAATCTCAGCTTTCTAACATAGCTGCTGAACCCTCTACAGATCCAAGGGTTGTTTTTGAATAAGATAAACTTCTAACCAATATTCTTTGTTTAGCCTTATGTCATAAATAGGAGCCAGTCTTCAATTAATGTAAATGGGAATTGATAATCATCTTGAAGTTAAAAGGACTAGGCAAGGACTAGGAGGGCCGGAATGGCCTGTTTCCGTGCTGTGATTGTTATATGGTTATATGGACTGCTTTGCAAAGAAACACATTGTCTATTGAACACATGATGCTGGTTCACAGCACCTGAGCTGATTTCTCAAATGTTGCAGTGTAAGACAATAGGGTTATTTAATTGGGTTTGTTTCAAACCGGACAACCGGTTCAAAGAAGCCTGCCGACCAGATTGATATTATCACTGAGCACATCAAATAGTTGATCTGTTAATAGATGTACAGTATGTTCAGGGAGTCAGCTTCACAGCATTAACGTTGGATACCTGGGAACTTCAGAAGATTTAAGACTTTGTGTAAAAAGGTTCTGAAAGAATATTATATATGCATGAAGTCGCCCAAATGGCAGAAAAAAAAGTAGAAATGTAGAAATGGTAAGGAACAACAAGAAGAATGATAGAAAGATAGGGTGAATTGGAATCTATTCCTCTGTTTTCAATTTCTGCAATGGACAATTCATACATCTGCATCACTGGTATGTCTTTTAAGCTTGTAGTAATTATACCTGTGTTTTGGAAATTCTTTTGTGTTTTAGAAATCATTTGTAATTTGGAAATCTTCTGTAAGAAAGAAAACTGGAAATGGAAGTGTCTTAAGAATTTTGTCTGGATTTAGATGTGTATCACTAAAGAAAAATGAAATGTGTTTATATTATTTTCCTAGCTAGAAATATCTCCTCCGTTGGCTGGAGGATCCCACTGCTCAATTAGTGGGTGTTGGCAATTAAACAGGGAAGTGAACTAGTCTTTGAAGAGTAGGTAGTTGCAGTGTAACCTCCCTTTAGTGAGGGTACATGTATCTGATAGGGCTTAAAATCTATGTCTGAGTTTAGAACTTCATGATTAGCAAACCCAATGCCATCACATAAAGCTCTTCAGTTTCCTCATTCCTGTCAGTTATACATTTACAGTCATTAAGAAGCCTGCCAAATTTTTTTCTTGAAAGAAATTCATCAGGAAACCATGTTCAATATTTTTAGACAGATCTTTATTATTTTCAAGTTTTAAGCACAGTACCACAGACTTGCCCTATAGATATAATCAGTTTGTGTATAAGCATCTTTATTAAAATAAACTACATACAGGGTAGTCTGTAAAATCCAGTTTAACAGTGAAATGTTTCTTCAGCTGTTTGAGAGAAATACAGTGCCATTCTACATCACTTCCAGTGCATAATCTAGTGATAAACAGACAAATTGTTTATATTGTATATTGCTTACCTGGAGAAAGCAGTTTTGAATAAGAAATCTTTTTGGGGTAATAGAAATTGTAATGAAATAATTTTGACTTTGCAATATGGACTGTAGCTGTCACTGGAAAGCTGGTTTTAAGTACATATTGTTATTACTTCTGTAACCTCTAGTTTATCATGCTGATGTACTCTTCCCTTGTCACAGTCAGTTTATCATTTCAAATATTAAGAACTTTTCTCTCCAGCCTGTCTCCACTCTTTGGGATACCATACCTTCATCCGGTATGATGAACAATTTAATGAATTCTTTAAAGCCAGTGATAGCTATTAGTCAGATCTACGTTATCCTATTCTCTGTTGGCTTAACGAATAAGGTATTGAGTCTTGAGTTAGGAACAAATAAGATTATAAGGAACAAATGAGTTTAAGCTTTAAAGATTGAATGCAGGCCTGAGTTGGAAAACAATGGTGAAAATCATTCTTGTTCAATCATTAGGATGAAAAGTTGAAAGAGAAGCAAAATTACAATGTCCAGTTGCTAATTGGGAAATAAACCTCTAACTGTGGCCACATAGCCCAAAAACTGTAAGATTCAAATGGGTTAGAAACCATCACCTTTCTCTTCTGCTGCAGCTCAGCTTTACAATGACCTACCTGTCATTCTACCCGATTTCATATTCCCCAGACTACATGGCTTCTCATTCTGCCAACAATTCAACCAGTAGTTTAGTTCATGCTCAGTCACTGAGTGTATATAAAACTGGGATTGACAGATTTTTTTGGTTTCTAAGAAAACCTGTATGTACTATCCGATGACAAGTAGAATTCAGATGCAAGTTCTGCCGCTGTCTTATTAGATGGCGAGGCAGGCTAGAGACATCCCTGCTTCTATTTCTTATGCCCGAGATCTTCTAAACATTTTATTCAACCAGACTTTACAAAGAGTGCTAATTTAGCCTCACCTAAAATAGATATTATGAACACACTTATTTGAATTAAAACATATATTAACAGCTGTGATGTTTTCCAATTTAACCTACATCCCATTATGTTCCACAAACCACAAAATAATACGATAAAATTGCACATTTAAATCAGTTACAACTAATAATAAAACTTGGTAAAATTTTCAAATCTTCTGTTATCATTTGCGTTCAAGTTTTCTCTTTCTGGGTCTTGTGACTGGTAAAAACTAAATCACATGGAAACTGTAACTGGGAAATATAGAAGTCTTTATTCATGCAACAACTCTCCAGGGGAGAGAGAGAACTCTCTCTCTCTTTCTCCTGAAATTGAGGAGATTCTCCTGAAATGAGGTTTTAGACTTCAACTCGAAGATAAAAATAACAATTAACTACAGTTTTAATTGCTATAATCACCTACTTAACTTTAACATTTGTAATCTAGTCAGGTAAATTTACAGAATTACATATTTACAATGGTAGCACATCCCATCTTCTAGAATCCCTTTTAATACTGGTCTGTTTAAAAAAAAGCCAGACACCCAAAAAACTGTGGATTAAGTGTGCATTAGCACCTTTATCAATGTGCTAATAGCAGAAAGATTCATCTATTGTCTTCCCTTATGTAGTTTCAATAGGATGAAATCAGAATGATTGGTCTCACTAATCAATTGTATACAGGTTTTATTTTCTGAAGACTGGTTTTCATTCATTATAGTTAATCTATAATAATGCTATCCAATACTGTTCACACTCCAATTAATGATCCCTAACACTAGTAATTTCCCCTTAACGTTTTCCAGCTATTATCTTTAACTGCTAGAGTTAAATAAACTGCATCAGTTTATTTTTCCTATTCTCCAAGTTGCTTTCTTTACCCCTCTTTTCTTTCTGCCTTCACAGTCTCATGAATTTGTTCTGTTTAAACTCAAGTTCTTTATTTCCCATTTTTCTGGTTTTAATTTAGCCTTTGTGTGACAATGTTAAGTTATGTCAGTGAGTCACCACCCAGTTTTATATTTTCCCAATTCTTATTTTTATTGGCTTTGATGGCAATAAAAATCAGGAGATGGATATGCACTTCTGAAATCTGTTTTATACTAATGCTAAAAATCAAGAATTACCCAAAGATGTAAGCTGCTGAGAGAAGTTTGCAGGTCATGATATTCCAAAAATATGCCTGTCATGTTTGAAAGCAGCAATGAGAGGTCTATGAGATGTGTTGTATTAGTCTTGTTAAAGTATGACAGGCAACTTAAACCATTAGTTGTTGAGCATTGTATAGCTGAATCCAATCCTGATAAAATAATGGTATTACTTTGAATACTTTATTAGATTCTCGTCTTTGACAAAACTGCTCTGCTGAATTCAGAAATGAGACTCTCAATATATAATATAGATACTCCAGTGGTTAATGGAATGTTCCACATCAAAAGTGATACCTGAAGACTCAGCACTTTAGAAGCAGCTTCTTCCCTCTGGCATCAGATTTCTGAATGGTCCATGAACACTACCTCAATACTTATCCTCTTTTTGCAAACTTATTTACTTTTAATATATATTTCTTATTATAGTATATTTTTTCTATTACACTGTACTGCTGACACAAAGTAATAAATCACATAACATATGTCAGTGTGATAATAAACCTGATCCTGGTAACATCACTGAAGATCAAGAAAGAAGGTAAAGCCACTTTTTGATGTGAACAATTATTGCTGACGATGAAATGATATATTAGCTTCCAAAGACTGTACCCCAAGTCCAGAAGCTACTGCGAATCCGATGCAGCTTAGGCTGGCTGCTTCAATAGGAAAGATTTGAATAGGGATAAACTCTCATGGAATTATCTTCAATCCACTTTTAATCATTGAGAAACCATTAATCAAACAGTTGCAGTGGTGAATCAAGAGGATCACTCTGAGGCCCTCCTGAGAAAAACATGCTGGAATGGTATCGTGTATTTTTCTTGGCATATGAAGAATGATGGAGTAGTGGATAGTGTGAAGGCATAAGTTTAATCCTACATTTTCCCAAAGCTAAGCTTTGTTTTATCCCAGAAATCTGGTGAATCATTAAGTAGAAACAATCTTCCACCCCCGCCCCCCCCCCCCACGGAGGGATAGACCTGACAGAAAAAGAATAAATTATAATAATGTAATGGGATAAAATTCATCTTTTGCAGTAGTTTTAAAATATACAATATACCAGCATGTGATTTGAATTCTACAGTAGAAATGTGGTTTCATTAAAGTCAACAAACTGATTTCAGAGCCTGAGTTTGAGTTTAAATGTATTACAATACTGCAGTGAATATTATAAATAATACAGTGACCTTGCTCAGCAAAAAACTATAGTTCCACACCATGCAGCACACTGAAAGTGACAGCAGTTTTCATTAAAACAAAAAAAAGTTTAACAGTCCCACCAGCAAACAAGTCACACAGAAACTAGCCCTTTAGTCCACCAACCATCAAGCACACATTTACACCAATCCTACATTTTCATTCTCCCGCATTCTCATTATCTCCCAGTTTCTACCATTCACCTACTCACTGGGGCATTTTAGACTCAGTGGCCACTTTATTAGGTACCTCCTCTCTAAGAAAGTGGCCATTGAGTGTATGTTAACGGTCTTCTGCAGCTGTAGCCCATCCACTTCATGGTTTGACGCGTTATGCTTTCAGAGATGCTCTTCTGCACACCACTGTTGCAACATGTGGTTATTTAAGTTACTGCCACCTTCCTGTCAGCCTAAACCAGTCTGATCATTCTCCTGATTTCTGAAGGTATTTTTGCCAGCAGAACTGCCGCTCACTGATGTCGTTTTGTTTCTCACACCATTCAGAGATACTCAAAGCACCCTGTCTGGCACCAGTATCATTCCATGGTCTAAGTCACTTAGATCAAACCTTCTTCCCCACTCTGCTGTTTGGCCTGAACAGCAACTGTACCTCTGGATCATGTGTACATGCTTTTATGCATTGAGTTGCTGTCACATGATTGGCTGATTAGATATTTGCTTTAATGAGCACATGTACCTAGTAAAGTAACCACTAAGTGAATAGTGGTGATGTAAACCAGCCTGCACATTTTTGAGATGTGGGAGAAAACCAAGACACCCAAGGAGAACCCACTTAATCCCAGGGAGAACATACAAATTCCATGCAGACAGAATGGGAGTGTGGGCTCAGAATTTGTGAGCTCTACTAGCTATGTCCAGTATTTGTCTACCCAAAAAGACTAAGAGAATCTCAATCCAGACTACTCTGCATTGTGGGACTGGAGCCAAAAGCTCACAGTCTAGACAAATTAAATCCTGGTAGAGCACCGCTCAGTGTTGCAATATTCTATCTGTTGGGAACCAGGAATTTGATGTAGTGAAAGAAAATCACCTTGAAAATTATTTTAATGCATCTTAGAAAATTAGTTTCAAATCTTCAAAACAGGAGAAATATGTATGTTACTGTGAGGATATATTGACAGTTGATATATCAATCATTTTCACTGGAGCACAATGATGATTGCTTGTATTATCCACAACTGTTTTAATATGTTCAAAATCATTATTGATTGGATTGACATACATATATATTCAAGGCAGCATTGAAATATTATTTCAAAATTAAGCCATTTGTAACACCATGGAGCCTCCAACTCTGAAGCAATGCTTTATCGACCTGGTTGTTAAATCAGCAAAATGAAGAGTTATAGGAAAAGTTAAAATGCTTAATTTGTCAGGAATTTTCCAAACTGGTGCAGAGAGATATGTTTTATCATAGACACATTTTAAGAATTTAAAAGATCAGAGATTAAATATCCCATACTTGGAAACATATTTGAAGAGTCATTTACTTGTCAATCATTCTATTTTAAACTGACACAAGTTTCCTTCTTGTCAAATGATATTATTTAAATCTCAGCTGAAGACGATCACTGTTAACAAGGAATAAGCATTAGAGTGTCAAGGAAGAACTAATCAGCAGATGATACTGATAGGGAAAGAAAAGTAAAACTGTTGACAAGGATATTTCGTTGGCTATTTGCAGTAAGGTTGGATGAATAGGTTCTAAGCAACACAGGACAAACACATGCCTCTGAAAGGATATAGTATTGATATTGAGTGCTGACCTTCATTACAGGGTTGTAAATATTCTGCAACAGACTCCAAATCTCTAGCAGGGAGGGCAAGGTAAAATTTTGGGCATCACGGTCTTTTCCTTGGGTGCCACAAACTGCAACATGCATTTCATCCTAAGACTTCCAGAACTAGTCATTCGTTATGCTCTACGCACAAGGATTCGGGTCTAACTGGACATTTTGTTCATGTTGCCCAGAACCCCTGGTGCTATACTTAGATCTGAAGTCACTTACAACAATTTAGCACCCTCACACCTCCATGTTTCTGACTTTGTTTTTATTAAACCAAGAAAGGTAATATTAGATATCAGCAGTTGGTAGCACGGGTTTCCAACTTGGGGTCCATGGACTTTCACCCAACTTCCCTGTCTCCTTAATTTCAAGAATGATATTCAATTGTTCCTATTTTGGAGCCTTCTTACTCCAGAAACATCAGGCATTTCAAGAGATGAGAGATGCTGATGATGATTATGATGAAGAGGATATTGATTTCCCAGTGGCCTGCTTGTGATTCTGTCATCCTTCAGCACATGACAGCTTTCCTACAGTCCTCTTATGAAAAGGATTCTTCTCTATTCATGGGAATGTCACACATTTTCCAAGAAGCTTTAAAACAATCTTTAATCTCTTCCTCCATCCAACCTGGTAATTTCTTTTCACAACAAACCTTGGAGTTAGCCTGATGTTGTACATTCGATGTGTGTTTGTATTCCTCTTCAGTTCCCTCTTAGCCTGCTTCTTCCTGAAGTTAGTCACCCGAGATTAACTGAGCAACTTGCCCTTGTTTTTTATCACCTCTACTTCTGCCTTTGCTTCCATTATGTACCAAATCTGATCCTGAAACCTCTGTCCTCTGAAGATCAACCTTTATACTATTTTACTTAGCTAGTTTTGGTTTACTTTACCCTGGACTGAAGCCTTCCTATATAGTTGAATGTCATAAGGTGGGCATTGGGAGCGGACCCAAATGCAAGACACAGACACTGAAGTACTAGGGACAGGACTAGGCGTGTCAAGAAAGCAAGGGAATTGGGGAAGAAACAACACTAGACAAGACACAGGCCCTGGACGAGACATGGATACAGGGACTGGGCTAGGAATAGACTGGGAAAGAGGGACCTCCTGGAAGAGGAACTTGGAACCTGGACAAGGACTCCAAGCCAGAGACTGGACAGGAACCTAGAACCTGGGTCTTGACTCGGGCTCAGACTCTGGATCTAGGTAAGGACAAGACATGGCAAGGCAACAGGACTGGACATGGGGGCAGGGCACAGGTCTCCAGGGCTGGATGAGGACAGGAACACCGAGCCTTGGTTCAAGGGAGAACAGGAACATGGAACACTGAGCCGGGACCCCTCCTTGGGTACAGGACATAGGGCCAGGACTCATACACAGAACACTGCACACAACAAGACAGTTCCCAACACTAGGTAGCAGCAAATGGCCAGACCTACCTACGAAGGCGTGGACACAAAGACAGTTCCAACTCAAGGCAGCGGCAAACAGCCAGACCTACCTAGCAAAGGCGAGGACACAAAGAGACAGTTCCAAACAACAAAAGACAGTTTCTTATCTGGACACAGCAAGGCTCTGGTCTTGCTCCAGCAGTAGAACTTGACAGCAAGGATAGGCAAAGATGCAGGCAAGGTTCCAGGCAAGGGCTACAGAAGGGAGAGGAAGGGAAGGGAACAGTCCAACCTCAGGGTAACAGCAAAGACAGCCTGGCTTAGCCAATGGAGACAAGGACAGGAAGGGACAGATCCAACCACAGGGTAATGGCAAAGCCAGCCTGACTTACCCCACAGAGGCAAGGACAAGAAACTGACAAGACAAACCATCACCCACACTCGAACCCAGGGCCACTGATATTCCAGCCCCAATATGAGAATCAGGTGCCTGTGATTAAGCCCAACTGAAACAAAGGACAGCCAGAAGCCCTGGAGACCGGAGTACATGGATTGGACTGTGAACCGGAAGGCAGATTTCACGGACCGGACCATGACATGAAGTTTACAAGTTTTACTTTGGATTTCTTCTTCTCTTTGTCTATTATTAATCCAGATTTTATAATGCAATGGTCAGAACTCAGAATCAGAATTAGAATTAGTTTATTATCACTGTCTATATAATATGACATTTGTTGTTTTGTGACAGCAATACCGTACAAGGCATAAATTGCAAAATAACTGAAAAGTGCAAGTAAAGGACTAACGTTTGTGGGTTCATAGACCTTTCAGAACTTTCTGATGGTCAATCGGCAGAAGCTGTTTCTATATTATTCTGTGTGGGTCTTCAGGACCTTGCACCTCCTCCCTTGTGGTAATAATGAGAAGAGGACAGGCCCTGGATTGTGAGAATCCTTGATGATGGGTGTTGCCTTCTGGAAGCCCTGTTTTTTGAAGATGTCCACGATTCTCTGAAGGCACTTGCAGTTCTGCACACGGGAACCTCCATTCCAGGTGGTGAGGCAACAAGTCAGCTGTCTCTCCACCATACTTTTAAAGAAATTTTAAAGAGCCTGGTGATATGACAAACCTCCTCAAAATCCTAATAAATTTGCCAGTGTGCCACCTTCATGGTTGCATCAATGTGTGGGTCCTGAGACGTTGGCACCAAGGAACTTAAGGCTGCTGAGTCTTTCCACTGATGAGTCCTTCCTCAGTGAGGACTGATGCACATTCTCCCAACTTCCCCCTTCCTCAAATCACAATCAATTCCGAAAAAACTCTACATGCACAGTTTCCCACTCCAGGCTCATTTACTATAGAAAGAATAGACACTGGAAAGATAGTTGATAAAGGTTTCAAAACAATGATGGAATGAAATTCTATCCACTTGGCTACAATATTTGGTTATTATATGAGAAATTAAATATATAGTTACATGGACATTTTTAAAGATGTTGGTTAAATCATTAAGTAGTTCAGCAATAACTTCAAAAAACCTATGGTGTAAGTATACAAAAGGTGATGCTAGATTAAGTCATGAAGAAAACCTGATAATGCCAGGATCATTGTTTACAGCAATAAAAATGACTCCAATATCTTCAAAACCTCTTTTAATAAGGTGACAGAAAAGATCATTTCCTCCTCTTGCTGAATCAGAGGCTTTCAATTTAATGTTAGTGTGAGGAGTATTATGATGGGCTAAAATATTTGCATAAGTTACTTTGGAGCATGGAGAAGTGCAGTGTAGAAGCAGAGACCTTTTAAGTGAACATTGGTTAAGTATCTGAAACCAGGGAAGTACATGGCTATGAAGAGAAAACTGGACAGTAGAGGATCTTTAGTAATGATATCTCAAGGAACTAATCTTTTGGCCCAAATGGTCTCCATTGATCCGTAAAATTCTATGGTTCTATGAATTTAACGAGTTTTCATTCCATGAAGAAAGACAAAAAACTAGCTTCCGGAAATGACTATAATTTATGACACACATAAAATATATAACCACATTATAATGGGGTCAACGATATCATAGAACAGGAACTAGCACAGCGGTTACAGTTACTTAACTGGAATTGCACTGTATTGTATTTGTTCAATGTTTCCATTAACATAAAAGGTTATCCCATGGAAGACTAATCCTGCTGATGTTGGAACAGCATGTAGCATAGAAACCTCTGTATGTGGATGCAGTTTTTCCAATTTAGATCCTTCCAGTCCATTCAGAATTTATTCTAATTTTACAGAAAGCAGCTGGACCAATATCCTTGTACTTGGCAAGGCCAGGCTCTCTGGAGAGCATACTGCTGATTTCAATCTGGCTGGAATAGCCAAGACAAATTCATCAATAAATATCATCAACAATTAATGTATGAAAAGCACTTGATAGTTACGCTGTCTCAGGGGCCCTCAGCAGATGCACAATATTGGGTTTGATGGAGTTCCAGGCTAGCTGGCTGGGTAGGAAGTCATTTAGACCACCATATCCATGTAGAGTTTTTACATTTCAGTTTTATTTATCAACCTGATTGAGGGGAACAATAATTAAATGAAAGGCCAAATGCAAACTTGATCTTAACATAAATCCCCAAATTTTTTAATGTCTCAATGTGGCCTCCATAATAAGTAAAAAGAAAACATAATTTTGCAAGTTTCATGTGGGAGCATGAAAGCATTTTGTGAAGGGAGTGCCGTGAAAATGAGACTTAAACATTAGCTTCAACATTGGTTCACACATAAGTGTTAGGGTTGATTGTGCCTATTTCACATTTGTTCACTTTGGTAACCAATGTGAGGAACTACTGCACATTTTTAATGGGATTATGTTATTCTGACTACTGTGCCACATTTTTCACAAGGAAGAATTGATGTCAGTGAAATGTACTTTTTGCGATCGCTGGACACTGCTGGATATTGAGAGCATCAAATGCTGCAGATCTGTCCCCCTGCTGAGTCGCTCGATGGTGGTGAAGTTGGACTTGTGTGCTCTGCTGTTGGTAGCTAGGGCCACCCAAGGAGGAAGCCATCAGAGGCAGAGCATGGTCCAACAAACAGTGCAAAAGATTGTGTGGGATGTTCATCTTCTAATCGCAAGGCTCAGTTGGATATTGGTAATGTAGAATCCTGCAAGTCAGTTCACTGGTTCATTGGCGAGACAGATGACAGGGCAGCTATGTGTGTCACTGCTGGTACTGTGTTTTGTACTTTGGTCCCGGAGGAACGCTGTTTCATTTGGCTGTATTCATGTATGTGGATTAAACAAACTTGAGCAAACTAACTGAATATGCAACATAGAACTATACAGCACAGTACAGGCTCCTTGGCCATGATATGTGCCAGTGTTTTAACTTACTCCAAGATCAGTTAAATCTTTCCCTCCCATGTAGCCCTCCATTTTTCTGTCATCTGTGCGCACATCTAAGAGTCCCTTAAATGTCTGTCTCTACCACCACTCCTGGAAGTGCAGCACTTTTTCTGTAAAAAAAACCTAACTCCGACACCCCAATATACTTTCCTCCAAACACCTTAGAATTAATCCTTCTTGTATTAGGCATTGCTGCCCTAGGAAAATGCCACCAGCTCTCTAATCTATCTAAGTTTCTTATTATCTTGCACTGTACACCACTATCAGGTCAGCTCTCGTCCTCCTTCACTCCAAAGGGAAAAGCCCTCACTAATGAAGGCCAACATATCATAAGCATCCTTAAACACCCTATCAACTTGTGCGCCAACTTTGAGGGACCTATGGATGTGGATCCCAAGATTCCTCTGTTCCTCCAAACAGCTAAGAATCCTGCCATTAACCATGTAAACTGCCTTCATATTTGACCTTCCAAAGTGTACTGTATCACTTCACACTTTTTTGATTGACCTTCATCTGTCTCTTCTCAGTCCAGCTCAGTATTCTATCAATATCCCATTTGACAATCTATACTGTCCACAATACCACCAACCGTTGTCTCAACTGCAAACTTACTAACCCTCCCACCCACTTCCTTATTCGAGTCATTTTTAAAAATCACTAAGAGCATGGTTCCCAGAACAGATCACTGCAGAACTCCACTGGTCACTAACCTCCAGGCACAATACATTCCATCTCCTACCAGCAATAGTAATACTTAAAGGCAGACTGCAGCTTATTGATTACAGGTCAACGTTCAACACAATCATACCCTCAATTCTAATCAAAAAGATCCAAAATCTGACCTCTGTAGCTCCCACTGCAATTGGATCCTTGACTTCCTTACTGGGAGACCATAGACCATGTGGATCGGAAATAACATCCCCTCCTTGCCGACAATCAACAAGGATGTGTGCTTAGCCCACTACTCTACTCTTTTTACACTCATGATGGTGTGGCTAGGCACAGCTCAAACAACATCTATGAATTTGCTGATGACACGACTGTTGTTGGCACAATTTCAGTTGGTGACAAGGAGGCATACAGGAACAAGATAGGTTAGCTGGTTGAGTGGTGTTACAGCAACAACCTTGCACTCAGCATCAGTAAAGCCAAGAAGATGATTGTGGAGTTCAGGAAGGGAAAGTCAAGGGAAGACACATCAGTCGTCATTGAGGGATTAGAAGTGGAAAGAGTGAGCAGTTTCAAGTTCCTGGGTGTCAACATCTCCAAAGGTTTATCCTGCTTCCAACATATTGATGCAATTACAAAGGAAGCACAACAGTGACTATATTTTATTAGGAGTTTGAGGAGAATTGGTATATCAACTGCAAAGGATTGGGGAAAACAGCAGGAAGTTGTAAGCTCAGCCAGCTCCATCATGGGCATTAGCTTCTCCAGTATCAAGGACACCTTTGAAAGACGATACCTCAAAAAGGCGGCTTCCATCATTAAGGACCTCTCTCATCCCTGACATACCCTAAAATCATTGCTACCACCAGGTACAGGATTCTGAAGGCACACACTCAACATTTCAGGAATAGCTTCTTCCCCTCCAACTTCAGACCTCTGAATGGAGGAAGAATTTTTGAACACTTCCTCTGTATTTTCCCCTCTCTTTTTGAATTATTTATTTAATTTAAATTCTATATATACTTTTCATTGCAATTTATAGTTTTATTACTACGTTTTGCAATGTACTGCTGCTGCAGAACAACAAATTTCATGATGTATGCCGCTGATGTAAAACCTGATTCTAATTGTAATTCTAATTCTGATTCATCTGCCTTCTGTAGGCAAATCAATTCTGAATCCAAGTGGCCCAATTTCCCTGAATCCCATGCCTCCTGACTTTCTGAATAAGCTACCATGGGGAACCTTGTCGAATACTTTAACAAAATCTATATACACCACATCCACTGCTCTGCCATCATTAATTTGTTAGGTCACATCTTCAAAGAATTCATCAGGGAAGAACTCACCTCACAAAGCCATGCTGACTGTTCCTAATCAGACTATACTTCCCTGAATGCTCATGAATCCTGTCTTTAAGAATCTTCTCCAATAGTTTGCCCACCACTAATGTATGACTCACTGGTGTATAATTCACAGGATTATCCCTATTGCCTTTCTTGAAAAAAGGAAGAATATCTGCCACCAATCATCTAGTACTATTCCCTTGGCCAGTGACAACACAAAGATTATTGCTAAAGGTGCAGTAGTGTCTTCCCTCACTTTTGGTAGTAACATCTCATTATATTTCATCTGGCCCCAACGACTTATCTATTCCAAATTTTTTCAAAAGTTCCATCACATCCTCTTTCTTACTGCGTCAGAAATGCCAGATAAAAGCTTGGGACATTAGTGCAATGTAAACCTCAGTGATACAAATCAAGTGAAACTGCTGAGAGAAGAAACCATCAAAGAGCTTAAAGACATTGAGAAGACCTTGCTGCCAGGAAACCTCAAGCTCTGGTGCCTTCAACTTGGATTGCTCCCTTGGGTGTTGTGCTCACTGAAAATGTATGAAGTCCCCTTCACTCATGTTGAAAAGCTGGAGAGGACAGTTAGTTCCTTCATTAAGAAGTGGATGGGCCTACCAAGATCGCTAAGTAACATCTACCTGTATGGCAAAGAATTTCTAGAGTTGCCTGTCACAGGGCTGACTGAACAGTTTGAGTGTGTCAAGGTGAGGCTTGAGATGACCCTCTTGGAATACTACATCCAGGACCTTAACAGGGAGAAAGTGGTGTCCAGCAGAGTCAGTAAAACTGGCAAAAGCAGCACTCAGGCTTGCAGACATGGTGGGCCGGGTGCAATCTGGAAGAAGGGGCCTTGGCACAGGCTCGAATAGGCCCATTTGGCAAAAGGTGACAACAGAAAAGCAAAGGTGAGCTCTGGTGGGGGAGGAAACATAGAAACATAGAAAACCTACAGCACAATACAGGCCCTTCGGCCCACAAAGTTGTGCTGAACATGTCCTTACCTCAGAAATTACTAGGTTTACCTATAGCCCTCTATTTTTCTAAGCTCCATGTACCTATCCAAAAGTCTCTTAAAAGACCCTATTGTATCCACCTCCACCACCGTTGCCAGCAGCCCATTCCATGCACTCACCACTCTCTGAGTAAAAAACTTACCCCTGATATCTCCTCTGTACCTACTTCCAAGCACCTTAGACCTGTGTCCTCTTGTGGCAACCATTTCAGCCCTGGGAAAAAGCCTCTGACTATCCACATGATCAATGCCTCTCATCATCGTATACACCTTTATCAGATCACCTCTCATCTTCCTTCGCTCCAAGGAGAAAAATCCAAGTTCACTCAACCTATTTTCATAAGACATGCCCCCCAATCCAGGCAACATCCTTGTAAATCCCCTCTACACCCTTTCTATGGCTTCCACATCCTTCCTGTAGTGAGGCAACCAGAACTGAGCACAGTACTCCAAGTGGGGTCTGACCAGGGTCCTATATAGCTGCAACATTACCTCTCGGCTTCTAAACTCAATCCCCCAAAGTACAGTGACAGGAGGTATGCAAGAACAGTGTCTCAGGCAAAACAGGGTCAGTGGACAATGTGGGAAAACATTGAGAAAAGAAAATTAAGCTGTAAAGACTTATGGGAAAAGGAAGGAAGATTAGCTTCCTTATAAGAGCTGTTTATGATGTCCTCCCAACTCCCAAAAATCTGAGCCAGTGGCTCAGGGAAGACCCAGCCTGTCCGCTCTGTGGAAGAACAGCAAACCTCAAGCACATCCTTTCATCTTGCAAAGTGAGCCTCACTCAAAGGAGATACACGTGGAGGCACAACCAGGTCCTCAGATGTTTGGCATCCACTGTGGAGAAGAGAAGGCTGAATAACAACTCTAAGCCCCATGTGACTGGAAGAACCACCGTCCCCTTTGTCCGGCAAGGACAGACAGTGCCACCCTCAGTGACATGGCTGTTGATCTTGACGAAAGGCTAATATATGCCCCCGGAGATAGCCACTACCATCCAACAGTCGTAGTAATCTCAGAGCTCACAGTGCCCTGAGAAGAGGTAGTCTGTGTTGAGCGGAAACAGGTAAGATACGCTGAGCTGGCCACAGGCCTAGGCAGCATGGATGGAAGGTGCAGATTTTCCCAGTAGAGGTTGGCTACAGAGGATTTGAGGCTACTTCCATGGTCAGATTGCTGAAGGGATTGGAGGCCAGGGCCAGCAGTAATCCATAAATGAACTCACAGAGGCAGCTGAGCAAAGCAGCCACTGATTATGGATAAAGAGGAGTGATGGCAGCTGGGCCCTAAAATGACCCATGGGTGGCCAGATGTGAAGGGTCTATGCCGGGTCGCACTGTTGAGCCCTCTGGAGAAAACATCTAAGAAGGGGGGTGCCCACCTAATGACCCTTGGGAAGTATCTGCCGTCCACAAAGCCCCATCTCAAGATCTTCATGCTATGACTCAAGTTAGGATCTGCTTATCAAAGGGATTGAAACATCTAGCCCTATGAGCTCAAACTTTACACCAAGATGTTCCAGCGTATTAGCTTGTTCTACACTTGCCTTGTCAAGATCCCTCTCGCTGGTGAATACTACTGCTTTATATATTTGTATTTGCTAATATTTTATCACTAGAACTTGTTTCTTTTCATCTATTGCATGTATTCCTTGGGTGTCTAATTGTTTTATATACAACAAAGCAGTGGAGTACTATAAATTCTCATATGGCCACCAGGACATTGAGGAATTGATATGTAGCAGATTAAGAAAAGGTGTAAAAACAATTGGGTTGTTGGCATGGGGGACTTGAACTTCCCTAACATAAACTAAAACCTTCTTAGTCCAAGAGGTTTAGATGGGGCAGAATTTGTTATGTACAGGATATCAAGAAGGATTTCTTAAATCAATATGTAGATAGACCAATATGGGCAAAGGTTCTACTGGTCCAGTTGTTTGGTAATGAGCCTTAAGTTTTAAGATCTTAAGATCACACTCCTTAAGTTTTAAGATCGCTATAGATAAGGATAATTATGACTTGAGGAAGACTATTAGATTGGAGCAGGGTAAATTACAAGAGCATTAGGCAGGAACTGGGGAGAGTAAATTGGGAACAGTTGTTTTTGGGTGGAGGGTGTTTAAAGACCAACTGCGGGGAGTACAGGACGGGTATGCTCCAGTCAGAAGGAAAGACAAGGATGGAAAGGTAAGAGAACCTCGGATGTCAAGAGAGGTGAAAAATTTAATCAAGAAGAAGAAAAAGGAAAAGTATGTGAAGTTCAGGAAGCTAGAATCCAACAGAGCCCTTGAGAAAAGAACTCAAGAAGGGAATTAGGAATACCAGGAGCAGTCAGGAAATGTTCTTAGCAAGTAGGATTAAAGAGATCCCAAAGCAGTCAATGCACACATGGAAAGAAGAATCAGTGATATAAGAGAGGTCTCAGGGTAGAGGGCACGGTTTAGAGGATGATTAAGGAGAAAATCCAATGAGGATCATCGAATCACACAGTAAGTTCATTAGCTTGGCGTGTTGGGTGAAAATATTCCTGCTTCCACTCACACACAAGCAACTCTTCCAAGGCACAGTCCTCAATTTCCTTGAGCTCCCAGGTATACAAAAGCCTAGAAAACCTGGCCAGCTGGGGTTAAACCTGCAAGACTATTTGAAATCCTCATTATAATATCAATTAGCCATCTGTCTGCTGGACTCGAGTTTGCTGCATGTCTGATCACCCTATTTCCATTAAAACCAACAGCCCAGATTGGGGAATTGAGGTTTGGGTCCTTTAAAATTCTTACAACCTACTCAACTCAAACTCATCTGTCTCAGAGAATGAAATCTCCCTTTGGATTCCTGAGACCAGTCACAATCTCAAATGTTGTAGGAGATATTGTGAAATGGGATTTGTAAACTGGAAAGGATAAGCATACAGTATTTGCCAGATGTGGGGGAATCAGCTTCTTTGGTTGTCATTTGTTACAACATCATAAATTAATTGAAAATAATGGCCTGGATTTTAACTGCCAGTGATTTCTGGCAGGAAACTGCATTGGTGGATTAATTTTTCATAAGCCCACAGTGAAAAGACACCCCATGGATTTTAACCCACGAGTTTCAATAAAATCCCATGAAAAAGAAAGGAAAATCATGTGATGTGCCAGCAGCCTATCACCAGGGTGTCTCAAATGGGCCTTGTCATTGGGAATAATGTTGGATGCTTGGAATTGTAAAACCAAAGCCTTTCTTCTTCTCTGGTGCCAGAAGGAAGATTAAAATCTTTAGCCTTTTCTTTTGAAGATAGAAAGGGAATTTGCTTTCCTACCAGTAGAAAAGAATTAGTGCCAGAAAAGTTCCAAAAAGTTTTAATTCTCCTCCTCACTCTTTACTGCTGGTAGGAAAGCAAATTCCCCCTCTGCCTCCAAAATATTTAATATTAATAGAAATGTCCTTTTCGTCTGTATTTCTGAGACATATTTTATATTACAGGTCATCCTCACGTTACAGCAGGATTCTAATCCTGTGAACTTCTACAACCCAAACAGTTTGCAGGTTGGAAATGAGATTGCAAACTGAGTTCCCACATGGAAAAAGATACCTGCAGCCCCTCAACAGCTGGAAAATACATCTCACCAATCGCACAAATGTTCATTCAGATGCATGTGCTATAAATAGGCTGGGCACAATCTGTATTTTGAATCGAGACATCTAATGTTCTTCCAATCTCATTTTGGTTTCCTACAAATAAACACATGAAACTACAACATTAGCAGACGATTCACACTGCTCCATTGTTAAAATCCTCTTTATTTTCCCAGTCCCAACCACTTTCATGGCCAGTCCTTGCAATCCTTGATTCCCTCTGTAAGATAAAGTCAATCAGTCTGAATCTTGATGATGTCTAATGATTCAGTCTTCTGTGGTAGAAAATTCATAAAATTCACAGACCACTTGAGCTGATCAATTTGATCATTATCCTTCAATTCTTGAATCCAGATCGCCTATATGAACAATAGATTTTGCTCCTTACTGGGCCACACAGATTATAGGTGTGCAGATTGCAATTCTTTGCTCCTAATAATACAGCATCCTGTTGTTCAGTGCACCGCAGTGTCCAGGAGGTACGTGAATTGCCTTATCATAGAACAACAGATTTACCTAAGTCTCCAATCTGAACCATGTCAAATATCATAACATCAAAGTCCTGTCCGAGTTGGCATTTTCTGCTCTAATTGAGCTTTTTTGCTCTAGAAAAGAGTGGTATATGCATTGAGAAACAGTTCATCATCCACGATGAGATTTCCAGTCATTATGGGAAATTCCAAATGAAAACACGCATTCCCAGAAATACATTTATATAAGATAATGAACACCAAACAAATTCCTGTTCAAAATAGCTCATTATACAAGTTCTAGATTACTTAACTTAATGCCTGAGGAATAGAGTTTTATCATCTCTGAGTACATCCTGTCTGAGAAGTCTGATTGCAAAATGATAAAGCACTTTAACTTTAAAAAGGAATCTATTTCTTAAAATAAAAAAAAATTTAAGCTAATGCAGCATTTTAAACCATAAACAGGAGAAAATCTGCAGATGCTGGAAATCCAAGCAATACACACAAAATGCCAGAGGAACTCAGCAGGCCCGGCAGCATCTATGGAAAAGAGTAAGCAGTCGCTGTTTTGGGCCCAGATCCTTCATCAGGACTCCCTTTTAAATGTCTTCTACTGAAGGATGCTCTAGGAACCGTAAGGATTTGTATTTGAGTAGGACTTGGACCGTAGGCTTCATTCTCACAAACACCTCAGAGATTCGGTTTCCCAGTGGACCTGAAATAAATGTAAAATACAAAGAGAGAATTCTGGAAGTGCTCATCAGCACAGGCAACATCAATGGACCAAAAGGTTTTGATGAAGGATCTTGGACTTGAATCGTTAATTGTTCCATTTTTCATGGATACGACCAGGTCTGCTGAATGCTTCCAATGTTTCTGTTTTTATTTCCGATTCCCAACATCTGCAGATTTGAAAATTAAATTTACTGAAATAACTGTAAATATAGAGTTTGCAGCTACATAGTGAATACAGAGTTTTGCTTGACAGGAAAGTAAATGAATAGGGAGATCCAACGCACTATGTGTTGAATGGCGGGACTGGAAAGGCTGTCAGGTTCTCTTCTGATGACCAAATTTAGCAAAATTCAGCTTTCTCTCTATCACCAGTACCAGGCAGAGAATCACAGCTGTGGCACCTATCAATATTTCACATGAATTTTATTGGCTGAAAAATTATGGGACAGGGACCTGTAATTTCCAGTTGTCTTTATAATAAGAACAGAATTCATTAAAATAAATACAGCTCTATGGTCATAGCCATTAAAATTGTTCCTATTCCAACATTCAATTTGCTACAGGTCTGATTCTAGCATGTGAATCTTGGTATGTTAAAGCTATTAAACTATGTTGTGGTAATGATACTTTTACACGACACTGAAACTAGCTAGGGATGAGAAATGTGAGGCTGTTTGGTCTCCCATTAAATTCTCTTTCACATGACTCTTATAAAATTGAGTTTCATTAATTGATTTTTCCTGTACAATTTTGAATTTGACAGCAGATGACAACTCTCCCTTTCTTTAGTCAATATAAGCTGTGGGAAAATGTGTACTAATAATGTCTGTGGCCATTATTGTAAGCATACATTATCATAGCTTGTATTTATCATAATGAGTGTACAATTAGCATTGTAACACCTGTGAATTCTGGACAGCAGCAGTGGAATAATATCCTTTGCTTTATTAGAATGTCCATGTAGCTTTCAGAGCTCTAATTTGTGTCTTCATCCCTTTTCCTTTAGTTCCCCAACCTGAGCCCTGCCAGTGGTTTTGTATCAGCTACCAGAAGTTGTGAAGATCAACAAGGATTGCCCTTTGCTTCAAAAGATTCAGAAAAGAGTTGGATGGAGCACAACTCCAAAATATATTAAGAATAATTTTGAAAATCTTATCACCGATCCAAATACAACAGCACAATTTAGAGATAAGCCCCTGATTTCATCAGATTTGTCACATGTACATTATTTGTGTCAAAGCAAGTCAGTAATGATTACACTGAACAGCCTGCAGGAGTTGCTAAACGTCCAGTGCCAACATAGCATACCCTTAACCTACTGAGCTAACCTGTACATCTTAGGAATGTGGGAGGAAACCAGAGCACCCAGAGGAAACCCACATGGTCATGAGGAGAAAGTACACATTCCTTCCAGACAAAGTGGGAATCAAACTTCAATCAAGTGCTGTAAAGCAACTGCACTAACCGCTACATTATCCCAGAACCAGGAGACAGCACGTATAGGACCAGTCCATTCAAACACTTAGCCCTCCATAGCACTTAACTAGAACATGGCTGATCTCCACCAATCCATTCAACTGCCTTTACCCACATCTTTTAATGCCCTTTTCCTGTTGAACAGAACTCTCTGCAATTCTCTGAGCTGCATTTGACCGAACCTCTAACAGGACAAAAAAGAAGCCATTTGTCATGTTTTGTAACTCCAAACCATAACAACAAATTGGAAGAAAAAGGCACAAGTCTGGAATGCGAGTCTTTATTTTTACTGAAAGAGAGCTGCACACGTATGACAAGGTAGTGCCATGATGTATACAATTCACACGCCTTTACATATAACCTGTAATGAATTACTTAAACAAATAAAGAATGCTTACTCAAATAATATATTTACAATATTACTTAAATATTAAATACACAACACACCTCACTGCTTAGCTATTATCTCCAACTCAATATAGAATGCACCTCAACTTATGTTTATAAGTATACTATATGATACAACAACATTCACATCCTCAGCAAAGTAAATTTTAAATTGTCCCATTCATTCCAGGTTCCTCTGTCTCCGCCGCATCTGCTGCCAGGATGAGGCTTTCCATTCCAGGACTCTGTCCTCTTTCTCTAAGGACCGTGGTTTCCCTTCTGCCATCATCAATGATGCCCTCACCCACATCTCCTCCATTTCCCACACTTCAGCCCTCACCCCATCCTCCCATCACCACAACAGGGACCGTGTTCCCCTTGTCCTCACCTACCACCCCACCAGCCTCCAGATCCAGCACATTATCCTCCACAACTTCCGCCACCTTCAACAGGACCCCACCACTAAACACATCTTTCCCTCTCTACCCCTCTCTGCTTTCCACAGGGATCATTCCCTCCGCGACTCCCTGGTCCACACGTCCCTCCCCACAGATCTCCCACCGGGCACTTATCCTTGCAAGTGTAAGTGCTACACCTGTCCCTACACCTCCTCTCTTACCACCATTCAGGGCCCCAAACAATCCTTCCAGGTGAGGCAACACTTCACTTGAGTCTTTTGGGGTAATCTATTGCATCCGGTGCTCCCGGTGTGGCCTCCTCTACATCAGCGAGACCCGATGCAGATTGGGGGACCGCTTCGTCGAGCACCTCCGCTCTGTCTGCCACAACAGACAGGATCTCCTGGTTACCACCCATTTGAACTCTGCTTCACATTCCCATTCGGATATGTCCATACATGGCCTCCTCTACTGCCATGATGAGGCCAAACTCAGGTTGGAGGAGCATCACCTCATCTACCGTCTGGGTAGTCTCCAGCCCCTTGGTATAAACATCGAATTCTCCAACTTCCAGTAATTCCCTCCCTCTCCCTTCCCCCATCCCAGTTTCACTCTGCCTCCTCCTCCATCTGCCTATCACCTCTCATGATTCCGCCTTCTTCTACTACCCATAGTGCTTTCCCCTTACATTCCTTCTTCACCTCTCCTGCCTATCCCCTCCCAGCTTCCCCTCCCCCACCCTTTGATCTTTCCCCTTACTGGTTTTACACTTGGTACCTACCAGCCTTCTCCTTCCCACCCTCTCCCCACCTTCTTTATAGGGCCCCTGCCCCCTCCCTCTTAAGTCCTGATGAAGGGTCTCGGCCCAAAATGTTGACTGTTCATTTCCACGGATGCTGCCCAACCTGCTGAGTTCCTCCAGTGTGTTGTATGTGTTGCTTTGACCCCAGCATCTGCAGTGTATTTTGTGCTGAAGATTTAATTGCTGAGGAGACTTTCTTACTCTTGTGGGATCACATCTTTCCGGACAAGGGGGATCACTGCTCGGCAGATGAAACTTGAGGCTGTGAAACAACTTCGCGTTCTGGGTTCTCCTCCTTGGTGATTGTGGGAGATGACTCTGAGCCTGCAGGAAGTGATTCTGAGAGCTCTGGATGCATTTCTTCTCTAACAATTGACTCTGCTCTCCTCAATGGATTGATGTGTCACCTCCAGATATCAGATGCAATCTTCACAGTGTTGGAGAATGGTCCAACTTTATCCTTAATCTTTCCAAGTACTGTTGTAAAAAATCCTCTTATAAAAATGATGAGTGAGGCACCGAGAGATCTGTATTTACTGACAAGTACCTTTATTGTTCAAACGAACAAGTATGTGAATTCACACACATTGTGTGCACACCTGCTATGTATCCCTGACTCTCGGGAGTAGTCAAAGAATAGCAAAGATATTACCTGGGCAAAGGAGTTTATGCTGGTCAGGCGTCCTCGTTTTTCCGATTCACTCGCCACGTGTTTCAAACAGGGTCGCTCACGCTTGTTTCTGCGATGGTTGTTCTTCCAAGTTACCACTGCCAGCACACACGAAGCATCAACTTTTATATCCATTTCTTATCAATTCATAAATTGCATTCCAGTGTCATTGGCTACAGGTCACGTGTCTGACCTTTAGCACCTTGTTATTGGCTCGGCTCCAAGCCAGCATCCCTCTTACTGAACTCTTCCCATCAAGTGACTGTTGATAATTTATGGCTGTTGTTACGGATTCAGCAACAATAAATATATAAATGAGGCAGGGTTTTTTATAACAAATAAAACATTTATTAAACACTGAAAAACAAACCCCAAAAGTAAACAAAAAGCTAATGCAACTGGAAATCAGCTGCTGTGCGGCAGCTTAAACAGTTCTTAAAGCGATGTTGCAAAAACAGTTCTTCAAAGTAGTACTGCGAAAGTTCAAAATGCTTACAGTCCATTAAAGGAGAGACTTTTTAGACTATTTAAATTCTCTTTCAAGTCGTGTTGTTGCGGTTCCCAGTCGAAGTATACTTTTCCAGGAGAATTTATGAAGATGAAAATGAAACGACTTAAAGGCACTGACCTTTCCTTGACAAAACTGTACTCAATCCTTTCTGCTATTATTCGCAGGGGTTACCACAGGGACAGCCAACGAATTCCTTCCGAATGAGGATCAAACAAGGTCAAACCTGTTTCACTGTCGAAATCGACTTCCCTCGATCTTTTAACTCCTGAACTCCGATCTTCACTCTCCACTGACTTTTAACTGGCAGTATTATAAAGAAACTACCGGCAATAACCTTTTAAACTTTAGGGATTAAATAAAACTCCACCTTTCAACCAAACTGCGTCATAATATTGGACCACGCAGTGGCATGGAGTCAAAATGGCAAATCCAGCCACTAACTGCCCCTCCTCACAGGGAGGGGTCCTCCTTTTCTACCCTGTTGAAAAAACTGTCACATGACCTCTACTGGCGGGAAAATGACGTCACTCCACCATCACAAGACCATTACCTTAAGTCCAGTATAACTTCAACACCACTGTCACATGAGAAGTACCAGATACCCACGGGTACGTAACACTGTTTGTTCTCAATCAGCAACGAGCTTTAATCACTCCAGGCAGGCACCAACCACAACGTTCACAAACCTGCATGTTATATCCAACCAAAAAACATCTCACAAATAACTTCTTATTCAGAAATTATCTCCGTTCCAGCAGATTACCCGAAGTACCATTGTGTCTTCTTTAAAACATTGATCAAGTCCAGCATGTCAAGCTCACAAAATGGTGAACAGAGTGTCTTCACAAAATGGCAGCCTCCATCCCCAAGCACGCAGCAAGAACAAAGACAATTGACCTATCTGCTTCCACTGTCCTTGAATTCAATGATTTATAGAACGCAGTTCTTTCTGGCCAACAGTACCCACTTTTGATCACCTCTGTAACCACTCATCAGGACAGCTTGTCCGGGAGTGAAACACTGAACCTCCTTGTTTAAGGAGCCTTCAATTTCCCTCAGCTGTGTGTCCTGCATACTCCTTTTGAAATTGGGGTTGAAGAGATCCAAGAGTGAGCTCAAGAGACGACCTAGGAACAGTATGGATGGAGAGTTGTTGGTTGTGGAGTGTGCTGCAGTGCGATATGCAAGGAGGGAATTGGCAAGCTACTGTTCCAGTGCTAGTGTGATGTGTTCTGTTGACATTGTGTGAAATGCGTCCTTTAGACTCTGGACAAAGCTTTCTATCAAGCTATTTGTAGTTGGGTAGTATGGAACAGATGTAATATGCCTAATTCCATTCATTGTTAGGACTGACGGGAACTATTCTGCAACAAGCTGTGGTCCATTGTCACTAAGTGTTCTGGAACATCAATCCCTCGGAGGAGGTTTCTCAATACATCAACAGTGTGCGAGGCTGTTGTGGGGGCTATTTGTACATGCAACCACAATAACTAAGAAATCTGTGCCTATGACTGTCCGGCAAAATCCACATGAATCCTCTGGCAGGGTAATGGAGATGGAGATGTGCTGCTTTTGGCATCCCGAACAGTGCACACTGAGCTGCTGATTCTGTACCAGACAACAGACAAAGCTTTCAGCCATGTTTCCTTTTAACCATGCCTAGATGACTGGAGTGTAGCTCCTCCAACAATTTAGCTCTCAGCTTGGATGGTACAACAGCTCTCAATCCCCACATCAGGCAACCCCCATTAAGGGCGTTCATCCTGGCACAGGGAAAAATAAGGAAACTGGGATTCCTGCTGCACAGTCCAACCATTTTGAGTCACCATGACAGTGTGGGGTATTTTCTGGCTTTCCTTTCGATCACCTCTGCCATAATAGGGAGACTTTTGATTTGCATTGGGGAAAATACATCAAGAAGAGTGTCCTCTTTTATACATTTTTCTGGTACTTCCTTTTCGAAGAATAAATGGGACAATCAATCAGCAGTTCCATGATTAGTTGTCCTCTTGAATTTGAACTTGTCATTGTGTCCTCCAAGAAACAGATCCTATCTCTGTATTCATGCTGCTGCTGTTAGTGGAACACCCTTCCGTGGATTGAAAATGAACACTCGTGGTTGATGACCAGTAATGAGGGTAAACTCTTCCCTCACACAAGTACTGTTTGAACTGTTTAATACCCCAAACCAGATTCAAAGCCTCTTTGTCAATCTGTGTGTAATTTTTCTCTGCAGAAGTAAGGGAAAGTGATGTAAAGGCTGTGGGGTGTTCACATCCATCACTCATAGCATGAGACATGACAGTACCTGTACCACAAGGCGAGGCTTCACTGGACAATGTGGATCATAATGTGTGAGTGCAGCATCTGACATCACCATTTCCTTCATCTTTTTGAAAGCCATCTCATACTGTCTTGTCTGTTTCCATTGCTTTCTGAGTGGAAGGGGTGGAGCACCACAGCCAGGTTTGACAGGAACTTGTTACAGTAATTGACAAATCCTAAAAAGGACTGCAAATGTGACATGTCCTTTGACCATGGGGCATCCACTGCTGCTAGAATTTTGTCAGCACAGTTGTGTAATCTTTGTGCATCAGTAGCGTGACCACAGTAAGTAATGTTTGGTTTAAAGAATTCACACTTGTGGCATTGTGCTCTGAGCCCATAATCTTCCAATAACACTGTCTTGAGATTTTGGATATGTTCTTTGTCTTCCTTGATGCCATCCAGGTAACAATGTGTTCCTGGTCCATAGCTTTCTGCCAGAGTGCAGGTGCAGATGCTACTCCAAAGTAAACCTATTATAATGTAAAGCCCTTTGAGTGCTTATGGTTTGAAATGCTTTGGTCATCTCCATCTGTAGGTAAGTCTCAGCTAAGTCCACTTTGCTGAAGTGTTTCCCTCCAGAAAGGTTTGCAAAGATATCGTCTATTCTGGGCAGAGGGTAGTGATCCACTTTTAGTACTGTGTTGACGGTGACCTAAAAAATCACCACAGATTCTGCCAGACCAATTCTTCATGGCTACTAGGACCACTGGCATTGCACATGAACTCCACTCAACCTTGGAAAGAACTAATTCAGACTCAATGTGATCCAGCTCACTGACTACTTCATCACGGATGGTATAAGGAACTGGATGGGATTTGTAAAACTTGGGTGTGGCATTTTCATTTAACACTATTTTACCCTTTATATGTTTCAGTTTTCTAATGCCATCCTTGAAGACTGCTGTGGCCTCATCCAGTACCTTCCTTAATTCGCTTTCAGTTGATTCCTTTACAGGAGATGTGGCATGCAAATGGTGGATGGATCTCCAAACAAGTTGTTACTGTCTCAGCCAATCATGACCCCACATTCCTGTTTTTACCATATATAAGCTCAATGTGACTTGTAGGTTGTTGTATTTCACTCTTACAAATGTCATTCCCAAAGGAGTTATCTTTTCTCCATTGGGTTCTTAGTTGGATGTCTGCAAGCTTTAGTTCAGTATCTTTGAAATGGCATTCAAGCTCATTTTGTGGACTGACTGAAACAGCCAAGCTAGTGTCCAATTCCATTTTAATTAATTTGCTATTGATTTCTGGTGAAAGCCATGCTGCTTGTCTATTGCTAGTTTTCCTCTTTTCAAATCTTCAGGCTACACAGTCCTGTGTCACTTTCATCATTATCAGATTTTTCATCAGCAGCTACAGATTAGTGCTCTTTTTGAAACTACAACTTGACTTTTTATCCTTTCCTCTTCCCCGTACGGTCCATTTATTTTTATCTGCCTGACATGCTCTTTTGGTTGTGGCCTATTTTGTTGCATTTTCTGCAAATTTCAACAAGTTTCAACTGTGAACCTACATTGGTCCGGTATATGTGAGCCACTGCCATGATGGTAACACAATTTGTTTGGCCAGGCAGCTTTCTGCTTAGGTACTCACTTCCACTCCTGACTGTGATTCAATTGCATCTCGGTTTGCTGCTTCCATTGATTAAGCTTACACAACTGCTCTATTAAAGGCAAGTTGTGTTTCAGTTAGGAGTTGTTTATAAATGTTATCTTCTAAGATTCCAAAACTGAATGATATCTCAATGTATCATTAAGCCAATCACTGAACTGACAATGCTCAGACTACTTCTTCAATTCAGCCGCATAAGCTGAAATGGACTCCCCTTCCTTTTGATTGTACTCATGAAACATAAAGCGTACTGCAATCAGCAATGCTCTTTTGTTCTAAATGTTCCTGCACTACTTTCACAATATCAACATACCTCATTTTGGCTAGTTTTGTAGGAGCAGTCAAACTTTTAAGCAAATTGCATACCTTTAAACCCAATGCACTCAGTAAAACAGGCCATCACTTCTCATTGGCTATTTCTTTTTGCTTTAAAATACTTTTCAACTTGCTCAGTCTACAAAATCCAGTTATCTGTTGTGCAATCGAATGCACAAATCTTTCCAATGTAGCCTGCCATTTCAGCTTTTTTTTAAATGATTACTATCACCTAGTACTCATGTTTCTGATCCCATGAATTTGTTAATCTGCCTTTTTTAAAGACAAATATCTCATTTTTTGAAGAAGCATGTACCGTGCTGCTTGTTTTATTCAACCATTTCTTGTGCCTTTCCTTTACTTGAGTGTCTCGCTGCACTTCAACAATTAGGTAGTCACCTTGGGTTCATTTAAAACTTCCTCATCATCATGATTATGTTTTGTAACTTCAAAATACAAAAAAAAAACTGGAAGAGAAACATATTAGTCTGGAATGTGAGTCTAACTTAATTTTTACTTTAATTGAGACTCGCATGTATGATGTGGTAACATAATGATGTATGCAATTCACATATTTTTATATATAACTCGTAATGAATTATTTAACCAAGTAAAGAATTTTGACTCAAACATTATATAATACTTACAATATTACTCAAATATTACTGAAATATTAAATACGCAACCCCATCTAGGATAGACCCTTGTACAAAACCCATGTGGGCAATAAAAGAGAGCTGTTGACAAAGCACAGGTGGATTCAGCATTCCTTATGATCATTACAATGAGCAATAGAAAGTCAATTCAGACTCTGGTTTGGAATGAATTAGCTGTGGTTAGCACATGATACAATATACCAGCCAGAGATCTAGAAGGGCAAGGTTTGCACAAGTGTTGATGTTGGCTGAGGACAGGATCAGGGTTGGTTGAGATGCCCTGAGATTTAAACAGCTTCTGCCAACAGTTCTAGTTCAAACTCATACTGGCAGAATCTCTACTTGAAATGTGGGCTAAGAGCTGTGGAACTATTTTCCAGGATCTTCAAGGAAAGTAAAATGAAATAGAAAGAGTATGAAAGGCAATATGTGAAGATTATTTACATCAAGTCATAACTATGTAAAGTCATAAGTCATAAGTGGATAAATCTCCGGGTCCTGACCAGATATTCCCCAGGACCTTGAGGGAAGTTTGTGTAGAGATAGCAGGAGCTCTGACAGAGATCTTTCAGATATCATTAGAAACGGGGATTGTGCCGGAGGATTGGCGTATTGCTCATGTGGTTCCATTGTTTAAAAAGGGTTCTAGAAGTAAGCCTGGCAATTATAGACCTGTCAGTTTGACATCAGTGGTGGGTAAATTAATGGAAAGTATTCTTAGAGATAGTATTTATAATTATCTGGATAGACAGGATCTGATTAGGAGTAGCCAGCATGGATTTGTGCGTGGAAGGTCATGTTTGACAAACCTTATTGAATTTTTTGAAGTAGTTACGAGGAATGTTGACGAGGGTAAGGCAGTGGATGTAGTCTATATGGACTTCAGCAAGGCCTTTGACAAAGTTCCACATGGAAGGTTAGTTAAGAAGGTTCAGTCGTTAGGTATTAATGCTGGAGTAATAAAATGGATTCAACAGTGGCTAGATGGGAGATGCCAGAGAGTAGTGGTGGATAATTGTTTATCGGGATGGAGGCCAGTGACTAGCGGGGTGCCTCAGGGATCTGTTTTGGGCCCAATATTGTTTGTAATATACATAAATGATCTGGATGATGGGGTGGTAAATTGGATTAGTAAGTATGCTGATGATACTAAGGTAGGAGGTGTTGTGGATAATGAGGTGGGTTTTCAAAGCTTGCAGGGAGATTTATGCCGGTTAGAAGAATGGGCTGAACGTTGGCAGATGGAGTTTAATGCTGAGAAGTGTGAGGTTCTACATTTTGGCAGGAATAATCCAAATAGAACATACAGGGTAAATGGTAGGGCATTGAGGAATGCAGTGGAACAGAGAGATCTAGGAATAACAATGCATTGTTCCCTGAAGGTGGAGTCTCATGTAGATAGGGTGGTGAAGAAGGCTTTTGGAACGCTGGCCTTTATAAATCAGAGCATTGAGTACAGAAGTTGGGATGTAATGTTAAAATTGTACAAGGCATTGGTAAGGCCAAATTTGGAATATTGTGTACAGTTCTGGTCACCGAATTATAGGAAAGATATCAATAAATTAGAGAGAATGCAGAGACGATTTACTAGGATGTTACCTGGGTTTCAGCACTTAAGTTACAGAGAAAGGTTGAACAAGTTAGGTCTCTATTCATTGGAGCGTAGAAGGTTGAGGGGGGATTTGATCGAGGTATTTAAAATGTTGAGAGGGATAGATAGAGTTGACGTGAATAGGCTGTTTCCATTGAGAGTAGGGGAGATTCAAACGAGAGGACATGATTTGAGAGTTAGGGGGCAAAAGTTTAAGGGAAACATGAGGGGGTATTTCTTTACTCAGAGAGTGATAGCTGTGTGGAATGAGCTTCCTGTAGAAGTAGTAGAGGCCAGTTCAGTTGTGTCATTTAAGGTAAAATTGGATAGGTATATGGACAGGACAGGAGTGGAGGGTTATGGGCTGAGTGCGGGTAGGTGGGACTAGGTGAGATTAAGAGTTCGGCACGGATTAGGAGGGCCGGAATGGCCTGTTTCCGTGCTGTGATTGTTATATGGTTATATGGTTATATGCCAAAACAGAAATATTTTATGGGTGTCCTGGGTTCTTTTCTGTAAACCATCTTTGAATATGAGTGGAAGTAATAACTGTCATTTTCCAAGAAAATGTTACTCATACACTATGAAGTTTCTTTTAAGGTATATAACTGCTTCTTGCTACAACTTTCTATTAGTTCTTGCTCTTAAAGTTTTCTTTTCTGCAAGACATATTTCAGTTTCTGCAATGCAAATGACAGCCTTTTTCAGCTCTCTGAAAAATAATCTCTAGTGGTTTTCTGTTTATAATAGAGTGAAGAGTTATGACACAGTTGTTTGTCAGAAAGTGCTTCAGTCCTTCTAGCTTAGATTCATCTTCACAAAGAACAATTAACTAGTATTTCAGCTGTTTTATTTAGACATAGGATCCAGCTGTTGTCACAGCTGTGGGTTATTTCAGGCTGAACTAATGACTGAAAATGGGAGTCTTATGCATCAAATATATTGAACTCCAATCTCCTCCCATGTCGATGTCCTACAAAGTCAAGACCTGTCTCTTTCCTTTCAGGCTTAAGCATTGTGAGAAATTACTTTTCACCATCTTACTGGTACTGATGTGTGAGGAAATCTTTTTCCATGTACCAACAAAATCCTCTTAAATCTTTGTCATTATCGAATGACTCATTGTTGATGTATAACACGAACTACATCCCGATGTCTGAACCCTATTAATGGCATAATCTTACACTCTGGGACAGAATTTGAGTAAGTTTCAGGGACATCTGGGTTAATGATTCAATTCCTGTCTCAGTGCATAGTTTGTCAGATGCTTTGAGCAAGAGACATTTTTTGAACCACTTTATCAGTAGCCATAATTCTAACTCCGATACTGAGCCACTATTCATTAACTCGGTTGATCCTCAGTGAATTAAAAGCCATCAAACATTATCACCTGATATCCCTCACAGTGCTGGTGGCAAAATAGCCATCTCTCTTGAGCTTCACTATCTGCAAGAGCAGCAGGCACTAAGCAGTACGCTGCTGAGCAAACCTGGTGTTTGGACATACATCACTAAACTAAGATAAATTGTCCCATTAGTAATGGAGCAGGTTCCTTAGCTTTATCTTTGCAAACCTACTTCTGACCTAAAATGGTAGGTGTAATCATCACCAATTAAGGGAAGCACGGCCTTACATAAAGTGACAAGAAAGAAGCCAATAACCATTTGACACAGTCAATTCCACCAAGGCGACCCCTTCAGCGCTGTCTACTGATAAGAATCAAAATAGGACAAAGCAAGCAGCAGGCCTGCATCATTCAGCCGGAAGTAACACTTTTGCGTGCTAAGCCCTTGTCAAAAAAATTGACGGTACACTCAAACATTGCTGCAGGATCTCTATTTCAGCAATTGCCATTTCTGATGATTGGCATCTGTGAGAATGTTAGTGCTCAGGAAGGGCAGAGGGATGAAAGCTCATGAGCAGGTCACTGACCTCTTTCCAATTAGCCTGTAGTTGTTAGTGCTGCAGATTGAAGGAGCATCATTTGAGATGAGAGCGATGGAATAGAATGATTAGAGTTGTCAACTGTAGAATAAAGCTAGTCATCCTTAGTAACAATATAAAGTTTGTCTTTCATTGGATGACTAAAGGCTGCCCGGGGTTCATTGCTTATGCTGAATCCCTTTAACAGGATTTATACATTTAAACATTTCTGCAAATGAAATATATGTGAAATATAAACACAAATAAATAGAATTCTGGCTGTTATTTTACTTGGTTGGGTGAATTCAAATCGCTTCAAGCTATCGAATCCAATAAGCATGAAAGCCTTCCCTCCCCCCGCTTCTATAGTCTCATCTGCAGCTTGTCTAAACCTGCCAATCTGCCTTAGAGGTGGTTAATCATGTTCATTTATTCAGTCTATCTTGATTACTCTTACAGTGTTATAGCAGCTCTCTGCTATGCACACTTCTTAGATACCCCGACAACATGTCTGTGAATTTAGATGTAAGATTATATTTCCAAACCACTTCTATCGCAGTGAATGGGTAATTTTTAGTAATATTAAAAACAAAAGCCAATTCCCATTGCTTAAGATTTGATTCCTTAGAAACACATAATTTACAGCTTTGCATACAAAAGAAAGCTCCTCCAAAACAAAAGCTTCCGTTATTCGCATATACAATAGGGAGGGTTACTGAGGTTAAATAAGTGAAATCACATTTAAATGGATTATGGCTAATTAGGTGACTGTTCAGCATGTACTTCACAAAATGATTTTTTTTTAAAGGAATAAAATAGTCCTGAGCAGAAATATAAAATACCTGGGCTGTTAATGACAAACAAAGCATCAACAAACGACAGATCCTAAAACCCGAGAAATAAATGAATGTCTGATTAACTATTGAGAAAGATTTCTCCTATTTTCCTTCTTCATTGCCTTTTAAGGACATGACATTTATTGTCTTTTCCTATTTTTTCTTTTTTAAAATGACATTGCAAGCTTGAGGGGCATTGACAGAGATGTCTCAGTGAGTGACTGCAGAGAGTTTTATTGATAGTATACACTGCAGCTCCTGTGTGCCACCCGAAGAGACAATAGAATCTGGAGAGGTGGGAGGTGTGCTAATCAATTTTGGCTCATTTATCCTGGCTGGTGTCAATCTTCTTGAAAGATATTGGAGCTACACTTGTACAGATGAGTGGAGAGTATTCCATCAGATCTCTAAATTATGCATTTTGAGTAGATGAAGGTCTTTGGATTGCCATATAAAGATTCTGACTGGTTTTCCTAGCCATATGACTAGTAAATGGTAACCACAGGGATTGTGGGAAACTTGTCAATGGAAATGTCATTGAATATCTGAGGTTAAAAGTTGGGTTAAGGTCAGTCATTGCTTGGAACTTTAGTGTAATGATATTGCTCTCTACTTTTCAGTGTCTGCCTGAATGTTTACTCGTATTTGCTTCAAGTATTTCATTTGCTTCATTTTCATGCTACATTTTTTTGTGGTGTTGCAAAAAGTATTGAACATCATTCATCTATCAGCAGACATCCCTACTTTTAACTACAATGAAAGTAACGTTATTAATGAAGCAGATGTCCTGGGGCTTGGATGATTGATCACCAACATCCATAACCATCTTTCTCAGTGTGAGAAATAACTCCAACTATTGGAATGTTTTCCCCTTGATGCCTATTGACTTTAGTTTTACCAGGACTTTTTAATTCTTCAGTTAATTAAATGTTGCTTTAATGTGAAGGACAGTCTTTTCACCGCACCTCTGGAATTCAATTTTTGGTCTATATTTGGAATAAGACTATGATAAAGTCTTGTGCAAAATGTCCTTTGCAAAACCCAACTCAACGCTGGTGAGCAGTTTATTGGAGAGTGTGTGGCACTCAATAAGACTGATAATATCACCTTCCACATTGAGGATAGATGGATTAGATGGTGATGAACCTGAATAGATGTGTCCTGTGAAAAGGACTTATTTGGCCAATTCTGGATAAGTCAGAGTTTGAAATATATCAATGTACAGACCCTTGCAAAGACCATTGAGAAGCTAGAGAGAATATCAGTGCAGATCAGAAAGATGATTGAATGATCAATGGGATGGAGGATTGTGAAGGGTTAAAAGGTTGGACAAAGGGAAGATAGGGAGCTGTAAAGATGTCTGAAGTTGGAGTTCAGCAGAGAAGTGGGAGTCTTGTGGCTCTATGCATGTTTGAGATTACAAGAGAAGCATGCTAGGAGAATTTTTGTGGGATGAGGGTGGGGAGAAATTGTGCTGAGGGAGGGGGAGGAAGAGGCTGGGTGTCAACTATCAGCAAGAGCTTTGATGCTCATGGATGATGTCTGGGAAGGGCATCAGAGAACTGGAGAAAAGAAAGAGAAACCAAGGAGACAATCAGGTGGAAAAATAGGCTAAAGGGGTGAAGGTAAGTTGTTGATGGATGGGCGGAGGTGAGGGTGCTTCGAAGAGCTATGGAGAAGACTGCTAAGCCATGGAAAAGGAACTGTGTCAGAGTGAAGGGTTCACCGGGTTAGTAGGATTAAGGAGTTTAAGAAAAACTGGGAAAAATTATCATGATAAAGAATGACAATCATAGAAGAATTTCCACTGCCAGCAGTTGACCAAGTGGGATCAGGCCCTTACAGTGGCATAGAAGCAGTTCTGGAGTTTGTATTCATTCTATAGGGCAAGTCCACACCATTAACAGGGCAAAATCATGCAAGTAGTGGTTAACAGATCGCACGAGCCAATTGATTGTAACTGCATCTATTTCTGTGATTGTGCATAACACACTCACTGAAGGCTGCAGTGCAATGAAAGGCTGTGCAATAATTACAAAAAGAAAGAAATCCTAATACCATTTAGCACTGGTGTAACATTGACGTAAGCTTATACAATGACTGAGTTTCCAACTGTAATAAACAACTCTAAAGCAATAAGCATATTGTGTAACAATTTGTTTTCTAATGGAACATTCAAAACAATTAGCTCTAAAGTGTGCTCTATACATTAAATATGTATGACTCTGTCTTACCACGCTGATGAATTACTAGCTTCCAGCAAAGAAAACTCTCCTGGTATGTAGCAAATTTCCAAGATATGTTCTGTTCACATTTTCTTCATGAAGCAGTTAATTACCATAAGAGTAATTGTCATATTTTGAAAGTTGAGCATTTTGTCCTTTATTGCCATCAGGGTATAGATTTTAAAAAGTGACTCAAATTCAAAAATTATTTTACAAAAGCAAACTATTCTTTCAGAGTTATACCTTATTGGATATTGAATATAGAAGTTATGGTCAATTGGCGAAGCAGTAGGATGAATAAAATAAAGAAGTAGATTAAGTCCAGATGAATAATCAAGATTCCACGTCCTGAAAGGTGAAGTACATAAAAAGTCAATTGAGGTCAAATTTCCCAATCCTGATCAATACTGGGTTCTCAGTACTGATCAGTACTACAACTATTATCTATGCCAGGATTCCACTGTTTTGCACACAATTGCTTTTCATTTATTACAGCATTTTGAAGAATACCTACTGTACAACACTATTGGCAATGAAGTCACTTAGGTGTCATTACTTCCTAACCTTTACAGAGAACTAAAACTTTGGTGATTGAAGCTGATTAAAGGTTTGAAACCTTTTAGCTTACCAAACTTAAATAATAAATAAAATGAAACAACATAGAAAAATGGAGGGGGAGAACATCCTTTCAGATGGCTGAAATAATTACAGAATCTATCTCATTTAACACAGGGCAACAAATACAGAAGCCAGTAAATACCATCAATGGAAAAGTACACTTCACTTTAAATCTTTCACTTTAAAAGCTAAAATAATTCATTATAAAGTACATAATTAGTAATATATCTGGGAAGAAATAAAATGCTTCAAATTAATCACTTAATTCACTCAAATTTAATATTAGGATTGAACAATGGCAAAAAAATAGCCTTTGGTTGCTAGTAATGAATATGTTCCAGAAAATCGGCAGCAGCTTATACTGTTTCACATTTGGGTGGCAGTAACTTGAATCCTGCACAAACCTGTTGTTGCCCTCTGGCTGTGCAGAGGGCAGAGGAGAGGCAGGTAAAGACCATAAGACATAGCAGCAGAATTAGGCCATTCAGCTCATCGATTCTGCTCTACCATTCCACATGGCTGATCCCGGATCCCACTCAAACCCATACACCTGCCTTCTTGCCATATCCTTTGATGCCCTAACCAATCAGGAAATGATTAACTTCCACCTTAAATATATGCACAGGCTTGGCCTCCACCACAGTCTCTGGCAGAGCATTCCACTACTCTCTGGCAAAAAGAAAATCCTCCTTACCTCTGTTCTAAAGGGTCTCCCCTCAATTTCGAGGCTGTGCCCTCTAGCTCTGTATACCCCACCATAGGAAACATCCTCTCTACATCCACCCTATCCAGTCCTTTCAACATTCAGTAGGTTTCAATGAGATTTCCACCCTCCCACCCCACCTCCACCATATTCTTCTAAATTCCAGTGAGTACAGGCCCAAAGTTGCCAAACACTCCTCATATGTTAACCCCTTCATTCCCAGAATCATCCTCGTGAACCTCCTCTGGACGTTCTCCAATAAGAACACATACTTTCTGAGATATGGGGGCCAAAACTGTTGACAATACTCTAAGTTCGGCCTGATTTGTGTCTTATAAAGCCTCAGCATTGTCTACTTGTTTTTATATTCTATTCCCCTTGAAAGAAATGCCAACATTGCATTTGCCTTCTTTAGCACAGACTCAATCTTCTGGGAGTCTTGCACAAGGACTCCCATGTCCCTCTGCTCCTCTGATGTCTGAACTTTCTCCCCATTTAGCTAGTAGTCCTCACTATTGTTCCTTTCACCAAAATGCATTATAACCCATTTCCCAACACTGTATTCCATCTGCAACTTTTTTGCCCATTCTTCCAATTTGTCTAAGCCCTGCCGCAATCACTTTGCTTCCTCAGCACTACCTACCCTTCCACCTGTCTTCGTATCATCTGCAAACTTTGCCACAAAGCCATCAATTCCATTATCTAGATCATTGACAAACAATGTGAAAAGCAATGGTCCCAGAACTGACCCCTGGGGAATACCTGTAGTCTCTGGCAACCAACCAGAAAAGGCCCCTTTTATTCCCACTCACTGCCTCCTGCCTGTCAGACATTTCCCTATCCATGCCAGTATCTTTCCTGTAATGCCATAGGATTTTATCCTGTTAAACAGCCTCATGTGCGGCACCCTATCAAGCACCTTCTGAAAATCCAAGTAAGTGACATCCACTGCCTCTCCTTTGTCCACCTTGCTGTTATTTCCTCGAAGAACTCTAACAGATTTCTCAGGCAAGACTTCCCTTTACATAAACCATGCAGACTTTGACTTATTTTATCATCAGTCTTCAAGTAGCCCGGAACCTCATCCTTAATAATAAATTCCAACACTTTCTCAACCACTGAGGTTAGGCTAACTGGCCCATCTTTTGCCTATCCTTTCTTTTGCCTTCCTCCTTTCTTAAACAGTGGAGTGACATTTGGAATCTTCCAGTCCTCTGGGACCGTGCCAGGATCAAGTGATTCTTGAAAAATCATAACTAAGCATTCATTACCTCTTCAGCAACCTCTCTCAATAAAGAAAGAGGCTGTAAAGGAGCAGGAGGAGAGACTGGACAAGGAAGAAGAAGCTGAAGACACTGAAAGGGACAACATAGTCAACCCTTTCTAAGCAGGCTGTCTGCGAAAAACTGTTCAGTGTCTGCTGACACCTATTGCAGTTCCCTAACACCCACTCATCCTATCTTCTCTGTTGCTGATCACCACAGTATCTACCTGGCCACAGTGAAAATCTAAGAGACAGCAATCAAATCCAGACTTATAAATAAAACCATCTCCTATTTCACACCAACACACTGAACATTGGTTTAGAGCCTGTCTTTCTGGTGACTCCTTGGTGTACAGTGCCTTCCTGATGTCTACAGCTTAACTGGTGGAAGGCTGCTGAGTTTTAGTTGAGGAAGTTTAAGATAGCCTCCTCTGGTTGGTACTATAAAAGCCAGCTTCACACTGTCTCTTCTGGAGATGAGCAGCAACAATCTGGATTGTCTGATTGAATGTACTTGTGAAATCGTAAGCACTGACTGACAAAGGACAGTAGGTTCATGCTCCATATACCTGCATACACAAATCTGGCAGGGCACCTCAGAAAGAGAACAGACTGAATATGTCTATGAAGGTTCTGAGTCGTCCGTATAATTGTATAGAAAGCAGTGGTGAATCAAGGCAACTGGACTTGCTATGGTGTCTAGAAGACACTTCACCACTCATCCAAGAGGCTTCTTCAGTTCCAATCCATGGTGGGCAGTTTTCCAGCTTGTAAACCCTGAGTTGTTTCGCGGTATAGCAATCAGGTGAGGGTCGTTAAAAGTTGTAGAAGTACTGAGACCTTCAAACCTACAAACACACTCGGATACTCGTCCACCCCAAGGATCCTACACCCAGACATAAACAGAGAATTTATTGTAAATGTTTTCCAATGCAATGAGAACAGCACAGATCTGTATACTAGTGAGACAGAACAACTACTTCACAAACGGATGGCTCAACGTAGGAGGGCTAACACCTCGGGTCTAGACTCAGCAGTGTTGCTACAACTAAAGGACAAGGGACCCTCATCTGATGATAACAATGTGCACATTTTGGACCGGGAGGACAGGTGGGTTGAAAGAGGGGTTAAAGAAGCCATCTTTGTCAAACTGGAAAACCATCCCTGAACACCTATCAGCTACTGACAATGTAGTCCTAACATCTTTACCCTGGCTTCTCCACAACAGTTCACACTACCTGCAAGATTAGACCCTCTCATTAGCACTACAACTCTTAATGACCCTCATGTGATTGCAAAGCCTTTAAACAACTCACAGAGTTCATAAGCTGGAGAACTACCCACCGTGGATCAGAACTGAATCAGCCTCTCAGGTGAGTGGCAGAAGGTCTTCTAGACAACACAGCAAGTCCAGTTGCCTTGATTTACTAGAGCAGGTTCAAGGATTGATTTAGTACCCAGCAAGTTCCTTTGAACATTTGTGTCTACAGCCTTTGAGCATACTTGAGTAAGCTGTATATGTCAAAAGTCTGATCTTCACATGTAGATGGCAGATAAGACATCGATCACTGTAGGCTGTATCACAAGGGGCCCTTCAAGTACCTGCATGTTTTATAGGAAGGCCTCCAAGCAATGCACAACCATCTACTGTACTTCATTAGGAGTTTGAGAGGATTTGGCATGTTACCAAAGACATTTCTACAGATATACCATGGAAAGCATTTTAACTTGTTGCATATTCACCTGCTATGGGGATGCCAAAGCGCAGGATCATAAAAGGCTTCAGTGGGTTGTAGTCTTAGCCAGCTCTACCATGGGTGCAGGCCTCCCCACCATTGAGAAAATCTTCAAAAGACAGAGCCTCAAGAAGGTGACATCCATCATAAAGGAGCCTCACCATCCATGACATCCCCTCTTCTCCTTTCTACTATCAGGGAGAAGGTAAAGAGCCTGATAACAGACACCTAATATCTCAGAAATGTCCTCTTCCCCTCCACCATCAGATAGTGCTTATCAATCTCACTTTCAGCTTCCACTGCTGGCTAGAAGTTATGTGAAATGGAAAACTGAATGTGTAAGTCTCTCCCTGCCAGTACATGGCCTCTCCAACAGCAAGCCTCATGTAGTGTCTCCTCACAGGCAACACACAGAAACTGAACTCCTTTTGGACTCAAGCTGAACTACAGATAGAGGGAGAAGGCACGGCTCCTGCACATGTAGCATACAGGCCCGGTGTGTGGACACGCCTGGTGCTTGTGAACCAGATCCCCAGCTATGGGTAAATAGTCCCACTGTCTTGTAGGCAGCCCCAGGAGAGACGCAGGCTAAGGGAGTAAACCCAGACAGCAAATCTGGAGTGGAGCCCCTAAGGAGGCTGGACGTCATTGAACATCCTTCTGGCAGCTCCTGCAGCCGAGCTGGTGCTGAACGTGTTGCTTCATAAGCTTTCCTTTGGACTACACCGGTGAGGCCGAGAGGGGGATCTTGACGACTGGCATCTCAGGATCTCCATACCTTCAGCCGAGGCTTGTGATGATGATCATGATCATCATTGTCCTTCGAGACAGATGGATTCCAACCACCAATAAACTGGGAAGATCTAGATAAAGGTATAACTATACATTTTTCCATTTGTTCTATGAAGTTGTTTGCCTGGGATTTTCAATGGGTTTCTCCTCATCTGTGATATACTGTACAGAATACATATTTATATAATAACCCTTTGGTGCTTGAAATGGACCTGGATGCCAAATGATTCTTTAATCACTTGTTTCCACTAACCAAAAGAGGATGAAAATGCAAAGACTTGATTTAACATTTCTAGCCACCAGTTAAGATTCTGTCAGATCACACAGCTTAACTGTTACCCTAGAGACGAGTGTTGCACATTAAGAGTCACTAGGCACATTTAAGCTGCAGCCAGGGTAAAGGAAAGGGTGCCAGCAGATGAGACTACACTAAGGCACATGTTCTGATGCAGGGGATCCAGCTGTGCACATCACTGCAGCAGCATAGAGACGAAGTTGCACGTTAAAACCATTTCACGTTTGCTAGAGAGTCTATGTGCATTCTCAAGGACTATGGAAGAGCACAGTGCCAATCTTGGTATGGAAGTGGTGGACAACTCAATTAACATAGTCATGGACTATATTCATATCTGATGAATGATGCCTCATTTACCCAAAGTCCAGCTGCAAAATGGATGTTCAGATTCTTCTACACAAGCATTGGTGCAACAAGTTAGTATTCCCAGAGATTTACAATGTGCCACAATATTCATCCAACAGATTACTAAGTGAGACATCAATCCTTGGAATCGTCACTACCACCAATGAACACAATTCCCACTGCCGCCACTTTTACTATTGCCAGTTTGCCAGCTGCTCCTCACTTTCGAAAGGTGCAGTCCAAAACTGGCCACTTGGGCTATTAGTGTTGGAACTGCATGAGGAACATTACTTCAAGTTTAATGTTGTTGTAGGCAAACATACCAAAGGCTGAAGGCACTTGGTCTTTTTCCCAGGGAGGGAGAAACTAAAAGCTAGAGGGCATAGAGACAAAGGTGTGAGAGAGAGAATGAGAGCTGCAAGGGAGGCTGCAGGATAGTCAGCCATGACTGTGAACGAGTCTGAAGAGTAGATTCAAAGAGCATAGTTGTAATAGATGAGCTGTGTGATTATGCAAATAGATAAATGATGGAATATAATCCCAGGTTGATGATTCATACAATTAGAAATAACACTGTTTCATTCCATTATATGTCATTGTTAGTTTTAGAAATTTATTCAGTGTAAGTGAAAGCTATATTAACTTATCCTTTTCTGAAAAATTACCTGTTATCCAACAGTTATACAAAATTACGAGGGGTGCCAATAGGGTAAATGCAAGCAAGCTTTTTCCACTGAGGTTCAGTGGGACTACAACTAGAGGTCATGGGTTATGGGTGAAAGATGCAAAGTTTAAGAGGAAAACAAGGAGAAACTTCTTCACTCAGAGGGTCGTGAGAGTGTCGCATGAGCTGCTATCTCAAGTGGTGCATGCGAGCTCAATTTCAACATTTGAGAGAAGTTTGGATAGGTACCTGGGTGGTAGGTGTGTGGAGAGGATGGTCCAGGTGCAGGTCGATGGGAGTAGGCAGTTTCAATGGTTCAGCATGGACCAGATGGGCAGACAGGCCTGCTCTTGTGCTGTATTATTCAGCGTTCCAAAAATAGTAGATGCACGTATTGAACAATTAAAAGCTTCCAAATTTTTATAATAGCAAAAGACTCAGTACTGAATCTACTCTCAAAAATGTGATTACTGTACATTTAATATCTTCTATACAATTATAGTCTGAATAATTTGCTTGGGAAGATATCATTGATAGCATATTAAACATATCTTTATAATTATATAAATAAAATAGTTTTCAACAATGCAATCAGAATTCTTACTTTTGAATATCTCATCTGCTATGATTATATGTAATCACTCCCCACAATCCTGTTACTCAAAATGGTGCCTCGGTCATGTCTAGATGATAAGAGCTTTATTTTGACCTAATTGAAATCACGTGGAATACTTATATATCAAAGAGAAAATCACAGAGGTTAATGATTACCTTCACCACTTGGTAGGATCACCTTCTTACTGCAGAACCTAATTTTCATTTACATTGATCTACACGCTTAAAAATACCACTGGCTGCATAATGGAAGGGCAAACTGCTGCAGTTCACCTCTCCTGTGCCGATGCAAATTGCTCCAATATCTTTTCTTAGAGGGATGCCACACTCATCTAATTAACTTTTGCGCACCCAGAATAATTAATTGCAAATTACTAGAATTTTTGATTGGAGGAAACAAGTTGTCTAATGCTCTAAATTCCCCGAGCATTTCAGCTGCTACGGTATATCATTCAACAGCCAAACTCTATTTTGTAATGTATATCAAATCATGAATGCCATTCAGTTAGATGTCTCTAAAACAGCAGATGTTTGACTCTACAACTCACTTGAACCTTTTTTTAAAACTTGTTGAGTAAACATACATAGAAATGACACACACAGCATAGCTTTTGGTAGGTTTGCTGTCCTGTCTGTACAGCACAGATTCAACATGGTGCATAGATTGCATGGAGAAACTGAAGATTTTGTACTGTATATAACTGACAGGAAGAGTGTGTTTATGCTATAAGGAAATAACATTACTTCTATGTTATGTGTCAAAGGGGATACATTGTTTATATTAGCAGAAATAACATATGAAAGAGCAAGTCAATATTTCATATGAAATCTTATAACTTTGATATATTATAGGAAAAGAACAAGCTTGTACCTATTAAAGTGGAATTACACCAATTATTGACCATGCCAATGCCAAAGTGAATGTTTCTGCAACTCCCTGCACACTCAGTATGTACTTTTACTGCAAATGTATAATTGCTTTATAAAACAGTGTCAGTTATTGCTGTCAGGGAGATCAGCAGGAAGCCAATCTTGCAAGTGCATTGCCGAGATTAAGTTTCAATCTTTTTCTCTTGCATTTCAATGTGAGTTTTACAGGTCTTGCAAGCAGCCTTGGGTGTCATCTCAAAACTAAAGATGAGTGCACAATGTACTTAAATAACCTCTCTGAGTATAGTCTCACAGCATGTGGACTCACACAGAATAACCCATCCAATCCAGTTCTAGTGAAGCTAAAAGGAGTCATTTTGCATTTTGAAATACAGGCAGCTATGAAATAGAAAATAAATGAATAATATAATCATCTCCAAATTCAATGGACAAAATGCAGCACCTTTTGAATAGTTCTAAGCAGAGGATCTGTGATGACATTTTTTTTATTGGGGATTTAATTGGGGATCACTTAATATAGCAAATCAAGAACAAATTGTAAGCAACACACTGGAGGAACTCAGGCAGCATCTATAGTAAGGAATAAACAGTCAGCCTTTTGGGCCGAGACCTTTCTCCAGGACTGAGAAGGAAAATGCCTGAATAAAAAGGTGGGGGTAGGGGAAGTAGGCTAGCTGCAAGGCAATGGGTGAGGCTAGGTGGTGGGAAAGGTAAAGGCCGGAGACGAAGGAACATGATAGGAGAGGAGAGTGGACCATAGGAGAAAGGGAAGAAGGAGGGGACGCGGGGATGGTGGGGGAATGATAGGCAGGTGTGAAGGGGTGAAAGGCCCCAGGGGAATAGCAGAAAAGGGAAGTGGGAGAGAAATTTTTTACCAGAAGGAGGAATCGATATTCATGCCATCAGGTTGGAGGCTACCCAGACAGAATATAAAATGTTGCTCCTTCATCCTTCATAAGAGGAGCCATGGACCAACATTTTGGTATGGGAATAGGAATCAGAATTAAAATGTCTGGCCACTCGGAAGATCCAATTTTGGAGCGGAGATGCTTGACGAAGCAGTCCCCCAAATTTTGACTGGTCTCACCAATGTGCAGGAGATCTCACTGGCAGCACTGGATACAATAGATGACTCCAGCAGATTCATAGGTGAAGTGTTGCCTCTCTGTGTTTGGGGCCCCGAATGGAGGCAAGGGAGGAGGAAAATGGGCAGGTATGGAACTTGGGCCACCTGCAGGGATAAGTGCCGGGAGGGAGATGAGTGGGGAAGAGACAAATGGACAAGGGAATCATGGAAGGAATGATCCCTGGAGAAAGCAGAGTGGGGGAAGGGATGGTGCAGTAAAGATATGTTTAGAGGTAGGATCCCTTTGCAGACTGCGGAAGTTGTGGAGGCTCATGGGTTGGTAGGTAATGACAAGAGGAACTTTACCACTGTTAAGGCTGGAAGCGGGAAGCTGGTTTGAGTGCAGATGTTTGGGAAATGGAGGTGGTGCGGGTGAGGGTAGCAGCAATGGTGAAGGAAGGGAAAGCCTGTTCTTTGAAGAAGGAGGACATTTCTGATGTCTTAGAATAGAAAACAGCATTCCCGGAACAGGTACAGTGGAAGTGAAGAAACTGAGAAAAGGGAATAGCATTTTTACCAGAGATAGGATGGGAAGAGGTATAATCAGAATAACAGTGGGAATCAGCAGGTTTATAAAAGATGTCAGTTAACAGCTTGTCTCCAGAGATGGAGGCAGAGACATCAAGAAAGGGGAGGGAGGTGTCAGAAATGGACCAAGTGAATTTAAGGGCAGGGTGGAAGTTGGAGGCAAAGTTGATGAAATTGACAAGCTCGGCATGGGTTCATGAAGCAGCACCGATGCTGTTGTCAATGTAGCGAAGGAAGACTTGGGGAGGGTTACTAAGAAGGCTTGGAACATGAATAGTCATACATAGCTAACAACCAAATGGTGTTGTATAATAAGATTAAAGGTATCATCTTTTGGTTTTTTCTACTAATTATTTTAACTTAAAAGGTATTAGCTTATTGAAGAGATATGTGTATTTTAACAGGATGAATTTAAAAGAAAATTATAAATCCCTGAAAATCAGTATTTTTATTTCTCAGATTTTCTTATGACTCAGGCAAGTCCATTTGACCGATCAATTATACGCTGGCTCTCAGAGCAATCTCATCAATGCCCTTCCTGCAGTTACTTTCCTGTATTCTCTCACACTTCCCATTAACACCTTCCATCCTATACTGATACTCCTATTATCCACCGACACTAGAGGCAATTTACTGGAGCCAATTAATATACCAACCTGCTTGTCTTTTGATGTGGGAAAAAACCAGGGCAGCTGTAGGAATACCACATGGTCATTAGGAGAATATGTAATCTCCACACAGACAGATCTGGACGTCACAATGGAACCTGGGTCAGTGAAGCTCTGAGGCATCAGCGCTAACTACACTGATCCACACAAAACAGGATTAGAAGTATTTGAAAGAGAAATCCTCAAAGCCATTCTTTGGAACTGATTTTCTTTGTTTGATACAATTTAGCAAATAATTGATTTCTGGAATTTCCTGTTTAATTAAGCATGATCACCTGCTTTTAGAAACCCTCTCTGTATCACTGTTAATCATTATTACTAAGTAATAATATTTACATCTCAGCAATATGTGCAAGATGCAATGGAAAAGTTTCTATGTGGTACTTTGCTGCGAATATGAGGAATAGGGCTAAGTTATATAGCCCCTTCACCCTGCTTTGTCAATTAGTTAACGTCCAAAGCTGTATTTCCCCTCAGTAACCAAATCTGTCACTCTCAACACTTGACATGCACAGTAACTGAGCAATCATAATCTCCTAGTGTAATGAGTCCCAAGGGTTTACACTGCCAGTGTTCTGTCTGAAGAAATTTCTTCTTCTTCATTCCTAACAGTTGAAGCCGAGGCCTGTTACTATGCTGTTTAGGTCTAGACTTTTCTTCTGTCTGTCACTTCTGAGAACCTTGGAATGCTCAGTAAGATGACCTCTTGTTCTTATAAACCCCAAGAAGTATTGGAATTAGTTTATTATTGTCACATGTACAGTGAAAAGCTTGTCTTGCATACTGTTCATTCAGATTAGTTCAATACTGATGCACCGTCAATAACTCTAGGAGACTGGAAGTGAACGAAAGGCTTTCATTAACAGTGAGAAAGGGAGCACGACATGTCGAAGACTGAGGGAGGAGCAATGCTCCAATCGCCTTTATACAGGGGTCTGTGGGAGGAACCACAGGAGCAGTCAGCAGAGGGGCATGTCCAGACAGGTATACATAGTTACCACAAATACACAGTGCACTAAGGATGTACAAGGTAAAACAATGGCAGAATGCAGAATAAAGTGTAACACCATGGAGAAAGTGCAGTACAGGTAGAGAATAAGGTGCAGGATTATATCGAGGTAGATGTTGTGGCCAAGATTCCATTTCATTGTACTAAGGAACGTTCAATTGTCTAATAACAGCGGGGTACAAGCTGTTATGGGCCTGGTGATACATGTTTCAGGCTTTTCTATCTTCTGCCCAATGTGAGAGGGAGGAAATGAGAACGTCCGGAGGAGTTATGGTCTTTGATGATACTGGCTGCTTTACTGAGGCAGCGAGAAGTATAGACAGAATCCTCGGAGGGGAGGCTGGTTTCTGTGATGTGCTGAACTGTGTCTGCAGCTCTGTGCAGTTTTCTGAAGGTCATTGGCAGAACAGTTGCAATAATAAGCTGCAGGTGCATTGATTAAAAAATGGTAAGTGTTGATGGGGAAATGCCAATTTCTTTAGACTTCTAAGGAAGTAGAGGCATTGGTGAGCTTTCTTGGCTGTATGATCTATGTGGTTGGACCAGGACATGATGTCACTCCTGGGAATTCTATGACCTACAGATTCACTTTTGAGGACTCTTTTACTCATGTGCTCAGTGTACTTTTATCTGCACAGTTTGTCTTCTTTTGCCTTTGGTATTTGTCGGTCTTGATATGTTTGTTGTATAGTTTTTCATAAAATTCTATTGCATCTCTTTCTTCCTTAAAATGCCTGCAAGAAAATAAATCTCAAGGCAGTGTATAGTAACATGTACATAATTTGACAATAAATTTACTTTGAACTTTGAAGCTCTCAACCCTTTCAACCTCTATATCATTGATGTAGACAGCAGTGTGTCTGCTGCCTCCCTTCCTGAAGTTAATGACCAGCTCTTTTGTTTTGTTGACATTAGGGGAAAACACCATGTTACCAAACTCCCAACCTCCTTCCTGTACTCTGACACATTGTTATTTGAGATGTGCTTCTCTATAGTGATATCATCTGCAAATCTGAAGATGAACTTAAAACAGAATTTGGCCACACGCTCTTGAATGCACAGGGAGTAAGAGGCTGAAGGTGCAACCTTGTGGAACACTACTGTCGGAAATAATTGTGGCAGAATTGTTGCTGCTCGTCCTTACTGATAAAGCAGAAGTCAGTTCAACTCAATCGCTCTTCATAAAACAAATGGGACATCATAGCAATCATCAGTTGTATCTACACAGCAGTGATTCCAAGGAAAGTCTGTCCTTTCTTCAATATAGAGACAAGAACTGCACACCAATTAGGACTCACCAAAAATGTGTACAATTCCTCCAAGACTTCTTTATTTCTGTAACCCAATCCAATTCCACAAATACCAATGCAAAATATGCCTTCATAATTGCTTCTTTACTTGATTACTATACTTATTTATAACATTAAAGTCATAGAAAAGTACAGCACAGAAACAGGACCTTCAGCCCATCTAGTCCATGCCGAAACCATATAAATTTCCTACTCCCATCGACCTGCACTGGGATCATTGTCCTCCATACCCCTCCCATCCATGTACTTATCCAAACTTTTCTTAAGTGTTGAAATCGAGCTTGCATACACCACTTATGCTGGCAGCTCATTCCATGCTGTCACAACCCTCTGAGTGAAGAAGTTTCCCCTCATGTTGCCCTTAAACTTTTCACCTTTTATACTTAACCTGTGACCTCTAGTTGTAGTCCCATCGAACCTCAATGGAAAAAGACTGCTTGCATTTACTCCTCTATCAAATCTACTCTCAATCTTCTTCGTTCTAAAGAATAATATCCTAACCTATTCAAACTTGTCTTGTAACTCAGGTCTTTCAGACCCGGCAAATCCTTGTAAATTGTCTCTGTACTTATTCAATCTTATTTACAGCTTTCCTGTAGGTAGGTGACCAAAACTGCACACAATACTCCAAATTAGGCCTCACCAACTTCTAACACAAATTCAACATAGCATCTCATCTCTTGTACTCAATACTTTGATTTATGAAGGCCAATGTGCCAAAAGATTTATTAACAACACTATCTACTTGTGACACCACTTTCAATAAATAATGGACCTGTATTCCCAGATTTCGTTGTTTTACTGCACTCCTCAGTGCCCTACCATTCACTGTGTAAGACCTACCCTGGTTTGTCCTACCAAAGTGCAACACATCACATTTGTCTGCTTAAATTCCATCTGCCATTTTTCAGCCCATTTTTCCAGTTACCTGGATAAACAGATTATATAAGTAAAGCGAGCTATATAAGAAAGTTAAATACAATGAACTGCAGCCAATGCTACATGGTAGGTGTGTTTATATCTGAAAACATATTCTAAGCTGATTGCCTTCGTTTGTTTTCTTGACTGCATCGGACTGTATTCTACTCCTGCCATACAGATAGAGACTGAAAACCACAGTACCAGTGGTGAGGACCAGGAAGGTATGGTCAAAGGACGCAGAGGTGTGCTTACAGGACTGCTTTGAGTCAACAGACTGGACAATATTCAGAAATTCATCTTTGAATCTGAATGAATGTGCCACAGTTGCCATGGACTTCAACAAGACCTGTGTGGATGAGTGTGTAACCTGGAGAACATACCGGATATACCCAAACCAAAAATGATGGGAGAACCAGGAGATTCATAGTCTACTGAAGGCTAAGTCTGTGACATTCTAGCCTGGCAATCGAGAACTATAAAGAACTTCAGATAAGGACTATGAAAGACAATTTTAAGAGGGAGAAAAAAACAATTCCAATTAAGGTTAGAGATGGAATCAGCGGCAGCTCTACTAGGTTTTGTAGGCCTTGACTTCCTACAGAGCGAAACTTAACATCGTGAAAGGCAGTGAATCTTCACTCTCAGATGAGGTCAACATCTTTTATGCATGCGTTTAAAAGGGATAATAAAACCACACCTATGTGAATCCCTGCAACATCTGGCGATCTTGTGATACCTGTTTTGGAGGCCAGCGTCAAAATATCTTTTGATGGGGTGAACCCTCACAAGGCATCATGCTTTTATGGTTTACCTGGTAGGGCACTGAAAACCTGTGCCAACCAACCGGTGGGAGTATTCAAGGACATCTTTAAACTCTTGCCGCTGCAGTCTGAGATTCCCACCTGCTTCAGAAGAGCGGCTATTTTCAACATCTACTGTGATGAAGTACGTTGAGAGGCTGAACTTGGCCAGAATCAACTCCTGCTTAAGCAAGGAGCCACTGCAGCTTGGCTATCACCACAATAGGTCTACAACAGATGTAACCTCAGCCTTGGATCACCTGGACAATAGCAATACCTATCTCAGGTTGGTGCTTATTGATTACAGCTTAACATTCAATACAGCAATGCCCTCAGTACTAATCAATAAGCTCCAAAACCTGACCTCCATAACTGTATCCTTGACTTCCTCACCGAAAGTCCACAGTCAGTACCCTTTGGAAATAACATCTCCTTCTCACTGACAATCAACTCTGGTGCACCTGTAGGATGCACGCTTAGCCCACTGCTCTACTCACTCTGCACCCATGACTCTGTGACCAGGTACAGCATCTATAAATTCTCTGATGACACAACTACTATTGACAGAATTTCAGATGTGACAAGGAGGCGTATAGGAGTGAGATAGATGAACTGGTTGTGTGGTGTTGAAACAAAAGCTTTGCACTTAGCTACAGTAAGACCAAGAATTTGATAGTGAACTTCAGAAAGGGGACATCGTGGGAACACATACCAGTCCTCATCAAGGGATCAGCACTGGAAAGGGTGAGCAGTTTCAAGTTCCTGGGTGAAAACAGCTCTGAAGATCTATCATGCTCCCAACATATTGATGTAATTCCAAAGAAGTCACAACAGTGGCTATATTTCATTAGGAATTTTAGGAGTTGGTATGTCATCCAAGGCACTTGCAGATTTCTACAGATGTACCATGGAGAGCATTCTAACTGGTTGCATCACTGTCTGGTACAGAGAGGCCACTGCACAGGATCAGAAAAAGCTACAGAAATTTGTAAACTCAGCCAGTTCTGTCATGAGCAACAGCCTCACCAGCATCAAGGACGGCTTCAAAAGGTGATGCCTCAAAAAGGTGGCATCAATCATTAAAGGCCCCCCAACACACAGGACATGCCCTCTTCTCATTGCTACAATCAAGGATGAGGTACAGGAGCCTGAAGCCACCCAGTCAATGGTTCAGGAACAGTTTCTTCTCCTCAGCCATAGGATTTCTAAATGGACGATGAGTCCATGAAAACTACCTCACTATTGTTTTTTGCTATCTTTTTGCACTACAGTACTTATATCATCTATGTTTTAAAATACATACTTATTATAATTTATAGTTTTTATTATTATTCTGTATTGCAATGTACTGCTACTGTAAAACAACATATTTCAAAACATATTCTAGTGATATTAAACCTGATTCTACTTCTGATTCTGGTATCATGGCTGTCAATAAGCATATTCATTTTTAAACAACCAAAAGAACTTTCAAAGCATTGTTTAAGAGTAGCCTAGGATTTGAGGCACAATTGTGATACATGCTGCTAACTACAACTTTATGCACATTTATAAGATGAATTAAGGGGTCAGTGAATTGCTTATAAATTTCAAGTACTTCTGGCCAGAATCCAGAATGAGCTTTACTTTGTTTCTCCAAACCAAATGGAACAGCTGGTGCAGGATATCCTGTGTCTGATCTTCAGTCGGAATTTTCTGGACCACAGTTAGGCAGAAATTATGTTAAAGTTTACTCCAGTTGGTATGCCAGTCCAGCCTTAAGGCTATTATCTCTAAGTTTTTCACATAGATCATTTGATTAGATAAACCCAAGCACACAAGTACATGTGCAGTGACCCCAATATTGGAAATATTTTGGGTTATTGACAACTACCCTGGACAACCACCCCCGTCCTTCACAATGTGAGTTGATTATATAGGATCTTCCAGCTTTTTATTCCTTGTATGAATATTTGTGTAAAACATCATTTAGCTTTACTTTCATAATATGTTTTCAACTTCTGAATGCCAAACTTTGTTTATAACAGTATTTCCCCAACTAAATAGTTTATAAATTTAAATCACTTTTTTTTTAATTTGGGGAGTAGAGTAGCAAATCAGCGTCTTGTAATATTACGCTGATGTTACCACTACCTCCTACCATTTTATAAATTGAACAAGCAGTCACAGTAAATGGTCAATGAATGAGCATTTCACTGTTAACAATTTACCATCACAGCAGGAAACTGGCCCTCTTAAAGGGATCTGGGAACAGCAGGGGAATGCACATTCTCATCCCTGCAATGATATATATTTTTTCATTCATTCAAGGGATGTGGGCTTCACAGACTGAGCTAACATTTAATTATTCATCCCTAATTGCCCTAGATAAGGTGGTAATGACCTGAATTGTTGCTGTAGTCCTTGAGAAGTGGGATTACCCACAATGCTGTTAAAGCGAGAGTTCCAAATGCTTTGAACCAGCAAAAGTGAAAAATAATGGTATAATCTTAGTCAGGGTTGTGCATGGCTTTGAAGGAAACTCCCAGCTGTTGGGTAGACTAATAGAGCACTACAGCACAGGATCATGTCCTTTGGCCCATCTCGTCTGTACTGTGCTGTTATTATACCTAGTCACATCAACCCGCACCTGGCCTACATCCTTCCATACTCCTCTCATCCATGTACTTATCTAAACTTCTCTGAAGTACTGCAGTCAAACCAAATCCACCACTTCTGCTGGTAGCTTGTTCTACATTTGAACTACCCTCTGAGTGAAGAAATTCCCCCTCAGATTCCCCTTAAATATTTCACCATTCTCCCTTACCCCATGACCTCTCGTTCTAGTCTCACCCATCCTCAGTGGAAAAAAGCTTGTTTGCATTTACTTTATCTATATCCATCATAAATTTGTAATAGCTGTATCAAATCTCCCCACATTTGTCTATGCTCCAGGAATAAAGTCCTAACCTATTCAAGCGTTTCCTATAATGTAGGTCCTCAAGCCCTGGCAACATCCATGTAAATTTTCTCTGTACTCTTTCAGTCTTATTGATATAACTTCTGTACGCAAGTGACCAGTCCAATACTCCAAATTTGGCTTCATCAATGTCTTATACAACTTCAACATAATATCCCAACTCCTGTACCCAATACTTTGATTTATAAAGGCCTCAGTGCCAAATGCTTTTTTTATGACCCTATCAACTTGTGACTCCACTTTCAAGGAATTATGCATCTGTATTCCCAGATCCCTCTGTTCTTCTGCACTCCTCAGTGCCCTACTGCTCACAATGCAAGTCCTACCCTGGTTTATCTTCCAAAATTGCAAAACTTCACGCTTCTCTGTATTAAAATCTGTCTACAGTTTTTAGCCCTTTTTTCCAGCTAGTCCAGATCACACTGCAAGCTTTGATAGTTTATTTTGCTGTCCACTACATCCCCAATCTTGGTGTCATCCACAAGTTTGTTGTTCCAGTTTAACCGCATTATCATCCAGATTACTGTTGTTGATGAAAACCAACAGTGGACCCAATACTGATCCCTGCAGCACTCCTCAAGTCACAGGCCTCTAGTCAGAGAACCAACCATCTACTACCACTCTGGCTTTTCCCATGAAGATAATGTCTAATCTAATTTACTACCTCATCCTGAATGCCAAGCAACTGAACCTTTTTGACCAACCTGCCATGTGAGACCTTGTCAGAGGCTTTGCTAAAGTCCACGTAGACAATATACACTGCCTTACCTTCATCAAATTTCCTAGTAACTTCCTCAAAGAATTCTATAAGATTGGTTAGACCCAATTTACCACACACAAAGCATGTTGACTATACCTGATCAGTCCCTGTAAATCCAAATCTTTGAATATCCAGTCCCTTCCAGTAACTTACCCTCTACTGATGTCAGGCTCAATGGCCTATAATTTCCTACCTTATTCTTAGAGCTTTTCTGAAACAACAGAACAACATTAGCCATCCTCCAATCCTCCCATCCTCCACTACTATGGATGTTTTAAATACTTCTACCTTTTGTCTGCAGTAGCATCCAACAAGGTACAAATTAGCACACACAAGATGCTGGAGGAGCTCAGCAGATCAGGCATCATCCATGGTGCCATCGTAAGCAGTCAATGTTTCAGGCCGAGACTCTTCATCAGGGCACTTGTGAGGCCCTGGGGATTTATCCATCCTATTTGCCTTACGACAGCAAAAATACTCTTCCTCCATAATCTACATATGGTCCATGACCTCATTACTTCATATCTAGAGATTCCATTTTCACCTCCCAAGCAAACACAGATGCAAAAAATCTGTTTACGATCTCCTCCATTTCCTTCAGCTCCATGCATTGGTGACCATTCTGAACTTCCAGAGGACTAATTTTGTCCCTTGCAATCCTTTTGCTCTTAATATATCTGTAGGAACCCGTAGAATTCTCCTTCACCTTGTCTGCTAGAGCTGTCTCATGCCTTCTTTTGGCCCTTCTGATTTCTTATATTCCACAAGCACCTCTTTCCTGTCTATATTTACTATGCACCTCCTCCTTTTTCTTAACCAGAACCTCAATATTATTTGACTGACTAGTAATGTCACCCCTCTCCCTTTAATCCCTCCTGCTCTTTCATGTCTAAAGCAACAGAACCCCAGAACACTGAGCTGCCAGTCCTGCTCTTCCTGCAGCCAAGTTTCATGAATGTCATAGTTGTCAATGTCATGGCTACATGCTGATCTATGTCCTAAGGTCATCTACCTTTCCTACAATACTCCTTGCATTGAAATACACACACATCAGACCCACCAAGCTCAACCTTTCAGTTCCTGACTTTGTATGTAAGCTTAACAACATCTTTCCCCACAACCTCTCCACTGTCGGCACTGGCACTCTGGTTCCCATCCCTCTGCAACTCTAGTTTAACAGCAACTCCCACTGCCCTGTACAGCAATACCAAACCTTCCCGCAACATTATTAGTCCCATTCCAGTTCAGGTGCAAACTGTCCCACCTATACAGGTCCCAACTTCCCTTGAATGATCCAAAACTCTGAAGCCCGCCTTCCTGCACCATTTCCTTAGCCATGCGTTAAACTGTAGGATCTTCCTTTTTCTGGCCTCACTACCATGTGGCACAGGTAGCAGTCCTGTTCACAACCCTGGAGTCTTGTCCTTTAACTTAGCACCTAATCCACTGTGCAGGACCTTGCCCCTGTCATTGGTACCGACATGGGCCACAAACACTGTCTGCTCACCCTCCCACTTAAGAATGCCGAGAGCTCGATCCGAGGTGTCCGTGACCCTGGCAACAGTTAAAAGGCAACAGACCATTCAGGAATCTCCTTTTTGTCCACAGAACATCCTGTCTTTTCTCCTAACTAATGCATCCCCTATCAATACATCTCATCTCTTCTCCCCACTTCCCTTCTGAGCCTCAGAGCCAGACTCATACCAGAGACCAAGTGACTGTGACTTTCCTATGCTAGGTCATCTCCTCCCACAGTATCCAAAGTGGATACTGTTGTTGAGAGGAATGACCACAGGCGTAATCTGCACTGGCTGCCTATCCCCTTTTCCCCTCCTGATGGTCACCCAGTTACCTGTGTTCTGCACCTTGGGTATAACCACTTTCAGGTATGTCCTGTTGATCAACCGTTCAGCCTCCTGAATGATCTGGAGTTCATCTTTGTGTCTTATGTATTCTTACTCAGCTGGAGATAGGAGACTCTCTTCATGAATCGCTGCTTGATGAATGTGTCTCCCTGAGGAGGGTCTTCCTCCTCCTTCCAATAGGTTACCCTGCCGGTAAGGATTCCTCTCCTTCAAACATATTATGCTGCAAACTTTCAGGAATTGATATTAAACAAGCCATCAATAGAAAGAGTTCATTAGTGCATACACTTTGAATTCAAGACAAATCCCCCAGTTCCTGGTAAACCACTCGCTGTATGTTTAGTAAACTCTTGAGAATCTGGGCACTAGACACACAGATCTTGACACCAGAGATATCAGTCAGTAGCTAGACTGAAGGTAAAGGATGATCCCTTTGGATATTGGCAGAAGTGGAAAGCAATGGGTGCTCTCTGCCATTTATCTTTGCATGTCTGATATGTTGCATTAGCTGCAATGCCTTAGCATTAGCAACTAAAGTGTTTCACTTTAGATGCCGTCAATCCTCCTACACATTTATAGTACATGTTCATCACAGACATTAGCACTCATGCTTACTAGTGAGTGTAGTACCCAATTATATGGTGCTTGCAACCAAGTTTTGTAGCTGTCGTCTACAAATTAGAGATGTATATGCCTTATACTTTCCTTTTTTACCCAACCAAGATATGCAAACTACAGTGAGAGTGATCATCAAATTTGCCTGTTGAAGCACAAAGCCTGCAAGCATTTCCTCTACAAAATGCCTATTTATGGTGTCATTAACTATATAGCAAATGTTTCATATAATTCAGGAGGGCATGCAGATTGAAAACATGCAATTGTTTTTCACCCTCAGGAGGTAACAATTAAAAATATAACCCATTCAATAAATGGCGTGCAAAGATTTACATGCACAAAGACTTTGGCACAGAGCTTAAATCCAGCAATCTCCTCAACAGGTTTATTGTTTAATTGAAGAGTAGTTATTAAACTAATGAGCTTCTAAAGGAAACAAACTCTGTGGAGTCATTTTACTTTGGTAAGACTTTTATTTAAAAAGATTATTTCTGTTTGATTGCCTGAGCTTAAGTATGTGCGCACTGCCTCTCTTTCACAGGGCCTGAGTATTTGCAGGATAATTATAAATGGAGAGGGGAAGTCAGTCAGCTGCATTGTAAGCTGGAAATGAAGCAGAGGGAAAACATAGTGACCAGGTTTTCCCCATCTGTTACTTATGAAGTGGTTTTATATTCCTTTAAGTACAAAGGAATGAGATTAAACAGTGAATTCTGGCAAATCTAAGGTTGTTTTCAGCCCTAAATGCAGTATCTGCGTTTACAAAGTTGCACCTAATTTCAAGAAATCCAATTTAGGACTGATCGCCCTGCACTCATACCACCTATTGGGATGTTGTTGCAGAAACCTGCTCCATCTGTATCTGCACTTGTAACTATGCTGTCAAACTTCTGGTCAGTCAGCATTCGGCTTTCCATTTCACACAACCCCTTTTGCAGCTTAGACACAGTCTCATTGGAATGTTTGATGTACATTTTTGCTGAATGGAACTTTTCCTCTCTTCTGTCTCCTGCCCCATCTCCTATTCATTCTCCAAGAAGCACAGTCTTCTGGCCTTCAATTAACTTTGTTTCTTCTCACCTGGTCAGGTTTGACTAGATCATACTTAATAAGGTCCCACTCCCCTCTACCAAAATTGCTCGTTGATTCAGTATTAGTTTGTTTAAAGTAAATTTATATCAAAATGCTTATAATGGTACTAGATACCACCTTGAAATTTATTTCTTTGCAGGAGCTTACAGGAAAAAGAAATACAAAAGAATTTTGTTACATGAACAGACAGAAACTGGCAAACAAATGTTGTGCAAAAGAAGATAAATTGTAAATCAAAAATTAATGCTGAGAACATGAGTTGTAAGAGTTCTTGAAAGTGAGACTGTAGGTTGTAGAATCAGTTCAGAGTAGTGATCATTGCATTAGGTTTAGGAGCCTGATAGTTTAGGGTAAAACCTGTTCCTGAACCTAGTGGTATGGGACCTAAGGCTTCTGTACCTCCTGCCCAGTGGTAGTAGAGGGAAGAAAGCAAGGCCTGGATGGTTGGGGTCATTCATGATGAATGCTGCTTTCTTGTGGCAGTGTGTCATGTAAACGTACTCAATGGTGGGGATGGATTTTCCTGTGATGGACTCGACTGAGTCCATTTTTTTTGTAGTCTTCTCCATTCCTGGGCGTTGGTGTTTCCAAACTTGACTGTGACGTAACCAGTTAGGATTCTCCATTGCATTTCTTTCGAAGTTCATCATAAGCCTGAACAGAAAAGCATTACTACCTTCTTCTCCCATTAAAAACTATATTTTGGCATCTTCATTCCTGCCCCCGTCTTTTCCAGATGTAACTTGCAAATGGTCTCAGTACTAGTGATGAACTATTCAAGAAGTTGGTTGTTTTTGCTAATTTTATTCCTTTTCATTTCACAGGCACAAAAAAACTTCCAGTGATGAAAACTCCCCCATTCCCTCATATACACTCCCAACCCTGGCTTTATGTCTGAATCTTTCTTTAAAACTTGCCTTTATTTATTTACTTTGGAGATCACCAATAGCTCCAATGATCCTCTTCCCCCAGAACAATTGACCATAAAACTCTCATTTCTATCTTCATCATGCATTTCCATTAAAGTCATAGATAGCCTCTTTCCTTGAGAAAAAGTAATCACCAGTCTCACAGTCTACAAAATCATTGAACCTGAAGACATACGCTCAATGTTTTAGGAATAACTTCTTTCCTTACAACATCAGATTTCAGAACCAATAAAGAACCAACCCATGAGTGCCCAATTTTTTAACTATTCATTTAATTTATTTTATATTTTATATATATAATTTATTTAATATAGTGTTTGTATATGTATATATGTGTAATTTATTTAATATAGTGTATATATATATTTATCCTCGTAATTTATAGTTCTTTACATATTGTATTGTTCTGTTGCCACAAAACAACAGATTTCACAAATATGTCAGAGATATTAAACTTCATTCTGATTCTGAAACTTCTACCTCAAATCTGGCAAAATCTTCCCTATCTCATACTTGGCTTTCCACTCTGTATTCTTCAAGTACAATGTACTTCATTAGGGGTCTGAAGAGATTTGATATGTCAACAAATACATCCAAAAACATCTATAATTGTACCGTGGAGAGCATGCTGACAAGCTGCATCACTGTCTGGTATGGAGGGGCTACTGCACAGGATCAAAAGAAGCTGCAGAGGGTTGTAAATCTAGTCAGCTCCATCTTGGGCATTAGCCTACAAAGTACCCAGGTAATATTCAGGGAGCGGTGTCTCAGAAAGGCAGCGTCCATTATTAAGGACCTCCAGCACCCAGGGCATGCCCTTTTCTCATTGTTATCATTAGGTAGGAGGTACAGATTCCTGAAGACACACACTCAGCGATTCAGGAACAGCTTCTTCCCCTCTGCCATCCAATCCCTAAATAGACATTGAACCCATGAACACCACCTCATTTTTTAATATATGTTATTTCTGCTTTTTGCATGATTTTTGATCTATTCAATATACGTGTACTGTAATTGATTTACTTGTTTATTTATTATTATATTATGTACTGCAGTGAACTGCTGCGGCTAAGTTAACAAATTTTGTGACATGTGCCGGTGATAATGAACCTGATTCTGAATCTTTGTCTTTTTTTCACGAACTCCACACAGTTGCCACTAGATCCATCTTCTTCAATTACTATGGAAATGTGTAGAAATTAAATAGGGAAATTAGGAATGCAAAGAAAAAGTATGAAAAATAATTGGTATAGCATCAAAGAGAAGCCAATATTGTTTTAACATTGTCAAAGAGCCAGTGAAAACTAGGACCTATTATTGACCAAAAAGCTAGCCTATAATGTGAGGGTAGAGGATGAGGTCAAAATAATGGTTTTTTTTTCAATTCTCTTTAGAAAAGAGGGAGAATGTTGTAGTTAAGGCAAATGAGAGTGAAATATTGGATGGGATGAACATATTAAAAGACAAATTATAAGAAGCCTTATCATCTTTAAAAATAGATAAATCACCAGGCCCAAAGCCCAAATGAATAGTAAAAGAGAATATTACAGGTACTTGAGCTGCATTGTTTTTTTCCATCGTCCCTGGCTATAGAAGGCGTGCCGAAGTCGCAGAGAATTGAAATGGTGTGCAGTGGTTTAGAAAGGGAACTAAAGAGATTAACTAAGCAATTTCAAGCCAATTACTTTAACTTCAGTGAAGAACACCATCATGGACTCCATGTTAAGGGATAAGATAAGTCTTTATTTGGAAAGGTGCAGATTAATCAGGGACAGTCAGGATACATTTGTTAAAGAAAGTCATGTGTGGCTAACCTGACTGATTTTTTTAGTATACAAGGACCTAACAAGGAGGATTGATGGGGCACCTTTTGAAGTGCTCTAAACGGATTTGACAAGACTTCATATCCCAAGCTGTTCAAAACATTAAAAGCCCGTGGGATTCAAGGGAGAGTGTTCCAAGACCCAGGCAACATTCTGACACTGACATGCAAGTGGTAGGTAACATTCACACAACACATGTCCCAGAAAATAAAAGAAAAAGTATGAAAAATAATTGGTATAACATCAAAGAGAAGCAAATATTGAAGACAATCTTTTCCCCAACAAAAGAGAATCTATCCTTGTCATTCAAGGATATTTCCATTAACAAGCTTCCCATCATCAATTATCTTGGGAGTCATCATTGACTGGAAACTCAAACTGATCAGCAATGGCTTCAAAGGCAGGTTGAATGCAGAGCAAACAACTCAATGCTCCACAAAGCAGCCTATGTGATCAGCACACTACCAATCCCCTTCCACCATTGGTAAACAATGGCTGCAATAGTATCATCAACAAAATGCACTGCAGTCACTTGCCAGGTTCTCTGACAACATAGTCCAACTGGTAAGATGAACAATGACATCGGATGCATGGGAAAAGCACCAATTTCCAGTTCCATTCCAAGTTAATCATTTTGATTTTCGTTTTTGTCATTCAAAGCATGGAGGCTTTGCTGGCCGAGACAGCACGTAATTAAGTATTCCCTAATTGGCTTTAAACCACTGGTAAGCTGATTTGAAATGTTGCACTCTTTTAGGAGTGGGTACAGCCACCAAGCTGCAAGGGAGGGTGTTCCAGCATTTTGACCCAGCAATTGTAAAGGAATGGTGATATTGTTCCAAGTCAAATGGTGTGTGGCTTGAAGGCAACTTCTGGACAGTGATGTTCTCATGCTTCTGCTGCCCCTGTCCTAGTTGGTAAAGACTGTCGGTTTGGGAGGTGCTGTCCAAAAGTTTTGGTGAGTTGATCCAGTGCATCCTGTGCAGCAGATATATCACTGTCCATTGTCTCTGGATCCAAGTCCTGGTCCTCCCTCACTAATAGCACTGAAAGAGTACCTCGATGAACTGCAACTGCTTGTCAAGGCTGATATCCATTAGGCTTGGGTAAGAAATGTGAGCCTTCCCAACAATGCCCAGATCCCAAACGTTATATAAAAAAACACAGCTGTCCCTACCCTTAGAAAGTTTTCAACCCTCAGGAGTATTTAATCATCATCGGGTATTTCTGTTAATTTAACTCATGTGTGGCCTTTTGTGAAAGCTCAGGCATCTGGACACGAGAACGCCAAATAACACATTTTAAGAGATTTAGAAAAATGATTTTTGTTTTTAATTATGAAGAGACTGAAAATGTACTTTGGTAGAAGTAGAATGTAGTTGTAGATCCTTTTCATAATTACTCTCAGTGGCCACTTTTTACAGGAATGAAACCCAGAGTGGTCTTCCGGTGCTGTAGCCAATCCACTGCAAGGTTTGAAGTGTTGAGCTTTCTGAGATGCTCTTATACATGCCACCTTTGAAACATGTGGTTATTTGAGTTACTGTTGGCTTCTTGTCAGCTTGAACCAGCCTGGCCATTTGGTCATTCTCATCAACCCCTCTCTCATTAACAAGACATTTTTGTCCAGAGAACTGCTGCTCACTGATTTTTTTTTTTGTGATTTGGACCTTTCTCTCTAACCTCTAGAGACTGTTGTGCATGAGAATCCCAGGAGATCAGCAATTTCTGGCAGCTACAATCATTCCACAGTCGAAGTCACTTCAATCACACTTCTTCCCCATTGCAATCATTTTAAAACAGGTTGCATGCAGGTCATGGGCATGTGTGAAATACTTTCTGTGAAACACTCAAATCTCATTAAGCTATCATTCATTAGAAAGTCACATTAGAAAATAAAATATGTAAATACATATTTTAAATGTTACCTGCTTGTGCTAATTCAGAGGAGGTTTTGAGTAGAAAATCAGGGGGATAAGGAAAAATAAAACATAAGCGATTTTGCACACTATTTGCTCCAGAATCAGCAAAGACACGCAGAGCATAATTTCTCCTGCAATATTGTGTATTGAGCAAAACACAGCCAGGTTTTCAGACAACAAAGGAGCAAAAGAATGATCATTGTTAAAAATGAGTTAAAACTGGTGCTTAACTTTCATCTGATCAATCTTCCAAAATTGCCCAACACAAATTACTAATTAGCATCCTCACTGTTCTGTTTTTGAGGACTTAATTACAGATGATTAAAGCCAATGCAGATCTTACAAAACCAAATTAAGAGTTCTTTAAATTACTTTCTCTGTAAAGAATGACAAAATCAAAGACCACACAAGATTAAGCTCCTTTCATGGTGATAATAGTTCTAATAAATAATTCTCCACAGAGACCTAGAAACAGTTAGAATCCGCTCAATACTAATATATGGAAAGTGATTTCCTTTATCTTGATTAAAACCACAGTCCACATTATTAATGGTTTGCATATAGGCTTGTCTATACCCACTGATCCGTTAAATCATTTGACTTTTATTTACCTATTGTCTTTCCGCCAATGCATCAATTATACCTAGGTATCCCCATTTACTTAAATGGCAATAAATCACAAATGACTAACTTTAAGAAAAGTATTGAAAGAGAAAGAAAACCAGTAGTTTCCTGCTTCATTGATCTTGTAGTAGTCCCAAAGAAAGTGTTTGAAAGGTAGCCAATCTAGAGAACAATCCTTAAGAAAAAGTTGCTCCCAGCTCCTTCATCAGAGGGAATAGATTTTTATCTTTCTACCAGATCAAATTCTACCAGACAACATTTTCCACCAGCAGCTTTTTGAAATGGAACTGGTTTATTATTGTCACATGTACCCAGGTATGTGAAACGCTTGTGTTGCTTACAGATCAAATCATTACACAGTCCATTTGAGATTGTACATGTAAAACAATAACAGAATGCAGAATAAAGAGCAAAAGCCACAGAGAAAGTGCAGCACAGTTGCAAGATAACAAAGTAGAGAGCATTGTCAATAGTGTCACATCTTACTTTTCATTTGTATAGTACAGAAGTAGAAATTGGAGTTTAATAAGTGTAGTTTTCAGTACTATCTTCTGAATTCAGATGCTGGCAGTTGCTTATAAGTATGTTCCATCAGCACTTGAATAATTCAATGCTCTTGACACATCACACATTGAAGGCCTTGACCAATTTTTCCAATGGAGACACAAGGGAATCCTGGGCATTTTCTGAAAAGAGCTACAGGTGTAATCAATATTGCTGAAGGATCAAATGACTGGGACATCCCAGGTAATTATAGCTTTTTGGCCTAGGTGGAAAATTACTCACATTATGACCAATGGTCCCTCTAATTTTTAGTAGTCAGTGTGCGCAAAAATCTTACATTGAGCAACTTTTTTTCCTGTGACAAAAGTATGTGTGCACTGAATGCACAAATGGCACAGTTTATGTAGGTTTACAAAATATTTGACCTAAAACTGCACAGAATAACAGCAAAATAACATACATATTTAAGTCACTCAGTTATTTTTTCTCTCTCCTGTCTTTGGCATTTACCCATTCTTTGTAAACTCTATCTCAACTAATAGAACTTTCATCCAATTGATAGCTTTTGATTCTCATTAACATATCCAAATGACATTCACCTAAACGGTTCCTCAGCTTGTTTTTGGAGTTGATTCATTAGGCTAAAACCTCGCTCACAGTCTGCACTAGATGCAAGAAAAGTTCCTCCAATGTCCATCAACTGTGCAAGTTCGCAAAACTGTTCATTTTGAAGTACAAATGCCACCATTTGAATAAAGTTTGAAATCAGTTTGGATTTAATTTTTTCTTGCACAAAAAATTTGAAATCATTAAACTGTCTAACTATTGCTGTATTTTCAGCTAGAAAATCATGATATTTTAGACACAAGGCATTAACTTGTTCATCGCCAAATGTGAAGTCACAATCTGCAATTGCGAGGAAATCAAAAGCTGACCATTGTTGTACCTCATCTTCAGGAAACCTTTCTTCTAAAAGAACACGGACTATTTATAAAAGCCAACAGTGAACCTGTATCTACTGTGACGTTTTCTTCACATTGTTGGCTTAGCAAAACTAAAGTAATAAATAACAAAGTTATTACGTGATTTTAGGTGACTAACCTTTTGTGCGCACATTAACTTCCTTTGTGCGCTGGTTGAAAAACTTGTGTGCGCACGCAGATGCACACAGTTTAGAGGGAACATCGATTATGACCATGTTGAGCTAAGAAGAATGCAAGTCCAGATCATGACATCAATTTAAAGCATGACTTTTGGAGATTACAAAAAGCATAAGAACAATGTCAGGAATTTATTGTACAAAGAGTATCATAATTTTGGGAGGAACTATGAGTGGGTCATGAAGGAGAGCAATCCTGATTTGCACAAGAAAACGCTGGATGTGGAAATCAAAGGATCTTTCTAGATACAGGCAAAAATCTTAGGTACATAAATAAAGCTAGGGTGTCTAGACTTTCACAGAGTACTGTAGTGTAGCAAAAAAAGACACATTTTATGACAATGTAATATGGGTCTGAGTCTGACATCAGTCTCTATTGTGGACTGAGAGTGGGAAGGGGGCAGTGAGAGGGGAATCATGGTTGGGAAAAGGGGAAGGGAGAGGGAGGAAGCAGGAAGCACCAGAGTGACATTCTGTAGTGATCAATAAACCAATTGTTTGAAATTAAATGGCCTTGCCTAGTGGCTCAGGACTGGGTGTGGCTGCACCCATGCCACTCCCCGCCCCTGGCATTCCTACTCTGCCACCTGTCCCACACCCCTCACATGATGTTCCACCTTTGCCATTCACAACATCCTTTGCACACATCAGATTTACAAACTCGCTGTCCGCTCCACATTGACAGACACAGTACTGTGCGAAAGTCTCAGGCACCCTACCTATATATATATATATATATATATATATATATATATGTGCCCAAGACATTTGCACAGTACTGTAGAAACCTGGATCACAAAAAAGAAAAACTACTTCTTGAACACAGATTATTAATGCAGTACTTGTGCTGTAGTATGTCTATTAAATTAGTCAGTCGAAAAAAACACATGAAACCAAATAGGCAATATGGTCTAAGCCTGAATTTCAGCGTGAATGCGAGCTCTTTATGGAGGAAGAAAAAGGGATGGTGTAGGTGAAGGTGCCATCTCAAGTCCAAAGTCTCCAAGAGCAGATAGATATCTATTTAATGGAATAAGTAAAATCATGAAGTGGTTTGTAGAATGCAGGAGAATGAAGCCAAGGTTGCTGATTGCGCACGTTCCTGGTTGGATGAGATCCTGGTCATGATCAGGCTAGTCCTGATTGTTTTGTTTTATAACTCCAAAACATAACAAATGAATTAAGAGAAAAACACGGTGCCGGAAGGTAACTCATGTACGCTCATTTTCACTTTAAATGAGGCATATACGCATGACATGGTGACATAATGATATATGCCACCTTTGTACTTCTACATATTACCCGCAATTATGTATATAACAAAGAACGTTTAATCAAACAATATATTTATAATATTACTTAAATATTAAATAGACAACACTGATCAAGAGAGCTACTTGATTATGGTTGGAGAACTGATGGTGCTTTTGAAAGGTGTGTGTGTGGGGGTGGGGGGAGAAGAGACCAGGATTTGGAGGGCAGTACAGGGGAGAGGGTAGGATGTGCAAGGCACCGGAAAGTGATCAGAGAACAGAGACACTCAATGATCAATGGACATGATGAGAAATAAACTGAGTGATGGTTGTGGAGTGGTGACTGATTGCTGGAGAGGGTTTGCTATGCAGCTTGGTGCACCTGACAAAAATACCCCTGCTCCTCTGGCCCAGAAGCAGTGCTTTAAAGATGCATATCATCACAAATACAGTGCATCTCATCTGCTTTCATTTGACAAATTTCTTACTGCCAGGGAAACAGCAATCTTAAGTTAAAAATAGAATGATCATCAAAGCAAATGCAAACAGCTTCATTGTACTACCTACTTGTGTTAACCCTTCCTGTGCCACACACTGAAAATGGACAACTTTTGTCCATATTACAGATTTCTGTATTTTAACAAATGACTTCACCCTAAATCGTACTTTCATTAGTCTTAGTATTCATACCTTAATATTATTCTGATCTGTTTGAAATTTGCATTCAAATCGGTAAGATATTTTTTGTCTGAATGTAATTCAGAATTATGTATTGTATCTGCAGTGAAAAATATCAGAAAGAAAATGAGATTTGTTGGGCACATAACAGTAAACAAATTTATCCAATATTCTGTTCAATAACTCAAATGCAAGCCTTCGCATTTCCATAATCAGTCCTGATGAAGGGTCTCAGCCCAAGACGTCAACTGTTTACCTGCGTTCATAGATGTTGCTTTTGCTTGCTGAGTTCTTCCAGCATTTGGTTGTGTGTTTCTATAATCTCTGCCAATTTTGTCACTCAATACTTAATGCTTTATAAACAGTCTAGAATTTGTAAATGTAATGAAAGCAAAAGTTCTTAGTCTTCACTGTCATTCCTGCTATCAAGGTTTGGCGCCTGCGCATGCAAAGTTAAATATTGAAATCCAGAATTCATGTGTATTGATATCCTGACTCTCCACATTTTGTACAGTTGCATTCAATACAAAAGAATTTGTCACTTGACTCAAAATTACTCCTTTTTACACACTTTTCTCCATGTAAAACCAACTTAGAATGTTTAATCTTGTTGAGTTAAGCAAACATAAGTTTTAAACCCCATCTTCAGTTCTGCCACCATAAGGACTAAACCAAACCCTGTATGTTTTGAGTTCCCTGCTACCTTTTTTCCCAAGGTGCACGAACACATGTAGAACATTATATCAAGTCAACTTGAGTTTACTGGCGTGTGCACATGTGCAGTGGGGAACAGGTACAATGAGAAACTTGCTGGCAGTGGTATGAAAGCCACATAGGTAGAGGTAACAAACAGAATAAAAATATGCAACAATTATACAAGACATTGTCTGCCATTTTGTAATTGACTTTAAGGCAAGAAAAAGAATACTTCATCCTTGAGAGTCTGCTATTAAATGTGATAATTACTATAATAATTATTTTTCCAATCTGTCCTAGATGGAAGTAGAAAGCCATTCAAGTACCTAAGCCAACAATATGTAATAAAGACTTGGAAATATCCTGTCTAAAATAATTTGCTATTCTCAAAGGGAATGGCATCTTTTGTGGTTCTCTAAGTGTAGCAGCATCCATCTTTAATTTCCAATTCTCATTATAAAAACTCCACAAATGAGACTGCTAATCAATTATTTAATCTGTTTTTTTTAAATTAAGTTATCCTAACATCTCCATTGTGTATTTGGAGAAGAAAAGGTGTGCAGAGTTGATGAAGGTCTATTAGTGGACCACTTTGGAGCCCCTTGGTTCAAGGCCAATAGTGAGAGCGATGATATCAAATAGTGAGCACCTCATTACTTGGCACTCAGTTCCTATACAAAGCCATTCCTTCCTCACTGATGGTTCTGTTAAATATACAGTATAGCAGTCATCAAACAAACCTAATTATAGACTTAACTGATAAGGAGCAGCTGGACAAACTTGATTGCATTCTCTGGATGATTGGAGACTGAAGGGAAATCTGATAAAAGAATATAAATTATGGGAGTTATTGATCAGGTAGATAGTCAAAATCTTATTCCCAGGGGCAGAAAAGTCAAACACCAGAAGGTATAATTTTAAGAAGAGAAGGGAAGGTTTAAAGGAGATCTGTGAAGCATTTTTTTTAAACACAGTGATAGATGTCTGGAATACACTGCCAGACTAATTGGTGGAAGCAGATATGATAGAAACATTTAAGAGGCATTTAGACAGGTGTCTTTAGACAGCTTTTACCCAGCTGTAATAAGACTATTCAGTGATTCCCTACTACAATAAGATGAACTCTTGACCTGATTATTTATCTTGTTATGATCTTGTATCTTACTGTCTACCTGCACGATACTTTGTCTGTAGCTGCTGCACTTAATGCTGTATTCTGCTACTCTTTTACCTTGTACTGCCTCAATGCAGTGTGCAGTAACTTGATCCATATGAACAGTATGCAAGACAAGCGTTTCACTGTCCCTTGGTACATTAACAATAATAAACCAATTCTAATTCCAATTACCCAATTGATTCAAGCTGAAGAGTCAAATCAATAAAATCCAGAGCTAAACTATGTCCATGGGTTCTGCTGCTAAGATCAGTTGGTTGTCCCCCTAGATTCCACAGTGAATTAAAATGTGAGCCATGGACTGAGGCACTGAAAGGTGGCGGTATTCAGGGACCGGGTGTACCTGTACACAACTTGCAGCTACAGTAGAAATTAAGAAGACAGGTTATCCTGGTTTATAAATCAGGATTTGAGTGCAAAGGTAAAGAAGGAAAGGTCTGGTCCTTGGGATGAGATACTAAGCTGGAGAAAGACCAATTTTGATGGTATCAGAAAGGATCTGGCAAGTGTAGTTTGGGACAGGTCGTTTTCTAGCAAAGACATGCTTGGTAAGTGGAAGGTCTTCAAAAGTGAGAGTACAGAGTTTGTATGTTCCTGTCAGAATAAAACTCAAGTATAACAAGTTTAGGGAATGTTGGTTTTTGAGAAATATTGAGACCCTGGTTAAGAAGAAGAAGACGGAGATGCATTGCAGATATCGACAGGAAGGAACAAATGAGGTACTTGAGGTGTATAAGAAGTACAAGAAATGCAACACTTAAGATGTGTCCCTGATGATCCTCCAGGCCCTTTTTTACGTGCCTGCTGCTGTAAATGTCCTGAATCTAGGAAAGTTGACACCCACAGATTCACTGGGCTGTCCACACCATTCTCTGCTGAGGGAAGCATAGTTCCTATACCAAATGGTGACACAGCCAGCAAGTATGCTCTCAGTGGTGTCCCTATCGCAAATCCTGAGGATATGGGGACTTCTGCCATCTGAGGTGAAAGAAGCGCTATTGTGTTTTTGTCTCCACACAGCCAGTACGTACAGTCCATGTGAGATCCTCGGTGATGTGTATATTGAGGAACTTGAAACAACTCACTCTCTCAACTACAGACCCATTGATGTCAATAGGAGCTAGCCTGCCTCCATTCCTCCTGTAGTCCACGATCAACTCCTTCAGTTTTTCAACATTGAGGGAGAGGTTGTCTTCTTGGCACCATGGTGACAGGGCATTGACTTCTATCAACGTCGTGTCATCTGCAAATTTGATCAGCAGACTGGAGCTGTGTGTGGTAACACAATCATGGGTGTACAGGGAGTAGAGGAGGTGCTCAGGACACAGCCCTGGGGGCACCTGTGTTGTGGGTCAGAGGGGCGGAGGTGAGCGGGCCCATCCTTACCACCTGCCAGTGATTCAACAGGAAGTCCAAGATCCAGCAGCACAAGGCGGGGTGCGGGCCGAGGTCTCTGAGCTCCTTATTGAGCCTGGAGGGAATTATGGTGTCAAATGCTGAACTGTAGTCCAAGAACAGTATTCCAACATGAGCGTCCCTCTTCGCCAGGTGAGTGAGGGCGGTGTGCAGTCCTGTGGCTATGGCAACACCTGTTGATCATTTGTGTCAGTGAGTGAATTGTAGGAGATCCAGTGTGGGTGATAGCAAGCTGCAGAGGTAGTCCTTTACCGGCCTCTCAAAGCATTTGCTTATGATTGAGGTGAGTACGACAGGACGCCAGTCGTTCAGACATGGTACAGGGACAATGGTGGATGTTTTGAAGCAGGAGGGCACTACACACTGGGAGAGGAAAAGATTAAAAATGTCTGTGAACACACCAGCTAGCTGTGCCGTGTACACTTCGAGTACTTGTACTGGGATGTCATCCTTTAGCAATTCTAGAGATTTCTGCGGGCCTTTTGCTGTTACCCCGGGTCCTTTTTCACCTCCTTTAGCTTTGCACATTGTGTTCTTTGTGTGATCTTTGCAGGATGCCCACTCCGAGGGAAAGTAGCAACAGTACTGAGTTTCTTCCTTTTCTGGACAATTTCTCTTACTGTGGACTGATGAACACTCAGGTCTTTAGAAATGTTTTTGTAGCCTTTTCCAGCTTCGTACGTCTCTACAATTCTTCTTCTAAGGCCCTTGAAGCTGTTTTGATTGAAGCACGGTGCACATAAACAGATCTTTCTTGAGAAGAGCAGGCTCTGTCAGCAACCTGACTTTATGTGTCTTTTTTTTAAAAATAGGACAGGGCACCTCTGTAACCCACACCTCCATTCCCATTTCATTGATTGGAACACCTGATTCCAAATAGCTTTTGTAGAAGACATTACCCCAGAGGTTCAAAGGTTCAAAAGTACACTTAATGTCAGAGAAATGCTTTTTCTTTGCAACCATCCATGAAAACAGAGGAGTGCCCCAAAGAATGAATGAATGTTAAATGTTAGAACCCCGAAGTCCCCCCCCAGCTCCTCCCCCCTGTGCGTAAGTGGCAGCAAGTAACGATCCCACCCCCCCACCGGCAAAAATAAAGCGCATCCACTACCAGCACTCAAACCTGAGCAAAGAAATAGCAAAGACACAGACTTGCAGTTACCCCAAAGACTACATTGTTCACCCGATAATTCGACATGCTGCAGGCTCTCTCTCTCCTTTTTCCAACAAATACATGTAATATTGGATCTTCTTTCTCAATAAATGAATGAACAGGTATAATGCTTTTGTATTATTTACTTAATTGGGTTCTTTTTATGTAGTTTTATGACGTGAAGATCTGATCACATTTTGGGTTATATTTGTGCAGAAATAGAGAAGATTCTACAGGGTTCACAGACTTTCTAGTACCACTGCAAGTATGTAGATATACAGGGACTGATCATGGATTGTCAACATGTCTTTCTATGTGGTAAGTTGTCTTGAACCAGTCTTGTAGAATTTTTCAAGGAAGTTACCAGGAAAATTGATTAAGGTAAGGCAGAAGATGTTGTCCAGGTGGATATTAATGAGGCCTTTGACAAGGTCCCACATGGGAGGTTGGTCAAGAAGGTTCAGTCTCTCAGCATTCAGGATGAGGTAGTAAATTGGAGGGAGAAACCAGAGGATGGTTGGAGATGGTTGCCACTTGACTGGAAGCCTGTGACTACAGGGACTGGTGCTGGGTCCATTGCTGTTTGTCATCTATATCAATGATCTGGATGATAATGCTATAAACTGGGTCAGCAAATTTGTGGATGACACCAAGATTGGGGTGTAGTGGACAGTAGGGAAAGGTATAAAAGCTTGCAGCAGGATCTGGACTGCCTCCCATATATTCCCCCCACCTTAAATTCCTCCATATACCTATCTCTTAAATTTCATTAGTGTATCTGATTCAGGCAGTGCATACCACACACCAACCACTCTCTGAGTAAAAAACCTTCCTCTAATATCCCCCTTGAACTTCCCACCCCTTACCTTAAAGCCATGTCCTCTTGTATTGAGCAGTGGTGGCCTGGGAAAGAGGCACTGGCTGTCTACTCTATCCATTCCTCTTAATATCTTGCATACCTCTATCATGGGGTCTTTTCTGGTTTTCCTGTGGATCATTTCTGCCGTAATAGGGAGACTTTCAATTTGGTTTGGAGCAATACATCAAGAAGAGTATTGTTCCTTCTGAAGTCTGTCACTGTGTGCTGGGCTGTTCCGCTGCATTTCTTAACTCGAATGTCTCAGTCTGCTTCAGCAGGTCAGTAGCCGTGTTGGGTTCATTTTAAAAACACCTTGTCAACAATGTTATCTTTTGTAGCTTCAGAACATTAAATTCATTTAAATGAAAACAGGACTCCAAAATGCGGCTGTAACTTCGTCTTTCGCTTTAAGCGACTCTTGCATGTATCACATGGTAGCAGGAGGCCATACGCATATCGTGCATTTATACACATAACCTGTAATTAATCATTTAAACAAACAAGAATGCTTTTCAAACAATATATACACAAGGTAACTCAAATATTATTGAAATATTAAATACACACTAACTGTTATTAGAGAAGGGTGGAATGAAGCAGTCTAATTGTATTTATTTCTTCATAGCTATATGGAAACTCAGGTGGCAGGGTGCAGTTATATCTCTACCTAAGAGATGTAAGGCACTTCTTCCTTTGTTCTTTGGACAAGGTGTATCTCCTGCTTAGTGCCTCCCCCCCAAAATTAGGGTTGCATGAAGCCACGGGATCAGGTGGTGTATATCACAAGTCCTGGTTATGTGATCACTGAATTAATTGTTGAGGGTCACCCATCTAGTATAGGCACTGACCAGAATAAGGCAATGGAAAACCACTTCTATAGAAAAACTTGCCAAGAACAATCATGGTCAATAATCATGCCATACGACACATAATAATGATGATGCTGATATCTGGATACAGCAATAAACTCCTGTTAAATGGGATGAAAAAGGCAGACAATAAGTGTAAGTTGCTGAACACTTTTATGCAGTCACCTCAGACACACTGTGACTTTTCACATTCCCAAGTCAATAATAATCATAGCATTCCACACACTTAATCAACAATGCCGGCTAGACTTAATTGAAAATATAAAATATGCATAAGTATTATTAGTATTACTACAGTTCTTTGTATCTCCAACAGGAAATATAAGTGTCATTAACAATGTAATCTGGTTGAATGTTGAATGCAGGCAACTATTACCTTACCAGTAAACTCTAACATTTACACTCCTCGCAAATGGGAACATTAGTGAGTAGAATGTGAAAAGCACTGCCATAAAGATTTCTACAACATCATGAAAAGCCTAATTATACAGGGATATAACTAATGTAAAACAGCACCATTGATCAGCTCCAGGGCAGTGAAGGAAACCTGGGGCAATTTACCTTTCAACAACTTGGTCACAGGAAAAGATTGCAGCTGTGTCAGGAGCTTCATATCCAGCCTTCCCTCTCCTCCATTTAACATGATAGTGCCCTACCTACCCACAGGAAAATCACACACAAAAATTGATAATCATGAAATACTGGGCTGCAAATTTGTATCATTCTGTAAAAAAATCTTTTGGGCCATCTGAATAAATTGGAATGAGAAACGTGAAGAAGTGTTTAATCAACTCTAGTTATCTCAGCTATCTAAAATGTAACACTTCAGATATAAAATCTGTAGGAGCCTTGTACCTGTTTTCTAGATCATTCCAGATTTTTCATAGATGTAAGCAGTTTGAAGTGAAAACTACTATTTGAAACTGGAAAAACTGACATTTATCTTGAGATATATTTTCTTGTAACTTTATACTTAAGTCAATTTCTCTGACATACTTCCTTGAAAAGTTATTCTGCAAGGTTGTACCGAAAACATTCCAAAAAGTGAAAATAGAACTTAACCTTTGTTTTGCCTGATGAGTGCTTTTACATTCCAGGTGTAAGAGAAGGGAAACAGAAAAGACTGCAGATGGTGGAACGTGGAACAAAAAGCCAAACCGATGGAGGAACTCAAGGGACCAGGCAGCATGTTGAGAGAGAAATGAGCAGTCCACCTTTTGGTCTCAAAGCCTTCATCAGGAATCCTCCATCAGCTTGTTTTCCCTCAAAGAGAAAGGAAAGTTAGGAAAAAAGTGTTTTAGATTGCAGTTTTACTCCTTTCTTCTTGACCAACTATTAGATTTCCCAGCAAAGGGACTGTCTGAAGGATCCAGAAGCAGATTATTTTTACATCTCTTTTTTCCAGTCCCGATGAAGGGTCTTGGCCAGAAAAGTTGACTGTTTACTCTTTTCCATAGATGCTGCCTACAGAGTTCCTCCGTCATCTTGTGCGAATTACTTTGATTCCCCGCATCAGCAGATTTTCTCTTGTTTCTGATGCAGAAACATTTATTTTAGTCTATCGAGTAAGATGTGTAATTATATTACTTCTACTGCCCATTATGTATAGTGCCTGACTGAATGCAATGGAACAATTTTCCCATTTTTAAGCTTGCTGATGACACCACTACAATGGGCCAAATTAAAGATCGGTGTAAATGGGTGGACACTGGGAGATCCTGCTTTTTCTGGTGGACGGGTTCTCCCACTGGCCACCCTTTTTAATTTCACTTCCCATTCCCATTCTGACATGTTGATCTGTGGCCTCTCCACTTCCGCCATGAGGCCACATTCAGGTTGGAGGAGCAACACCTTATATTCCGTCTGCATAGCCTTCGACCTGATGGCATGACACCTTGTGTTTCACCTATCACCTCGTGTTTCTTCCCCCCACCTCCCCACTTTCTAACTCGTCTTTTTTTCTCCTGTCCTGAGGAAGAGTCTCGGCACGGAAAGTCAACTATATTATTTTCCACAGATGCTGCCTGGCACGCTGAGTTCCTGCAGCATTCTGTCTGTGTTGCTTCCACTTCTTTTATTGTTTACATTTACCAGACTTTGTTTCCCAAGCTCCCTTTAAAAGTACCAGGAACTCCGGAAAATTTACCCTTCTGCTGTCTTAATGCCATTGAAAAATGAACTAAAGGTGTGCCTGAGTCATTTGGAACATCTGTCAGTCCAGTACCTCCAAAGTCCAGGGTGTGGCAGATTGATGGTGCTTTCCGGTGCTTGGCTTTGTGTGGCTGCTCATTCTGCTCTGCTGTTGAAATTTAGTTCCTCTGATTTTGAAGGGATTGCATTTTATGAATGGAATGGATTGGGCAGGTTATTTCATGCCGCTGCTCAGAAATGACTTTTTTAGATATGTATCGATGCTATTTACCTAATGAAAGGACAATAAAGATGCAATTTCTGATGAAGTACTTCTGTTGCCAGAAGATTTTGTATCATTCCATATCTTTAACTATAAACTGTTTCAGTTGCTTTCATTTGCTTTTATAACAGTAACTCCTGCCTGCGCACTGTTCTATTAATATTGTCTGTCACCCAATAGCTTAGCCAGGATTCCATTTTTTGCATAGTTTAACACTATTAGCAAAATGTTTGTTCTTAGTTTTGCAGAACTAAACCTGCATTCTAGTCAATGGAACTGAACTTCAAAGGCAGTGTACAGCATGCAAATTCTACTATTTAAAGTGTTTCCAGTTCAAGGACCAATGTTTCCATTATCCCACTAACAGGCGTCTTTGATTATACAAAAATGGTGTCAATGCTCACAACGCTTTTCCCAGGGTTGGGCAATGAAGAAATAGAGGGCATAAGGTGAGAGGTGACAAATTTAATTGCAACCTGATGGCCAACTTCTTCACCCAGAGGGTGGTCAGAATATGGAATGCATTGCCAGAGAAAATGGTTAGGGCAGGTACATAAACAATATTCAAAAGGCATTTGGACAGGTACAAGGATGGGAAAAGTTTAGAGTATGGGCCAATCACAGATAGATACATTGCTTGGTATGAAACTGTGGACTAATGGACCTTTTTCCACGCTGTCTGACTCTAAGATCAAAGCAGAGGGTCATCACGTTCCTTTCTTTAGGCTCATGCTGTCATAGTATGCACAGGAGATCTGTTTCTTAAAAAAATGTTTTGCAATTAGAGCATAAAACACAGAACATTACAGTGCCATAAAGGCCTTTCAGCACATGATATTGTGCCAACCTTTTAACTTACTCTAAGATCAATCTCACCCTTCCCTCCTACCTAACAAATTTCCAGCATCTGCAGATTTCCTCGTGTTTGCTCCTACATAACCCTCTGTTTTTCTATTGTTTATGTGCTTATCTAAGACTTCCTTAAATGCCCCTAATATATCTGCCTCTACCACTGCCCCTGGCAGAGCGGTCCATACACCAACCATTTTCTGTGAGAAAACCATGCCTTTTACAATTGCAGTGTTTTTTTTTTAGCACATCTTGGAAAATTATTGTTTTTCCTGACTGGCTATAGAAGCTGGGCCTCTGTACCTTCCTCTGCAATTGGATCCTTGACTTCCTAACTGGAAAACCACAATCTATGCAGATCGGTGATAACATATCCTCCTTGCTGACAATCAACACTGGCACACCTCAGCGGTGTGTGCATGGCCCACTGCTCTACTCTCTGTATACACATGACTGTGTGGCTGGGCATAGCTCAAATACTACCTATAAATTTGCTGATGACACAAACTATTGTTGGTAGAATCTCAGGTGGTGACGAGAGGGTATACAGGAGTGAGATATGCCTGCTAGTGAAATGGTGCCGCAGCAACAACCTGGCACTCAGCGTCAGTAAGATGAAAGAGTTGATTGTGGACTTCAGGAAGGGTAAGATGAAGGAACACATACCAACCTTCAAAGAGGGATCAGAAGTGGAGAGAGTGAGCAGCTTCAAGTTCCTAGGTCAAGATCTCCGAGGATCTAACCTGGTCACAACATATTGATGTAGTCATAAAGAAGGCAAGACAGCGGCTATATTGTATTAGGAGTTTGAAGAGATTTGGCATGTCAACAAATACATTCAAAATCTTCTATAGTTGCATGTGGAGAGCATTCTGACAGGTTGCATCACTGTCTGGTATGGAGGGTTTGGCTACTGCACAGGATCGAAAGAAGCTGCAGAAGGTTGTAAATCTAGTCTTGGATACTCATGTACAAAGTACCCAGGACATCCTCAAGAATCGATGTCTCAGAAAGGTAGTGTCGATTATTAAGGACCTCCAACACCTAAGGCATACCCTTTTCTCACTGTTATCATCAGGTAGGAGGTACAGAAGCTTGAAGACACACGCTCAGCGATTCAGGAACAGCTTCTTCCCCTCTACCATCCAATTCCTAAATGGACATTGAACCTTTGGACACTACCTCACTTTTTAAAAAAAATATACAGTAGTTCTGTTTTTGCACATTTTTAAAAAATCTATTCAATATACATAATTGATTCACCTGTTTATTTATTAACTTTTATTTTATTTATTACTATTATTTTTTTCTCTCTCTCTGCTAGATTATGTATTGCATTGAACTGCTGTTGCTAAGTTAACAAATTTCACATCACATGCCTGTGATAATAAACCTGATTCTGAAATGAGATAGCTTTTATTTTTAAATCAGATCAAAATCACAACAGAATCTATACTGGAAATTTACTACCACAATTCACAGATGAACGAATGACCTCATTTGTTCTTAGAATGCACAGCAAGAATGTCATCTAAAGCTTGATAGCAGCATCGTATGGAGAGGTTAGGTCATGTTGTTCCAGCATTGATGAGTTAGTGGTCAGTCCCACAGAACATGCTTTCTCCATACAGCTGTGGGATAAAAAAGGTCACCCACTCACTTTGCCAAACATCTGTTGTTAGCTACAGAACATTCTGGAGGATGATTCTAAACCAAGTTCCTGTTGACCACAGAGATTTTGAGGTCATCTACCAATTTCACAGTTGAAACCACTCATCATGTAGGGATCTGAAGTTTGCTAATGTCTAAAGCTGTTAGTCACCCTTTGGGCCCAGTTTTAGCTTGGAACCCTGAGGGAAGAGGGCTCACGAACACTGACCTTCTCAGTCCAGAGTCTACTGATCTCCTCATTTCTATTTGAATCTCTCTGAAAAGCAATGCACTAAATGCCGAGGTTTATTAAATTAGTGGTGTTAGAAATCTGACCTTGAGAAAGCAATTTCCAAACACATGGCTTGTTTGAACAGTTCTGCCCTGAAGGCCGTAAGGAACCTTAGCTTTCTAACTTGTGGGCCAATCCAGGCGGCACAGACCAGTCTTTGCCAGAACTCCCAGCAATCTGCCCACAACCACACATTGCCACGTACCACACTTCTTCCCCTCTGCCATCTGATTCCTAAATGGACATTGAAGCTTTGGACACTACCTCACTTTTTTTTAATATACAGTATTTCTATGTTTGTACTTTTTTAATCCATTCAATATACATAATTGATTTACTTGTTTATTTATTATTATGTCTTTTTTCATTTATTTATTTTTTTCTCTCTCTCCCTCTCTCTGCTAGATTATGTATTGCATTGAACTGCTGCTGCTAAGTTAACAAATTTCACATCACATGCCAGTGATAATACACCTGATTCTGATTCTTAGCCAAGTCCCTGATTCCCCCTACTGGAGGGAAAATGACCATAAAACACAGGAGCAGAATTAGAATATTCAGCCCATCCAGTCTGCTATGCCTTTCCATCATGGCTGATTTATTTCCCCTCACAACCCTATTCTCCTGTCTTCTCCCCATAACCTTTGATGCCCCAACTAATCAAGAACCTATCAAACTCCACTTTGAATATACTGAATAATTTGAGCTCTACAGATTCACCACGCCCTGGCTAAAGAAATTCCTTCTCATCTCTGTTCCAAATGGACTTGCCTCTATTCTGAGGCTGTACCCTTGGTCCTAGACTCATCCACTATAGGAAATATCCTTTTCATATCCACTTGGTCTAGGCCTTTCAATATTCAATAAGTTTCAATGCAATCTGCCTGCATTTTTCTAAACTCCGGCAAGTACAGGCCCAGAACCATCAAAAGCTCCTCATATATTAACCCTTTTTTTCCTGAAATTATTCTTGTGAAGCTCCTCTGGACCCTCTCTGATACCAGCACATCGTTCATCAGATAAGGGGCCTAAAACTGCTCACAATGTTCCAACTGAAGTCTGACCAATGCCTTATAAAGCCTCAACATTACAGTCCTCTCGAAATGAATCCTAGTATTGCATTTGCCTTCCTTACCACCAACTCAAACTGCAAGTTACAGCACAAGGACTCCGAAGTCCTTTTGAACCTCTGATTTTTGAATGTTTTCCCTGCTTAGAGAATAGTCTACATCTTTATTCCTTCTACCAAAGTGCATGACCATACACTTCCCTGCACTATATTCCATTTGCCACTTCTTTTCTTGTTCTTCAAATCTGTCTAAGTCCTTCTGCAGACTCCCTGTTTCCTCAACACTACCTACCCCTCCACCTATTTTCATATCATCCACAAATTTGGCCACAGAGCTGTCAATTCTGTCATGCAAATCATTGACATATAACGTGAAAAGAGGCAGTTTCAATTCCAACCCCTGCGCAGCCAACGGAAATAAGACCCCTTTATTCCCACTGTTTACCTCCTGCCAGTTAGCCAATTGTCTAATCATGCTAGAGTCTTTCCTGTAATAGACAGTAGGTGCAGGAGTAGGCCATTCGACCCTTCTAGCCAGCACCGCCATTCACTGTGATCATGGCTGATCAAACACAATCAGTACCCTGTTCCTGCCCTCTCCCCATATCCCTTGACCCTGCTATCTATAAGAGCTCTATCTAACTCTCTCTTGAAAGCATCCAGAGACTTGGCCTCCACTGCCTTCTGGGGCAGAGCATTCCACATATCCACCACTCTCTGGGTGAAAAAGTTTTTCCGCATCTCTGTTCTAAATGGCCTACCCCTTATTCTTAAACTGTGGCCTCTAGTTCTGGACTCACCCATCAGCGGGAACATGCTTCCTGCCTCCAGCATGTCCAATCCCTTAAAAATCTTATATGTTTCAATCAGATCCCCTCTCATCCTTCTAAATTCCAGTGTATATAAGCCCAGTCGCTCCAATCTTTCAACATATGACAGTCCCACCATTCTGGGAATTAACCTTGTGAACCTACGCTGCACTCCCTCAATAGCAAGACTGTCCTTCCTCAAATTTGGAGACCAAAACTGCACACAATATTCCAGGTGTGGCCTCACCAGGGCCCTGTACAGCTGCAGAAGGACCTCTTTACTCCTATACTCAATTCCTCTTGTTATAAAAGCCAGCATGCCATTAGCTTTCCTCACTGCCTGCTGTACCTGCATGCTGATGTACAAGAACACGTAGATCTCATTGTACTTCCCCTTTTCCTAACTTGACTCCATTTAGATAGTAATCTGCCTTCCTGTTCCTGCCACCGAAGTGGATAACCTCACATTTATTCACATTAAACTGCATCTGCCATACGTTTGCCCACTCACTTAGCCTGTCCAAGTCACCCTGCATTCTCATAACATCCTCCTGACATTTCACACTGCCACCCAGCTTTGTGTCATTGACAAATTTGCTGATGTTACTTTTAATCCACTTCATCTAAATCATTAACGTATATTGTAAACAGCTGCGGTCCCAGCACCGAACCTTGTGGTACCCCACTGGTCACAGCCTGCCATTCCGAAAGGGACCCGTTAATCACTACTCTTTGTTTCCTGTCAGCCAACCAATTTTCAATCCATGTCAGTACTCTGCCCCCAATACCATGTGCCCTAATTTTGCCCACTAATCTCCTATGTGGGACTTTATCAAAGGTTTTCTGGAAGTCCAGGTACACTACATCCACTGGCTCTCCCTTGTCCATCTTCATAGTTACATCCTTAAAAAAATCCAGAAGATTAGTCAAGCATGATTTTCCCTTCATAAATCCATGCTGACTCGGACTGATCCTTCTACTGCTATCCAAATGTGTCATAATTTCCTCTTTTATAATTGACTCCAGCATTTTTCCCACCACTGACGTCAGGCTAACCAATTTATAATTCCCTGTTTTCTCTCTCCCTCCTTTCTTGAAAAGTGGGACAACATTAGCCACCCTCCAATCCACAGGAACTGTTCCTGAATCTATAGAACATTGGAAAATGATTACCAATGCGTCCACGATTTCTAGAGCCACCTCCTTAAGTACCCTGGGATGCAGACCATCGGGTACCGGGGACTTATCAGCCTTCAGACCCAACAGTCTATCCAACACCGTTTCTTGCCTAATATAAATTTCCTTCAGTTCATCCTTTACCGTAGTTCCTTTGGCCACTATTACATCTGGGAGATCGTTTGTGTCTTCCCTAGTGAAGACAGATCCAAAGTACCTGTTCAACTCATCTGCCATTTCCTTGTTCCCCATAATAAATTCACCCGTTTTGGTCTTCAATGGCCCAATTTTGGTCTTAACTATTTTTTTGCTATTCACCATGGGCTCTTATTTGGTTAAGCAGCCGTAAGTGCAGCACCTTGTCAAAGGCCTTCTGAAAATCCTAGTCAGCAATGTTCACTGACTCTCCTTGTCTATCCTGCCTGTTACTTCCTCAAAGATTGGGCTGGCAAGATTTCCCCTTAAGGAAATCATACTGAGTTTGGGCAACCTTGTCATGTGCCTTCAAGTACCCTAAAACCTCACATAATAACGGACTCCAGCCTCTTTCCAACCACTAACGTCAGGCAAACTTGCCAATTATATCCTTTCCTCTACTTCCCTCCCTTCTTCAAGAGTGGAATGACATTTTCAATTTCCAGTCCTCCAAAAGCATTCCAAAACCTAGTGATTCTTGAAAGATCACTACTAATGTCTTCACAAACTTTTCAGCTACATTTTTCAGAACCCTGGGGTGTAATCCATCTGGTCCAGGTGACTTATCTACTCTCAGACTTTTCATTTTCCCAAACACCTTCTCCTAAGTAATAGCAACTACAGTCACTTCTGCCCCTGACACTCTTGAATTTCTGGCATATTGCTAATGTGTTCCACAGTGAAGATGGGCACAAAATACTTAAGTTTGTCTGACATTTCTTTATCCATATTATTACTTCTCCAATTTTATTTTCAAGAGGTCTGATATTCACTCTCACTTCTTTGTTACTCTTCATATATTTGAAAAAGACTTTTGGTATCCTATTCTATATTATTGGCTAGCTTATATTCATATTTCATCTTCTCTCTCTTTATGGCTTTTTAGATGCCTTCTGTTGGTTTTTAAACATTTTCCAATGCTCTAATTTCCCACTAATTTTTTGCTATTTATGCACTCTCTGTTGCTTTTAAGCTGTTTTCACTTTCCTTGGCACTCACGGTTTTCTCATCCTCCCTTCAGAATACTTATTCATCTTTGGGACACATCTATCCTGCACCTTCCAAATTACCCACAGAAACTCTAACCATTCTTCTGCCATCATTCCTGCTAGTGTTCCCTTCCAATCAACTTCTGCCAGCTCCTCTCTCATGCCGCTGTAATTCCCTTAACTCCACTGTAATGCTGATACATCTGACTTTATCTTCTCCCTCTCAAACTGCAGGACAAATTCTATCACATTGTGATCACTGACATGTAAGGGTTCTTCTATCTTAAACTCTGTAATCAAATCTGGTTCACTACATAACACCCAATCCAGAATTGCCTTTCTCCTATTGGGCTCAACCACAAGCTGCTCTAAAAAGCCATCTCATAGCCATTCTACAGATTCTCTCTCTTGGGATCCAGCACCAACCTGATATTCCCAAACAACCCACCTATTGAAATCCTCCATCACTATTGTAATGTTACCCATATTGCATGCAATTTCTATCTCCCTCTGTAATTTATATCCCACATCCTGGCTACAGTTCAGAGGCCTGTATATAACACCTATCAGGGTCTTTTTATCTTTGAGGTTTCTTAATTCTAGGCACAAGGATTCTACATTTTCTGATCCTATTTCATCATTTTCAAAGGATTTGATTTCATTTTTACCAACAGACCTACCCCACCCCCTCTGCCTATCCTTTCAATACAATGCGTATCCTTGGATATTAAGCGATGAACTTCTTTCAGCTATGACACTGTGACGCCCTCAGCATCTACCAATCTTTAACTGCACTACAAGATCATCTATCTTATTCTATATCCTGCATGCATTCAAATAGGACAGGTCCAGTCCTGTAGTCTCCACCCTTTTTGATGTTGCCCCCATGTTACACTTTAACGCATCCCACTGACTTTAATTTTACCCTATCATCCACCTGTCCTTCCTCACAGTCTCACTACACAATGGATTGACTTGTATACCAACTGTCCAATTCTTAGCCTATCACTCCAGTTCCCATCCCACCTGCCAAATTCGTTTAAACACTCCTCAGCAGCTCTAGCGTATCTGCCTGCAAGGATATTGATCCCCTTTGGGTTCAGGTGTAACCCGTCCTTTCTGCACAGGTCATACCTTCCCTAAAAGAGATTCCAATGATCCTGAAATCTGAAAGCCTGCCCCCTGCACCATTTCCTCTGCCACCAATTCATCTGAACTGTTACACTATTTCTACCTTGACTAGCATGTGATGCTGACAGTAATTACTACCTTGGAGTTCCTGCTCTCCAGCATCTTCCCTAACTCCCTATACTCACTGAGCAGGACCTCTTCCCCTTTCTGCCCATGTCATTGGTGCATACGTGCACCATGAACTCTGGCTGCTCACCCTCCCAAGACATCCTAGACCCTAGCACCTGGGAGGCAACGTACTGTCCTGGCGTCTCTTTTATGGCAATGGGATCTCCTGTCCTAACTGTTGTCTTTCCTTTTGCTATCGCTCTGTCTGACTTTACCCTTCCCTTCTGAACCTCAGAGTCAGCCACAGTGCCACTGACTGCCGTTGTGCACTAAAAGTTGATCTAACAAGCAAAGGGGTATTCTTATTGCCACAGCAGAACCCTGCACTGACAGCTTATTCTCCTGGTGGACACCCGTCTGTTATTCAAAGCCCGCACTCAGGGTGTGATCACTTCACAGCCATGAACACCCATGAATACAGCTAAACAAAAAGGCATTCCTCTGCGCTCAAGATGCAAACACAATACCAGCAGTCATACACAGCACAAGGCACACATAGCACATGTAAGAGAGCAATAAACAATAAAATATATAGCCCAAGTCCATGGGTGGCACATCCTGTAAATTGATGGTGCATGGGTACTTTGGTGAGAGAAAATGTTTCTCAGCAGCCCGCAGATGAACGTATACACACACACACACACACACACACACACACACACACACACACACACACACACACACACACACACACACACACACACACACACACACACACACACACACACACACACACACACACCCCCCCCCCCCCCCTTCACAGACTAGTCCCTTGAAGCCATTGTGTGTTAGACAACAGGAAAGGTTTCCAGGTATCCATACTTCTTGTGCTTTCTCCCCTTTGTCAGGCAAACTGTAAATGGATGTAAGAAGGCTATTATAGTGAAGATGTTTCAGATACTATCAGGTCTGCAAAAGACCAATACAGAGAGATATAAAGAGCAGATGGAAAATGATAGGCTGTTAACACAAGTGGGAATCAGGTTGATAAAAGAAATTTCAGAGGGAAAGTAAACTACAAACTAATAGAGGAATAGAGAGCAAATATAAAAAGGATTCCCAACATATCCTATACACACGTGTTCCGGAAATGAGTTACAAATTGGAAGTATAGTCAACCTAAAACCAAAAGGAAATGAACTCCTAGAGACCCTGTACTTTACTGAGGAAGAAGGTTCTGCCGGTGTCTCAGCAAAGAAAGATGTCTTTGAGATTCCAGGTGGACTGAAAATGGAGCAGAAAGATAAAAAGAACATAAATTGGACAAACATCCTGGTGCAGAAGAGATGCAGGCTGAAGAAAGTAAGGGAGGAAAGATTGTGGAGGCCCTGAATACAAACTCTCAGGTATCCAACATTTGGAAAATTGCATACTGTGACGTTTGGAGGGGCCGTGGCCGACAGCCCACCCCTGCATTTCTAAAGACCAGTGCTGTTTATTGTTCATGTGTTAAAATACTTCTGTGGGATTATGGTGGGAAGTTCCAGTTCATTTATTGTTACATTTTAGCTTGGGTTCTACAGCTATTTGCTTGTGTATTTGTGGGTCACCCTAACTGTAACCGGAGTGTGTGATGGACACCTCCCCCGTCGGTGTGAGAGTGGATGGGTTCTCTCCAGGTTATGGTGCCTGGTCTGTTTTGTGTGGTGGGGAAGGACCACAGTCTAGGGTTCTTCTCCCGCGGGAGTGGGGGGGGGGCGGGGTGTATACCCCTAAACAAGTGTATGTAAATATGGAATAACAGAGTGCCACGTGGGTGGTGAAAAGTGTGAAAATGTAAAGACAGCAATGGAAACAGTTGTAAAGGATTGAAAGTCATTGAATGGTTTTTTGTATATAATTTTATTTCTGAATAAAGTATATTTTGTTTAATAAAAAATATAAAGCTGTTGTTGAGTTAAAGAGCTTCCTCATCTGTCATTATGAAACAAAAATCAACAATATAATTCACAGTTGATTGGAAAGTGTGGATTAATTACAGAAAGCCAGTATAAATTTGGTTAAGGTTAATTTGTTTGACCGGCTTGTGAGAGTTTTTTTTGACAGAACAGAGAATGTAGATGATGGCAATCTGCTTTGCTTAATATTTATGGAGCTCCAAAGAAGCTTGATAAAGAGCTGTAAAACAGGCCCATGAAAAAGAAGATGTTCTCGCTGCATGGTCAGGGAATTGCCTGAGTAACAGAAGATAGTGGCAGTAAGAAATTTTGTCTTGGACTAGAGCAAAGAACACAGCAGAGTAGATAGCATTGTGGTGGGTTCAAGAACACAGAACATCGAACAGTACAACACAAGGACAAGCCCTTTGGTCCATGATGTCTGTGCCAAACATGGCACAAAATTAGACTTATCCCCTCTGACTACATATGGCCAATGTCTCTCCGTCCTTTGCTGGTTCATAAATCTACCTATATGTCTCTCCAATATTGCCAATGTATCTGCTTCCATCACTGCCCCTGCAACTTTATCCTCACTCATCGCATGATAATGATTCGGAAGGGGTACTATTTCATAACTGTAGATGACACAAAACCTGGAGTCATGGTGAACTGTGAGAAGGAGATCTAGATTTCACGGTGATGCGAATAAGCTAATGAAATGGTTAGAGAGGCGGCAGATGAAACTTGATGCTGAGGCCTGTAAAGAGTTATGTATAGGTCAGAAGAATGATAAGAGACAATGTAAACTAAAGGGCTGTTAGGGATTCTAGCTATGAAGCATTCTCATAGGTACCAAACAAATGTAAAGCAATGGAACTATGTTAATTGGCCTATTTCAAACCAGGCATCAGATATCTCAAGGTAAGTTATTTTTGCATCATTGTGAATGAGATGGAGGTAGCATCCAGAAAAGACACATTTTGTTAATTAGCACATCAAACATGGTTATGTGCATATTTGCTCTATCTGCCAATTATTGGGATAGTTGGCCATTCAAAGATTCAGCCCTCACAAAACTAATTTTGGGTGTCTGGGACCTCTGTCCACAGAAACTTTAAGACCATCTACCTGAATTATTTTGTTCCAGCAAAGTTGTTTGAACATTTAGAGGTGTCTCGCCAGTTACTGGAAGCTCCATTGTGATTCTCATTTGTTAGACTCAACATATTAAAGTAAATGATGTCATTATAGCCATTGAAAATGTTATAAAAGATGAGGTTAATAAACTTGCATTCAAAGAGATTCTAGTGACAGCATCTCCAAGAAATTGTCTGTGTGCATTAGTGAATAAAGACTTCTTGCATCAGCTTCCAACCTCCACTGATTTAGTCACCGTCACAACATAGGTACAACAGGGAAGTGTGAAGGCAATATTTCATTGAAAATGACACACTGCCTTAAGAAAATAGTTTAAACATCATGTAAGATCATAAATGGAGGCCTAGAGCACAAGAGGAAGGAAGGAACGGTGAAGCATAAAACACTGGTTCAGCCACAGCTACGGAACTGTGGAGAGAGTGCAGTGGGTCCAGGCATGAGGTACTTCAATTATGTGGATGAACTGGAAAAATTGGCCTTGATTCCTCATAACAGCTTGTGAGGGATTTGTTAGAGAAATGGGTAATGGATCAGTAATAGCATGCAAAAGGGAATTGTATAAACATCTAAGAGGAAAGAATTTGCAGATTGTTGTTGTGAGAATGAGGGAGAAGGACCAACTAGATGGAGTTTTTGAGCCAAATGGACTCCTTCCACACATTAACTATCTCCTTATTCTGTCTTTAGTAGTTTAAATTGCCCTGCATTTATGCTCCAATTATGCACAGAATTTATTTACTGGTCATATTCAGAGAATATTGGTAATTTAACAAGCTGTACATGATGAAAAACATAAATCGGCTTCAAAAGTACAGGTAGTCCTTCATAGGAGATTAGAATGGAAGGCAGGCCTTTCTGCGAGTTTTGTGAGGAAGATTGATTAAAGGCTTCGATGAAAAGAAGTGCTTAAAAGCAGAAACAGAAACAGATTTTGGGAGAGTTCCCTAATGCACTAAACTTGTTAAAAAACAGGTTAAGATGTAGTTGACAAAAGGATTTAAAATAATGAGTGTTTTAGAGTAGGTACGAAGAAAGAAACTGTTCCTAAAGATGGAAAGATTAAAAACTAGGAATGGAAGAAAGGTGACTGGAAAAAGAATTAAGGAGACACAAGGAAGTCTCCTTTATATGGATATTGGCTCTGTGGATGAAGTTAAGAAACCTGTGGCTAACAGGATAACACAAAGTCGTTGGGACAAGCAGCATTTCGGCAGAGCAGGATATAGCTTCAGGGTTTTGAAGCTGGCGTTTGTGGACCATCAGGGGTCAAGCTAAAAGTACAGGTAAGAGAGTAAGTGACAAATGTTCTCAGTGTGGGGCATCACGCAGGTGAGAAAAGGATGTATTCCTATTACCCTGTTTCGACCATATCATGGCTCCTTTGCCAAAATACTGTATATAGCCTATACATAAAACGTGTAATGATACAAGGCATGTTGCTCAGGATGCAACAGTCAGCATTGTCTTCATCCAGTCCAGAGTTACACTGGTTGAATCTGATGGAAATGAAATAATTGAAGGCAACCTTGCAAAATTAGACTATGCAGAAGTGGCAGAAGCCAATATTACAGCATTTTGCTAAAGTTGGGCATGTCCCACTTTATAGCGTTTGGCTGATAGAAGTTCACCCTTACAGAAATTGCAAATCATTACCAAACAGTTTGAGATACAGATTAGCAGCTAACACTCATAGAACTTGGGTGTTAATTTTTAGTTTAATTTCAGTTCGTGTTTCTTGGCACCTGCACAGATGATGTGGCTCTGCGTCATGTAAAATTGTTGTATGAGCATTTTTCTGATAAGATACCTAGTGGAAGAAAGGCCTGGCATTCTACTTCCATATCTTGCCACAAAAACCCTATGGACAACTACACTATCCATCAGGTCGTCATGCGTCAATAGCGACTCAAAGGCACTCTACTTGCCAATAGTCACAGATCCTGACTGATACTGTTTTGGAGAATGCTAGAAGAAAATAAAGCATTAAATTAGGGCTAGAAATACTAAATCCCTAAATATATCTTTAAAAATAACAAGATTTTGAATGTTGGGTAAATATGTTTGAGAAATGAGTCTTGAATTTAGTAAAAATGCTCATTAGTGGAAGCAGGAATGGATATGAAAGAAGTTCATAAAATGTCCAGCCAATACATTTCATCAAATAAAACACATCAGCTGAGTTGGGCAGAAGATCACAGGTTTATCAGAGTCCAGTGTTAAGAAAACACAGGAAAATGTTTGGGGAGCAGGTGAATGGCATAAAAATGTACAAAGTAAACATTGCTATCATGAAAATCACTAACTCAGATTTGTCATCACTCAAGTAGCTTGAAAGCAATTTTTACTGGATGGAGTCCAGTAGTTAAGTGTTTGTGTAATTCCTTGATTGTTGTGTAACTTAACTCAATGTGGAAAAAGTCAATGACAGTTTTCCTGTATCAGTGCAGTGTACAAAACATCCACTTTTATAATATTTTGATACAAAACCCACCCATGTGGAGCAGAAGGAACACCTGAAGATGATGATTAAAGAGATTACTCTTTTAGTGTTCTGAGAGTGAGATCATTTAGGAACTGGGAGAACTTTATTGCTTTTTAAGGTCAGATATGGAATGAAATTTGGTGCTCACTGCCTGTTCTCCATTGCCACCAACTGGCAGCATTAACTTGTCCGCCATTCATCGGTTTCAGAAATAAAGACACTGGTAATGTTGATTGATCAAAGGCACAGAGGAAAAGATTTGCATTAGTGTCAGACTTTTACCCCTTTTCCAATTAGAAGGTAAAATTGACACTGAGACCCAGGATTTACAGATTGCTATTTGCAAAGCTTGAAAGAGGAAATAGAAATCCTGCAGAATTTTTGAATAATGTTTTGTTGGTAGTTTTGGGAGGAAAGGACTTTATTTGGAATTTGGGGTGAGTGAAAGGTCTCATGCTATTAATCCTGTTTTTCATTAACTTTCTAAAACAGTTTTTTTACATATATTTAAGAATACTGTCAAATTTTACTACATCCAGTGGTTATAACAAATGAATTAATTTAGCAAAGTCCAGCTAAATTGAGATTAATGTAAACTCTAAATTAAGAACATTCCAATGAAAAGCAGAGCCTCTTACTATTGCATGACTTTCATATTGATCTGCCAATTAAATCAGGAAACAACTGCTCCCAAGCTAATGGTCTGAATGCAAGGGCAGGAGAGTTCTGTCATCACTCATATGACCTTAATGGACACACATCTGTTTCCTATTTTGATTTATGCAAAGGCGTAGCAATGTCTTCATTAAGGGAAACATTTCACAGACCCTGATAATTATTGATTATAAGGGTTTTGGGGATGGTATCCTCACTGTAAGCATTCAAATACTTTAGGCAATTATGTTGCAATAAGTACCTTTACTTAACTGCCGCTGCAGGTTCATTGCAAATGCTATTAGGCAACATTCTTATCACCGGAGCATGTTAAGGGGTTCAATAGTCACACAGCTGCAATAAATAATGATCAGCACCCAAAGAAGCAGGAAATGAGGCAATTGACCCATACAAGTTAGCAGGCAGAAATTACACTAGCAAAGTTGATTAGAATGGAAAGTATCACCAAGTAGATGAAAGACCAACTTACCAGAACAGAGCATGGTCCCAAACATGGAAAAGGCTCACAGCATTTAGAATGGTCTCAGTTTTTTTCCCTTCCTTCTCACTCCTTCACCCCTACGTGAGCTTCTTTCTCCACACGAGGAGAGAAGGAGACAACAGTTAATATAATCTACAGGAATCACACACAGACGTTAAGATCAGTAACTCATTGGGTATGTCACATCAGCAGAAGAATGTTCAGATGTGTGACAGAAGAGCTAGCTGAAGATGTCTAGAACAGCTGAAGGAAACTGATAAACTTTATGTCAGTGGTTCACTTTGAAGTAAATAGATGGTTAATAGAAACCTCCACTACAAAGAGTTCAACCATGCCTGTGCTTCCAGGATTATCTTGTACAATTTGGGAAGTCTAAAAGGTTCAAAAGCAGCTACTTTCTTAGACCATCTGGTTTGTGAACCAACCTTCACAACCCTAGCCCTATCTTAGCAATAGAACATCAAGGCTTGCCTCTTGCACCATTGTGAACTTGTCACTGGTTGTGTCTTTTTTGTTGAACTGATGTCTTGTTTTTGCAGTCTTTTTTTCTGTCTCTTCACTATCTTGGATAATTAATGCATTGTGTATTTTGTGTTGTTGTTTATACCCATGTGCCTCCCACACCTGACAATAAGCTCAGACTATTAAAATGATCTATCACTTATTTGTACAGAGACTGAAATCGGGTATTATTTCCTTGAGTAACTATTGATCAGGAAACACACTTGAAAAGTTTGACAGTTGTTATAATTCTAATCTTTTCCATAATCTCTTTTACATTTGCCATTATAGGCCAGTCTATGAGGGATGCCTGAATAAAAACTCCTGCATGGTAAGCATATAGGATCGAGGATGAGCTAGTCAATTGGACATAAAATTTGTTTGGTGGAAGGAGTCAGAGTTTCTTAGTAAATTTTATTTTCAGATTGGTGAACTGTATGTGTCTTGGAGATTGGTGCTGGTTCCATTGTTATTGTCCTGTTTTAATGACTTCGATTAAGAATTTTACATAGGTATCATGATTAGTAAATCTGCAAATAACACCAAGATGGGTGATGTGGTGAAGAGTAAATGAAGTGGTCTAAAGTTACAATGGGATTCGGATCAATTTGGAAAGGGGCCAAGGCATGGAAGATGGAATTTAACTCAGGCAAGTGTGAAGTGATGCATTTTGGGAAATTAAACCAGGACAGAACATTCAAAGTGAATAACACAGCCCTGAGGAGTGTTGAGAAAAGAGAGACCTGGGAATACAAGCACCTAGTTCCCTGAAAGTAGAAACATGGGTGGACAATGTGGGGAAGAAGGCACGGGGCACTGATTACATGAGTTGGGATGTCATGTTACAGCTGCACAAGATGTCAGTGAGACCACACTAGAATGCTGAAATCAGTTCTGGAAGGATGTCATTAAGACTGAGCAAAGAGTGGGGTTAATGTGTTGGGAAATACACCCAGTTTATTAGGTATATTAGGTACGCCTGCTTTATTAGGTACACCTGCTTAATGACAATATCTAATCAGCCAATCATGTGGCAGCAACTCAATGCATAAAAAACATGGAGACATACTCAAGAGGTTCAGTTGTGTTCAGACCAAACATCAGAATGAGGAAGAAATGTGATCTAGAAACATAGAAAAACTACAGCAAATACAAGCCTTTTGGCCCACAATGCTGTGCCGAACATGTACTTTAGAAATTACCTAGGGTTACCTCTATTTTCTAAATTACCTAGGCCCTCTATTTTTCTAATCTCCATGTACCTATCCAGGAGTCTCTTAAAAGACCCTATCATATCCGCCTCCACCACCATCGCTAGCAGCCCATTCCATGCAATCGCCGCTCTCTGTGTAAAAAAAAACATGCCCCTGACATCTCCTCTGTACCTACTTCATCTCAGTGACTTTGACGGTGGAGCGACTGTTGGTGCCAGACAGGGTAGTTTGATTATCTCAGAAATTGCTGCTCTCCTGGGATTTTCATGCACAACAGTCTCTTGAGTTTACAGAAAATGTTGCGAGAAGCAAAAAAACATCCTGTGAGTGGCAGTTCTGTGGGCAAAAATGCCTTGCTAATGAGAGATGTCAGAGGAGAATGGCTATGCTAGTTCAAGCTGACAGGAAGGCAACAGTAACACAAATAGCCATGCGTTATGGCAGTGGTGTGCGGAAGAACATCCCTGAATGCACAACACATTCAATCTTGAAGTGGCTGGGCTTCAGCAGCAGAAGACCACATTTGGTTCCACTTCTGTACCTAATAAAGTGACCAATGAATGTATGCTTTCAAGTCAAATTCAAAATGTAGGTGTTCTCCTGAATTCAATGTAAGAAATCTTCATTTTTATTTTCAGTTCCGGTTCCCACTTATCTGCTGGGATTGAGAAAACCAGTCTTAGAAGTCACAATTTAGGAGTGTTAATTGTAACAGGTTTCACAGTCAGGGTGATGGCTGGTTATGGCAGATTTGCTTAATGTGTCACCGAGATATTCCTCCTCCTCCTCCTCCTCCTCCCGGTCTGCCAACAGGGCTGTAAAGTGCACTTACCTGCCATAAGCAGGTGTTCCCAACTCTCCTCAGCTGTCAGGTTTCTAGAACTCTATAAGAATTGCTCTCAGCTAATCAGTTTTAATAATATCAAGCAAAAACAGGAATGAATGCTTATTTGAACTGTTGAGCTTCCAAATATGCTGTTGATAAAACAAAGGCCAAGCCTTCATGTATGTATTGTTGTTGGGTTTTCCAATTTGCCTGATCTAGTCTGATCTTTGCCACACATTATAGGAATACCACCTTGAGTATCAAAACTGGAATTATCCATTAGCATTACCAGTCTCAGGATTAGAAGGAAGTTAGAAAAGATATTTATAAATCTTTACTTAGGATCCTGCTGGAATATAATAAACAACTCTAGCACCAATCCTTCAGGAAGATCATCAAAACTAGGGAAAAGATGTAGAAGAAATATACAAAGGTGTTTCCAGAGATGATAGACTAAGATAGAGTTATGATATAAAGAAGCATTTGATGGCTTTGGGTCTGTACTCACTGGGTTTAGAAGAATGAGGGGGGATCTCATTGTAAGCTATCGAATATTGGATGGTCTAGATTAGGAGTTCAACTTGGGGTCCACAGACCCCTTGTTAAATGGTCCATGGCATTAAAAAGATTGGGAACCCCTAGTCTAGATGGAGTTGACATGAACAGGATGTTTTCTAGAGTGTGTCAGCCTAGGACCAGAGGGCACAGCGTCAGAATATAAGGGTGTCCCTTATAACAGAGGTGAGGAGGAATTTCTTTAGCCAGAGGGTGGCAAATCCATAGAATTCATTGCCACAGTCAGCTGTGGAGGCCAAGTCATTACATATATTTAAAGCAGAGGTCGACAGGTTCTTGATTAGTAATGGTGTCAAAGGTTATGGAGAGAAGGCAGGTGAATGGGGTTGAGAGGTATAATGATTCAGCCATGATGGAGTGGTGGAGCAGATTTGATGGGCTGAATGGCCTAAATCTGCTCATATATCTTATGGGCTTACAGTCCAAGATGACATCCAAAAGAACCAGATGGGCATTGAGAAGAATTTTTAGATGTAGCAAGTTGATTTGTAATGTGCAGCTTGAAAGATGATGGAAGCAGATTCAATATTTATCCAATTAAAGAGAAAATTGGATACATATTTGAAAAGACAAAAATGATAAAACTACAGGAAAGGAGCATGGGGTGGGAGTTATTGATTTGTTCTTTCAAAGACTCTTCAGTGCTGGAAAATATCTGTTTTGTACATTGGGGGTGGTTGCAGAAAATTGCAGAAATTCCGATAGAGAGAAGACCAAGCTGAAGAAACGGTGCTTTACTGCATTTAATAAATGAGAAAGTGATAGACATTTATATGTCCAAATGGAGTGCAGGGTTATAAATCTCAAATAACATTCTTAATGGAAAAATGGGAAAAATATGTCAGCTCACAGAAAAATGTTACATACAAAATTTGCAAGTTTTCAAGGTCACAATAAGTTTTGGCCCTGATGAAATTGATTGTTAAGAAGGCCATGTGAATAGCAATGTCTAATGGACATCTTTATCAAAGACACAAACCACAACATTTCTTTGCAGTCTCATCAGTGCTTTGCTATAGCTCCAGCTGGAGTCCAGCAGAACCCAATGGAACCCAAAAGTTATTAACAACAGAGTCATAGAATCATGGAGTTATACAGCATGGAAACAAGCTCTTTGGTTTAATGCATCTTTGCCAACCAAGTAGCCTTGTTGAGCTAGTCTCATTTGATATATTTGGTCCATATCACTGCAAACATTTCCTATCAAGAAAACTATAATGCCAGTTATTTTGGGAGTAGGGTCTTCCACACACCACTTAGCTAGTATATAATATCAAGGGGAACATCCCGTGTATGGAGACATCCTAACAATGAAATACCATCCTTCTCCAACCCACCATCAGCCAACTCACTCTCATATGGATGATTAAGAATTACTTTATGGAGTTTAGGGTTTGTGGTGTGGAATGATGAAGAAGGATAGTGATGAGGAATTCAAATATAAAGTTATAGAACCCCACATCACAGAAGAAAGAACGTGGACAATCCTTGACCAAAAGCAGCCAATGCTAAACTGTTTTGAGTGACGAGTCTCTAGCCATCTGCAGTCACAATTCAAACTTGGTATTTTACCATTGACACAACAATGTAAGTTTCTATTGTCCCCTGAATGCAGTTAAAAAAAAATTACAAAATATTTTCCCACATGTCACTAGGACCAAAATTAAAATAGATCAAAGGCATTATTAATGATGAAAGGAACAAAATCAACAGAATGCAGTTGATAGATGCAGACGAATAGAATTCAGGAAATGTCTGATAAAACACTTCAACTGGAATCAACAGTGTTCATTCCTAGCATTGAACTTTAAGTTATGGGAATGGATGACAGATTAAAGGTTCTGGAAGCAGAAAGAGAAGTCCGTTTAATGAAAACAATTTTACTTTGTTGGTCAACTTCAGTACTTTAAATATTATGATAAAAAGAATGAGAGGAAAGGTCTCAGCCTAAAATGTTGACTGCTTATACATTTCCATAAATGCTGCCTGAACTGCCAATTTCCTCCAGCATTTTGTGTGTGTCACTCTGGATGTTCAGCATATACAACATCGCTTGTGTTTATGAGAGGGAAAGTGTTCAAAAACACATGTTTATAGTAAAACAAGAAATGAAACAATTTTTGTAGTACAAGAACAAAAAAAAATGCACTCAGAGATTACCTCGAGTGGATGGGCAGATTAAATGTGGAGATGAAATTGAGATGCTTTATAGATAGATAGATAGATAGATACTTTATTCATCCCCATGGGGAAATTCAACTTTTTTCCAATGTCCCATACACTTGTTGTAGCAAAACTAATTACATACAATACTTAACTCAGTAAAAAATATGATATGCATCTAAATCACTATCTCAAAAAGCATTAATAATAGCTTTTAAAAAGTTCTTAAGTCCTGGCGGTAGAATTGTAAAGCCTAATGGCATTGGGGAGTATTGACCTCTTCATCCTGTCTGAGGAGCATTGCATCGATAGTAACCTGTCGCTGAAACTGCTTCTCTGTCTCTGGATGGTGCTATGTAGAGGATGTTCAGAGTTTTCCATAATTCTTTAGTCAAGAAATGATCTTAAATGGATAATGAGGTCATGGAATCCCCATTTTTTTTTGCCAGAGTGCACCAGTGTAGGAATAGCAGCATTAAAGCAAGAGACTAAAGAATGGAAAGAGGAATCTGCTGGCAAATGAAACAGCCTCACAGATGTGTCTTGTAAACTGTTTTTAAAGAAGTAACTTGTAACTTCACAGTTTGGCTCAGTTTTAAATTGTTCAGTTTGTAAACTTTGGAGGATGCCCCATTTGATCTTCTCATCAGTCAGATCTAGTGTCACATTTGCACATCTAGTGCTTCAGCTTTCTTGATCTGGAGTTGAGCTTAGTACTAGCATTAACACCAGCAGGACCTGCAGTGGCAGGAAGGTCTGATACTGCAGTTCCTCATAGCACTCAGTTCCACAGAATGGTGGGACATTAGCAGAGTGTTAGTTACAGCCTGCAGGAAACCATATTCACAAGAGAAAATGTATCACTGGATAAAAAGCTTCTGAACATGTCTGGATGCTGGTGCATCAGGAAGCTAAGGTACTGTGTTGGCAGCAATCGGCAGGAAATGAACCCACAGCCATAAGCCAAGTAGCTCACTGTGTTATCCCAGTGGCTTAGAAAATTTGCCCAGAAATCAACTTTGTCTCAGAGTTAGTCTGGGGTTATGGTGGAGAGGTTTTAGGATCTCACAGCTGACGGCATGCAAGTGAAGGAGATGGATGAAGGAAGGTGTTCTGCCAAGATAAACATCATCTCAGTTTGGCTTCCAGTGAGATCAGTCAGAATTCTTTGGAGACTGGGTTTGCACTCCAGCTTGTGGGAAATCACTACTTGTATTCATGTGTCAATCAAAGCATCCAGCCCTGATGTGTAAGTAGCATTTGCTAAGTACCAGTGTTTGCACTCCATCTGCAATGCGTGGGCATGCACAGAAAGCTTTCCTTGGAGGAACGCGCAGAGTTCCTGGACAACTGCCACTGATGCCTTGTTCTAGCAAAGTTCCCCACTCTCTGACATCTTTGCACCTCCAAATAAACTTCTCAGCTACTTGCTTTATGAAATAGGAGTTAACTTTATAACATGATTGATGACATTGGTGAAGCCCGTGAGTGGTGCAGCAAAAAACATATGGCATTTAAATGTGCCAGAGAGCAAGCCATCGGCATGTTGAGAAAGTGCTTTTAGAGCTTTCAGCTTACTCACTTCCCCCATCCTTCCATTATAAAACACCATACAGGTAACAGCCACGTGGGCCTTTTTGCAAACTTTCAGTACTACAATGCTATCTTACGCCTTACCATTCAACACAAGTGATCCGTTTTCGAAATGCTAGCTAAAGATCTGAAGCACATGAAAATGGTTCAACATTTCATTTTGATCAAAATTATGGCTGAAACATTCTAACATTTGCAAAACATACACACCCTCATGCAGCCACAAATCTTTACACTTTTTCTTTGTATCATCTCTGAGTGATTGATTTCCTCGAGCTCCAGCGGAAGGAGAGACGAGCTCTGTGGATCTTTGTTCTACCTGTGGAAATGTTCTTGTCCAACATCCTGTGAAGTCTGGTCCCTTTTGTGTGCGTGAACAACATTTACTTCTCTCACCAATCAGCGTTGATATTACCCATCTCCCCAATACCGGTCACGCACGCCAATATTCCAGCTATCTGTGCACCCTTTCCACTGCAGATATGTTAAGCCAATTGACTGGAATGCCATCCTTTGTTCCCTACATTCCCCATGTATTCTGTGCCCTCCGGGGCTGAGGATCGGAAAAAGCTTATTGATGAGCATTGAGCAATATGATACAAACAAAAATGGATGGATGGAAATGTTTATTTGTCAACAAATAACTTTACTTAAAAATAAGTGATAGATGAGGATGTGCAGAAATATATTGACAGAAAGGCTTGTGAGAAGTTAGAGTGAGGTGCTTGAATTGACTGGAGTAATACACACATCAGTGTATATTGTCTTCTCAATGATGTCACGAAGTTACTTTTAACACTGAACACCTGTGCATGGAAGTAGACTCCATTCCAAAATCTAGCCATTTGTTCTTGATGTACCATAAAGGTTTTTTTTCCCCATCTGTCAGTAAGGTGGATTATCATATGCACACTCATCTAATCATCACATCCAGTGACATGTCAGCTCTTGGCTTAGAAACACATGTTTGTGCTCCACTCTCAAAATTAATTTGTAAATAGTGGACTGTGTTCAAACATTAATTTTAAGCATAGTTCAAAATCCACCTCCACTCAACTCTCATCAGCCTAAATAGTAATTATAATTCCCTAGTGATGTGCTAAACTTTGAAAGACACAATAGGCATTTCAAGATTGCATCTATTATCACAGTCAGTAGAAGATTCACCATAACACCACTACTTTAGTTCTTCAATTTAATACAGATTATGATTGTGGCCTTTCTTTTTTCACATGGATCACAATCTGGTTAAAATCCCTGCACTGTCTAAGTTACCATTTTAGCCTCAGATTCAATAACTTCTGCCACATCAAACAAATAATTCTGCAAACTAACAAAAGGCATTGATGTCTTCCCCTGCATGCAGATATCTAGACTTAATTGAGAAACTGATGATTTTAGTGGCTGACTTGAATCCTTTTTCATCACCCCAATTTCTCTCTTAATCTAGGATTTGCAATTATCCTATTTATATTTGTAACTGCTAGAGATTCTATAAGTACATGTTGACAATTTGTAATTTAAATTTGCTCTTTGTAACCTTCATACCAAGCAGGGTCATTTGAAGGTCTACAGTTGTTTTTAAGTATGTCATCTTCCTATTGACATTATATTGCTAGCAATTTTTAATTTACCTAATCTAGTACACTTTATCATGACATAGTCATAGTATCTGATCCTAATGTCTTACTTCAATTGGTTAATTATTACAGTGTGGAGTTGTTGTTTTGAAATTCCATATCCTCTGTCCTTTAGTCACTTTGATCCTGAATTAATTATTCTCTTAACCTAAGTGGATTTCTCAATTAAGTCTCAGATTTCAAGTTCTCTTTCTTATTTGTAGCTTATTACTCAGAAGGTAGCATTGGGTACCATCCTGCCTGGTTGTTTATTTACTAGATATCTGCTTCTTTCAAGAGCCCAGCAGCTCAACTTACTCATTTGTACAGCTGTGTTCAAGTGTCCTATTCAGCTGAACGATATTAGAATTTAAATCAGCTCATGCTTGCAGGTGCAAGGACTGATACTTCCAAGTTTGGACCACACTTGCTCTGAGGTACTTCTGTTACAACGTCTGTGCGCGGCTTGGGATTTACCTAACAGATGGAGAGTAGGCATGGTTGCCAAATACAGAGGATTCTGTTCTCCAGAAACTCATTTCAGCGGCATCTATCAGGGGACAGGTTTGGCAGTGCATTCCAAAGTGGAAATTAATTTTATTTGAATTCCTGTTCATTATTCCATTGCAAGAAATAATTTGACATGAAATATGCATAAACAACCTGTTTGGCTAATTGGTCTTAAATTTTCCAGCATTTTTAACCATTAGCTGGACCTCAGCTTCATTCCATAAAAGTGTTCAGAACCTTTCGATCATTTATGTATTTGTTCATAACATTGATATTATTCTAACCTTAATTATCAACTGATAAGCATAATATTTCAAAAGTTCACTTGTCCAGATTATTAGGCCCTTTAGTTAAACTTAAAATGTGCCCTCTATGAGAGTGACTCCACTCTTCACTTCGAAGTGTCTGACCATGCTCAGTAAGGCACAAGTAAAGCACTCAATTTCTGAGGTAGGTGGACCTACAATATTCTCAGGAAAAAACTCACCACAATCCTGGACAAGGAAACCCCTGCCTCCACCCTTAGTATTCATTTTCTCCTTCACTGATGCATTAGGTTGGCCATGTGTATCATGACACATCAGGGTATTAGTTGTGATCTTTCATGTTTAGTTTCACAAGCTGATTATTTGTGTCAGGTTCAAGAAGAGTTGCTGAGCTGGAGGAATTTATTTACATAATTATTTGTAGGACCAGGTTATTTTCTTTCAGCCAACCCACAAGATGCACATCCTTGGAACCATTTCAATGAAGATGGAGGGTGGGAAAATTCAACCACACTTAAAGACGTGCGAAGCCTATGGTGACAATAAAGACCCTCTAATGCTGAATATGACAATAGGCACAGTACTTAATGGTGAAGACCAGTTGTGGACATAGAAGTAAGCCCACTTGTTCCGAGGTTTTGTTCACTTTCCCACTTGGTTTCTCTGATTGCTTACTTCTCCCAAATTAACATAATAGTGACAACTGAAGATAAAAATTAGCTAGGAAGCTCCTGATACAATTTTCAGTCCACTCAAAACATGTAGAGTGCCTCCTTTTTCTGCTTTGAACCAGGAGAGTGTATGATCACTAAACATTGTTGGAAAAGAAGATCCTGCTACCTTTACAATCTTAGGGTTTAAAACCTATCTGTATTGATGGTCCTCCAAGAAGACCACAGCCTTTTTGTAGGATTTGGAAGCTTGCGCGCCTCAGTAACTTGGAGTGCTATGTTGGCTAGAGTCAGGGCATTGTGCTTTGACTCCTGGCAGGGTCACCCATGTCAAACAGCTCAAAGGGTAAAGAGCCAGACTAAGAGTGGTCTACCAGTCCTCCAAGTACGGGGTTTCAGCTCAGGGCTAACAACCCTGACTGGTTTAAATAATTGTTGTGGAAACAGCAACAAAGATTTCTTCTATATCTGTGTGTATCAGTACGGAGAGACAGAAATGGGGAGAACCTTCATTGCTGCCCTAAACGCCAGGTCATAACGGGCAAATAAATGAAAAATAGTGCTTGTAAGCTTTCATTTCCCATCTCCATGTTGTTCAGTTATTTTAATCCTTAGTCCTTTCTAAAAACACAAGCAAGGTATTTATTCCCTGCCTTACTAGTGATGTTATTTAATTCTTCCTTTTTTTTCTCTCCCTCTCTCTGGGTACCAGGCATGAATATCAATCTATGGCAGAACAACAAAGATCAATGAATAATCCTGTGATGAATCACCCTCAATAAGTTGTGTCACGTTGACCATGATATACATCGCTGTCATGTTATGCCATCAATTTATCACTAATATTGTTTGGGTTATTGACAAATTATTGTCTTGGCCACCAAGGCGACCAGCATGCTGATATTCAATTTTTAGGCAATTCTTTATCAGTGTTGTGTCCACATAGCTGACTTTGAGAGAATTGGAAATAAATAATGCATGAGTTTAGCTTGGGTGTAAGCTATGCGCTGCAGAGGTGTTGCTTGAATGATGCTCTTGAGGAGGTTATGTGTTTGACAGTTTATTAGACTGTAAAGAAATGCAAATTGTAACTTAAGATGCAGGGTGAAATTAAATTTTGACTTTGAGTGAAGTCAATGGAAATAAAAACTAGAAGAGAGGCATAACGACCGGTTTAGAACCAATCTTGGTTCAAGCATCTCTATGTGACAAAGAATAGGAATCACAGTTTTTGCTCTTTCCAGTCAAGCAATTGTGAAGATAAGCTGTGTAAGGGTGCTAACGGAACTGTTCAGTCAATTATTCTGAAAATTATCTGGTAACTTGGAAGTAAGTTTTACTAAATAGGACTCTTGGCACAGAGTTGTACAATATTAAGAAAATTATAATGCCCCTCATAATTTTCTATTCATTAAAGAGACAGTCTCTTCATGAGGGGATAAAGGGAAGAATTAATTTGCAGCCATGATGAGATTTTTTTGTTCAAATATATTTGATTTCCTCTAATATTCTACATTGTGCAATGACAGAAAAGAGGAAAAAGGAAAGGAATTATGTAAGGAAAATGACGAGTATTTTAGTGTAATTTTGCATATCACGGATTTTGCAGAATCACACGTTACAGATGAAAGGGAGGCAGTTTGGCTCCCTTGACTCCATAAGGGTTCCATAAAAGAGCAGTCCAGCTAGACCCAACGTGGCCCTTCCACATGCTGTAGTTCTGTAAATTATGTCCTTCCAGCTCCCTTTGAACACCGTGCCTCAGCCTCCAGTAGTACACATACCAGTGCATTCTAGACCCTACCCTCTCAATGCGTAAAATGTTTCCTCTTATGTCATTTTTAGATCTTGTTACTCCCCTCTATTCTGTGTCCTTAATGTTTGACCCTACCGCCAATAGGAAAATTATAATTACACTCTCTATGCCCATCATGTTTTAAATACCCCACAATCTCCTCTGATCTATGAACAAAGCTGCTTTTCCTTTTTGTCTACATCAAAAATGTTCCTCAGTTCCAGGAATTATTATAGTAAACCTCTCTTTCTGACGCCCTAAAACCTTCATATCTTTTCTAATATGTCATACCTAAAATGGACTCAATACTCCAGTTGTGCTGGAGACAGTGTTTTAATCTGCTCTTGATTTTCCTGAATTATGTTTAATGTATTCATTTTATTTATAGCTGAATATCAAAAATAAGGCAATTTGAAAAGCTGAATAGCATTCTTTGTAGTATAACAACTACTCTTTAGTATGGAGCTTAGAGCTGAGACACAGCATTAAGATACTACAATTCCATTGCTGGAAGGCAGTAATTATAGTGTGACAAATGTATGGAGGAGGCTTCCATTATAAATGAGAATATAGGAATTTATAATAAGAAAAGATGACAGGAAGAATGATAGGTTTCTGAATGACGCGGGGAGACAAACGATTTCTAATATATTATTGATCAATATATTCATGGAGTGTTTTTTCTATCTTGTGTCATTAGCTGAGGTTAAATAAAACTTTCTGCATCACAGCAGTTAGCTTGGCAGATTGTTTCACACGCTATTCATGTATTAGGAATCTTTCCCTGAGCCGAATGAGAGTTTATTGATCAGTGATTAGGGAAGATAGTTTCCCTCGTCTGGATGAAGTAGTCTAACAGCCTTCCTGACAAAGAATGGTGTGTGAGTTGTAGGAACATGGGAAATTTAGCAACAGAGGTCAATGTGTCCTGTACACCTTCACAGCAGTAAGTCATGAGCAATTTGCTGGCCAAATATGTGGTTTGATGGCAACATTTACTTGCCAGACCTATAGCATGATCTGAACTGCTCTGCCTAAGCAATAAGCTATCCAGCAGATAGGCCATGGAGCAGATATCTGTTACCTTTTCCTATAGTTTCCTTTCATTTATATGCTGACATTTTTCATCCACCAGTCAGTGAGATCCTTATCAGAGGCACCAGGAAGAAGTTGACCTAGCCTGCATCAAGGTTTTGCTGGTTATTCACCAGCCACCTTCTCTCATGTGGAAGCCTGATTTGAAAATCTGCATGAAAGTTTACCCTAATTTAGATTGATCACCATACTGAAGATTATTACCCAATAGCATTGTTATTTTCTTGCAGTTTCTGAGTTGAAATTTATGAAAAAGAGTTATAAATATTAAAAATTGGAGACATTTACATCAATAATCTAAACCCAAGTACAACATTATCTGGAAGGTAGGTAAGGTGCTAATCTAAATTCAGCTGTACATCAATGACTATATTATTTTAGTGGGCTTTCTTTGATTTTCAAGATATTTTAATTGGAGTTTTCCTTATAAAAGACTAACCCATCTCTGAGATCTTGTGGTCTTCATAAAATCCAGAAGAACTCCTGATTATTAAAGCAACAAATCAGAAGACACACAGAACAAAATACATAACAGCAATTAAAGAGCAAAGTGATGGGTGTTAAACTGGAACCTAAAACAAAATCATTAACGATGGGAAATTGGTTCATAAATTGTTAATACGATGAATAAAGAGTACTCTTTTTCTCCTGTGGCCTTATCATCCTTCTAAACTGTATTTCCATCTTGTATATCATAGCAATATCATACAATTCTAGATTTATTACAATCATTGGTAATAATTTGCATCTGGAGAATAATGCTTGCATGTAAATGTGTTGCATTTTAATAGATTTGCTGTTACCCAGTCCTTTAATATACAAACTAAATGAGATAATGCCAAAATGATCCTTGGGCCAATATGGTGTCAAAGTAATATAGGAGGTATACATTGGGTTTCTGTGTTCTCTGACATACTATCTTCAGCCTCGGAATGTCATACCAAGTAATTCTTCCCTACGTATGGCTAGGGATTTTCAACACCTGATGATGATGATGATATATTCTTTCCAGAAGATTTTTAGGGTATCCTTCAATCTTTTCCCCTATTATCCTTATAATTGTGATTGAGCTCAGAATAGAGTGCTTGTTTAGGGAGCCTGGTCTTAGGCAGGTGGACCATATAGTCTGCCTCACTGGGCCAAATGAATGCAATTAAAGGCATAATGCTGAGGAGGGTGGCCAGAGAGAGAAAACAGAAGTTTGTTTACTTACCTTTCTCCAGAGCTTTGAGGTTCCTGCAAGGAATAGTCCAACTCGCTAGAAACATATAGAATAGCAGGAATCACTGCTCTTCAGTAGACCATGGTTTTTGTGTCATGTACAATGGCTTTATCTTTAAAAATCATTAGGAGACCAAGGTCTGAGCTGTGTACCGAATGTGTTGTGTATTTCATCATCAAGGTCTGAGCTGTGAACCGAAGGTGTTGTGTATTTCATCATCAATATCTTAATATTTAATACTTCACCTGTGAATCTGATGGGCCCCAAGCAGTCCTTTCAGGTGAGGCAACAGATCATCTGCAAATCTGTTGGGGTCCTTTTTTGTATCCAATGCTCTGATGACTCATCCTCTACATTGGTGAAAGCCAACAAAAATTGGAAGACCACTTGGTCAAGCACCTCTGCTCCGTCTGTAAAAAGCAGAATTTCCTGGTGGCCAACCATTTTAATTCCTATCCCCATTCCTATTCTGACATGTCAGCCCTTGGTCTTCTCTTCTGGCATGATGAGGCCATTTTCGGGGTGGAGGAGCAACAGCTCATATTCTGTCTAGGTGGTCTCCAAGCAGGTGGCATGAACATCAATTTTTCCTTCAGGTAATTTTTTCCTCTTCTTCTAATCCCCAATCTGACCTCTCACCTCTTCTCCTCACCTGCCTATCACCTCCCTTGGTGCCCTTCCTTTGCCTTTTCCACTTACCACCTTCTCCTCCCACACCCACCTGGCTTCATCTATCATCTTCTAGCTTGTCCTCCTTCCCATCCCCCACCTTTTTATTCTAACATCTTCAACCTTCCTTTCCAGTCCTGATGAAGAGTCTTGGCCCAAAACTTTGACTGTTTGTTCATTTCCATTGATGCTGCCTGCTGTCCTGTTAAGATGCTCAAGTATTTTGTGTATGTTTGTCATCAAAGTTTGTTAAAAGTGGCAAATGGAAATTAATACAGACTAATACAACTGGGAAGATGCACAAGAAAAGGAATTGTATAATAAATGGGGCCATATTGAGTTTCTGGACAGGCAGAGAGATTTTGGAATGAACTTCTGCTGATGTATAAGAGGATGAGTGCCAATGACCATATGGATAGCCATAGGCTATTCCCCAATGGCTAACAGGAGAGGGCATCATTTTAAGGTGCTTGGAAGTAGGTACAGAGAAGATGTCAGGGTTAATTTCTTCGTTCTTCCACACAGAGTGGTGGTTGCTTGGAATGCACTGCCAGCAATGGTGGTGGAGGTGGATACAATAGGGTCTTTTAAGAGACTCTTAGATAGGTACATGGAGCTTAGAAAAATGGAAGGCTATGTTGTAGGGTAATGTTAGGCAGTTTCTAGTGTAGGTTACATGGTCGGCACAACACTGTGGACCGAAGGGCCTGTAATGTGCTGTAGATTTCTATATTCTATGCAGAAGGATGTTGACAGTGTAAATGCACTGAAAAGACATATTGTGATTGCTGCTCCTTACAGGCAGTGGTGGGAATTGAACCTGAGTTGCCTGTACTGTAAATCATTGTGCTAACCACTACACTACTATGCCACCCGCATATGTCAATAATAATAAGCATGAATCTGATTCTGATTTTAATTGAGGATTATAAGGTTATGAGCACCTAGGATAGCAAGAACTTACTTTCCCTATCAGAGGGACCAAAGACTGGGAGGGACAGATTTAAAGTAATTGGTGAAAGACTTAAAAGAACTGGGGGGAAAATATCATGCAGTTGGTGTGAAAGGTTTGTAGCCTATTGCATGAAGTTACAGTGGAAGCAGAAATCGTAGAACATAAAACAGAGCAGCACTGGTCAGGCCACTCATCCCAGATGCTGTGCCAATCTCAGTGCTACTTTATATAAAATGTCTTCATCCAGTGTATCATCTATATCCTCAATTTCCTTCATATTTACATGTAAAGGCCTCTTAAACTCCACCAAACTACCTGCTTCCCCTACCACCCCTTGTAACCCATTCTGTTAAAATACTTAACTCGCTGTCATATTTCAACTTCGCCCACCTCACCACCACCAGCCTCAGAAGAACGTCCTCTGGTGCTTGACAGTTCTGCACTGCAGAAAAAGGATTCTGACTGTCTACCCTATCTCTGCCTCTCATAATTTTAAAAATCTCAATCGGGTCTGCCCTCAGCCTCTGATGCTTTAGGGAGGACAATGCAAATCAATCCAGTCTTTCATTGAATGTAGATCATACCCTCTAATTCAGGCAGCATCCTGGTAAAGCTCGTCTGTGTCCTCTTAACAGTCTCCACATTCTTACTATAATGGGGCGGCTAGAACTGCATACAATCCTCCAAGTGTGGTCTAACTACAGTTTTATATTGCTTCAGCTTGGCTTTTCTGCTCTTCTACTCAACACACCTAGCAATGAAGGTAAGCATTCCATACACCACCTTTACCACCTTATAGCCTCTTCTAGTGAACTATGGGCCTGAACCCCAAGATTCCTCTGTACCTGAATTAAAGGGCCTACAATTAACTGGATACTTTTTTTTTACTTGGCCTCCCAAAGTGCAACATTTCAGACATGCCTGCATTGAACTCCACCTGTCACTCGTTTGCCTATATCTGTAACTGATAGATATCCCGCTGTTTTCTTTGATAGACCTTTGCAATGTCCATAATTCCACCAATCTTAGTGTCATAAGCAAATTTACTATTGAGCCATCAATAGTTTAGTGAAAATTATGGAGATAATCAAATAACAGAGCTCCTAGCACAGATCTTCATGGACCACTGCTGTTCACGGACCTTCAGCCAGGATAACAGCCTTCCACCCTTCTTCTGGTGTCAATTGGCAACACAGTTCAGAATCCAAATTTGCAATTCACCCTGTATTTTGTGCATCTTTATGTTCTGAATCAACCTACCATGAGAGACCTCATCAACTGTTTTACTTAAGTCCTAGTAGATAATGTCTACTACTTTACTTCATCAAGCACCTTTGTCATCTCCTCAAAAAACTCAATCAAGTTTGTAAGGCATGATCTCCCCACACAATGCTGACTGTTGCTAAGCAGAATCATGAATCAGAATCAGGTTTATTATCACCGGCATGTGACATAAAATTTTTTAACTTAGCAGCAGCGGTTCAATGCAATACATAATATAGAAGGGAAAAAAACATAATAAAATACTAATAATAAATAAATAAGAAAATCAATTACAGTATATGTATAATGAATAGATTAAAAACCATGCAAAGATCAGAAATACTATGCATTAAAAATGTGAGTTAATATCCAATGTTCAATGTCCATTTAGGAATCGAATGGCAGAGGGGAAGAAGTTGTTCCTGAATCACTGAGTGTGTGCCTTCAGGCTTCTGTACCTCCTACCTGATGATAACAGTGAGAAAAGGGCATGCCCTGGGTGCTGGACGTCCTTAATAATGGACACTGACTTTCTGAGATTCTGCTCCTTGAAGATGTCCTGGGCAATTTGTAGGCTAGTACCCAAGATGGAGCCGACTAAATTTACAACTTTCTGCAGCTTCTTTTGGTCCTGTGCAGTAGCCCCCCACATACCAGACAGTAATGCAGCCTGTCAGAATGCTCTCCACGGTACATCTATAGAAGTTTTTGAGTGTATTTGCTGACGTACCAAATTTCTTCAAACTGCTAATGAAGTATAGCCGCTGTCTTGCCTTCTTTATATCTGCATCAACATGTTGGGACCAAGTTAGGTCCTCGGAGATCTTGACACCAGGAACTTGTAACTGCTCACTCTCTCCACTTCTGATGCAGACAAAACCTTTCCAAATGTGCATAAATCTGATCCCTCAGTATCCTATCCAATATCATCCCTACCATTGATGTGACACCAATATTATCTGGATTATCCCTATTTCCATTCATGAAAAAAGGAACAACTCTGCAGTCCTCAGGAACCTCTCATAGCTAGTAAGGAGGTGAAGATCCTTGGCATCGTCTCAGCCCTCTGTTCACTTTCTTCTTTTAATACTCTGGGATATATACCATCAAGCTTTGGAGACTTATCCAGCTTAAATCCTTACCACATCTGTAATGAACTTGGATGTGTAATTGAAAAGCAGTGACCTGCAGGACTGGAAAATAGGATTAGGCTGAAGTAGGCTTGGGCATGATAAGGCACGCTAGTATAGCGATTAGTGTAACAGTATTACAGTGTCATTGACTCAGGTTCAATGGTTTAATGGTTCAATTTAATATCAGAGAATGTATGCAGTATACAACCCGAAATTCTTCCTCTTCCCAGACTTCCACAAAACAGAAAAAAATCTGCAAAGAATGAGTGACAGAAAACATCAGAATCCCAAAGAAGCCCCTCCTTCTCCCATACACAAGCCACAGCAAAAGAAGCCCCTCCTTCTCCCATACACAAGCCACAGCAAAAGCATTAAACCCCCCACTCCATTTGCTCCATGGAAAGTATCGACCCCACACCACCCACCACGCAAGCAATAGCAAAGGCCTCAAAGACCATGGTCTAGAGTCCATCAAAGGCTACAGTCTATCCCAACACTTCAACATCTCAGACAGGCTCTCTCACTATCACTCCTGCAACAATGAGAGGGGAGGCCATAAAGAACTCCTGCCACTGTCTGTAATAAGTTTGTACGTTTTCCCCATAACTGTATGGGCTTCCTCTGGGTGCTCCAGTTCCCTCCCACATTAGAACATAGAACATAGATTAGTACAGCACATTACAGGCCCTTCGGCCCACAATGTTGTGCCGACCCTCAAACCCTGCCTCCCATATAACCCCCCACCTTAAATTCCTCCATATACCTGTCTAGTAGTCTCTTAAACTTCACTAGTGTATCTGCCTCCACCACTGACTCAGGCAGTGCATTTCATGCACCAACCACTCTCTGAGTGAAAAACCTTCCTCTAATATCCCCCTTGAACTTCCATCCCCTTACCTTAAAGCCGTGTCCTCTTGTACTGAGCAGTGGTGCCCTGAGGAAGAGGCGCATCTATCCATTCTATCTATTCCTCTTAATATCTTGTACACCTCTATCATGTCTCCTCTCATCCTCCTTCTCTCCAAAGAGCAAAGCCCTAGCTCCCTTAATCTCTGATCATAATCCATACTCTCTAAACCAGGCAATATCCTGGTAAATCTTCTCTGTACCCTTTCCAATGCTTCCACATCCTTCCTATAGTGAGGCAACCAGAACTGGACACAGCACTCCAAGTGTGGCCTAACCAGAGTTTTATACATCATTACATCGCGACTCTTAAACTCTATCCCTCGACTTATGAAAGCTTTCTTAACTACCCTATCTACCTGTGAGACAACTTTCAGAGATCTGTGGACATGTACCCCCAGATCCCTCTGCTCCTCCACACTACCAAGTATTCGCCATTTACTTTGTACTCTGCCTTGGAGTTTGTCCTTCCAAAGTGTACCACCTCACACTTCTCTGGGTTAAAGTCCATCTGCCACGTCTCAGCCCACTTCTGCATCCTATCAATGTCTCTCTGCAATCTTTGACAATCCTCCACACTATCCACAACACCACCAACCTTTGTGTCATCTTCAAATTTGCCAACCCACCCTTCTACCCCCACATCCAGGTAGTTAATAAAAATCACAAAAAGTAGAGGACCCAGAACTGATCCTTGTGTGACACTACTAATCACAACCCTCCAATCTGAATGTACTCCCTCCACCACGACCCTCTGCCTTCTACAGGCAAGCCAATTCTGAATCCACCTGGCCAAACTTTCCTGGATCTCATGCCTTCTGACTTTCTGAATAAGCCTACCGTGTGGAACTTTGTCAAATGCCTTACTAAAATCCATGTAGATCACATCGACTACGCTACCCTCATCTATATGCCTGGTCACTTCCTCAAAGAACTCTATCAGGCTTGTTAGACATGATCTACACTTCAAAAAGCCATACTGACTGTCCCTGATCAGACCTTGATTCTCTGAATGCCCATAGAACCTATCTCTAAGAATCTTTTCCAACACAGCTTTCCCACCACAGACGTAAGGCTCACTGGTCTATAATTATCCGAACTATCCTGACTACCTTTTTTGAACAAGGGGAGAACATTTACCTCCCTCCAATCTTCCAATACCATTCCCGTGGACAACGAGGACATAAAGATCCTAGCCAGAGGCTCAGCAATCTCTTCCCTTGCCTCATGGAGCAGCCTGGGGAATTTTCCATCAGGCCCCGGGGACTTATCCATCATAAATGTATTTTAACAACTCCAATACCTCCTCTCCCTTAATATCAACATGCTCCAGAACATCAACCTCACTCATATTGTCCTCACCGTCATCAAGTTCCCTCTCATTGGTGAATACCGAAGAGAAGTGTTCATTGAGGACCTTGCTCACTTCCACAGCCTCCAGGCACATCTTCCCACCTTTATCTCTAATTGGTCCTACCTTCACTCCTGTCATCCTTTTGTTCTTCACATAATTGAAGAATGCCTTGGGGTTTTCCTTTACCCTACTCGCCAAGGCCTTCTCATGCCCCCTTCTTACTCTTCTCAGCCCCTTCTTAAGCTCCTTTCTTGCTGCCCTATATTCCTCAATAGACCCATCTGATCCTTGCTTCCTAAACCTCATGTATGCTGCCTTCTTCCATCTGACTAGATTTTCCACCTCACTTGTCACCCATGATTCCTTTGCCCTACCATTCTTTATCTTCCTCACCGGGACAAATTTATCCCTAACATCCTGCAAGAGATCCTTAAACATTGTCCATAGTACATTTCCCTGCAAAAACATCATCCCAATTCACACCTGCAAGTTCTAGCCTTATAGCCTCATAATTTGCCCTTCCCCAATTAAAAATTTTCCAGTCCTCTTGGATTCTATCCTTTTCCATGATAATGCTAAAGGCCAGGGAGCGGTGATCACTGTCCCTCAGATTCTCACCCACTGAGAGATTTGTGACCTGACCTGTTTCGTTAACTAATACTAGATCTAGTATGGCATTCCCCCTAGTCAGCCTGTCAACATACTGTGATAGGAACCCGTCCTGGACACACTTAACAAACTCTGCCCCATCCAAACCCTTGGAACTAATCAGGTGCCAATCAATATTAGGGAAGTTAAAGTCACCCATGATAACAAACTTGTTATTTTTACACCTTTCCAAAATCTGCCTCCCAATCTGCTCCTCGGTATCTCTGCTACAGATGTTTGAGTTAGTAGGTTAATTGGTCACATGGGTGTAATTGGACAGCATGAGTTCATTGGGCCAGAAGGGCCTATTAACAGCCATAGCTCCAAATCTATATAACAAATCATCTTCTGAGAATGGTACCCCACTTTACTTATTTAAGAGCTGTGGACACTCATTCATTCAAAACTTGCATGGAAAAGATCAATTTTTTTGCAGTTTGTTTAATTAGTTTATGTGGATTAAGCTGAGTAGAAAAATGAGTTGAAAGGTATGCATGATTTTGTCAAATAGCAGACTGATTCTGAAAGAGTGTATGATTTACCCTTGCCCAAATCCCTATGCTCCCTTTGCCATCAATGCCTTATAGCTGAAATGCATAATACTTAGGTGATGTAACTTGTCAAGGCTTCTTTGACAACTCTCCTAATACTGCAGTCTAACTTGGAAGAAGAAAAGCAGCATCGACCTCCAAATACTGCCATCTCCATCAAAGTCCGATACCACCCAGACATGGAAATATACCCCACTTCCTCGTCGGTCAGAATTCTGGAGCTCCTTAACCAACAGCATTGTGGAGTCAGTTGATCAGAAGGAACTACAGCAATTTAAAAAGACACCTCACACCAGCTCCAGATCAATTATGTAGGGAAAGTGAATGCTAGCCTTACCAAGAATCTTCATGTATGTAATATATGAATTAAGTCTTTCATTAAATCTACTATTTGGGGACAAATATTTGAGATGTACAAATGAGATTTGCACAGGGAAATAGAAATTCTGTGTGGTTTTCTCAGTGTCTACTATGAATTTGACATTTTCCTTGGGAAAACTGCATCAGGGCTTCTGTCAGTCTCAGTGAAGCTACAGTGACAGATTTGCCAAATTCTCAGACCGAAATGTCCCACGTCAACAAGGAATCTCTCAATTTATGATAAACATTTCATATCACTAGCAGCCGTAAACTGTGACTTCTGTTCAATGTGATTCTTCTTGCTCTCAAGCAGTTCTTTGCTATTTTTATATGAATATTTTCTGCATTTGTTCATTTTCCCATTTTGTTTTCTATCTCTCTGTTGGATTTTTTGTACAGTGCTCTGATGCCTGAGGTATGTCAAATTTAGTTTATTAATGCTTGTATAAAGATAATTAGGATGTTTCACTATATTCCAACTGCAAAAAATATCTAGGTACTGTGTTTGAGGATTCCAGTGTCCATTTACTACTTATGGGCTTTACTGACAAGGAAAATCTATTCTCACCTGACTTTTGCACACATGTTCTTCTCATTCACAGCCACAATTAACACTTGACGGGTCAAACCCTGTTTATTTTCCATTTCTGAGCGCAGGGATATGGGTTAATTGATTCATTTCACTTTCCATCTGACCTGAGATCAGCTAACCCAACACTGCTAATGAAAACCATGACCTTCAGCTTTATGTGGTTATATGTACACAAGATGTTAATTTAACCTACTAGGCCATTAACTGGGCTTCTTAAACGTTCCTGTTTGTTGATTTGTCTTTCCCTATATGTATTCACATATGGAGTTTCCACTGTACAAGCTACCTCAGTTAACACCTGTGGTGTAGGAAACCAGGGGGAAAGTCAAGTGGAAAATCTTTAACTTTTATAGCAATTTCCAAATCTCAGAATGCTCCAAAGCTCCAAGGAGCAAATGAAATATATTTGATATACAGTCCCTGCTAATGGAGGAAATGTCCCAGCCAAATTATGCAGAACAGGGTCCCATGAGAGGCTCTAAAATAAATGTCAGATCATGTGATTTTAATGTGTCACAACATGTTTGCTTGGGTGCATTGGGGTGAAATTTGTCTACCAGCTTCTGGCTGGTTAAAGGTTCCTAGCTGAGGCGTAGTGCTGAAGTCCATTCGGTTGTCTTTCCTTTTAATCCTAAACTGCTTAATAAATGGAAATCATTTAGAAAGTTTGATAGGCTACTAACAATTGAATCAAAATTGGTAAATCAGCTCTAAAATTAAAGTGTGATATGTAATTGGTGTTTCTTTCATTTATCATTTTCCTTAATCTTTTGTTTCTCATCCATTAGGTCAATTTCTCATCTATTGACATAATCCATGTGTCTTCGCTTCCCATTTCACATTTACTGGGCAATGAACAGAGTCTGGCCCAGACTGTTAGCAAGCCTGAACTCTACAACAATCCTAGTGGAATTTCCAGCAAATCTTGGCCATGGTCCCAGTTACATCTTTGGATTGGTAGTTGTGAATGGCCGGATAGTGGTTGCAGTAATAGATCTATGTTCAACTCCCGCGGTAGAAACTTCCAACCTTTAATACCAAGATGGAGCTTGGTGGTATCTTTTGTGACTGAACAAAGTCACTGGAGAGACACTGAAAGCTGATGGATATAGAAGTCTGTATTTAGCAAAGCAAGGAGGCATATCAACAAGTGTCCATGTCAATATTTACATCAACATTTTTAACATAGATTATCTTGTCTTCTTTATAGCTGTTTGTTGGAGTTGCTTTGCACATTTACATTTCCAGATTTCCTTTCTTGTAAAAATGAATACTCTTCCAAAGTACCTCTTTGGCTGTGAACTTTGGAAGGAGTGTGAAAGACACAATAAAAATATCATCTTTCTCACAGATAAATTGAATCAATTTTCACATAAGCTTCCAAGAAATGCCAACATTTGAGTCAGTGATATTGACGCCAGTGTAATGGAATGTAGTTATTCTGCAGCAACACAAATTTGCTGTCAATTGGCCCATTTGGGTCTGTTTGATGAATACTTTCATTGAGCCTGATGTGTTTTTTTGGATTGTTCCATCTCTTAAAAACATCAATCCAAGAAGACTGTTGCCAATTAGCTCCACCCTGCTCTGATTCCTTTTAAATAGTTACATGTTTATAAAATACTTCTGCATCCTCTTTTATGTTCCTTACTAATCTAGGCTCATATACTTTCTTTGTCACTCCTATTATTTTTCCTGTCTCCAATTCGTTTTTTGTTATTTAGCTTGGCCTCTTACTGAATTATGTGCACAGTTCTGTTCTTTTACCATTTCACTTTAACTTTGATATATCTAATCCAAAGAGCTGTAGCATAGGCTGCGTTTATTTCCCTCTTATAGGAATATATCTTGGTTGTATGCAAATTATTCCTTCTTTGAAGCTGCTGCCAAGGACCAAAGCTACAATGAAGAAAAAGAATATTTGTGCTGTTTTTAACTTTTTACTGCAATTTTCACATAACAATCCCATGCATCTAACTGCTGGAAGTCATCTGATTCCTGTCAGAATTCATAATAAATAAATCTGACTATTTATAATGGGCCAGAATTTGCTGCCGACAGTGAATTCCTGAGGGCACCGGAGACGTGCTTATCAACGAATGCCGATGAATTCCCAAATGCATTTAGGGCGCTGTCCCATTTCTAAACAACAAGGCTCTGTTTTGCAGAAAATCCACACTAGTCACTATGGTAGCCTAAATTAAATTCAGACCAGAAAATAACCGTAAAAGGCTTTGCCACGCAGTAAAGCCATGCGCCCTGACATTGCTGACTGTTGGAGTTGATAAGGACTTAGAGTGCTTCTCTAACAGAAGATCTCAGTCATCATCTTCAGGATACGTGAAATTGTGCAGCAATTACAAATTTTCTGATGCTTATAGAACATAGGACATAGAAAACGGTACAGCTGAAAAAGAACCACTTCTGTCCACAATGCTGTGTCAAATTAATTAAAAGAGTAATTAAGTGCCTAATTGAACTAATTCTTTCTGCTACACAATGTTCATCTACTTCCACTCTCTGCACATCCATATATCTATTCAAGAGCCTCTTAAATGCCCCCATCATATTTGCCTCCACTACAAGTCCTGGAAGTGCATTCTGGTCACCCACCGTTCTCTCATTAAAAAACCTGCCCTACACATCTGTTATGAAATTACACCCTTAAATGTGCATCAGGAAAGCTCAATATCACCTCTGCTTTCTGAGGAGGCTCAGAAGAGCTAGACTCTGCATGACTATACTCGCTTCATTCTACAGATGCACGGTAGAGAGCATCCTACAAGTTGCATCACTGCATGATGCGGAAACTGCTCTGCAGCAGACAGGAAGGCTTTACAATGGGTAGTTAAAACTGCCCAATGCAACGGCCTACCGATCATCAAGGACATAAATACAGAGAGGTGCCAGAAAAGGGCCAGTAACATCATAAAGGATCCACCCTCCCTGCTCATGGACTGTTTGTCCTACCTCCATCAGGGATCTGCACCAGGACCACTAGATTTAAGAACAATCGCTTTCCCCAATTAGTAAAGGTGTTCAACTCTTCCGCCAACTAACCCAACCCCTCCACATCCCCAACTGCCACTACATTATCATTTCCTGTCAGTCACCTTATATACAGACACTCCTGTGCCGAGTGTCACTTTATGGGCATGTAGTGCCCTGATTAAGAATTTTACTGCAAATGCTGTAAGGTATTTCATTTAGTAGCTTTCTGTAAAAGCAGAGTGTCCTGCTGGATGAATGCTTTGGTTTCGGCTAAAGATAAGTGGCAATGATGTTCAACTTAGGAATGTTGTGTCAGCCAATCAGGATAGTAGAATTGGGAGAAGGTAGCGAGAGCTGAGCCGAGAGAGATATGTGATGGACCCTGGTGGAGTTCGTGGTTTTTTTGGTGGAAGCTGCAGAGAGGACAGGAGAGAAGATGGCTGAGAATGCCATGGGAAGAAGTGTCCCTGCTGCACAAAGTGCTTTCTGCAGATGAATGGCTGCAAAGAGGAAGGGCTGAAGCTCCCGAGGGAGATCCCATTTGTTTGAGATGGATTTTGAGCCAAGTTTGAAATGTGGTGTGTGCTTTCATGCAGCCTGTGGATCCGGTGCACGGGGAAAAAGGATAACTTCAAGATGAGCTCCAACCTGATGTGCACAATAGGACTGGGTTTACTGAAATGGGCCCTTTCTTTTCTTTTCTTTTTCCACTACCTGTTCCATAAAGCTGAAATTTGTAATTATACTTTCTTTAAATTTTTACGTGGTGTATGATCTGTTATTTCGTACCGACTGACAATTGTGTATAGGCAGTATTTACACAGCATTAGCTCAACTCGAGGTTTCTTTAATCAGAACATCACGAAGTTCCTGTTTGGCTGAACCCCAAATCATACCGACCCTAGACGTACATTGTTTATGAAAGGTGGTCTTTTAACCATTGAGTCCAGTGGCTGTTGGCGGAGCTGACTAACGAGCCAAGTTCGCATCCAAGCACAGTGAGGCGGTTACAGACATACAATCAATCTATGTATATGAGCTATCTTACATATTTATATTTATTGTGTTTTATTATTATTATTGTATTCTTTACCTAGTTGTTTTGGTGCTGCATCGGATCTGGAGTAACAATTGTTTTGTTTTCATTTACACTTGTGTGCTGGAAATGACATTAAATTATCTTGAATCTTGAAAATGAAATCTTGAAAAAACATTTTCCAACCAATTCCTTTCAACTGTTCTATGTAAAACATTTGATCTTTACAGCTGCTGTTGTTTGAGTGCATGAGTCACATGCACATGTTCCATCATTTTCACCTTCTTAGTCCTGTTTTTATTAATTTCAAAAAGTAATTTTATTCCATAAAACATATACAAGAATTTAAAAACACAGTGCATGGTCTTTTTTATATTCATTATGACATTAAGCACCACCAGATTCAAGAACAATTACTGCTCCTCAACCATCAGGCTCTGGAACAAAAGAGAATAATTACAGTCATCTATTGAGATGTTCCCACAGCCAGTGATCTCATTTTAAGGACCCTTTATCTTATTATGTCATGCTCTTGTTGTTTATTTGTATTTGCACTTGCACAGTTTGTTATCTTCTATGCTCTTTTGCTCATTCCTTGATCCTGTTTACAGTTACTGTTCTACAGATTTGTTGAGCATGCCCACAGGATAAAGAGTGTCAGGGTTGTATGTGGTGACATGTATGTACTCTAATAATAAATTTTACTTGGAACTTTGAAGTATACATTCACAATGTGGTCAGGTCTATACATTTTTATTCTATGTGTAATATAATTTTGCTATATATCTGTCTCTTAGGGCAATACAAACTGTAAGTCGTAAACACAAGAGATACTGCATTTGCTGGAAATCCAGAGTAACACACACACAAAAAGCTGGAGGAATGCAGAGTCAGGTAGCTTCTACGGAGAGGAATAAAGAGCCAACATTTCAGGCTGGGACCCTTCATCAGGCTCTTTATTTCACATGAAGCTGATAGGTAGTAATCTACTGGTCCATTCACCCATTCAGTTTCTAATTGCCCAGTGGTGCTTCAGAGACAGCTTCTTTTTAATCAGTTTTTAATCTTTCAGATATGGCTGTCTAGTTACATTTAATCCAAAGTGAGACAAGATATATCTGAAAAAATAAGTATTTTCACTCTGAGATTTAAATTTTAGAATTAATTTCTAGAACAGAACATGAATAACGGGAAAGGTTTGATCAGAATCTAAATTTAGCAGTGAAATATTTATTCCAACTAATATGCTTCTTTTGTGTAGGTATTATCTGGGCTTTCTTACATTGTGACTGAGTGGTATTAATATATTATAATTGGAAATTCCAAAAAACCGTAAGTCATGGGAGCAGAGTGAACTCCTTCAGTCGATTGAGTCTGTCCTGCCATTTGATCATACCTGATTTACTTTCCTCTCTTAAACCTATTCTCTTGCCTTCTTCTTGTAATCTTTGACACACTTACTAGTCAAAAAACCTATCAACCTCTACTTTAAATATATCCAATTACTTGGCGTTCACAACATCTTGGAAATGAATTCCATAGATTCACCACTCGCTGGATAAGAATTTCCTCCTCATCTCTGTTCTAAAGGGAACATCATGTCCACTCTATCCTGGTTTTTCAACGTTCAGTTGGTTTCAATGAGAATTCCACCCCCCTCCCCCCACCCTCCTTCTAAACTCCAGTGAGTACAGGTCCACAGTTATCACTCTTCATATGTTTACCCTTTAATTCCTGGGATCATTCTCATTACCTCTTCAGAACCCTCTCCAATGCCAGCACATCTTTCCACACATATGAAACCCAAAACTTCTCACCATACTTCAGATGTTGTCTGTTTAACATCTTATAAGCCTCAGCATTATGTTCTTGCATTTATATTCTAGTCCTCTTAAAATGAGTGTTAACATTGAACTTGCTTTCCTTAATACTGATACAACTTACAAGTTAACCTTTAAGGAATCCTGCCTCAGGGCTTCCAAATCCCTTTGCATCTGAGAATTTCTGAAGTTGCTTCCCATTGAAACAATACTCTGTGCCTTTATTGCTTCCACCAAGGTGCAGGACCATACACTTCCCCATGCTGTATCCCATCTGCCACTTCTTTGCCTATTCTCCTAATCTGTCCAATTACCTCTGCAGACTTCCTGCTTCCTCAACATTGCCAGCCCCCCACCTATCTATGCATCATCCACAAAACTTGGCCACAATGCCATCAATTCGGTAGTCAGGTGTATATTGTAATTGATGTATTTACTTATTTATTATTTTTTTCTTCTAGATTATGTATTGCATTGAACTGCTGCTGCTAAGTTAACATATTTCATGACTCATGCCGGTGATAATAAACCTGATTCTCATTCTGATCAAAGTCATTAACATATAATATTAAAAGAGGCCAACTTTGACCCCTGCAGAACACCACTTGTCACCAACAGCTAATCAGAAAAGGCCCCTTTTGTTCCCATGCTCTGCCACCTGCCAATCAGCCAACCATCTATCCATGCTCATACAGTACCTTTCCTGTAATGCCAAGGGGTTCTAACCTGTTTAACAATACGAATGTACAATTTTTAAAGCGTAAGTATTGTTACTTCACTACAATACAGTTTGGACCTTTTAGCTCTCTCTGTTTCTTTCCCCAGAAACAAATAGAACAGGTTTTTGTTACTTTGTTCATTTATGGAGATATAATGTATTGTCATGGCTATTTGATCCTGCAAGGAGCTGTATCTTAAATTATGATGAGTTCCTTGTTTTGAATTCAGGTTAAACATTTTTTAAATCTTAATTCTCGGAGGTCCTTCATCCTATCTGTCATGGTGACAGAGAGAAACAAAGAGATACCATTGAGACTAAAGGAAAATTAATATGTTAATGAGATCATTTGGAGTTAATGAGCCAGCTATTGAAACTGTTATCTGAAACATTCTGGGACAACAGGTAATTCATTATCTCATTATAACCGAGATTGCATGCACGATTAAGAGAGTGGGAGGACTTTTGCAACGGATACGCACAGGAAAGACTGGAGAGCACCATCACCTCTATGCAACATTTTGAATTCACTTTCCTCTTTTTTGAAAAGGTTGTTTTTTAAATATATAAACCATGGTGCATGTTTTAACTAAAACAATTCAACCTGCATTTCCAAGGATCACATGGAAATTGGACCTTTTGTTGCAGTTGTTGTTACACTGGGTCTAAAGACTGTCCTTCAGTAGACAAGAAGTGATTGTGTCTTGTATACAGAATAGGACTGGTTATTAAAAGGCCATTAATGGGAGACCAATATCTGATTTAATTGCACACCCCCCCCCCCCCCTTATCCTTAGATTTAGTTCATGACGACATGCAGGTTGTGGTTCTACTTCTGGGTTCACTTCCATAACAGACCAATCAGAAGCAAGCTTACATCAATGGCTCAACAGTTCTTTCAATTGCACTTAATGCCAGGGAAGCAGAACCTGTCTCAAAGGCTAGTGGGGAACTATCCCATTCATGGTAGCTACACTTCAAACCCAAGCTCAACCTGAGTAACTGAGCTGCGAATCAAAGCACATCCTTGTACGTGTGTTTGTTCAGAAAACAATCTTAAAATTATCAGCTTACTTATTGAAACACATGAGAGGATGGGTTATGCACTCAACACCCACAAGACAACAATCCTCCTCCATCTTGTCCCCACTATACGCACCACTTTCTTATTGTAAAGGTCTGTGAAGAAACTAAGAAAAATAATAAACACCCATGTCTCAGTAGCCACCTCCTGGTGAAGGAGATTTGATTAAGAAATTTTCCATCATTTTCAGTATACCAGCACAGTCTTTGATGAACTCTGGAGAAAGATATTTGGAGACCTGCCAAAATAATTAGTGGACAATGACTAGCAGGATTCCCTCCACCCCTGTTTGTCTCTGAGATCTAGGCTACTTCCAGCAGTCACTCAGTCACCGGAAAATCAGCACCGACATAAAGAAGACGCACCAACAGCTCTGCTTCATTCAGAGTTTAAGGATGATTCAGTATGTCATCGAAGACTTAAGAATTTCTGTACATTTACAGTGGAGAGTATTCTGACTGGCCGCATTACAGTGTGGTTTGGAAACTCCAATGCACAGATCGTAGGTTTGCAGAGGGTGATGGGCTAAATCAGCTCCATCTTAGGTACAACGTTCCCCACCATGGAGGACCTTTTCAAGAGGCAGTGCTTCAAGAAGGAGGCATCCATCACTAAGGACCCTCACCATCCAGGACATGTCCTCTTCTCATTACCACCATCAGGGAGGAATCTATAGATGCACACAGATGATTCAGAACAATTTCTTCCCCTCTACAATCAGATTTCTGAGTGGCCCATGAACACTACATCATTACTCCTTTTGTTTGCACTATTTATTGATTTTGCAATTTATAGTAATTTTATGTCCTTGCACTATATTTCTGCTGCAAAGCAACAAAGCTCACAACATATAAGTCAGTCATAAAAAATCTAATTCTGAGCAATTGCAAAATTCCCCTGAAAGGACAAGTGAACCATTGTCAGTGTCATCCTCCAAGTTTAAATTCCCATTCAATATCATCTAATTATATTCAGTCAGTTTCATTCAAATGCTCAACTTTAGAGTCCTGAAAATGACACTCTGTTTCATTCCCTGACACAGAAACAGGTTACCAGGCTGACAGAGGAAGATAATCAAGGATGTTCTCAAAGCCACCTAAAAAATTGGAACAGCCCGATTGATTCCTTGGAATCCATGGACCAAAAATGTTCAAAGGAAGAGCATCTAAAATAGTATTGAGAGCCTTGCATCAATACATTTAGGACACACAGAAGTCCCACGTAAACAGTGAAAGGAGTGTAGCACCTCATAAACTATTTACCTCCCACCCTGGCAAGAATCTCCTTCTCCATCTTTGGCAAAATCTCTATCAATCACCCCAGAAATCACAGAAACAAAGTAGACTAAGGAGCTGGTGGTGGACCTGAGGAGGTCTAAGGCACCGGTGACCCCTGCTTCCATCCAAGGGGTCAGTGTGGACATGGTGGAGGATTACAAATACCTGGGGATACGAATTGACAATAAACTGGACTGGTCAAAGCACACTGAGGCTGTCTACAAGAAGGGTCAGAGCTGTCTCTACTTTCTGAGGAGACTGAGGTCCTTTAACATCTGCCGGACAATGCTGAGGATGTTCTATGAGTCTGTGGTGGCCAGTGCTATCATGTTTGCTGTTGTGTGCTGGGGCATCAGGCTGAGGGTAGCGGACATCAACAGAATCAACAATTCGTAAGGCCAGTGATGTTGTGGGGGTGGAACTGGACTCTCTGACAGTGGTGTCTGAAAAGAGGATGCTGTCCAAGTTGCATGCCATCTTGGACAATGTCTTCCATCCACTCCATAATGTACTGGTTGGGCACAGGAGTATGTTCAGCCAGAGACTCATTCCACCGAGATGTAACACTGAGCGTTATAGGAAGTCATTCCTGCCTGTGGCCATGAAACTTTACAACTCCTCCCTCCGAGTGTCAGACAACCTGAGCCAATAGGTTGGTCCTGGACTTATTTCCACTTGGAATAATTTACTTATTATTATTTAATTATTTATGGTTTTATATTGCTATATTTCTACACTATTCTTGGTTGGTGCAACTGTAACGAAACCCAATTTCCCTCAGGATCAATAAAGTATGTTTGTCTGTCTGTCTGAAGCAAGATCTACCCAAGAGAAAGAAAAAGCTGATTAATTGGATAATCTAGTGGCTGAACTTTGAACAAGAAAAAGTCAGATCCACATTACTAATTATCCTTTGCAAAGACCAAAACAAAACAACTAATAGCTTGTGTGCTCAAAGATCTGAAAAGGATAAGAAAATCACTTTAAGATCTTAGGGTGCTCATAATACATGGTCATGTATTCAGTGATAAAAGTGGCCTAAAACAGACTTCTGAGAAAAACCTTAACACGCATTTTCATTGTTAATTAAGAAAGATTGAGGTTAAGTTCATGTACGTTGTGAATTACTACCACTGTTAACTCTGTACACTTAACAGCTTAGTGATTCACATCTAGTCTTACCTCATTCAAGAGCTCATTAGTACCTCCTTAGGTTTAAGGAACCTGTACCATCTGTGACTATTGATAGCTAATATCAGAAAGTGGTAAGTTCATGTCCCATTCTAGGTATCTTATTCAAAAACCTGGGCAGTTCCAGTGAAGTTTTAAGGGATTGCTAAAGTTTTGGAGGAGTTGTCCTTAAGTTAATGTAAGGCTGTTTATGATCCCTGTCATTTGAACTCTCATGGGAAAGCAGTCCAGTTATTCCTGGTGATATAGCTAGCTTTATGGAAACTGCCATCCCACTACTCTTTGTAAGATTTTGCTGTGTATAGATTGACTACAACACTGACTGTTCCTAAAACACATTGAATCAGCTGTAAAGTACTTTTGGATATCCTGAAATTGTGAATGGCACTATGTAAATGTAATCTTCATCTTTCACTTGAAACAGCCAAAGAAATTTACTTGTTCATTCAGTTAATGCCAAAGATTGTCATTCCCCTGAATCCACTGTCATCCAACAGAAATTCTTTGTTAGAAACGACACTGACTGATTTTTTCAGATAGACCCTAAAATGCATAGCAATAGAAAATGCTGGAAGCACTCAGCAGATCAGGCTGCATCAGTAGAAAGAAAAAAAGAGTTAACATTAAATATTTCTATCATCTGATATGTAAACATTTTTATTTTATTTACCAAAATTTATAGCCCTTATCTTGTACCAGATTATATTTTCTCTCTCTTTTACCCTGCCTGGGTGCTCTGTCAATAGTATTTTCTTTCCAAGAGGTCACTTAATCTATTCATCATTATAAATTCCAGTAATCCTTTCATCGCTTGTACTTAGTTGTTGGTCTTTCATGCCTCATAGCTTTTTGTTTGAAAACAATGAAATGATTTTCCAAATAAGATAATGTTTGCAAAAGACCATGCAACTGTAAACTAAAGAAATTATCATAGTGAAATCAAGAGTGTTCGAGAGGGAATAATAATAGCATGAACACTCGGAAATCATTAAACTAAAGAGTAATGTTTACTAGCAACTGCTATGGAGTCTCTCTATGATTAAGCAATTTACTGGCACTATGGGCTCAAATTTCAGACAGCTTCACATAATTTGCAGCCAAAATATTGGACTACTGCCAGCAAACCTGAATACCAACACAATACTATCAGAACAGAACTTAAGAGCATTATCTTATTTTCATGGTTTCCAGATGCTGTAGTGATTTATAATTTATTTGAATTAGTGTCCTGTTGGTAATCTGTTTCTTTTTTATTTTCCTGTTATTTTAATAAGATAAATTGTGCTATTGAATTTTTAAAACTAGTTTTCCTTCAGAGTATTAGCTGGGATAAAAAAAAATCTAAATATTTAAATGAGATAGAATGGAGAATGTAATTGGAAAAACTGTGGAGATGTAATCAGAAAAGCTGCAAAACAATTTCTTAGAACTTTGTAGCTGATGATAAATGTAAATCTTTATCAGAGTTAGGCAATAAAATGTGATAACAAACAGGTTGTTCCACTCCCTTCCAGAAACTCAACTGGACAGTTCTTGCAGATATTCATGATCGCAGCCTTGAAATGTTTTCTATGCCAGCAGCATATGGGATAATGACATCTCCGTACAACTTGGTCCACATTGCTCTGGGAATATCCATTATTGAGAGCAATTGGAACAACATGGTCTCACTGACCCATGGTGGGACACTGGTCATCCTTGGGCACCAAACTACCTTCCAGCAGACTCCAGTGAATCCAGAGAATACCACCTTCCCCATTTTCCACCCCCTTTCCTGCTTGCAGCCCAGACACTGGCCTCCTCAACCCCTTCTCACTTCCAACAACAGCAGAGGGATTTCTCTTTGCCTTTTCAACAATGCCAGTCCACTGTGTACCTACCCTCCACCCACGTGACCAAGCCTAACCTCCAGCAAAGCTTTCATTTAATGGTTGTGCCAGACAATGCTGTTTTAATGCATCCTAGAACACATACTCATTCCTTCCTCAGTAGCATTGCTTGTATAAAATACTCTTTAGTTTTGAGTTCCATTAGGTTGACTTTAATAGCAGATCTGCTGAAACTTGTAAATCATGCCTATCTTATTGCTAGCATAATCTCAAGTAGCTATGCCTGCCCTTACACTTCCTCCCTCACCACCACTCAGGGCCCCAGACAGTCCTTCCAGGTGAGGCGACACTTCACCTGTGAGTCAGCTGACATTCATCTCCTTACAGGCAGCCATGAAACGAAGGACCCCAACAGAACCCATTAGAAACAAAAGAAAACCGCCAAATGCCCAATGTGCAGAGAGAAAAACAAATTGTGCAAACAATAAAGCAAGCAAACTGCATTCAGAACTAAAGTTCACAACACCAGGCATCAGTGCAGCCGATTCTTAAGTCACCAGAAGCCTACTCAGAAGGCTTCAGTTCAGCACAGTCGATATCCAGCCCCGTCGAGACTCCAGTCATATCGTAAAAATGCCAGTTTATACATGAGGTACTCTGACAGAGAAGCCACTGTCAGCAACTATTGTTTACCAGAAGTGTGAATAACGAAGTATTTAGTTGCTTTTTTAGTTTCATTGGCTACCAGCAAGTTGGTGCTCAAACCAGTAAGTAGCACCATCTCAAACCAGAGCCACCTGACATGAATATCATCCACAGGCCTGTATCAGGCACAAACATAATGAGAGCCCGAGAAGTTGTATTATCGCTCGCTATTCAAAAAACCAAGGGCAGAGGTCAGGCCCTGCCAGCTTTCTCCTTCTTCAGGTTTCAGTACTCGACTGCACTCCTGGTTCCCTCCTTTTCTCTCCTCTGAGCAAAGAGAAGGCCGGTAGTACCCTGAGCCAGACTCGTCCATCTGTCCTGCAGTTGGTGAGCAACAACCATGCTTACCCTTCTTTCAAATTCTTGCCCCCTCCCCACTAAGCTTGCATTTGTCTCTGTAACTGCTGCCCCTTCTACTGCATCCACCAAAACATCTGAGCTCCCATTTCTAGCTTTGTTTGTTTCCCCAGCTATATCACTCTACCATTATTAATGAACTTTCAACTGCCAGGTCCTATTTTACCCTCGCTCCTTCCTTGATGAAGATCTGAGAAACCTACCCCTGCCCCTGAATGGCTTTATGTTGATAATTGTCAAACCCACATATTCCCACGAAGCACACTTGGAATATATTCGCAGATTAAGATTAAATTGTAGTAGCTGCAATTTGAAAAATATTATAAAAATAATTCAGGTAGTATTTTGTGAAAATGGGATGATGTTTTGGTTAAAATATAGATTTGATTTTAACTGTCCTTTAAAACCTGTGCAGAAGCTAGTTTAAGCAGCAATAGTTAATCCAAATATGTTTATAGAAGATTAAAACACTCCTGAACATTTTGTCCAGGCTGGATTCAAATATCTATTTTAAGGGTGATTTTATATGTATATCATGGGATGAGGTGAGGCGAGGCAAGTGACAATATGTAATCCACAACAGTAAATTGTTGCAAGGTGATTACGGACAAGGCTTGAGATTTCCTTGTGGGTCCTAGAAGAACAATCCTGCTATTCCAGACACACAAAGCAACCAGGAAAACGTTCAAAAGGTGAAACTTGCTGCCGCCTTTCTCCCACTGGGTCCAATTTAAAGCAAGTGTTCCCCAGGTCAGTTGATGCTGTTTGCCATCTCTGTGTTCAAGGGATTAAACTTTGGGAAAGTGTTTTTATTTATAAAGCCCACTTTCTGGTTATGTGCTCTGGCTCTCTAAAGTTGGGGAAAAAATGCATACAAAATGCTGGCAGAACTCAGCAGATCAGGCAGCACAAGGATATGAATGACCATTTGATGTTTTGGGCCGAGACCATTCATCTGGACTGGAAAGGAAAGGGGAAGAAGCCAGTATAAGCAAGTGGGGGTGGAGGGGGGAAGGAATACAGGCTTGGTGGAAGGTGAAACCAGGTGGTTGGGAGTTGGGGGATGAAGTAAGAAGCTGCGAGGTGTTAAATGGAGAGGGTAAAGGGCTGGAGAAGAAGGAATCTGAGAGCAGAGAAACATGGACCGGGGAGAAAGGGAAGAGATGATAAGCAGTGAGGAGAAGCAAAAAGATAGGAGGGGAGCCAGAGTGGGAAATGGAAGAAGAGGGAGGGAAGGGAGGAAAAATAACCAGAAGTTAAAGAAGTCGATGTTCATGCCATCAGGGTGAAGGATACCTAAGTGGAATATGAGGTGTTGCTCCTCCAACCTGCCGGAGCAGACTCGATAGGTTGAATGGCCTACTTCTGCTCCTTTGTCTTGTGATCTTGTAATCTTGTGAACCTGAGAGTGGCCTCATCATGGCAGTGGAGAAGACTATCGTTTGACATGTTGGAACGGAAATGGGGATTGGAATTAAAATGTCTGGCCATTGGGAAATCCTGCTTTTTGCAGACGGAGCTATAGTGCTCTACAAAGTGGTCCCCAACCTACGTCAGGTCTCACCAGTGCAGAGGAGGTTGCATCAGGAATCCCGAATACAGTAGACCCCAACAGACTTGCAGATGAAGTGTTACCTCACCAGGAAGGACTAGTTGGAACCCTGATTGGAGGAGAGGGAGGAGTTGAATGGGCAGGTATAAAATTCTTCCACTTAAAGGGATAACTGCCAGGAGGAACAGTAGTGCAAGGAATAAATGGACAAGGGGGGGGGTGTGATCCTTGTGGAAAGCAGAAAGTGGAGGGAAGGTAAATATTGAGTCCTGTCAAAGGGTCTCGGCCTGAAATGTCGACTGTACTCTTTCCCATAGATGCTGCCTGGCCTGCTGAGTTCCTCCAGCATTTTGTGTGTGTTGCTTCAATTTCCAGCATCTGCAGGTTTTCTCCTGTTTGTGAGTGGAAATATAGTTTGGTGGTAGGGTCCCATGGGGTGGTAGATAAAGACAAGAGGAGCTCCATCCCTGTTAAGGTGGCATGAAAATGGGATGAGGGCCGATGTCTGAGAAATGGAGGAGATGAAAACTCTGAGGTAGAGTTCGTAGTTGTGACAGCCACCCACTACTCGACCCCCTGGGTGCAGCTCCCAAGGGACCAGAGACCTGTGCCCATTGGAAGTCCCAGATGAGGGACTTGTCTAGGATGTCATGAGTCTGAATGCAATCCATGAGATACTGGACGTTGTCCCACATCCAGCCGGATGCCGGGAAGTGGTGCACAGGATTAATTAGGGATCCATCCACCAAGTGAGGAGGAGGGGGAGGGAAGTCACTGGCTTGAGCTGGAAAACATGGGACAATGGGTGAATCTTCATAGATGATTGTAGATGGCAGGCTCAGTTGATAGCCTTCTCCACTATGAATGGCTCACATAGTGTGGGACCAGCTTGCAACTCTCTACTCTCAAAGGAATATCTCTAGATGTAGCCAAAAGTTTTCCTCTGCTCAAAAGGCCTTACCAGTTGGTGGAGCCGATCAGCCTGCCGGGTGTATCGTTTCTGGTTGTGCAGCAGAGAAGCCCTAGCATATCTCCACGTGCCCCTATTTTTCATTTCAATCTCTTGGTCAGGGAAGAGTGGAGGCTAGAAATCATTTTGTCATTCAAAGGAGGGCATGCCAGTGGAGGTTATTGTGGGCAATCTTTGTCCAAACTAGTTGGGAGCTCCAGGTTGTGGGGTTGGAAGAGTCAAGGCAGCGTAGGGTTGTCTCCAGCTCCTGGTTCACTTTCTCAGACTGGCTGTTAGATTGGGGGTGGAAACCTGATGAGAGGCTGGCTGTGGCTCCCAAAAGAGAACAGGAAGCTTTCCAAAGATGGGGCATGAGTCAGACACTATACCCTGAGGGAAGCTGCGCAGCCTGAACACCTGCTGAACCCTGAGGCCGGCAGTTTCATAACCTGACATGAGCTTGGGGTGGTTTAGAACATGGGCCCACAACTACCAGAATGGTAGTGTTCCCATGTGACGGAGGCAGGCCAGTGATGAATCCACCGAGAGATGGGACCAGGGCCGTGAGGCACAGGCAGCGGGCAGAGCAGACCAGCAGGTCGCAAACATGACTTCTTGTTCTGGGCACAAGTAGCTCAGGCAGAGATGAAGTTGTAGACATATTTGGAAATAGACAGCCATCAAAATTGTTTCTTTATAAGTTCAAGGGTCCGTTGAATCCCGGGATGGCCAACCAGATGGGCAGAGTGATCCCACTCCAATGCTCTGGGATGCACAGTGGCAGGGACAAACAGCCGGTTGGGGGACAGTCCCCTCCCTGAGCCTGGATCTGACTGCTGGACAGCCCTCCGGCTGCTCCTGGCAGAGGCAAGCAGCGGAAGAGGGTAACGCTTCTTCTCTGTGATGTTATTTAGGGGCTGATAATCAATGCAGGGTCAGAGCTTACCATCCCTCTTGCTCAAGAAAAAAGAAGCCTGTCCTTACTGGTGAGGTTGACGGATGGATAAATCCTTCGGCCAATGCCTCTTTGATGTACTCTTCCATGGCCACTATTTCAGAATGAGAGAGGGAAAAGTGCCAGTTCTGGTGAGGACTAGTACCAGGTAAGAGGTCAATGGCACAGTCGTCTGGTGGTATGAGGCAGGGAAGTGGGCTCTTTTGGACTGAAGACCTCAAGACGTTCAGCATATTCAGCTGGAAGACCGGATAGGTCTACACTAGCAGTTGGCACAGGAGGGGATATGTTCACAGGGGCTTGAGATGAACCCAGACAGGTAGACATTTGCCAGTCCCTACTCTTGAAACACCTTTAGGGATGTATCAACCCGTGGGTTGTGTAGAGACAGCCAGGGAAGGCCAAGCGCCAGCAGCCGTTCAGATGAATGAACAAGATAGGAGAGCTGTTCCCTGTGGTTGCCTTCTAGCACAAGTTGAAGGGGTATTGTGGAAAGGTGACACCTGCCAGTGCCCAGAGGCCAACCACTCAGAACCTCGACATCAGTATTCTCTCTCATATGTTGAGTGGGAACATCCCATCTTTGAGCCAGAGAGATATCCATGAGGTTTCCACCTACCCCCGGAGTCCAATGTCAAAGGCTCGTGGTTTAAAATCCTCCAGTAGGGAAGCTGGGAGGATTATTCAATTAGGGGAAGATGCTTGTAGAGGGAATTGACCCATCAGAATTCCCCTTTTTGCTGATGGGTATTCTCTTCTACTGGGTGCTTGGGACATGATGCCCAGAAGTATCCTGGAGAGCCACAGTAGAGGCAGCAGCCTGTTCTCCTGCACTGATCTTGCTCCTTCTGAGATAGGTGCTGGCCCCCCAACCTGCATAGGCTCCTCCACGGATTGTGTGCTGGGGGACGAGAAAGAGGGTGAAGACAGATGATCATCCAGGCTGTCCTGTCATTATTTCTGCCACCCAGCCTCTATTGACTTTAACTTCCACCGAAAAGACTGAAACAAAAGGAAGGGTGTTAAATACAATCACAAAGAAACCCTACTTGGCTGGAATGTGCATACTTACAGATGTGACTCCAACCCCTTGTCAGCTGCCTGCCTGAGATGGTGTCCAATAGCGTCTGTGGTTGGCCTTTGTGAAATGGCAAACCTACTAGCACAGCTGAACAAAAAATGAAGATTACAACAGAGCCTTTCCAAGATGACTTCCTCTAAAGAGTTTCAAATTTGAATAACTTTTATGAAATAAATATGATCCTGCATTTTGAATCTCAATAATGTAGCTTGAGGAACAATGCATTTTCTTCCAAATATCAATGTATCAGCTCCCAGGACTTCATACTGAATCTCGGCACAGAGTTAATGAATTCAATAACTTCATGTAGCCACTCCTTTTTTGTTTCTCTTACAACTGTTGCTGAATATTTCAATTTGTTCCTTTGTTTCTTCTTTATATTCTCCAACCGACAGTGCTAAAAGCAATTGTTTCCTGGTTGACTGTGGTCTGCATCATCACGCAAACATTTCTCCTCTTGTCTTCGTCCCTTCTGCCCTCTCTGCAATTTAATGGACACCTGTTATCTCAATCTTCCTGTTCTGATGAAAGGCAATTAACCTGAAAACTAAACTCTCTTTCTCTCCATAAACAGTACCTGACCTGCTCAGTGCTTCAAGCATTTTCTCTTTTGTTTAAGATTTCCAATATTTGCAGTGTTTTGCTCCAACTGCAGTTCCAATCGTTTGAAGAAATGTCACATAACAATTGCAGAGGTGAAATGTAATTTTGTATTGGAATCATCAACTCAGGTATCCAAGTTTGCAGTGATTGAAGTTGACAAGCCATCTGGGAGATGTTGTACTGGAATGTTGCTAAAGGGTCGTTAATCTGAAGAAAGTATTCCACTAATGGTTGTCCTGTAAATACTTCTGCCAGCCAACAGAGAAGAATCCTTCAAGGGCAGATTCTCTTGATTGTGAGTTCCTGCTTTATTGGTATCTTCATTCTACCAATTTATTTCTCACCTCTTCTACGTGACAAGCTGGAGAATGACACTATGCAAGAAACATGCATGTTTTACTTTGTGGGAAAATAAAATATCCCTCCCATTTACTATCGCTATGAAACCATACTCCAGAACCTCTTTTGTGTTCCTAATGGCCTAAAACCCCCAATTCCTGTCACTAACCACTCAGGCTGCGCCTTACATTTCAGTGGAGAAAATCCAAAATTCACCGCCCTATCCCTTTGAATTCATCCTCCCCATTGCTGACCCCATAGTAGCACTAACCTTTTCTAACACCTAATGACCTTGAGGCGTTGGCTCTGTAGATCAGTCCTCAAGTAACAACCAGGGCACTTGATGTCACATCCTATGATTTCACTCACTCTTCCATCAATGTACCGACTCATACTGCCAAAGAACTGGTCTAATATCCTACAGTTAAAGTCTCTGATTACCAGAAATTTAAAATAAAAAAAAATTGAAAATTATTTCAGTGCATGAAAAAGTTAGAATTATATAACAAAACTCAATGAGCTAAAACATATTTAGAGAATAAACAAATATGAAAGTAATTCTTATCTAAAGCCCATGTTGCTAACGAAGACCAATGACTTTTTCAAAATGAAAGGATTGTGCGAGATGGGACTGTAGCTGCTGTAACGTTAAGGCACCAGGTACACGGTGTATCCAGCCCCTTGGCTCCAAGTAAGTTACTGAACAGCCTGACACACACTAATGACTGCAGAATAGAGACAGAGGTCAGATGTGTGGACATCTGATCTCTGGCCTGTTCAAAACGTCAAATGCTGCGCAACTCAGGTGGGTAAGTTTAGAAGTCTTTGCTGTAAGCAAGATTCACCCCAGTGTAAAATTCCCTGAATTTAAAATGCAAGGTAAGGCAGTGAGACCTTAAAGACAACTTGATATTTCCCTGCTTTTTTTTAAATAAATGGGAGATGCTTCAAGTTTCTCAAACATCCTAATGCCTTCATTCTCAAATGTCTATTCCACCTTAGCTATGAGAATCACAGCAACAAAGACAAGCCTATTAAAACCAATGAATTTTAAGTGCCTGACGAAAACTTTTCAAAGTAAAAATAATTCCTGAAATATGCACCACATCCGACACATGAGTAAAAGGTTAAAGTAGTAAAGGCATTTACGTGGAGTGCTATATAAACAGATCTGCTCAAGACCCATCTACACCTTCTTTATCTACATGTAAATCAAATCCAAATCAATTCTGTATGAGGGGAAGACTGATGGGAATGCAGATAGCTGCTGGTATGAATCTCAATCGCAAGTGTGGACCTGTAAAAGGGTAAGTGGTGGGTTAGGCTTCTTCCTGCAGAGCTGAAACTTGAGCAAGGTTAAACCTTTGACAATTAATGATGTTGGGCCAGCACTAAGCAGATTTTCATTTTGTAAATTTTGTTCATTCTTGTTTTTACTGCCTTGCTTCCAAAGTCATTATCCAGTCATAAAAAAAACACCAATAGTTCATGTCAACATTTTAAAATATCATCTCCTACATTTTTTAAAGTTGTTTACATTTGTTTTGATGTGATATGGTGACATTTATTACATTAGATAGAACTCTAGTAAAGAATGAAGAGATACATTCATATTACTGAGTTAGCTTGGTACATGTCTAATGTTGCTTAGGGTACAGTTAAATACAATGTATACTTTTGTTCAATAGCATTAACAACGAAACGTTAATAGGTTGATGTTCCTCCGTGAATCTCATGGTTGTTTTTTATGTGCCATCAATCCACCCCATGCATAATACTAAATGCCATTTTCATAAAGGGCTCGGACTCTATGAATATTTGTTTCAAGTACTGTCAGTCATCTATACTTGAGCTGCTATTACAAGGATTGATTGATTCCCTGGAGGTTCATCTCCTACATCTTTAAACAATCCACAATGATATTTCGTTTGAGGGCTAGTGCTGAGCTCATGGTTCTGGAGATCTGCTGCAAAAGTTAAAGACATTTCTCCTGCTGCCAGAATGAATTGTGGAGGGCAAGCACTTTCCATTACTTTTCCTTCCTCCCCAGGCTATACTCAAGTTTTTTTTTATTGATTGTATTTAAACTGGCACAACAGCAGGACTGATGGGCAAACAAAATGTATGGTGACAATCTCAGCTGGGAACCAGTCTCTACCCTGACAGTACTTGTGTGACCTCATGCAGTCAATTTTAATGGACATTCCAGCCATACTTCTATTTGTTTATTTTGTATTTTTTGAAAAAGGGCAGGGGGGTTGGTAATGCAGCTTCCACACTGTATTAATCTACAGAAAATGACATGAGTAATTCATCCTTCTACTACTCCAGGATGAAAGCTAAGAAAATGTTATCTTTAACAAAATGGCAGCTCATGATATTGGGCAGGCCTGTGCTTTCTATCATAATGAGCTCTCAAGTTTAAAGGGCTCTACTATTTCATTGTTGTCTTTCGTCAAAATACTTTACATAAAATCTATTTAACCTTCATCACCTTCATCAAATCGGATGAAGAGCTTTCTAGCTGGCTGCATCACCATCTGGTATGGGGGATGGGGGGGAGGGGCAGTGGGTGCTACTGCACAGGACCAAAATAAGCTGCATAGAGTTGGTACTTAGTCAGCTCCACCATGGGCACTAGCCTCTGTAATATCCAGGATATCTTCAAGGAGGATGCCTCAAAAAGGTAGCATCCATCATTAAGGACCACCACCACCCAGGTCATGCCTTGTTCTTATTACTACCATTAGGAACAAGGTATAGAAGTGTGAAGGCACTCACTCAAGGATTCAGGAGCAGCTTCTTCCCCTCTGCCTTCCGATTTCTGAATGGACATAGAACCTATGGACACTACCTCACTACTTTTTAATTTCTGTTTTTCCACTACTTATTTAATTTAACTATTTTTTACCATATATTTACCGTATACTTACCGTAATTCATGTTTTTTATTCTTATGTAGTGCATTGCTCTGTTGTTGTAATGACAACAAATTTCACGACATACGCCAGTGATATCAAACCTGATTCTGAAAACAGTGCTAATTTCCCAGTAAGCACGATTACCAGAAAAATATCTCCAGCCCTCAAACTAAAAGGCATGGAGAAAGAATTTCTTTACATGCAATGTGCAGTATTGCATACTTTGAGAGAACTTGAAAACATACAAATGACAAAGCAATGAATAAGTTAATGATCTTTTTTAGATAACATCTACATCTCTAATTGGCATCTTTTAAATGCTTTGAAGGATTGTTGTTTATAATTTGTGTAACAAATTAAAGAATTACCACAAACCTGTAAAGTGTTTTGTGATGAGCAACAGTTGTAATATTCAACAATTAACATGTGTTAGCTTTTTTGATGCTAAAAGTGAATAAGAATAATATTGTAAGGAAAGCACTACTTGTTACACCCACACTACATTTGAATATTTAATCACTGAGATGAGAATGAGAAGGAAATATCAGAATCTGTCAATTTTCTCTTGATGGTACATTGGAGAAAAAGAATGCCTTGCCATCTTTGACTTTTTATATAATGTTATCAATAAAACAGATGGAACATTCTTTATCACAAGGAGAGCTAATATAATGGCTACAGCATCAGCTAATGAAATGCCAATCATTTAATAAAAGCTACTTTTGTTGCAATTACCAATACTTATATTTTAAAACTAATTTAAACCCATTTATTAAGATAAGTGAGATTGGTAGGTTGTTGCCTAGAAATTGGATTTTACCCTCTATTCAGGCACTAAACACATTCAGCATTAAGATACAAAAGCTTGTGAAGTTATAAAGAAATGAATGGAAAATATCTACACTTTGTCAGCTTGCACAAAGGATCGTGTAGTGCACCAGGGACTTGCAGCTTCCACATTGTTGCCCCTGAAAAGAGCTCCCAGACCTTAAAAGAATTCTCCCTACAGCAGACACAGAACAGTGGCATAAAGAGCTGCCTTGGAGGTTTGGGAAATTGAACAGTGGTGCACAGAAATGCACCACCCTCCGCCCAACCCTGGCATGCTCCAACCACTCTTATGGTATCTGGCTCCACAATGCTAAGGATTGATTAGGGTGCAGAGTTCACAGCAGGCAACTCCAATACAACTTGTATGAAAGAGATGTGGATTCCATTACCTGAAATTGAGGCTGGCATAAGCTATGTGCAACTCACCAATGAACTGTTGCTGATCTCAGAGCAACGTGCTCCTCCGTTCCTGTGAGTGTTCGGCTCATGTTACTCTTGTACCCAAAATATCAGTTTATTCTGGCAAAGAAGGAAATATCCATGGATCAAATCGTGATGTCATTAGATACATGGTTGACAATGTTAAAATGTCAGAGACATAATATACAGTCAGGTAGAGGGGCAAAATGAGAGAACTGAAGTAGGTGCGTCTGAGCTAGTTCCTACAGTGATGAGTAAACACAAAGTACACTGCAGATGCTGTGGTCAAATCAACACGTACAAACAAGCTGGATCAACTCAGCAGGTCGGGCAGCATCTGTTGAAATGAGCAGTCAACGTTTCGGGACGAGACCCTTCATCAAGACTGAAGAAGGAGGGGGCAGGGGCCCTATAAAGAAGGTGGGGGGAGGGTGGAAGGTGCCAGGTGAAAAACCAATCAGAGGAAAGATCAAAGGGTGGGGGAAGGGAAGCAGGGAGGGGATAGGCAGGAGAGGTGAAGAAGGAATGTAAGGGGAAAGCACTATAGGTAGTATAAGAAGGCAGAGTCATGAGAAGTGATAGGCAGCTGGAAGAGGAGGCAGAGTGAAAGAGGGATAGGGGAAGGGAGAGGGAAGGAATTACTGGAGGTTGGAGAATTCGATGTTCATACCAAGGGGAATTCCATACATGGCCTCCTCTACTGCCACAATGAGGCCAAACTCAGGTTGGAGGAGCAACACCTCATATACCGTCTGGGTAGTCTCCAGCCCCTTGGTATGAACATTGAATTCTCCAACTTCCAGTAATTCCCTCCCTCTCCCTTCCCCCATCCCACTTTCACTCTGCCTCCTCCTCCAGCTGCCTATCACCTCTCTCATGATTCTGCCTTCTTCTACTACCCATAGTGCTTTCCCCTTACATTCCTTCTTCACCTCTCCTGCCTATCCCCTCCCTGCTTCCCCTCCCCCACCCCTTGATCTTTCCTCTGATTGGTTTTCCACCCTCCCCCCACCTTCTTTATGGGGCCCCTGCCCCCTCCTCCTTCAGTCCCGATGAAGGGTCTCGGCCCGAAACGTTGACTGCTCGTTTCAACAGATGCTGCCTGACCTGCTGAGTTCATCCAGCTTGTTTGTAAGTGTTGATTCTACAGTGATGATTTCCTCGCTGGTAGACTCCAGTTAGTATGGATCGACATCAACATCTCTTCCACAGTTATCATTCATACAGGTCACCACGGGGCTAAGTGCTTAGCCCCCAGCTCCACTAAATTTATGCTTATGACTGCGTGCACCAGCACAGCTCCAGTGTCAAATTTGGATTTGCTGATGACACCACAGTTGTTGGCTGAATCAAAGGTGGTGATGAATTGGCATGTAAAAGGGAGATTGAAAATCTGGTTGAGTGGTGCAACAGCAACAATCTTTCACTCAACATCAGCAAAACTAAAGAGCTGATTATTGCTGACAAGAGGAAGAAATTGGAGGTCCATGAGCCAGTACTCATTAAGAATTGGAGGTGGAGACTGTTATGTTTTCGTAACTTCAAAACTTTAAACTGATTGAAAGAAGAACATGGGATAGTGGATAAATACATCTATTTCATTTTAACTTTTAGTGAGGCGTGCACAGACAGCATGTTGGCATGATGAAGTATGCCATTCACATACTGATATATATATATAACCTATAACTAATTATTTAAACAAAGAATGCTTATTCAAACAATATACTTACAACATTACTGAAATATTAATTACACAACACTCCACCCTGCCTAGCAATGAACTCCAACTCAATATAGAGAGCATCTCAATTAACATACATATACATACAGTATACTATATAATACAACAACTACATACATAGACGTCGAAAGCATATTAAATTTTAAATTGTTTCATTCAGGCCTGAAGATTTAATCACTGTGGAGAACTTCTTACTTTCGTGGGGTAAAGTTTTTCCTGATGGAGTGGAGTCACTCTGCTTGGCAAGTGAGACTTGTGGCTGTGAATTAATCACAGGTTCTAAGGCCTCCTCTGTGGTGGTTGTAGGAGTTGACTTTGGGTCTGACAGCACTGGACACCTTTCCTCTGGATGTGTTGGCCTCCCGAACAATGCATGGCAAGCTGACGATCTATCCCAAGCCACCACACAAAACTTCAAGCCAATGTTTTAATTTTGACCATGCCTAGATGACCTGCATGTAGCTCCTCCAACACTTTAGTTCTCAACTCGGATGGTACAACGACTCTCAGTCGCCATATAAGGCAACTCCTGGCAAGGCTAAGTTCATCCTGTGCTGTTAAAAATGGGGAACTAGATTGTTTGCTGTACATTCCAGCCACTTGGGGTGTGCAAGTGCACCTGAGACTGTGTGGGGTCTTTTCTAGTTTCTCTTTGGATCAGTGCCATAATAGGGAGATTATTGATTTGCATTAGAGAGAATATCTCAAGAGGAGAGCCCTCATTTACAAATTTTTCAGGTATTTCCATTTCCAAGCTTAAATGGGACAATCCAGCAGCATTTCCATGATTAGCTGTCCTCTTGAGTTCACTCTTGTAATTGTGTCCTCCAAGAAATAGAGCCCATGTCTGCATTCGTGCTGCTGCTGTTGGATTGAAAATGGAGACTAGTGGCTGATGATCAGTTATAGGGTAAAATTCCTCCCATACAAGTACCAATTGAAACACTTTACACCCCAAACCAGACTCAAGGCCCCGGTGGCAATCTGTGTCTAATCTTTCTCTACAGAGTAAGGGAATGCGATGCAAAGGCTAAGGGATGTTTATTTCCATCACTCACAACATGTGACGTGACTGCACCTACACCATAAGTCAAGGATCTCAGGCAGGTTTCAATGGCTGATCTGAATGATCATGTGTCTGACATCACCATTTCCTTCACCTTTTTGAAAGCCACCCCACACTGCTTTGTCCATTCCCATTTCTTCCCAATCTGTAGTATTGAGTTCAAGGGGCAAAGCGCAGCAGCCAGATTTGGCAGTAATCTGTTATAGAAATTGATAAATCCTAAAAAGGGCTGTAACTTTGACACATTCTTTGGTCTTGGAGTATCCAACACTGTTTGAATTTTCCAGCACACTTATGTAATAATGCTTATGCATCAATGGTGTGGCCACAGTAAGTGATACTTGGTTTTAAGAATTCAGATTTGTTGCATCATACTCTAAGCCCATAACCTTGTAATTTTTTAACACTGTCTTGAGATTTTGCACATGTTCCTTGCCACCCTTACCAGGAACAGTGATGTCATCCAGGTAACACTGAGTGCCTGGGCAGTCTTGCAGCACCTAGTCCATAGATTTCTGCCTGAGTTCAGATGTAGATGTTACTCTAAAACTAAGCCTATTGAAGCAATAAATCCCTTTGTGAATGTTTACAGTGAGAAACACTTTGGACTCTTCTTCCATCTCCATCTGGAGCTAGGCCTCAGCTAAGTCCAATTTGCTGAAGTGTTTTCCTCCAAAATGTTTGCAAAGATATCCTCTATCCTGAGCAGACAGTATTGATCTACTTTCAGTATTGGGTTGATGGTGACTTTACAATCACTACAGATATAGACAGACACATCCTTCTTAGTTACTGGGACTACCGGCATTGCCCATGAACTCCATTCAACCTTGGAAAGAATTTCTTCAGCCTCTATGCATTCTAGCTCACTGACTACTTTATCACAGATGGTTTTAAGGAACTGGATGGGCTTTGTAAAACTTGGGTGTGGCATTTTCATTTAACACTATTTTACTTTGTTATGTTTGAGTTTTCCAAAGCAATTCTTGAATATGTTTGGCCCTCATCCAGTACCTTTTGATTTCAGTTGACTCTATTGCAAGGGATGTGGCATGCAAATGGTGGATGGTGCAGTCAAGTTATAGTTGTCTCAACTAATCATGGCCCCACATAGCTGACACTCCTGTTTATACCACATACAAGCCCAATGTGGCTTGTTAGTTGTTGTATTTCTTACAAGTGTCATTCCCACAGGAGTTCTTTTCTCCATAAAGGTTCTTAGTTGGAAATCTGTAGACTTAAGTTTAGTATCTTGGAAATGTCGCTGAAACTCATTTTGTGGAATGATTGAAACAGCCGAGCCAGTGTCCAATTCCATCTTAATTAATTTTCTGTTTGTTTCTGGTCTAAGCATATGGCCTGTTTATTGTTACTTTTCAGATTGCAAATCACAGGCTACCCAGTCCTGTGTCATTCTCATCATTATCAGATTTTTCATCAACAGCATGCAGATAGTCTAGTTTTTGAAACTGCAACATGAGTTTTTATATTTTTTCCTTCCCTGTGCAGTCCATTTATTTTTGTCTGCCCAACATGCTCTTTGTATGTGTCCTATTTTGTCGCATTTTCTGTAAGTTTTGATTATAAACCTGCACTGGTCTGGTGCATGTGAGCCCCTGCCACAACAGTAACATAATCTGTTCTGCCAGGCTGGTTTCTGCTTAGACTTTGCAATTTTGTTCATGCTCACTTTTGTTTCTGTCTGCTGTTTCCTTTGATACAGCAATTTCAACTGCTCTTTTAAATGTGAGTTATGCTTCAGCTAGGATTTTTTTTTTGAATGCTTTCTTGTAAGATTCCAGAAATTAAATGATCTCTCAGGACATCAGTAAACCCATCACTAAACTGACAATGCTCAAGCAATTTCTTCAGTTCAGCCACCTAAGTGGAAATGTACTCCCCTTCATTTTGATTTTGCTTCTGAAACCTAAAACATTCTGCAATCAACAATTCATGATATTAGCAAAGTTCATTTCAGCTGATTTGGTTGAAGCAGTCAACTTCTAAAAAACTGTATGCCTTTACATCCAATCCTCTTAATAAAACTGGCACTTGCTTTTCATTGGCCATTTCTCTTGCCTCCAAAAACTGTTCAATTCGGTCAGTACTCAAAATCCAGTTATCTCTTGTGCAAGAGATAAGCACACCTATCTTTCCAATGTAGCCAGCCATTTTGGCTTTTTTTAAATCAATGATTATTATCACCCAGTACGTACTGTTTATGAACCCATGGATTTCATTCATTTTCTGACTTGTTTTTTAATTCAATCATCTTTTCCATTAGAGAAGAAAAAGAAGCATGCTGCACTTTTTTAAACTCAAACATCTCGCTACACTTTAAAAAAAATTTAACAGCTCGCTGCACTTCAACAGGTAGGTAATTGTCTTGGGTTCATTTAAAAGTTCCTTGTTACCACTGTTATGTTTTTTATAACTCCAAAACTTTAAAAAAAATTGAAAGAAAAACACGGGACCAAGGATGAACGTGTCTTCTTTGGTTTTACTTTTAGTGAGCCACATGCATATGATGTGGTGGCATGATGACGTATGCTATTCACGAACATTTGCATATAACCATTAGTGAATTATTTAAACACACAAAGAATGCTTATTCAAACAATATATTTACTCAAATATTACTGAAACAACTTTAAATTTCTGGGGGTTATCATGTCAGAAAAGCTGTTCTGGGACCAGCACATAAATGCCATTTCAGAGAAAGCACAACAGTACCTCCACTTTCTTAGAAGTTTGCACAGATGCAGCACATCATCTAAAACTCTGACAAACTTCTATAGATGTACAGTGGATAATATCTCAACTCGTTGAATTACAGCCGGGTATGGAAACACAATGCCCGTGAACAGAAAAGCCTACAAGAAGTAATGGATACTACTCAGTCCATCACAGGAAAAGCCCTCCGCACCATTGAGCACATCTACAAGGAGCACAGCCATAAGAGAGAAGCATCTATCATCAAAGCCCCCCAGTATCCAGGCCATGCACTCTTCTGGCAGCTGCCACTGAAATGGAAGTACAAGAGCGTGAGGTTCCACACCTCCTGGTTCAGGAACAGTTATTAACCTTCAACTATTAAGCTCTTGAACCAGTGTGGACATCCTCACACACCACAACACTCAACTGATCATTGAGCACAACTGATAGACCTACTTTTAATGACTCTTTGATCCCTGTTTTCAGTATTATTTATGTACTTATTTATTTATTGTTAGCATTGCACATTTCTTTTTATAGCTGCACAGTTTGTCAGTTTTTGTGTATAGTTTTTCACTGATTCTATTATACTTCTTTGTTCTACTATGAATGCCTGCAAGAAAATGAGTCTTAGGATTGTATTTGGTGAAAGGGTCTTCGATCCAAAAGATTAACTCATAAATGTTGATTATTCAGCATTTCCGGCATTTTCTGTTTCTAATGCAGATTTTTGGCACCTGTAATTTTTTTGACTTACACAATTTGCAGTTTACTTAAGTAAATGTGGAGCTAAATGGGTCCGGTTTCTGTATTTTGTGCCTATTTTTGAATCCAGACTTTGCAAACTAATTTCTAAATTACAGACAATAATGCTTGTGTGGCTTTCTTGGAGTATTGTTTCTCATCATATGTTATTAATACCCTTTAACCTGACAGTGCAAGCTTACAATATAAATGATTCTTCTTAATTTAAAAATATGACTCTCATTGTTTTAAATATTTGGAAGCCACATTTTTCATCAATGTGATTCATAACTTACATTACAGATAGCTTAATTTAAGCCAGGCTAAAGGCTGCAAATGTTAAAAGGTACAAATACCACCCAAAGGGCATGAGTGGGAGAAAGATATTTAAATACAGCAGATCTCAAAAGATGATTAAAGATTCAATACCTGACCTTAAAGGTACTTCCCCTTTGACATCCACAGAACATTGGCATAAACGGCTGCCTTAACTCAATACCAGAGAATTGGACCACTCACAAGAATGAACTGCTATATTCAAAAGAGATTGATTTTTAAAATTATTGATCGTTTCATTTCTGCAATTTCTTACAAGTGAGGTTGTTTTTGTAATTTGAACGCATGGGCCTATCACAATCTAAGAGTCATTACTCACCTCAGCGTGAACTTACAGAATACTTGAGGAGGAGTATGCTTAAGGGGCCAAATTCCAGCTAGTTATTCATTTTGGAGATCATAGATAAAGTGAGTTCAGTATTCAGTTGTTAGACATCTAACGTTTCAACACTTGCTTCATATATTTTCCCAGATCAGAACAAATTCCAGTTTTAAAACTGAGACACCTTGGGTTCACTATCAGTATTACTTTCTGGCATTCTCACATTGATCCCTACAGTTTTAACAAAGCTATTCAATCAACACAATTGGACAAATACTTTAGATGGATGAAATGTTTTTGCAGAACATTAAATGAAATATGATTATGTTGCAACACGCACACACACAATGCTGCAGGAACTCAGATGATGTTTCAGGCCGAGATCTTTCAAGAAGACTGGAGAAAAAAAGATGATGTTGTTGCTTGGATTTCCAGCATCTGCAGATTTTCTCTTGTTTATGATCATGTTGCTCTGTTTATTTCAGTGCTCCAGAATGAAACATGATGACAAGTACTTCAGTTGTATCAGTTTGGAAATTCAACCAGACATTTCCTGCACGCTGACTTGATACGGTGTCTGTATGATCCATTTATCACATAACACCATTCCCCATATCCTGCGGACACTATGAGGGAAATTAGACCACCTTGTTCTAAGCGGTGACCATCACTGAACAAATACACTCCTCTAGCACTGAATTGGTCTAAGATCCCACTAAATTAAGTCCCTCAATTTGCTTTCTAATGCCCAATCTAATCCCCACTTGCAATCAGCCTCCCACTGACTACATTGGCACAGTCACTGGCCTCCCTTGAATTCCCCAATGCCTCAAACGGCTAACCAATCCTATCACCTCCAGTCCCTGGCCTCAGACATGATGGAAGTTTGCAACAGCAAGATTACAACTGAAATAGTTATGGGTGCACTGTGAAGTAACTATAGGATAAGCCTTTGAAGCCAATTACACTTTCTACGTTATTTTGATGGTATATCACTGATGTAGCAATCAAAAGTAGCATTGAGATTAGCACAGGCTCTATTTAGACTTACTAGAAGTTCTAAATTTCTATAATATCAGCCTTGTTTAAATATTAATGTTTATTTTTTACTGCTAGTGACACTAGTTTGAAACTAAAATACCAGTTGTCTCTCCTGCTTTTGGCTATGTCCTACAGAGGCATCTGAACTGAGGAACGAATCTGTTTTTTTCAAAATGCCATATGAACTTAATCATACCCCCTCACTAAGTCAGTTAAATTCCATCTTTTTATACACAGGAATCTGATATTTTTACCAGTGCTTTGGGGATTCCAATAATTTACAGTTAATGTGTTTGTTTCAGCATGAAGAGATAAATGAAATTCTTGTTTTATTACATGTTTCATTGACATCAATGTTTTGAACATAGTGTTCTGTCCATTTGTCAGTGGTCTTGATTATAGTCTGTTAAATGTAGAAATCTGATTGGATTCCTGTAGCTGTCATTGTGAATTAATGCAGACACCAGGAAAAGTTCAGCTTTAATTCAGCGCACACCATGGTAACCACACAGTAAATATCAGGGAGGAATTTGTGTGAAGGTCCTCTCACTTGCCTGCCATAGCTTGAATTAATCATCTGGAGAAACTATGGAAGGAATGTCTAAATACCAGGTTCTCTGGAGTATCTGTGGCTCTTACTTTGCTTAAGCTACAGAGGCAAGTGGATTGGCACAGCACATCAGCTGACCAGGTATTCCACTCCAGCTCCATGAACAGTTAATAACCTTGAGCTTCCTCAGCATGCTTTACCATTACAAGGTGATCACAGTTGGTAGACTGAAGGACTGAGATTTATACTGAAGATAAACTAACTTAATGCAGATTTGTTCATTATTGATGAGAAATAATTGAAGTTCCTTCCTGAAAGTTACATTTAATAATGCTTGTTAGGGATCTTAGCATCTTATTTGAGGGCTGGGGTCAGCAGACAGCTAGACAAGATGGGGCATCCAATGCAGCAGGTCATATACTAAAAAGCAATTCAAGAAACTACTCCCAGATTCCCAATAATAAAATGAGAAAATTCTGAAAATACTTAACAAGTCCGGATTCCTCTCCAGAAAGAGAATCAGAAATTTAGGTTGAAGACCTGTTATCAGTTGACTTTGTTTCTCTTTTTAACATGTTGCTGAATCTCACTGTGTTCCCAGAACATCTGTTTTTATGGCACATTTTATGCATCTGTAGTTTTCTTTGATTTTCATTCTTAGACTCATAATGCTACATCCCTTGTGTGTAAATGACTTAACCCTTGAAACTTTCAAGATACTAACTGTTAACATGCATTAAAATGTGTCTTTAAAGCTTTTGTCAACAGCTTATTTTTAAATAGTAGAGTTAGGAGCAGGCAGAAAGTACAAGCACCTGATGTGATAGAATGCTATCACTTCTTGTAACATGTGAATAATTGAATTCAGTGGGAAGCTAGATTCAAGGTTTGAATGGCTGATTCTTTCAATATCAGAATTAGAATCAGAATCAGCTTTACTACCATTGACATGCAATAGGTTGTGAAACTTGTTATTTTGCGGCAGCAGTATGTTGCAGTGCATAACAAAAAGAACTAAAAATTACAATAAGTATATATAAAAAATAAATTAAGTAGTCAAAAGGAGATGGAAAAATACTGAGGTAGTGTTCATAGGGTTCATTGCCCATTAAGAAATCTGATGGCAGATGGGAAGTAACTGTTCCTGTAATGTTGAGTTTGTACTCATGATGGAGCTGGCTGAGTTTACAACTTTCTGTAGCTTCTTCTGATCCTGTGCAGTGCCCCCCCCCCCCACCCCCCATACCATGCAGTCATGCAACCAGTTAGAATGCTCTCAATGGCACATCTGTAGAAATTTCAGAGAGTCTTCGGTGAAATACCAATTCCCCTCAAACTCCTAATGAAATATAACCACTGGTGTGAGTTGTTTGCGATTGCATCAATATGTTGGACCCAGAATAGATCCTCAGAGATGTTGATACTCAGGAACTTAAAACTGCTCACCCTTTCCACTTCTGAAAACTTGATGAGGACTGCTGTGTATTGCTTTGACATATCCTTCCTCCACAATCAACTGCTTGGTCTTACTGACGTTGAGTGCAAAATTGTTGCTGCGATATCACTCAACCAGCCAATCCATCTCAATCCTGTACACCTCCTCATCACCATCTGAAATTCTGAAAACTGTCACCTTATTGTTGTCTGATGTTCTTGCTCAGTTTTCATTTGCTCTGGCTCTACCAATGGCACGATGTTCAGCCTCTGTCACCAAATCTAACCATACCCTTCTGTGGTCTGTGCTGATCATAGATGTTACTGTTGTTTGTGATCATAGACATTAAATCTCATTCTTCTCATCACTAAGTATGCCAGCTACTCCAATAACTCCCCTTAATAATTTCCCATCCTCAAATTGATAGTGCCTTTAGCTCTAGGCCAAAAAGTTGTGGGTCAAGAAGAACAAAATGAGAGTGACATTCTTATGCATTGATGAGGGGTGGTGTGTAGCTGGAAGCTTGAACTCCAGATGGGCTGTTAAACCAATGCCTAGCCTGCAGCTGTGAAAGATCCCACTGCACTATTTTGAAGGAAAGGAGTATTATCCTCGCCTTCTTGGCCTTTATTTATTACTCAACCATCATTGCTAAACCACGTTATTAGTTATCACATTTGCCAAAGCTCTGTGCGTGCCGGTTGGTTGACTCATTGCCTGTGTTGCAACAGATATTATGTTTCTATTATACTTCAAGGTGTATACACTGCGAAGAAGTTTAAATCCATACTTTAAGGATGTGCTGGAAATGATGTAAATGATGTAAAAGTTACAAAGTAAATAAACACCTTCTTTCTTGCAAAACTTTCGAGATGCTTAAAGTTTCGCTGTTTACATTCTCTATTACAACCAAACTGTGTTGATCCATCATTTCCTAACAGAGGAATGCTGGGCCTGCTCACACGGGTGACCAGGTAACAGTTCCATATAAAAGTGTCACCTGGATACAATACGCTGTATGGATAACTGCAGTCTAGACTAATGACTCTTTGCATTGCAGCTTGGGAGCTACATGCCAGAGGTCAGACAGCGAAAGCGAGTCCAGAGCACGGTAACGTACTGACTTGAGTAGCCACATGCACTTTATATTCATCCCCTCAGCATGACACCTCCTTTAGAATCAGATTTACTATCACTGACTTTTGACATGAAACTTGTTTTGTGGCAGAAGTACAGTGCAAAGATATAACATTACGTAAAATACAGTAACAGAGCAAAAGTAAAAGGAATAACAAGGCAGTGCTCAGAGACTTGACGGGGAAGGAGAAGAAACTGTCCTTGAGTCAATGAGTATGAGTCTTCAGGCTCCTGTACCTCCACAATGTTAGTAGTAATGAGCAGAGGGCACCGCCAGGATGGTGAGAGTCCTTAATAATGGATGTTACACTCTTGAAGCACCACCTCTTGAAGATGCCCTCAGTGGTGGAGGGCTGTGTCTGTAATGGAGCTGGGTGAGTCTGCAACCTTTGCAAGACTCTGAGATCCTGAGCAATGGAGGCTCCGTGCCAGGCTGTGATGCAAACAGTCAAACGCACTCCACGTTACACGTAGAGAAATATGTAAAGGTCTTTGGTGACATACAACATGTACTCAAACTCCAAATGAAGTAGAGCCTCTAGCATGTATTTTTCATGGGGACATATCAATGCCCTAGGATATATCCCTTGAAATAGTGACAGCCAGTAACTAGAAACTGCTTACCTGTTCCACTGTTGATCCATCATTGAGAACTGATGTGTGTTGTCCTGTCTTCTCCGTTCAGACGATTCTGCAATCAATTTATATGTAATCTAGTGGTGGAAGGAGACAAGCTATATTCCTAAAACAATGAGAGTGCGACTTCAGGCCCCTGTAACTCCTCCCTTATAGTAGTAATGAGAAGAGTGCATGTTGTGTGTGGTGGAAGGAGACAAGCTATTCCTAAAACAATGAGAGTGCGACTTCAGGCCCCTGTAACTCCTCCCTTATAGTAGTAATGAGAAGAGTGCATGTTGTGTGTGGTGGAAGGAGACAAGCTATTCCTAAAACAATGAGAGTGCGACTTCAGGCCCCTGTAACTCCTCCCTTATAGTAGTAATGAGAAGAGTGCATGTTGTGTGTGGTGGAAGGAGACAAGCTATTCCTAAAACAATGAGAGTGCGACTTCAGGCCCCTGTAACTCCTCCCTTATAGTAGCAATGAGAAGAGGGCATGTTGTGTGTGGTGGAAGTCCTCAATAATGGATTTTGCCTTTTTGAGCTATTGTCTTTTGAACATGTCCTCAGTGGCGGGGAGACAATTGCCCATGATAGAGCTGGCTGAGGTTACAACCCTCTTCAGGTTTTTCTGATCCTGTGCATTGTTCCCTTCATACCAGTCAGTGAAGCAACTAGCTAGAATGCTCTCCACAATACTTGATAACTGAGATTATTCCAATACCTTTCTCATCATCAGGTTTTATTTAAGTGAAGCTCTTGTTTCTAAGAGTTCTCCATGTGCCTCCCTTCTCCAGGTGCCTCCTGTTTCCAATTTCACAAATGCTTTTCAGAAATGCCATGGAAGCAAAGAAGCAGTAAATCCAGGTGGGAACAAATGGGGATGAAGTCAGCCTGAAAAATGATTAGCCTAAGTACCAAACATGTTTGAGTGGCAGAAATTACAATAGACTAGCAGCCCATATGTAAAAGTAAACACGTCGATGTTCCCAATCTGGCTAACCATGAAAAACCATATAGGAAATGAAATATCTTGACAAAGTAACTTTGCACCTGGCATCTGGTTTATTGCAATTGTTGTAAGTCTATCCCAAGGCTCCACAGTATTTAGTGAGGTGTTTGGCTGCATTAAAAAGGTTGGGCTGTCTATTCAGCCAAAACAGGGGAACTGGGTTTCTATGCTTTTGATGGTTTGAATAAAAGTATTTTCAATTTAAGCGAAATTCTGATGAAAACACGAAATTTAAATATACCAAGTAATTAAATTTGTTGTAAAGATTTACTACTCCACTCAAAATTAGTTTAATATCCTGACCTATATATATTTTGTATCAGTTCTGTCTATTGGATATTCATACCTATGATGCATTAAACTTCAAGGCAACAGTTTATAATATTGCTCCTCTCTTTTGTTACACTGGCACGTTGTAAAAGATAATTGACTCAGTGTACTTTATTTGGCTCCAGTAATCGTTATGCACTGTGGGTGTGTATAGTACAAGTAATAACAAGCAGGGGGATGTCAAACCAAGCATGGTGAATCGAAGCTCAATAAAATAAGACTTAATGCAAATCTATGTTACTTTACCTTCAATAAAAGAACTGCAGATATGTGGTGTGCAAAAGTGAATTCTATTTTTAAAAATCTTACTAATTTTTGCTGGTTGATTTCAGTATGCTTGTAAGTAAGTAATGTTTTCCAAATTGATTGTTGAAGCTGACAAATCATGTCATTTTCAATCTGATATTTAAGTTTTAACACCAACAGGCGAAGCTGGGCTGATAGCAAGTGTGTGTGTGTGTGTGTGTGTGTGTGTGTTAGTTGAGAGCACGTGTATCTCATATGACCTCAGACACAGGAGATTCTGTAGATGCTGGAAACATTGAGTGACATACAAGATGCAAGAAGAATTCTGTAAGTTAGGTAGCATCTATGGATAGGACGAGGCTGAGTAAGTTCATCAGGTCCAATATTTTGTATATAATGGACTTTAGATGGTCTATCAAAAGGAGGCAGATACTGTCTTTGTTGGTTTATTGAAGTATCAATATGTAATTTCCTTTCACTTCCTCTTCTACTCCTTGTTGCCATGAAAAGTTCATTCTTTTTTTTCTAGCATTTCTGCACCACATAACAATTAAAGTACCAGGAAGGAAAATGAGAATAACACAAAGCAAGAGTAGCCTTCAATACATTTCACCCTTGTATTAATTCAAGGCAGATTTGCTCCTTACTCACTGGCTTCGGCGGCACATGCTTAGATACCGTTATCGAACAAAATTGTTCATCTCACTCTTGAAAGCCCGAGAGTCCAGACTAATTTGCAAAGAAAATTTAAGATTGCTCCTTCTGAGTTATAAAGTACTTCTTTTATCCCTTACTTGCCCAATTTTTAATACTTTGCTCTCTCATTTTGTAGCAAGGAATTTTTTCTTTCCTATCAACCTCATCAAATCCTTCAGCACATAAGACCAAATCTTGTTCCACGTGAGGGAGTACAAGCCAAGTTTAAACCTTCTGTTATAATGATTTAATCCTGTGTATCATTTCAGATCTCCAGCCTTCCTAACTCCCTCATTTTTTGGCTTCTTCATTGCAGGAAACAATCTGTTTCTATCCCAGGCCACCCTTTCTTAATCTTAACTCATGCAACATATTGGCCCGGAATTTCTGTCCTCAAACAAAGATGAACAGGCTTTTGTTGCCAACATCTTTCTTCATTCCCCATATTTTCCTTGTTTTCAATGTCTGTTTTTGAGAAATCACTTGTTTCTGATAACTAAGCAACAGTCTTGTTTTGGATCTGCACTCCAGAAGTAGGTACACTTTAGGCCAAACCACTCCAGGGTAGTTATTAGACTGGCAACTACCACATCAAAGAAAATTGTTATGTCCTGTCCATAAAAAGAATGCTAGACGATAATTATCCATGAAATTATCCACTAGTGATCCAAAATCCAGGAACCAGAGTTCAAAACAGAACATGTCAGCAATGAAACTTAATTTAGTTACTAACCTGGATCCTGGAAAAGCAACAAACAATTGGTCTTATCAACGATGACCAAAAAAGCCACTGAGGTATCATTTAGTTCAGTAATGAACTTTAACCATGTAAATCTGTGACCCTTATCTGGTCTGGTCTGTTTGTAATCCAATGTCTTGAGGTTAACACCTAACTTCCTGCTGAAATGACAAAGCAAGCTACTGATTTTGGATATAATTCTGGATGGGCAATACATCCTGGCTTTACTAGCAGTATTGCTATCCTCAAATAAAGGAACAAGAGCACAAATAACTTAATCAGCCTTTCCAGCCCATTCTGCCATTCATTAACATCACAACTGATCCAGTTTTGATCTGAACATTACTTCTGTGTGCTCACACTGTGGCCACTAGAATTCCTTGTATTTCAGTTCTCTGCCTTGAATATATTCATTGACTGCCTTCGTAACTCTCCAGGGTTAGAGAATACAAAACTCTTCACAAAGAAGAAAAACTTTCTCGGCCCTTGTGGAGACAAAGTCTCATCTTCCCATTGAGCACACCCTCCATCGTGGTGTGTAGCACTGTAATTGTGCTCTGAGGAAGGACTCAGTCAGATCGGGCAGCTTATTACTGTCTTTTCACGAGCAGCTGCCAACCATCAGCAGCAGTGGAAACCTCATAACCAATTTTATTCCTCATTCCAATATTACTATCAAGCAAAGAGATCATCGCTTGTTCAATGAAGAATGCAGAGGGGCATGATGGGAGAAGCACCAGGCACACCTACAAATAATGGGGTCCAAGCCTAATGGAGCTGCAATCTAGGATCATTTACACATTAAAAACAAGAACATGGAATGGATACATCTTAGCCATTGCATATTTAATGGATTAGATCAACAATCTGCAGTCTGGCCATATCTGATAATGAGTGATGGTGGATGATTAATCAGCGAACGAGAGGAGAGTACTCAATAATCATGCTCTTCCTCAACATCAGTGGGTTCAACATGTGAGTGTGGAAGACAAGGCTGAAGCATTTGCAACATTTTCATCCAGCTGGGCTAAACAGATGATACATACATTAGTTTCTTCCCATGATCCTCATCTTCACAAAAGACCATCTCCTACTAATTTGATTCAATCCTTATGATATCTAGAAGCACCAAATACATGAAAGCTTCAAGATCACACAACATCTTAGATGGAGTATTGAAGACTTGTGCTCCAGAACTAGCTTCCTCTCAAGCCAAGATCTTTCAGTACAGTTGCTCAGAGGCATCTACCTACCATTTTAGAAAAATGTTCACATATATTCTGTTCACAAAAAGTAGAACAGACCCAATTTTCCTGGTTATCAGTTTCAGTCAATAGTGAAGTGAAAGAAGGATATCATTAACAGGGCTTTCAGGCTGTACCTACACCCCAAAAGCCTTCTCAGCAATGTTCAATTTGGGCTTTCTCCGAATCACTCAGTTGCAGACATGGACCAAAGAACCAAATTCCAGAAGTAAAGTGTCTTGATATGACTGCTGTACTTGCCTGAGAAAGATTGGTAAAATAAAGTCAGTGAGAGTCAAGGGGAGAAAATTCCAACAATTGAGTTCTTTTGAAAAGGAAAATAGTTGTGGTTTATAAAGGAGTTCCTCAGAACACTATGCTTGGTCCAAACATCTTCACCTGACTCAACCATAACTTTGTTTGACTCACAAGACCAGAAAAAAGGGATATTTGCTGATGATTGCCCAGTTTTTGGGGAGAGGTGGAAAATTCCAGGATTTGGGCACAGCAACAATGAAGAACTGTTAATATACACTCAGTGGCCACCTTCAGAGATACCTCCTTTACATAATAAAGAAGTCCCTGAGTGCATGCCTGTCGTCTTCTGCTGCTGTATCCCATCCACTTCAAACTTAGACATATTGTGCATTCGGAGATCCCTTCTGAACACCATGGTTGTAACACATACTGTAGTTATTTGTATTACTTACTGTCACCTTCCTGTCAGCTTGAAGCAGTCTGGCCTTTCTCCACTAATTAACAAGGCAGTTTTGTTTGTCCACATTAGCAGGTTAATTAGCTACCATTTATTGTCCCATTGTGTAGAATATGGGTGGGGGGAGAATCAGTGGGAATATGGAGACAAGAAAATGGAATGTGTAAATGGAAGTTTAATAGTCAGGGAGGACTGTGTGAGGGAGGGCCTTTTTCTGTGCAGTTTAACTATAGTTCTATCATTAAAAAGAAACTTACAGATAGTACTACTAGGTTCTGTAAAAGTGATGGTGGGAATGGTATTTATATAAATCACTACAAAAAGATAAGCAAGTGAACTTACTGAAATACAATAGCCCAATTTGGAAAGGATTAAGTATGAAATTAATTATATTAATCATTTTGTGTGGTCACCTGCTGTCTAAGTTGAAGAAAAAGAGACCAATTAGAGAGAAATAACTAGCTCATTATTCAGTGAACTACAAATGGATTCTTGCATAATTTAAGTCATGGTTTTTGCCTCACTCAAGAAACAAAGCCTCAACAATGGAAGTGGTTTGTTTCTACATCAAAAATCAATTAGAAACCTGTCTGTTTAATATCTAAGAATTTATTTCTACATTTGGGGATATTGATAACATTTACTGACACATGGATCAGAACAAGTAGCCTTCCTGATTGGATTGCAATTATATAACCATATAACCATTACAGCACGGAACCAGGCCATCTCGGTCCTTCTAGTACGTGCCGAATGCTTACTCTCACCTAGTCCCACTGAACTTCAATCAACCCATAACCCTCCATTCCTTTCCTGTCCATATACCTATCCAATTTTGCTTTAAATGACAATATCGAACCTACCTCTACCACTTCTACTGGAAGCTCGTTCCACACAGCTACCACTCTCTGAGTAAAGAAGTTCCCCCTCATGTTACCCCTAAACTTTTGCCCCTTAACTCCCAACTCATGTCCTCTTGTTTGAATCTCCCCTACTCTCAATGGAAAAAGTCTATCCACATCAACTCTATCTATCCCCGTCATAATTTTAAATACCTTTATCAAGTCCCCCCCTCAACCTTCTACACTCCAAAGAATAAAGACCTAACTTGTTCAACCTTTCCCTGTAACTTAGGTGCTGAAACTCAAGTAACATTCTAGTAAATCTTCTCTGTACTCTCTCTATTTTGTTGACATCTTTCCTATAATTTGGTGACCAGAACTGTACACAAAACTCCAAATTCGGCCTTACCAATACCTTGTACAATTTTAACATTACATCCCAACTCCTATACTCAATGCTCTGATTTATAAAGGCCAACATACCAAGAGCTTTCTTCACCACCCTATCCACATGAGATTCCACCTTCAGGGAACTATGCACCATTATTCCGAGATCACTCTGTTCTACTGCATTCTTCAATGCCCTACCATTTACCAAGTATGTCCTATTTGGATTATTCCTACCAAAATGTAGCACCTCACACTTATCAGCATTAAACTCCATCTGCCATCGTTCAGCCCACTCTTCTAACTGGCCTAAATCTCTCTGCAAGCTCTGAAAACCTACTTCATTATTCACAACGCCATTTACCTTAGTATCATCTGCATACTTACTAATCCAATTTACCACCCCAACATCCAGATCATTAATATATATGACAAACAATATTGGACCCAGTACAGATCCCTGAGGCACACCACGAGTCACCGGCCTCCAACCTGACAAACAGTTATCCACCACTACTCTCTGGCATCTCCCATCCAGCCACTGTTGGATCCATTTCACTACTTCAATATTAATACCTAACGATTGAACCTTCCTAACTAACCTTCCATGCGGAACCTTGTCAAAGGCCTTACTGAAGTCCATATAGAGAACATCCACTGCCTTACCCTCGTCAACTTTCCTCATAACCTCTTCAAAAAATTCAATAAGATTTGTCAAGCATGACCTTCCACGCAAGTATTTCTCAAAAGTGTGTACACACAATAATTGCAGTCCTTGAAAGGGATATCCACTTCCTGCTCAGAACTTCAATAAATAATTGCCCATCACAAATCAAAATCCAAGACAGATTTTATTTGGTTTTGGAATCAGTATAGTTTAAATATTGCATACAGCATGTTTTCAACGGACCATATTGACAACCTCATTGGACTAGGAGGACACAAACTTGTTTCTAGAAGTGTAAAGTAAGGGTGACGGGCTGGGGATGTCCTCTCCTTTCCATTTTCATGGTAACTTTGGGATAGCAACTGCTGTGGTTCAGGTCTGACTCTGGAAAAACCCCAAAATCCTTGGATAATTTAACTCCTCTAGGTACTCTTAAGGATCAGTTCCATGTAGTCAAAACTTAGTTTGTAGAATAGACCTTTGTGTTATTGCTAAAGCAGAACATTATAGTTTTGATCAATTTATTAACAAAGTGCAGAATTTTGAAGTTAAAATGGCAATCTTGCTTAATGTAAGTTTAAATCATTAGTCTTCCAAATAAAATCTTTTGCCAAATGTTGTAAGCCATCTGTTGCTATAATGTGGGGAAATAAATTTTACTTCTGGGCATTATAGAATCCAGCATTGTTTTTGATCAGAGTAATGTTATCTGGAAATTCTAATCTCATTATAATCAGTTTCAAGATCTACTATACATCCCTAAAACAATTTTGATAATTTCCAATTTCACATTAATCTTTTGTGGAAGTTCATACTGTTCATCTGCACTACTATAGTAGAGCAAGAGAATCCAGGAGGGAGAATTCAACCCTTTGAGCTCATCAAAGTAAGTCTTTCAGCACCTGACATAACTATTCCCCTGCACACTTTTGCAACTTACATCAACACCGAAAAAACAACAATCCCTTGCAGAATTGTAGTGACAATCAGAAGCTGAATCAAGTTTATTATCACTGACATATGTTGTGAAACTTGATGCTTTGTGGTGGCAATACAGTACAAAACATTAAAATGATTATAAGTTACAAAAATAAGTAGATAGTGCAAAAGAGGAATAATGAGGTAGTGTTCATGGACCATTCAGAAATCTGATGGTGGAGGGGAAGAAACTGTTCCTAAAATGATGAGAGTAGGTCTTCAAGCCCCTGTACCTCTTCTCTGTTGGCAGTAATGAAAAGAGTCCCAGATGGTGAGGGTTCTTAATGATTTCCTCAGTGGTAGGAGAGTTGTGCCACGATGGATCTGGTTGAGTCTTAAATAATAGGTGACTTTCTGTACTGGATCCTCACGTTTTCGTTTCTGAAAGAGCACAGCCTGATGGTCTGATTTACCAAAGTTTGGGTGAGGGATGGTACTTTTGGCATTTTTGATAGTTACCTAGCTATGGCCAAAGTTGTTTGGCTCCCTGATGATTCAGGAGATATCCTAGCCCCTAGGAGTATCTTGGTAACACACTTGGCCTAGTTGAAGCCACCAACTCTGATGAAGAGGGTATCAGGATATCCCATTTCAAGTCTGTTGATCATGGAGTTTAGCTCTTGAATGCAGGCTTCATGTTCACCTGGGGAGGAATGCAGACTGCAGTCAGGATAATTGAAGTGAACTAATATGGCAGGTATTATGGGTAGCACTTTTCTGTTAGATATTCCAAGATGGATAAGCAGGAATTTGCCGGAACTATCATATCTGAGCATCAAAATTAGTTGATTAGGAAGCAGAATTCCCTGCCTCTTGCTTTGGCTGAAGGTGCCTTACGGTCCAACTGGGGAATGAGAAATCCTCGGGCTCATCAGGCTTCCCGTGGTGACAATGACTACATGCATGTTGCAAAGTAAGAACCATCATTTCCTTAAAGTCCATCATATGATCACAAACAAAGAAAATGTCATATCCTGGCAACAAAAGTGATGAAAACGAAATATATTAGAGTGGGAGAAAGCCATTCCTCCCCTTCAAAAGTGCTGCATCATTCAATGTGTTCATTGATATAATCATGGATCTACCAAATCTGAGCCTTAATTCTCTGTATTCCTGTGATACTCAAAGATATGATCTCCACCTGGACTATTGTCAATGACAAAATATCTACAGCAATTGGGCTTAGAGAATTCAAAATATTCAGAAGCGTGTTTCTGAAGAAACTTCAATATACCTCAGTCGTTAAGTGTCAGCTCTTAATTCTGTGGCCCGAGCTCAAGGGCTTCCCAATCATGGAAATACCCTGCTAATACAGTATCTCTCTTATCCAGTCCATTAAAATTTTGTATGTCTCAATGGTATCACCCCTCTCTTAATTTTCTTATCCTCTACCGTGGCCTCAGTGGAAGCATTTCAGTACTGCTCGATATCACAGAGAGTTTATCCAGGGAGAAAATTACTAGGATCAGGAAATTTCATCATTTCAGTTCAGTAGTTTAGAAATACAATATATGTGGCTAGAACCCTGTCAGCATTTTAACTTGAACATATCAGCATCATTCCTTATAAAAGCCTGAGACCGGTTGGTACTAGTTATCAAAATGCATGGTGTATCTGAAGCTGGGAGTTTCACAAAGCTACCTCAGTTCTGTCAACATTTTGCTTGAAACGTAGTGGAAGCTGATTATAGGCATGGTCGGGAAATTGCAGATGATTGTGAGCAACCTAGTGGAGTAGAGGCTTTATATGGTAAGTTTTCAAATTTACCTAAGCCTGTAGTTCAATATAAAAAGAAATCATGTGTCACTAGTTAGCCTATCCACAAGTTTTACTTTACTTTACTTTATTGTCACCAAACAATTGATACTAGAGCGTACAATCATCACAACGATATTTGATTCTGCGCTTCGCGCTCCCTGAAGTACCAATCGAAGTAAATATAATAAAAATTTAAATTATAAATCATAATTAGAAAATAGAAAAGGGAAAGTAAGGTAGTGCAAGTCAGGTCTGGATATTTGGAAGGTATGGCCCAGATCCAGGTCAGGATCTGTTCAGCAGTCTTATCACAGTTGGAAAGAAGCTGTTCCTAAATCTGGCCGTACAAATCTTCATGCTCCTGAACCTTCTCCCGGAGGGAAGAGGGACAAAAAGTGTGTTCTGCTGATGTAGGCCAGTGACAATGAAGTATTTTCCCTTTATGGCATGGTCAATGTACTAAAATGTTTCTAGCATTAATATTCCTAGCATGGAGAGCAAAAAGTACATTCCTAAATTTAAGAAATAATGTATTGAAACCTACTATGTAATTTTGCCAAGAGTTGGTTGCCAGACTAGTCACAATGAACTGCTTAGGTGTGATGCTCTTATTATATCTCTGTAAAGTGCCAAGGGACTTACTTCTACATCAAGTGTATTAAATATGGATACTTCTCATTTTCCTCAGCTGTCTGCAGCAAATCCTACTTTTAGATATAACATTTTTTCTACTTTCAAAAACATATATCTTTTGAAAGTAGGAGTTAGTTCTTTCCATTCCTACAATACTACCATAGTCAATGTTTATTTAAAGCAAAATCTTACTTGAGAAATGAAGATAATATGAATATTTTTATTTTTGAAATGGAATAGGAAATATGCAATTAATCATGTTAATTATATATCCTTAAACAAATATTCAACTGTTAATGGTACTCTAACAACAACCAACATAGTAAAACAGGTTAACTTATCATTTAACAACACACACAAAATGCTGGTGGAACTCAGCAGGTTTCCTCGTGTTTAACTTATCATTTATCTCTTTAATGGTTTATAGGAACATAAAAGTTTAAGGGTAACATGAGGGGGAATTTCTTTACTCAGAGAGTGGTAGCTGAGTGAAATGAGCTTCCAGTAGAAGTGGTAGAGGCAGGTTCGGTATTGTCATTTAAAGCAAAATTGGATAGGTATATGGACAGGAAAGGAATGGAGGGTTATGGGCTGAGTGCAGGTCAGTGGGATTAGGTGAGAGTAAGCGTTTGGCACGGACTAGAAGTGCCAAGATGGCCTGTTTCCGTGCTGTAATTGTTATATGGTTATATAGGCCCAACAACTCCTTTGCACAAGTTCCAAACAAAATGGTACTGTGCTGCTGAAAATAGACTGAACTCTGAGAAGATCTGTAAGGGCATATTAGACAATTTAGCACCCACAGACTGTACCTCACTTCAATCTCTAACTTTGTAGTGCAATATTTGTTTCTGTTTCCCTAAATCAGCGAGTTGTTTTGTTACGTTTCCCCCTCTTGCTGTGAAATGGGGACACCTCTTTTCCCCTTATTAGGGAGAGAGAGCCTGTGGTCAAATACCGAGTGAACGAGCAGTCTGTGTGGTACTGCAAGTCTGTGTCTTTATTGATGCTTTGCTGCATGCTTGAGTGCTCGGTGGGGGGTACCATTGCATTTTTGCTGGTGGGGAAGGGGGGGTCATTGCTTTGCTGCTGCTTACGCATGTTGGAGGGGTGCTTTGGGGTTCTAACATTTTATTGCCATTCATTCTTCAGGACACTCCTCTATTTTTGTGGATGTTTGCAAAGTAAAATAATTTCAAGATGTATATTGTATACATTTCCCTGACATTGAGTGTACCTATTTCCCAACATAAAAGCTCCACAAATGAAGCCAACAATAGTAAAATGAGCAAAATTCATATCCATTGGGATTCTCAATATCATTGATGTGAAATACAACACAGTTATTATTTATTCAAAGAACACTTCACATTTTGACATCATCGACTATATCCAGTGCCATCTCCTCTACATTGGTTAGACCCGACGTAGACTGGGACTGCTTTGTTGAGCACCTATGCTCTGTCTGCAAGATGCAGGATTTTCCAGTGGTTAACCTTTTTAATTCCAGTCACCATTCCCATTCCAACATATAGGTCCCATAGTCTCCTCTACGACCATGACGAGACGACCCTCACGTTGGAGGAGCAACACCTCATATTCAGTCTGGGTAGCCTCCAACCTGATGCAGACCATCGATTGCTCTAATTTCCAGTTACTTCTCCCCCTTCACCCTTCTTTCTTTTGACATTCCACATTTTGTCTCCCCTCTTATCTCTCCTCAAGTTCAAGGTCAAGTTCAATTGTCGTTCACTCATACACATGTATACAGCAAACAAAACAGCACAGCTCTGGGGCCAAGGTGCAAAACACTTCTCCTCACCTGCCTATCACCTCGCTTTGGTGTCCCTCCGTCTTCCCTTTCTCCTGTGGCCTATTCTCCGCCACCTCCAGGTTCCTTCTTAGTCAGCCTTTTACCTTTTCCACCTATCCCCTTTCAGCCTTTCATTTAACCACCCCTCCCCCACCCACCTACCTTCCCCCTCACATGGCTTCACCTATCATCTTCTAGCTTGTACTTCTTCCCCTCCCCACAACTTCGTATTCTGTCTTCATTCCCCTTTCTTTCCAGACCTGATGAAAGGCCTTGACCTGAAATGTCAACTTTTTATTCCTTTGCATCAATGCAGCCCGACCTGTAGAGTTCATCCAGCATTTCATGTGTGTTACTCAAAAAGCAACCAGGTTTTACTTACTCTGGTTCCCCTGAAACCCATACTATTGAAAGGTCCACAGCTCAAACAACATTCTTCATTTTCATTGAAACCTCATTCATTTTTGCAGCACCCTTCCAAGTTTGCACTCAGATTATATGGTCTCCACGTGCAACACAAGCGCACCAATAGGTAGCCAGTCTCGTTAAGTGCTGGCTACCTAGGTTGCAGTTGCTAGGCTACACACCTGCAGCTATGATATATTACACAGATAAATGGAACTATGTGTGAAAATTGACAAGGCAATATTACACATAAATCCTGAGCAGAATGTTCCGGGAGTCTTGCAATTGCTGGTAATAATGCTTATGGGACTTTTCAGATTAGTGTCAAAACTATATTAATATCATTAAAATGTAGATAAGCAACTTGGAGACCAAATATCTTCAAATACTCAGGATGTGAAAGGTTCTTCATCAATATATGCATGTTTGCGGTGTTACTGTCTTCTTTACAACTGTACAATCGTCATTAGTTCATAATCCATGAGGAAAGTTAACATCAGCTTGCTTGCTGTCACACATTATTGTCTGACAATTTTATACAAAAATACAAACAACTCTGTGTATGTCTCCCACAAAATTAATAATGCATCTGCAGCATTTGTTAAGTAAAAGCAAACATTAGTGTCTTGTTTTCAGTATTTTATATGGGATGCCTTCTCTAAGAGTACTGGAAGAAACATTTCATTTGGATTGGCCTTTTCCTCACTTCTAGCCACACCATCGTGTTTTCGTGGGAACTCCTCAGACATAATTCTCCCTGCTGGGAATTACCTCTAGAAGACACCATTGAAAACTGGGGCCTCAGATATAAACCTTCATTTTCATGACCATTATTTAGTTTATTTAAGTGAACAACCAAATTTACTGAGAGCAATAGTTCATTAGTTATAAACTGCATAAAATAAATCTAAATTCAGGAACCACCACTACTAAGGCTCATTGTTTGAACAAAACAATTTAAAAATAAATCAAATAATTTAGAAGTTGTACACCATAATAACTGTTCTCACTATTTTGATAGAGGAGAAATGTTAGATGACAATTTTGATCTTAAATCTGATGGGATTAGATAAGAAGCATAGACACCTAGGTACTATCAGGAATGTTTTGATGTGCACAGCCTCTTTATCTAAAGTCCTCTTTCACCTGAAGAAAACATTTTAAAACTAACATCAAAGATTACCTGTGCTACAAAGTTTATACTTACACGTTTAATTAACAGAAAAATGATAAATATACCTACCATTTTTAACCTCACTTTTTCAAAAGAATTTTCAGTCATGGCCATGTCTTTCCTCTGTTGTTTCCAAATGCCATTGGCCTGAGAACGGAAGGCTATTAGGTTGGTGTGTAACTGAGCCTGCTCACTTCCCACAGCTTGTTTCACCTTGCAGATCAGCCACAGTGATGAGTCCTCAAGACCTTTGAGAGCTATATGGGTGCAAAAAGGGAGTGTGGGCTTTGGGAGAGGGCACCAGAACCAGTATGAACCAACCCAATGTGATTCTGCTGTTCAATTCTTTATTGCAAGTTAATTACTTTCTTCTAAAAGGATCTGAAGTTTATTTCTAACTAATCTTTACATTCCTATTTTCTTCATGATGCACAATGACAGGTTGACATTGATTGGCAACAATATTACTAGGTGTTGTAACTGCAATTATTGAAAATATCACCAAGATTTAAGCTGGATTACCTCTAACGAATTTCCTAACAAATATATAGCTAAGCTTCAAACACATCGCTGATTCAAATATATTCAGAGTGTTGGGAATAATTTGGCCTTTTCATCAATCCTTCAGTTTAGATACTTTGAAAAGCACAATTAAAACTGTATTTTGTAGTTATGAGAATGAAAGAAAGTGAATTTATTGCAGGTTGTTATACAGAAGTATTCTAAACTGACTACGTACTTATTTTTGGAAATCTGGCTCCTTTGAGTTTGGATTTTTGTTCCTAAAGGGGACCATTTTGAACTACCTCCAGCTAAACATCTCCACTGAGAGCCTGAGCCCTCAGGCTTTTCTTCGGCACACAAGATACTATCCTCGTATTCATTTCACTAAACAGGTGTTCCAAATCCTTCATAATAAATTCTGGAGATTTCTCCTTCTCTACTGCAGCCCTGAGTGTTACTGCTGCCTGGCTGCACTAGGTAGCTTTCTTGTAAGCATCCTTATTCTTCTCTGTTCACTCTTCAGCAAGCTGAAGATTGCTCCATTCTGTCAAGCGTGATCGCATGGGGAAAATATGGATCTTAATTCAGGGCATGCTTCTGGATATAAGCAATGCAAAAGTTATTTCAAGTATCATACGGTTAATTTCGCAATTTTTGCAGGGTATCAGAATGGTTGCTGGTGCTAACTGCTTGTTTCTGAGATTAATTGAGTAGGCTTCCCTTTTGAAACATGGTGATGAGTGATATCAAACACTATTCGAGTCTCTTAAATGTCCCCACTAGCAGAAAGGAGTAGTTACTATATTGGAACAAGACTAACTAGTTTTCCTTGTTAGCAATTGTACATTAAAACTATTTTCTTAGATAGATTGATTAGATCAGAAGTATATTGTAAGATCTCTGAATAATAGGGGACATGTACAATGCCAGACACACTAGATCAGAGGTCAGGATCAGACTGGGCTATTTTTGCTGTGAGACAGCTGTGTTATGCTGTGACCAGGTTAAGTGTACACAAAATAAAGTCAATTCAAAAGACAAAAAAATCAGCAAAACCCAATTCCTACACAAATATGTTGAATCATTTGAATTCAGAGCCAAGAGCTGTAATTTAAAATGAAATATTAACCAGAAAAGAAACTACTTACTAGATATTTTATCCAGAACTTGTTGATTCTTGATTGAGGAACAGAACAATATAATCATATTTAATTACAACTTAAGTGATTTCTATGATACACAATAAACGTGAAACTCAGCACTTTCCTATGTAACTGGAGCCTTGACTTCCTGACCTAAAGATGATGGTGAAGTCAAGGTGATGGTAATGACAATGGACAGCACACCTCCTTCACAATCATCCTCAACACTCATGCCTCAGGAGGCTGTGTCCTCAGCCCCTTACTTTACTCTCTATAAACCCACAACTGTGTGGCCAGATTCTGCCCCAACTCCATTTACATGTTCAAAGTGACACCACCGTAGCAGGCTGGAACTCAAATAACGATGAGACAGGATGCACAAAGGAGATAGAGAGCGTAGAGGCATGGTGTCAAGTCCACTCGAATGGATATCCTCGCCCAAATGATAAGCATTTTCTTTCAGTGTCAGAAGAACAAAGGAGCTGGTGATTTAATTCAGGATGCAGCGCAGACTACACAGTTTTGTATCCCTGTAAGTATCAATGGTGCTGACCTGGAGATGGTTGAGAGCTTCAAGTTCCTAAGTGTAAGACTCACCACAAGCCTGTCATGGTACAACATGCACATGCCATAAAAAGCTTGTACTTCCTCAGAAAGCTTAGTAAATGGCATGTCTCCATTGACCCTCACCAATTTTTACTGGAAAGCATCCTGTACAGACACATCATGGCCTGGTATGTCAACTACTTTGTCCATAGCCCCACAAAACAGAGAGTTGTGGATACAGCTCAAGCGATCACAGAAAACAGCCTCCCCTTCAGAGTTTTGGTCTGCACTTCTCTCTGCCTTGGGTCAATAATCAAAGATCCTACCCATCTCAGATGTTCTCCATTCTCCCTCCTCCCACTGAGCAGAAGATACAAACACTTGGAACTCCGTACCACTGAGCTCAAGAACAGCTTCTACAGTGCTTTTAGAAGACTCTTGTACAGATCTCTTGTATGATAAAGATGGACTCTTGATCTCATGTCCTCACTCATCATGGCCCTTGTACTGCATTGCCCATCTGCAGTGCACTTCCGCTTTAAATGTGGCTATAACATTAGATCCTGCAATCTGATATTGTTCCTCCCTTTGTACTACCTCAGTGTATTATACATCAAAATGACCTGCATGAATGCTGAGCAAAACAAAGATTTTCATTGTACCTTAGTACAAGTGACAATATTTTACCAATTCCTATTACCATGGGTTGTGGGAACATCTCAATAATGGGGCAAAAGAAGTTATCTCAACTGGTTCGAGAGCTTGATGGTTGAGAGGTAATAACAGTTCCTGAACCTGGTGGTGTAAGTCCTGGGGCTCCTGTACCTACTTCCTGATGGCAGCAGTGAGAAGAGAGCATGACCCTAGCGGCGGGGTGCCCAATGATGGATGCTATTTTCCTATGTAGATATGCTCTATGTAAGTGTGCTCAATGCTGAAAAGGGCTTTACCTGTGATGGGCTGAGCAGTATCCACTACTTTTTGTAGGATTTCCATTCAAGAGTATTGGTGCTTCCATACCAGGCAGTGATGCAGCCAATCAATATACTCTTCATTACACAATTATAGAAGTTTGTCAAAGTTTTAGATGTCATGCCAAATCTTCGTAAAATTCCCAAGAAAGTAGAGGTGCTGCCGTGTTTATCTGCTGGGCCCACAACAGGTTCTCCAAAGAATTTCAAATTGCTGACCCTCTCCACCTCTAATCCTCCAATGAGAGCTGGCTCATGAATCACTGATTTCCTCCTCCTGAAGTCAATAATCAGCTCCTTGGTCTTGCTGGGATTGTGGAAGGTTGTTGTTATGGCAACACTCAGCCAGACTTTTAATCGCCCTCCTATATGCTGATTCATCACCACCTTTGATTCGGCCTACAACAGTGCTGTCATCAGCAAACTTGACTATGGCATTGGAACTGTGAATAGCTACATTAGTCATAAGTGTAAAGCGAGTGGAACAGGGGGCTAAGCACACAGCTTTGTAGAGCATCTGCGCTGATAGAGATTGTGGATTTTGCTCTCAGCCCCAATCTCCTGTGTTTTCCCGATATCCGTTCATGCCGTAAATATAATTAAATATATATACTTAATTAAATATATTTATCACACAGTGGCCACTTTATCAGTTACCTCCTATACCTGATAAAATGGCCACTGCTACTGTAGCCCATCCACTTCAAAGTTCGATGCAATACACACAAAATGCCGGAGGAACTCAGCAGGCCTGGCAGCATCGGTGGTAAAGACTAAACAGTCGACGTGTCAGGCCGAGCCACTTCATCAGGGCTGGAAAGAAAAGATGAGGAGTCAGAGTAAGAAAGTGGAAGGGTGGAGGAAGAACTTGGGTGTACTTAGATGCTCTTCTGCACATCACTGTTGTAACATGAGGTTACCGGATTGACTGTTGCCTGCCTGTCAGCTTGAACCATTCTGGCTATTCTTCTCTGATCTCTCTCATTAACAAGACATTGTAGTCTACAAAACTACCAGTCACTGGATTTTCTTCTTGTTTTCATATTCTGTAACTCTGGAGATTGTTATGCATGAAAATCCCAGGAGGTCAGCAGTATCAACTGTATTCCACTGTCAAAGTCACTTAGGTGACATTTCTTCCCCATTCTGATGTCTGGTCTGAATAATAACAGAATCTTTTGACCATGTCTGCATGCTTTTATGCATTGAGTTGTTGCCGCATGATTGGTTGATTAGATATTTACATTAATAAGCAGACATGCCGGTGTACCTAATAAAATGGTCACTGAGTCTATTTCAAAGCCAAGTTGGTGCACAGATTAAGGATGATTCTGTAGGTGGTATGGAGATACACCTCAAGTCCTTGGCTATGTGCTGTTAAGTGGGAAATGCCATTTGTATCATAACAGTACTGGTGACCATCTCCAAAAGAGAGATGCATGCAGGGTATAAGAAGTTGGTTGCATCTAGCACACCATCCTGGAGAACTCCTTCATAAACCACAACCTGGCTGCTGGCAGTGTCAGTCTTTTGGTTCAGGTTAACATAACAATTTACTTTGATTGAAAATTTAATTGACTATGTTAAGCAGTAATTTCTATCCATTACCTCTGTTAACTTTGCTCTAATGTTTCTTCATCACAGTTGAGAAAACACAGGGCCATCTGCGTCAGCCAGTTCCTACCCAGCTGCTGGTTGGTGACATATCTCCGAGCAGTAGCTTTGCTACACATGAGACTAGATCTGTATCTAATCATTTAAAGATATGTTACAAATGTCTGGGACTGAATAATGCTTTCAACACTCTCAAATGTGTATGAATTTTGCTTCCAAAATGGCATTACTCTTCAAAGACTAGAAACTTGGAGCAGACAGGACTTGTCTTTTGTTCTATTTCAAGAGGAAAATTTCCAAGATCTAACAGTGTCCAGGATTGCTGGGAAATCATGCACATCAACTGACCCATAAAATCAAAAAGGACTCTGCATTCTCATGGTGTTTGTTTGGAAGTCTGCCATTATGTTCTAAAACTGTCAGAACAAATTGTATCTGTCTGGGCCCACTCTTTACTTGACATTGGAAAAACACTTGAGAAGGAGGCAAAATTAGCACAAATATTTGCTCCAAAAATTTTAGATGTACATAATGTTTTGAAAATGCCTCTCTAACATCAGCCATCTTCTGGTTTCCTGAGTGCATTTGTCATTTTTGACCCCTGGAAATTGAAGTTTTTTTCTTTCTCAATTTCACCAATACTTCCTTTGAATTGATTTTAACATTTTGGTTTACAGTATGCTGTGAAATAACTGATTGTCAATACTGCTGTACTTCGTTGTATTACACATAGGATGTTGGCATCAACAGCAAGGTAACTTTTATTACCCATTCAGAGATGACCTTGGAATATTAAAAATTAATTACATGATGAAGGGGAAGGGGCTGCTCGTTAGAATGGATGACTCATCTTTTCTCTGAATTATTAACCAGTTTATATGACACCTTGTCACTGCCACTTTGACCACTTGACCCCATAGCTTTACCAGAAGTATGGTGGAAAATCTCTTTGCAGTATAGACAGGGTTTCCACAGAATTATAAAGAAACACCATGCCGGAAATACCTAGCCTGAGACTTTTCCTCTCTTTCTAGCTCTGTTTCACAAACCATCAGATTTATTAAATCCAGTTTTCATAATTTCTGAAAGTGAAATTTGAACTTATTACCTCAAGCTGTTAGTCCTGTGTTGTAAGTCATTGCGCTACTTCTATGTCCTGAAGCAGGCAAAGTTTCATCTTATTGGCAGTAACCTTGGAAACTAATGAAGAAATTTGTTTTCTCAGAAAGCACATTCGCATTTGAAGTAACATATTTTGTGAGGATAGATTAGTCTATACACATAAATAATTAGTAGTAATATGATAGCTAAAGTTTTTGAATGTTTTAGAACTACTTTTTTTTAGAAAAAGAGGCCTGTTTTCTTTCAGTGGTCAGGATCTGTTGTGGATTTAGTTATTTTAAAAGTCACATCACATTTCACTATAAACATTTACAGCACGAGTTCCTGGATATGGTTACTTTTGTACACTTCAGCTTTATATGTGTTAAAACTTTCAGTCTTATCTGTCATCTGAAAAAGACACGTAACTTGACCTCCTGAATAGTAACATCTATTTCTTGCCAAGAAACTAAAAGAGACAGTGACTGACTTCCAAGGCACTGTCATGAGAATGAGAATGCAAAGGAACATCCTTTTTTTTCCACATTCAGAGCCTCCTTTATTGCCTACAATTGAGAATTCAATCTCCAGGGCAAGTCATCACTTTGTTATGAAGATTTCATCATTGCTCTTTCATTAGTGATCTAAAGGAATTAAAATTATAGAAGTATATTAGTTATAGGTATTTAGTAGCAGTACTGTTAAACTATAAGTTTTGGAGATGACCAATATAATATTTTGTACAATAAGGTACATAATTTTAAAAGTCACTTTCAGTGTAGTGAGGCAAATTTGGCTGTTATACAGATTTTATTTTAGCTATTACAATGGTGGCAACTACTTGAAGAAAGCAGATTTATAATCAGTTATTTGATATTAATCTACATTTACTATTATTTCATTTTTGAGCACCACAGGTGGTCACGGATAAATAAGAAGAATGCATGATAATGCAAATTTTGAAATTTTAGATGACACTTTCATTAGAAAGTGGAAAGCATTAAAATAATCCTGGTGTTAGTATGAAGAGGGCAAAATATCCATGACATTGGCCTACAGCCTTGAACCAGACCTAGGGAACAATCCCTGTGCTGAAATGGTAGATTCAGAATTGGACTTCATCTAAATGAGCAAACTATGGAAGCCTACTGAACATTTCTCAGAGAGCTTATCGGAGAAGCGGATGTAAATCTGTGATGGTCCATATGGGGAAGTGCTGACTGGCAGGGCAAAGTGGAAAAGCTGGGATCGATAGGGCAAGGTGGAAAATCTGGGATGTTGGGGAGTTGGGAGAAGGGTAATTGAGAGGCAGGAAAGTATAGACAGTTAGGAGTGAGACATGGGTATTATCAAGATTTATTGAAGATTGAACCATGGGGGTGCTCAGGGGTGTAGTAAGGAACTATGAGGGAAAAGGGCGGAAAAAAACAAAATTGAGATGAGTGGAAAAGGAGAGGAGAAAGCAGCAGGAATTTAATTGGTTAACTTGGAGAGAGAATGATCAGGAATTAGATTAGTGATTAAGGAGCAATTGAAATTTGGTTAGTCACATGATTAGCCATTACAGGAAGGTTTGTTTAACAAGGCACTAGTGACTGGGGAATGAGGCAGCCAGGAAAGGGATTAATATTAGAAAAGATTTGATCAGCAGCGGGTATTTTGATTGGCGGTCAGATAAACAGAAATGCAAATAGTAATTGTGGAAGATGATAAAAGATAAAAGTGACTATTATTGGATTTGGTGATTGGAGGAAGCCTGACATTGAGGAGTGGATTAGTGACAATGACAATTGGGGTTGGTGATTGGATGGAAACAGATCCATTGAGAAGTGACTGGAGGAAAATAGGAATGATCCAGAGTGGAGATGGTGAGTAGAGAAAGCAGAGGCCATAAAGAGTGGGATGATTGCTGGAAATGGTTAGTGAATCTGGTGAAGGGGAAGCAGATATGGAGTTGAGGTGGTGATTGGGAGAAGAGGGGGTGATGGGGAGTACAGTTAGTGAGTGGAAGAGCAGGGCCAATGCTAAGTATGTTTAGTATAAGAGAAGAAGAGTCAATGAGCTGTGGATTTGGTAAATGAGCAAGTACAATCAAAGAGTGTATAAGGAGGAACCTTCCTCCAATGGCAGATTTCATCACTAACCAGTTCCTAATTACTCACTAATTTGATTACCCTATCCCTAAATTAACTAATCACAGTCCTGATAGTTTCTCCCCTCCACTTCCACTAATCCCAATCTTTTTCCCCTATTTCTCTTGATTCCTTACTGCACTCCTGAGCACCTGTCTTTCAGATTTCTGCAATTCTTAATCATGCTCATGTATTAATCCTGTTTCCCCTGTCTCTCTGTTATCCCTCTCCCTATTCCCCAACACCCCAGCTTTTTATCTTTCCTTGCCAGACAGTATTTCCTCACAGGAAACAACACAGGTTTAAAATTTCAGCATAAGCCTTCTCATGAACTTTTATCTATTGGAAGTCTGTCTGTAATTAAGGCTCCACATTCAGAAAGCGTTATTATAAACTCCTTTTTAGTTGCAGTCTCCTTAGTTCTATTTGAGCCATAGACACTTTTAAACTCAATGGAACAGACCCAGTTCTGCCTCTGTTAAAGACGCCTGAAGTTTCAAAATCTTCTGCACTCCATTTACTGATACTGAGTGTGGGCTTTCAATGCCTATGCATGAGCTTTTAACAGTGTAGCAGGTGGTATGCTTCTGAAATGGAATATGTGTTTGTTCACTTCTTACCCATTTAGAAGCATGAATCATCAACAAATCTTTTAGACAATAGACAGTAGGTGCAGGAGTAGGCCATTCGGCCCTTCTAGCCTGCACCGCCATTCACTGTGATCATGGCTGATCATACACAATCGGTACCCCGTTCCTGCCCTCTCCCCATATCCCTTGACCCCACTATCTGTAAGAGCTCTATCTAACTCTCTCTTGAATGCATCCAGAGACTTGGCCTCCACTGCCTTCTGGGGCAGAGCATTCCACATATCCACCACTCTCTGGGTGAAAAAGTTTTTCCGCATCTCTGTTCTAAATCCCTTATTCTTAAACTGTGGCCTCTAGTTCTGGACTCACCCATCAGTGGGAATGTGCTTCCTGCCTGCAGTGTGTCCAATCCCTTAATAATCTTATATGTTTCAATCTGATTCCCTCTCATCCTTCTAAACTCCAGTGTATACAAGCCCAGTCGCTCCAATCTTTCAACATATGACAGTCCTGCCATTCCGGGAATTAACCTTGTGAACCTACGCTGTACTCCCTCAATAGCAAGAATGTCCTTCCTCAAATTTGGAGACCAAAACTGCACACAATACTCCATGTGGGGTCTCACCAGGGCCCTGTACAGCTGCAGAAGGACCTCTTTACTCCTATACTCAATTCCTCTTGTTATAAAGGCCAACATGCCATTAGCTTTCTTCACTGCCTGCTGCACCTGCATGCTTGCTTTCATTGACTGATGTACAAGAACACCTAGATCTCGTTGTACTTCCCCTTTTCCTAACATGACTCCATTTAGATAGTAATCTGCCTTCCTATTCTTGTCACCAAAGTGGATAACCTCACATTTATCCACATTAAACTGTATCTGCCATACATTTGCCCACTCACCCAACCTGTCCAAGTCACCCTGCATTCTCATAACATCCTCCTGACATTTCACACTGCCACCCAGCTTTGTGTCATCAGCAAATTTGCTAATGTTACTTTTAATCCCATCATCTAAATCATTAATGTATATTGTAAACAGCTGCGGTCCCAGCACCGAACCTTGCGGTACCCCACTGGTCACAGCCTGCCATTCCGAAAGGGACCCGTTAATCACTACTCTTTGTTTCCTGTCAGCCAGCCAATTTTCAATCCATGTCAGTACTCTGCCCCCAATACCATGTGCCCTAATTTTGCCCACTAATCTCCTATGTGGGACTTTATCAAAAGCTTTATGGAAGTCCAGGTACACTACATCCACTGGCTCTCCCTTGTCCATTTTCATAGTTACATCCTCAAAAAACTCCAGAAGATTAGTCAAGCATGATTTTCCCTTCATAAATCCATGCTGACTCGGACTGATCCTTCTACTGCTATCCAAATGTGTCATAATTTCCTCTTTTATAATTGACTCCAGCATCTTCCCCACCACTGACGTCAGGCTAACCAGTCTATAAATCCCTGTTTTCTCTCTCCCTCCTTTCTTGAAAAGTGGGACAACATTAGCCACGCTCCAATCAGCAGGAACTGTTCCTGAATCTTTAGCCACCCTCCAATCAGCAGGAACTGTTCCTGTTTTAGGCTGTGGCATTCATGTTGGGACAAAAATTTCTGTGTAATAATACTTTCATCCAGAATCTCCTGAAAAGGTGAATAGTTCAGTTCATTGCAGATATTCATCATAGAATGAACATTGGATTGCTTTTTACATTGGTTCTACCTGCAGTACTGAAGTGAAAAGAAATTACTTTGCTCGGGAGAAATAAAGTTGTGCATTATTTTCAAGGTTACTGCTCATAAATAACAGTCGGCAGACCCAGTCTAGTTCATCTGATTTATTGATATGTCAGGGCATGCTATCCTATTGAACTGTTTAGATATTGTGAGAAGCACTATAAGGAATATCTTATCATCATTACCAGTGAAATGGAATAGTCAGACACACTGCATGTATTAAAATTAGTTGATTAATATGTCACAATAATAGAATCAAAATTACTTGGATTATTATCCATTTTCTGTCCATTTCTTATTACATTCTAGAGCATTTACATTATCAGAATTGTCTTTTTATTTTTTGCAATGTAATTAATTTAAACACTTAATGATTAAGCAGGCTTTAGCTGATCTGAGCAATGGGATCTGAGCAATGCATGAAACAGTGCACCCTAACACCTTCATCATTGTTTTGGGGGAGTTAACAAGGCCAGTCTGAAAAAAGCACTAAGCAACTACCATCAACAGATCACTTGCAATACTAGAGGAAATAACACACTGGACCACTGCTACACCACCATCAGGAATGCCTTCCGTGCTATTCCACACCCTCACTTTAGGGAGTCTGATCACCTGGCTGTACTTCTACTCCCTGAGTATAGGCAGAGACTGAAGACTGCAGCACCAGCAGTGAGGACCGAGAAGGTATGGACAAGAAAAGCACAGGAGTGCTTACAGGACTGCTTTGAATTGGTGGACTGGACTGTGTTCAGGGATTCATCTTCATGCTGCAATTGTTATTGACTTCATTAAAACCTGTGTGGATGGGTGTGTGCCTGCAAAGACTTGCTGTCCATTCCCAAACCAAAAGACATGGATGAACCAGGAGGTACATTGTCTGCTGAAGGCTAGATCTATGGCATTTAAGTCTGGTGACCTAGGTTTGTACCAGAAAACCAGGTATGATTTACAGAGGGCTATTTCAAGGGTGAAGAGACAACTTCAAATGAGGTTGGAAGCGACATCAGATGTACAACAACTCCGGCAGGGTTTGCAAGACATTACTTCCTACAAAGCAAAACCCAACAGCATGAATGGCAGCATGCTTCACTACCAGATGAACTCAATGCCTTCTATGCCCACTTTGAAAGGGAGAATATAACTACAACTGTGAAGATCCCTGCTGCACCTGATGACCCTGTAATCTCTGTCTCAGAGGCCAATGTTAGGCTGTCTTTAAAGACAGTGAACCCTCGTAAGGTGGAAGGTCCTGATGGAGTACCTGGTAAGGCTCTGAAAACTCCTACGGACAGAAGTCCTCGCTGGCTTCAAAAAGCCAACAGTTATACCAGTGCCTAAGAAGAATAATGTGAGCTGCCTTAATGACTAGTACTCACATCTACAGTGATGAAATGCTTGGAGAGGCTGGTCAACACTAGGCTGAACTCCTACCTCAGCAAGGACCTGGATCCATTGTAATTTGCCTATCACTGCAATAGGTCAATGGCAGATGCGGTCTCAATAGCTCTTCACATGGCCTTACACCACTTGGACAATACAAACACCAATGTTAGGATACTGTTCATTGACTATAGCTCAGCATTTAACACCATCATTCCCACAACCCTGATTGAGATGTTATAGAACCTGGACTTCTGTACCTCCATCTGAATTTGGATCCTCGACTCCCAACTAGAAGACCACAATCTGTGTGGATTGGCGATAATATCTCCTCCTCACTGATGATCAATACTGGTGCACCTCAGGGGTGTGTGCTTAGCCCACTGCTCTACTCTCTCTATGCCTATGACTCTGTGGCTAGGCACAGCTCAAATACCATCTATAAATTTGCTGGTGGTACAACCATTGATGGTAGAATATCAGCTGGTGATGAGAGGGAGTACAGGAGCAAGATATGCCAGCTATACTTCATTAGGAGTTTGAAGAGCTTCGGCATGTCAACAAATACACTCAAAAACTTCTATAGATGTACCATGCAGAGCATTCTGAGAGGCCACATCACTGTCTGATATTGGGGTGGTGGGGGGGGGGGGGAGGGTTTGGCTACTGCAGAGAACCAAAAGAAGCTGCAGAGGGTGGTAAATCTAGTCAGCTCCATCTTGGGTATTAGCCTACAAAGTACCCAGGACATCTTCAGGGAGCGGTGTCTCAGAAAGGCAGCATCCATTATGGACGACTCCCAGCTCCCAGGGCATGGCCTTTTCTCACTGTTACCATCAGGAAGGAGGTACAGAAGCCTGAAGGCACACACTCAGTGATTCAGGAACAGCTTCTTCCCCTCTGCCATCCGATTCCTAAATGAACGTTGAACCCATGAACACTACGTCAGCTTTTTAACATACATTATTTCTGGGGTTTTTTTGCACAGTTTTTAATCTCTTCTATATTATGTATGGCATTGAACTGCTGCTGCTAAGTTAATGAATTCCACAACACATGCCAGTGATAATAAACCTGATTCTGATTCTGACTGAATTGTGCTTAAAAAAGATAATCTTGCGAGCTTTCCTTGCTGACAGAGTTTGACTAAATAATATCTGAGATTCTTACCAGGTCAGGAAATTTGATGCTTTTGTTAAACAGAAGTCTCTTCACAACTTTAACCTTTTGTAAATAGATGACTTAATGATTTCATTAGATCAATAAACAGAAATGGTTTTTATTAACGATATCATGGCAGCCAGAACGTCAAACAATGTGAAGTCCTTCCTAGTCCACTAGAAGATTTTTTTTTTCAATTTTGTTTCGCTTCAAAATCCCAGATATTTCAAAATTTGCAAAATTTATCCATTCATTTTTTTTTAAACTGTCTGATCACTCGATGCAGCTACCCATTCAAAGGAATCCAATGGAAATTAATCCAGTTTCTCTACAGTGTCGATTTTGATTTCCTGATGTAAGGGAGCTAATTCTTAGCATGCAAGCAATCGCTGCCCTATGTACAAAGGGTTTATATTGTTTGGTGCCTTTTCATGTCCTCAGCCAATCAACTGTTTACAAAAACGTAATCATTGTCATTTCCTATAGACAATGCAAGAGCAAAATGACACAAAGCAATGTCGCGCAAAATGTGGACTAACTGTTAATCTGATTTCAAGGTGTTATCTGAATGGCATTTGTTGCCTATGACACTGAGAGAAATACCCACTTGAGAAAAATAAGTAACCTTTCACACCATATTTGGATAAGTAGATTGAATTTTATTTTAACAATTCAACCCAAAATTAAGTACCTCTGACAGTGTGACACCACCTTATTAATGCAATGAAGGGTCCATGGCTGACAAACCTTAAAATGAGCTCTGAATTCACAATTCTGATTAGAAGTAAGAGCATGACTGCTGAGCCCATTACATCGTGGTGGTTTCCATGGGCGTTCCCTAATCTCCTATTCATAACGTCAGTGAGGAGGGGATTATTGGTGTAAGTTTAAACAGCACTTGGACTTGCTCTAAGTGGAAAGCTCAGCAACTGGTAAAGTGTTGTGACTCAATTTACGGGTGTAACCATAAATCTCTCAGGCCAACTTGGTCCTTCCATAGCTTTCAGGCATGCAGCTTTGGCCATTGGCCCCTGAGGGTCATTTTAAATAAACCGTGCAGAAAATCAAAATTGTGCAGAGACATACACTGGAACAACATTGTTTTTTCGATTTTCAACCTTGGAGCAGAATTTCAGTAAAATTCTGTCATAGACCAGAATAAATTCTGACAACTCCATAGTTTATTGTGATGTCAGTTCCCCTTCCATTTCTTCCTTCTTTTCCCATCCTACATTGGTGCACACACAACCACCCACACTCATTCCCTTCGGGCTCTCTCACAGCCTCTCACTTACTTGCCATCTTTCTGTAGGGACTGCTGTTATTTGACTCACTTTTATTTCTATCTCTCTTCCTCCTGATGACTTCACAAGTAGTCTTACTGGAATCAGATTAACAAAGGAGGGAAGTGAGTTATATAGAACACAGAGCAGTACAGCAGAGGAACAAACTTCTCAGCCCATAATGTTATGACATGTACCATGGAACATAGAGCAGTGCAACACAGTACAGGCCTTTAGGCCCACAATGTTGTAAAGACTACATTCACCAAGATCAAGCTAACCCTTCCCTCTCATATAGCCCTCCATTTTAATTTTTCTGCCATTTACCTATCTAACAGTCTCTGAAATGCCCCTAATGTATCTAAGTCTATCATCACCTTCAGTACAGAGGGGATTTACAAGGATCTTGCCTGGATTGGAGGGCATACCTTATGAGAATAGGCTGAGTGTACTTGGCCTTTTCTCCCTGGAGCAACTGAGGATGAGAGGTGACCTGATAGAGCTGTATAAGATGATGAGGGGCATTGATCGTGTAGATGGCCAGAGGCTTTTTCCCAGGGCTGAAATGACTAACATGAGGGGGCATAGTTTTAAGGTGCTTGGGAATAGGTACAAAGGGGATGTCAGGGGTAGGTTTTTCACACAGAGAGTGGTGGGTGTGTGGAATGCACTGCCGGCAGCAGTGGTGGAAGTGGATACAATAGGGTCTTTTAAGAGACTCTTAGGTAGGCACGTGGAGCTTAGAGAAACAGAGGGCTATGCACTAGGGTAATTCCAGGCAGTCTCAAGAGTAGGATGCATGGTCAGCACAATATTATGGGCTGTAATGTGCTGTAAATTTCTATGTTTTGTCACCTCTGGCAGCACATTGCATGCACTCTCTGTGTAGGGGAAAAAACCTACGTCTGACTTCACTCCAATACTTTCCTCCAAGCATGAAGTCATGGAGTCACAGAAAAGTACAGCACAGAAACAGGCCATTTGGCCCAACTATTTCATGCTGAACCATAAGAGCAGCTTACTCCTATTGAGCTGCATCGGAAACTTACCCTTCCATACCCCTACCATCCATGTACCTATGCAAGCTTCTCTTATATGCTGAAATCGAGCTCGCACGCACCACTTGCGCTGGCAGCTCATTCCACACTCTATAAATACTCCTCATAATTTTGTATACCTCTCTCAAATCTCTCAATCTTCTGAATTCCAAGGAATAAAGTCCTAACTTATTCAATCTATCATTATAATTCATGTCCTCTAGCCCCTGCAAAATCCTTGTAAATTTTCTCTGTACTCTTTCAACCTTACTTACATCTTTCCTTTAGGTATGTAACCTAAACTACACACAGTACTCCAAATTGGGCCTCAACAATATCTTGTACAACTTCCACATAACATCCCATCTTCTGCACTCAATACTTTGATGTGTGAAGGTCAATGTGCCAAAAGCTTTCTTTACGACTCTAACTACCTGTGACGCCACTTTCAATGAATTATGGGCCTGTATTCCAATCCCTTTGTTCTACCACATTTCTCAGTGGCCTAACATTCACTGTGTTAGACCTACAATGGTTGGTCCTAGCAAAGTGTAGCATCCTGCACTTGTCTGTATTAAATTCCATCTGCTATTTTCAGCACATTTTTCCAGCTAGTCCACAGCTGCCTTTCTCGCTGTCCTCTACACCCCCAATCTTGGTGTCATACACAAATTTGCTGATCCAGTTAATCACTTTACTATCCAGATCATTGATATAAATAAGAAACAACAAAAGACTCAGCACTGATTGTTGTGGCATTCCGCTAGTCACAGGCCTCCAGTTACAGAGGCAACCATCTACTACCACTCTCTGGCTTCTTCCAAAAGGCCAATGACTAATCGAATTTACCAACTCACTTGAATGCCAAGTGACCAAATCTTATTGACCACTCTCCCATGGGGCACCTTGTCAAAGGCCTTAGTAAAGACCATGTAGACAACATCCACTACCTTGTCTTCATCAACTTTTTCAGTAACTTCCTCAAAAATCTCAAAGTTTGGTTAGACATGACCTACCATGCACAAAGCCATACTGACTATCCTTAATCAGCCCATGTTTATCCAAAAACTGATATATCTGGTCCTTCAGAATACCCTCCAACAACTTTCCCACTACTGATCCAAGCTCACTGGCCAATAATTTCCTATTTATTTTTAAAGCTTTTCTTGAACAGCAGATCAACATTGGTTATCCTCCAATGCTCTGGTACCTCACATGTTGCTAAGGATGATTTAAGTATCTCTGCCAGGGTCCCAGCAATTTCTGCACTTGCCTACCACAGAGTCCTAATTTGCCTCAGGACCGCAAATGCCTCTCCTCTGTAATCCGTATAGGTTCCATGATGTTGCTCCTGCTTAGCCTCACTTCTACAGACTCTGTGTCCATGTCCTGAGTAAATATGGATGCAAAAAAATCATTTAAGATCTCCCCCATCTCTTCTGGGTCCACACATGGATTACTATTCTGATCTTCTACAGGACTAATTTGTCCCTTGCAATCCTTTTGCTCTCAACATATCTGTTGAATCCTTTAGGATTCTCCTTCACCTTGTCTGCTAGGGCAACCTCATGCCCTCTTTTAGCACTCCTGATTGTTCTTAAGTGTTCTTTTGCATTTCTTATACTCCGTAAGCACCCCCATTTGTTCCTGTCTGCCTATACCTGCTATGGAACTCTTTTTTCTTAACCAGGACCTCAATATTTCTTGAACACCAAGGTTCCCTATGCCTATTATCTTTTCCTTTTATTCTGTCAGGCACTTTTGTACTTTTGTAATTTCACTTTTGAAAGCCTCCCACTTACCAAGTACACTTTTGCCAGGAAACAGCCCATCTAAATCCATACATTTTCCATACACCTTCTTTCCCAACTGATCAACCACTTTTATAGATATGGACCCCAAGATCCCTCTGTACAGCAACACTACCGAGAGTCCGGTCACTTACATTTGATCTTCACATTTGGATGGATTAAACTTCAACTGACACAGTTTGTCCACTTCCATAGATATGGATCATATGTTGTGCTTTTTGCTTATCATTGTCTAATCCAAAATGGTAATTTTTTTCATTTGAGAAGTGAAAAAATTGATGCAGTAGTTAGGTATAGTTGTAAAGAGTTGATATTAAAATACTGTATCATTGGTTAAAAGAGCGTCTGAGATTGTTTTTATGAATGAAACATAAAAGGTGTGATGATTTGACATGTGGCTTTGGTAAAAGAAAAAACAACAGTCATTATTTCTTATCCATGAAGTTTAATTAGGAAATAATGAGAATTACGTTCTTTACATTTTGACCAACAGACTTTAATGAAAAATTAAGCAATGCAAATAATCTATCATTTTAATCTGTATTGCTGAAGTTGTTGCACTGTACAGTTTGCCTGAACGTTAAGCCTGAAATTTTGCACAATATTTATGTCAACCAGCAGATATACACTGACCTAATGTCTTTTTGCCTCTCTCACACAAAAGCTTCCACACACCCCAGAATGTGAATGTGACTGTTAGAGTGTTACTGCTCCAAAGTTTGACAATGTCTTGTAAACTGTTTGCAGTTTCATTCCTTATATATAAGCACATCATAGTAAATATATCTTAATTCTGGTGATGTTTGCATGTAGGTTCTGCCAAAGGAAACGATAAGTAATGCACTGCAATACAAGATTATTGCTATAAACATTTTACTTCCACATATTGGAAAACACACAAATAGCAAGAGAAACAGTTTTTAATAGAAGAGTCAATGTATTACATTTCAGACAAACATACATAGAAGAGTGCAGTAAGGACCTTCAGCCATGATATTGCGACAATCTTTTAACCTACTCTAAGATTAATGTAGTATTTCACTCCCACATAATTCTCCAATTTTCCTTCATCCGCGTGCCTGCTGAAGAGTCTCTTAAATGTATCTGACTCTCTGACCACCCCTGGCAAAGCATTGCATGCACTTACCACTCTCTATGTAAAAAATACTATCCCTGACACTTCCCTATACTTTCCTCCATTCACCAGAATATTATACCATCTTGCATTAGCCATTTCTGCCCTAGGAAAAGAAGTCTATAGCTGTCCACTCTATCTATGCTGATATCACCTTATACACCTCTATCAGGTCACTTTTCATCCTCCTTTACTCCAAAGAGAAAAGCTCTAACTCGCTCAACCTTTCCACATAAGACAGGCTTTCTCAGAAAGAATATACGCAGGAGGAGGCCACCCAACCCCCTGAACCTGCACTGTCTTTCAATGGCCTTATCTTTATTTCTTCTTCTGTGTTGATTCTTCATAATCCTCAATTCCATGATCTTTCAAAACATTATCTGTTTCTTCTTTTTAAAAAATTTTTAGCCCCTACATGAATAGAGCATTCGTGAAATTCATCATGCTCTACAAGAAAAAGTTTGTGCACCCATCTGTTTTAAATGATTCCTCACTAATCTTGTAATTAGGATCTTTCATTCAAGGTAACCTCAGTCATGGAAACATTGAGACATCTACTTTCTCATGTCCCATAAGCACCTTTTTTATTTCAATGCCCCTCATTCTTCTAAGCTCCAAAAGGCCTGGTTATACAAAATAGGTTTTAGAAGAACTAGTTCTTCTAATCCTCCAGTCCTGATGAAGGGTCTCTGCCTGAAACATCAACTATCGATTCCTTTTCCCAGATGCTGCCTGACCTCCAGCATTATGTTTGTGTTACTCTGGGCTTCGACTATCTGCAGAATCTCTCGTGTTTAATAACAAATTTTGTTGTGCTGAATAGAACTGCCCTGGATCATGAACATATTTTGCAGGTTAACATAGCAAAGGCATTTTCATGTTGGTGAGTTCCTGGTAAGAGGCCGTGAATATAAAATAGCCACTAACAAAGTCAACAGGGAATCTAAGAGAAATGTATTTACCCAAATAATTTTCCAAACATGGAACATGCTACTGCAGGAATAATTGAAGCAATTAAACAGGAAGCAAGATAAAATACACAAGGAGAAAAAAGTATCAGGTTTTGTTGGTCCATGAAGAAGTCTGGGAGGAAACTTGTTGGAGCAAGAAAGATTGACTAAGAGACTAAAGAGATATTCTTCATCTAGAAGATCTTGGTGTGTAAGCTCATTGCCTAGAATGGTGCAAAGATAAAAATCATATGTGCATTTAAAAAGAACTTGTGTGTGTACAGGAAGAGCCACGACCTGCAAGGCCTAGAATGTTGCGCGGTAGATCTCATTAGGCTGAGCAGCTGTTCTTTGACTGACACGTGGGCTAGTGACCTCCTCCTGCACCGTAAATTTTTTGTGGGTTGAATGACCTTTTTCTGGGCTTAGCAAACTTTGCAATATCGAGTGGAATGCAGCTTTGTTTGCATATGTTGTACTGAGGACTCTCTGGTCCTTTTTATCAAGTGTGTTTCACCTATTCACCCAAACAGAATCTGACTCATTTAAAGACATAAAGGGTTTCACCGCCATACTTCATCAAAAGGGAAAAGATGCAAAGTCACTGATAATCTAAAATCTTTCTAATGTACTGATCTGAAACTTTTCAAGTAAAGGTACCAAAACTGAACCTATAGGATACGGCCTTATTAAAAACTTGCATAAATACCATCACTGCACTTCAATATGTTTGTGCTAGTGATGTACTCCAACTCTATTCACCTTCCTTATTGTCTTGTAAGACCAGATAGACAGTTCATTCATTGCCTATCTCTTACTCTGTACCCATTACTATGTTGTATGTATCCTTGTTAGATGGCATCGTTCCCACACTCTCCTGATGTACATTCTGTAAATCACAATGAGCACAGCTGGTCCACCTGACAGCAAAGTGGACGTTGCAATTCAATACCATATGGGCAGCCCAGTTCAACACTGACTGGGAGTTGCCATGGCAATTTGCACCGCAAACAGTAGGCCCCTCTTAAAAATGGCAGCTGCCACTACGCCGGTGTGGCATTGCCAGTGAGCAGTAAGGTTACTAAACTCTTACAAGGCATTTGCAGCTTGTCATCACCATATGACAGACGTGAAAATTAACCTCCTATGTCTCACAAACACATCAGTATCATTAGCAGCCTGAATGATGAGAAGGTCTGCAGATGCTGGAAATCCAAAGGAACACACACAAAATTCTGGATGAACTCAGCAGGCCAGGCAGCATCTATGGAAATGTACAAACAGTTGAAGTTTTAGGCCAAGACCCTTCTTCACGACTGGAAAGGAAAGGGGCATCTTCCCCCTTCCTTCCCATTAGCAGTCTGAACTTTCTTTCTATTCAATATCTTTACCTAAATTGTTAACAAAGATAGCAAAAACATAAGAGTTCAGCATGGGACATGTTGTAATCCACTAGTTATTAAAAAGCTAGTACTACCCTTCAGATTTTTTTTAAATTTGCTGTTTTTTTTATGTTTTTACCAAAATAGAATAATTACTATATTTTTTTATATCCTGGTCTGGGTTCCTGGAAAATGTCAGTTAAAGTAGAAAAGTATTTTTGTATCATTCAGTGAATCTATTATTGAAAATAAAATACTGAAAACATAATTAATCCAGTGAGCAATGAGGAAAGAATTAGAGACAAATATGAATTTGTATCACAACTTAATAAACTGCAAAAGGATTTCAGATTTGTCAATCAGATTTCCAGAGGGCAGGGTGTACTGAAAATTTGGAATAGTTTTCTATTTGTGGTGGATGATGACAAGCCAGCATTGATGCTGAAAGGAAGATGGAAAGTTTCCTTTGGATAAATGGATAAACAATATGAATAACATGACCATAAAAGTCTAGGGTCCAGACTGTGTACGGCATAGTTTTACTGAGTGTGATCCAGGCTCCATTTTGATTCAGACTAGGAGAAGCTTCCACTCACTTTCTCCTCCTTTAGTTATCGTTCTGGTTGAGGAAGGCTTACTTCTGTCCTGGTTCTGAGGATTCTCAGGTGCCTGATGAGGATGTGTGGAAATTCGATGGGGCAGGAGGTGGCTGAGAATTGGCAGCTACTTATGCAGAGTTTTTACAAGCTTCCAATGTGCTGCATCAAGATTCTCACTACCAGCCCAATTCTTTTTTGTCAACTCTGATAAGTGAAGGGCTAGATATTCCCGGGTGTCATTTTGCTAGAGGCTTAGAGTAATCCTTGCTCTATCCACCTGTTGATCTCTTCCCATGACAGAGTTGAGAGCAAACTATTTTATGACTGTGATGTCAGACATCAGAATGCCCATATGACCGAGTAATTTGAATTTAAACCTGGGAGAGGACATTGATGTTGATTCTCTTGAACTCCCAGTGAACTTGGAGCCCTTTGCAGAGATAGCATTCACGGTAATTTTAGTGTCTTAAGATGCCCTCTATTGACAGTCCATTGGAAGCATGTAGGACAGCAATGTCTATTTGATCATACGTTTTGTGACATTAATAAGGTATTGGTGTTAAGCCACGTACTTCAATCATTCAAAGTCTGTACTGTCACAGTGGAGGCAGTGGTGAATTTCATCATCTATAGTTATCTCTACTGACAGGTGTCTCCTGAGAAGTGGAAAGTGGTGCACATTTTCCAGAGTCTCAGAGGGAATCTTAGTTGTTGGAAGTGTTACGAAAACCCCGTAACCAGGTAACTTACCAGCAAAGATAGATGGATCAGCTGAGTCGGATGCTACTATTTTCAAACGTTTTATTCAACAAGGGCACAAACGTATGGTTAATACAAAACATTCAGATCGTCAAAACTCAATCTAAAACACCGGTGTAATAATAATCATTCAAAACACAAGCTCGCTCGTCGTCTAGGGGTAATGTAGATTTTATATCGTTCGCTGGATATCTAAAAGTCTTTTAGATCACGGCAGTTTCACTTAGTTGCCGGCGGAAGTGTCGCGTGGGTGCACTTTAGTTAGAAAGACAGAGAACATGAAGCATTTACCCGACAGGTTTTCCAACCTGTAGGAGGTAGTCGGAAGTCTCGTTGGGGGAATGGACTCTCATCTGTGGCTTCCCCTGTAGCTAGGCCGTCTTCCGTGGTGAAGTCGCCAATCCCAGGCAAGGGAAGGACGCACACGAACCCCACCACCGGCTGTAGCTATTAAAACGCTGTCGCAGGATTTCTAGCGTTTCTCCTTCATGTGTTTTCCTTGGTGCATCTGGGTGCGTCTGAGGGTCCTCCCCTCAGACACTCCTTTATACTTCTTCACGGGATTGCAGGTGTCAATCAGGTTGCAGGTATTGCGATCTCTCTCTCAACCAGCCCACCCTGCCCGAGGGCCTTTCACGTGGTCTCCATGAGACAATAGTCAAAGTCACTTTTATTCTGCTTCTTGGGAGAACGTGGTCTTCCGCACGTCTCTCTCTCTTGGGTCAGTTGACCCCCCCCCCCCCCTTAACTAGAGTTCTTGCGATTTTCACAAAGGAGGGGGCCAACGGCATAACACCTCCTCCCATAATGGGTTTTTAACCAACGGTTAAAAACAGGTTGACGCAGGAATTTTTTTTTTGAATCTACATACTACACAAGCTTTTCTCTTCACAGAGTACTACTGTTATACATTCAAGTCAGTATCTAAACAGGTAACAAGTACAGTGCCCCTTTTCTTTAATACCTTAACCTCATGTGCCATACTAACGCCTGGTAGCATCAAACTTCAGCTCAATAACCACCTTATTTATTTGCTTTCTTCAGCAACATAACTAAGGAGGTGTGATCTTAGCTTACATACATCTACAAAGGTTCATGCAAAAGACAAATTTTTATGCTACTTTCAAACTTAACAGTCAAGCTTCCATGGGTGTTGTCTTTATTATTCACATACTTTGTCAAAATCCCTTAAAACCGGCTTCTGCTATTTTAAAAATCGCGTCCCCATTAACCCTCGCCTTTTTTCCGGTTAATTCCCTCGTGGCGATCTTGGGCACCCTGGCGAAATAGGCTTTCGCCCGCTCCTTTCATAGGAGTTATTTTATCAGCGTGTTCCAAACTTAGACCACCCAATTCCTTAATTTTAGGCAATTTGTTGTTTTTCTCTTCAGGACCCGTCATGCTATTAGTTTCCAATTTAAGATCCGCAAGCGATCTCGCTTTGTTCAGACAGCATTTCAAATTCTGCCTTTTCACACCACACTCTGGAATAACAATAGCGTGTGGGGCCCCTTTACCTTCCAACTCAACCTGTAATTGATTCACAGGCTTTGTGGTACCAAGCCATTGTCTCTGTAGCCTGGTTGCTGCTTTTGATATCAGTCCAGCCTTTAAATTTTCTTCATTCAATTTGGGAACTACACATCCCCCTTTCCCTTGAGTTCCGTGACTAGGTTCAGCACCATGTGTATCCCCATCTTGGACACACTCAAACGGGACATTGGCCTCTTCCAGGTTTTCAACACCCGTACCTTTTTCAAATTCTAACGTCCCCCCCTCCTTCCAGTAACTCTCCAGGCAGCCCCCTGTTGGGGAAGGCGCAACCCTGCGAGCTGAAACAACCTCCTCGGCCATGTCAGCTGACTTCTCCACAGCAAGGATACCCTTCTCCTCTAAGACTGCCCTCATTTCACTCTCGGGACCATCGAGAACATCTTTAGAACTCTCAACTTCTCCAAACAATTCTGCCAAACCAGACAGATCAACCACGTCCAACTCTGGACGTTTTAACAGCTTTATCCGTTTCTCATCTTTATTTCCTACCTCTAGGACCTTTCTCTTCACTAAGGGGGGAGCTATCTCCTCGCCCTTACCCCCTTTTACTTTACTACCTTCCGTTTTACCACCCTCTGAACCCTCGTGGTGTAGGGTCGGTAAAAACGTCTGGGCCAATTTCAAACTGCGCGCTGTCCCAGCCGCCGCTCTCGACAGGCTGCGAGTGACCGCGCATGCGCGATAGCTCGGGGACTCCATGGGCGGGGCCTCAACTATCAGGGCGGCTCCGATCTTCCCACCCGCGAGGTCATTACCCAACAGGAGGTCCACGCCCTCCCCCAGTAACTCCGGCAGGACTCCTAGCTCCACAGGTCCCGACACCAACTCGCAATCGAGAAAGACCCTATGCAAAGGCACGACCGCGGTCTGGTTCCCGATTCCTCTCAGGGCAACCTCCCCCGTCCGAGGGCCGAAATTTAACACATTACGGCTAATTAATGATAGTTCCGCCCCCGTGTCTCTCCAAATTCGTATGGGGATGGGGGGGTCCCCTTCCCTCAAAGACACGGTTCCTTCGGAACTAAATGTCTCCCGCCCCTCCGGTACTCCATCTACCTGGGGCCCTCTTGTCAACTTCCTGATTACCACTGCACGCCCGATAGGGGTCGCTGCTCTCTCCCTCTCTGGCTCCTTTCTCGGAGCAAAGCAGTTTGATGCGATATGACCCACCTTCCCACAATTAAAACAGGTTAAACCAGGAGATCTCCAGGTCTCCTGTCTGTTATCCTCACTTTTTGTGCTAGCTCCCGGCGGAGTTTCTCCCTTAGCCGGCGGACTTTCCCTACCATTCCGACGGTCTCTCGGGTAACTTTTTGGCGAGGAAAACTTTGTCTTGTGGGTTAGGGCATATTCATCTGCGAGCCTAGCCATCTCTGAGATGGACTGATTCGTCCTCTCATTTAAATACATTCGGATCTCTTCCGGAACGCAACCTTTAAATTCCTCAATCAAAACTAACTCCCTGAGACGCCCATAGTTCTCGGCCACCTTTTCAGCTGTGCACCAACGGTCCAAGAGCACACCCTTCTCATGGGCTAGCTCGGTATACATTTGATTCCACCCTCTTTTTAAATTTCGGAACCTTTGTCTATACGCCTCAGGTACTAACTCGTAACCTCGGAGAATGGCCTCCTTTACTTGAGCATAATTTCCGTCCCTTTCCGGGGGCAGCGCGGTATATACCCGCTGTGCTTTTCCTCGTAACACACTTTGTAACAACACCACCCATCGCTCTCTGGGCCACTGCTGATTCCCTGCCACCTTTTCAAAAAGCAAGAAATAACTATCAACATCCATCTCCTCGAACGGGGGGACCAACCTCAACGCCCGACTAATATCAAACCCCTCCTCTCTCTCTTCCCCTTGAGTTCTTCGCTCTTGCTTTCGCCTGTCCAGCTCCAATTCATGGTTCCTTTGTTTCTCTTTCTCTTCTGCTTCTAGCTGCTTTAGTTTGAACACATGCTCTCTTTCCACAGCCCTTTCCTTTGCGGTTCTCTCGGCTTCTTTTTCCCTCTCAGCTCTCTCGGCTTCTTTTTCCCTCTCAGCTCTCTCGGCTTCTCTCTCTGCAGCCTTCTCAGCTGCTTCTACTTCTAGCTGCTTTATTTTAAACTCATGTTCCAGCCTTGCTTTCTCCAACTCTGCCTGATTTGTCCCACTCACTAATCTCCTTTCGGGAATATTTTCCAAATCCTCAGCTGCAAACACCTTCTTCCCAACGTAATGCTGTTGTATGACCCTTCGCACTTCCTGCTTTTTCATTGCTGGCTTCACCGCTGTGAGGTCTAATGCCTGCGCCAAATTTACCAAGTCTGCTTTTGTAGCCTTCCCTAGCGCCTCTACCGTCGGGTTTCTCCTAAATGCCTCCACATCCATCTTTGCTGGTTTCCCGTCTGGCTACCTGCGTAACCAGATTTAAGTTTGGACTTACAGCCCGATTCACTGATCCTCCCATTTGGTTTCAAATCCCGGACGAGCCCCCACTTGTTACGAAAACCCCGTAACCAGGTAACTTACCAGCAAAGATAGATGGATCAGCTGAGTCGGATGCTACTATTTTCAAACGTTTTATTCAACAAGGGCACAAACGTATGGTTAATACAAAACATTCAGATCGTCAAAACTCAATCTAAAACACCGGTGTAATAATAATCATTCAAAACACAAGCTCGCTCGTCGTCTAGGGGTAATGTAGATTTTATATCGTTCACTGGATATCTAAAAGTCTTTTAGATCACGGCAGTTTCACTTAGTTGCCGGCGGAAGTGTCGCATAGGTGCACTTTTGTTAGAAAGACAGAGAACATGAAGCATTTACCCGACAGGTTTTCCAACCTGTAGGAGGTAGTCGGAAGTCTCGTTGGGGGAATGGACTCTCATCTGTGGCTTCCCCTGTAGCTAGGCCATCTTCCGTGGTGAAGTCGCCAATCCCAGGCAAGGGAAGGACGCACACGAACCCCACCACCGGCTGTAGCTATTAAAACGCTGTTGCAGGATTTCTAGCGTTTCTCCTTCGTGTGTTTTCTTTGGTGCATCTGGGTGCGTCTGAGGGTCCTCCCCTCAGACACTCCTTTATACTTCTTCACGGGATCGCAGGTGTCAATCAGGTTGCAGGTATTGCGATCTCTCTCTCAACCAGCCCACCCTGCCCGAGGGCCTTTCACGTGGTCTCCATGAGACAATAGTCAAAGTCACTTTTATTCTGCTTCTTGGGAGAACGTGGTCTTCCGCACGTCTCTCTCTCTTGGGTCAGTTGACCCCCCCCCTTAACTAGAGTTCTTGCGATTTTCACAAAGGAGGGGGCCAACGGCATAACAGAAGGCATTGGTCAAATGGAGCAATCTGGTAGAGGACCTCCTTCTGTGGATGTTGAATGCAAAGCCAAGCTTCTTTTATGCACTAATAATAACCTGAAGCTTGGTCTCTAAGGTTTAGGAAAACTTGATACTGTACCGTAGTTGCCACTGCATTCTTTAAAATTGACACCTTCTGCCTGACATGTCTCACTTGGGATGATGATGTTAATGTCAAAATCTCTGAAGTTTTGAACTACAATTTAAGATGTATCATATATTAAGGTGCTGAATCAAGAGAACTGCCAGTCTTTCCTGGGAAACTACCACCCCCACCCCCACCACCACCTTTGTGTCCTTGAAAGACCTAAATAGTACTTAGAGATTTAACAAAGTGATTAAAATATATTTGTGAGGATGATTAATAGTTTTCCGTTTTCAGTCTGGCTCTACTGGGGTTGGAAGAGCTTTCAAAATGCATATTTTTGTCCAGCAAAGATAATTTCTGACCGCCTTTCGGATACCAGAATTCTCGTCTGAATAAGTAGTCTTAACAAGGACCATACTCCATTGTAGTTCCATCGATGGAGGGGTGAATTCTCCAGAAACATACCCTTGGGACAGGGAAAGGAGGGTGAATTCTCCAAAAATATGCCCTGGGTCAAGATCCTTCAGATCATTGATCTGAAGAAAAATTCCTCTTTAATTGGCAAAGAGCAGAGACTGTTAAGAATGAGCAATGATCTTCCTAGTAATGCTTATGTTCCACAAAATGAATGAATAAAAAAGTAAGGCCAGTCAGGTACAAAATAATCATTGATCCCCGGATAAATATTGGTTAGTGAAGGATGTTGACATAAACAAGAACTGAAATCTTTCAATGATATATTTGTCAGTATGATATCAACACAGTCAAGGAAGTGCAACCTCCTCACTGTGTCCTGTTTTTTGTGAAACATAGCACGCATTATGCTGAATCTTGCTGACCCCTGCAATTTTGTAACAAAATATTGCCTTAAAATTCATGAAGTGTTTTTTTTTTCTTATTCAGCTCAGGGTTTTTCATATGCATCCAAAAGCAAAGGAGACACTTCACACATGTAAGACCACAAGAAAACATTAACTGAACTAGCACAAATGCAATACAAAAAAAAACTTCCACGGTAGTAGCAGTACAGAAATCAAAGTAATTCTTATCATCCACTAAACAAGCAGATCTCTGCAATGTTGGAGGGAGCCACAGATCCAACGTGAGATCCCTCACAGGTGCCTTGTACAGCCTCAGCATTACATCCTTGCTTTTATATTCTAGACTTCTTGAAATGAATGCTAATGTTGCATTCATATTCCTCACCACCGATGCAATTAACCTTTAGTGACTCCTTCATGAGGACTCCCAAATCTCTTTGCACCTCAGTTTTTTGAATTTTCTCTCCATTTAGAATATTCAACGCTTTTCCACCGTCTACCAAACTGCATGGCCACATCCTTCCCAACACTGTCTTCCTGATGCACCATCAATAACTCTCTGAGACATGAGGCGAGATATTGGCTTTTATTGACTGGAAGAAAGAACAAGCAGCAATTGACCACCATGCTACATCCTGGAGACTGAGGGCAGGGCTCAGGCCTCAATCGCCTTTATACCAGGGTCTGTGGGAGGAGCCACAGTCAGTGGGAGGGGCCACAAGAGCAGTCAGCGGGGGGACATGTCCAGACAGGTATATGTAGTTCACCACACTTCCATCTGTCACTTCCTTGCCCATTCTTCTAATCTGTCTAAGTCCTTCTGTAGCCTCTCTGTTTTGTCAACACTACCTGCCCTTCCACCTATCTTTGTAACTCCCACAAACTTGGCCAAAAAGCCATCACTTTCATTATCCAGATCATTGAGATACAACGTTAAAAAGAAGTGGTCCCAACACAGACCCCTGTGGAACAACACTAGACACCAGCAGCCAATCAGAAAAGGATCTTTTTATTCCAACTCTTTGGCTCCTGCCAATCAGCTAATGTTTTATCCATGTTAGCATCTTTCCTGTAATACCCTAGGCTCTTATCTTGTATAGCAACCTCGTCAACGGCCTTTTGAAATCAAAGTACACAACATCCCCCAATTCTCCTTTGTCTATGCTGCTTGTTTTTTCTTCTGTTATGAACCCCGTAACTGGGTCACTTACCAGCAAAGATAGAGAGGTCCGTTGAAGTCTGATGGTACTATTTTTAAATGTTTTTATTTATAAAGGGGCACAAAAGTAAGGTTAATACAAACATTCAGATAATATACGTCGTCAATACTCAATCTAAAGCGTGGGTATAGTAATAATCAACAATAAGAAGTAGCTCTATCATTTGTCTAGGGGTAAAACTATTGTCCGATGGAAATATCAAAGTCTCTGGAGTTCATGCAGGCTTTTAGCCTTTTGGGGACCATTGGGTTTCACGTGTTGGAGAGAGAGAATTTTTGGTGAGAAAATAAACTTGCCAGCCTTTTGGACTCAAATCGTTGAATCGGGAACGTGGGTTCCCCGTTGTCAGTTTGAAGTCCTTTTCGGTGTTATCAGCCACTCGTTCCCCAGGCTAGGGGAACCGAACCACACGTGGCTCCCGAATAGCTTCCCGTTATCACAGGAGCAATGAGCGATGGTGTCTCCTTCTGGTGCGTCGCTAGGGTACTGCCTCCTGCAGCCCCCTTTTTATCTTGCCTTGCAGAGTTGTAGATGTCAATCAAGGTGGGGTGATACAATCCCCACCCCACATTGCCCGAGGGTGTGCACGCAGCCCTGATCGCTGGCACGTAGCATAGAGTCGCAATCCACACAGGAGTCTCTAAGAACAATGGTCAAAATCCGTTGCTTTGTATTTCTGAGGATTCTCTCTCATTTCCTGGGTCCCAGACCCGAATTAATAGCGATCTTGCGATTCTCAGGAAGGAAGGGGCTGGGTTCATAACACCTCTCCTCTTAAAAAAAACGTTTTTTACCAGCGGTTAAAAATGGATTCATACAGAGTCTTACAGGATTTTAGAATCTAACACAATACACAAGCTTTTCTTTTCACTACAGAGCTATACAGTTATATATTTAATTCAGCATCTAAACAGGTAACGATTACAGTGGCACTTCCTTTAATATTTTTCCCTCTTGTACCAGGCTAAAGGCTGGTAGCATCAGATTTCAACTTAACAGGCAGGTTCCAAGGGGGTTGCCTTTGTTATTCACATGCTTTGTCAAAATCCCGTACAGCCAGTTTTTCTATTTAAAAATGGCGCCCCCATTAACCGTCACCCTTTTTCCGGTGAGTTCCTACGGGAGGAACTCGATTAGTTTGGTGAGGTAAACTCCCGTCCGTCTCGTTCATAGGAGTTATTTTATCAACACCGTGTCCCAGACTTAGGTCATTTCCACCCAATTCTTTAGTTTTCTCTTCAGGAACCGTCATGCTATTAGTTTTCAATTTAAGATCTGCAAGCGATCCCTCTTTGTTCAAACAGCATTTCAAATTCTGCTGTTTCACACCACACCCTTGAATAACAATAGTGTGTGGTGCCCCGGCAGCTCCCGGCTTATTCTGTAAGCGATCTGCAGGGTTTAAATTTTTTTCATTCGGTTTGGGAACTACAAACTTTCCGTTCCCTTCAATAATAATATTTATCCCCCCATGTTCGAGTTCCACCTTACGTTTCACCACCCCTTCGAGTACAAACAAATGGGAACCTTTACTTCCCACAATTACCAGGGTTAACCCTTTCTTGACTGAACCAAGTCCATCTGACCCACAGGGACTGCATTCCTTTTCAACTGAATCAAATACCTTAGACTTTTTCTGAGCTCCATTACTAGGTTCAATACCACCTGCGTCCACATCTTGAACACACTCAAACGGGACATTTGCCTCTTCCAGGCTTTCAATACCCGTACCCTTTTCAAATTCTAAGTTCCCCTGATTCTCCCAGCTACTCTCTGAGCAACTCCCTTCTGGAGTAAACTTAACCTCGCGGGCTGAAACAACCTCATCTGCCAACCCAGCAGACCTTTCCAAGGTAATGGCATCCTTTTCATCTAGGACTGCCCTTATCTCATTATTGGGAACACCTTTATAACTCTCAACTTTTTCAAACAGGTCTGCCAAACCAGACAGATCATCCATGTCCAACTCTGGACCTTTTAACAGCTTTATCTGTTTCTCATCTTTATTTCCTACCTCTAGGACCTTTCTCTTCACTAAGGGCAGATCTATCTCCTCTCCCTTACCCCCTTTCACTTTACTACTCCTCGTTTTACCACCCTCTAAACCCTCGTGGCACAGGGTCGGTAAAGACATCCTCGGCCAAATCAAAACTGCTCAGATTTAAACTGCTCTCGGGCTCAGCTGCCTTTTTCGACATGCTGCGAGTGACCGCGCATGCGGGATAGATCTTAGGATCTGAGGGAGGGGCCTCAACCCATGCAGGCTGGGTTGTCAGCTTCACGGCTGCACCCATCTTCCTACCCGCTAGGTCGTTACCCAGAAGGACGTCCACGCCTTCCCCCGGCAACTCCGGCAGGACCCCCAGTTCCACTGGTCCCGACACCAACTCACAATCTAGAAGGACCCTATGCAAAGGCACCACTTCGGTCCATTTTCCTATGCCTCTCAGGGCTACCTCTCCCGTCTGAGGTCCGAATTTTAACACCTTATTGCTAATCAATGATAGTTCCGCCCCCATGTCTCTCCAAATCCGTACGGGAATTGGTGGGTCCCCCTCTCTCAAAGACACGGTTCCGTGTGACAGACAAATCTCAGACCCCTCTCGCACTCTGCCTACCTGGTACCCTCTTGCCGATTTTCTGATTACCACTGCACACCCGATAGGGACCACTGCTTTCCCTTTTTCTAGCTCTTCCCTCGGAGCAAAGGATCTAGATGCAATATGTCCTCCCTTCCCACAATTAAAACAGGTCAAGCCCGGAAATCTCTGGCCGCCTGGCCTTTCCCCCTCAACCTTACCACTAGCTCCCGGCGGGACCTCTGCCTCAGCCGGCAGACTTTCTCGATCGTTCCCACAGTCTCTCGGGGTACTTTTTGGCGAGGAAAACTTTGTCTTGTGGGTTAGGGCATATTCATCTGCGAACCTAGCAAATTCTGAGAGGGACTTATTCGGCCTCTCATTCAAATACATCCGGGTCTCTTCCGGAACACAACCTTTAAATTCCTCAATCAAAAATAACTCCCTGAGATGCCCATAATCCTCATCCACCTGTTCCGCGGTGCACCAACAGTCCAAGAGCACACCCTTCTCATGGGCTAGCTCGGTATACGTTTGATTCCACCCTTTCCTTAAATTTCTGAACTTTTGTCTATACGCCTCAGGTACCAATTCGTAAATCCGGAGAATGGCCTCCTTTACTTCGGCATAATTCTCCGCTTCATCCTCCTCTATGGACAACGCCGCATATGCTTGTTGTGCCTTCCCTTTTAACACACTTTGTAACAACGCCACCCACTGCTCTTTGGGCCACTTCTGATTCACTGCCACCTTTTCAAAAAGCAAGAAATAACTATCAACATCCGTCTCCTCGAACGGAGGTGCTAACCTTAACTCCCGACTAACATTAAACCGCTCCTCTCGGTCTGACCCTTGATCTCTTCACTCTTGCCTTAACTTCTCCATCTCCAAGTCATGTTTCCTCTGTTTCTCTGCCTCCTCATATTCTCTCTCCCTCTCTTTTTCAGCTGCCTCCAGCTGTTTTAACTGAATTTCATGCTGTCTTTGCCTCTCGGCTCGGTCCTGCTCTTTTTTCACCTCTAACCCCTTTAGTTGAAGCTCCTGGTCCCGTTTCCCCTCTAATTCCTTTAGCTGGAACGCCTGCTCCCTTTGTTTGGCCCTTTCTTTCTCTCTCTCAGCCCTTTTTTTCTCCTTCTCAGCTGCTTCCAGCTGCTTTACTTTAAATTCATGTTCCAACCTTAATTTCTCCAACTCTAACTGATCCATCCCACTCGCTAGTACCTTTTCAGGGATATTTTCCAAATCCTCAGCTGTAAACACCTTCTTCCCAATGTAATACTGAGTTATGGCCCTTCGCACTTCCCGCTTTCTCATTGACGACCTCAGCTCTGTGAGGCTTAACCCCTTCGCCAGATTTACCAAGTCTAATTTGGTGGCCGCCTCTAGCGCCCCCAGAGTTGCTTTTCCCATAAATTCCTCCACGTCCATCTTTGCTGGTTTCCCATCTGGCTACCCGCGCAACCAGACCCACGTTTGGACTTAAGCCCGATTCACTGGCCCTCCAATTTGGTATCAAATCTCGAGACAAGGCCCCCACATTGTTACGAACCCCGTAACTGGGTCACTTACCAGCAAAGATAGAGAGGTCCGTTGAAGTCTGATGGTACTATTTTTAAACGTTTTTATTTATAAAGGGGCACAAAAGTAAGGTTAATACAAACATTCAGATAATATACATCATCAATACTCAATCTAAAGCGTGGGTATAGTAATAATCAACAATAAGAAGTAGCTCTATCGTTTGTCTAGGGGTAAAATTATTGTCCGATGGAAATATTAAAGTCTCTGGAGTTCATGCAGGCTTTTAGCCTTTTGGGGACCGCTGGGTTTCACGTGTTGGAGAGAGAGAGAATTTTTGGTGAGAAAGTAAACTTGCCAGCCTTTTGGACTCAAATCGTTGAATCGGGAACGTGGGTTCCCCGTTGTCAGTTCGAAGTCCTTTTCGGTATTATCAGCCACTCGTTCCCCAGGCCAGGGGAACCGAACCACACGTGGCTCCCGAATAGCTTCCCGTCATCACAGGAGCGATGAGCGATGGTGTCTCCTTCTGGTGCGTCGCTAGGGTACTGCCTCCTGCAGCCCCCTTTATATCTTGCCTTGCAGAGTTGTAGATGTCAATCAAGGTGGGGTGATACAATCCCCACCCCACATTGCCCGAGGGTGTGCACACAGCCCTGATCGCTGGCACGTAGCATAGAGTCGCAATCCACACAGGTGTCTCTAAGAACAATGGTCAAAATCCGTTGCTTTGTATTTCTGAGGATTCTCTCTCATTTCCTGGGTCCCAGACCCGAATTAATAGCGATCTTGCAATTCTCAGGAAGGAGGGGGCTGGGTTCATAACACTTCAAAGAATTCTAACAGATTTGTCAAGCAACTACTTACTACAGTCTATTTTGTCATGTGCCTCCAACTACCCTGAAGCTACATCCTTAACATCTTCCCAACCTTATAATTTCCTTTCTTCTGCCTCCCTCCCTTCTTAAAGAGTGGAGTGGCATTTGCAGTTTTCCATTCCTCCAGAACCATTCCAAAATCTAATAATTCTTGAAAGATCATTACAAATGCCTCCACAATTTGTTCAGCTACCTCCTTCAGAACCCTGCAGTGTAGTCTATCAGGTCCAGGTGACTTACCTGCCTCCAGACTTTTCAGTTTCCCAAGCACCATGTCCCTAGGAATAGCAACTACACTCACTTCTGCCCTCTGATACTCTGGGACTTCAGCATACTTTTAGTGTCTTCCACAGTGAAGACTGATGCAAAAGACTTATTCAGTTTGTTCACCACTTCCTTGTCCCCCATTACTATCTCTACAATGTCATCTTCCAGTGGTCCAGTATCTAACCTCACCTCTCTTTTACTGTTTCTGTAATCTGAAATGATACTTTTGGTATCATTTTTTTGATATTATTGGCTATCTTACCTTCATATTTATCTTTTCCCCCTTATGTTTTTTTTAGTTGCCTTCTGTTAGTCTTTTAAAATTTCCCAATCCTCTAACTTCACTCTAATTTTAGCTCCATTACATGCCTTCTCTTTTACTTTTAAGTTGGCTTTGCTTTCCCTTTCAGCCACAGTTGCATCATCTCGCTTTGGAATACTTCCTCGTCTTTGGGATGTATCTATTATGTGCTTTCCGAATTGCTCCCAGAAACTCCAGCCATTTTGTTGTTCTGCTGTCATCCCTGCTAGTGTCCCCTTCCAATCACCTTTGGCCACCTCCTCCCTCGTGCATCTGTAGTTCCCTTCACTCCACTGTAATACTGATACATCTGACTTTAGCTTCACCTTCTCACATTGCAGGGTAAATACTGTAATATTATGATCATTCAAACTGAATGTAATATGATAAAACATTCAAACTGAGCCAACGCTATTCACAGCTGTTGAAGCAAACAATGGGTTAGGCAAGCTGCGTTAAAGAATGGAACCATTGAATACCTTTTCATCAGTAAGATGTTTGTGACATCCTTTGAGATCCTTCCAAGTACCGACTCACAAGACAATGGAAACTCTCATTGACACGGCTATTATGGAGGTTGAGATTTCAATCCATGCTACAGATAAATGGGAAAACATTACAAAAGTTTCTGTCTTGTTCGAAGAGAGCTAGCAGACAGATGGTAGGAATTTTACTGCACTATAAAGTATTATCTGAAATGGTATTAGGGCATTGAAAATAGAAGACTATGTTGGTTGTTACCCCAGAGTAGCAAAGTACTGTAATGCTTTCCGTGCCTCCACTACAAGTTGCTGGATATTTCACACCTTTGTGCTGAGAACAATGTCATCTGGTTTTCTCTTCGCCAGACTCGAGAGGATGGTTGAAGGTGTGTGATCAATTGCATGGGGGAGGAGCTGCCATCACATACGTGGGTGGGTTGGCATTGGGATAGTCAGAGACATTGGAACAAGAGGGAGGATAGAGATTTCAGCATCAGTTGAGGGGGTGGGAGGGTAAGTTTGGGAAAAGTACCATGAGTATTAAAGTTTGGGAAATTGGAAATCATGGAAGTAGGTTTCAAAATAGCAGCAGCAACCTGGGAGACTTTGCTAAGGGTGGATACTGCGTTTGAAAGACCAGGGAATCGGCACCTCCAGGACATTGTGTTCCAATGTGCATTTCAAAAGGAACATTGTACAATGAATTATGCCACCCCTTTTGTCCCTGAATCAAAAATCGCATCAGGTCTAAAGAATGACAGGTGACCTGATTCATCTAATAGAATTTCCATTCAGCTTGGGCTTCGTACAAAGTGGTCACAGATGCAAGGTACTCTGAGTTGATGGCTAAATTAAGTCTGAATTAGTGCTAAAGAATTAGAATTATGCAATTGAATTGCTAAACAAAGGTATCAAACTGAACAGAAGTCAAGTGGAAAGGAGAAGAGAAACATTTGTAATTCGGTTGGTGAAAATATACAAAGAACAAACCAACTGGAACTTGAGCAATCTGCAATGTCTGTTCATTACTGGAACTCAGCGTTAGGAATAACCTAATCATGGTCCAGGGTCAGCAGCAGTCTCTGAGAGATGGAACACAATTACTATCAGGCATCTCGCATACTTGGCTAGAAGGCAGAATCCACAATGTTTGAAATCACAGAGTCTTTTAAATAATGTTAAGGAGGGGACATACCGTGGTTAAAAGGGTCATCTAAAACTGATACATATAGGAATTTATCCTCAGAGAGGTTAATGAGTTTCTGGTTGTAGAGACTAGATCATTAGATATATTTAAAAAGGAAGCAGATTTTTTAAAGATTGGGAAATTCAGAGCTGTGGAGAACTGGTACAGAAATGGAGTTGAAGCCTGGGGCAGATCAATCATGACGAGAAGTGTCTAGTCAAATCATATTCAAAGGCAGGGCAGGCTCGAGGGGCCAGGTGACCTATTGCTGTTCCTATGCTCTTGTGTTCAAGTCTTTTTTAAAAACAGAAGCTGCACAAAAGCTAAATCATCGAGACAGGAAACCACAGGCCTTCTAATATTGTATCTGCAGGAGAAATCTGCAAAGTATTGCAAAATGCATAATTCTGATGTATAGGATAGGGAGGGGTTAGAATGTGGTATCATGCTTTGCTCCCTAAGTAATATCATCTCAAATTCCAGGCAAAGGTTCATAAGCAGCTAAATCAAAAAGATGGTTGTGGCACGAGAGTCATGTGTTGATATGTCAATAACAGAGACAGATGGCTAGCAGAAGAGCTGCAAAGAAGTGAAGTTGGTGTTGTGGGGTATGAGTCACGTGCATTTAAAAGAAACTATTGTGAACTACTGTACAAATTTTTGTTGAAAGGTACAATCGTTACTAAAAATACCAATAAAAATTAAACAAAATACTTAGGGGCTTAAAGATACTAAAAAAAAGCCTATGACATACAATACAACCCCATTGTAACAGAAGTAGAATAAATAATTATATTTTTTAAATTATCCATGTTCTGCAATATTCTATTTGACAGTTTAACCTTGTTTGGGAATTATTGAAAAGCCTTGAGAGAATACAATTGCCAACAATTGCTGCATTCCTACTTCAGCAAAGATATTATTTCAAGGTGTTTGCAATACCACAAAGTGATTGTTTAAAGTATCTGACAGACAAATTGGTTAAGAACTAGCTGACCTTGAATTCATTGGCCGTAATTAAATTGAACCTAACATCAATGCATTTCTATTCAATGCTTGTACAAAAATTGTCAGAAATAATTAATGCAAATACTGTTTCCTTTTTATCAGTGAAACCTATCATGTATTGTGACTGATTGAAATAGAGATAACTATCCATTAAAGTACCTAGGGTCCTGCTTCTACCAACACCATCTCAGCATGGCAAATGCCCGCTTCTCCTCAATAGATGTTACCATGAAACTCCATGTCTTTCAAATGCATCCTGTGGAAGAAACCTTTATACCTATTGTGATGTAGCAATTAGCAAAAGTATAAGAGGTGTTGAAATTTAAATGGCACTTCTTTTGGTTGAATGGTTGTTGTTAAATAATGCCAGGCTAAGTTTATCCAAGGACTATGATCTACCAGCAGCTTTCTCCTTCAAAGGTGGATTCACTGCGATTGTTTTCAGCTCATAAACTGCAGTGGATTCATAAAGAAAGAAACATGAATTTCTATTTCCTCCTTAAATATTCTAGTTAGTTTCAAAATGTACAGCAGTGCCAGAACTGTTGTTGACAGTTGTACCAGAATGTAGAAACATAGAAAACCTACAGCACAATACAGGCCCTTCGTCCCACAAAGTTGTGCCGAACATGTCCTACCTTAGAAATTACTAGGCTTATCTATAGCCCTCTATTTTTCTAAGCTCCATGTACCTATCCAAAAGTCTCTTAAAAGACCCTATCATATCCGCCTCCACCACTGTTGCCAGCAGCCCATTCCACACACTCACCACTCTCTGAGTAAAAAAACTTACCCCTGACACCTCCTCTGTACCTACTCCCCAGCACCTTAAACCTGTGTCCTCTTGTGGCAACCATTTCAGCCTCTGACTATCCACACGATCAATGCCTCTCATCATCTTATACACCTCTATCAGGTCACCTCTCATCCTCCGACGCTCCAAGGAGAAAAGGTCGAGTTCACTCAACCTATTTTCATAAGGCATGCTCCCCAATCCAGGCAACATCCTTGTAAATCTCCTCTGCACCCTTTCTATGGCTTCCACATCCTTCCTGTAGTGAGGCAACCAGAACTGAGCACAGTACTCCAAGTGGGGTCTGACCAGGGTGCTATATAGCTGCAACATTATCTCTCAGCTCCTAAATTCAGTTCCACAATTGATGAAGGCCAATACACCGTACACCTTCTTAACCACAGAGTCAACCTGCGCAGCTGCTTTGTGCGTCCTATGGACTCGGACCCCAAGATCCCTCTGATCCTCCACACTGCCAAAAATCTTACCATTAATACTATATTTTGTAATCATATTTGACCTACCAAAATGAACCACTTCACACTTATCTGGGTTGAACTCCATCTGCCACTTCTCAGCCCAGTTTTGCATCCTGTCAATGTCCCGCTGTAACCTCTGACAGCCCTCCACACTATGCACAACACCTCCAATCTTTGTATCATCAGCAAACTTCCTAACCCATCCCTCCACTTCCTCATTCAGGTCATTTATAAAAATCACAAAGAGTATGGGTCCCAGTACAGATCTCTGAGGCACTCCACTGGTGAATGACGTCCATGTAGAATATGACCCATCTACAATCATTCTTTGCTTTCTATGGGCAAGCCAGTTCTGGATCCACAAAGCTATGTCTCCTTGGATCCCATGCCTCCTTACTTTCTCAATAAGCTTTGCATGGGGTACCTTATCAAATGCCTTGCTGAAATCCATATATACTATGTCTACTGCTCTTCCTTCATCAATGTGTTCAGTCACATCCTCAAAAAATTCAATCAGACTCATAAGGCGCAACCTGCCCTTGACAAAGCAATGCTGACTATTCCTAAACATAATTATACTTCTCCAAATGTTAATAAATCCTGTCTCTCAGGATCTTCTCCATCAACTTACCAACTACTGAGGTAAGACTCACTGGTCTATAATTTCCTCGGATAAATCTACTCCCTTTCTTGAATAAAGGAACAACATCCGCAACCCTCCAATCCTCTGGAACCTCTCCCATCCCCACTGATGATGCAAAGATCATCACCAGAGGCTCAGCAATCTCCTCCCTTGCCTCCCACAGTAGCCTGGGGTATATCTCATCTGGTCCTGGTGACTTATCCAACTTGATGCTTTCCAAAAGCTCCAGCACATCTTCTTTCTTAATATCTAAATGCTCAAGCTTTTCAGTCCACTGCAAGTCATCACTACAATCACCAAGATCCTTTTCCATAGTGAATACTGAAGTAAAGTATTCAGTAAGTACCTCTGCTATTTCCTCCAGATCCATACACACTTTCCCACTGTCACACTTGATAGGTCCTATTCTTTCATATTTTATCCTCTTGCTCTTCACATACTTGTAGAATGCCTTGAGGTTTTCCTTAATCCTGCCCACCAAGGCCTTCTCATGGCCCCTTCTGGCTCTCCTAATTTCCTTCTTAAGCTCCTTCCTATTAGCCTTATACTCTTCTAGATCTCTAACATTACCTAGCTCTCTGAACCTTTTGTAAGCTTTTGTTTTCTTCTTGACTAGAGTTATTACAGCCTTTGCACATCACGGTTCCTATACCCTACCATAACTTCCTTGTCTCATTGGAACGTACCTATGCAGAACTCTACACAAATATCCGTTGAACATTTGCCACATTTCTTCCGTACTTTTCCCTGAGAACATCTGTTTCCAATTTAAGCTTCCAATTTCCTGCCTGATAGCCTCATAATTTCACTTAGTCCAATTAAATGCTTTTCTAACTTGGCTGTTCCTATCTCTCTCCAATGCTATTGTAAAAGAGATAGAATTATGATCACTATCTCCAAAATGCTCTCCCGCTGAGAGATCTAACACCTGACCAGGTTCATTTCCCAATACCAGGTCAAGTACAGTCTCTCCTCTTGTAGGCTTATCTACATATTGTGTCAAGAAACCTTCCTGAACACACCTAACAAAGTCCACCCCACCTAAACCGTTTGCTCTAAGGGAGATGCCAGTCGATATTTGGGAAATTAAAATCTCCCATCATGACAACTCTGTTATTACTACATCTTTCGAGGATCTGTTTCCCTATCTGTTCTTCAATATCCCTGTTACTATTAGGCGACCTGTAAAAAAAACACCCTGTAAAGTTATTGACCCCTTCCTGTTGCTACCTCCACCCACAGAGACTCCATAGATAATCCCTCCATGGCATTCACCTTTTCTGCAGCCATGACACTCTCTCTGATCAACAGTGCCATGCCCCCACCTCTTTTGCCTCCCTCCCTGTCCTTTCTGAAACATCTAAAACCCGGCACTTAAAGTAACCATTTCTGTCCCTGAGCCATCCAAGTCTCCATAATGGCCACCACGTCATAGCTCCAAGTACCGATCCACGCTCTAAGCTCATCTGCTTTTTCACAACACTCCCTGCATTAAAATAGACACATCTCAAAACTTCCATCTGAGCACGTCCCTTCTCTATCACCTGCCTATCCTCTCTCTTGCACTGTCTATAAGCTTTCTCTATTTGTGAGCCAACCTCCTCTTCCCCAGTCTCTTCAGTTCGGTTCCCACCCCCCAATAAGAAGTAAATTATTGAAACAAAGATGGCAGTACTATAATCAATATCCTCTCTAAGCCATATCTGAACTTGACCTAGGGTATCCTGCCTTTTTGGCAAGCAACTACTGAAGGTCACAATGAACCCAAGACTGGAACTTGATATCTGATGCACCTGGAATGCTTGTTCTTTCCTGAATAACTGAGGACTCAGTTCTTCCCTAGCAGGTCTTGGCAAGTTCCTGTGCATTGTGCCTCATAGAAAATACATACCGTGTGTAAAAAAGTTATTAATTGCAGATATCATGTTCAACAGAAAAGAAAGAACTGTCAAATTGTAGCCATAGTAAAGATGAGGAAGTTGCTGGGTTGTTGTTCATGAAGAAGAAAGACATGGAGGATGGTGAGATCCGTGTGTGATATTCTAATATGACAGCGTGCCTTAAGATCAAGTAGGATATTATGTTGGGTCTCTTGAGGTGGATAATTCCCAAGGTGTTGATGGGATCTATCCAAGGTCTTTGAAAGAGACATGAGAAGAGTGTGCTAGGGTTTTGAGAAAGGACTTTGCATCCTCTTTAGATGACTGGAGAATGGCTAATATTCTTTGCTTAAGAAGGGAAATGGGGAAAATCCAGGAAATTATAGGCCAGTGAGCCTCACATCAGTGGTAGGGAATTTATTGTAGAAGGTTCTTAGGGATAAGATTTACTCACAGTGGAAGAACAGTTGGGCCAGTCAGCTTGGCTTTTTGCAGGGCAGATCATGTCTTACAATTTTGTTTAAACGGTAGTGACCAAGGTCATTGATGAAGGTAGAGCTGGAGATGTTGTCTATATGAATTTTAATAAGGCATTGGACAAGGTCCCTCATGGGAAGATTAAGATTAATCAGGAAGATTAAGATGCATGGGATCCATGGTGAATTGGTAGTTTGGGTTCAGAATTGATTTGACTATACAAGAAAGAGGGTGGTAATGGAAAGGTGTTACTCTGGCTGGAGGTCTGTGACCAGTAGTGCAGTGGTGTTCCGCAGTGATCAGTGCTGGGACCTCTGTTGTTCTTGATATACATGAATGACCTGGATGAAAATCTAAGTAAGATTTCAGATGACACCAAAGTGGATGGATGTGCGGATGTTGAAGAAGATATGGATCAGTGGTGAGTGGAGTTTGCACGTTCTCTCTGTCACTACATGGGTTTCATTCAGCTGTTCTAGTTTCCTCCCATGTCCCAATGACAAACAAGATTGAAGACTTCAGAGCAAGAATTGCTTTATCAGAGGGACATGAGAAACTGCTGTATATTCTATTTCAGAGTGACATAGCTTTCCCCTTCTCTCCTGACACAGCACACCAGGCCAAGGGGTTTGCAGTCCACTGCATAGACCAGACAGCAGTGCTGGATAAAGGAAAGGATGGCAGCTTTTGCTTCATGATAAACTCCTCACGGTGGCCCCACTCCACTTCTGCTCTCCTGACCTGGCAGTGTAGTGCCAGCCATTCTATCTTCCACAAGAGTTTTCTGCCATCATTCTGACTGCAGTCTACCTAAAGCAGGCATCAAACTTGCACTTGAGGAATTAAGTGCTGGGATCAACAAGAACAAAACAACATCTCTCACATTGTGATGGGAGATGCTGATATGGTTAGCTTGATGAAGCCTCTGCCTTGCTGTGGTTGGGCTTGCACAATTTTACTTCCGATAAGGCAAGATCGGTAGCATAAGAGGCAATGACCGATTACTCCTGGGTGAGCTCAGTGCCTTCTATGCACACTTTGAAGGGGAAGACTATGACCACAACCACACGAGCCACCACACCACTGGATGACCCTGTAACTTTCTGAGGTGACATCTTTCAAGAGGGTGAACCCATGAAAGGTGCCTGTTACAGACAACGAACCTAAGATCTGTGCGGACCATCTTTCTGGAGTATTTACGGACATATTCAATTTCTCACTTCTGTTGTCGGTACTCTGCCTCCCGCTTTCAGACATGTAAGACTCAGTTGCTTACTGTCCGCCTTTAATCTCTCCCTTTTCCGATTTAAACTTTGAAATTTCAACTTTATTCGGTCGAATTTGTACAGCAATAGTTATGGCTACTTCGAAGACCACCAGATGAAATCTGGACCCGTCTAATGGGAGATCTAAGAAGGCCGACGTGTTCACGGAAGAATCCCCTTGGGTCAAGAGATTAGAATCTCGAATCAGCAGTATCTGCACTGAAGTAACTCAGCTAAAAGAGAAATTTGAAGAAAAAATTGACTCTTTGAGCCTCGATCTTAAAGAAGTTAATCGAAATGCGGCTGACCTCTCTTCTCGTTTGGAAAAGGCTCAACAACGAATTGTGGATTTGGAAGCTCGATCACGTCGGAATAATATTCGAATTGTTGGATTAAAAGAGAAATCAGAATCTGCCGACACATTGGACTATTTTGCTAAAATGTTTCTGTCTTTATTTCTGTAGGTTTGTTCACAACTCCCGGAGATCGAATCGGCTCACAGAACCGGTGCTTTAAAATCTTTGGATGAAGGTAAAAGCAGGCATATTGTTGTGCCTTTCTCCGTTTTAGAGACAAGGATTGCATTATTAAGCTTGCAAGAAAACAAAGAATATTTTCATTTCAAGGCTCAGAAGTCCATTTTTTTGAAGATTTTCCACGTGAAATTGTTAAGAAACGCATTGCTTTTGCTCCTTCTATGAAACTAGCCTATCAATAGAAGCTCTTCCCATTATTACAATACCCAGCAAAACTAAGGATCATTATTAAAATTCTGGAGTTCATATTTTCTATGATCCAGCTGAAGCATTGTGTTTTATTAACTCTTTGTCTGACGAGTCCGATGGCGAATCTGAAGTCTGAATATTGAATGATTTATAATAATTTGATTGTCTCATAGTGTAAAGTGAAGAAATTGGAAGATTTAATGGTTATAAAAGTTTTTACCTTAAGATGTATTTTTATCTCCGAAAAAGACTGGTTTGGATGGTTTTAACCTCCGAAGATATAGTGGGAGAACTGCTGAAAGACTGTAGATAATTCTGAACCATCTAGACTTTTTTCTTGTAGCATTTAAATGTGTCAACTGTTTTTTTTTTGTTCCGTATGCTTTTGTAAAGTTTCTTTTAAGTAATTACCTGGGTTTTCTCATGTTTTAAAGAAAGACTGGACAATTTAAAGATGACGATTGTTTTTTCTTCTGCGCAAATATTTCAATGACGCCGAATTTGAAGCCTGAAGTTGAATGATTTATAATCGTTTGAGTGTCTCGTGGTGTAAAGACTGATAAAATTGGAAGATTTGATGGTCACAGAAAGTCTTTATCTTAAAATGCATTTTTAATTTTGAATAAGACTGGTTTGGAGGGTTTTAATCTCAGAAGATATAGTGCGAGAACTGTTGATAGGCTGCAGTTAAGTTTGAACCATCTAGAACTTTTTTGCAGCATATAAATGAATTAATTGTTTTTTTATTCCGTATGCTTTATTGAAGATTTTTTAAACTAATTATTTGGATTTCCTTGTGTTTTAAAGACAGATTGGACAATTTAAAGATGGCGATTTTTTTTTTCTTTTGTGCAAATATTTCAAGGATTGTTTTGGATGTGTTTTTCTTCCCTTATCTAATATTATGAAGGTTACTTTCAAATTGAAGCTCGTTTGGTTTTACAAGAAAAACATTATTCTTCCAAGTTACCGTAGATTCCAGACTACAGAGCGCACCTGATTAAAAGCCGCTGGCTCTAATTTTAGAAATAAAATCAATTTTTTAATTGTAAAGGCCGCACCGGATTTTCGGCCGCAGGTGTCCCACGTTGTAATATGAGATATTTACACAGAAAGATATTACACGTGAGGATTTTTTAACTTTTAATTAAATCCATATGGTAACAAAAACAAATACATATTGCAAATGCTTTTTTTCGAACCGTGCCCGTAACGCGGCTACTTTTAAATATACGTTGCGTATACTTCTTTACTGAACAACATTCCAATATCTCCTAATGACTGGTAAAAAATATATATACTGCAGCCTACCAGGAAAAGTTATTGATCGCCTTTAACTTAAAAGCAGCGTTCGCTCAGATCCAAAGCCGCTCGCGTAATGCGCTCCCTCCTTCCGTCCCGTTTCATCGCAAACCGGCGTTTTCCCACAAGACACCGCGAAACCGGGTGTGATGTCATAGCATCCCGCGATGTAGTACAGAAAACAAATATAGTTAAAACTCTTCTAACTTTAACTAGAAAATGAATTACTAAGCGAAAATATTATAAACTAAGTAACTGCCATAAGGCAGCACAATGCTTCGAGTGTTTTCCATGTTGATGAGGGTGAGTACAAATGACTGATTTACAATAATTTAATTGTGAAAGTGCGCTTGATTTATCGTACAATTTCATTGGACCTCTGTGAACTACTCATCAATTTTATTGGTCTACTGTTATGAGGCAAAATGTTTACGAGGCGGCATGAAAAAAATCATGTATTAGCCGCTCCGGATTAAAGGCCGCAAAGTTCAAAGCTGTTCAAAATGTGGGAAAAAAGTAGCGGCTTAAAATCCGGAATCTACGGTAATTATACTGAGATATATGTTGACTGTAATGAGATTTATATTTGGTAGAGGGAGATAGAGATTACTTTTTTATTATTATCTTTTATTACTTAGCTAAGTGGAGTTGTATTAGTGTCTATACTTTTCTTGGGGCTTGCGTCGATTGACATTGACTTGTTTCTGGGCTTTGTAGTTTGGGTGTTTTTTTTCTTTTTTTTAATCCCCATTATGGAATCCTGGAGCATATATTAATTATTTTTATTGTTGTTCATCTCCGCCATTTTCGATCACTTTATCCTGACATGCGTCAAACTACTTTTTTTAGATACAAAGTTTCATGATGATATCTAAACAGTTAAATGTTTTAACTTGGAATGTTTGCGGTTGGAATCACCCTATTAAGAAAACATTTAAAGTTATAAACTGATTCCAGCCTGATATAATTTTTGCTCCAGAGACACATATCAGGTTGTGTGATAAAAATCGATCTTTTAAATTTTGGAAGGACCCTCTATTTCATGTAAATTCCCAGAGTAAAACTAGAGGTGTCTCTATTTTTATCGATTCTAATATTCCTTTTAATCAGGAGGATATTATAGCCAATATTAATGGTAGATTTTTAATTGTTAAAGGAATAATTTGTAATAAGAAAACAGTTTTGGTTAATATTTATGGACCACATGTTGATGATCCCTCATTTTTTAAAGCTGTTTTTGCTCTATTACCTGATTTAAATTAATATATGTTATTAATGGGTGGTGATTTTAATACTTGTTTAAATCCTTTAATGGATAAGTCATCATCCAATCATCAACTTCCTAACCATTCTGCATCACTTATTAATTCCTTTTTAATTGATTATGGTTTAATTGAGGTCTGGAGGCATATGCATCCTAGAGATAGAGAATATTCCTGTTTATCACATGTTCATAATAAATATTCGAGAATTGACTATTTATGACTTTTATGAGAATTGACTTTTATGCAATGTTCAGAAACGTGAGTATGATGCGATTGCTATCTCTGATCATGCTCCTTTAAATTTAATATTTGAATTGAAAGATGATGTTTCTACCAGACCATTTTGGCATTTTCCAGAACATTTATTACAAAGCGCAGAATTTGTTGAGTTTATTGAAACTCAGATAAAAGAGTATTTTCTCTTTAATAATATAGGAAATGTCTCAAAGTTAGTAATTTGGGATACATTAAAAGCTTATCTACATGGTCAAATTATATCGTATATAGCTAAATTGAAGAAACAAACAAGAATGGAATTAGATAAAATTTCTAAACAAATTAAAGTATTAGAAACATTTGTAGATAACATTAATGCAATCTCTCCAAATGTTGTTTCATTTAAGAGAAGTGTAGAACTACAATCACAGTATAACTTATTATTAACATATCCTATTGAAAGATATTTTCTTAAATTGAAAAGTCAATTTTATATTTCTGGGGATAAAAATAATAAGCTCTTAGCTTCCCAACTAAGAGCAGTTAGAGCTAAAAGACAAATCTTAAAGATTCATAAAAACAATGGAGATATAGTAAGTAACTATGAGGATATTAATAACACTTTTCAAGATTTTTACTCTGATCTTTATAGATCTCAATTTCCTGCAGATTCCTCCAAAATGGAAGCTTTTTTACATAAGATTAAATTGCCACAAATTTCTGATGAAGATCAACAGATGCTTGCTGCTCCAATTACCGAGCATGAAATTCAGAAAGCTATTTTATCAACGCAATCAGGTAAAGCTCCTGGACTTGATGGTTATTCAGTGGGATTTTTCAAAAATTTGAAAGATTACTTTCTCTGTATCTTTTGGAAATATTTCATGAATCCTTTGAGAAGGGTAATTTGCCTTCTTCTTTTTATGAAGCATCTATTTCCTTAATTCTTAAAAAAGATAAAGATCCTGTTGAATGCTCATCATATAGACCTATTTCGCTATTAAATGTGGATGCAAAAATTCTTTCTAAAATAATGGCTAACCGCTGGGAAAATATTGTTTAATTAAAATAATCTCTATGGACCAAACGGGTTTTATTAAAGGCCATTACTCTTTCTCTAATGTTCAAAGATTGATGAGCATTATTTATTCACCATTATCTAAACAACCTCAATGTGTCATCTCTCTTGATGCAGAAAAGGCATTCGATAGAGTTGAGTGGCCATACTTGTTCAAAGTATTAGAAAAATTTGGTTTTGGTAATAATTTTAATAGATGGATTCAAATGATCTATAAGAACCCTATTGCCATTGTCATTACTAACAATTACAGGTCTTCTTTCTTTTCACTGTCTCGTGGTACTAGACAGGGATGTCCATTAAGCCCTTTATTATTTAATCTTGTATTGGAGCCTTTAGCTATAACATTACAGGAGGCCAAAAACATTCATGGTATTTCTATAAATGGAACCATACATAAGATTTCTCTTTATGCAGATGATCTTTTGATTTTTATTTCGAATCTTAAGGAATTAATTCCTAATCTTTTGGAAACACTTAAAGATTTTGGAAAATTTTCAGTATATAAACTTAATTTGAATAAAAGTGAATTGTTTCCGTTAAATGCTCCTGTTAGTACACATAATGATATTCCTTTTAGAGCTGTTAATACATTTAGATATTTAGGTATTATAATTACTAAAAAATATAAAGATCTTTATAAAACTAATATAGTTCCTCTAGCAGACTCTATGAAATTACTATTTTCTAGATGGAATCCACTTACTCTTTCTTTAATAGGTAGTATCCATGCTGTGAAAATGATAATTTTACCTAGATTTTTATATATTTTCCAAAATATACCTATCTTTTTAAATAAAAAAATTTTCAATCGAATTGACTCTCTTATTTCTTCCTTTATTTGGAACAATAAGAGACCAAGAATTAACAAGTATCATTTACAAAGACCCAAAAAAGATGGTGGACTTGCGCTTCCTAATTTAAGACTGTATTATTGGGCTGTGAATATTAGACAATTATGTTTTTGGTTATAGTGGCTCAATCAGAGCCAAAAACCACTATGGGTTGATTTGGAATTAAAAGTTGTTTAACAATTTCATTTAACTTCAATATTAGGAGCTCCATTACCTTTAAAGCTCTCTAAAATTCCAAATTTAAATTTTTACCCAGTTCTTAAACAATCTTTACGGATTTGGATTCAGTTTCATAATTTTAAAAATTTTAAACAATTTAAGTTGTCTAGTTTTTTATATCGAAACTTTTCATTTAAGCCTTCAATAACCGACCCCATTTTTCTCCTATGGAAAAATTAAGGGATCCGTTTTTTTACAGATTTATTTTGTGATGGTCGATTGATGACTTTTGAAGAGTTAATTAACAAATATTCTCTCGCTCATACACATTTTTTGCAGTATTTTCAGGTTATAGATTTTTTACAACAATATTTACCTAAGTTTCCATATTTACAAGAATCTGATTTGTTGGATACCATTTTGAAATTGAATCCCTTAGTGAAAGGTTCTATTAGCAGAATTTAAAATTTATTTTTGTTACAAAACGAGAATCTATCACTAAAAATTAAACAAGATTGGGAGAGAGAACGTAATATGACCTTTGTGAATGAAGATTGGGTTCGAATTTTGAAAAATATAAATTCTTCTTCTATATGTGCCAATCACTGTTTAATTCAATTTAAAATTATCCATCATTATTATTTAACAAAGAGACTATCTAAAATATTTCCTAGTGTAGATAATTACACTGAAAAACTGAATTAGCTGAATTAGCTACTGAATTAGCTACTTTGTCACATATGTTCTGGTCATGTTCTTCATTAAAACTGTTTTGGAAATCCTTATTTTCTACAATCTCTAAAGCTCTGAAAATTAATTTACAACCTAATAGACTGACTGTTCTATTTGGAATAGTTCTGCATCATATTCAATCTTCAGATCAACATGTAATTGCATTTGTTACATTGTTGGCAAGAAGGGTTATTTTATTAAAATGGAAAGATATCTCTTCCCCTACATTAATTGAATGGTTTTCTCAAGTAATGTTAGGTCTCAGCTTGGAAAAAATTAGAAGTAATACTTCTGAACCTTGATTTGATTTTGAGAGAAGATGGGGTTCTTTTGCCAAATATTACCATTTAATTTGAATTATTCTATATGGTTTCCTTCCAATTTTATTATCTTTTTAAAAAATGTGTATTGGCGGTTGATGACATTTTCTTATATATCTAGATGATATCAGTTCTATTAATTGTATACATATTAATTTGTATAAGTTTTGTATTATTCTATAGCTGTAGAAGATCATGTATCAATAAAAAGATTCTAAAATGTAAAAATGTCTGTTGTCTAAGGTTTTCACCTGCTTTAAAAAGGCATCTATTGTACCAGTGCGCAGGAAGAGTGTCGTGTCCTGCTTCAATGACTACCATCTGGACAAGCTGATTTACAGAGATGATTTGGATCCATTCCAAATTGCCTACTACCACCATAGGCCAATAACTAGTGTAATTTCTCTGGCATTTCACTCTGCTGTGCACTATCTGGCCAATGGGAACTCGTACATCAGTTTGCTGATGTTATGAGTATGACAGCCAAGCTCATTATCAAGCTTCGCGACCTGAACCTCTGTATCTCTCTCTACTGCTGGACTCTCAGCTTCCTCATTGGCAGTCCTTAATCAAGGAGGCTTGGTAACAACATCTCCTCCTCGCTGACCATCAACCCAGGTGCACTCCAAGGCTGCTTGCTAACTCCCTGCTCTGCTCTCTCTACACATATGATTGAATGACTAAACACAGCACCAATACCATCTTCATATTTGTCAATGTCACGACTGTGTTTGGACTAATCACAGGTGACAATGAGTCACTTACCAGAGTGAGGTAGGTTTCCTGGTGCCACAAAAACCACCTTTCACTCAGTATCAGCAAAACTAGTAAGCTGATTGTTGACTTCAGGAAGTGGAAGAGGGCGAGCATGTGCCAGTCTACATTAGGGAACTGGCGGTGGAGAGAGTCAGTACCTTTAAATTCCTGGGCATTAACTTAACAGATTATTTGTCCTGAGCCCAATACATAGATGTAATTATAAGAAAGGTTACACAAGTCACTGAACACTAACAAACTTCTGAAGATGTACTCTAGAAAGTATCTTGCAGGATCCCAAGAAGCTGCGGAGAGTAGTGGACTCATCTTCGGAATCAGCTCTATTGCCATCTTTAATATCTCTATTTTTACCTTTCAGACCCTGACCTGGAGTTACACGTAGACTATGGTTCTTTGCGGGAATGGGACCCACTCCCGGGTTTCACGACTGGCCGTTATTCAGCACCCCAGGGGCTCAGCCTAAGAGCTTTGCTCACCTTCGGAGGACCAAGATATCGTGGCTCTGGCAGGATTGGCAGTTGATGTCCGGGCAGAAGACCAGTGTGTCATGGGAGATGGAAGATCTAAGGCAGTTTACCCAGAGACCTGAGATCTTTGGGCACAGAGCTCAGAAAAAGCGACACAACGGACTTTTTAACATTGTAAACTAACGAGTTGTTTGTTATGTCTCCTCTTTTGCTGTGAAATGGAGATACCTCTTTCTCCCTTATTAGAGAAAGAGAGAGCCTGTGGTATATTGAATACTGGGTGGACTAGTAGTCTTTGGGTTACTGCAAGATTGTGTCTGCTGTTGCTTTGCTCACGCTTGATGCTCAGTGGCAGGTGGCGGTGCTTTTTTTGCTACTGGGGGGATTGCTGCTTGCTGTTGCTTACACATGGGAGGGAGAGGAGCTGGGGGGCTTTGGGGTTCTAACATTTAACTGTCATTCACTCTTTGGAGGCACTCCTCTGTTTTCGTGGATGGTTGTGAAGAAAAAGCATTTCAGGATGTATATTGTATAGACATTAAATGTACCTTTGAAACCTTTGAAACTCTGCCCAATAGATGACGGCACCTTCCTCCCCACCAATGAAAGTAACACCAGGAGGCACTGCCTCAAGAAGGTATCATCAAAGAGTCCTGTCATCCACATCATGGCTCCTTTTTGCAGGTACCATTGAGCAGGAGATGCAGCATCCTGAACCTCCAACAGTTTCAAGAACAACGACTTCCTTTCAACCAATCAGTTCTTGAACCAACTGGTGATCCAATCACTATAGTTTAGCAACAATTTGACCAATTTGCACTAAACTGGAGTTCGCTTCTTTTGTGCGAATTGTGTTTTCTTATGAAAATTCTAGATCATTTGAAATCATGTCGCCTGCCTGAGGAGTTTTCCTGCCTAAGCAGTTACTCAGTATCAAGTATGACTTGCTGACACTCATGTTGTGGAGCTACTGATTTGACAGATGAAGACAATGGATTTGTCCTAAGATGACTGGGAAGGTGGCTGATACGATATGTGAGGAGAGTAGAGCAGGAAGGGCTAAGTTTCTAAGATGCTTGGTTTCTCTGTACACCTAACAGAGTCAAGTTTCTCAGTACTCCACCACACAGCCTCCACCCCCAGCCCAAATGCTCTTTCTCTACTTCAAAGAGTTATGAGCCAGGGATCCTGGTAATCCATGGGGATGCTGCATTTCCTCAAGGAGCCTATAAGAACATTGTTGTTTCTTCTCCTTTGTCTGTCTCCTATTTTTACCCTCCATGGAGCTCGGGACAGAGGCCCTTTGATGATGCAAATGACGTGGCCTGTTCAGCCAAGCCAACTGAGTTAAACTAGACCCTCATGCTGGGGATGTTGATCTGAGGGAGGGCACTGACGTGAGACTGCTTATCTTTCCAGTGGATCTGGAAGATTTTGGAAGTATTTTTCAATACTTTGAGTTAACTGCTCCTTGTAGTCCAAGTTTCAGAAGCATGTTGAAGGGCAGAGATAAAAGCTATCTGGTAGACCATGAGTTTTGATCTTCGAATACCCTTTCCTTCTTCCAACTAAATGCTGCACTGGTATAATTAAAATGATAACAAATGTAATTGTCACCTGCCCTTTCTGACAGATAGCTCCTCTGATTTGAAAAAAGGCCCTCATTTTCCCAAATCTGTCTATGGATCTTTATTTTCAGTACAATGGGGCACCTTGGTAGATTACCTTAGCTCTGTGGATGGGAAGTGTAAAGCTGATCGGCTCACAGACATTAGTAAGCAAGTTGAAGATGGCTTGGAGCTTACCCTCTGAGTATGCATAGATACAAGTTCCATCTGTATACTGCAACTCACCAACTAAGGTTGGGTCGACCTTGATTCTGCTGTTTAATTGCCATAGGCAGAATAGCGGAAGATTAGCTCTGCTCATGGCAGAAGTTTATTAGAAGTGTGATGCAACATTTCCGTGAGTAAGTATTGTTACGAAAACCCCGTAACCAGGTAACTTACCAGCAAAGATAGATGGATCAGCTGAGTCGGATGCTACTATTTTCAACCGTTTTATTCAACAAGGGCACAAACGTATGGTTAATACAAAACATTCAGATCATCAAAACTCAATCTAAAACACCGGTGTAATAATAATCATTCAAAACACAAGCTCGATCGTCGTCTAGGGGTAATGTAGATTTTATATCGTTCACTGGATATCTAAAAGTCTTTTAGATCACGGCAGTTTCACTTAGTTGCCGGCGGAAGTGTCGCGTTGGTGCACTTTTAGTTAGAAAGACAGAGAACATGAAGCATTTACCCGACAGGTTTTCCAACCTGTAGGAGGTAGTCGGAAGTCTCGTTGGGGGAATGGACTCTCATCTGTGGCTTCCCCTGTAGCTAGGCCGTCTTCCGTGGTGAAGTCGCCAATCCCAGGCAAGGGAAGGACGCACACGAACCCCACCACCGGCTGTAGCTATTAAAACGCTGTCGCAGGATTTCTAGCGTTTCTCCTTCGTGTGTTTCCTTGGTGCATCTGAGGGTCCTCCCCTCAGACCCGCCTTTATACTTCTTCACGGGATCGCAGGTGTCAATCAAGTTGCAGGTAATGCGATCTCTCTCTCAACCAGCCCACTTTTCCCGAGGGCTTTTCAGGTGGTCTCCATGAGACAATAGTCAAAGTCACTTTTATTCTGCTTCTTGGGAGAACGTGGTCTTTCGCACGTCTCTCTCTCTTGGGTCAGTTGACCCCCCCTAACTAGAGTTCTTGCGATTTTCACAAAGGAGGGGGCCAACGGCATAACACCTCCCCCCATAATGGGTTTTTAACCAGCGGTTAAAAACAGGTTGACACAGGAATTTTTTTTTTTGAATCTACATACTACACAAGCTTTTCTCTTCACAGAGTACTACTGTTATACATTCAAGTCAGTATCTAAACAGGTAACAAGTACAGTGCCCCTTTTCTTTAATACCTTAACCTCATGTGCCCTACTAACGCCTGGTAGCATCAAACTTCAGCTCAATAACCACCTTATTTATTTGCTTTCTTCAGCAACATAACTAAGGAGGTGTGATCTTAGCTTACATACATCTACAAAGGTTCATGCAAAAGACAAATTTTTATGCTACTTTCAAACTTAACAGTCAAGCTTCCATGGGTGTTGTCTTTATTATTCACATACTTTGTCAAAATCCCTTAAAACCGGCTTCTGCTATTTTAAAAATCGCGTCCCCATTAACCCTCGCCTTTTTTCCGGTTAATTCCCTCGTGGCGATCTTGGGCACCCTGGCGAAATAGGCTTTCGCCCGCTCCTTTCATAGGAGTTATTTTATCAGCGTGTTCCAAACTTAGACCACCCAATTCCTTAATTTTAGGCAATTTGTTGTTTTTCTCTTCAGGACCCGTCATGCTATTAGTTTCCAATTTAAGATCCGCAAGCAATCTCGCTTTGTTCAGACAGCATTTCAAATTCTGCCTTTTCACACCACACTCTGGAATAACAATAGCGTGTGGGGCCCCTTTACCTTCCAACTCAACCTGTAATTGATTCCCAGGCTTTGTGGTACCAAGCCATTGTCTCTGTAGCCTGGTTGCTGCTTTTGATATCAGTCCAGCCTTTAAATTTTCTTCATTCAATTTGGGAACTACACATCCCCCTTTCCCTTGAGTTCCGTGACTAGGTTCAGCACCATGTGTATCCCCATCTTGGACACACTCAAACGGGACATTGGCCTCCTCCAGGTTTTCAACACCCGTACCTTTTTCAAATTCTAACGTCTCCCCCTCCTTCCAGTAACTCTCCAGGCAGCCCCCTGTTGGGGAAGGCGCAACCCTGCGAGCTGAAACAACCTCCTCGGCCATGTCAGCTGACTTCTCCACAGCAAGGATACCCTTCTCCTCTAAGACTGCCCTCATTTCACTCTCGGGACCATCGAGAACATCTTTAGAACTCTCAACTTCTCCAAACAATTCTGCCAAACCAGACAGATCAACCACGTCCAACTCTGGACGTTTTAACAGCTTTATCTGTTTCTCATCTTTATTTCCTACCTCTAGGACCTTTCTCTTCACTAAGGGGGGAGCTATCTCCTCGCCCTTACCCCCTTTTACTTTACTACCTTCCGTTTTACCACCCTCTGAACCCTCGTGGTGTAGGGTCGGTAAAAACGTCTGGGCCAATTTCAAACTGCGCGCTGTCCCATCCGCCGCTCTCGACAGGCTGCGAGTGACCGCGCATGCGCGATAGCTCGGGGACTCCATGGGCGGGGCCTCAACTATCAGGGCGGTTCCCATCTTCCCACCCGCGAGGTCATTACCCAACAGGAGGTCCACGCCCTCCCCCGGTAACTCCGGCAGGACTCCTAGCTCCACAGGTCCCGACACCAACTCGCAATCGAGAAAGACCCTATGCAAAGGCACGACCGCGGTCTGGTTCCCGATTCCTCTCAGGGCAACCTCCCCCGTCCGAGGGCCGAAATTTAACACATTACGGCTAATTAACGATAGTTCTGCCCCCGTGTCTCTCCAAATTCGTACGGGGATGGGGGGGTCCCCTTCCCTCAAAGACACGGTTCCTTCGGAACTAAATGTCTCCCGCCCCTCCGGTACTCCATCTACCTGGGGCCCTCTTGTCAACTTCCTGATTACCACTGCACGCCCGATAGGGGTCGCTGCTCTCTCCCTCTCTGGCTCCTTTCTCGGAGCAAAGCATTTTGATGCAATATGTCCCACCTTTCCACAATTAAAACAGTTTAAACCAGGAGATCTCCAGGTTTCCTGTCTGTTATCCTCACTTTTTGTGCTAGCTCCCGGCGGAGTTTCTCCCTTAGCCGGCGGACTTTCCCTACCATTCCGACGGTCTCTCGGGTAACTTTTTGGCGAGGAAAACTTTGTCTTGTGGGTTAGGGCATATTCATCTGCGAGCCTAGCCATCTCTGAGATGGACTGATTCGTCCTCTCATTTAAATACATTCGGATCTCTTCCGGAACGCAACCTTTAAATTCCTCAATCAAAACTAACTCCCTGAGACGCCCATAGTTCTCGGCCACCTTTTCAGCTGTGCACCAACGGTCCAAGAGCACACCCTTCTCATGGGCTAGCTCGGTATACGTTTGATTCCACCCTCTTTTAAATTTCGGAACCTTTGTCTATACGCCTCAGGTACTAACTCGTAACCTCGGAGAATGGCCTCCTTTACTTGATCATAATTCCCGTCCCTTTCTGTGGGCAGCGCGGTATATACCCGCTGTGCTTTTCCTCGTAACACACTTTGTAACAACGCCACCCATTGCTCTCTGGGCCACTGCTGATTCCCTGCCACCTTTTCAAAAAGCAAGAAATAACTATCAACATCCGTCTCCTCGAACGGGGGGACCAACCTCAACGCCCGACTAATATCAAACCCCTCCTCTCTCTCGTCCCCTCGAGTTCTTCGCTCTTGCTTTCGCCTGTCCAGCTCCAATTCATGGCCCCTTTGTTTCTCTTTCTCTTCTGCTTCTAGCTGCTTTAGTTTGAACACATGCTCTCTTTCCACAGCCCTTTCCTTTGCGGCTCTCTCGGCTTCTTTTTCCCTCTCAGCTCTCTCGGCTTCTTTTTCCCTCTCAGCTCTCTCGGCTCTCTCTCTCTCTCTCTCTCTCTCTCTCTCTCTCTCTCTCTCTCTCTCTCTCTCTCTCTCTCTCTCTGCAGCCTTCTCAGCTGCTTCTACTTCTAGCTGCTTTATTTTAAACTCATGTTCCAGCCTTGCTTTCTCCAACTCTGCCTGATTTGTCCCACTCACTAATCTCCTTTCGGGAATATTTTCCAAATCCTCAGCTGTAAACACCTTCTTCCCAACGTAATGCTGTTGTATGACCCTTCGCACTTCCTGCTTTTTCATTGTTGGCTTCACCGCTGTGAGGTCTAATGCCTGCGCCAAATTTACCAAGTCTGATTTTGTAGCTTTCCCTAGCGCCTCTACCGTCGGGTTTCTCCTAAATTCCGACACATCCATCTTTGCTGGTTTCCCGTCTGGCTACCTGCGTAACCAGATTTAAGTTTGGACTTACAGCTCGATTCACTGACCCTCCCGTTTGGTTTCAAATCCCGGACGAGCCCCCACTTGTTACGAAAACCCCGTAACCAGGTAACTTACCAGCAAAGATAGATGGATCAGCTGAGTCGGATGCTACTATTTTCAACTGTTTTATTCAACAAGGGCACAAACGTATGGTTAATACAAAACATTCAGATCATCAAAACTCAATCTAAAACACCGGTGTAATAATAGTCATTCAAAACACAAGCTCGATCGTCGTCTAGGGGTAATGTAGATTTTATATCGTTCACTGGATATCTAAAAGTCTTTTAGATCACGGCAGTTTCACTTAGTTGCCGGCAGAAGTGTCGCATTGGTGCACTTTTAGTTAGAAAGACAGAGAACATGAAGCATTTACCCGACAGGTTTTCCAACCTGTAGGAGGTAGTCGGAAGTCTCGTTGGGGGAATGGACTCTCATCTGTGGCTTCCCCTGTAGCTAGGCCGTCTTCCGTGGTGAAGTCGCCAATCCCAGGCAAGGGAAGGACGCACACGAACCCCACCACCGGCTGTAGCTATTAAAACGCTGTCGCAGGATTTCTAGCGTTTCTCCTTCGTGTGTTTCCTTGGTGCATCTGAGGGTCCTCCCCTCAGACCCGCCTTTATACTTCTTCACGGGATCGCAGGTGTCAATCAAGTTGCAGGTAATGCGATCTCTCTCTCAACCAGCCCACTTTGCCCGAGGGCTTTTCAGGTGGTCTCCATGAGACAATAGTCAAAGTCACTTTTATTCTGCTTCTTGGGAGAACGTGGTCTTTCGCACGTCTCTCTCTCTTGGGTCAGTTGACCCCCCTTAACTAGAGTTCTTGCGATTTTCACAAAGGAGGGGGCCAACGGCATAACAGTATTATATGAAGGAAATGCTAGAACAACAACGTAGCCTTGTTTGGCACCAAACTCCAACAGTATTGGCTTTCAGGGTAGCCTTAGTCTTCCCTGTGTGTCTTTTCCAACGAAAGTGCAGAGAGCAGCATCAATCACTAATCATGGCTTCTTATATCCTCACTAAGGCCATGGTGTTCCAACTTCATATTTGACTGCACACAGAAATTGTTTAATTCATGATGCACTGCAGTCTGTGAGCCTCATGAATGGGAATACACCAGAGTTAGTTTTCACTGAGGAAACCGCCAGCATCAAACAAACATTTGTCATTTATGTAGTGGCTGCCATGTCTAAAATATAATCAGGCTACAACTTAATTGCAAATATTACTATTACTAAGTCTAGGGCTTTCTTATGGATTGTAATCTCTTTTCCTAATCTCTTCTTTTATCCCAATATTCCTCCAGGAAACAGAGCAGATCAATTCAGTTCAGTTGATTCTTTAAGACACTCCCCTTCACCCTCTGCATGCAACAATACAGTGAGAAAACTCCAAAAGCTAAAGAAACACTATTGAGGCACAAGTATGGAATGAAAATGATCAAGTAAAATAAACGAGAAGAGTAATACACCTCAAAATGAACTACACACATTGCAAGAAAGAGCAAAATAGGCTTCCACATGGAAAAAAAGATATATTCCAGGCAAGGAATACTTAATGTACACTGTACACCCCAGAGTCACTTAATGAGTTGAAGAAAATTGTGTTGCCTGATACACAAATTATAGACCCCTGTATGGCTCCACTACTCTCCTCAGTTGGGGCCAAACTGTTTAACTCGGGAGTGAAACCAAAGAGTAAAGTTTGTTTTGCACTCACAATAGTTATTAGGGCCCACATCTCTAAGCAATTAAGCAGTAAGACTTTATATTTTGTGTAAACAGAAAAATAGATTACCAGATCATTCTCCTTAAAAAACATTTTCTCAGGGATTGTTAGCCATTTTTCAGGGGTTATGGGATAAGGGTAGCACCCAGCTAATACAAAATGGGAACAAATATTGAAACAAAATCCGATCTGTGGCGCAATTTGAATTTTGATTTGATCGACATTGATAGTTCAATGAATCAGAATCAGATTTATTACCATAATATGAAATTTGTTGTTCTAGAGCAGTAGAATGCAAAAATAAAAATTTATATATTACTAAAATAATTAGTGTGGGGGGAAAATGAAATAATGTGGTAGTGTTTATGAGATCATGGACTATTCAGAAATCTGATGGTGGGGTGAAGGCACTGTTCGTAAATTGTTGAGTGTGATCTTCAGGCTCCTGTATCTCCTCCTAATGGTAGTATTGAGAAGAGGACATGTCCTGGATGGAGAGAATCCTTAATGATATTTGCCGCTTACTTGAGACACTGCTTTTTGAAGATGTCCTCAATGATGGGGAGGGTTGTACCCAAGAAGGATCTAGCTGGCTCTACAACCCTCTAGAGTCATTTGGGATCCTGTGCATTGGAGCCTTCATACCAGACAGTGATGCAATCAGTCAGAATATTCTCCACTGTACATCTATAAACATTCTAGGAGACTTTGGTAACACACCAAATCTCCTCAAACTCCAAATGAAGTGGAGCTGCTGACATGCCTTCTTAATGATCGCATCAATGTGTTGGGCCCAGGACAGATGCTCTGGGATGTGGTTACCCAGGAAATTAAAGCTGCCATGCGTTCCACCACTGACCTCACTGGCTCCTGACTTCCTCTTCCTGAAGTCAAAGTTTTCCAAAGGTTCAAATGTTCATTTTAATATCAGAGAATGTATACAGTATACAACCTGGAATTCTTGCTCTTCATACACAGCCACAAAATAAGAAACCTCATAGAATGAATGATAGAAACATCAAAGCCCCAAAGCCTCCTCTCCCCCATTCGTACAAGCAGCAGAAGAAGATTCACGCCCCCCTCGCCCCACTTGGATCAGCAGAAGCATCGACCCCACCCTCCTCCCACACCCACAATTATGCAAACCCCTCAGTGGTGAACTATGTATACCTGTCTGGACATGCCCCTCTGCCAACTGCTCCTGTGGCTCCTCCCACAGACCCCTGCATAAAGGCGATTGGAGGCACTGCTCCCCCCTCAGTCTCCGAGATGCTGTGCTCCATTTTGCTGCTAATAAAAGCCTATCGTTCGCCTCCCGTCTCCAAGAGTTATTGATGGTGCATCAATTTTATTAGCAGCAATTTTAAAACATGGAGAACATTTTACAACCCGACAGATTGGATATTGACCCTCAATCTCCGGAAGCCGACATCACTTTTGAACTCTGGCTTGCATGCTTCCAATCGTACCTGGAGAAGATTCGTGTGACCGAGCCTGCCACGATGCACAGAGTTCTCCTCTCCAGGGTCAGTCCGCGGGTCTACTCCCTGATCAGGGACCTGCCGACCTACCAAGGGGCACTGGACGCCCTCAAAAGACAATACCTGTCGGCCGGTGAACACCATCTACGCGAGACATCGCTTAGCGACACAACGGCAGCAGGCCGGAGAGTCGAGCGCTGAGTTTGTCCGTGCCCTACAGACACTCGTGCGGGCCTGCGACTGCAAGGGACTGACGGCGGAACAACATGCGGAGCTGCTAGTAAGAGACGCCTTCGTTACGGGGATCAGGTCAGTGTACGTGCGCCAGTGGCTGCTGGAACACGCCGATCTTACCTTACATTTGGCGATCGAGCTGGCCAATATGCTGGAGGCCACTCTGCACGATGCTGACGCTGTCCAGGCGCGTGATCTCCCGCCAGCCCCATTGGCGCTGCAGACCCCGCAACCCGCCAGCGAATTGACCTCGGCTCCTGCCAGTCGCGAGTCCGTGAAGTCCCCGCAACCCACCGGCAAATCGACCACAGCTGCTGCTAGTCGCAAGTCTGCGCTGTGTTACTTCTGTGGACTCGAAAAGCACCCCCGAAAACGCTGCCCGGCCCGAGAAGCTATCCGCTCCAGCTGTGGAAAGAAGGGCCACTTCGCCAAGACTTGTGAGTCCAAACCACGAGCGGGGTCGAGCAGTGCCGCATGCGAGGCATGGGGGCGGCCATCTTTGTCGGCGCCACCTCACCCCACCCCCAACCCACGGGTGCTTACCGGGCACCAAGACGGCAATGCAACTCTGGCCTCTGTGACCAGCGACCAAAGCGCCCCACACCAGCTCGCAAGGTCAATAATGGACATCCTGGTAGAGGGGCACAGGACTAGCTGCCTGTTTGACACGGGCAGCACTGAGAGTTTTATTCACCCAGACACAGTGCAACGCTGTGGACTCGTGACACGGCCGGTATGCCAGAGGGTCACCATGGCTTCTGGGTCGCATTCCACAGACATCCGGGTGGGTTGTGTAGTGACATTGGTGGTGCAGGGCACAGAATATCGGGACTTTGCGTTACTGGTCATGCCTCAACTGTGTGCCCCTGTGCTATTGGGGCTGGACTTCCAGAGCCACCTCAAAAGTGTGACTATGGCATATGACGGGCCCTTCCCAGCACTCACTGTCAGGAATCCTCAGTTTTGTGGGAGTTCGTCACATACACCGCTACTGACCACACACACACACCGACCCGCACATCCCACCCAGCACCATGCCAACGGCCGCGCTACTGACACCACTTGCAGCCTCTCCACCCTCAAGATCCCTCCCCCACCGCTGTTCGCCAACCTGACCCCCAACTGTAAACCTGTGGCAACTAAAAGCAGGAGGTACAGCGTGGGGGACAGGGCCTTCATTAAGTCGAAGGTGCAGCGGCTGCTCAGGGAGGGGATCATTGAGCCAAGCACAAGTCCTTGGAGGGTCCAGGTGGTCGTTGTTTGGACCAGGCAGAAAAATAGGATGGTCATGGACTGTAGCCAGACCATCAATAGGTTCACGCAGCTTGACGCGTAACCCCTACCCCGCATCGCAGATATGGTCAATCAGATAGCTCAGTACAAGGTGTACTCGACCATAGACCTGAAATCCACTTACCATCAGCTCCCCATCCGCCTGGAGGACCGCCCCTACACCGCCTTCGAAGCGGGCGGCAGGCTCTATCACTTCCTGCGCATCCCCTTCGGTGTCATGAATGGTGTTTCTGTCTTCCAGAGGGAAATGGACCGGATGGTGGACCAGTGCCAACTGAAGGCCACATTCACATATCTGGATAACATCACCATCTGCGGTCACGACTGGCAGGATCACGACACCAACCTCCAACAATTTTTCCAAGCGGCCAAAGCTCTTAACCTCACCTATAACAGGGACAAGTGTGTGTTTGGAACCACCCGACTTGCTATCCTTGGGTATGTCGTGGAGAACAGGGTCATTGGCCCTGACCCCTGGGCCCTATGTTGGAACTCCCTCTTCCCACCACCCTCAGAGCCCTCAAACGGTGCCTGGGCTTCTTTTCCTATTACGCCCAATGGGTCCCTCACTACACAGACAAGGCCCACCCCCTGGTCAAGTCCACCACATTTCCCCTCTCAACCGAGGCCCGTGCGGCCTTCAGCCACATTAAAGGGGACATTGCCAAAGCAACGACGCATGCGGTGGACGAGACCATTCCCTTCCAAGTAGAGAGTGATGCCTCCGATTTCGCGCTGGCTGCTACCCTCAATCAGGCAGGAAGGCCAGTAGCATTCTTCTCTCGTACCCTTCAAGGCCCTGAAATTCTGCACTCCGCGGTGGAGAAAGAAGCCCAGGCCATAGTGGAAGCTATTAGGCACTGGAGGCACAATCTCACCGGCAAAAGGTTCACCTTGCTGACCGACCAGCGCTCAGTTGCGTTCATGTTCAGCAACCAACAGCGGGGCAAAATCAAAAATGATAAAATTTTGAGGTGGAGAATCGAACTCTCCATCTACAACTATGACATCCTGTACCGGCCTGGAAGGCTCAATGAGCCCCCTGATGCCCTATCCCGGGGACCGTGTGCCAGTGCGCAGCTCGAACGGCTATACGCCCTTCATGCAGATCTTTGCCACCCGGGGGTCACCCGATTTTACCATTTCGTGAAAGCCTGGAACCTGCCTTACTCCCTTGAGGAAATCAGGACGATGACCAGGGACTGCCAAGTCTGCGCTGAGTGCAAACCGCACTTCTACCGTCCTGAAAAGGCACAACTTATCAAAGCCACCCACCTCTTTGAGCGACTGAGTGTCAACTTTAAGGGCCCCCTTCCCTCCACCGACCGCAATGTCTACTTTCTCAACATAATCGACGAGTACTCGCGGTTCCCCTTTGCCAACCCCTGCCCCGATACCACTGCCACGTCCGTCATTAAAGCCCTGTGCCAGCTCTTCACTCTGTTCGGATATCCCTGCTATATCCACAGTGATTGAGGGTCCTCCTTTATGAGTGACGAGCTGTGCCAGTACCTGCTGGCTAGGGGCATTGCTACTAGTAGGACCACGAGCTATAATCCCCGGGGGAATGGACAGGTGGAGAGGGAGAATGCCACGGTGTGGAAGCCACACTTTTAGCCCTTAGGGCAAAGGGGTTGCCGGTCTCTCGATGGCAGGAGGTCCCCCCCTGAGGCACTCCACTCCATCCGCTCCGTTATACACGTCCACCAATGCCACCCCTCATGAGTGACTCTTTTCTTTTCCCAGGAAGTCTGCCACTGGGACCACCCTACTGGCTTGGCTGACGTCCCCAGGGCCAGTGCTGCTCCAGAAACATGCGAGGAGTAATAAATACTCCCCGCTGATCAAGAGGGTTCACCTACTTCATGCGAACCCCCAGTATGCCTACGTGGTCTTACCTGATGGGCGGGAGGACACGGTCTCCGTCCGCAACCTGGCGCCCGCAGGAGCACCAGACCCCTACCCCGAACACTCCACGGTGACTATGAACCCCGTACCCACCGATGTATATACCCACGAGACACCGCACACACCAAGCCCTACACAGACTCCTCACGACACTCCCATACCGGGCGCCTCGCACACGCATGAGGGATCACTGACGCCTAACGGGCTGGCACCTCAAGTCAGGCCGGAGCCAGCACAACCACTGTCTCCGGTGCAATCACCACCGGTGCTATGTAGATCGCAGCGACAGACTCGACCGCCTGATAGACTTAACCTGTAAATATACTTGTAAGAAACTTCGCCCGTGGGGACTCTCTTTTAAAACAAGGGGTGAGGGGGGTGAATGTGGTAAACTATGTATACCTGTCTGGACACGCCCCTTTGCTGACTGCTCCTGTGGCTCCTCCCACAGACCCCTGTATAAAGGCGATTGGAGGCACTGCTCCTCCCTCAGTCTCTGAGATGCTGTGCTCCGTTTTGCTGCTAATAAAAGCCTATCGTTCACCTCCCGTCTCCCAGAGTTATTGATGGTGCATCACCCTCAAAGAGGCCTTGTTCCAGAGTCCATCAAAACTACAGTTGGTGAAATCAGTGCGGAGTTGGGTCATCCATGGGGCTGTTCCCCAAGAACACATGTCTTCCATGCCATTCCTAGAGATAGCGATGCGCTGGTCCCAAAGCCGGTCTGAAAACACACCGCTTGCGAAGAACCGTAGTTTGAACTGTAGGCCACAGACTCTGACAGAACCCCAATCACCGTGAAAAGAAAGGAAAGATGTCAGGTAAGAAGAATAAGATGTTTCATGGACCAAGAGGAAGAAGTCTTCTGGGTCTGCAGAAATCGCTGGTGTCACCTACAATCAATTCCTTAGTCTTGCTGACATTAGTGCAAGGTTGTTGTTACAACCCCACTCAGCTAGCAGATCCATCTCAGTCCTGTAACTACTGGGTGTGGGACATACTGATTCTTTAACTTTGTCACTATACAGTCGGCCCTCCTTATCCGCGGGGGATTGGTTCCGGGACCCCCCAAGGATACCAAAATTCACGGATGCTCAAGTCCCTTATTTAACCTGTCTCAGTGCGGTGGACATTAGGACCTGGCGGTGCAGCTCTGAATCCGCAGGGTTTCTGTTCATGAAAATAATCACAATCGCAATTGAAAATAAGGTGGAAGAAATAAAGAAATCGGAAAGAGGTGAAACGCCATCGGTCATTGGAAAAGCGTTAGGCTACAGTCGGTCAACGATTAGAACAATTTTAATGGAGCATGTGAAAGGCCCTGCCCCGATGAAAGCTACAATTATTACTAAGCAACACAGTGGTTAAATTATTGAAATACATATGTTTCTTAAGTGTTTTATATGCATAGAAATGTAAAATATGTACTATACACTAAGAAAAACATTTGACTAACTGACGTTAAATAATACCGGATGTATCTGTTCCAACTTCAAATCTGACATAAAGACGGACTCAGGAATGGAACTTGTTCATAACCTGGGGACTGCCTGTACTTTTAAGTCATTTCTAGATTACTTATAATACCTAATACAATGTAAATGCTATGTAAATAGTTGTTATACTGTATTGTTTAGGGAATAATGACAAGAAAAAATAGTCTGTACATGCTCAAATAACAAGTGCTGGAGAGAGAACTTCTGGATTTTCCCGATCCGCGGTTAGTTGAATCCGTGCATGCGGAATCTGCGGATAAGGAGGGCCGACTGTACAGGGGAAGATTATTAATGTTTACGTTAATTGCCCCTCAATGAAACCACCAGGATGAGTTTAGGGAAGGTACTACGTGGCCATCTCTTGTGTCAACATAAAAACATGTTTGTACAATTCAATATATTGTTGAGGACATATTTATTTTCAGGGAGTTTATATATCCAGGGAGTCATTCTTCCACACTAATAAAAATAACTGTATTTTAGCTGTCTGAGGTTTTGTATTTATCTGTCAGAGCTTAGGATGGTTAACGGCACCTAACAGCAACTCCTTTGCTTGCATCTTCGGAAACAGATCTATTTGCATCTTTAATATCTTTATTTATCCCCTTCAGGGTTCTTTTGAAGGCCCTGACCTGGAGTTACACGGTTCTTTGTGGGAATGGGATCCGCTCTTGGGGTTTAACAACTGGCCATTGATCGGCACGCCAAGGGCTCGGCCTAAAAGTTGTGCTTGCCTTCAGAGGACTGAGTTTTCATGGCTCTGCAGACGGGGGATCGGAGGTCAGTGTCCAAGCAGAAGACCAGCGTGCCATGGGAGATGGGAGATCTAAGACTGTGTAACCAGAGACCCAAGATCATTGGGCACAGAAAAAGCGACACAACAAACCGGCAAGTGGTTTGTTATGTCTCCCCCTCGCTGTGAAATGGAGACACCCCTTTCTTCCTTATTAGGGAGAGAAAGAGCCTGTGGTATGACAAATACCAGGTAAACTGGTAGTCTTTGGAGTACTGCAAGTCTGTGTCTTTGCTCTTGCCTTGCTCACACTTGAGAGCTCAGTGGTGGGTACCGATGCTTTTTTTTGCCAGTGGGCGGGAGGATTGTTGCTTGCATGCAGGAGGGAGGGGAGATGGAGGGACTTTGCGGTTCTAACATTTACCGGTAACTATTGTTCATTCCTTGGGGCACTCCTCTGTTTTCAAGGATGGTTGCGAAGAAAAAGCATTTCGGGATGTCTGTTGTATACATTTCTCTGACATTAAGTGTACCTTTGAAACCTTTGAAACTATCCACTGGTAGTTAAGTATTCAAAGGCTTTGTGTTGTAATGTGAGTATTATTAAAAGTAAGTTAATACTAATCGGGAAGCTGTTGGTAGCAAGAGGCGGGATCCGGGGTTGGCGGGGTCTTTACTTCTGCTCTTTTTACTCCCAGTATACATTGTATATAGTTTCCCCACCCAGGCCGCACGAGGTACCTGGAAGCCTCTGTATTGTAAATATCATTTCCCGTCCCAGATAAAGATGCTCTTTTGGCCATCAAATTGTCGAGTGGTCTTTTTGTAAAGTAGAGGTTACCACATATTTTTGGTGACGAGGTAAACTGGTTTTGTGGACAGTTTGGCCCCGTTTTCGATCAGGAGCTGTGAGCAGATGAGGAACCTTGCGTTCGGATGGCTTTGTTTGGAACGGTCGGTGTGTTCGACGAGCGAATTGAGGAGTGGCCGGAGTATGAGGAAAGGTTGGGCCACTTTTTCTGTGTTAATGGAATTACTGAAGAGGCGAAGAAGCGCTCTATTCTCCTGAGTGTGCGTGGGGCAAAGACGCACAAGCTGATAAGGAACTTAGCTACACTGCGGAAACCGGGAGAAATTCCATATGACGAACTGGTCAAGCTCATCAGGAACCACCACAATCCGAAGCCTTCGGTGATAGTTCAACGGTTCAAGTTTCACAGCCATGTCTGGAAGCCAGGTCAGTATGTGGGTGATTTTGTGGCCGAGCTTCGGCAGCTGTTGGAGCATTGTGATTTCGGAGCCGTGTTGAATGACATGCTCCGTGACAGATTAGTATGCGGCATTAATAATGACGCCGTACAACACCGCTTGTTGGGGAAACCACACCGTTAACTTTCAAGACAGCCGTAGAGATTGCTCAAGACATGGAGATGGCTGCTGATAATGCCAAGGATGTACAGAAAGGATATGGGGGATCACAGTCGGCGGCAGTGCTCCAAGTCAGGAGGGAGACTGGTAGACAGGCAAAGCAGGTGGAATGTTTTCGGAGTGGAGGAACACACTATGCAAATGTTTGTAAATTCAAAGAGACTGTCTGCCATGCTTGTAGCAAGAAGGGACATTTAGTTAAAAAGTGCAGGAGCATAAAAGGTAAGGTTAAGCCTGGGCAGGGGAAAGCTCAACAGACTCAGGCAGCCACACACCACCTAGGAGAAGCAGACGAAGAGGCAGCGTGTGTCTACAACGTGTTTGGGGTGGAAACGGATGAGGGACCACCTGAACCATATTATGCCACAGTCACTGTCAAGGGAAAGGACATTAAGTTCGAGATTGATTCAGGGCTACTGCATCAGTCATTAGTGAAGAGACCTACAGGAGGATATGGGGATCCAACCTGCCTCCCATCAGACCATCTAAGCTCCAACTCAGGACCGATACGGGGCAGCTCATACCTCATTTAGGGGTGTTATATGTGGATATTTCAGCCGGGGGCCAGAAGGCTGAAGCCAGGCTGGTGATAGCTAAGGGCAGTGGGCCCAGTCTTTTGGGCCGTGATTGGCTTTGCAAAATCCGGCTCAACTGGCAGGAAATTAAGTATACACACACAACGGAGGACATTCTGCAGTGGTGTAGTGACATTTTCAGGGACGAGCTGGGCACACTGAAGGGCGTGACCGTGAAACTCCATGTCGACCCTGAGGCCACACCACGTTTTTATAAGCCCAGGTCAGTGCCCTATGCCGTGAAAGGCAAAGTCGAGGCGGAGCTGGTACATTTACAGGGGCTGGGCATCATTGAGCCCATCCAGTTTTCCAGGTGGTGGCTCCTACTGTTCCAGTTTTGAAGGCAGAAAAAACGGTGAAGATACGTGGGGACTACAAGCTTACAGTGAATCAGGTCTCTAAGCACCCATTGCCACGGGTGGATGACCTGTTTGCGACCCTGTCAGGGTTCACAAAGCTGGACATGAGCCATGCCTACCAACAGCTGCTGCTTGACGAGGATTCAAAGGAGTACGTCACCATCAATGTGCACAAGGGATTATTCAAATACAATCACCTGGTGTTTGGAGTGGCATCTAGCCCCGCCATTTTCCAAAGGACAATGGACTCTTTGCTGCAGGGTATTCTGCATGTAGCAGTGTATTCTGATGATATTTTGATCACGGGAGCCACGGAGGGGGAGCATCTGGCTAATTTAGAACGGGTGCTGAAGAGGCTGTCAGATGCAGGGCTGCGGTTGAAACGCGGAAAATGTATGTTCCTGGCTCCGAGTGTGACCTACCTGGGATGCAAGATTACAGCTGAGGGGCTTTGCCCAGTGGAGGAAAAAGTGAGAGCTGTCAAGGAGGCCCCAAGCCCCAAGAGCGTCACTGAACTCAGATCATTTTTGGGCATGGTGAATTATTATGGCAAGTTTCTTCCGGACCTCTCAAAGGTTTTGGCCCCACTGTATAAGTTGCTTCACAATGACACTAAGTGGCGGTGGGGTGAAGAGCAGGAGGAAGCTTTCAGGGAAGTGAAAGAACTCCTCCACTCAGCAAAGCTGCTCGTTCACTATGACCTAGCCAAGGAGATCACCCTTTCTTGCGTTGTTTCGCCCTATGGAGTCGGGGCAGTTCTCTCACATGTAATGGAGGACCGTTCAGAGAAGCCTATTGGTTTTGCTTCATGTACCCTGACAGCTGCTGAGAAGGGATATTCACAGCTAGACAAAGAAGGTCTGGCCATTGTTTGTGCGGTCAAACGGTTTCATCAGTACCTCTATGGATGTGCATTCACAATTTATACAGACCATAAACCACTGATTGAGCCTTTTTAGGGAGACCAGATGCATCCCACCTCTAGCCTCAGCCAGGATACAGCGTTGGGCTCTCACATTGTCAGCCTACCAGTATACTATCGTGTACAGAGTGGGTGGGGATAATACAAATGCCGATGTGCTGAGTCGACTCCCTTTACCTGAGACGCCTGTTACTACATAGGTTCCTCCAGAGACTGTGTTTTCATTGGAGAGGCTGTCAGAGACACCTGTAAAGGTGACCCAGATCAAGCTGTGGACAGAGAGGGACCCAGTCCTGTCCCAAGTCAAGACTTTTCTTTTACAAGGTTGGCCCAGGGTCGTGGAAGGAGAGGAACTGAGGCCTTATGCCAAACGCAAGACGGAACTGAGTTTGCAGGATGGCTGCATTTTCTGGGGGGTGAGGGTCATCGTGCTTCCCCCTGGATGTTCACACATTGTGGAGGAAATTCATGAGTCTCACCCAGGGGAGTCTCGAATGAAAAGCCTTGCAAGATCCTACGTCTGGTGGCCAAGAATGGATCAGGATCTGGAGAACAAGGTAAAATCATGCACGCAATGTCAGACCAATCAGAACATGCAACCACCAGCTCCTTTGCACCCATGGGAGTGGCCAGTCTACCCCTGGTCTAGGCTACATTTGGATTTTGCTGGCCCCTTTATGGGACAGATGTTTCTTGTAATGGTAGATGCGCATTCCAAATGGATCGAAGCTCACATCATAAGCAATATCACAGCCCCCTCAACCATAGACAAACTCAGGCAAGTGTTTGCAGTCCACGGGTTGCCTGACACTCTGGTCACTGATAATGGCCCGACGGTCACCAGTGAGCTGTTCACTGAGTTCATGCGGCAGAATGGCATTTGTCACATTCGGACGGCCCCTTTCCACCCAGCCTCAAATGGTTTGACTGAGCGGGCTGTTCAGACAGTGAAGGAAGGCCTGAAGTGGATGACAGGGGAGTCTCCTAGTACCTGGCTTTCACGTTTCCTGTTTAAATACCGCCTCACTCCACAGACTACGACTGCACGCACTCCAGCAGAGATGCTGATGGGGCGTAGGCCTAAGTCAAGATTGGACCTGCTACACCCAGACATGAAGGCAAAAGTGAAGAGAAAGCAGGAAAAGCAGAAGGAGGGACATGATCAACATGCTCAAGAGAGACAGTTAGAACCGGATGACAATGTCTATGTGAGAAACAATCAGCAATGGCTACCTGGTGTTATTCTTAAGCAGAGTGATCCAGTCTCCTATGTTGTAAGCTGACTGATGGGCGTGTTTTCCGCAGACATCAGGACCATGTGCGCCTGCGTCATGATTCCGGCTCAGAGGTAGACAGTTCCATGGAGTTTTCAATGGTGAGACAGACTACTGGGGAAGCATGTCCACCAGTGACTTTGCTAGAGGGAGAGACACTGGCAGAGGGGGCAGAGTCCCCTGAAGAAGATGGACATTCTCACGCAGACACACAGGCCCCTCTCGTGTCCTCAACACCAGATCCACCCAAAACATCCTTACCAGTGGTGCCTGCTGGGTCACTGGGGGTAGTGCGTAGATCACAGTGCCCTCTCAAACCTCCTGACAGACTGAATCTTTGATTGGATAGCTTCTTTTGTTGTTAGATTGAATGTTGAATTTGCCACGTTTTTTTAGGTGTTTTTGTACTGGTAACCTGTTGCTAATGATACCACTGTTTTTATTTCCCAGTTCTTCTATATTTGGGGAATGTTGGATTTTAAAGGGGGAGAAGTGTTGTAATGTGAGTATTATTAAAAGTAAGTTAATACTAATCGGGAAGCTGTTGGTAGCAAGGGGCAGTATCTGGGATTGGCGAGGTTTTTACTTCCCCCAGTATGCATTGTATATAGTTCCTCCACCCATGCCGCAAGAGGTACCTGGAAGTCTCTGTATGGTAAATATCATTTGCCGTCCCAGATAAGGATGCTCTTTTGGCCATCAAATTGTCGAGTGGTCTTTTTGTAAAGTAGAAGTTACCACACTTTGGTCAGTTGACATCCCATAATAAATATGTAGTTGCCTGTCCGAATAACCAAAATGTTGAATGAGGTCATTATAGTTATTGAGACTGTATGTAGTTGTTTGTTACTCTGCTTGTATTTAAAACCTCATCATATTGCGAAGTTTCTCCTGAGTTACTGCTTGTCATGTTGAATAAAGACCTTTTATATCTGCAGCTCCAGTCTCTGTATGGCTCATTCATAGTCAAAGCACATTTCTTTAGAACTTTTAATTCAAAACTATTCTTTTCATTTCCTGGAGCCTCTTTATATAACTACCGTCCATCAAATTTTGAATTGTCACCTTGTGTTTCAATAATTCGAGAAGCGTTCAGCCTCACAGACCAACGACGCTGTATATATGAACATGCATTCAGTGGCCACTTTATTAGGTAAACCTGTACACTTGTTCATTAATGTAAATGTTTAATTAGCCCATCCTGTGGCAGAAACTCAATGCATAAGGGCATACATACATGTTCAAGAGGTTCAGTTGTTCAGACCAAACATCAGAATTTGGAAGAAATTTGACATGTGACTTTGACCGTGCAATGATTGATGCCGCCAGACAGTGTGGTTTGAATATTTCTGATCTCCTGGGTTTTCATGCACAACAGCCTGTAGAGCTTATGGTGAATGGTGCAAAACACAAAAAAAAATCAGTGAGTGACAGTTTTGTGGGCAAAACCACTTGTTCATGACAGAGGTCAGAGGAGAATGGCCAGACTGGTTCAAGCTGACAGGAAGATGACAATAACTCAAGTAACCACACATTACAACAGCGATGTGCAGAAAAGCCACAGCAGCAGATGACCATGAACATACATCACTGGCCACTTTATTAGGTACAGGAGGTACCTGATAAATAAATCATTTCTTGTCACTAGCACAACAAAGAAATGAAATATCCATTATTATTAATACATAACACAGGATGTTTCAATGCAATTATAGGATATGAGAGCCATTGAATGTGCAGAATTTCCAGACACATTATTTCTGCAGATGCTGGAATCTGGACCAATAAACACTCTGCTGGAGAAGCTCTGCTGGCAATATTTGGCAGAGGAAAGGAATTGTCTATGTTTCTGGTTGAAATCCTGCACCAGTCCCACCTGTTTCCCCTCCCCCAACCTTACCCTAGTTTCTCAATTGTACTGCTATCAAATTCTGCAAAAAAAATACAGATGAAATTTATTAGCTTGAGAAGTTACCAATCCTAAAGGTCAAATCTTTTACACACCAGTATTTTGAAAGATGAGTTTTTAGTGAGAATGTATATTCAGGTTATCCTTTCAATTTCACAAATCTATGTACTGCAGAGTAACAAAGTTGACCTTTCTATTTAACAAACGATGGAAAGAGAAGACAGGGAATTACAAACCCGTTGACTTGACATTAGTGTTAGGGAAATAGCTGGAGTCCATAACAGACTGAGTAGATTCAACACAGATTTCTGAAAGGAAAATCATTTTGACTAATCTGCTACAGATTTTTGATTACATGATTAGAAAAGGGGTAATCAGTAGATACGATGTGTATATCTGGATCTTGTGAAGACATTTGATAAGGGCCAGCACAGGAAGTCGGTTAATAATGTTCAAGCACATCAATGTGGAGATATTATACTGAGACGGGTTGAGAATTAACTATCAAGCAGAACTCAACTAAATGCATCATTTTCAGCTCGACAGAGTATAACTAGTGCAATATTCGTGGATTGGGCTAGCATTTCATAATTGACTACAGTATGCCAGAAGAGAGTAAATAGCAATGTCCCAGTTTGATGTGATTGTGAACACGGAGGATATGGCGAAGTTCAGTGTATGGGCAGGAATAAGGCAAATGAACATTATGTGGAAAAAATACGATGTATGCCACTTTAAATCACAGAGCATGACTGATGCATTTGCTAAACGGTAAGGGAATTCTTAGTATTCAAAGGAACCAGCACTTAAATGCAAGTACAAAGAGAGACGACAACACCCCTACTTCCTCAGGAGTTTGCAGAGATTCAGCATGACATCTGAAACTTCTATTGATGTGTAGTGGAGAGATATTGACTGGCTGCATCAAAGCCTGGTATGGAAACATCAATGCCTGTAAATAAAAAATCCTACAAAAAGTAGTGGATACAGCCCAGTAATTCATGGGTAAAGCCTTCCCTAGCTCTGAGCGCATCTAGGCGAAACACTGTCACAGGAAAGCAGCATCCATCATCAGGGACCCTCATCACCCAGGACATGCTCTCTTCTTGCTGCTGCCTTCAGGAAGAAGGTAGGGGAGCCTATGGATTCACACCACTATGTTCAGGAACAGTTACTACCCCTCAACCATCAGGCTCTTGAACCAAAGCGGAGAACTTCACTCAACTTCCCTAGCCCCATCACTGAAATGTTCCCACAGCCAATGGACTCACTTTCAAGGGCTCTTCATCTCACGTTCTCAATATTAATTGCTTATTTATTTACTTATTATTTATTAATTTTTGTAATTGCGCAGTTTGTTGTCTTCTCTTCTCTGGTTGAACACCCAGCTGATCAGCCTTTCAGTGATTCTGTTATGGATATTATTCTATAGATTTATTATGTATGCCCAGAAGAAAATGAATCTTAGAGTTGTGAGTGATGACATTTATGTACATTGATAAGTAAATGTACTTTGAACTTTGAACCTAAATACACTAGCACACAAGTTGCTGAAAGCTGACGTACAGGTGCAGCACATAAATGAGAAGCCAAATGACTTTTATAACATGAGGATTTGAATACTGGAGTAGGGAAGTCTTGTTGCATAAGATCTTGATGAGGGCATGTAGAGTCTTGTGCATAGTTCTGGCCACCTTATCAAATGGAGGATGTATTTGACATAGAGGGAGTACAACAATGATTCCATAGACTTTCTCCAAGGTTGGAATGCTTGCTGTGACAAAACAAGTTATGCAGTCTGTCACTATATTCTCTAGAGTTTAGAATAATCAGATTTTACCCAAACTTATAGAAAGAGCTTGACAGGCCAAATGTAGGGAGAATTTTCCCCTGGCTTAGGAGTCTAGGATATGGAGGCAGAGATTCAGAATAAGGTGTGGAAAGCTTATGTAACATTTACCCAACAGGCTGGTATATGTCTAGGGGAAAAGGAGATCCAGCCACTCACCAACCCCGCCTCCCGTACACGCAGGTGCTGTCCGCGCGCACACACACCATATCAAACTCACACCAGATACCGTTACAAAATACACTTTAAAGATTTTACTAAAACTAAAAGAGTACTATGCAATACAGTATATATGAAGGAAAAGAAAATAAAGTAAAAGGTGCCAACTTATCAAAGTTCAGTCAGTTTAGTGCACATCGTTGGAGCTCAACCATCGAACCATGCGACCCCTTGTCACTTTCCTCCGACCTCCACGTCCACGCACCCGGGACCACCCCTGGTGGTCGACCGAGCAGTGCAGCACATGTCCACCTTCCTCGGCGTCTCCTTCCCGCCTCCCCTGAAAAGACCACAAAAACCCCCAAGCTCCCAGCCCCACAAGACAAAATAACATTCCCCATTGGTTAACAAATGAATACAAGCCCCATATCAGCAAGTCCAAAGCTAAACAACTGTGAGAGAAAACACTTATCAAACATAAAAGCATTCCTAGTCTAGCAAACCAAAGAAGCCATTTTGATTACATACACAGGACATTGTACATTCTCCCCCCACCAGCAAAAGTCATGCCCTCATGACATTACCAGAGTTCCCCAAGGCTTCTTGCAACACACAAAACCCAACCCAGGTGCGAAAGCAGTGACATAACTACCCAGAGCAGTAGAAATCACACTCGGTTCTCCTGGCACCACATATGTCAACCGCTCTGTGGGGCGCCTACTCCTCTGAGATCTCCGTACCCCTTCCGCCTCATTGGGCTCCCTCTTCACCTGCGAACCCACTGCCTCGGACACCCCAGGTCTACCTGTCAGATCCTCACCCCCTCCCTCACGGGGTTCCCCCCTCACCTGAGAACCCTCCGGCTCATGTTCGGGTTCCACCCTCTCTCCCCCCAATGCTGGCTGCCTCTCCATCTGACCCTCAATACCTTCCCTCCTCTCGCCCAACTCAGTATGGGAAGGGCCAGGAGCCTCCTCTTCTGGTACTGGAGCGCCAGCGAATGGGAACAGGGGCCACTCATCTGAGTCGTCATCTTCCGAATCGGTATCCATTCCTGGGTTAGGGACCCGTCCCCGCTCTTCAGCAGCGGCCTCTTCCCTCGCTCCGTATCCTCGCAGAGTCCTTGTACTAGGCACAGCCTCCCTCTCTGGCTGAGGATCACCCTATGGGTGATAAGGGGTAGTCCTGGATTTCTCAACCCCAAGCATAGTCAGTAATTCATGGATAAGGCGGCTCTCAAAGTCCCCCCCTGATCACTATGGATTCGCCTGGGAAGGCCGTAATGAACAAAATACTTCTCCCATAACACCTTCGCCACTGTCGTCGCCTTCTGATCCTTAGTGGGAAATGCCTGAGCATAGCGAGTGTAATGATCGGTGATGACGAAGACATTCGCGGTGTTGCTGGTGTCAGGCTCAATCGACAGAAAATCCATACATACCAGGTCCAGAGGTCCCGCACTCTGCAAGTGCGACAGTGGAGCCGCCAACGCGGGCAGGGTCTTCGTCCGGATGCAACGACTGCAGCCCCTACAGTATTCTTCGACTTCCCCCCTCATCCGGGGCCAGTAGAACCGGTCTTTGAGTAATCCATAGGTCTTTTCCACCCCCAAGTGTCCGGAATCATCATGTAAGGCCTGGAGTACAGTCTGCCAATACTTCTCCGGCAGGACCAGTTGCCAACGGCGGGGTTGGTCCGGAGGCGCCGTTACCCGGTACAAGATTTGGTTCTTTAATTTTAATCAAGGCCACTCCTTCAACAACAGAGGCACGGACGGGTGTTTCGCCTTCTCAGCCAACGCCACATCCCCCCTCTCTACCGCTCTCCACACAGTGCCAAGACCCGGGTCATTTTGCTGAGCAGCTGCCACTTCCCCCGGACTCAGTTCTGGCAACTGTTTAGTCCGTAGTGCAGTCAGGTCACAGTAAGCTAGGGGTATGGCGTCGTCAAAAACCCCCAAATGGTCCACGGCTCGCTCCAGCCTTCCTCTTCCCTCGGCCTTCACGGTGATAGCAAACTGACACATCGCCTTCACTCCAGGGGCAGGGACACTCTCCCACTCCTCGTCCTTCTCCTGTTCCCCCGACTCCCGACGTGACAAAGCATCCGCATCGACATTCCTGCTTCCTGGGTGGTACTTCAGGCTGAAATCATATACCGACAAGGCCGCCAGCCACCGATGTCCTGTGGCATCCAGCTTAGCCGAAGTCAGGATATAAGTGAGAGGATTGTTATCCATTCTCACCTCAAACTTGGCTCCGTACAGGTAATCGCTCAACTTGTCCACCACCGCCCACTTCAGCGCCAGGAACTCCAACTTGTGAGTGGGATAGTTTCTCTCAGATGGCGATAAGCTTCAGCTGACAAAGGCTACCGGTCTCAATGCTTTGCCATGCTCCTGGTACAGAACAGCCCCTAGACCCTCTTGGCTGGCATCCGTGTGCAGCACATATGGCTTTTGGGGATCAGCCATACCGGGGCCTGGGTCAGTGCCCTTTTCAAAGATCGGAATGCCTCTTCACATCGATCATCCCATCTCGAGCCAAAAGGTTCCGCCGGGTTCCAGTATCCTCCAACGTCTTGCCTCCGGTCCCCCTTCCTTTTCTTTCCCACCGGGGGATATCCACACAACAGCTGAGTCAACAGGTGACACACTTTGGCGTATCCTTTCACAAATCGGTGGTAATACCCACAGAACCCCAAAAATGAGCGCAGAGCGCTCACGTTCTGGGGTCTCAGCCAGGTGGTCACGGCCTCTATCTTGGTTGGATCAGTAGCCACTCCCTCTTGTGGAATGAATTGACCAACGTAGCTAACCGACGACTTGCAGAACTGGCATTTGTCCAGGGAAAGCTTCAGCCCTTCCTCCTTAAGCCGGCTTAATACCTTTAACAGCTGCTCTTCATGTTCCTCCAAAGTCAATCCAAACACTATCAAATCGTCCAGGTACACCAGCACCTCCAACAGATTCATATCCCCCACAGTTCTCTCAATGAGCCTCTGGAAGGTGGCTGGGGCCCCCGATATGCCTTGGGGCATTCGTTCGAACTGGAAGAACCCCAGCGGGCAGATAAAGGCTGTCTTCTCTTTATCGCCCTCACTCATCGGGATCTGGTAATACCCACTTCTTAAGTCCAGCACACTGAACCACTTCGCACCGCTCAGGCAGGCCAACGTGTTCTCGACCCTCGGGACAGTATATTGATCAGGGACAGTTCGCCGATTCAAAGTCCTGTAGTCAACACACATGCGCACCCTCCCATTCTTCTTCCATGCCACCACTACTGGGGACGCATAGGGACTTCGGGACTCAGCTATGATTCCGGCCTCCTTCAACATGCACAAGTGCTGCCGTACATCCTCAACATCTGCCGGAGCCAGCCGCCGGGATCTCTCTCGGAACGGGGTGTCCTCCGTCACCCGGATGGTGTGGCGAGTGCTTTTGGAGCAGCCCACATCAAACTCGCCCCGAGAAAAAACAGCTTCCATCTTCAGCATCTTCTCCACTAGCCTGTGTTTCCACTCCGGCGACACAGGGGAATCCCCGAAGTTAAAGACTTCAGCGGTCAGCTCCCTTCGATGCTCCGATCCCTCCCCGTTAGGGGTCCTCACTGGTGTGCTAGACATTACCGTCACCGGGAACAGATGTGCCAGCGGCATTCCCCTCTTAAAGGTGAATTCTCTTGCCGTAGTGTTCCTGACACTTACGGCTATACGCCTCACATGTACCACCCCTGGTCTCTGCACTTCGGGCTTCACCAGCGCCCCCGCCGGAAATCGTGTCTCCCCTCCAAGATCGTCCGGGGCGTTTACTAACAGGCCTTTGCCCGGCGGCACTCCGGGGAATCTGGGGGTCCCCATCATGAGTACTCCCTCCCCTGGTCAAATCACCTTGGGCCTCGCCTGCGTACACCACACCATCCCTCGTTTACACTCCGGGTCCAGCCCTTGGGGGCAACCCCTTATTCGAATACCGCTCGAAACACTGGATGCACCGAGAGGGTCTCCAGAAAGTGTTTCCCCCCTTTCTCCTTACAAGCTCCCAGGAGCCGTTGCACAACGGGGGAGTTAGTCCCCACCAGGAGGGCAGCACCACCGGTTTCCACCAGGTCCGGACACACCAACACCAACGTCTCAATAGCTTCCACATCACCCTCCGAGAACTCCAATCTCACCGATAGGTACCCATCATACGGGTAATCACCCTCGCTCACACCCCAAATCTGCAGGGCGTCAAATGGGGTTACGGGCAAATGCTTTAGATATTTGTTGTAGAAAGACCGGTACAATAAGGTCACCTGCGATCCCGTATCCAGAACGGCTTTTGCGTAAACTCCCTCTATCCGTAGACCCACACTGGGATGGGGTCCTACCAGCCCATCTGGAATAGAGGTGTGGGCACCCGGTGGTCCCCTGTCTGATCTCTGGGAACGTGTTCCTCCATAGGCTCCAGTCCGTTCCCTCTCTGAGCCTCTCCTAAGTTTCCCGACACCTCTCCCTTCTTCGTCGCAGGGGGGCTTGCCCTCCGCGGGACTCCCTGTCTCTCACAATCCCACCACAAATGTCCCTCCTCTCCACAGCTATAGCACACCCTTGGCTGCCCACAGTCCCGCCTGAAATGCCTCTCTTTCCCACAGTTAAAGCACACGCTGCCCACCGCCCCTCCTCCTCCAGGACGGCCCCCGCTCCCAACCCACTGCACAGGCCGCCCCTGGGAGTGAGTACCTTCCCTGTTCTTCCCCTCCAGAGGGGGGGTCCCTACTCTCCTGGGGGTTTTGTCCTCCACCCAGCCACCACTTCCTGTATCGCTGAGGATCGCTCCTGGTGGCCCGAGCCCCTTTTCCGCCCCAACGCTCTCTCTTCCTCCCGCACCTCTCTGATTAGTTGCCCGAAGGATGGAGGGGGGCCCTTCCTATAAGCCTGCTGGATAGTCCACGTCACCTTGTCCTCCTCCAGAGAGCCACTGAATATCTGACTCATCCTAACGCTAACCACGTCAGGCGCCTTCACTACCCCCTGGCACCGCAGCCCCGAGAGCATCCCCTCCATCCGAAATATGTAATCGGAGAGCTTTTCCCCTCTCCATTGTTCCAGGCGTTGAAACTCTGCTAAAAGCAGCCAGGGTTCCCCTGAAAACCCAAACGCTCCCTCCAAAACTTCTATGCATTCCTCCACTGAAGCCCCAGGCTTTTCAGCTTTCAACTCCCGGACTGTTTGGGCTGCCGAACCCCTCAAACTTCCCACCAATCGCCGCCTCTTCTCCTCCTCCGAGCCTGGCCACTCCTCTAACATCAAAGACGTATGCTCGATCCAGGTCTCATAGTCCACCTCCCCATCCGGAGTAGGCTTGGCTCCGGAGAACACCCCTAGCTTCAGCCTTGGCCTCTCGGCCACTCCCACCAGGGAGTTAAGTGCGGCTACCAGCTCCGAGGCCTCCCCCCTACCTGGGGGGCGGGTCCTAGTCACGCCTCCCTCCTCCGACCTCCCTTTACTAGAGGTAGGCACCTCTCCAGGGGCCGGCTCTAGCTCTAGCTCCTCCTCCGGTGTCTCCTCATCCTCATCCTCAGAGAGAGTGTGGAGTCCCCACGGCCCCGCCTCCCACGGAACACTGACCGTCGCTGGCAGTTCCAACGTCATGACATCAGCACTCGTACGAACCAACACCCAGCTAGACTCTACCTCTTTACCACACCATCTAGCTACCAATTCTACCTGCCCAATACCCTTCACCAAACTTAACCCCCGCACTAACGCATCTCCCAAAACTCAAAAAACCACCCCGCTCACTACACAGGCATACTGCACTGATACATCTTCCAACTCGCACCAGTTAACAATCTTATCTCTGTCCATCTCCGCTCTGCTGCCTGCATGATTCCACAGCCCATGACAATCCAATCCCGGATGAGCCCCCACAAATGTAACACTTACCCAACAGGCTGGTATATGTCTAGGGGAAAAGGAGATCCAGCCACTCACCAACCCCACCTCCCATACACGCAGGTGCTGTGGGAATCAAGTTTATGCCACGTGTACACACACAATATCAAACTCACACCAGATACCGTTACAGAATACACTTTAAAGATTTTAATAAAACTAAAAGAGTACTATGCAATACAGTATATATGAAGGAAAAGAAAATAAAGCAAAAGGCGCCAACTTATCAAAGTTCAGTCAGTTTAGTGCACATCGTTGGAGCTCAACCATCGAACCATTTGACCCCTCGTCACTTGCCTCCGACCTCCACGTCCTCGCACCTGGGACCACCCCGGTGGTTGACCGAGCAGTGCAGCACACGTCCACCTTCCTCGGCGTCTCCTTCCCGCCTCCCCTGAAAAGACCGCGAAGCCCCCCAAGCTCCCAGCCCCACAAGACAAAATAACATTCCCCATTGGTTAACAAATGAATACAATCCCCATATCAACAAGTCCAAAGCTAAACAACTGCGAGAGAAAAAACACTTATTAGACATAAAAGCATTCCTACTCTAGCAAACCAAAGAAGCCATTTTGATTACATACACAGTACATTGTACACTTAGGACCGGCATGAGGAGAAATGTTTTGCATTCAGAAACCTGTGACCCTTTGGAATTCTCTATCTTGGTGACCTGTAGATGTTCAGTTGTTGTGTTCATTCAAAACACAGATGACTACATTTCCGGACAGTAAAACAAACAAGGCATAAGATAAATTTGTGCTGAGAATAAAGGTCAGACTTGATCTTAATGAATAGAAGAGCAAAAGATCTTTATTGACATTGAAGCCAGTCACTCTCTCTTCAACTATAGACTTCGTCTTGAAAGAAGGCTGGAACCTAAATGGAGCACCAGCACTAACAGAATTTTCTACAATGTCCTTCACCACTTTGTGCTTAGCAAAGATTGATATTGTGCTGTTTTAGTGGACAGGACACACCGAGAATATTTTGCATTTTTCCAGGTAGCCGCTACTGTTGTGGGCTATCCAGGAGTTTGTTCAGAGTTAAGAGTAGTGTGGACATTCACTGGGATGTTGTTAGGTCTCACCACTTCTTTACATATCCAATTTGTGAGACCATGGAGACCATGACTTAATATTACACAGAGTAAATCAATGAAGTGAAGAGTGGTTTAACATCAGTTGCAATTTCAAAAGGAGGCCAAGACAAATTTTCTGGTCAGGACTGATTGTTTTAGCCCTGTTTTTTGCACATGCGTGGTGAGCTCTGTCCTCTTTAAGGATATTGTTAATTAACCTCTTTCCTTCCATTGGTTATTTAATTGTTCATCACCATTCACAATTTTGAAGATTTAATGTTTCATGTTTTCTCCTAATGTTGCCTTATTCTTTCAGATTTCACTGAATTCAACATTGATTTTTGTTGATTACTGTATATACCTTTCAAGTGCTTCAAGAAAGGTTTTGTGGATAGGAAGTAAGGTTTGTAATGAATCGATCTTTTTCGTTCAATGATAAACTGTAATCTTGAGAATATGCTATCACCATTTAACTTCATGGTCAATCCCAAAACGCTCTATGTGATCCAGTGCCGACAATCTGATCACCACTATCAGACTGTTTAAGTACACAACTCCCACCAATTTATAATCTGGTATGTTCCCAGGAAGCACATCACAACTAACCTCTTCCAATGATTTCTGTCCATTGAAACAAAGGTTATCAGGTTATAACCATTAAGTCTGGTTGTTTGTAAATGGGCGTCAGCTGAGCTACAACTCAAGAGAATAGTGCAGCTCAGAAGTGGATCCTTTAATCGACCACAAACATGTTAACCTTGTAGCCTATTTTCCTCAATTAGGTCCATATCATTCTATACTCATGCCTACTTAAGTGTTCGTCAAAATGTCTCTTAAACAACTTAATGGTTGTATCTGACTCCACCTCTTCTGCAGTTATTTTAAGATATCAACCATTCTGTAAAAAAAATCCTTTCTAATCTTTTTAAAAACTCCTTCCTCTTACCTTAAACATAAACACTCTTGTTTCTGATATCTCTAGCATGGGTAAAAATTCTACCTGCTGTGCTGTATTACTCCATAAACTCTATGATATAGAAAGTAAAGGGTTTCTCCTTAATCATACTTGCCAAAGATATTTTCAGGACATCTTTTGCCCTCCTGATTTTTTGTTCTTTCCTGCACACTCTAAATTCCTCAAGAGACTCCCTCATTTTTGGGACTGTCATATGTTTCCTTTTCCTCCTGATCAAATTTTTAATTTGCTCTGTCATTCAAAGTTCCCTATCTTACTGCTTTTTCCTTTTTACTGTTATTGGAACATAACAATCCTGAACTCTTACTAACTCTAATATAAAGACTCCTTTTACCTGTAAGCATCTCTTCTCAATAAACACTCATTAGATTCTTTCTTTTGTAAAGAAATTAGTCATCTCTCAATGCAAGATCTTTACTTCAGGGTTAAACTTATCCCTTTCCGAGTCTACTTTGAAACTTTCAGAGTTTTAGTCACTGTCACAAAGTTTTAACCATTTACCCAGTCTCAGTTGCTCAGATAAAGTTGAGTGTTGCTCTGTTTCTAGTAGGACTCTATATACATTTTCTCAAAAAGCTTTCTAGGATGCGTGGAGACTGAAGATGATAGAAGCAAAACATCTTTATTCAACTCAATGAACAGTTGAATTTCTCCAAGCTTAAAGTACATTAGATAGATAGATAGATAGATAGATAGATAGATAGATAGATAGATAGATAGATAGATAGATAGATAGATAGATAGATAGATAGATAGATAGATAGATAGATACTTTATTCATCCCCATTGGGAAATTCAACATTTTTCCAATGTCCCATACACTTGTTGTAGCAAAAACTCATTACATACAATACTTAACTCAGTAATAATATGATATGCATCTAAATCACTAACTCAAAAGCATTAATAATAGCTTTTAAAAAGTTCTTAAGTCCTGGCAGTGGGGACTGTAAAGCCTAATGGCATTGGGGAGTATTGACCTCTTCATCCTGTCTGAGGAGCATTGCATCGACAGTAACCTGTCACTGAAACTGCTTCTCTGTCTCTGGATGGTGCTATGTAGAGGATGTTCAGGGTTTTCCATAATTGACCGTAGCCTACTCAGCGCCCTTCGCTCAGCTACCGATGTTAAACTCTCCAGTACTTTGCCCACGACAGAGCCCGCCTTCCTTATCAGCTTATTAAGACGTGAGGCGTCCTTCTTCTTAATGCTTCCTCCCCAACACGCCACCACAAAGAAGAGGGCGCTCTCAACAACTGACCTATAGAACATCTTCAGCATCTCACTGCAGACATTGAATGACGCCAACCTTCTAAGGAAGTACAGTCGACTCTGTGCCTTCCTGCACAAGGCATCTGTGTTGGCAGTCCAGTCTAGCTTCTCGTCCAACTGTACTCCCAGATACTTGTAGGTCTTAACCTGCTCCACACATTCTCCATTAATGATCACTGGCTCCATATGAGGCCTAGATCTCCTAAAGTCCACCACCATCTCCTTGGTCTTGGTGACATTGAGACGCAGGTAGTTTGAGTTGCACCATATCACAAAGTCCTGTATCAGTTTCCTATACTCCTCCTCCTGTCCATTCCTGACACACCCCACTATGGCCGTGTCATCAGCGAACTTCTGCACATGGCAGGACTCCGAGTTATATTGGAAGTCAGATGTGTACAGGGTGAACAGGACCGGAGAGAGTACGGTTCCCTGTGGCACTCCTGTGCTGCTGACCACTGTGTCAGACCTACAGTCTCCCAACCGCACATACTGAGGTCTATCTGTCAAGTAGTCCACTATCCAATCCACCATGTGAGAGTCTACTCCCATCTCCGTTAGTTTGTGCTTTAAGATCTCGGGCTGGATGGTGTTAAAGGCACTAGAGAAGTCAAGGAATGTAATCCTCACAGCACAACTGACCCCATCTAGGTGAGAGAGTGATTAACCTTTTACTTTCTTTAGAACAAAGGTGATTTACTATACTCAATAGCTACAATGATGTAAGCTGCTTCAATGTTTTGAGTCTGAGAAATTATCATGGATTTTCGTGGATGTTTGTGAAGAACCAGAATTTCAGACTGTAAATAGTATACATTCTCTGATATTAACTGGAACTATCGAACCATTGAACTATTGAATTACAGTGGAAGCACACTGGAAAGGACAAGGCGCCTCTGGATTTTCAAACACCTTTGCTAGGACAAAGTAATTCACGTGGATGGTCTTAAAGCTTCTGTGGTGAGAGAACTCAAGCACTCAAAATTAGTCTTGTAAGGGCTGCCTCTCCGAGCAGACAAATGCAACAATTATTGATAGAACAGGTATGCTCATGAACATGTTTGATGTGCTAAGTAACAAAATAAATTTGAAAACTTCCATGATCTCAGTCATAATGGTTCAAGTAAATTAGATGATGATATCTGATGCCTGATTTAATGCAGGCCCCCAATTAAAATAGCCACATGGTTTTACATTAGTTTGATGCATATGAGAACATTTTGTGGTCATGTCAGTTTACAAACCATAAATCTTGAGCAGCCTCCTGCTATGGATCAGTAGCCTATGTTCTGTAGACATGATTGTTTGTTTACATAGCTGTCCTTTTGGTTTCAAGACTGATTACTGCTGGTGGTTTACATTTGAACAGGCTTTTTTGAAGACTGGTTCTTGTTTGTATTAGTGTCTGCTACCCAAATAATTCCTGAAGGATGTCCTATGTCTACATTCTCTAACAGATGCAATTTCACCCCATCAAGATCCTTGCATTTACTCAACGTTGGGAAAATTAAAATGCTTCACAACTCTAACCCTGTTGGTCTTACACCTCTCATACACAGCTGTTCCTCTAATTTCTGTTGATCATTGGGAAGTCTGGTATAACTCCAGGGATGTAATTACCTGTCTTTTAATCCTACGTTCTGTCCATTTGGCCTCCTTAGATGATCCTTCCAGGATATTCTTTCTCAGGATTGCCTTTATACTCTCCATTATCAGGAGTGTTACTCCTGCTGCATTCCTCTTTGTCACATTTGAAATTTCTGTATCTTAGAACAGCAAGCTGTAATTTTACCTTTCCCTCAGCCACGACGATGTGAATGCAATAACATCATAATTCCAAGTCCTGATCCATGCTTTAAGCTCATCTGATTTACCTACGAGACTCCAGTCACAAACAACAGAAAATCCGCAGGCGCTGGAAGTCAAAGCAACACACACAAAATGCTGGAGGAAGTCAGCAGGCCAGGCAGCAGCTATGGAAAAGAGTACAGTTGACGTTTCGGGCCTTCATCAGGACTGGAGAAAAAAAGATGAGGGGTCAGAGTAAGAAGGTGGGTGAAGGGGAGGAAGAAACTCAAGGTGATAGGTGACATCTGGGGGGGCATGGGTGAAGTAACAAGCTGGGAAGTTGGTTGGTGAAAGAGATACATTGCTGAAGAAGGGGAATCTGATAGGAGAGGACAGAAAGCCATAGAAGAAAGAAAAGGGGAAGGAGCACCAGAGGGAGGAGATGGGCTGGTACGGAGATAAGTTGAGAGAGGGAAATGTAATGGAGAATGGTGAAGGAGGAGTGTCATTACTGGAAGTTCAAGAAATTGATGTTCATGCCATCGGGTTGAAGGCTACCCAGATGCCATATAAGGTGTTGCTCCTCCTGAGTGTGGCCTCATCACGACAGTGCAGGAGGCCATGGACCAACACGTCGGAGTGGGAATGGGAAATAGAATTAAAATGGGAGATCCCATTTTTTCTGGCAGGCTCGCCAAAGCAGTCTCCCAACCCATGTCAGGTCTCACCGATATACAGGAGGCCACACCAGGAGCACCGGATACAGTAGGTGACCCCAGCAGACTCGCAGGGGGAGTGTCGCCGCACCTGGAAGGACAGTTTGTGACTCTGAATGGTAGTGAGGGAGGAGGTGTAGGCTCAAATGCAGATGAGCTTTGCAGTCTTCCTGGGCTCCTTAGTATTCTTTTTTCTGCTCTGCCCATTGGAATTGTTCGATTTATCTTCCACAGTTTTCTCCCCACCTGTGGCACTGCTTAATATGCTTCCTACATCCCTGACAAATTAGTTTAATCCCTCCCAAGTAGAGCATGCAAACTTCCCTGAGAGGATATTTGATTGCCCCTTCAGTTTAGGTACAACCCATCCTTTTTGTGATTCCAGTGATCCAAGTACCTTAACTGATAAAGTGCAATGAGTAAGAGTGTGCAGAATGTCTTTCCAGCTTTCTTATCCATCGGAATCAACCTATGGAACCCAAACCACTACAGGTGAGCACCGTTCTGACCACTTTGATCACTGCACCAAAACCAACATTGTCTTTCTCTGATCTAAATGTTCACGCAAATGTTGTGCATCAATTTACGGTTTGCTAGCGAGTGTTGTTTACATGATGTTAGGTGCCGGTGCCGGTGATGCTGATGCAGGTATTTTTTTCATTACACCTCTGCATGTGTGTATTTGCGCATATGACAATGAACTTGACTTTTAGACTGCCGAAATCCCGGTGGCTATAATTGTACAAAGCACATCCACAAATCTGAGGAGCGGTTAACTTTCTGCTGCTCCTATTTTTCTGTTGTGGACATGTTAGTCCCTTAATGTGCATGGTTCATCACCCAGTTTAATAAAAGTAGCATTTTTAGTATCTAATTTAGCTTCCATTTCTCACTCTGTGATACGTTATTATTTACTTTCTATCTGATTAACAGTTGCTTAGAGCACCCTAACGCTTGTCCAAGTGTTTCAAGATAACAGGTGGCAGCCAATCATATGGATCACTAGTAATTCTCTGCCTTGCGCTATGAGTGGGCAACTAGACTAAATATTTACAATATTTATTGGAAAGTGTAATATTGTGTGATAAATAACATTTTTCATTACATCTTTTTTTATTTAATCATTTTTGGGACCTGTGTATAACTGGAAAAGCCAGTATTTACAGCCCATCCATAATTCCCTTTGGGATTCACCTGCCACAGCTGGTTCAATGATTTACTTTTTTCTTATTTCAAAGGTTTATCACTCATGATGGTTCATTCATCATCTGATACACCCGGTCTAGTAGTTGTTTCCTGTAGGTAGGACTTGGCCTGTTCGGTCATTGCTGGTAGTACCAAGTTTCTCTTGTTGATGGACAATAAAGGGCACCTCCACTGCGGAACCTTACATGCCCAAACTCCCCCTCCCCCATGTACCATGTCCTCCAACTTTCAATCTTTCTTCCAGGCATTGTTCAACATGGAGAAGCTCCCTCTTAATCAACTGAGAGGAGATGATAAATAGTAATTAGGAGATTTCTTTTTGCTCTTTTTAACTTAATGCCAAGACATTTTATTGTGCCTGAAATCAACTCGAGGTCATCCATTGCTACACCCTCTCTAAAATATACCAACCTCTGGTACGTGGGTCCTGTTGCTGGGACCTGGTGTATCCAGGGATTCTGATGGAAGACTATCAAAACAAAACTGCTATGTTGGAAATATAAAACAAAAACAGAAAATGCTGGAAGTACTCAGCAGGTCAGGCTGATACCATGGGAAGAGAAAGGAAGTTCACAATTCCTTTCTCTGGAAACTCTTTGTTCAGAACCAAAAGGGAGACAAAAGAGGCATGTAAAGCTGCAGGGGATATGGGAGAGGGTGATGTCTCTGATAGGGTGAAACAAGGGTGATCATGATGTTAAGATGTCAACATGGTTATCTGGTCACGGAGTGAATAGGAGCAGTCAGAAGGTGAGAATATCGACAAAAGAATGTGGAAGTTGCAAAACATCAAGCTGAAGGGCTATTCGAGCAGAGCAGGCTGGATAAGTCCTTCACTTGCAGACAGACAAGGTAAAGACAAGCCGTGTTCTTTTCACAAATGGATGGTAGATCCAGACTGGGAAACCATGCTATTCAGACTGAAAAACATAGCGATTAATACTGAGTCCAAAGGCTGCAGTGTGATCAGACAGAAGATCAGGTTCTGTTCCTCAATCTTATGTTGGGCCACACTATGACTTTACAGGAGGTCACCGAATGATAAAAGTCAGAATGGGAATGGAATCCTGCTGAGTATTTCCAGAATATTATGTTTTTGATTGTGATAGAGGAGTCTGGCACACTGTCAATAAGTTATGATACTTTGTGAATGATGATGTCGATAGAACAGTGCTCCCAGTTTGTACACCAGTCCTAAGATGTTATCAAGGAGAACCTTTATACAGTTGACCAGGTCACGAGCAAGTTCACCACATGCAAATTCAGCCAAACGTGTTCTTCTCTCCCTATTTCAACTGAGTAATTATGATACAACTGCACAACCTGCTGAGCCACTTCAAAAAATGTTTATGAGTCAGTCTCTTTGGTGGATCTGGAGTCAAACTGGGTCAGGATCGCAGACTTTCATCTCTGAAGAGTATCAGTGAAACAGGAAGGTTCCTTTTATAGTTGTCCAGTGGTTTTGTGCAATAAATTGCTCCTTTATATAGAGGTGTCACACTGTCAATAAGTGAGTTGAGCGTGGGGCAGAGTGCATTTTTGGACTCACAACAGTTGCTCAATTTTACTACTCAGAGGACGAACGTGGATCAAAAGGAACAGACTTTCAATAGAAAGTCTTCCAATATAAGCAGGGTAAGGTCTACAGGAAAATGCAGAGTTTCGAGCATTGCTTCATTAAACGTTAAACACAGTAACTTACGGCAAGTCACCAATAGGCTTAATTGACAGTAGTTATCCAATCATACCCACTCAGCCATTGAATAACATTGTCACTCACTATAAGCAATTGTTTTCTTAAAATCAAAGTAATCACCAGTCTTTCAGTGGTACCCCAAACTCCATGTTTTGGGGTTAACAATGTCCTGCTGATTGGAAGATGTGTGTTGAAATTCTCTGTATGAATTACATTGCTACTGAATTGAATTGACTTTATTACTTCCATCCCTCATATACATGAGGGTAAAAATGTTTACATTACATCTCTGTCTAAATGTGCAATTATAGTAATTTATAATAAATATTATGTACAACAGGATAGTCAATATAACATAGAAATATAGCTGCATCAGCATGAATTAAGCCGTATAATGGCCTGGTGGAAGAAGCTGTCCCAGAGCCTTTTGGTCCTGGCTTTTATGCTGCGGTACCATTTCCCGGACTGTAGCAGCTGGAACAGTTTGTGGTTGGGGTGACTTTGGTCTCCAATGATCCTTCAGGCCCTTTTTACACACACACCTGTCTTGTAAATGTCCTGAATAGTGGAAAGTTCACATCTACAGATGTGCTGGGCTGTCCGCATGACTCTCTGCAGAGCCCTGCGATTGAGGGAAGTACAGGCAGCAATGCAGCCAGTCAGGAAGCTCTCAACTGTGCCCCTATAGAACGTTCTTAGAATTTGGGGGTCCATGCCAAACTTCTTCAACTGTCTGAGGTGAAAGAGGCACTGTTGTGCCTTTTTCACCACACAACCAGTATGTGCAGTCCACGTGAGATCCTCAGTGATCCTTATGCTGAGGAACTTAAAACTGTTTATCCTCTCCACCCCAGATCCATTGATGTCAATAGGAGTTAGCCTGTCTCCATTCCTCCAGTAGTCCACAACCAGCCCCTTTATTTTTGCGACATTGTGGGAGAGGTTGTTTTCTTGACACCACTGTGTCAGAGTGATGACTTCTCTGTAGGCTGCCTCATACAGAGTACTACACTACTTATTGGGAAACTCTGACAACGTAGAGCCTATTAGTCTGCGCCAACCCATTTAAACTGCTTAGTCCTAGTGACCTGCTCCTAGGCCACAGCCATCCACATTCCTATTATCCATGTACCTATCCAAACTTTTCTTAAAGTTGAAACCCATGACCTCTAGTTGTACCCAACCCAACCTCAGTGGAAAAAGCCTGTGTGCATTTACCCTATTATACCCCTCATAATTTTGTACAGCTCTATCGAATCTCCCCTCAATCTTCCACATTCCAGTAAATAAATTCATAACCTATTCAATCTTTCCTTATAACTCAGGTCCTCCAGTCCGGGCAACGTCCTTGTAACTTTTCTCTGTACTCTTTCAATCTTATTTACATTTTTCCTGTGGATAGGTGACCAAAACTGCACACAATACTCCAAATTAGGCCTCACCAATCTCCTATACAACTTCAACATAACATCTTATCTCCCGTACTCAATACATTGATCTATGAAGGCCAATGTGCCAAAACCATTCTTTACAACCCTATCTACCTGTGCTGCCGCTTTCAATGAATTATGGACCTGATCCCAAGATCTTTTTGTTCTACTGTACTCCTCAGTACCCGACTATGCACTGTGTAAGACCTCCACTGGTTGGTCTTATCAAAATGCAACACCTCGCACTTGTCTGCATTAAATTCCATCTGCCATTTTTCAGCCAGTTTTTCCAGGTGGTCCAAATCCCACTGCAAGCTCTGATAGTCTTCTTTGCTGTACATTACACCCACAATCTTGGTGACATCTGCAAATTTGCTGATCTGGCTAACCACATTTTCATTCAGATCATTGACATAGATGACAAACAACAATGGACCCAGTACTGATCCCTACAGCACCCCGTTCATCACAGCCTTCCAGTCAGAGAGGTAACTCTCTACTACGTCTCTCTGGCTTCTTCCACAAACCAATATCTAATCTAATTTACTACTTCATCTTGAATGCCAAGTGACTATACCACTTTGACCAACTTCACATGCAGGACTTTGTCAAATGCCTTGCTAAAGTTCACTTAGACAACATCCACTGCTTTGTCTTCATCAGCTTTCCTGGTAACTTCCTCAAAAGACTCTAGAATATTGGTTTGACATGACCTACAATGCACAAAGCCATACAAACTATCTTTAATCAGTCCACATCTATCCAAGTAGTCATATATCCAGTCCCTTAGAGTACCTTCCAGTAAATGCCCCACTAGTGATGTCAAGTTCACCGGCCTATAATTTCCTGATTTATTTTTAGAGCCCTTCTTAAACAGCGAAATAACATTAGCTAACCTTCAGTCCTCTGGTACCCATCCTGTCGCTAAGGATGATTAAACTGAGTCTGCTAGGAGAACACTTTGTCAGGCCCTGGGGATTTGCCTGAAGACAGAAAACACTTCCTCTTTTCTAATCTGATAGAGTCCATGACCTCATTGCTGCTTCGTGAAGACACTGTGTGCATATCCCAAGTAAATACAGATGCAATAAAATCCATTTAAAATCTTCCCCGTCTCTTTCGGCTCCATGCGGAGATTACCGTTCTGATCTTCTAGAGGACCAATTTTGTCCCTTGCAATCCTTTTGCCCTTAACATATCGGTAGAACCCTTTAGGATTCTCCTTCACCTTGTCTGCTGTGGCAACCTCATGTCTTCTTTTGGCCCTCCTGATTTATTTCTTAAGAGTTCTCTTGCATTTCTTATACTCCATAAACACCTCATTTGTGCCTACCTACATATAGCTGCAGTGCACCTCCTTTTTTTCTTAACCTGGGCTTTAATATGTCTTAAAAACCAAGTTTGCCCTAAACCTGTTACCTTTACCTCTAATTCTGACAGGCATATACAAACTTTGTACCCTCAAAATTTCACTTTTGAAAGCCTCCCACTTACCAAGTACCCCTTTGACAGAAAATAGCACATACCAATACATATTTCAGATCTTTTCTGATACCATCACAATTGGCCTTCCTCCAATGTAGTATCTCAATGTGTGGACCAACCCTATCCTTTTCCATATCTACTTTGAGACTAATGGCATTATGATCATTAGATGCAAAGTGTTCCCCTACACAAACTTCTGTCACCTGCCCTGTCTCATTTCCCACTAGCAGATCAAGTATCACACACTCTCTCAATGGGCCTTCTATGTACTAATGAAGGAGACTTTCCTGAATGCATTTGACAAACTTTATCACATCTAGTCCTTTTACAGTATGGGAGTCCCAGTCAATATGTGGAAAGTTAAAGTCACGTACTATACCAACCTTATGTTTCTTGAAACAGTCTGCAATCTCTCCACAAATATGTTTCTCTAAATCTTGGGGATCGTTGGGTGGTCTATAATAAGGCCCATTAGCGTGGGAATACTTTCTTATTCTTCATTTACACCCATAAAGCCTCATTTTGTGAGTTCTCCTGACTGACCGCTGCCGTGACATTTTCCCTAATACCACCCCTCCCCCTTTAATCCCTCCCATTTTGTCATCTCTAGAAGAATGGAACCCCGGAATACTGAGCTGCCAGTCCTGCCCCTCCTGCAACAAATTTCACAACAACAGATGAAATGAAGAATAAGTAGAATTTTGTCTCAAATTGCAGCCAAGGCAATAATGAGCTACAATCACTTTATAACTGTGAGAATAAACTCCATTATTCTCTGAACAAATTTACAATTTATTTGGAAATAACTAATGAACGTGGTCAATTGCTTGGAATGAAATGTCTTGGCAATCTACTCAAATCTTTCATGGGCTTCACATGTTAGTTGAATTAACACCATTGTTCATGGCAACCAATTCAATCAACGGCCAAGCCAATAACGTTCATTGGACCTGAACATATTTGGAATTTGTGTAGGAAACTAAGTCAAAGCATCAGATTAATCTGATATTAATAACCATTCAATCTGAACAAAATGAATAAGAAAATGAGTCAAAATATTTTGGCAAACTTGGAGCCCACACACACACTCACGCAAATGTCTTCAGGAGCATTATATTACAGATGTCATGGAAATCATAGAGATATACGAGTGTTCATTTTCAATTATTGAAATCACAAAAGATAAAAGTTTTGAATTTATATAATCATTAGTAATCTAGCCAGGTTACACATTTGTTATTTCTTAGATATTTACTCTATTTCCTGCTTTTGAACTTTATTCACAATCTAATTCATATAAAAATAAAATATTCTAAGGGGAGACCAGGCTGCAGAATGTAACCTTGCCTTTGTGTTGCAGGTTTAAGTTAGAATCTTAGGGCATCTGACAAAGAAGCAGGCACTTCAGCCCATTGAGCCTGTGCCAGCCGTCAAGTATACATTTATGCTAATTGAATCTATTTCTAGTATCCTCTAAGCTAATTTAAAATAGTCAGCAATATGAAGTTTACTCTTCTTTCCTGTACTCAAAGTTCATAGTAAATTTATTATCAAGGTATACTGTATACAACTGTGCTTCATCGTCCCCATGCCGAAGAAGTCTTCAGTGTCCTGCCTAATGACTACCGTCCCGTTGCACTCACATCCATCATCATGAAGTGTTTCGAGAGTCTCGTCATGAGGCACATCAAGACCCTGCTGCTCCCCTCACTGGACCCCCTGCAGTTTGCGTACTGTCCCAACCACTCAACAGACTACACCATTGCCATCATCCTCCACTTGGCCCTAACCCACCTGGACAAAAAAGACACGTTTGTTCAAATGCTGTTCATAGACTTCAGTTCAGCATTCAACACAATCATCCCTCAGAAACTGATTGGAAAGCTGAGCCTACTGGGCCTGAACACCTCCCTCTGAAGCTGGATCCTAGACTTCCTGACTGGGAAACCTCAGTCAGTCCAGATCGTAAGCAGCATCTCCAACACCATCACACTGAGCACGGGGGCCCCCCAGGGCTGTGTGCTCAGTCCACTGCTGTTCACTCTGCTGACCCACGACTGTGCTGCAACACACAGCTCGAACCACATCATTAAGTTTACTGATGACATGACAGTGGGGTCTCATCAGCAAGAACGACGAGTCAGCTTACAAAGAGGAGGTGCAGCGGCTAACGAACTGGTGCAGAGCCAACAACCTGTCTCTGAATGTGAACAAAACAAAAGAGATGGTTGTTGACTTCAGGAGGGCACGGAGCGACCACTCCCCGCTGAACATCGACGGCTCCTCGGTAGAGATCGTTAAGAGCACCAAATTTCTTGGTGTTCACCTGGCGGAGAATCTCACCTGGTCCCTCAACACCAGCTCCATAACAAAGAAAGCCCAGCAGCGTCTCTACTTTTTGCAAAGGCTGAGGAAAGTCCATCTCCCACCCCCCATCCTCATCACATTCTGCAGGAGTTGTATTGAGAGTATCCTGAGCAGCTGCATCACTGCCTGGTTCGGAAATTGCACCATCTCGGATCGCAAGACCCTGCAGCGGATAGTGAGGTCAGCTGAGAAGATCATCGGGGTCTCTCTTCCCGCCATTACGGGCATTTACACTACACACTGCATCCGCAAAGCAAACAGCATCGTGAAGGACCCCACACACCCCTCATACAAACTCTTCTCCTTCCTGCCATCTGGGAAAAGGCACCGAAGCATTCGGGCTCTTACAACCAGACTATATAACAATTTCTTCCCCCAAGCTATCAGACTCCTCACTACCCAGAGCCTGGATTGACACCTTACTGCCCTATTGTCTTGTTTATTATTTATTGTAATGCCTGCACTGTTTTGTACACTTTATGCAGTCCTGGGTAGGTCTGTAGTCTAGTGTAGTTTTTTTGTGTGTTTTTTTTTTAATGTAGTTCAGTCTAGTTTTTGTACTGTTTCATGTAACACCATGGTCCTGAAAAACGTTGTCTCATTTTTACTGTGTACTGTACCAGCAGTTATGGTCAAAATGACAATAAAAGTGTCTTGACTTGACTTGACTTGAGATTCACTTTCTTGCAGGCACCCACAGGAAAATAAAGAAATACAATTGAACCCATGAAAAGCTGTACATTACAAAGGCAGTGTCCTTGAAAGTGAGTCCATAGGCTGTATAGTTAGTTCAGTGCTGAGGAGAGTGAAGCCATCCATACCATTCCAAGAGGCTAATGACAACAGCTATTTCTAAATCTGGTGGAGTCGACCCAAGACTCCCCCACCTCCCACCCAGTGGTAGATTAGTGAGAAGAGAGAGAGAAGGGTCAAACACAGGCATGTGGACGGGCTCAGGGAGGGGGAACACTGGTTCGTTTTCCACTTTTGGGCCTTGATGCTTTTGACTAGCTTGAAGTCCACCCCAGTGACCTATCTTCCTTTGATGGCTGTACCTGCATTTATGAGAGTTACGTTCACCAAATATTTTAGGAGCTAGTTGATTTACACAGTTGAAAAGTTAATTCCTTAAAGGGAAATTACAGGCTGTGGATTGGAGCAATGGTAAATCAGAGGTAGATGTAGCAGAGTATCTGATAGTTTTATGAGCTGCCCACAGAACATCACCATACATCCCCAGTGCCATTTTGAAACCACTGTCTATGAAGCAAACTACAAAAGTGCCTTTTTAAAAAAAAATTAAAAAGATCAAGGTTTAGGAAGTGAACTTCTCAGCTTAAAAATCTTAGCAATAAAGCTACAATCATCATTAGTGAACAAATAAAATTGAAGATAATTAAGGGCCAGAAATGATCTCTTTTAACAGAAACAGGAAATGTTTTTATTTCAGATTTCCCACATCTGCTTCTTTTTAATTTTCATTTTAAAGTTTATTTTATCCAATTAAACTTTGCTATATTTGATATTATTTTAAATATCCTACACCACACATTCCTTCATTGATCATGTTGGCTCCTGGCTTCTCCCACGCCACAACTTTACAATAGCAGCCTTGCATTCAAAGTCACTCAAGGCATTCCATTTCTATGTATACATTGAGAGTGTATACACGGAAATGCAATACGATAGAAACCCAAAGGCTTATGCTCTTTTGAATACAGCTGGATATATATTGCCGGAGAACCGCCTCTTCCTATGTCACTCCTATTCACACTAGACTGCCAATGACCAGTCAGCTTAGTTGCTCACTATGCTCGCTTATTCGTGTCCCCTTTCTTTCAGTCCTCCTCTGATCTCAAAACCATTTTCACCTTCCATCTTTGCAGACGTGCTCCGTCTAACAATTCTGTAGCTTCTTTTGCTATTGTACATGCTTTTACCTCATAAAACCATGCCATTGAAGCTCAATGTAAGATCCTTTCAGTCAGATCCCTTTGCCCACGCAACACACTATATAGCACTTCTTATCACAGTGGGTAAGCAATGTGTCCTATCAGAACTCACAAATCACTTGCTCAACCAATACTTCAGAGTCGCCCAAGGATCTATCCTTGGATATCACCTCAGAGTAAGTCTACATGCTGCATCTTGGTAATAGCTTCAGGAAATTTCGCCCACCTTCAGACCCCAGCATAGATCCCACACTAGAGCAGTTGACTTTCCCGAAAAGCAACATGAAATTCAATCAGAATTGCACACAATCTTGAAATTAGATCTCATCAAAATAAGTTACAATGTCAACAAGCATTCCTTTACTTTTGCACTCCAATTTCTTTGCCTCTTAATTGCTTGCTTAAGGATTTGGCTGTTGAGGGTATGATGGACAGTGTGGGTCAAGTTAAAATAAGGAATGATGAATAAGGAATTGGATGGTCTTAATAATGTCAGTGAGTTCTGGTTTGGAGGATAGTAAAGAGATCTGGAGAGCACAGGAACATGGAGGAAATGAAAACAATCATGTGAATTTTCAAACTCAGCCATAGCTCAACTGGGAATGAACTCAACAAGTACAGTGATACAGTTTTGGGATTCCACGTTACTTCAGATGATTTTCAAATGACTTACCTACATCATCATGGGGACCACCTAATTCCATCTCCTAAAGCAACCCAACTGCAAGCATAAGACCAGAAGACAAAGAAGTAGAAGTCAGCTATTCGGCCCATTGAGTCTGCTCCGCCATTTTATCATGAGCTGATCCATTCTCCCATTTAGTCTCACTCCCCCGCCTTCTCACCATAACATTTGATGCCCTGGCTACTCAGATACCTATCAATCTCCGCCTTAAGTACTCCACTGCCGCCCATGGCAACAAATTCCATAGATTCACCGCCCTCTGGCTAAAGAAATTTCTCCACATCTCTGTTCTGAACAGGCGCCTTTCAATCCTTAACTCACGCCCTCTCGTACTAGACTTCCCCACCATGGGAAACAACTTTGCCACATCCACTCTGTCCATGCCTTTTAACATTTGAAATGTTTCTATGAGGTCCCCCCCCCCCCCCATTCTTCTAAACTCTAAGGAGTACAGTCCAAGAGCGGTCAAATGTTCCTCATATGTTAACCCTCTCATTCCCGGAATCATTCTAGTGAATCTTCTCTGAACCCTCTCCAGCGTCAGCACATCCTTTCTTAAATAAGGAGCCCAAAGCTGCACACAGTACTCCAAGTGATGTCTTACCAGTGCCTTATAGAGCCTCAACATCATATCCCTGCTCTTATATTCTATTCCTCTAGAAATAAATGCCAACATTGCATTCACCTTCTTCACCACCATCTCAACCTGGAGGTTAACCTTAAAGTTATCCTGCACGAGGACTCCCAAGTCCCGTTGCATCTCAGAACTTTGAATTCTCTCCCCACTTAAATAATAGTCTGCCCGATTATCTCTTCTACCAAAGTGCATGACCATACACTTTCCGACATTGTAATTCATCTGCCACTTCTTTGCCCATTCTCCCAATCTATCCAAGTTTCTCTGCAGACTCTTTGTTTCCTCAGCACTACCGGCCCCTCCACCTATCTTTGTATCATCAGCAAACTTAGCCACAAAGCCATCTATTCCATAATCCAAATCGTTGATATAACCAGTTTGACCATATCCAGAACGGATCTACTCCAATGCACTCCTAACTCTGCTCTGTCATTCTATCCTCGTAAGTTTGATATTGTTCAAAACCCTGTGACCAAAGTGCTACATCATCACTATTCAATTCTATACCCCAGTGAAATCTGTATGTTCTCTCTGTGACTGGGGGTTTCTCAAGGACGTACCAGCTTCACCAACTGCTCTCTGCTCCATTTCCATCTACAAGTTCACAGATGACACCGCCATAATGAGCTGTATCTCAGATAATGAAAAGTCAAAGTACAGAAAGGACATAGAGAGTCTAGCAGCATGGTACCATAGCATTAATCTTTCAATCTCTGTCAACAAAACAGAAGAGCTGGTCATTGGCTTCAGCAAGGGGACTGGTGCAGACATAAATAAATCTTGTATCTTCCCTTTGACCCTCACCAATTTTTATTGATGCTCCACAGAAAACATTGAATGCACTAAGGCTCGGTATGGCAACTGAACAAGGAACTGCAGAAAGTTGTGGACACAGCTCAGCATATCACAGAGACCTATGGACTCTGTCTGCCCTTCTCACTCTCTCAGAGGAGCAGCCAATAAATTAAAGACCCCTCCCACACCAGTTTTCTCTTCACCCCTCTCCCATCTGGCAGAAGACTGAAGACGTATATTCAGGCTCAAATAAAGCTTCTTCCTTGCTGTTACATGACTATTGAATGGTCCCATAGTACGATACCGGTATAATAAGATGGATCACTGACCTCATAATCTTCCACATAATGCCCTTTGCACATTATTGCCTGCATTTTCTGTGTAACACATCATTCTGCACTCAGTTATTGTTTTTTCCTTGTACCAATGTCATCAAGTGAACTACATAGATGGCATGCAAAATAAAGTTCTTCACTGTAGCTCAGTACATGTGGCAATATTAAGCCAATTTACTCTCTGGGGTATTGAAGAATGAGGGGGATCTCATTAAGTCGTATAACAATCTACAATTGTAATTATTGAAGGCTAATTCATCCACTTGGATATCTGGAAATTACAAGGCTATTGTTCAGGAAAAGGGATTTGTCATTAGGGACTCATAGGTGGCTGGCAAATTATGAGGACACAAAGAGTATGCAAACAAAAATGGACAAGTTAAGTCTATGGGCTATTGGGTTTGTAGATGGAATTAATGTAGTAAAACTGATGATTATCCACATTGGAAGGAGAAATGGAAAAGCAATTTATTGGTTCAACAGAACGACACAGTACAAAAAATTGTGGGGTACAAAGAGATTTGTAGATCCATCTACTTAAAACATCAAAAGATGCCATGCAGATATAGCAAGTGATTAGGAAGATCACAAGAAAGTTGGCCTTTATTGCAAGAGGTATGGAGTAAATAAATAAGAGAAAATTTCATGAAATTTTCCAGGGCACTAATGATACCTGGGAGTACTGAACACAGTTTTGGTCTCCAGATTTAGGGGAGGATATATTTGTCTTGGAAACAAGTGCAGGCAGAAATAGAATCAGAATCAGATACTGCCCATCCACTGCCACCAGCTTCATAGTTTCCGTACCCAGTACCTCCCATTTCTACTTCCTAACCAAGATCCACAAACACACTTGTCCAGGTAGACCTAATGTTTCAGCTTGTTCCTACCCCACTGAACTCATATCTGCAAACCTTGACTCTGTTTTATCTCCCCTGGTTCAGGCCTTTCCAACCTACATCCGTGACACTTCACACGCCCTGGATCTTTTCAATGATTTCAAGTACCCTGGCCCCCATCATCTTATTTTCGCTATGGATGTTCAGTCCTTATACAATTCCATCCCCCTCAAAACTCCACCATTTCTTTCTGGACACCAAATCCCACCAGTTCCCCTCTAACACCACTCTCCTCCAACTTCTCCTCAACCTTAATAATTTCTCCTTTGTCTCCTCCCACTTCCTTCAAACAAAAAGGTGTAGCCATAGGTACTTGTATGGTTCCAGCTATGCCTGTCCTTTTTGTCAGCTACATGGAACAGTCTATGTTTCAAGCCTACACTGGTGACCGTCCTCCACTTTTCCTGCATTACATTGACGAGTGCATTGGCACTACTTCCTGCACCCATGCCAAGCCCATCGACTTCATCAACTTTGCCTCCAACGTCCACCCTGCCCTCCATTTCCAACACCTCCCTCCACTTTCTTGGTCTCACTGGCTCTATCTCTGGGGACAGCTTATCTACTGATGTTTATTATAAAACGAACACACACAGCTACCTGGGCTATACTCTTCCCACTCTGTTACTTGTAAAAACACTGTCCCCTTCTCTTAATTCCTCCATCAATACCACACATGCTCTCAAGATGAAGCTTTTCATTCTAGAATGAAAGAGATGTCCTCCTTTTTCAAAGAAAGGGGCTTCCTTTCCTCCACTTATCAACATTGCCCTCAACTGCAACTCTACCAACTCACGCACATTTGCTCTTACCCCATCCTCCTGTCACCCTACCAGGATAGGGTTCCTCTTGTCCTCACCTACCACTTCACCAGCCTTTCCATTCAGCACATAATACTCCAGAACTTCCGCCATCTCCAACAGGTTTCCACCACCAACCACATCTTTCCCTACCCCCCTCCCACCACTTTCTGCTTTCTGCAGGGATCGCTTCCTACGCGACTCGCTTGTCCATTGTCCTCCCCACTGATCTCCCTCCTGGCACTTATCCTTGCAAGCAGAACAAGTGCTACACCTGCCCCTACACCTCTTCCCTCACTACCATTCATGGTTCCAAACAGTCCTTCCAGTTGAGGCAACGCTTCACCTGTGAGTCTATTAGAGTCACATACTGTGTTCGGTGCTCCTGGTGTGGCCAACTGAGACCCGACATACAATGGGGAGACCATTTCGCCAAGCACCTACGCTCCTTCCGCCAGAAGAAGCAGGATCTCCCAGTGGCGACCCATTTTAATTCCAATTCCCATTCTACTGTCGCCATGAGGCCACACTCAGGTTGAAGGAACAACACCTTATATTCCATCTGGTAGCCCCCAACCTGATGGCTTGAGCATCGATTTCTTGAACTTCTTGTAATGCCCCCCACCACTTCACAAGTTCCCCATCCCTTTATCCCTCTCTCACCTTATCTCCTTGCCTCCCCGTCACCTCCTTCTGGTGCTCCTCCCACTTTTCTTTTCTGCATGGCTTTCTGTTCCCTCTATCGGACTCCCCTTTTTCCAGCCCTGTATCTCTTTCACCAATTTCCAAGCTCTTTACTTCATCCAACGCCCCTCCTGGTTTCACCAATCAGCTTGTGTTTTCTCTCTCCCCTCCCTCAACTTTAGCTCCACTCCTCACCTTTTTTCCCTCCAGTCCTGTCATAGGGACTCAGCCCAAAAGTTGGACTGTACTTTTTTTTCCGTAGATGCTGCCTGGTCTGCTGAGTTCCTCCAGCATTTTGTGTGAGATGCTTGGATTCCCAGCATCTGCAGATTTTCTCTTGTTTGTGATCAGAATCAGAATCAGGTTTATTATCACTGGCACGTGCTGTGAAAATTGTTACTTCGCCACAGCAGTTCAACGCAATAGGTGATAATATAGAAAGAAGAAAGAAATAAGGTAAATCAATTGTAATAGATGTGTGTGTGTGTGTGTGTGTGGTGTGTGTGTGTGTGTGTGTGTGTGTGTGTGTGTGTGTGTGTGTGTGTGTGTGTGTGTGTATTGAATTGATAAAAAGTCATGCAAAATAGAAAAAACATCTATTAAAAAAGTGAGGGTGGTGTTCATGGATTCAATGCAATTTAGAGATTGTATGGCAGAGGGGAAAAAACTGTTCTTGAATCAGCCTTTTGGCCTCTCTACCTCCTTCCTCCTGGTAACAATGAGAAGAGGACATATCCTGGGTGATGGGGGGTCCTTATTAAATGAGCGTTGCCTTTCTGAGGCACCACTCCTTGAAGATGTCTTGGGTACTAAAGAGGCTAGTACCCAAGATGGAGCTGACTAACTTTATGGCCAACTGGAGCTTCTTTCGGTCCCTGTGCAGCAGCACCCCGCCCCCCCCCCCCCCCCCCCCCCATACGAGACAGTGAAGCAGCCTGTCAGAATGCTCTCCCATGATTCATGTACAGAGGGTTTTGAGTGTTTTAGTTGACTAACAAAATTTCTTCAAACTCCTAATATAACCACTGTCTTGCCTTCTTTACAGCTGCACCGATATGTTGGGACCAAGTTGAGGAGAGGTTCTCTTGGGATGAAGACATTGTTGTAGGAAGGAAGACTGAGATTGTTAGGACTACGCCAACTGGAGTACAGTATATAAAAATGAGAGGTGATCTTACAAAAACACATCAGAGTGATGAACAGAGTGATTGTTGAAAGGATGTCAACATGAAAGGAGGGGACAATAAAGGGTTGTCCATTTCAAACAGAAATGAGGAGGAATTTGTTCTCGCAGAGAGTTGTAAATCTTCAGAACTCTCTCCTAGAGAGCTGTGCAGTCAGAGCCATTGAGTTTGTTCAGGGTGGAAACTGACAGACATTTGAATTACTGGGGGGGGGGGGGGGGAGGAAGAGAGAGAGAGAGACAACATGGGTCAAAATGGAGTCAGCCACTAACTTATGAAAAAGCAACTCCAGTTTGTGAGGTCGATTGGCCTACTCCTCCTCCTGTTTCTTCTGTTTTTATAAGAAAATATGAGAACAGAAAATCTGCAACTGCATTTGCCCAATTCAGAAAGACTTAAAAATTCACTGGAAGTGGTTCTTTATCAGCCCACAGAAACTTCCCCACACAGAGGAATTCTGTACTGGGTTTTAAGTAGTTATGACCTTTTTTCTCTTTTGATCCGATATATGTGAGTGGGCAATAATCTTGAAGATCCAGAGGGAGTGATCTAGTGAAATACCTAGTGAGAGGAGGCAGATTTTTCATGCTTTGCAGAGTTTCATTGAACAGTTCACAAATGTCACCAGGTTGACAAGAACAATTTCTTGAATACCTTTGTAACAACGGGAAAGAGTAAAGAAATATTGCTGAAGTTGCTATGTACAGTGTTGTAATGAATGCATAAAAAATGAAAGTGTTTAGGGATATTGGAATTCTTTATTCAATTACTATATAGACATCAATTTTTTTAGAAAAGATGAAACATTTCCATAAGGATGTAGTGATCTGAAGTAGTCATTTATCTCTTCCAGTTATTGATCTACAAGATAAAGGGTCGAACCTCCCCTTTAACAACACGGTGATCTGCAGGCAGAGAAATCCTGATAAAGCAGAGAATACTTATCCAAGTGGCATTTGAAATTATAAAAATTGAAATGTAACTTAATAATACAATGGATATTCATGGCCACAGTGATGTCTGTTAGGTAACACACGCAAAATGCTGGAGGGACTCTGTGTTACTCTGGATTTCCAGCATCTACAGAAACTCTTGTGTTTATGGAAAACATTAGGTGGTATTTGCTGAATTTTTAATTGTTGAAAATGCAGAATGCTACCTCACAGAACAGATAGGACTGATGAATCACAGAGATTGTTGGAGCATTGCTGTTTATGCTTCGTCAATATCACCTTTTTTTAGATAATGCATTGTAAGTGCAGAGTAGCAGTAGACAAATAGGTCAGTCGGCAATAACGACTTGAATCAATAGCAATCATTGTTACTGTCTACCATCCCCATTACTGATTGACCTATTTTATACAGCCTGCTTCTTTACATGAATCGTTTTAACTTGTCAACACACAACATCAATGTAAAGTCAGTCTCTTTCAACAGCTTTTAGCTAGTCACTGCTATGACTATTTTGTTGTGGGTATTTGCAATGATCAGTGTCCAAAGGTCGAATCTTGATAAATATATACGGAAGCCACCAATTCTAAAAAGGTTGTATTTCAGTAAAAGAAAACAGAATAGGGAAATACTATTCTGATTGTTGTGTGCAGTGACAATGTGAAAGCATTCAAAAAGGAAATGTATACCTTCATTAGACCAATCCTTCAGTCAGTTTGTATAATAACTTCAGTACTTTACATCAAGGAAATTACTGTTGGTATCTAAATCAAGTCAGAAACTCAAAGGAGTTTCAGATGCACAATTAAATATGCATGAGTTACTTCCATGTAAACTTTCAGTTGGAGGCTGTTAACTTCTTTACGAAACACTGGTTCTGTTTAATACAATTTCCCCTTTCCACCCAAAAAAATGTCTCCAAAGGAATATTGCATCATTATTTTGATGATCAATGTACACATAGGTTTACCATAAGGGTAAGTTTGAAATTATATTTATTTTCAAGCTATATGCCAGCTTTAATTAAATGTCTTACAAGAAAATAACGTACACCTACCTCAAGTTAGAACTTTTGAAAAATAAAAGCCAAAAGTTAGAATTCACTGAGCATACAAAAGAAAGATACTTAAAAGATATAAATTGTAACATTTATTGAATATTATGATATGCTAATTAAAGAAAATGCAGAAGTATGGATTATTCATTTTATCTGGTAACCTGGGGTAGTAAAATATTAAATATCTACTCAGATATGAAATTAAAATTCAATTCTGACCAAATTTCAATCAGCATAAACCTGAATTCTTCTAACATTTCCATCCATATTTACATTAGCAAGTGACATAAATATAATTTCAAACCTTACCCTTATGGTAAACTTAAGTAAATCAACCTGACCTGAATAGTTTTGAACAAATTCAGCATGACACAGCTCTAGCCAACTCAAATTCAATTATGTTATAAGAACATATAACTAATTTGACTTGATCTAAATTTGACACATAAAATCCAATTCTATCCTGTTCACATCAGACAGTCCGGCTCTAGAGGAATTTTGTTTTAATTCTTTACTGCAAACATCGCAAGTATTATTTTTGTGTAAGTACTGGCATTTTGGTAGAGGAAAGCTGTTCTATCATTTCAGTCTGGTATTACAACTTCACCAGAATAAGCTGCTCTAATACTATTTGCTTTTATCTTTAGCTTTTCAATAATGATTATAACCATAGGCATTATTCGCTCATTAACTTTTAGTCACCTGCCTGATCTCCCCTTCACTGGTGTAGTCACAGGTTTTGTTTGATAATATCAATGTGAAGCACTTCCACTTCATTATTCCATAAACTGCAGAGTGCAGGTGATACATGCAAGTGTACCTAAATGAAGTAAGCTATTCCCCTTTTAAATTCCAGTGGAAATATGCAAATCATATTCAATTCCAAAACAAAGGACAACCTACTCATCACAGCGTAACAAGCTGGTAATCAACGCTGCACTTACTCCAACCTAAGTGTATCTCTCATTCTCTTTGGATAGGACTATGTCTGCATTTCTATCAGAGAATGAAATCAAAATCACCGTGCTTGTCTCTCATGTACCTGGTAGAAATCAAGTGGCATGTTTCCTCAATACAGCTGGCTTCAATCACATTGGAAAGCCCAGCAAAGTGTAAGAACTTCCCCGAATTAATGCTATCACATTACAAGCCCATAACAAACCTGTCCACAGAACTGATGATAAAAGCTTTCACAGCCAATTCATGTATGACCGCTGGCTTTTCTGGATGTCAAAACTGTAAACAGCTAGGATTATTTGTGAATGTCTCAGATACTTAAAATAATTCAAATGCAATCAAAAACTATTAAAAGTTATCAAATGACTAAAACACACAAAAAATCAGATTAGTTGATAATATTTAAATAAACTGACTCTTTTAAAATTGTAAGTTATATAAAATGTTCTTGCCTATTTTCCTGGTTGTCTTTACTCCATGGTGAAGTGTCACAGTTTCTCAGGAAAATCCAAGCTATAATTTCTAGTAGTGTCATTTTTTTTTGCAGTTTAGTTAGAAGGTGGGTGGGCATGATGTGATTCTATATGTGTCAGACACTTGAATGAACGGTGGCTCTCCCACTGTGACAAAAGAAAACAACCTGTTCAACTGTGCTTTTGAATTTTACATCTCCAACAAAACCTGTAATCACTAGACCACATTGACTTATGATCCTGGACTTAGGCACATCAGATCTGTCAAATTTTAGGTCAGTGTGGAATCTGATGGAAGTATCTGTATCTCAGAACTGGCCTGCCACAATAAAGCAAGTGGAATGAGATATTATGACTTCACTATAATCACCTCTTCTAGTAATCAGATTTATTGCAGTGCTATATTTCTGGAAAATCAGGACAGAATTTTGGAGTTAATTCCCCTCTTTATATGAGTTACAGCTTCCTTAAAGTAAATTCAAGGTTTCAATTAAGGATGATCCTTTCTGGAAATGATTCTCCTGACTATGACAGGTTTTTGAACAGTGTAATGTTTGCATAGAGGAACCCAACTATAGCACACTTAGAGAACAGGAAAAGCAGGAAAGTATTTGAGGATAAAATTCTGAGAAATGGTGCATGCGAATTTGATGATGAACTTTAACCTAATAAAACACAGGTAACTACATGCCATCAGAGTGTCATGTTATAGTGTAGAAATGAAACTTAGATTTGGTGCTTCCAAAAGAAATATGGAGGGAAACCATAATGGAGAATGACCCTTGACGAAGTGACCCAGTCATTATTTGTGTAGCACAGCAAATGCAGAATTGATTTTATCACTTTATTGTTCTTAATTTAGCAGCACCAAATATACAAACTGTGCATTTGAAGTCATCAATCATTCATCCTAATGTTAAACCTTCTGAGAGTTCAAAGATTATGGCACAAAGTTATGTGACCTATTAGAAGGTACTGTTGTATACAATGGTGCTGTTGTTTTGCATACTATTTAATTAACTGTGGATCCCAAATTAATTTCCTGCCCTTAAGATTTTTCAGATTAACTAGAGTGGCTAAATCCAAACTACAGTGTGAAGATGTTTTGTATTGGTTGAAAAATCAGACATTGTACACAGTTCTTAATTGCGTTATTAATTACAATTTATATTCATAAAATTTAATTTCAATACAGTAAATTGTTATGCAAAAATAACATTTAACATATTTGTCAGACATTCCTTTGCCTTACCCTAGACATACTCCATTGCAGCAATTATGCAGAAGAATTTCAATTAAACATTGCCTAGAGGTGACCAGGCTTCTTTTATCATGCATTGTTATGATAAATAGAATGGAAACCTTAAATATGCAAAGAAAATGTATTGCATCTCTAAATTCTACACACTCTATGTGCTGCGCAGAAACTCATTGAAAGGCAACAATTACAATAAGAGTTATCCAACAACTAGCAGCTAATAAGTACTTACAAAGTAAACACACTTTCTCCGTAGTAGCTGCTGGGTGTGCTGAGTAATCCCGGAATGTTCTTTATCTTTTCAGAAGACCATCATTTTGCTCCTAAAATACATTTCCCTTTACATTGACATATTGTGGCTTTTCACCTTTATAAATGATTTCTAGTAACAATTAAAAAGTCAATTTTAGCCCATAAAACAAAACAAAGGCATATATCACTGAAAGTAATGAAGAGCACCAACTGAAGACAGCTAGAATGAAGACAGGAATGACTCAGATGTTCATGTCAATCTTTGTCAATCTTTCTGGGGGTGAATCTGTTTGTCAAAGAATTCGTATTTATTTATCCTTTTCAGATTAAAAAATGTATCTCTTATATGTACGCAAAAAGTGACAATAGATGGAGTTCAGATTTCTCTTATACTATAATTGGAGATAAGTATGTCTAAAATTGAGCAGAAAATAGAACATGTGTAACTGCTCAAACTGTGTGATACACAACCTCGGATAATTTCACAGTTAGTGAGTAGATTTTCCTGGTACAGCATACCAGTTGACTCATTCCATTAAAATTCCTCCTATGTAATTCCTGCATTCACTGAATATAATGCATAGCAACTATACACTTAATGGGCATGCCTTTTAGCATCCATATTTTATTAAGGATTCAGAAATTGGCAGGGAATCCCATTTTAGTTTGTTTTAAATCATGTCAGTTAGTCTCAGAGCTCTATGAGAATGATAACAATCCATTCTAAATTTATTTTTCATCTTTTGATAATGGTTTGGGGGGGTGCACTTCCAGTGCAGTTTAAATTATAAAAATCTGTATCAGATTCAATTGGCAGATAGTCTATTGTCATTTGATTAAATTTCAGGAGTGTTAATATCTGAATGTGGTGTGCTTTGAGTTGTTAGAGGAAGACAAGTATAAACCCCTAAGAAGAATTCACAGAGATTTTGTATTGAACATCAAGTCAAGTTCTATAATTGACAGTGATCACATGTCAATCTCAAAGTTCAACATTCAAAGCACATATATATCATTATGGACTACCCTGAGACTCTTTCTTGCAGGAATTCACAGTATAAACAGACAAATCTAATAGAATCAATGGGAAAACCACAGACCAACAAAGACTGATAAGCAAAACAATGTGCAAAAGAAGATAAAGGGTGCAAATACAAATAAAAAACAATAAAATAAATTCATAAATAATCCGAGACATGAGTGTAAAGTTCTTGATAATGGAGTCAATAGGTTGTGTTCAGTGCTGAAGCGAGTGAAGTTACCCCACACTGGCTCAGGAGCCTGCTGGCTGAAGGATAATAACTGTTCCTGAACCCTGGGTGAGGGTCCTAAGGCTCCTCCTGTACCTCCTTCCCAATGGCAGCACCAAGAAGAGAGCATGGCCTAAATGATTGACTGGATCTAAAATTTGTATTCCTTAAACTCCATAAAGGAGATATGCTAGAAAGCAAAATAAATTACTAAATGTATTGATCAAGAAGGCAAGAAAAAGGAAATTTCAGACTGGAGCTCAACCAGTCTTGTTTCACAAATTTAATGACTGAATTTTACTTTCATTTATAATTTTGAGTCCTAAAGTGGAAGACAGAAGCAGGACATGACAAAGAACTATGGTGTCCAGGCTATTTTTATTCATTCATGGGATGCGGCCAGCTTTTTTCTTAATTTTCTATTACTTGTTGTTAAGATACAACCACTGTATATTAGATACATTGCTCCTGGATTTTAAGACAGTGACAGTGATTTTCAATAGAAAAATTTTGAAATAATTTTTCATGACTGAGACAAACCAATTTTCTTTTTATTATTTGGACAGGGTATCAACTAATGCGAGGGCGAGTGTGAGTAGATTGCCTTGAGTTACAGACATTCATGATTTAATACAGGGGTTCCCTACCTTTCCTCTGCCATGGGTCCATGGACTCCAGGTTGGAAACCACTGATCTAATTGAATGCAGGTAGACTGAATATTGTCAGTGGACAAATTACTCAAAACAAGTTCTTTAGAGTAATATCCTATTTAAAAAAAGGTATGTTCTTTGTTAAGTGAATGCCCTGTCTAACTAACTGGATTGAACGTTTTTGCGGAGTTAGATAAGAAGATTAGTGTTTGATTTGTGCTAGGCATCCATCCAACAGGGCAGATAAATGAGAAAGTGGAAGTCCAATGTCCAAGGATGACATGCCAAAGTTCTTTACAAAATCAATCACAGAAAGGTAAGAGTACTATTAAATGAAAGTTGCAGTGATTGAAAGGCCGTATGCAGAGGTTTCCACAGGGTACACTAATAGATACATGGCTTTGCAGAGTATGGATTAGTGAGTTGAACTTGCATTGCAGGGTTGACACAATGCTACAATTGTCAATGGGGTTTCTAGTGGAAAGGAGAACTGTAAAAAACATCAATAGGTTAGTCAGGTGGAGAAAAGGAAATGCAAATGGAGTTCAGTCTACAGTACTGTACAATGCTTCTTCGGGGATAACTTAGGAAGAGACAAATTAGAATAAGGAATAAGTCACTCAGCCCCTTGAAGCTCCTCCATTATTCAATAAGATTAAAGCTCATGCGATTGTAACTTCAACTCAGAATTTCTACCTATCCCCAGTGCATTTCATTCCATTGCTTCTCAAAGGTCCATTTCACTCTGCCTTAAGTCCATGCTTCTTCCACCCTTTGAGGGAGGAGTTCCAAAGACTCATACTGCTCCGAATGAAAAGTGCACCATCTATGTCTTAAATGGGCAAAATCCCTTAACTTTAATCAGTGAGAGCTGATTCCAGATCCACCATGCCAAGACCCCACAGATAGTTAATAAGAAAGGAATATGGGACCAATATTATGAAACTGTGAAGTGTGAAAAAATAAATGGAGGCAACTTGGAACATCACGTATCCCTGAAAATAAATGATATTATGGTTCACAAGGCATACAGAATAATGCTTTAATGGCTAATGGATAGAATTTAAGGACAGAAAGATCATCCTAACTCACTCTAAAATATTAAGTAACCTACAGCTCAAGTTTTACAGTTCTGTTTGTCACCATTGAAACCATGAGGTGCCACACAACAAGGTGGTAGCTATCATCATGGATCCCCACCATCTGGATCTTGTCGCTGTTATCGGGCAGGAGGTACAGAGGCATAAAACCCCCCACCCTCTGGTTCTTGCACAACCCTAACCTGCCCATGTTTTACCTCTGTACTACCTCGATTCATTGATGTGAGGAAATGATTTTGTATGGATGGCATGCAAAACAAAGTTTTTCATTGTATGTCAGTAAATGTGACAATAATAAACAAATTTACCAATTTACCCTAATCAACAATTCTCTGCAGACCTTTTCATGTACTGCAATATACTTGTCTCTGTGTTTTTTTCTTTGTACTAATGTCATGTTTTACACAGTCATTTTTCTTCACTGTCTTGCATAATTTATGTTTAGTGTGCTATATAAATCTCTGCACATGTGATACTACTGCAAGCAAGTTCTTTTTCCTTGTACCTGTGTCTCACAGTACTTGAGCAAATGACAATATGATCAATTTGATACATTACAGGAGGATAAAAAACTACTGCAGAAAATGCAGAACATATTTTAAGAGGAAGACACAAAAGACTGCAGATGCTGGAATCTGGAGCAAAAAGTGACTTGCTGGAAGAACTCAGTGGATCAAGCAGCATCTGTGGAGAAAATTAGACAGTCAAAGTTTCGCTTTGAGACTCAGCATCTGGATTTTAGATGAAATTTATGAAAGTTAGAAAATACTAGTAATGAGCCAACCAGTCAGGCTGGGGTTACTTTCTTTGAAATTAAGGAGGCAATGGAGATTTACTGGACTTAGTGCATTATATTAGGACAGTTCTGTATCTGATTAATAAGAAGAACATATCTGACCTGGGAACTCCAGCTGTTCAAAGTCAGACAAAGTCAAGCTTATTATCATATGTATGTGTAAGTTCATGCACAATGAAAAACTTTGCATTAGAAATACAACATTCACAAGAAAAAAATTGACTATACACGTAGAGTTCAGCTAGTGGTTAAAAGCTTCAGTGTGGACCTAGGAACATTTTTCACCCAGTGTGTATTAGGAATCTTAAACTCAAAACATGGATGAGTGATAGAAGTACCTATAGAGATAGATCCTCATCTCAAAACATGTAGCAAATCAATTCCCAATAGCAAAGCAAGTGCTGGAATGTGAAGTTTGCTTAATTAGCTCTTTTTACTGATGGAATAAAAGTTGTATGTCTCCTTCTATGACAGAAATCTATGATTGGGAACAACTTCTTCCCCTCCACAATCGCATTTCTGACTGGTCCATGAACCCATGAACATTATCTTACCATTCCTCTTGGTGGTCCACGAACACCATCTTACCATTCTTCTTTTACACTATTCACTCATTTACAGTTCCTATAAAATACATTCACCCCCCCCCCCAGAAGTTTTCATGTTTTATTGTTTTACAACATTGAATCACAGTGGATTTAATTTGGCTTTTTTGACACCGATCAGCAGAAACAGACTTTTGTGTCAAATTGAAAACAGATCTCTACAAAGTTAACTAAATTAATTACAAATATAAAACACAAAATAATTGATTGTATAAGTACCCACCCCCTTTAGTATAACATGACCAAATCATCACTGGTGCAGCCAGTTGGTTTTGGAAGTCACATAATTAGTTAAATGGAGATCTGTGTGCAGTCAAGGTGTTTCAATTGATTGTAGTAAAAATGCACCTGGTGAGTCAGTATCCTGGCAAAAACTACACCATGAAGACAAAAGAAAACTCCAAGCAACTCTGTGAAAAGGTTATTGAAAAGCACATATCAGAAAATTTCCAAGTTGCTGAATATCCATTGGAGTACAGATAGGTCAATCATCAAGAAAAGGGAAGATTATGGCACAGCTGTAAATCTGCCTGGAGCAGGATGTCCTCAAAAACTTAGTGAGTGTGTAAGAAGGGGACTCGTAAGGGAGGCCACCAAGAGACCTATGACAACTCTGGATGAGTTTCAAGTATTAGTGGCTGAGATGGGAGAGACTACACATACAAGTGTTGCTCAGGTGCTTCACCAGCTGGGAGAGTGGCAAAGAGAATGCTGCTGTTGGAAAAAAAAACTCACATGAAAACTCAGTTAGAGTTTGCCAGATGGCATGTGGGAGACTCTGAAGTCAGCTGGAAGAAGGTTCTGTAGTCTGATGAAACCAATATTGAGCTTTTTGGCCATCAAACTAAATGCTATGTTTAGCGGAAGCCAAACACTGTTCACCATCAAAACCACACCATCCCTATAGTGAAGCATGGTGGTGGCTGCATCATGTTGTGGGGATGCTTCACTGCAGCAGGTCCTTGAAGGCTTTTGAAGGTAGAGGATAAATTAAATGCAGCAAAATACAGGGGAGTCCAGGAAGAAAACCTGATGCAGTCTGCAAGAGAATGCAACTTGGGAAAGAATTTCTTTTTCAGCAAGACAATGACCCCAAGCATAAAGCCAAAGCTACACAGGAATGGTTTTAAAGCATCAAAGATAATGTACTTGAGTGGCCAATTCAGAGTCCAGACCTCAATCCAATTGAGAATTTGAGGCTGGACTTGAAAAGCGCTGTTCACTCACGATTCACATGCAATCTGACAGAGCTTGAGGAAAAATTACAGTGTCCAGATGAGCAAAGCTGACAAAGACCCAAACACATAGTCTCAAGGCTGTCATGGCTGCCAAAGATGCATCTATTAAATACTGACTTGAAGGGGATGAATAATTATGCAATCAATTATTTTCTGTTCTATATTTGTAATTAATTTAGGTCACTTTGTAAAGATCATTTTCACATTGACATGAAAGAATCTTTTTCTGTTAATCAGTGTCAACAAAGCTAAATTAAATCCATTGTGATTCAATGTTGTTAAACAATAAAACATGAAAACTTTCGGGGGGGGGGGTGAATACTTTTTATAGGCATTGATTTTTTTTTTGAAAATTGTACTAATTTGTCTGACCTGCACTGTACTGCTGCCACAAACAACACATTTCATGACTTATGTATGTCAGTGATAATAAAAATAACTCAGATTCTGATGATGGAACACATTCTTGAGGCTGACGGCCCATTTCCTCTTCACCTATAAGCCACATTAGCTCCCTCTGCCGTACATTATCCAATCTGTCCATGTCTCTATAAACACTAGCAATCACTACACAACTTCCTGTGCTGGGTTTTGCTTGACCCAGCTCACCTCCTGGGTTTACTTCCCAATGCTGCTTCTCCACCTACACTAACTACTTGTAGCTGCTGAGATCAAAACAAACATGATGCTTGTCGTCCTTTGAACAACAACTAGGTGCCAGAGCTCGAAAAGCAGCGATGATGGAGGTAATAGCCTTTTGACAACTAAGACCGTCAGATACCTTTTCAACAGTTATGAAAAGTCTCTTATCAATGTAACATTTAGAAACTGTTGAAATAAATTTAGAAAATTTTGAAATTAGTACAGTAATTTAAAATATTAATATGAACATTAGTTATGATTAAAAGAACAAATCACTTACCATAATTTATCTTTTTTTTCTACATCAGTACTCCTTCACTCCCATCCCCCCCCCCCCCCCATTCAAATGAACACAAATTTGCCAGCAAATGTTGGCGTCAAACCAAGGACCCAAATATCTCCAGGATATTCCTGAACCAGACAGTTCAATGTCTAGAACTAGACATTGCTTTATGTGCAACTTCACAAAATGCTGGAGGAACTCAACATGCTTTATGTGTATGGGTTATTTGGTGCAGTACCACAGTAGACTGAGATACAGAGATAGCTTTATGACAAAGTCAGTCTGCATTGGAATGCACAGTTGTGAAAATTAGAAATATGCAGGCCCATACAACGCATTTGATTGTTGGTTCTCCATGCAGCCACTGGCTAACCATTCACAGCACCCAGATTATTGCACCTCCTCCATAGTTAATATTAGAGGCTTTCTGAATACACAAAGGATGAGATCTTTAGCAAAACTCCAATTGCAACAATTCAAATTCGGTTGTAGAAAATATACTAACTAGAAAACTAGTCCAACAGGATAAGCCAACAACTAACATGTAGGAATTGTTTGACTCATATAACTGATGATGCAGAGGTCCTTCCTGCGTATTACTGTGTTAGTGTACCATGCAGTAAGCCCATGTCCATTTCAATTTTACAAAAGCCTCATCCCATAGGCACTGAGCCTTTCTTTAAATGACATATTCAGGCTTTTTAGCAGTTCCTACCCATGGAAGGGATCAGCCCAATGAAGCCATCTTAGTACATGGAATAGAAAAAAAATGGCTGCATTATGAGTTACTTCTAGGGTCTTGTTTTCAGTCACAGGATCTTCTGGAGATATGACATTTGAGCTGAGAATAGTGAAAATCCTCTCATTGTAGTCTGTTATAATATTGCTTTCGACTTTGCTTTATGTGCACGGGTCATTTGCTGCAGCACCATAATAGGCTGAGATGCAGTTAGAGCTTGACGACAAAGTCAGTCTGCATTGTGCCTGCAAAAGCTTTCTGCAATGTAAGCTTCATTCCACCTGTCCGTCATCGATGACACACAATCCCTAGCTGTTTCATTGCCTGACAGGGCACTACACTTAGAAATTGCCTGTGGAATCTGTGGCTGTTTTTCTCAGAATCTATTTCTGAGTGAAAGCAAATTAGAACATCATTAGTAAAACCAAGTCCAATCTACTGGACCAGATGTTATTAACCCCTAAAGGTCAAGATTAGTCAGTTAATTAAGTGTCCAGTATTATTAGGACCCCATTTCCCAGCAGCCAATGCCACTTCATTGTTGCCTAGTATATCAAACCTGCACAGAATCTTAGAGCTTGACTTTTAATATTTTGCTTACTTTTACAAAAAAATTCTGCTTTATGATGTCAAAAACATAATTTTTTAAAAACTCTTTTTAATTTTGTACAAGGGAATCTCTGAGAAGTTGAAGAAGGATGTTGGAGTCCTGTTTGCTTTTCGTGTTCCAGCCAGCATAACCTTGCAGTTCACAGTTAATCAGTTTCCAAATCAGAATCACCCATGGATATAGAAGATAAGGGAATCAGAAATTCTTGTCGGGAGTGCCTTAAAGAAAAACGGAGGCTCAAATTACCTGCAAGTATAATGAAAATGGGCTGCAGTCTGCATTAAATTATTGTGATGAGCAGGAAATGTCAGACTTGAAGGCCATTGAAGATAATGTGCATTAATAAATGTACTAAGCCATTCCTTTTCTGCATAATTTGTGTCTGTAATCACTGATTTCATCAGGTTAATGTTATTAATGTCAAGAACCACAGCATTTGCAGGTTTAATAATATATTACTTTCTGCATTAAAAATGAATATATCATTGAAACAGTTTTCGTTCATATACTGGGTAACATCTGGAGAGATGGAGGCGCATCATTATATGATGTCGAAAGGTTAACAGTGAAGATTATCTCTTTGGGGCCAATTAATCATCAGTGATAGAATATATCTGGTACATTCCTATATGAGTTTCTTGGTTCCTGTGATAGCTTTCTCATGCCATTAATATAACAAAACAATACAGTAAATAAGAACACCCAATATTTTTCACAGGGCTGTCAAATGAGAAACTTTCTTACTATTAGGAAAACACCATCGATGTATTACCTGTGCAGTCTCCAGTTAATAGCATCTCCACCAAAGCAAGCACTCTGACCTGCATCTAATAGAAGGAGGCATTATCAGAATTGCGATCCAATTATACCCTAACTGAAAATTTAAATCTAAAGCTCTTAAGTGATAGGGATTGATCAAATTAAACAAAATGATCTATTCCATATGCGATGTATCCTTGATTGCCGTGGGTGGTAAGGGCATAAATAGCGGAGCTTTCGCTACATTGCTCAGTCCTGCCTGACCCTGAGAAAGGCGGCAAATGACCAAGGTTTGGATTTGTACCATATCACCACATTCAAGAAGGGATACTACCAGCTACCCAGTCTGAATGCTGAGGAGTGTAAACTTGTGCTGCTCATAATCTGGAAGAACATGTGACAGCCATCATAAAGACGTTAAAGACAAGCATGATTGAGTTATTCAGTGAAATATTGGAGAGCTGGATCGTGGATTATAAACAAAATTAAAATCAGTGAGTCTCCTCTAGGTATGATTGTTGACAAAAAGCCGAGAATTGTAATGAAAGGTTGCCAAAGAAAAGTAAAGGAGGCATCATTTCAAAGTTGAGTGGGATATGTACTTAAACTTTAAATTTAAAAAAACAAACATTTTATTTTAAGGCCAAAAGGAAGGCCATGCAGGATAATTGTTTTGAGTTTTAATGAATGGTTTTACCACTAAATTATAATGGCAAACTTATCAAATGTTTTTTGTCAGCTACGTGGAACACTATGTTTCAAGCCTACACTTGTATCGCTCCCCAACTTTTCAAGTCAAGTCAAGTCACTTTTATTGTCATTTTGACCGTAACTGCTGGTACAGTACATGGTAAAAATGAGACAATGTTTTTCAGGACCATGGTGTTACATGACACATTACAAAAACTGGACTGAACTACGTAAAAAACAACACAGAAAAAAACTACATTAGACTACAGCCCTACCCAGGACTGCATAAAGTGCACAGAACAGTGCAGGCATTACAATAAATAATAAACTGGACAATAGGGCAGTAAGGTGTCAGTCCAGGCTCTGGGTATTGAGGATTCTGATAGCTTGAGGGAAGAAAATGTTACATACTCTGGTCGTGAGAGCCAGAATGCTTTCCAGACGGCAGGAGGGGAGAAGAGTTTGTATGAGGGGTGCGTGGGGTCCTTCATAATGCTCTTTCCTTTGCGGATGCAGCATGTAGTGTAAATGTCCGTGATGGCGGGAAGGGAGACCCTGATGATCTTCTCAGCTGACCTCACTATCCGCTGCAGGGTCTTGTGATCCGAGATGGTGTAATTTCCGAACCAGGCAGTGATGCAGTTGCTCAGGACACTCTCAATACAACCCCTGTAGAATTTGATGTGGATGGGGGGTGGGAGATGGACTTTCCTCAGCCTTCGCAGAAAGTAGAGACGCTGCTGGGCTTTCTTTGCTATGGAGCTGGTGTTGAGGGACCAGGTGAGATTCTCCGCCAGGTGAACGCCAAGAAATTTGGTGCTGTTAACGATCTCTACCAAGGAGCCGTCGATGGTTAGCGGGGAGTGGTCGCTCCGTGCCCTCCTGAAGTCAACAACTCTTTTGTTTTGTTCACATTCAGAGAGAGGTTGTTTACACTGGAATTTAGAAGGATGAGAGGGGATCTGATTGAAACATATAAGATTATTAAGGGTTTGGACACACTGAAGGCAGGAAGCATGTTCCCGCTGATGGGTGAGTCCAGAACTAGAGGCCACAGTTTAAGAATAAGGGGTAGGCCATTTAGAACAGAGATGCGAAAAAACTTTTTCACCCAGAGAGTGGTGGATATGTGGAATGCTCTGCCTCAGAAGGCAGTTGAGGCCAAGTCTCTGGATGCATTCAAGAAAGAGTTAGATAGAACTCTTATAGATAGCGGGGTCAAGGGATATGGGGAGAGGGCAGGAACGGGATACTGATTGTGTATGATCAGCTATGATCACAGTGAATGGTGGTGCTGGCTAGTAGGGCCGAATGGCCTACTCCTGCACCTACTGTCTATTGTCTATTGTATATTGTTAGCTCTGCACCAGTCCATTAGCCGCTGCACCTCCTCTCTGTAAGCTGACTCATTGATCTTGCTGATGAGACCCACCACGGTCGTGTCATTGGCGAACTTGATGATGTGGTTCGTGCTGTGTGTTGCAGCACAGTCGTGGGTCAGCAGAGTGAACAGCAGTGGACTGAGCACACAGCCCTGGGGAGCCCCCGTGCTCAGTGTGATGGTGTTGGAGATGCTGCTCCCGATCCAGACTGACTGAGGTCTCCCAGTCAAGAAGTCTAGGATCCAGTTGCAGAGGGAGGTGTTCAGGCCCAATAGGCTCAGCTTTCCAATCAGTTTCTGAGGAATGATTGTGTTAAATGCTGAACTGAAGTCTATGAACAACATCCAAACGTATGTGTCTTTTATGTCCAGGTGGGTTAGGGCCAAGCGGAGGTGATGGCAATGGCGTCATCTGTTGAGCGGTTGGGACGGTACGCAAACTGCAGGGAGTCCAGTGAGGGGGGCAGCAGGGTCTTGATATGCCTCATGACGAGCCTCTCGAAACACTTCATGATGATGGATGTGAGTGCAATGGGACAGTAGTCATTTAAGCAGGACACTGAAGACTTCTTTGGCACGGGGACGATGGTGGCAGCCTTGAAGCACGTTGGAACGGTGGTGCTGCTCAGGAAGATGTTGAAGATGTCACTGAGAACATCTGCTAGCTGGTCTGCACATCCTCTAAGCACTCTACCAGGGATGCACAGGGTTCTTCTCACATCGGCCATGGTGAGACACAGCACCTGGTCATTTGTAGGAGGGGTGGACTTCCTCACTGCCATGTCATTTTCTGCCTCAAACAGGCGTAAAAGTTATTCAGCGCATCTGGGAGGGAGGCTTCACCCGCACAGTCAGGTGATGTTGTCCTGTAATTGGTGATGTCCTGGATGCCCTTCCACATGCACCGCGTGTCACCGCTGTCCTGGAAGTAACTGTGGATTCTCTGGGCATGTGCATGCTTTGTCCCTCTGATAGCCTGGGACAGTTTGGCCCTTGTTGTTGTTAGGACTGCCTTGTCGCCTTCTCTTAGGCGGAGTCGTGGGACCTCAGCAGCACACGCACCTCTGCGGCCATCCATGGCTTCTGGTTAGCGCGTACAGTGATGGTCTTGGACAGAAAATATCATCAATGCACCTGCTGATGTAGCTGGTCACTGATGCCATGTACTCCTCTAAGTTGGTAGAGTCACCATCGGTTGCAGCCTCCCTGAACATGTGCCAGTCAGTGTGCTCAAAGCAGTCTTGAAGAGCAGAGATGGCTCCTGCTGGCCAGGTTTTCACCTGCTTCTGAACTGGTCTGGAGCGCCTGATCAGCGGTCTGTATGCTGGGATTAGCATAACAGAGATGTGGTCTGAGTGTCCGAGGTGGGGGCGGGGCTCTGCCCGTTACGCGTCAGGAATGTTTGTGTAAACCAGGTCCAACACGTTCTCCCCCCTCGTTGCAAAGTCCACATACTGATGGAACTTGGGGAGCACTGACTTAAGGTTCGTGTGGTTAAAATCACCGGCAACAATAAATAGTCCTTCAGGGTGTGTGTTCTGCAGTTCGCTAATAGCCCCGTACAGTTCACAGAGAACCTCCTTAACATTAGTGCTGGGGTGAATGTACACACCGAATATAAGGACAGTGGTGAATTCCCGTGGCAAATAAAATGGTCTGCATCTAACAGCCACAAACTCCACTAACGATGAGCAGTGTCTGGAAACCAGCACAGTGTTCTTACACCATTCTGTGTTGATGTGAACACACAAGCTACCACCGCAAGTCTTACCGGAGAGAGCTGCGTCCCTGTCTGCTCGAAACAAGGCGAGCCCATCTAACTGAATGGCAGCGTCCGGAATTCCCTCAGTGAGCCACGTTTCTATAAAAACATACGCGGAGCAAACTCTGTACTCTGGCCGAGTATTCCGTTGGAGTCGGATGTAATCCATTTTATTGCCCAGGGAGCAGACATTGGAGAGCAGAATGGATGGGGGAGCCGGCCGGCTAGGGTTTGCTTTTTGCCTGGCATGGACCCCTGCCCACTTGCCTCACTTCCGCTTCCTCGTACATCACTTAAGACGTCTCCATCTCCGGCTACCAGCATCAGGCGAGTCCGAGGATTGTAGGCCTGTTCCCCTCAGCAAGCCAAGGTCACGTAATTTAACCAACAGATCTTTGTGGAGGTTTGTTTTTGGGCGATCTCTGTATTGTAGTAGTACCTGGCGATGGTAGATAGCCGCTCTATTATCCACGTGCCCTAATCGAAAATTGTGTATCAAACTTAAACTAGAAAATTAAATGTAAGGGGTTTCTTCTTTTATGTTACTGCTAAGGCTACTAAAATGGCTTCTTTGTTATGTTAAATGTAAAAATGCTTCTTTGTTATGTTAACTGGTGAGAGAGTGCTTTCTCTCGAAGCTTGTTTGGGTTATAACTACTGATAACGAGAATTGTATTCATTTGTTAACCAATTGGGATAGATGTTATTCTTTCTTGTGGGTCTGTAAGCTAGTGTTGCACGGACTTTTGGGGAGACGGTGCGAGGGGGTTAGAGGGAGAAGACACGATATTGTAAGCTGGGTGATGGAGCGGACCCCGAGCAGGGGTCCAAGGCCCAGGGTTTTGGCGAGGAGAGGAGAGGAGGACAGATTCGTGTGGAGCATCTGGTCGACCACCGTTGTTGGTCCCAAGCGGTGGGTCGAGGAGGTCTGAGGGGATCGAATGGTGGCAAGAAGACTTTGTTAATTGAGCTCCAACAGTTGTGCACGAAGTGGTTGGACTTTGATAAGTTTGGCGCCTTTTACTTTTCCTTTTATATTGTATCCCTATTAAGTACATAGTTCCAGTACGATCTATAAAGTGTAATCATTTAATCACATATGGTGTACTGTCTGTTATTTGGCGAGGTGGGGACATCACACAGCGTCTACACAAGCTGATTACCCAGGTTGGCGGGGCCGAAGGCTGCTCCCCCTAGACGAGAACGAGCTGAGCGAGCCTGAGGCTTACCAGGGGGTTACATACATTAAGGTAACATCAGGTCAGAAAGGTCGCGGCTGCCGTGCTGTGCTGCCTCATGGGAATCGATGACTGCATTGGTGTTGCTTCCTGTACCCCCAGGGTGGAGCTTGTCAACTTCATCAACTTTGCCTCCAACTTCTATCCTGTCCTTAAATTAACCTGGTCCATTTCTGACACCTCCCTCCCCTTTCTCGATCTCTCTTTCTCTATCTCTGGAGACAGCTTATCTACTGATGCCTTTTATAAACTCAATAACTCTCACAGCTATCTAGACTTTACCTCTTTCCACCCCGTTACTTGTAAAAATGCCATCCCCTTCCCTCAATTCCTCCGTCTTCACCACATCTGCTCTCAGGATGAGGCTTTTCATTCCAGATCTAGGGCAATGTCCTCCTTCTTCAAAGAAGGGGGCTTCCCTTCCTCTGTCATCAATGCTGCCCTCAACTACATCTCTTCTATTTCGCATACTTCTGCGCTCATCCCATCTTCCCACCATCCCACCAGGGATCGGGCTCCTGGACATCCTCACCTACCACCCCACCAGCCTCCGAGTTCAGCACATAATTCTCCATAACTTCCACCAACAGGATCCCACCACCAAATGCATCTTTTCCTTCCCCCCCACTTTCTTTTTCCACAGGGATCATTCCCTACGCAACTCTCTTGCCCAGTTGTCCCTCCCCACTGAGCTCCCTCCTGACCCTTATCCTTGCAAGCAGAACAAGTGCTACACCTGCCCCTACACCTCCTCCCTCACCCCCATTCAGGGTCCCAAACAGTCCTTCCAGGTGAGCGGACACTTCACCTGTGACTCTGTTGGGGTCAAATACCATTTCCGGTGCTCCTGGTGTGGTCTCCTGTATATCAGTGAGACCTAACATAGATTAGGAGACCTCTTTGCCAAACACCTATGCTCAATCCACCTGGAAAAGTGGGATCTGCCAGTGAACACCCATTTTAATTCCACTTCCCATTCCCATTCTGATATGTCTATCCATGGCCTCCTCTACTGTCGTGATGAGCCAACTCTCTGGTTGGAGGAGCAACACCTTATATTCCATCTGGGTAATCTCCAACCTGACGGCATGAATATCAATTTCTCAAACTTCCGGTGATGCCCACCCCCCCCCCCCACCTTCACCAGTCCCCATTCCCTTTTTTTCCTCTCTCACCTTATCTCCTTACCTGCCCATCACCTCCCCCTGTTTTTTCTTCCATGGCTTTCAGTTCTGTCCTATCAGATTCCTCCTTCTCCAGCCCTTTATCTCTTTCACCTATCAACATCCCGGCTTTTTACTTCACCCCTCCCCACCTCCCAGTTTCATCTATCACTTGTGTACCTTCTTCCTCTCCCCCCCCCCCCCCCACCTCCTTCTTACTCTGATTCCTCATCTATTTTTCTCCAGTCCTGATGAAGGTTCTCGGACTGAAACATCGACTGTACTCTTTTGCATAGATGCTGCCTGGCCTGTTGAGTTCCTTCGGCATTTTGTCGCTTGGATTACCAGCATCTGCAAATTTCCTCTTGTTCAAAATTTGTCAATTCTGATCTGCTTTTCCTATTAAAAATGAAATTGCACAGATTATTTACCTATATTGAATGTCATCGAAATGCCACTACTTTTGCAATTTCCTTCCACCAAGTTATTGAACCTACCGCCACAAAAGGAGTTTTCTTGCTGGCAGTTCCAATAGGGACCTGATCATCAAGAAATTGTTAAAAACCTGTCATCATGTAATGGCACCGGGTATCTAGAATCTAGCATCCATGATTCTTCTTTTTGATGATGACTGAGGCCTGGGCAGGGTTGTATGGAAGACCTGCAGTTGCCCATGCTGCGTCTCCCCTCTCCACACCATTGATGCTGTCCAAGGGAAGGGCATTAGGGCCCATACGACTTGGCACCAGTGTTGTCGCAGAGCAGTAAGTGCCTTGCTCAAGGACACAACACATTGCCTCAGCTAAGGCTCAAACAAGCGACCTTCAGATCACTAGACCGACACCTTATCCACTTGGCCACGTGCCACACACCATCCATCCATGATGAGGAGCTGCAGTCATGAAGAATGGATTTCAGAAACTTAGAGAACTAGCATGTACAGAGTAAAATAGATGGAAATTCATATCCTGGCAACCTGCAAGTAACAAAGGTGCCCTGCCTGCAAAAATTAATGAGAAACATCAGATTGCAAAATCACCCCTCAGTCTCCAGTGAATAAACATGTGGGGTCGCTCTGACTGGGCTATGTTCAGCCAGAAAAGCCCAAGTACCCAGTTGGTACAGGATTACAGGTTTATAATATGGGAGAAGAATAATTTGCAGAAAATGTTGTGTTTCATCAATGTCCTGTAGTTTCTGAGCCAATACCCTGTGTACAATTAATTATCAAAAGATCATTTCAGAGCACTTAACAATCAATCATTCCTCAAAAGAAGCTACGTCAGTCTTTGAAACTATCTGTCTGATCAACCTATCTGGGCAAAGTTTAGGCGTAACTAAATGCACCATTTTTTGCTTTAGTTTTCATTGTTAAGAGGATGTTGCTCAAACAGTCTTTCCAGTAAAAGGGTTATTGATCTTACCAGGATTTATTCTTTCCAAAGTTCATTCAATTTCCCTTGCCCTGTAAGTTTGAGTGGAATGTTGGAACTGGCAATAATCTGTTGTTATATACAGTCTGCTATCTCCTTTGTTTGTGCTCCTAAACCAAGTTTGTGGGGACAAAACCTAAGCTTGTATTTCATCTCTATAACAGGAGTCAGTTACCAGCCTTGAATACCTAGGTGCAACCCAATGCCATCGATCAGTGCTTAGGAAATGATCTGTCACAAACAATAAGGTTCAAGGGAATAACCACTACTGAAAATAACTGTTCTATGAACTGCATAAAGTGGGAGTGAGGGCACTAAATACATGCTCAGTTGTTCATGTGAAACAATTTGCTCTCCTTTGTTCTTTAATGACTGCTTATCATTTAATAATGACACATCCAACAAACATTAAATTCTGCTCAATTTGTAATTAGTAGTGATGTTTCTATCATTTCTGTTTCTTATCATTTACATGCTGCCATATGAGAAAAATTCTCACTGAGAGCCAGAACTTGATTACGTTTTATAAGCAGATTTTTCAGGCACTGCAGTCATTGAAAGTGATAAGCATATATCAGTTTCTTTATGATGTTTTTCAGTCCACAGTGACAGGACTACTTCATTTTCTAGGCAGTCATAACCATTATCACTGAACTGCATTGCACCTCAGTAAAAGCCCAGAATATGTGAGTTATGCTTGAATGCATTTTATATTCAGATAAATTAGAAGGAAGACTCCTCAATCACAGTGTGGAAACAGTCGATTATGAACAAATAAAAACAAAATTAGGTATTCCTTTGAGAATGGACACTTCTAGTCCAGCAGTTGTGAACACAATGGGATGAATTGGGCAAGAAGTAATCCAGGTTTAAAAGCAACTTTGAATTTGTGACTGAACAATGGCTAGTTGATGTTTACACAGGAGAGCAATGATAGATATGAAAAAAGCTATTTATCTCTGAGGCATTTCCATAATCATTATTGTTGCAGGCACAGGCAATAGCTCCTGGAAGTCACATCAGCTGTCCAGGCAGTGAAATAGGGACTGCAGCTGAACCACAGAAGAATATCTAAACACCTGAAAGAAACTGAGACTGCAGTGAAATTCAGACCACATCTGAATAGTCGTATACATAATGGGCGGGTACTTTCACTTACAATACCGAGAATCATACAATAATCAAGAATGATTGATGTCCAGCAATCAAATGTCTTCCTTTCGCAAGCTATAAAATCAAGCATTAGAATGGGAAATAATGTGGCATATTGCGTATGTGCTGAAGGGAAGCTTTGCACTTATAGTATAGGTGTGCTAATTCCTGAAGAGAGAAACTTACAGCAAAAACAGTTATCTATCACTTTTAGTAGATATAAGAAGGACAGAATATGGAATGGCTTCATTGAGATACTATCCAATTGCTCTAATCATAGAATGAAAAAAAAAGATAACTTCAGTATATTCAAAACAATGTATTAATTGGGGCACTACGATGAGTTTGCATATTGATAGATAGATCGCAGGAGCACTCTCCATGGAAAAAGGGAAGCAATTTGTTAGAGTCAACGAGTCATAGAGCACTATGTTGGGTTTGCTAGTGGAGACAGACAGACTAGAAGCATGCACCAGTGATTGAATTTTGATTGGATTGAGGTATTCAGATTGAGGAATTATTTGTGAAAGTCACTGCAGAGAGCAGAGATCTGGAATTATCCGCGTGATATGGCACACTGTCCCTGCCCAAAACGACCATTAGTCAGGTGAGTTTAAGAGACATCTAGGTGTCTCCAGATCACAGCCACTGCTGGAGTCACCATCTCCAGCTCCAAAATGGTTATCATGATGAAGGAGAGATCAACGATTACCATTTCACAACTGTAATTTGAGAAGGCAAGAGAAAATATAATTTTGAATGAGAGCATGGTTAAGTGGATAGTTGTCTCCATAGGGGTGGTTATGATAGCCAAGGTATGTGTAACTATGCCAATGGAATTTAACAAATGTGAGTCTGTAAAGGAATACGAAGCTTATGCTAAAAGATTAACTTATCAGTTAAAATCACGACCATCCTGAGAGAAGGTAACCAAGTCAGGGAGGAGTAAGTTGAGCTATGTTTGCAAAAGGTTACAAACTAAAGAAATTTAGTACCATAATGAGGTCACATGATGGAGATTGGGAATGTGATATGCCTAGAAGTGTGGTTACAGAGAGAGCAGAAAATAACATAAGAGAATATACCTTTCAGAACTAAGTACGTATTGAAGGCATCCAATGAAAACTATGGATTTGCAGTGCTGTCGTAAGAATGGCATGCATACATTTCACTGTGGTAATCATTAAAGCTGACAAAGCTTTACAATGGCAGAAAAATCTAAGGCAGAACTATTTATTACTGAGATATCTATGGAGATCTCCATAAACTGGAGATGCAAAGCTCTGGAACTAAGCAATATGCAACCAGAAATATGATTTCCCAGAGAGAACAATAATCCATTTTGACCACATTACGTTCAAGGATTCACAGAAACATAGAAAACCTACAGCACAATACAGCCCTTAAGCCCTTTGGCCCACAAAGTTGTGCCGAACATGTCCCTACCTTAGAAATTACTAGGCTTACCTATATCTCTCTATTTCACTAAGGCTCCATGTACCTATCTAAAAGCCTCTTAAAAGACCCTATCGTATCTGCTGATTCATGTGGACAATGATTGAACACTGGGAATAATCACAGTTCTCAACAGTGATCATTTTGGAAAACTGTTTTGGACAGTACAAGGTATATGGCTCATCAAAGTTTCAGGACAGTAGCTATTGTTATGAACCCCGTAACTGGGTTACTTACCAGCAAAGATAGAGACGTCCATTGGAGTCTGATGATACTATTTTTAACTATTTATTAGCAAAAATACACAAAAATAATATCAATGCAAATATACAAATAATATACGTCATCAATACTAAACCTAAAAGTGCGGGTATAATAATAATCAATAAGAAATAAGCTCTATCATTGTCTAGGGGATAATGAATTGTCCGATGGAAATCTAAAGTTCATTTCAGTTCATACAGGCTGCCGTCGTTTGTTCGTCGCTGTGTTGCAATTGTTGGAGAGAGAGAGAGAGATAGAAGAATGGGAACAGTTACCGCTAAGTGTTTTGCCAACCTTCCTTTATGATTTCGATCCGTCGGTGTCTCGTTGTTGTGGCTGTTCAAGTATGACCTCTCCTTTAGCTAAACCATTCCTCCATGATGAGCCCGCCACCCAGGCAAGGGAAGACGCACACGAGCTCCCACCGGCTTTCGCTATAAAACACTGTCACTGGATTTCTAGCGTTTCTCCTGGTGTGTCTGAGGGGTGTTTCCCCAGACCCTCCTTTCATCCTCACTCACGGGGTCTCAGATGTCAATCAGGTTGGGATGATGCAATTCCTCAACCAGACCACTCTGGTTGTCCCCTGAAGGGTTTCAATGAATAGTACAGTACTCAATACACAATTCCTTCTCCAAGAGACAATAGCAGTAATCAGTGGTTCCGTTCCGCTTTTGTTAGGAGACATTCCAAATCTTGTGTATTCTGCGGTGTCTATAACAACTGCCTTTGCTGTTATCCTGTGTCTCTCCCATTACTGACATGTTGTGTATCTCTCTCATTTCCTGGGTCTCAGACCCGAAATAATAGCGATCTTGCGATTCTCAAAAAGGAGGGGGCGACTTTGCACCCTTCGGCCCATCAGAGTTGATTCACATTCGTAACACTCCCATCCTTCTAAGGATTTTTACCACAGGTGAAAATTAACTACTACAGAGTCTTACAGAATTTCAGAATCTAACACAATACAAAAGAGTTTTTTTTTCACTACAGAGTAATACAGTTATACATTCAATTCAGCATCTAAACAGTTAGCGATTACATTGTCACTTCCTTTAATATCTTAATATCTTGTACCTTAAGAAATTCCTGTAGCATCAGACTCCAATTTAATAACCACCTATTTTTATTCCTTTTCTTCGGCAATACAAAACTAAAGAGTTGTGATCTTAGCTTACGTGTATATTACAAAAATTTATGCAAATACTAATCTTTATTTTACTTTCAAACTTAACAGTCAATCTTCCACGGTGTTGTCTTTATTATTTACATGCTTCGTCGAAATCCCTTAAAACCAGATCCTGTTATTTAAAGTGGCATCCTTTCAACCCTCGCCCCTTTTCCAGTTAAATCCCACGTGGTTAGCTTGCGTACCAGTGTGGAATAGGCTTTTGCATGCTCCTTTCATAGGAGTTATTTTATCAACAATGTTTTCCAAACTTAGCCCATTTTCTGAACTTCCACACAATTCTTTATTTTTAAGCAAGTCGTTAGTTTCATCTTCAGGACCCTTCATTCTATTACTTTTCAGTTTAACATCTGCAAGTTGTTTACCTTTAAATTCCAAAACAAACTGTAATTGATTCACAGGCACCTTGTTAACAAGCCATTGTTCCTTCAGCCTGGTTACTGCTTCTGAAACCAATCTAGACTTTAAATTTTCTTTATTCAATTTAGGAACTACACTTTTCCCTTATCCTTCAATAATAATATTCACATCACCAGCTCCCATCTCCTCACTAACTTTTAACATACCTTCTAACACAAACAACTGAGAATTCTCACTTCCCACTGGTACCAAGGTTAACCCTTTCTTCACTGAACCAAGTCCATCTGACCCAAAAGGGCTGCATTCCTTTTCAACTAAATCAGATACCTCAGACTTTTCCTGAGTTTCATTACTAGGTTCAGTACCACGTTCATCCACATCTTGAACACACTCAAATGGGACATCTGCCTCTTCCAGGCTTTCAATACCCATCCCCTTTTCAAATTCTAAGTTCCCCTGATCCTCCCAGCTACTCTCTGGGCAACTCCCTTCCGGAGTAAACTCAACCCTGCGGGCTGAAACAACCTCATCTGCTAACCCAGCAGACTCCTTCAAGGTAATGGCATCCTTTTCATCTAGGACTGCCCTAATTTCATTATCGAGAACACCTTTAAAATTTTCAACTTCTTCAAACAGTTCTGTCAAGCCAGACAGATCATCCATGTCCAACCCTGGACCTTCTAACAGCCTTATCTGTTTCTCATTTTTACTCCGTGCCTCTATAAATTTCCTCCTGGCTAAGGGCAGGACTAACTCCTCTCCCTTACTCTCTTTCACCTCCCTATTCTCCGTTTTACCACCTTCTAACCCCTCTTGGTACAGGGTCAGTAAAAACATCTCAGCCAAATCGATACTGGCCTGAATTAAACTGATCTCTTTCTCAGCTGCCTTTCTCGACATGCTGCGAGTGATCGCGCATGCGGGATAGATCTTGGAATCTAGGGGCTGGTCTTCAACACTTATGGGCTGGCTCGTCAGCTTCATTGCTGACCAAACCTCACCCCCGGCTAAATCATTACCCAGAAGGACGTCCACGTCAGTTCTCGGAAATTCTGATCGCACCCCTATTTCAACTGGTCCAGATACCAGCTCACAATTTATAATGATCCTATGCAAAGGTACAGCTTCTGTCCCTTTTCCTATGCCTCTCAAAGCTACCTCTCCCATCTCAGGACCAAAATCTAGTACCTTACTGAGAATCAATGACTGCTCAGCTCCAGTACCTCTCCAGATCCGCACTGGAACTGGTGTTTCTCCCTCTTTCACAGACACGGTCCCTTCTGAAATAAATTTCTCACGCCCCTCTCGTATTCTATCTACCTGGGCCTTTCTCGCTGATTTACTGATCGACGCAATACATCCTGTAGGGACTGCTGCGTTCCCTTTTCCTGTCTCCTTCCTCGGAGCAAAGCACTTAGATGCAATATGACCAACCTTTCCACAATTAAAACAGGTCAAGCCAGGACCCCTCCTGCCAGCTTGCCTTTCTTCCTCCTTGCTTTTACCACTAGCTCCCGGCTGAATTTCTGCCTCAGCCGGCAGGCTTTCTCTGCCATTTCTACAGTCTTTCTGGTAACTCTTATTCGAGGAAAACTTTTTCTTGTGGGTTAGGGCATATTCATCTGCGAACCTGGCAAATTCAGATATGGACTTATTTGGCTTCTCGTTCAAATACATCCGGATATCATCCGAAACGCAACCTTTAAATTCCTCAATCAGAATTAACTCCCTTAAACGCCGAAAATCCTCTTCCACCATTTTCTGCTGCACACCAGCGATCCAAGAGCACATCCTTCTCATAGGCAAACTCTGCATACGTCTAATTCCATACTTTCTTTAAATTTCTAAACTTTTGTCTATAGGCCTCAGGTACCAATTCGTAGGCCCGAAGAATGGCCTGCTTTACTTCCTTGTAATTCTCATACTCCTCCTCCACAGACAACGCCGCATATGCCAGTTGTGCCTTCCCTTTTAACACACTTTGTAACAACGCCACCCACTGATCTCTGGGCCACTTCTGACTCACTGCCACCTTTTCAAAATGCAAGAAATAACTATCAACATCTGTCTCCTCGAACGGAGGTACTAACCTAAACTCCCTACTAACATTAAATCTCTCCTCTCGATCTGCCTCTTGAGCTCTTCGATCTTTCCTTAACTTCTCCAGGTCCATCTCATGTTGCCTCTGTTTCTCCTTCTCCTCATACTCCCTCTGCTTTTCAGCTCTTTCCTTCTCCCTTTTCACCTCTAACTCCTTTAGCTGGAGCTCATACTCCCTATACCTCTGTTCCGTGTCCAGCCTCAATTTCTCCAACTCTAACTGAGCCGTCCCACTAGCTGGTACCTTTTCAGGGATATTTTCCAATACCTCAGTCGAAAACACATTCTTCTCAATATAATACTGAGTTATGGCCCTCCGCACCTCCCACTTTTTCATTGACAACCTCACCTCTGCCAGATTTAGTCCTTCCACAATATTTATCAAGTCCGACTTTGTGGCTGCCTCTAGCGCCTCCGGAGTCAGGTTTTTTATAAATTCATCTATGTCCATCTTTGCTGGTTTCCCGTCTGGTTACCCGCGCAGCCAGATCCAAGTTTGGACTTAAAAGCCCGATTTACTGGCCCTCCAATTTGGTATCAAATCTCGAGACAAGGCCCCAAGTTGTTACGAACCCCGTAACTGGGTTACTTACCAGCAAAGATAGAGACGTCCATTGGAGTCTGGTGATACTATTTTTAACAGTATTTATTAGCAAAAATACACAAAAATAATATCAATGCAAATATACAGAAAATATACATCGTCAATACTAAACCTAAAAGTGCGGGTATAATAATAATCAATAAGAAATAAGCTCTATCGTTGTCTAGGGGATAATGAATTGTCCGATGGAAATCTAAAGTTCATTTCAGTTCATACAGGCTGCCGTTGTTTGTTTGTCACTGTGTTGCAATTGTTGGAGAGAGAGAGAGAGAGAGAGAGAGGAGAATGGGAACAGTTACTGCTAAGTGTTTTGCCAACCTTCCTTTATGATTTCGATCCGTCGGTGTCTCGTTGCTGTGGCCGTTCAAGTATGACCTCTCCTGTAGCTAAACTGTTCTTCCATGATGAGCCCGCCACCCAGGCAAGGGAGGACACACACGAGCTCTCACCGGCTTTTGCTATAAAATGCTGTCACTGGATTTCTAGCGTTTCTCCTGGTGTGTCTGAGGGGTGTTTCCCCAGACCCTCCTTTTATCCTCACTCACGGGGTCATCAGATGTCAATCAGGTTGAGATGATGCAATTCCTCAACCAGACCACTCTGGTTGTCCCCTGAGGGGGTTTCAATGAATAGTACAGTACTCAATACACAATTCCTTCTCCAAGAGACAATAGCAGTAATCAATGGTTCCGTTCCACTTTTGTTAGGAGACATTCCAAACCTTGTGTATTCTGCGGTGTCTATAACAACTGCCTTTGCTGTTATCCTGTGTCTCTCCCATTACTGACATGTTGTGTATCTCTCTCATTTCCTGGGTCTCAGACCTGAAATAATAGTGATCTTGCGATTCTCAAAGAGGGGGTGACTTTGCACCCTTCGGCCCATCAGAGTTGCTCCACATTCGTAACACTATGCTTTTGCAAGAATCCACAGGCGATGTGGAAGAGACTTAAAATGCCAAAATAAGTTAACTTCAATCTTTAGATAACAACACTGTGGGAAATGAGACTGCTTGAGTCTTGGGAAAGAGAGTGAGTCTACAAGGCTTTTTTGTTTACAGATATTGAATGAGCTGAATCAAACTCACAGCTGGATCCTTTGAGGGAGGAAAATTTTGTGTTATATATGGGATGCAAAAATCCCTACGAGTTTTAATACTTCAATCCAGTGATGATGGAAAGGTAATTTATTTCAAGTTAGCGTCGTGTGCGACTTGGAGGGGTGCTCAAGTAAAAATAAGAAGTGCCAGAAGTACTCAGCAGGTCGGGCGGAATCTGAGGAGAGAGTAAAACACAGTGAATGTGTCAGGTTATCAGATGTTTCATTTAAAGGACAAATATTTGACTATGTACAGACACTAGCGAAGTGGGAGTAATATAAAGAGATCCATTTTTGTTCACAGACACAAGAGATACTGCACTTGATGGACATCTTTAACAACAGAAACAAAATGCTGAAGGAGCTCAGCAGGTCAGGCAGCATCTCAAGAGGGGAATTAAACAGTCAATGTTTATTTCCCTCCATAGATGCTGTCTAGCCTGCTGAGTATTTTGTAAGTGTTACACCATTTTTGCTCAGCATCTAGATGATGACCTGCCTGTCGATTCAGGTCACGAAAAGATGGCAATAAATGAAGCAGAAACATTTGCTTGGCCTCCTGACTTCCACCCACCTGGTCACAACCTCAATCAATTTGCTCCTATTGCTGTGTCTGAGAGTTTTAGATGAAAATGAAGGATGGATGTTATTACCAACAGATTGTAAGTGATTTGTTTGGACAAAGGGAGAAGAAGTGCTATTGTCATCCTTATGATGAGAAAGATACTGCTATCTTTGAAAATAAAAATAAAGCTCATTAGGATCAAGCAGATGACATCATTCCTCACAGTTAATCATTATCCTGTGTGTCAAAAGCTTCAGATTAAAGAGCTCTTTGTGCTGAATTATATGTCAATAATTTAGATGAGGAAACCAAATAAACCATTTCTAAGACTGCTGATAAAACTGAGTACGATTATGAGTTGTGAGAACACGCTAAGAGGTTTCAAGATGATTTAGACAAGTGCAAGTACATGGCAGATGCAGTATAAAATGGATGAGTGTAACACTATCCACTTTGATGGGATGAGCACAAGGACAGACTTTTAATTAACCTGCAATTGATTGGGAAGTGTTAATGTACAATGGATTCAGGTGCCCTTGTATACCAGTAACTAAAACAAATGTACAGATGCAGCAAACATTTGGCATGCTGGCCTTAATTGTAAGAACTGCAAGTGGCCTTAATGGCATCTTATTGCAACAGAGCCTTGCTGAGGCCACACTTGGAGAACTTTGTCTGTTTTTTTTCATTGTGAATATTCTTCAAAAGTTCGCCAAACTGATTCCTCAGATACAGGGACTGTTATATGAGGAGATGTCAAATTGATTAGACCTAGAATTGAGAAATGACAGCAATGAAGCACACAAAATTCTTACAAGGGTCAACCGGCTGGATAGAAACATAGAAACCCTACAGCACAATACAGGCCCTTCGGCCCACAAAGCTGTGCCGAACATGTCCCTACCTTAGAAATTACTAGGCTTACCTATAGCCCTCTATTTTTCTAAACTCCATGTACCTATCCAAAAGTCTCTTAAAAGACCCTATCGTATTCGTCTCCACCACCGTTACCGGCAGCCCATTCCACGTACTCACCACTCTCTGAGTAAAAAACTTAACCCTGATCCCAGCACCTTAAACTTTTTTCTCTTGTGGCAGCCATTTCAGATCTGAGAATAAGTCTCTGACTATCCACACGATCAATGCCTCTCATCATCTTATACACCTCTATCAGTTCACCTCTCATCCTTCATCGCTCCAAGGAGAAAAGGCTGAGTTCACTCAACTGATTCTCATAAGGCATGCTCCCCATTCCAGGCAACATCCTTGTAAATCTCCTCTGCACCTTTCTATAGCTTCCACATCCTTCCTGTAGTGAGGCAGCCAGAACTGAGACAGTACTCCAAGTGGGGTCTGACCAGGGTCCTATATAACTGCAACATTACCTCTCGACTCCTAAATTCAATCCCACGATTGATGAAGGCCAATACACCGTACACCATCTTAACCACAGAGTCAACCTGCGCAGCTGTTTTGAGCGTCCTATGGACTCAGACCCCAAGATCCCTCTGTTCCTCCACACTGCCAAGAGTCTTACAATTAATGCTATATTCTGCCATCATACACAGACACTTCCCTTGAACTGGGAAGAGTCTTGAGCTGGGAATCACAGTCTCAGGGTGCAGGCTGTGACATTCTGAATTGAGGAAAGGAGAGATTTCTTCATTTGACAGGTGGTTAACCAATGAAATTTGATCCCATTGAGGGCTGTTGAGATCATCACTGAATCTGTTTATAAAGGAGACTATATTGGATTAAAAAAACCCATGGAAGTTACAACTACATTAGATTAGATTCCCAGACATAAAATACATTGTAGTAAAGGGAGAGAGCAGGAATCTGCTATTGAGATAGATAATCAGCCATGTTTAGATAGATAGATAGATAGATAGATACTTTATTCATCCCCATGGGGAAATTCAACTTTTTTCCAATGTCCCATACACTTGTTGTAGCAAAACTAATTACATACAATACTTAACTCAGTAAAAAATATGATATGCATCTAAATCACTATGTTTGTACTGAATGATGCAATAGCCTGAAAGAGCAAATTTCTAACTCCTACTTTTCTATATCTACATTTCTTTGGTGCTTATTACTAATGAAGGTGATGGAGTGGAAGAAGAGATGGACAATAATTTCATAAGGAAGTTGGAAGGACTCTTGTCAGAAATAAACTTTCAGGACTTTGCATAAAGATCAGAAAATCTGGACTGATTGGATTATTCTGCAGAGATCCAGCATGGACTTGATGGGCCCAGTTGCCTCTTTCTAATGAATCTAAACTCTGAACACAATTATATTAACAACTGAATTGGCCAGTGTTTACGATTCAGATGACATAATATCCCATTGTTAAGAGTCCAATTGTGACCAACCTAAAGCAGACTAACATAAATATTATTGACATAACACACACAAAATAATGGAGGAATTCAGCAGCTCAGGCAGCATGTATGGAGGTAAATGAGCAGTCAGCATTTTGGACTAGGACCCTTCATCAAGACAGGACTAGGGAAATATCAGGAAATATTATTGGCAGTTGTTTCCTTATGCCAGTGCTGGTGAAGACACCTCTGTCAAGTGGGTGCTTCTTCCTAGTTTATAGTTGTGATATCAGACCCTGAGGAAGGGCATTTGCCCATTCATTTGGTTACCTAAGTTGAGTTGCTAAGAACATGAGCATCAGATTAATGAGATGCAACATTAAGGTGGCCATGATTAGATCCCGAACTCCAGTGCTGTCCATGTGCAGTTTGCACACCCTTCCTGTGGGTTTCCTCCCGGTGCTGCACTTTCCTCCTGTGTACCAAAGCTGTGCTGGTTGGGAGGTTAGTAGCCCTGTAAATTGCACACAGGTGGCAGAATAATTAATGATCAAGTCAGAGAGAAAAGGTCGTCGGGAAATAAATGAGGAATGGCCAGATATTGATCCCAATGTTAGATAGGTATCTTTCAATGATTGTACATAGAGAAACTAATCATAAAAGTTAAAATCAAAGCACCAGATATTGTCCTACTTAAAAAACAAAATCTAGTCTTTATTCATCCATAATACCTTGCACTCAATTTACTTCAAATTTTGCCTTTAACTATGACTAATTATCAACCTGTGTGAATTTAAATCAAAAATATTATAATAATCTTTTCCTTTATACGACAGCATTTGCTTATCTTGAATTCATAAGAACATTCATTTTCAAAAGCATAAGCATAAAGATTAATAATACAATTGGCAGCTACATTTGACAAGCTGATGTCTCTATTCACTGTAAGCAAATAATATGAGGATGAAATTTCAAGGTAATATCAAGTGGAAAAGACATTGGTTCAAGCCCCATTAAATTATTTAAGTACTTTGTGCATTTAATATTATTTCAGTTGCAGGTTAATTATCACCATGTCACCTTTGACATTCTGCATCCTATAATTTTATCTTGCGATAATTAGTATTTTCTTCTTCCTCTTAAATTGGAACACAACAGTATTAATCAGAGAAAAGGACAATACAATAAAACAAAAAAACCTATTTCGTATTTTTGTCTATCTCTGTCACACCTTTGTAGTTATGTTGTAGGTAGTGTACATTGAATGCTGAAGTTTTCTTTTTAATTTTTCAGTATTTTAGTATTTCTCATTTATGCCAAATTTAATTTCACATGATAATTTTCTGTAGTATTATAATATTGTAGCATATTGAAAGATAACCTTCTAAGACCATGCTAATACATAGGTAGAGCTGTTTAGTTAGTCTCAATCTCTTGTCCTTACTCTTCAAATATCATCCATTAGTTGCTACCCTGTCACATATTTGCATTCAGTGCAGACACCAAAGTTTATATGAAACATCAGTAAGCCACAGCTATAAATTTAAATCATCGATCTCTGCTTGACCTCAGGTGAGGGCTGTTTGTAATCCAATGGTGTCAATTCAAGCAAATGGAACACAGCTCTGCTTCAAAGAAGTATAACACTTCATATGTTTAGGAAAACAATGTTCCCGAGCTTACTAACGGCATAACACATTTTAAATAGGTAATTTTAATCCTAAAAAAGGCTGATCCTGCACAAGTGAAGACAGTGTCCAATGCACAACATGTTGCTGTCTAGTAGTTCACCCCAAATGGTGAATATTAAACACACTACATAGTAAGAGTCCATCATATGTTGCCTTATGATAGCATGGAAGCCTTGATTCTAATAACAAATGCACAAAAGATTCAATCTCAGTCCAGTCAAGGGTTAATCAAGACTGCATCACAGTCCCAACTATATTTCACAATATGGCCCATTACTGGAGTTAAACTAACCTAGAGGAAATGGGAGCTTCTTCAATCAACATCACTTCCTCTTCGAGACTAAATCGCCATAAAATGAGTACTCAAGCTACAGGATACAGATAATATTTGCACGTGCGCACATTCGGAGATCAAGTTCCAAGTCACCATTAACTCGTTCACTGAGACAAGTGGATAAGGCTTATGCTTATGATACACAAAATGAAGATCCTCTACTGGCCTTCCCCTGTACATATCATTGCCCTCCAACAATAAAGTTCACAGCAAGGCCCTGGAAAATGTGAACACGAGGAAATCTGCAGATGCTGGAAATTCGAGCAACACACCCAAATTGCTGGTGGAACGCAGCAGGCTGGGCAGCATTTATAGGAAGAAGTACAGTCGACGTTTCGGGTTGAAACCCTTCGTAAGGACTAACGGAAAAAAGAGATAGTAAGACATTTGAAAATGGGATAGGAAGAGGGAGACCCGAAATGATAGGAGAAGACGGGAGAGGGAGGGATGAAGCTAAGAGCTGGGAAGTTGACTGGCAACAGGGATACAAGGTTGGAGAAGGGGGAGTATCGATGGACGGAAGGCCTTGGAAGAAAGAAAGGGGGAGATATACAAATAGGGATGGGGTAAGAAGGGGAGGAGGGGCATTAACGAAAGTTAGAGAAGTCAATGTTCATGCCATCAGGTTTGAGGCTACCCAGATGGTATATAAGGTGTTGTTCCTCCAACCTGAGTGTGGCTTCATCTCGACAGTAGAGGAGGCCATGGATAGACATATCAGAATGGGAATGGGACATGGAATTAACATGTGTGGCCACTGGGAGATCCTGCCTCCTCTGGCAGACAGGGAGTAGGTGTTCAGCGAAATGGTCTCTCAGTCTGCATCCAGACACAGGGACATCACTGGGAGCACCAGACACAGTATATCACATCAGCAGACTCACAGGTGAAGTGTCGTCTCACCTGGAAGGACTGTCTGGGGCCCTGAATGGTAGTGATGGAGGAAGTGTAAGGGCAGGTGTAGCACTTGTTCCACTTACAAGGATAAGTGCCAGGAGGGAGATCAGTTGGAAGGGATGGGTGGGACGAATGGACAAGGGAGTCACATAGGGAACGATCCCTGCAGAAAGCAGGAAGTGGGGGGGAAGGAGGGAAAGATGTGCTTGGTGGTGGGATCCCGCTGGAGATGGCGGAAGTTATGGAGAGTTATATGTTGGACACGGAGGCTGGTGGGGTGGCGGGTGGATGGGGTGAGAGCAGATGTGCGTGAAATGGGAGAGATGTGTTTCAGGGCAGAGTTGACGGTGGAGGAAGGGAAGCCTCTTTCTTTAAAAAAGGAAGACATCTCCTTCGTCCTGGAATGAAAAGCCTCATCCTGAGAGCAGATGTGGTGGAGACAGAGGAATTGAGAGAAGGGGATGGCATTTTTATAAGTAACAGGGTGGGAAGAGGAATAGTCCAGGTAGCTGTGAGAGTCTTTGGAATTATAGTAGACATCAGTAGATAAGCTGGCTCCAGAGATGGAGACAGAAAGATCAAGAAAGGGGAGGGAGGTGTCAGAAATGGACCAGGTAAATTTGAGGGCAGGGTGGAAGTTGGAGGCAAAGTTAATGAAGTCAATGAGCTCAGCATGTGTGCAGGAGGCATCGCCAATGGAGTCGTCGATGTAGCGAAGGAAAAGAGGGGGACGGATACCCGTATAGGCTTGGAACATGGACTGTTCCACAAAGCCAACAAAAAGGCAGGCATAACTGGGACCCATACGGGTGCCCATGGCTACACCTTTAGTTTGAAGGAAGTGAGAGGAACCAAAGGAGAAATTATTAAGAGTAAGGACCAATTCCACTAGACGGAGGAGAGTGGTGGTAGAGGGGAACTGGTTAGGTCTGGAATCCAAAAAGAAGCAGAGAGCTTTGAGACATTCCTGGTGGGGGATGGTGGTATATAGGGACTGGACGTCCATGGTGAAAATAAGACGTTAGAGGCCAGGAACTTAAAATCATTGAAAAAATCCAGAGCGTGAGAAGTGTCACGAACATAGGTGGGAAGGGATTGAACAAGGGGGGGATAAAACAGTGTCGAGGTATGCAAAAATTAGTTCGGTGGGGCAGGAGAAAGCTGAGACAATGGGTCTACCTGGACAGGCAGGCTTGTGGATCTTGGGTAGGAGGTAGAAACGGGAAGTGTGAGGTGTGGGAACTATGAGGTTGGTGGTAGTGGATGGGAGGTCCCCAGAGCTGATAAGGCTGGTGATGGTGTGGGAGACAATGGCCTGCTGCTCCTTAGTGGGGTCATGTTCGAGGGGTAAATAAGAGGAGGTATCAGCGAGTTGTCACTGTACCTCGGCCAGCCAAAGGTCAGTACACCAGAGTACTGCAGCGCCCCCCTTATCAGTGGGTTTTATAGTGAGGTTGAGATTAGTGTGGAGGGAGTGGAGAGCAGAGCGTTTGGAAGGAGTGAGGTTGGAACTGGAACAAAGTGTGGTGAAGTCGAGACGGTTGATGTTCCGTCGGCAATTAGCAATAAAAAGATCCAGAGCAGGCAGAAGACCAGAGCGATGTGTCCATGAAGAGGAGGAGGGTTGAAGATGGGAAAAGGGTTAATGTGGAAGTAGGAGAGTCCTTGTCAAAGAAGTAAGCTCGGAGACGGAGCTGGCGGAAGAAGAGTTCAGTGTCATGGCTTACGGGGAACTCACTGAGCTGTGGGCGCAGCGGGACAAAGGTGAGGCCCTTACTGATGACAGAGCACTCTGCCTCAGAGAGTGAAAGGTCGGAGAGGATGGTGAAGATCTGGCACAGATGAGAGCTGGGATCAGAGGGGGGAGGGAGGCTGGTAGTGTCAGTGGAGAGGGGATGGTTGGGGTGAGAGGAAGATGGAACCTCTGAGAGCCCAGAAGCTGACGATGGGCACTGAGGGAGAGGGAATTGCAGAGTGGTGGTGGGGGAAGGGGAAATGTGAGTTCCAATAGCAGCACGTTAAGACCCGGCCTGGAGTTCAAGGCTGGAGTTGCAGTTGGAGACTGCTTTGAAGGTGTCCATGGTCATTGGAACTCACATTGATGGTGCTGGAGTCCAGGTTTTGAATATGCCCTGGGTTGGTAGAGCCACCAAGATCGACGACGGGGGCCGCAACCCGAAGTTCACGCCTGCTAACGTTGGACACGGCAGGCTCTGGGGTCTGCAGACGGACAATCTTCCGATCCTTGCAGGACGTGACAAAGTCGAAGAAACAGCGATTGCAAGCATGGATCAGACGGAGGATAAAATAACGGGCAGGTCCCCCTCAAATGACAAAGAGGGAGTCCCGGAGATGAGGAAGGGACTAGGGTAGGAATGCCAGGTACCTCCTCATGGTGGAGAGTGTCACCCTCAGAGCTCGATGGGAGAAGCACCAGGAGGTAGAGTCAATTAAATCTGAGTACCTGGGGTCCTCAGAAGCTCCAAATTGAGAGACTCGGAAATGAATCTTGAAGCCAAGTGGAGTAAGTTGGTGGCAGAGACACGTTCCTAGGAAGCATATATGGCTGCAATATCCGGTCTGGGTGAGCGTGTGGTCAAAAAGTTGAAGAGCCGAAGAAATTACAGATAGGGAGCAGTGAGAGAGGGTTTCACTAAACTCCCGTTGAAGAGAAGATTTAAACTTCTTCTGTGTAGGCATCACTGGAAGAGGCTTCACAGTAGTGAATTTTAAAACGCAAACACGAGGAAATCTGCAGATGCTGGAAATTCAGGCAACACACACAAAATGCTGGTGGAACGCATCAGGACAGGCAGCATCTATAGGAAGAAGTACAGTCGAAGTTTTGGGTCGAGACCCTTCGTCAGGACAAACGGGAAAAAGATATGGTAAGAGATTTGAAAGCCTTTGTGTCCAACATATAATTCTCCGTAACTTCCACCACCTCCAACGAGATCCCATCACCAAGCACATCTTTCCCTCCCCCCTCTTTCTGCTTTTCGCAGGGATCACTCCCTACACAACTCCCTTGTCCATTCGTCCCCCCCCATCCCTTCCCACCGATCTCCCTCCTGGCACTTATCCTTGTAAGCAGAACAAGTGCTACACCTGCCCTTACACTTCCTCCCTCACCACCATTCAGGGCCCCAGACAGTCCTTCCAGGTGAAGCGACACTTCACCTGTGAGTCTGCTGGTGTGGTATACTGAGTCCGGTGCTCCCGGTGTGGCCTTTTATATATTGATGAGACCCAACGCAGACTGGGAGACCGTTTCACTGAACACCTACGCTTGGTCCGCCTGAGAAAGCAGGATCTCCCAGTGGCCACACATTTTAATTCCACATCCCATTCCCATTCTGATATGTCTATCCATGGCCTCCTCTACTGTCAAGATGAAGCCACACTCAGGTTGGAGGAACAACACCTTATAATCTGTCTGGGTAGCCTCCAACCTGATGGTATGAACATTGATTTCTCTAACTTCAGTTAATGCCCCTTGTCCCCTTCTTACCCCATCCCTATTTATTTATTTATTTATTTGTTTGTTTGTTTATTTTTATTATATTTTTTTTCTCTCTCTCTTTCCCTCTCACAATAACTCCTCGCCTGCTCTCCATCTGCCTCTGGTGCTCCCCTCCCCCTTTCTTTCTTCCAAGGCCTTCCGTCCATTGATACTCCTCCCCCTTCACCAGCTTTGTATCCCTTTTGCCAATCAACTTCCCAGCTCTTAGCTTCAACCCTCCCCCTCCTGTCTTCTCCTATCATTTCGCATTTCCCCTTCCTTCTCCCACTTTCATATCTCTTACTATCTCTTCTTTCCGTTAGTCGTGACGAAGGGTCTCGGCCTGAAACGTCGACTGTACTTCTTCCTATAGATGCTGCCTGGCCTGCTGCATTCCACCAGCATTTTGAGTGTGTTCTTGGAAAATGTGAACCACTTCTCATGTCTTGTGGGCCACCAGTCTGTAAAGGCAGATAATGACAGTGAAATCCACCCTTGCTTTCTGTACACCAACACAGGCTTTGCAGAAACGAGTGTTCAGAGCTCTCCTACGTATTTCCCAGACTTGACCACTTACACCCAGTTGCCACTTTATTAGTTACACCAGTACACCTGCTTTTTAATACAAATATCTAACCAGCCAATCATGTGGCAGCAACTCAATGCATAAAAGCATGCAGACATGGTCAAGAGGTTCAGCTGATGTTCAGACCAAACCTCAGAATGGGGAAGAAGTGTGATCTAAGTGACTTTGACAGTGGAATGATTGCCGGTGCCAGACGGGGTGGTTTGAGTATCTCAGAAACTGCCGACCTCCTGGGATTTTCACACACAACAGTTTCTAGGGTTTACAGAGAATGGAAAGAAAAACAAAAAAAAACTGCAGTGAACGCGAGTTCTGTAGGCGGAAGTGCCTTGTTAGTGAGAGGTCAGAGGAGAATGGCTGAACTGGTTCAAGCAGACAGGAAGGTGACAGTAACTCAAATAGCCAGGTGTTACAAGAGTGGTGTCCAGAGGAGCATCTCTGAACACACAAAAATTTTTAGCCAGAGGGTTGTGGATTTATAGAATTCGTTGCCACATACAGCTGTGGAGGCCCGATCATTGAGGGTGTTTAAGGAGGAGATTGATAGGTATCTAATTAGTCAGGGTATCAAGGGATATGGGGAAAAAGCCGGAAATTGGAACTGGATGGGAGAATAGTTTAGCTCATGGTGGAGTGGCAGAGCAGACTCGATGGGCTGAATGGCCTACTTCTACTCCTTTGTCTTGTGATCTTGTGAATATATTGAAACTTGAAGTGGATGGGTTACAGCAGCAGAAGACCATGACATGCATTCCGAGGAGACAGGAGTGACATAATAAAGTGGCCACTGAGTGTACAACAGGTACTTGGAAGCACCAGAAGTTTTCTGCAAAATTCTAATATAAATGAATTAACTTCAGCATCTTCTGCTAGATCAACATCCTCAGCAAGCCCTGATTTTGTCCAGTTATTTTTGCAAGGTACACTATTTTGTTGACAGATTAACACTGGACTACTAAAACAAGTCAACTATTCTGAGCTTTGTCACAGAAAATATTGTTTGCTGGATAGAGAAAAAGATTGAAAAATATTCTTAGAGCCCCTTGTGGTCGTATAGTATTCACTGAGCAGCGGATCGGACTACCTGGCCCTTCAAGAAGATCTTGATACCACTCCATTTCAGTGCAGCGTTAGTGTAATTATACTTTTCTTCTTCAGTGTAAATACAGTCATCAGCACATAGCTATTGATATTGTATTGCTTTCTATGTATGTAGCAAAGCTGACTATCAATGTTGCAGCCCTTAATACTATGCAGTACCAGAAACCCCTCTACAGGCAGTTCATTCCTTGCACAGTATGTTTTTACAAATACTATGGAATGGATCTAATATTGCAAGAATTTCTGAATTATCAGGGAGATAAGAGCAGCCTATGCTAGATCAGAATTTATTAAAATTAACTGTCTGCACAAGGGATGAATGACTGCAGCAAGAAAGAATCATGTCCTTGCTGATCGACCACATATTAACATGATCAACTGCACATTCTTACATCCTTAATTTAAAGGATCAGAGACACTCAGATTGCAATTAAATTTATGGATAAAAACAAAAAACAAATAAAAATTGATTTGGTGGCAAAGAAAAATGGATTTAAATATTGTTTACGGCATCACTTGCTGACTTCGATCATGACCTCAATATTGGAGGGGGCGTTGTAATTTCAAAGCCAAGGTGCAACTGACTGGATTTTTGCACTGTCGTGAAAAATGTATGCTGACAAATTTATTATGTGTCTCATCACACATCTTTCAGGTCAGCTGTGAGCTGACAAAGGAAAACGACCATGCAAATGCCATCAATTTCATGACCTTTCTTTTCCAAAGACAGCCAAAAATGTCTGCAATTCTATTTTAATTTGCATTCCACTTTGCAAACAAATACATTAAAATATCAACTTATTGCCATGCAACTTGTGTATCATTTACCCGGTTTTATGGTATAATGCAGTATGCTTAACACCAAAATGTTCAAAATTTAAATGCAGGCAGATAACAAACAGGATTCAGTTTCTACAGTCATCAAGAACTGATCTTATCTGTAAGAAAATACACAAACATCACTCAATTATTTGAAATGGAGGGTGGGGTGAATTAGTTCTGTCTTTCATGGGATAAATGTATATATGCCATACTTCTGAATTTTATAATATTATGGGAGCTTGTTCATATGAAGGGGATGACCAGAAGTTGAGTTTTTGTAATCCAGGAACAAACTGTAACACATGCACATGCAATTAAACTGACCTTAAAATGGTTTTGCACTGACAGGTGTCCAGATTTATCACGGTAGTTTGTCCAGTTCCGAACAATCAATCACATTGGATAAAATAATTGCCTTCATTATGTAAGATTAAAACCTTTTGAAATGTTCATTTAACAGCAGATCCCGAGGCAAAATCTCCTCCACAATTTTCCCTCCAATCAGATGGGAATGAAGAAGAAGGTAAAAGAAAATTTGGGAGTTAAGTTCGTAGATATGATTTTTCTCCCCTGGTGTGAACTTTCCTTATCAATTCTTCACAATCATGAAATGCAGATAGTGGGGTAAGAATTGTCTCCATTAGAATTACCCATCATCCTCCTCATCTTAGGGCTGCCCTGTGAATGGTGATGCTCAACCAGGAAGCAGCAGAGGAAATCAGAGTACTCACATTGAGCGGGCAGGTCTGACAATCATCCGGAATTGCAATAGGTTTATTGTTGTCACATATACTGAGATAAGGTGACTAGCTTATCTTGCACACTAATCATACAGATCAAATAGTTACACTGTGCTTTATCATTGAAGTAGAACAAGGGGGCAATAGTAACAGAATAAAGTGTTAACAACTGCAGTGCAGGTAAACGATAAGGTCAAAGATGATAATGAGGTAGATTGTGAGGACAAGAGTCCATCTTATTGTACTGGGGGACCATTTAATAGACCATAAAGTCATAAGAGCATAAGACATAAGAGCAGAATTAGGCTATTTATTATCCCTATCAACCCCATTCACAGGTCTTCTCCCCATAACCTTTGACATCCTTACAAGTCACAAATCTATCAACCTCCACTTTAAATATACCCAATGACTTGGCCTCCACAGCCATTCTCTGGCAAAAGAAATTCCTCCTCATATCTGTTCTAAATGCACATTGTTCTATTCTGATGCTGTGTCCTCTGTTTCTAGACTCCCTTCACTATATTAAGCTTTCTTTCCACATCCACTCTATCTAGGCCTTTCAATATTCAATACATTTCAATGAGATCGCCCCCCCCCCCCCCATTCTTCTAACTTTCAGCAAGTACAGGCCTAGGGCCATCAAACACTCCTCTGACTCCTCAATACTCAGAGTCTAGACTAACATCTACATCATTTATTATTATATTGTAATTTGTCCTCTACTGTGCCTGTTGTCTTGTTTATTAATTATTGTACTGCCCTGCACTGTTTTGTGTATTTTATGTAGTCCTGTGCAGGTCTGTAGTTTAGTGTAGTTTTTATGTTGTTTTATGTAGTCTAGTGTAGCCTTGTGCTGTCTCCTGCCGAAAGCTTTAGTCTGGTGTAGTTTTGTGTTGTTTCATGTAGCACCAGGGTCCTGCAGGAACGTGGTTTCGTTTTTACTGTGTATTGTACCAGCAGTTTATGGTCGAAACGACAATAAACTTGACTTGACTTGACTCTTACTTTAACACTTTCATTCCTAGGGTTATTGTTGTGAACCTTCTCTGGACCTTCTCAAATGCCAGCACATACTTTCTTAGATAAGGGGCGCAGAAATGCTCACAATACTCCAAGCATGGTTTAACCAATGCCTTATAAAGCCTCAGCATTACATCCTTGCATTTATATACTAGTCCTTTGGAAATGGATGCTAACATTCCATTTGCCTTCCTTACCACCTACACAACCTGCAAGTTAATCTTTAGGGAATCCTGCACAAAGAATCTCAAATCTCTTTGCATGTCTGATTTCCAAATTTTCACCCCACTTAGAAAATGGTCCATGCTTTTATTCCTTCTACCAAAGTGCATGACTATACACTTCTCAATACTATGTTCCATTTGCCATTTCTTTGCCCATTCTCCTTATTTTCTTGTCCTTCTGCTGACTCCCTGCTTCCTCAACACTATCTATCCTTCCACCCATCTTCACATCATCTGCAACTTGACTACAAAGCCATCAATTCTATCATCCAAATCATTGATATATAATGTGATAAGAAGTTCTTCCAACATTGATCCCTATGGAACACTGCTAGGCACTGGCAGCCAACCAGAGAAGGCTCTCTTTTTGGCTCCTGCCCTGGTGAAGGGTCTTGGCCCAAAGCGTCAACTGTTTACTCTTTTCCATAGATGCTTCCTGTCCTGCTGAGTTCCTCCAGCATTTTGTGTGTGTTGTTTGGATTTCCAGCATCTGCAGATGTTCTCGTGCTAAGGCTCCCTTTATTCCCACTCCTTGCCTCCTGCCAGTCAGCCAATCTTCTATCCATGCTGGTATCTTTCCAGAGATACCATGGGCTCTTATCTAATTTAGCAGCCGTCAAGTGCAGCATCTTGTAAAGGCCTCCTGAAAATCCAGGCAAACAACATCTAATGAATCTACTTTTTCTATCCTGAGTCTTCTAATAATAGGATAGAAGTTGGTCCTGAGCCTGTTTGTATATGCTTTAAGGCTCTTGTATCTCTGCCCTAATTAAAAGAAGTGGCAAATGGAATACAGTGTAAGGAAGTGTATGGTCGTGCACTTGGGTCGAAGGAATAAAAGCATAGACTGTTTTCTAAATGAGCAGAAAATTTGGAAATCAGACATGCAAAGGGATTTGGGATTCTTTGTGCTGGATGCCCTGAAGGTCAACTTGCAGGCTGAGTTGGTAGAAGCATCAACTTCCAGGGTCAAAAGTTTGGTGACAATTTTGGTATGGAAGGTGAAGATGTAGTCAATAAATAATAGTCTGATGCAGGTATCTTTTCTGTTTATTATTTATTTATCTATTGAAGATGTCTCTCCTGCCAAAAGCTTCAGTGAAAACTTTGCTTCCAAATTCTAAGACACTTGTGGGCCTTTAAGCCCTTCAGCACAGCATCTGACGGTGCCTGCCAGCATTTAGAGCCAATACAAATTTACACTCCAGTGCCACCAATCTCAAATTATTAACAGTATTTCATCCACCCCATTATTGTACCTTTGAAATGAACCTGCACTGGGAAAATTATCTGCAATGAGTCTTGTACCACCAGAAGTCTGACCCCAGGAGAAAAATCACTGGCCCTAATTTCCGCCTTTGCAGCTTTCTAGCAATCAGACATGACTGGAAGCCCCAGAAATACTAACGAGGCATCCCAACAAAGTTTAACATCCCCATCTAGTCACATTACATGTAAATGACTTCTTATAGTACACTAGATAACTAGGAAGTGCAATAAATGACAGTTTACTTCACATGCTAATGTACTTTCAGCAAATATATGGATTCTCCATGCACTTGAGCTGTCAATTCATTATTTCCCATGAGAGCACAAATATGCCCTGAGAAAATATTACTTTGCAGCCAAATTTTCAAATCCATAATTTTTGAGAGATCATATCTTCATGCATATCTTTTTGATGTCATTAAAGATAGCTACCAGTGAAATTCTTATTAAGTATTGTAATTTGAACTGCCGGCAACTTATTTGTTCTAATTAAATATCATGAATTTGAAGTTTGCAAAGAACTTTTTAAGTGCTGCTGTTACACTGGGAGATAATCACTAGAGAAGAACATTGAGAAATTAGTATTCTCAACTGGACATGTACGCAAGCCTTTGGGACTTACAAATTACATATCTGAGGAAGCCACACAAAGACAAAATACTCTGTAAACTAGCCAAGAGCATAAGCAGAAACTCTCTCAGTGTCATTGATAGCCTTCTGAGAAAAGTTTTGAAAATATCCAATATGTTCATTGCCATCAACAAGAGAGTGGATACAGATTTATCATCAGAATTCTGAGAAAAAATGTCAGGCAAAGCATCAGCTATTTTCTTTCCAGACCTGCTGCATATTTTCAGCTATTTGCTTGCACTTCAGACTTATGGCATTTAAACTTTTCTCATTTTATTAGAGCTTTACTACCATTGGCAACTGATGCGGAAATAATGCAGTTCAGTTTCAAGTGAACTACTATTTCCCTAGAGAAAGTGTCCACATCAACGATAATATTTATATCTTTCCTTTGTGAGAATAGATGTGATAAAGTTACATTCACTTAAATTTTAATCCATAAAGATATTAATATTCACTTCAATTTAACTTCTCTTCTATGTTTTAATCCAATAAATGGAGTTATCTCTGCAGCAGCAGCAGATGTTAGCATGAAGGAATTTTCCATAATATTTTTTCCTGAGAAAATTGTTTTATATGATTTGCGTTATTTAATCAAGTACACTGGGAGCATTGAAACAAAACAAATCAAAGATCTACAGCAACCGATGATTAAGTTTCCGATTACTTCAGGCATTAAGACATCCCTTGTGCCCGGATGCAGCCTTGCATGTCTGATGTACCAATAGGATTCACTTTTCTAGTTTATTATGGTGTAACATAGCACTCCGAATTATGACCTGAGAAGGATCTTTTGTAAAGTACGAATCAAACTTAAACAGATACGTGCAGCTGAAGGGGAAAGAAGAGCAGTGTTCTTAACAGTTTGAGCTTCAAACATATGTTTAATCAGAGCATAAAGCAAATGCTCAACACTAGTTTGTTATATGCATAGTTGTGCTTCCATGAACTTTCTTTATAGTTTTATCCCCAAGATTAATTCCATCCCTTGAATGCATGCTGGTTTAGTGTAATGGCACCAATCCCAGGTTAAAGAGTTCCTTATGTATTTTCCTTCTATTAAAATAGTTCAAAATGAGGGTAAAATTAAGTCTGAATTTTCAGGTGCAGCTACAAAGAAAGATGTTTCTTGGTGTTTTACTGTGGATGCCTAACATACCCTTCATCATTTCTCCTCACTGAGACTGACTTCACCAGTATACTCTCCTTCTTCAAAGGTGTCTGAAGGTTTCATTCCAAACTAAATAAAGCATAAAAACGCTTGTTAAAAAAAATCAAAGATTCAAGTCAATGCTGGTGTCCAACTGTTCCAGTTCATGAAACATTTTGTTTATGATTGTGTAAGTAATTTGAAATTTCAGGCCTTTAAAGTTGAAAGCCATCTTTCAGTTTATACAATGGATTCTCCTTGCTTTGTTGAGTAGTTACGTGACTGATTGAAAATCAAATGAGAACCACATAGTCATAGAGTTAGAGTTATACGTCACGGAAGCAGACCCTTCTGCCCAACTGGTCTGTGCAGACTAAGATGCCTAACTGAGCTAGTTGCCTGCATCTGGTAAACCTCCGTAAAATTACTTCTCAGCATAATTTGCTGCACAGAAAACAGCCCCAGCCTATCCAGTGCATCCTTTTAACCCAGGATTTCCACTCCTGGCAACATGCTTGTGATGGATTTCGTTTCTGCAGCCTCTCTAGCTTTATCATTCCTGTACTGAGGTGACCAGAACTGCACACCATGCACCATGCAAGAGCACTTTGCACAGATTAATATGACACCACAAGTCCTGCACTCAGAGCCCAATCTAACAAAGGCATGGATGCCACATTCCTTCACCATCACCCTACGTACCTGTGTCACCACTTTCTGGGAACTATGAGTTTTCTCCTCTGTGCCCACTCCCCATAGTCTTATCATTCATTGTATGCATCCTGCCCTGGTATAACCCCCCAAAATGCATCACTTTGCACTTGTCTAATTTAAATTCCAACTGCCATTCAGTGCTCTGCTATTCGTGGTGAGACCAAGTGCAGGCCACTTTGCTAAGCATGCTCCATGGTCTTCAGAAGTTCCTGATTATAATTCTCTTCACCATTCCCACACTGACCACTCCTTCCTTGGCTTCTTCCATTGCCAGGGTGACAGCAAACACAAACTACAGGAACAGTTCCCCATATGCCTTCTGGGTAATCTCTATAAGCCAATGACACAAATATTGATTTCTCCAGCTTCAGGTAACTCACTCTCTCTCTCCCCCCCACCCCCCTCTTGTCCCTCCTCCTGATCTATCCAGCTTATCCTCAGCCCCCAAACACAACCTACCCCAATCCCCATCATCCTGCTTATCTCCCTTCCAAAACCTATTGCATCTGCCCACCAACCTTCCTTTCCTATCAGAATCCACCATCTGCAGCTCTTTGTTGCCTCCATTTATCACCTCCCACTATTGTCACTATTTCTAATTGGTCCATCTCCACCTGTCAGTCATCTTTCCTCACCTGGATCCACCTATCACTTGCCAGCTTTTAATCCATCCCTTCCACGAACCTCTCTGTATTTGCTGTCTTCCTTTTAGCATTCAGTCTGGGTGACGAGTCTCAATCCAAAACATTGCAGTCTATTTCCCTCCACAGACATTGCCTGATCTATTGAGTTCCTCCAGCAGTTTTTCTTTGCTCTGTATTCCAGCATCCAAAGTCACTTTTGTCTCCAGCCGCTATTCCTCTGCCAACTATTCCAATTGTGCTAGATCCTGTTCTAACCCTAGACAACCTTCTTTACTGTCTACCATACCACCAACTTTGCTGTCATCCACTATCTTACTACTGGTGCCACCTACATTCGCACTCAAATCATTAATATATATGACTAACAACAGGGAACCCAACACCAATCGTTGAGGCACATCTCTAAAAAACACATCTCTACTAACATCCTCCGCCTCTTAACATCAAGCCAAATTTGTATCCAATTGGCTAGCTCACCCTGAATCCAGTGTTACCCAATCCGATGTCAAAGGCCTTGCCAAAGTCCATGTAGACAATATCTAGCACCCTGCCCTCATTAATCAAGGCTGACAACAAAATAACCAGAAAAGAAACTTAACATAAGAAAGGCAAAGAGAACATACCAGAAAAGGTCAGCTGACAACATAAAAAAGAATCTGAATGTGTCTCATAGGCTTGCAAAGTGAATAGCAAAAATATAGAACATGGTGTAACTGGTTCCATTAATAGGATGTTGAACGTTGAATGGTTAGGGTACTAAATGACTTTTGCATCTTCCTTCGCCAGGTTTCTAGTTCGAATGAAAAAGGAGATAGATGTGACATTGAACACATTAAAATCTAATAACTCAGAAGTGCTAGAAAAGTTGGATGAAATTAAAGTAGGTTATTCACCAAGATCAAATGGGATCCATCCTAAGATTTTGACGGCAGAATGCAGGAATTGCGTATGGGCTGTTGCATTTATCTGATCCGTGCTAATGATCCGGATGGGGTGGTGGGTGGTTTCTGAATTTCTAAATTTACAGATGATACAAAGTTCAGCAGTATTGTCATCAGCTAAGGGAATAGCCATAGATTGCAGATCAACACAAATTGGTGGAATGAGCAGCAGCATGGCAGATTAAGTGAAATGTGGAGAAATGGGAGATGATGCATTCGGGGAAGAAGAATGAGGAGAGGCAGTGGGGAATAAAGAATATGTGTAAGGTGTGTAGAAGCAGAAGGACTTGGGAGCATACATGAATAAATACAAACGTATGTGAATGTATCGGGCAAACACGAGGAAATCTGCAGATGCTGGAAATTCAAACACCACACACAAAATGCTGGTGGAACACAGCAGGCCAGGCAGCATCTATAGGGAGAAGCGCTGTCGACGTTTCAGGCCGAGACCCTTCGTCATCGGGACAGTTTGAGAAAATGGCAACAAAATTCTGGGCTTTCTCATCAGAGCTATAAAGTCAAAAAGCAGGGAAGTTGTGCTGAAGCTTGTTGAAATAATAGTGTTTCCTAGATTTTGTTTTGTGTTCAGTTTTGATCACCATATTAGAACTGTAGAGCCGTGGAACACTACAGCACAGAAACAGGGCACTGTAGATCACTGAGTACTGCAGAGAGTGGTACGGACAGCCCAGCACATCTGTGGATGTGAACTTCCCTCCACTGAGGACATTTACAGCATCAGGTGCAGAAACAAGGCCTGGAAGATCATTGGCGACACCAGTCACCCCAACCATAAACTGTTTCAGCTGCTTCCATCTGGCAAATGGTACCGCAGCATTAAAGCCAGGACCAACAGACGACAAGACAGCTTCTTTCTACAAGCCGAGAATTATACATTCACTTGTTTGTCATTGCGACAGCATCATAACACAAAGATTTTTACTCCCTCTTGTTGTGGGATGGATGTAAGATTTAAATAAATTCAAATTCAAATTCAAATTCAGGCCCATAAAAAACAGTTTATGGTTGAGGTGACTGGTGTCCCCAAAGACCATGCCAAACTATTGAACTACTTAATTCTATTGACCTGCACCCAGACCATAGCCTTCCATACGCTTCCCATCCATCTGCCTATCTAAATTTCTCTAAAGTGTTGAAATTGATTCCACATCCATTATTTCCAATGCAACTTGTTCCACATTCCTCCCACCTTAGTGGAGCTAAGTAGTTATGGTGCCCAACGGCTACTCCTTTTTTACATCTTCAAAAACAGTCCTCTTTCCATCTTTAATATCTCTATTTTTCCCTTTCAGGGTTCTTTTGAAGACCCTGATCTGGAGTTACACGCTGACAATGGTTCTTTGTGGGATTGGGACACGCTCTCGGGGTTCCACAATCAGCCGCTATTCGACAGCCAAAGTCTCGGCCTAAGATTTTGGCTCTGATTTGTAAGCCTGGGATCTCGAGGAACCAGAGACGGGCGGATCAAGGGTCGGTGTCGCCACAGGAGACCCGTGTGTCGTTGGGGGAGTTGGAACATCTGCTGTGTGCCTGGGGACCCGGGATCTTTGCGATCTTCAGGCGCAGAGCTCAAGAAAAGCGACGCAACGGACTTAAAACATCGTAAACCAGCGAGTTGTTTGTTATGTCTCCCCGCTCGTTGGAAAATGGAGTCACCTCTTTCTCCCTTATTAGGAGAGAGAGCCTGCAGCATGTCGAATTACCGGGTGAACAATGTAGTCTTTGGTGTAACTGCAAGTCTGTGACTTTGCTACTGCTTTGCTCATGCTTGAGTGCTGGTAGCGGGTGTGCATTATTTTTGCCAGTGGGGGGGAGGGGGTTTGTTGCTTGCTGCCGCTTACATGAGGGAGGGAGGGGAACGGGGGGGCAGACTTTGTGGTTCTAACATTTAACTGTTGTTCATTCTTGGGCACTCCTCTGTTTCTTTGGATGTTTGTGAAGAAAAAGTGTTTCAGGATGTATATTGTATACATTTCTCTGACATTAAATTGCACCTTTGAAACCTTCTGAGTGAAGAAATTCCCCTTCATGTTTCCCTTAACCATTTCACCTTTCAAACTTAACATGTGACCTCTAGTTCTAGTCTCACCAAACCTCAGTGGGAAAAGCCTGCTTGTATTTACCCTCTCTGTACCCCTCATAATTTTATGTTCCTTTATCAAATCTCCCCTCATTCTTCTATGCTGTAGGAAAATAGAGTCCTAACCTATTCAACCTTTCCCAATAACTCAGGCCCTCAAGTCCTGTCAACATCCTTGTATATTTTATCTTTACTCTTTAAATCTTATTGACATCTTTCCCGTAGGTAGGTAACTAAACCTGCACATAATACACCAAAGCAGGCCTCACAAGCATCTTATTCAACTTCACCATACACCCCAACACCTGTACTCAGTACTTTGAATTAAAAAGGCCAACGTACTGAAAGCTTTCTTTAAGACCCCATCTAACTGTGACGACACTTTCAAGGAATTGTGGATCGGCATTCTCAGTTTCCTCTGTTCTGACAAACTCTTCAGTGCCCTAGCGCTCACCATGTAAGTCCTCCCAAAGTGCAACACCTCACACTTTCCTGCATTAAAGTCATCTACCATTTTCCAGTCCATTTTCCCAGCTGTTACAAATCCTGCTGCAAGCTTTGATTGTCTTCCCCACTGGCAGCTATACCCCCAGTCTTGGTATCATCTACAAATCTGCTGATTCAGTTTACCACATTATCATCCAGATCATTGATATTGATGACAAACAACAGCGAATCCCGAGAGCGTGGGATGCTGTTGGCTTTGGGAGAGGGATCAAGGATTAGACGTCATATGTAAAAACAAAAGGCAAGACAATTAAGAAGGAATTATTTTTAACAAAACACATCATTAGGAACTAGAATGTGTTGCCCATAGATGTGGCAGGTTCCTTTGTGGCCTTCAAGAGGAAACTTGCGAACCATGATGTGGAGGAAAATTGTAGGGCTATGAGAAAGAACCAATGTATAGGACTAGACTGTTGCTGATAGAGAGCTGGCATGAACATGATGGACCGAACAGCCTTGCCCTGTACTATAACTATTCTATGTTTCCATGATTTACTGCATATTCTGGTTTTGTTCCTGTTTTCAAATACGTGTGGTGTTTTCCTTTAGAACCGTCCAATGGCATTGGATTAGTCAAATACAACTACTCCTGCATAAATGAAGTTTACTTCTTATCTTCTAAGAGTCTTAATAGCATATTCTTTATTATAGATTCCCATATTTTCCCAATTACTGATGTCAGGCCAACATACAGTTGCTCTCAATTTTCTTTCTCCCTCTTTTCTTAAACAGTGACCTCAGATTTCTTGGAGAGATAAGAGACTTCAGATGCTAGAATCTGAAGCAAGAAAAACAATTGCTGGAGGGGAACTCAGCAGGTCAAATAACATGTTGCTCAAACCGCTGAGGTCATTCAGCAATTTGTTTTGAATTAATTTCAAGTTCCTTGTTTTAAGACTATTTATAGTTACTTCAAAACTCCTTAGCAAGTTTAAATCAATATGTACCAGGCTAATGAGTGGAAAGTTATGGTGAATGTGCAACAATTTCCCAATACAAGTTCCTGGCATGCCAAGGCATGGTACTGACAACACGCATTAAGAGACTTTGCTCAATTATTTCAAAAATGAAGTCTGACTATCAGACTGAATAGATTCTGATTTAGTTTTTACTTTTATATAGTTTACTACTTGCAATTAAATTCTTTTTGATCATTTTTGTACCGATTCAGCCTACATTGTAATGTGCACCAAACCTCACTCCATTGCACCTACTCAGTTAATTCTGTACATCCATCTACTTCCCCTACATCTGAAGGATTGCAGCCTACATTCTACAGTGATAAATTACACCTGCCATTACTCCACCAACTCACTTTAACTAGCTCCCCTTTTCCAATTTTCCGTTCTCATTTTCACACATTTTTACTTTGATATCATCCATAAACTTGGACGTAATCCCTTCTGTTCCTAAACTCTAGTCAATTATACTGATGGTGAAATTTCTCAAATATCACTGGCACTGGGATCCTTGCCAACCAGCAGAGGAGAGAGTAAGAAGAGTTCGAGGAGTTATACTGTAGACACCCCAATAAAAACCTAGATATCAGAATTGATCTTTAAATCTTAAGAGCTTTTAAGTCTTTAGGTCTTTAAATAACTGCAAAATCTGTTCCTTTCCTAAATTCCTTGCCTCCTAACTCCCAAAGATTTTCCATCCAGAGTTTTTGAGAATCTTTTTCATAAATTTATCCTCATTTTGGAAAGTAAGTTCTTGATTAGAAATGAGTTGAATGTAGAGTAAAACAGTGGAACTAGTTTTGGACTGCTTCCTACAAAGCGAAAACTAACATCATGAATGGCTGTGACGCTTTATTCCCAGGTGAGCTCAACACCTTTTATGCATACTTTGAAAGGGAGAGTAAAACTTTACCTGAGTGAATCCCTGCAATATCTGGTGGCCCTGTGATCACTGCCTCTGAGGCTAACATCAGAACATCTTTCGGGGGGAGGGGGTGGGGGTGAACCCTCATAAGGTGTCAGGCCCCAATTGCGAACCTGGTAAGAAACTGAAAACCTGTCCCAACCAGCTGGTGGGAGTGTTCAAAGTCAGAGATTCTCACCTACTTCAAAAGGATGATAATTATACCAGTGTTCAAGAAGAACAGGGTGAGCTGCCTCAACGTCAATCGCCCAGTTGCACTCACATCTATTTTGGTGAAGTGCTTTGACAGTTTGGGCATGGCTGGAATCAACTCCTGCCTAAGCCAGGACCTGGACCTGCCGCAATTTGCCTGTCACCACAATAGGTCTACAGCAGATGCTATCTCACTGGCTTCCACTCGGCCTTGGATCACCTGGACAACAGCAATACCTATGTCAGGCTGCTGTTTATTGATTACAGCTCAGTGTTCAACACCTTCATACCCTCAGTAATAATCAGCAAGCTGCAGAAACTGGGTCTATGCACCTCCCTCTGCAACTGGATCCTTGACTTCCTCACGGGGGAGACCACAGCCAGTGCCCATTAGAAATAATATCCCCTCTTTACTAACAATCAACACTGGTGCACCTCAAGGATGCATGCTTAGCCCTCTGCTCTGCTCTCTCTACACCCACAACTGTGTGGCTAGGCACAGCTCAAATACCTTCTATAGACTTGCTGATGACACAACTATTGTTGGCAGAATTTCAGATGGTGATGAGGAGGCATACAGAGGTGAGATAGATTAGCTGGTTGAGTGATATTGCAACAACAAAAACATCAGTAAGATCAAAGAATTGAGTGTGGTCAGGAAGGGGAAGTTGAGGGAACACACACACACACACACACACACACACACACACACACACACACACACACACACACACACACACACACACACACACACACACACACACACACACACACACACACACACACACACACACACACACACACACACCTCATCAAGAGACCAGCAGTGGAAAGGGTGACCAGCTTCAAGTTCCTGGGTGTTAACATCTCTGAACATATTGATGCAATTACTAAGAAGGCATGGCAGAGGTTATATTTCATTCGGAGTTTGAGGAGACTTGGTATGACACCACAGACACTTGCAAATTTCTACAGATTAACCGTGGAAAACATTCTAACTGGTTGCATCACCATCTGGTACGGTGGGGCCACTGAACAGAATAGAAAAAGCTTCAGAAAGTTGTAGACTCAGTCTGCTCTATCATGGGCACTAGGCTCCCCTGCGTTGAGCATACCTTCAAAAGGTGTGCCCCAAAGAGGCAGCATCATCATTAGGAACACCCCATCACCCAGGACATATCCTCTTCTCATCGATACCATCAAGAAAGACACTCATTTTGGGAACAGCTTTTTCCTTCCTGCTGTCAGATTTCTGAATGGACAATGAACCCAGTGAAAAAAATACCCCGCTAATTTTGCTTGCTTTCTTTTTGTAGCACTTATTTAATTTAAACTTTATATATACTTACTGTAAATTATAATTGTTTTATTATTATGTATTGTAATATACTGCTGCAACAAAACAACAAATTTCACAACATGTAACAGCGATATTAAACCTAATTTTTTGATTCTTAATGTACTAAGTAATCTCCTTCCTTTCTGTCACTGTTTACAATCCTATTACAGAATTCATTATATAATGAAGGGATAAAACCGAAACCCAAGTTGAATAAATATCAGAAAGAATTCATAAAAATTGCACTGGCAGTAGCCAAAAAGGCTATTGCAGTTACTTGGAAATCGGATTCATACTTAAGTATAGATCGTTGGAAGAATGAAATTTCCAGCTGTATTCCACTTGAAAAAATTACTTATAATTTTAGAGATAAATATGAAACATTTTTGAAAATTTGGTGCCCTTATTTACAAAAGACAGGATTAAATATATAGGTGCTCCAAAGATAAAATAATTGGTTATTTTGGGAAAGAAATAAATATATATACTAAAGTTATTATGAACTCCATGGAGCATGTGGGGGTCTTCCGATATCCAGGCATTCTTTCTTTCTTTCTTTTTTCTTCTTTTTCTTTTTCTTTTCTTCTATAGGGATGTTAGGGGGGAGGGGGAAAGGGTAGATAATTTTTTTTCTTTCTGTAATCATTTGAAAACTCAATAAAAAAAATTTTTTTTTAAAGAATTCATTATATAATTAACCAACAAAGACACAGAAATCTCCTGACATTGTCTTTGACTTTGTGGAAAAATGGCAGCAAGTTGCCAATATTTTGCCATGCAGGTGTTAAAGATCTCCAGATTTCTATGAGGATATCTATGAATATGAGGCTCAAAATATTCCCTGTATGGTTCAATAAATTTACACTAACATCAGATATCCCAAAATGCCTAGATGGTGAATTGTTCTGGTGATTCCACAGCATTTAAAGATTTCAGTGTGAGAGATATGAAGGATTTTAGCTTAAGGATAGGGAGATTAATATCTATTTTAGAATCAGAATCAGAATTAGGTTTATTATCACTGATATACAGTACGTTGTGAAACGTGTGGTTTTGTGGCAGCAGTGGAATGCAAGACGTAAAAATTACTGAAGTCACAATAAAAGATAAAATAAATAAATTGATCCACGGTTGGATTTTTTTTTTAGGACAGGACAGTCACTGTCACAGTAAAGTTACATTCTCCTGGATGTAAGTTTCAACCATATGGCCAGCGGGAGATGGCATATACAATATGGCAGTTGCACATTCACTTTACAGTCAAAGATATAGAAGAACAAATTTGAATGCTTAGAATGTTCAGAAGCAACTCATGGGTATGGCTTAGTTGTCTACTGCATTGAGCTTTATTTTAATTGTTTTTTTTTTTGTCCATCATTATATCATGCCATTTTAGTAAAGAAAGCTTTACCTCAAGATCCCACTGAGAGGTTCAGCTAGGGTAAGATTGGAATTATTTCAGTAGCCAATACTGAATGCAATGGAAAGCATCAGAGTTTTAACTTAATGCATCTGGAGTATATCTTAACAATTCAAAAGTTACATAATCATATGTATTTAGTACTGATCAGTATGGTCAGTGGTAATGTTTGTGGACTAGAAAAACAAAACAGGGCTATTAAATGTACAAATCTAGTTACATGTAGGCCAGCCTGTTTAAAGATAGGTCTAAATATTCCTGAGGCTCAGGAATTCCGAGGGCACAAGCTGAATTCTACTATCGCAACGCAACCTTCCTTTTTTTAAAAGCTACATATAAAAGAGTTGGCAGCAGCAAAAGTGACCATATTGTTGTCAATTTTTTATAAAAATCCTGCCAGATGATTAGAGAAAGGGGCCCACTACTTTCAACCAGCCTGGCCTATACATGACGACAATTGTATATGACTATGAGTGATTGTTAACTGATTCTTCAGTGATCCAGTAAAACACCAAGCAATAAGGGACATGCAATAAGTTCTCTCCAAGCCTCTGTCACCAATATGATGAGACTGAAAAGGTTACATATTTCTTGTTCTCCTTTGCTGAACAATGAGTTTGAGGAAAAAAAATCTATTGGTTAAAAAATATTTCAAAACTAAATACCTTTGCACCCAATATATTCAAGCACTGCATGAATTAGATAAATTCATGATTAGAAGTAAATATTATTTGTCACCATGGTTACTGTTCCAGTCTCTCAGCTTACTTGAGCAGGAGTTTGCACCTTGGGTGGGAATAGTTGATACTCATGCAAAGTATGGAAAGACCGACAAGTATTTTATATATAAATTACAGGCTGTTAATGGTGAAGAAATCACAAGCACATGTGAATTAAGGCATTCTGTTGAATTTTATTTTAAACTGTCTGGCCTAAGAGAAAACATTAACAGAATGCTAACCACACATTTCTTTTGTACTCTTGAAATAAGATGTGACAGAACGTACTGTATAATTGGATGTTTTTGTCTCCTTTAAACTGTTTCCCAATGCGGGGCACCACAAGTTATTTAGGACCCATTCCCTTACATTCTATCAACTGGTCTCATGCATTTGTCTGAGTGTTCTGTGCCATTTGCAGGTGCCAATGGAATTCATGGAAGGTCCAGTAGTGAGATGCAGTTTACTATGCGTGCTGAGGTGATTCAGTATGTTAGCACATCAGAACAATTTAAAGAAAAATTACAGGTTTTATATAATGTGCAGTAAGTCCCCAGCTGGGAGCAGTTTTGAGAAAAATTCTGCTTCAAAACACATGTGTAAGTTTGTGGTTTGAAATGTACAATGGTTCTAAAAAAGCACTTTGTGTATGGCTCTGTTCCATTCATCATACAAATCTTTCAGTTTAGAAATGGTCTATTCAGCCTACAGAAACAGCCTCCGAACAATCTTCATTTAACTCTTTTATATATCCTCTGTTTCTTTCTTTCAGTCAATGTCCATGTACAGCCTCCCTTTGAATGCTTCAGTGGTAGAGTGAAATTTAGTTTGGAAGAAAATGCAGAAATATGCATTATTTAATAATTAGTTTATGCCTCACTAAATGAAGAATTTCACATCTGTGCAGTTATATGTGCATATAAAACTAGGTGCAATTTTGGTCAGCTCATCTACCTGCTTTGGAGACAGTGTATGACCAAATCACTAGATTGAATCTGGGATGAAGTTATCGTTCAATATAGAAGGATTGGCCTATACGGTCTGGAAGAATGAGAGGTTGAAGAGAGTTTGACCTCAAATGAGACAGAAAATTGATTAAAAGGAGCTTTTTTCCTGCACCTCATAATAAGATGAGCCATGAATCTAATTGAAACCAGAACAACACTTCCATTGCTCTATTGAAGAAAGTTGGTCATTTTTCTACAGAGTTCCTGATCCATCAAGAAGTTTCATTCATGATCTCCAGACAGGTAGAAATTGTGGAGTATGTGATTCAGAGGGGATTGCTGAAGTGTGATAGGGAATATCAGTGTGACAGAATCGGCAGTAAAGGGTGACTAGAGAAAGAAAACATTGCAGTAAGTGGAGATTGTGAGAACAACGAACAATACTCATGTAGGCCATGTATGCAGGATTGTTATCAAGTGAGCCTTATGCAGCATTTGATAATACTGTGAGTGGATATTATTCCCCTTTCTTCTGCAAACAACAATTCTGACTTAAAAATTTCTGCTTCAATCTTAAAATAGCCCTCCAGGTGTAAAGATGTGTGTACCCTTGACCTGGAACTAAACACAAAAGCCTAAGTGATTGCCTATTTTTATCTGAAATGAGAAGAATAGTTTCTGAAGGGATGTGAATCTCCCTTTACAAATGATACACCCTTCAGGGATGCAACACCCACGTCTAAAAGATTATAATATCGATTTTTTAAATATAAATGGCAATTAGTATCCAGCATTGTCTGTTTACTTCAAATTTCCAGCATTGTCGTGTTTCCTCTCACTGTTCTAGGAGCAAGAGAATTCTGTGGGCACAGGCACAGCTAAAAGTCAGACAGGCAAGTGAACAGAGCAAAGCTGTTGTTCTATCCAATCAAATGAAACTGTGATGGATGTTCACTGTCCCAGGGCTGGGGGCTTTCTTTTTTTACCAACCTCAACTTTCTAATACAGCAGCTGACACTTCTAGAGATCAAAGTCTTGTTTTTGAGTAAGTTAAATTTCCAAACAATATTCTTTGTTCAGCTTCTTGTCATAAATGGGAGCCAGTCTTCAGTTCTTAATGTAAATTGTAAGCAGTAACCAGTCTGAAGTTAAAAGGGCAGTTTAACAAACAAATTTCATTGTCTATAGAGCACAGACTGCTGACACACAGCACAGGGCTGACTGTTCAAGATATGCAGTGTTAGACAATGGGATTATGATAATTGGCCTGCATCAAACCAGACAACACTGGCTAAGTTATTTAGTTCAAGGAGATTTGCAGACAAGATTGATACTATTACTTGGTACATTAAGTAGCAAATAGCTGGAAGATATGTGTACTCTGGGAGTCAGGCTTCACAGCACTAATTTTGAGTGTCTGAGTCCCCAGAAGCTTTTAGACTATCTATATGAAAAGGTACCTGAAAAGATATCACATGCATATGAAGTACCCAAATGACAAAAAAAATAGTATAAATGTTAGAGGGCAGTCAGGCTTCTTAGGAATGGTCAAGGAATTGTCACAGTGTGTGCTGACATACAGTTGAACCCAGGTGTGGAGGAATGATAGACTCCTAAGTAGAGACAGAAACAAAAGGTTATTCATGAGAATTCCAACAGAACATCGGTAGCTCGACCGAGTGACACAGCAAGACAAATCATTCTCAAAACATACAAGGACCCTGCAATCAGTGCTAATTGGGAGCTGGCTTTAAATAATCACAGTATGCCGAAAATCTGTGCCAGTCAAAATAAACTTGATGAAAATCCTAAGCCCTACCCGATATAGAAAGCTATGGGTACCCTCACTTAGGGGAGATTATACTGTAGCCATCTACTCTTCAAAGGCTAGATCACTTCCCTGTTTATTCTCCATGGTGAGTCTAGCCCTCCAGGTTTTACTTTAAAGTCTTTATTTCTAACGCTACATTCAGTGTGCTTACTACTACCAAACTAATAGGTTCAATTCCTGTGTTAAAATGAAGCCTTGAAATGTAAACATACAATGGTTTGTACGATAGAATACTTTAGAATGGAATCAGCTAAATAGCATAACATTGTCTAGTTTACTGTGTAAAATTTTAAGTTCATTTATTTTTGATCCCAAATATGGTATGAAAATGAGCATACCATACTTTGGAACAAAATAAATGAGTTTAAAATGCAATACAGTATATGGTGCTATACTTTTCCAAGTTATTTGTCATGCTTTACACATTATGGACGACTCATACTTTCTTACTGGAAGTAGTCAGAACACACGAAAAGATTGATGTTGCTTTTGCTCTTGTGGTCATCTATAAAACTACAGCTGCTGGCAGCTGATTGCTTAGCCTTAACTGAAGGCTACGCTAGATACAGTATAATTTCTCAAGACAGGAATGGTAAATTCAAAACAGACCTGATGCTCTCAAGACAGGGCTGGAAAACTCAAGAACATTGCATATAACTTGGGAACATTGCATATAACTTGGGAATGTTGCATATAACTTGGGAATGTTGCATATAACTTGGGAACATAGAATCAAAACTCGGAAACATAAAATAGTCCTCAGAAACCTGGAGGGCCATGGGAGACCCAGAAAACCTTGACAACCTTGAACACAGACCAGAGAAGCTTGGAATGTGCACACAGAAAACTTGGAGCACCACTTCGGGACAAGCACTGTGAATGGAAGGTACCTTCATCTCCAGCCGACCAATATACTAGCTGCTGTTGAACCTCTGCTAAGCCCATTTATGGGGCAGGATCCTTCTGTCCAAAACAAAACCATGGTTTTTTTGAACTTTGCGCAATGCATGATGCTAGTGCTCGCTGTGGTGGGCAGTGACCGAACTGTCCTGTTAGCAATCTCGTTAGTGGTCTCTCAGCCCAGCTCAGCGCAGTCAGACCATGTTTATTTGCTTTGAGACAATTCTCAGTTTTTAACGCGAGATAGGAGAAGCCGTTGATAATTGGTGAGCGCAGTATTGCACAGAGGGGTGGTCTGTAGGCTGATAGTGAGACGCTATATTGAACGGAGGGGAGAATGATAGGCTGATGAGGAACGTGGTGCATTTTCCAAGCATTTAATGGACCCACACAACTTGGGCTGTGACGTCAGCTTCTCCCTCCCAAATTACCTCCCCCAGTTTCCCCTTACACACTATCGACTAACTTAAGGGAACGAGAAAACTACCGGTGTAGTAGAAAATTGGTGAGAAATTTTCATTCTAAAGATGGTCCGGTGTGGTGATTTTTGAAGAGGAGGATTCTAAGCCTAGAACTACGGACAGTTCTAATAAAATTACTGATGAAGCATTACAATCTTCTGAGTCATTCACTGCACTAGTGCATCAACAGACACAAAAAATAGTCCATCTTTTTTATTACAAAAATATATCATTTATTTACATGACAAATACAGAAAGTACAAACATTAAGTGTACACACAGTGCATAAATTCAAATTAAAGTATGATTACTACTGTCTATAAAACAGTCGATGCCCCCTGGGGGGCCTGCCGCTCCTGGAAATCCCCCACTGTACCCATTGTGACTGTAGGCTCCCTCTCCAAGGACAGCCGGGCACGAATGTATATGCAGAAGAGGAGCAGGCTGTCGGCCCGGGAAGTGACCTCCACTTTCTGCCACCTAGACCTGTGAATGGCCATCTTGGCCAGGACCAAGAGCAAGCCCAGCAGTAGCTCCTTCCCCCACCCCGCCATGTTCCATACTGGGTGCCCATATATAAGGAGTACAAGGCTAAAGTGCAACCAGAACGTGAGCAGTAGCCCTTTCAGATACTCTCACAGGGGCTGCAGCCTCTCACACTCCATATAACTATGGTACACTGACTCCTCCCGGCCACAGAATGGGCAGGTGGTCAGGGTGTCAGTCAGCCCCCTTAAAAACCTGTTTCACGGTACTGCCCTATGCAACACCTTCCACCCCAGGTCCCTAATGGACAAGGGAAGGACCCCCGCACAAAGAGAATTCCTCCGGGGAACTCCTCCACTCCAGATGGTTAAACAGACCGCCAAGGTCAGCAGACAAAGGCAAGGAAGAGAAAGGTGTTCAAGGGCAGCCTGTACAAGAGACGCTTTGGAGCATCCGGGATTGGCATCCCCTCAGGATGGCTCGTGTTATGCCGAGAGGTATCCCGAGGTCTGGGTCCGACAAGCATTTCAGGTGGTGGTGGTGCAGCCGGAACCTCTCCACTTCCTTGAGCCCCTCGACACCACCACGCTAGGATGGCGACCAGTCTCACTCACAGCCAAAGCACCTGGTCTGGATGAGACTAGACCCCGCACCCTGAGCAGTTCTCGGTAAAAGCGAGGCAGTTCCCGCAAGCGGTGCAGCTGATGCTGTCCGCTGGAAGCCGCGTGCCCTCCTGTAGGCAGCGTCCCCGGCAGAGAAAGCGTGTCACTAGCGCATGCCATCTCGGAGGATGGTCACTGTACAGGTATCTCTGCAGGGTCCTGAGGGAGAGCCGGCTGCTGGGTGTGCACACACGCCAATGATCAGAAAGCTCAGGACTGTAGTAGAGACCGAATGGCTCCTGTTGGCCCAGAAGAAGTCCACCAGCCTCTCCTGGAGACAGTTGGCGGGTCTAATCAGCCGTACCATATTGTTACAATAAAAGCTACTTATCGATGGGTTTTACATTGTCTGGTGATCCAATTGTCCTATTCCATTGTGCCATTCTGTGGCAAATCAACTTACAAATGTAGCAGTGGCTCCAGCAAAATTGAAAACCCACTTAACTACAAACCACAGCCATATAAAGGTGCAGATTATTATTGATGACTATTGGAATCTCAATACAAACAGATTAAAGTGTTTGAGAATGAAGTCACAGTCAATAAAAGGGTTCAGGGAGCAAGTTATTTAGTAGCTCTAAGACCAGTTCACTCAAGAATCTTAAAACACTGTGTGAAAACATGGTCAAAGAGCACACAATCAGAAATCTGGAGGTTGAGCAGACGAAGAGTTCTCAACTGGGTGTCTGAGCTGAAAGGTAAATTGCAGGAGCACATTCAAGAAAATACTAGGCCAGATTTTGCTGAGAGCTTTGAAGATGAAGAATGGCTGCAGAAACTAGCCTACTTAGTAGACATTTTTCATCATATGAACCAGTTGAACAAGTCTCTGCAAGGCCCTGGAGAAAATGTTTTGACTTCAAGTGACATGATTCTTGAATTTAAAAGGAAACTGAATCTTTGGAAAAATCATACTATAAAAGGAAATCTTCAAATGTTTCCACTGCTGCTTGGGCTTGAGAGTGAGGAAGGATATCAGAAAGTCTCGAGTCTTATTTAAAACCACTTGAAAGAACTGCAGGACAAAATTGAACAGTATTTTCCTCCCTTTCAACACAAGTGTATGACTACGTGAGGGACCCTTTCTCTAAATCTTCTGCTCAGCCTGAGAACTGGACTTCGAAAGAAGTGGAAGAGCTTTGTGAGCTGTACGCTGATCATACACTCAAGATGAGATTTACTGACCTGCCCCGGACACGTTCTGGATTTCTATGAAAGAAGAGTATCCTGCCATTCATACAAAAGCAATGAACGTTTTGCCGCAGTTTTCAGCTTCTTACATGTATGGGCAAACTTTTTCTTGTTTAACAAGCATCAAGAGCAAGGACAGAAATTGTCTGATTTCAGTTGAGGGTGAAATCCATGTGTGCTTATCTCAGGTTCAACCCAGAATTGAGAAACTCACGAGTTTTTAGAATTTATGGAAGAGAAAGAAAAATTTCAAGAAAGGAAAGCTTAACTCTTTGTTTTTTTTTCAGGAAAGGTTAGCTAAAAATAACTTTCTACTCACGCTAATGTACTGTGAGGTCTGGATATAATAATTTTTATGCAAAGGTTCCCTGAGACCTGAAAATTATTTCAAGGATTCCAGGGCAAAAAGGTTGAGAAGGACTGTTCTCGAGCAAATTACTCTCCACTAACTCCCGAAAGTCTGATCAAGTTCTAATTTAACAGAATATTTTTTACTTGCCTGGGTAAATACAGGCAAAGCAGCCTGCTTGATTTGGCACCTAATCAGTCACCTTGAATTTCCACTCCCTTAACCACAGTTGTGCACTCTAGTTGTGTGCATATCTGTTACAGAATGCTTAGCAGAAACTCACTGAGACTATCATATTTACAACTCACAAACCTGCAAAATCTACTATCTGAAGGACAATATGGGACCGTAACACTTTGACGTTTCTTCCAAATGACACAGTATTTTCCACTCTGCATTTGTTCATCTAAGTTCACGACATTTCCAGATTTCAAAACTAAACCTTTACTGCCACATTCCAGTCTTTAAATTGTATGAAAACCAGCAATGGTCATAGCACCACTGATATGTACTGAACAGTGAAACTTCCTTTTCATTCTTAATGGTGATATTTTCCTCTAAGTCACTGGAGAAATAGATGGTAATTTGCACTTTATTAAATACGTACAAGTTCAGGGACAACAATTTTCTTCCCATGTCTTTCTCCACAAAGGTAGGCAAACCAATAGCAAGCTTTACACTTAACAATGTTCAAACTAAATTCAAAGTTTAAAGTTCAAAGTACATACGTTACCATATACTACCTTGAAATTTATTTTCTTGAAAGCATTTACAGGAAAATACAATAGAAGTACAATAGAATCATCGAAATACCATACGTAAACAAAGATGAACAAACAACCAATGTGCAAAAATACACGCTGTGCAAATAACAAAAACAACTGAGAACGTGAGTTACAATGAGTCCTTGAAAGTGAGTCTGTAGGTTGTGGAATCAGATGGTTGTTGTGGTGAGTGAGGCTGTCCACGCCGGTTCAGGAGCCTGATGATTGTCGGGTAATAACTGTTCCTGAAGTTGGCAGAGTTGGATTGAAGGCGTCTGTACCATCTGTCTAATGGTAGTAGCAAGAAGAGAGTGTGGTATGAATGGCTGGGGGGGGGGGGGGGTGGGGCTTTGATGATGAACACAGTTTTTTTGTGGTAGCCCTTTGTGTAAATGTACTTAATAATGGGGAGGGCTTTGCCTGTAATGGACTGGGCTTGTCTGCAGTCTTTTCCATTCCAGGGCAGTGGTGCTTCCATTCTAAAAACTGGCTTTGTCAGTTTTTAGTGTCATACTGAATCTAGGAAAGTGGAGGTGCTGTCATACCTAATTTGTGACGGCACTTACATGCTGGTCCCACAACAGATCCTTTGATATGTTAGCACCAGGGAATTTAAAGCTGCTGGCCCTCTCCATCTCCACTCCTAATGAGAACAGGCTCAAGAACCTCTCGTTTCTTCCTCCTGGAGTCAATTACCTGCTCTTTGGTTTTGTTGATGTTGAGAGAGAGGTTGTTGTTGGAGGAACGTAGAGCAGATAGTCACATGAAAAACTGTAAACAATGAATACTGCATATAGCATATATGCTACATTCACAGAGCTCTAACAAACAGAATGAGAGTGATGACTTTAAAGCCCTAAAAATGTAGAGTGAAAAATAAAATTGCTGGAAGAACATAATTTTTTGAGCAGCTTCTGTGGTGGTGGAATCAGTTGTCAATATTTTGGGTTTGAAGCAATTTAGTTTTTCTCCAAGTTCTACTACCATCTACAGTCTCATGTGTTTCCAACTGTATAGAACATTTGGGAGACCTCTTGTACCTTTTCAGCTTTCCCAGTTTTCCATCTGCACTGATATTGCCCCAGTTTTCCAGTCTTCAGTTTTGTAATACCTTCTCGAGTACCTTTTGAAAACCCATATACACAACATCAGTTGCACAATGTTCGTTGTGAACCCCTCAGTGAAATTACTTTAAATTGATGCTAAATAATCTGTGCTCATTGTTTCCTATTAGAGCACACACTTTTTTAACCAAAATAAATGTTATCCATAAGAAAATTGACAAGTATAAATCATGCAATGTCTTCTCATTTTTATATTCCTAGATAACGTGTTACATATTGTTCAATTATATTTTTTAAAACCAATAGCACTGATGCAACTCATGTGGCCCCCTGGGGTATTACACTGCTACAATAATGAGGGGTTTCCTCATCCATCCCAGACTCTCCCTGTCCAGTACTGAAGAACCCCGTACTGTGGTCCTCCCACGCTTAGCCCTTGCAGTAGCTGCACCAAGTTTCAGTGCGTCCTTCAGCAGGTACTGCTGAGCTGAGAGACCAACACGTTTCGAGCAGGCCAGAGTTGCCAGAGAAGCAGACATCAAGTGTTGCTGGAAGATTATCAACTTTCACTGAGTTGATGACCTAGCAGCAACACTCGATATCCGTTTCTCTGTGTTTTCCTGGGAACAGCCTCTGAGAGTCCTCTCTCACACAGCTGTTCAAGGTGAACTATGACATAGGCCTTTGCATCTTTCTCTGCAGCCTCTTCACAACCCGCAGTCTGTAAGAGCACACACATCCATGTGGCAGTAAACTTTCTTCTAGGTCATTGATTCAAAAGTTCAGCTGCAGTCAACTTTATATTTACTGGCCTATAATTACTGGGGCTATCTTGTTCTCTCTTTTAGAGCAGACATTTTGCTTTCACCACAGATGGATTCATAATACAATAAGCATTTATAACCAAGGCAGTTCTAAGTAACCCGATTGAAGATGTTAAAAAATTACACTCAGTTTTCTTTCAGAAACAATATGTTAGCAAATGTGCAGTCACTGGAGAACAAGATTAAGGACCTAGGGGCAAGGGTGTTGTATAGTAGGGAAAAGAGGAATTGTTCTATTCTGTGTTTTACTGAGACGTGGCTTACTCAGAGTATACCATATAGGGCAATCAGACCCGAAGGCTTCTCCATACATGGGAGGGACCAAACCACTGACTGGAAAAGGCAAAAGGTGGAGTTGTTTGTTTCATGTGGTGGTTTTGTTGTACTCATTTTCCCCTGACTTTGAACACCTAATGATCGTGTACCAACCATTCTATTTACCAAAATAGTTCTCCTCTGTGATTCTGACAGCAGCTTAATACTAGCAGTGCTAACCATAATCAAGTGGTTGACATTTTGCACGATTCTGTCATCAAACAGGAAAATGTCCACCCCAATGCAATTCATCTCATAGTCGGGAACTTCAACCAGGCTTGTTTGAAGAAATCCCTGCCCAAGTACCATCAGCATATAACCTATGTAACCAGAGCTCTCAACACGCTAGAGTGCTGTTATTCTAAGGGAAGGAATGCATACCGTTCCATGCCCAGTCTGAATTTTGGTAAATCTGATCATTTGGCTGTCCTCCTACTGCATATAGGCAAAGACGAAAGAGCGAGGTTCCAAAGATTAGGACAAGGAGGTGCTCGAGGGAGGCTGAGAAGTGGCTATGGGATTGTTTCAAGCCAGGCGTAATGGCAACTCTGGATTAAACTTGAATGCTATCGCCTCTTACAAAGTGAAATCAAGTGATGTAGATGAAAACAGGGCTTCGTTTCCTTCTATGCTCGTTTTGACCATCAAAAAACAGAGGAACCATCACAACCTCCCCCAGCCCACAATGACCCTGTGATCTCAGTCTCCAAAGCCAATGTGAAAGCATCCTTCAGGAGGGTGAACCCATGGAAAGCTTCTGGCCCAGACGGGGTACCTGGCCGAGTATTAAAGACCTGTGCTGATCAATTGGCTGGAGTGTTCACTGAGATCTTTAAACACTTGCTTCCGCAGTCCGAGGTACCCACCTGCTTTAAGCAGGCTTCAATTATACTGGTGCCTAAGAATAACATGGTAGCCTGCCTCAATGACTATTGTCCACTAGCACTTAAATCCACTGTGATGAAGTGTTTCAAGAGTTTGGTGATGAAACATATCAATTCCTGCCTGGGAAGTGACTTGGATCCAGCACATCCACGGCAAATGCCATTCCACTGGCTCTTCACTCAACTCTGGAAATCTGGACAACAAAGATGCATAAATCAGTTTGCTCTTTATCGACCACTGCTCAGCATTTGGTCCCTCAAAACTCATCAATAAACCTCAAGATTTTGGCCTTAATACCACTTTGTGCAATTGGATCTTCAATTCCCTCACTTGCAGACCCCATTCAGTTCAGATTGGCAACAACATTTCCTCCACAATTGCCCATCAACACAGGTGCACCACAAGACTGTGTGCTTAGCCCTCTGCTCTACTTGCTTTACACTTAGTGTGGCTAAGCACAACTCCAACGCCATACTTACTGTAAATTTGCTGTTGGTCCGATCAAAGGTGGCAACGAATCAACACATAGGAGGTAGACTGAAAATCCGGCTGAGTGGTGCCACAACAACAACCTCTTATTCAATGTCGGCAAGACCAAGGAGTTGATTATTGACTTCACAAGGAGGAAACCAGATATTCATGAGCCAGACCTCATTGGGGAATCAGAGGTGGAGAGAGTCGGCAAATTTCAGAGGACCTGTCGTGACCCAGCAAGTAAGTGCGATTACTAAGAAAGCATGGCAGCATCTCTACTTCCTTAGAAGTTTGTGAAGATTTGGCATAATATCTGAAACCTTGACAGCCTTCTATAGATGTGTAATGGAGAGTATATTAAATGGCTGCAACACAGTCTGGTATGGAAACACCAATGCCCTTGAATGGAAAATCCTTCACAGCCCAGTCTATCACAGGTAAATCCCTTTCCACCACTGAGCACATCTACGTTGTTGCAGGAAAGCAGCATCCATCAAAGGAACTTAAAATTGTTTTTAATAATTGGATGTATTGAGTATGCCCACAAGAAAATGAATCTCAGGATTGTACATAGTAACATATATGTACTTTGATAATAAATTTAATTTGAACTTTGAACAGTAGTCAAATTCCTGAATAGATTTTTTAAAAAACTTCTGAAAGGTGCTTAGCATCCTTACACAACAGATATACTTATAATGTTAAGATCTTCGAAAATCTACAGAGGACGGCAATTAGCAGAAATCCAACATGATAATTTATTAACTGTGGGCCTGATAAGCTTTGTGGGTAGGCCAAAATTCCAGTACAAATCTTCTCAATTAGCAAAGGAATGAACAAAGCTTGAATGATGCCAGCCAAAGTTTATGGTTTAAATTTCCTCAGTTTATGCAAGTTTGCCTGACTTTTGCAAATTTTCCCAAGAAACCTGCACAATTCTTACTAGTAATATTCTTACATTATACTAACAGCAGAACTTTTATAAAGTATATTGAAGACTTTTGAGGACTAGTTAATTTATATTTCTATTATTATTTTTCTTTGCTAACGACTTGCTATTAAGACTTTAGCACCTCCTCTGCAGTAAGTATTATCATAGCAGGTAACAGGATGGCGCAAGCCAGCCAAGATGCAGGTGGAGAAATCAAGTGGGCAGGTTTCAACCAGGTTTGAAAACAAAAATTATTGCCAAGATCTCCTTGCCATAAAGACACCGAGTTAATTTAGTTGTGGGAGAAGAAATCTACTGGAAGTAGAAAGGAGTTTTTTGGTTACATAGTGAGTTCATGCGGAGAGTGCAACTTGAATAGATAGTGAAAGCAAATTCATTTGCAGCTATGATATGGAAATTGGATATCAATTTTAAAAATCTCATCAGGGGCTTGGAACTAATTAGATTATTCTTCTAAAGGGTCATCGCAGACACAATGGTCCCATAGCCTTCAGCTTGTAATTCCATGCTGTCCATTGTAGCACAGAAGAATTTACCCATAGAGAACTTGTCAGTTGACCTTCAGTGACAAATGGATCAGTTGGTAGCACAATCTTCTGGAAATCAAAAGGCTGCAGAACATTTGACCCAATTACAGGCAGCCACTGCAATTGATTTGCAGAGGTGTTGATATTCCAAAGGGACACCTAAGTGTTCTCCCAAGTGGATGCAGAAGAAGATCCAAGCTACTTCCTAGTGTCCCTCAACCAATTTCACTAATGACTCATTACAACATATTTTGAAACCTTGCTGTGTTTCCTACAATACAATTTTAAATACAGCTCAAAAGTATTTCCTTAATGCTTTGAGATGTTACAAAAGGTTCAACCACAGTACTGGTCTTCCTTCAGGTCAGGTAACAACTGTGGAGCAAATGGACGGTCAATGTTCTGAGTCAAGACCCTTCACCAGGACTGGAAATAAAGAGAGGAGACAGCCAGTAAAAACAGAAGTTGTGAGGTAGAGTGGAGCAAGAGTCCTCAGTGGAGCTGGTCTATAACTGGCTCAAACAAATCGGCAGCAGCAATATCTGTCCAATATTGTATTTCTGAAACTCGTTCAGGAGAAAAAGACTGTGTAAGCCAAGAATAAAAAAAATACACTCTGCAGTTTATTTGGTAAAACACAGCCAGAGCCTGACGAGAGTTCAGACTTCCAAGGTGCCAGTGATGACCACCAATAAACCTAGTCATTTAATGAAACTAGGAGGGGTGATACTGTATATCACCACCTTCCAGGATTCCACAGACTAATATTGAAAGGGTTATGGAGTCCATTCTTAATTATTACTTCCAGAAGTTTAACTGCACAGATCTGAAACCCTGAATCCTTCCCTCCAGCCACATGAGCTTAAGCATTCCAGCCTTGGATAACTTATTTGTGTTAGTAGATAATTGTTCATATTCAAAATTGAGAAATAGGTATAGGTTGTTACAATTTGACTTGACACATTAACCCATCTTGTCTTTCCACAGTTGCTGTTTGAATGCTGAGTATTTCCAGTATTTTCTTCTTTTAGTCTAAACTCCTAAGATAAGCATCCATACTGTTAAATTCTCAAGCTTGGTTTGCGTACTGTTAGATTTCTGTGCTTGAAAGATACTCAGGTAGGTCAAAATTGTATCTCTTCATGTGGCTGGGATCACCTACTGATAAATTATCCTACAAAAACAACCAGGGATGTAATGCATTACAACGCATTGTGAGAAATTTCACAATCATAGAGAGCCTACCTGTTGTGTCAGTCCATTCCAGAAATTGTTCTCTGCATCTCGTTGGAATTTTACCATGCAGCCATCCAGAGGCAGCTGAGGACCCACTTGAGATTGTAGCCTCCAGATTACACAGCAAATATTAGACACAGTAGGAATACAAACTTACTCAAGCTCAATTGGTGAGAAATGTTCTAATATTTTATTCTAATATTAACCAAGTTACAGTATTAACCTGATTTAAGACTCTCTTGTGCAGAGATGTACAGGTCTTAAGGACAAACCATTAAACCCTTTAAGCAATAATTTAATTGCAAATTAATTATGATATGAACAGAAGGAATTTGATATTAAATGAAAATCTGCACTCTAAAGTAAAATCTTTATTAAGAAGTTTTATGGCAAATACAAGTCATAATTTAGATATGAACTGTCATTTAGATTTAAATAACCCTCCAAACTATGTTGCTATTCATCACGTGTTCTTTTTTTTCTGATAAGAGATAGGTCACTCATGATTAGAATTAAAAACCTGAAAGAAAAGCTTTAGTCATATTGTAGGAGAGAGACTGCCTCTTTCAATAATGCTGTTCATCCCTTCAATTATTTGGTAAAACTGAGGTTAAAAAAAGAAAGCATAAATCTGCTATTAACATTTAAATAGATTTGGGAATTTGATTATAAGCTTTAATAAATTTCTCAACACTGCAAAAGGTTGGCATACAAGCAAAGCTGCAGCTTCGGTCCTTCTGTCAGGTTTGGTATCAGGAGTAGTATTTATTGCCTACTGCCGAGAGGGCTTTCTATGGTTAGGAATATTTTATGACTGCACTTTCATACATAATTAAAGTCAGAAATGCTTGAACATATTGGCAATGCAGCATTCTTTTTGGATCTGCAAGACCAGAAGGAGCTTTGGGGTGGGGGGCGAGGCAGGGGAGGAATTGGGAAGGTCTAATAACATACATTTTATGTTTTATGTTTAACTTTCTTGAGTGTGATGGTTATTCTTGATTCTGCAAGGAAACATTTGGATTTCAATACCCTGGACTTACCCCCATTCCCTGGGTGGTGTAGTGGAGATACATCTCTGCCAAAGGAGGTGTAAGGTGCTCCTTCCCCTTCACTAACTTTCAGCTCACCTTTGGGCAAGGTGTAGAAGCTGCTTAAACCCCCAAATAGGGTCGCATGGAGACATGGGGGCAGGAGGTGGATGGGTATTTGATTACCTAGAGCATCTTGGTTAGGCGACCACTGATGCCAGGTAGACATTCTCTGAAGAGTATTGATAATGTCTGGAATCACCCATCTTGTAAAGACACTGCCCAGAAGAAGGCAATGGAAAACCACTTCTGTAAAAAAATTTGCCAAGAGCAATCAAGGTCATGGAAAGACCATAATCGACCATGTCTTACGGCATGACACACAATGAATAAACAAGCTTGCCCTATTCCCGTAATTGCTACATTACCTGTCTGGATACTGGGACTGTTCCTTAAGCCTCTGACAGAAACGAGAGCTACGCAAGAACTGTTTCCTGCCAAGAAGTCAGTGCCTGAATATGAAAATTCTGTACTCACTCTTGTTCCTTGTGTTGGCTGAATACAAACACAATTGAAGTAGTGAATGCAGTTAATTGCCTGGTTGGGTTCCTCAGAAACTATTCTTCTATGTCAAAGTAGCATCTCCTTTCATCATGTCTGGATCTGTTCCTAATATGGACTAATGCAACAATGGCAGTTCTCTTTCTCTGTACCCCTCAGGTTAGCTTACCAATCTCACCGCTAGAGTGACTTTTCCCAAAAATCTGCAATTGCTTTAGCTCCAACCCCTTTCCACTGCGATTGGAATTGTTTTAAACTGATCAGTTTTCATTTAAAACACTTCTGCAGACCTTTAATGAGCTACTGTGGCATTTGTTCAATCTCATGGTGGCTAATTCTCCATGTAATACCCCTAAGACCATAAGATATAGAGGCAGAATTAGGCCATTCAGCCCACAGATTCTGTTCTGCCATTTCATCATGGCTAATCCATTTTCCCTCAGCCCCAGTCTCCTAACTTCTCCCCATATCCCTTCATGCCCTGATTAATCAAGAATCTTTCAACCTCTGCCTTAAATATACACATTGACCTTGCCCACACATTCACCACTCTCTGGCTAAAGAAATTCCTGCTCATCTCCGATCTAAAAGGATACCCGTCTATTCTGGTGCTGTGTCCGTTAATCTTTGACTCCCCCCCCACCCCCCACCATCGGAAACACCAAAGTCCTGGAAGAGAACACATGATATTTTAAACAAAAGATACACCAATCTCTCCCACTGAAATTTTACCATAGGATCAAACAGATGGTCACATTGTATGTTTTTTACTTTATTTCACTCAATTTTCACCTTATTTTCTTCTAACCATACAAATTTGATTGCAATATAATAATGAAATGAAAGTATTTATCTTTACAACAGACCCATTAATAAAGGATGGCCATATGAGAGACTTATGACAGTAGTAAACTTAAATAAAAAATCCAAATGCTGAAAACTTTAGCTTTGGAATCTTATTCTACCTCATTCTAATTCCAAGTCTTTTTTAACCCATGTATTGCCTGATAGAATTAGCTTTGTACATTACTACAAATTTTCAAACACCAAACTTTTGATATTTTGACCAGTTTGCTTACCTGTTTGCATTTTCAACTGTCAGACTGAAACATATGATCTCATATATTGTTTTCGATTTCTAATATGGATTAGTAGTATGGGTATTTATCTGTGTTCAGTGATGGAATAAATGTTTCCTGCAAACTAGCCAATAAACAACTAAATCAGAGCCATTCAGGAAAATAAGCTTGTGTGCCAACACTATTTTGAACCCAAGCAATGAGACCATCGAGCCTCGTGTGACCCACCGCTAATTGGAACAAGCACCATCTACAAAACTCCACTGAAGACTTTGATAGAGGGCAAAGCCCTAGCCTCGGATAAGTTGTCATTCAAATCTGCCAATGGTTTTCAAAGCTTCTAGGTGCATTCAGAAACACTAAATAAAAGAAAATAATGATTGCACATGTGACAGAACAAGTTAACAATGCTAATTCTTCTAATTGTCCTGCTAACATGTACCCTTTGCCCAGTTAGTCTCTCCTCCTCGTTCTGTCCCTGGTCTCATTTCCCCAGTAGTTCACACACTTTTCCCTCCCGTTCTGCAGTTCTTGGCTAACAGTAAAACAATCCACACACACCCAACAGTAAAACAATCGCTAACTTGGCTAGTTGAAACAATCCCTTCAGTTAACGTGCTCTGCTGGTGCACAACTCATAAATATAATGATTCTACACAGCCATTCAAAACTATTTCATTTATTTTCACTCGCACCGGTACATCGGTTTGTAGCTAGCAGAACAGCCCCAAAAGACCCGAAGAACATTTGGGGTGTCCTAAAACAATGCCTGGGTTAGTGGGAACAGGCACACTGCACCCTATCCAGGTAACACTGGTGAGGAGCCATTATTCTTTTATATTCGTCTGAGCATGTGGGCACTGATCTACGGGTTTAACTAAGGCATTTGTTGTGGAATAAAACTGCAGAATGTTAGAATCCTTGTTCCAATTCTGCATCTGAAATAATTATTACGGGCTGGTCACATGATTACACCTTCCCCTCAGACCAACAATAGAATTTCCTTTTCTTTGTAGGCCAGGCTGAGGCAGATTTAAACTCTCAGTCTGGCTTTGCTAGAGAGGTGCGGAGGTTGGAGTTGATGGTTGGTGAAATATTACATTGGAAAGTTAAAGACTAACTGTTTCCTGGAGAAAACCTCTGTATATTTGTAAATTTTGTACGTACATCATTTTTTTCTATCAGTCTACTTGTAAATATTTTTCTTCACAACTTTTGGGCAGCTTTTGCACTTTTTCCACCTGTCATTAAATAAAACCCCTTTCACTAATGTGCTGTTGTGGCTGACTATCTGTGTTTCTTCCAAGTGGTGACCATCTCTGGGCAAACTTACCCGCACCTGATGAAGAGGTGTGACACGTGTTTTAAAACATCATGAATTAAAAATTATAGTATTTTAAAACACTTTTAAAAGACTAATAAACTCCTCTCAAGCTTCCAGCGGGCACAGGTATTGATTGTAACTGACGTTTTGATGACAAACTCTGCCATCTTCATCAGGAATGATGGCTGGGCATGTCTAATCTGATGGCATTTATACCCCTATAGTTGGTCCCCTATCCAATCAGGTTTCCACTCTCCCACCTTGTTTACAATTGAATTCCAGTTTTTACTAAGAGCAAGACCTTTGTCTTTGTTAAAATTGTTTTCCTCGAGTTTTATTTCAATAGCTTCCTTTACCAGGTGGTCCCAAAAGCCATTGGCATGGCACAGTAGTTTTGTGCCATCGAAGTCAATCCCATGGTCATTGTGAATGCAATGTTCTGCTCCTGCCGATTTCTCCAGATAATCCTCCTGTGCTCTTTGATGTGGGTTTCCACCGTGTGTCCCGTCCAAACCACATGTCCTGTAAACACCAGCCATACTGAGTCCCTGGGCATCTTTGATCCGCAAAAGCCAGACGGTAGCCTCAGACATGACATCTATTGGAAACCCATTCACACGGATTTATACAGCAGCCATCTCACCTCCCAACACAGAGCAGTTCTTTCTACTTTGATTAACAGTGCGAAAACTATTTCAGACCCAGAGACTCTCCCCGAGGAAATAAGCTGAATATACAGGACATGCTTACAGAATGGCTACAAGGTGAAGGAAATTAATCGGGACCTTGAAAAGGCCAACAGAAAAACAGGGAACCTAACAACAAGGAGGAACCCATTGCTACCGCCTGTTCTCCCTATATTTCCACAGGAACCTGAAGAAATAGCAGATTAATACCATCCACAAACCAGTAAGGAAGCTCATGTGGGTCAAAGATGATCTGGGACTCAGGTCAGCTGGCGTTTTGGCGTTTACAGGATTCCCTGTGAATGCAGAGCAGAGTATATTGGCGGAATGGGATGCATGGTGGAAACACGCATCAAGGAGCACAGGAGGTGTATACTTCTGGGTCACCCAGGGAAATCAGCAGTAGCAGAACATTACATTCACAATAGCCATAGGATTGACTTCAATGGCACAGAACTACTATGCCACTCCAATGGTTTTTGGGATCACCTGGTAAAGGAAACCATTGAAATAATCCAGAGCAACAGAGTTTTAACAAAGGCAAAGGTTTCACTCTTGGTAAAATCTGGAGTGGGAGAGTGGAAACCTGATTGGATGAGGACTAACAAATCAGAAGGGAATACCACCAGACTAGACGTGCCCAGGCATTATTTTTGATGAAGATGGCAGAGTTTGACATCAAACCATCAGTTATAATTGATACCTGTACCCAGCTGGAAACCTGAAAAGAGTTTATTTGTCAAATATGCTGGGAAAGCACTAGATCCTTCTTCACTTTTAAAAAATTGTAACTAATACTACAGATAATATAATAAGGTAAATGATCTTTGTTCATCACAGCAGTAGCATCTGCACAGCAATACATGAAGTCATTGATCTAGGATCATGTCTAATCTGGTACAAGATCCAATGGGTGATGAATTCCAGCCTCCTCCTGCTTTACCATTGGGCTCCGCATGGAATTCAGCAACTCAGCCAGTAATTTCCGGACATCCACATTCAATGGGAGTCCTGGAGTTGTTGGCAGAACAACTAACAAAAGTTGGAAGTGCTCCATTTTTTTCACAATTCTCTGGGATGAGTTCAGATATCCAGCCTTCTGGACTGCACATGCCTGATTTCCTAGGTTTGGGATGAGGCCCTAAAGAAGTGACTGTTGATGACTTCTCCTGCCGTTGTAGATTTTTTTCTACTTTAATGGTGTTATTTTGCCTGAGAGTTGAAGTAGGTACAATATAGTGTGACCTCCATTACTTGGAACAGCTTTTTCTTGAATCGTATCTCCAGGTCTTGACTTAAGTTGAGGTAAGCTGTAAAGGGCATTAGGCTTCCTGTCATTTTTTTAATGTGTGACCTAATCAATGAGACTTTTGAATCAAGTTGATATTATAACCAAGCTCAAAGCCATCTCCCCTATAACGTACTTTTAACATGTACATCTTAGTAATGGTATCAGTGAAGTTGTAATATTAAGTGGGAAACTTCACTTCTTTCAACCATCTTTATTCTTTCTTCTATTCACTTTTGTTTGGGGAAACCATGAAGAAATACTAAGGCAGTATTTTAATTCAAGCTAAAGTAAGATCCAAATAATGGAGCTAGCATTTAGTTACAGGTTAACTTCCCCTATGTCAAGTTTTCAGCTTTGTGTGTCCATGGAAATGAGTTGATATTTGGTGAGCTTTGAAAATGTGTGCTTGCTGACTGATGTGAGAATGTTACTGTAGGGTAATGTAATGGGTGACAGATGACACATATTGTTCATAATAGAAGCTGTTCTACCAAATTCATAAGCACTGGCATTGAGCTGCTGTGTTAATTTTCAGAGGCAATGTCTGACATAATGATGTCAATGTAAGGCAACTGCTTTAGGTTTGTTCATAATGGTGGAAAAGGGCTGCAGCTTTTGCTAAGCAGATAAAATGATTCTTGGATGTTTTATTTACAAAATCATTTGTTGGTGACACTGAAGGTCTTGGATAATTCCAGAGATACTCAACAACATGTCGACCAATACAGTCACTTTGAAACTGCAGAATATTTGGGAGCAGCATGCTACCGTATGACTTACACAGCTGGGAGCCTAGTTCGCACTGCGAGAAATCACCGTGGACAATACCAAATTTTACTATGTCCGAGCATCGCTAAGTAGTTCCACTGCAGCCAGAATGGTGAGTCTACTAGAAGACCCACCCGCACGTGATAAATATGTCACTTTGAAAACCCATTATTACAGAATTTTAGATTTGCTGAATTGGAGTGTATTAAACAGTTGTTCTCCTTGCCTGACCCAGGTGACACTAAGCCTTCAGAACTAATGGGCCACAGTCTATCTGTCCTGGGCAATCGCCATTCTTATTTTATTTTTAAAGAACACTTTATGCAACAAATGCCTGATCATGTTGCCACAGGCCTCACTAACATACCCATGAAGGGCAATAGGGTGCTTTCTAAAACGGTCAATAGTCTACACTCAGCCAGGCAGAGGTGAATCATTCCTCCCCCTTTCTGTGTCTCAATAAGTCCCACCAGCAGAGTCGCCAACGGCCCTGAACCAGACAATGCCCGGTCTGTGTTTTCATCACACAATGTTTCAGCACGAACAACAAGAGATGCCAACCACCATGCAGCTTTGACAGTGCCAATGCATTGAGGCATCATGGGTCCTGCTGGAATTCAGAATGTCCCCAAAAGAGGAGCTGCAGTTCTCCACAGCTGAGTTGGCGTAGGGGCAGCCCCTATATGGGTACCAGGTGATTTTGTTCCTAACACGGAAAGTTATTGTAATTACTTTTAAAACCAGTGTAGGTAGAAAAGTCCATTGAGAAAAAGCCATAGTGGGCGGGGGGCTGCTTGGATGTAGATAGGCTATGTAAGTGGAAAATGATCTGCCAACTGGAGTGTAAAGTGGGAAATATTTAGTAAAAGAATTGAAAGCTCACATAATATGTAAATGCCATGTGATTACAGTGTTCTAAAATACAGAGGGATCTGGAAGTACTGGTGCATGATTCTCAAAAAGCAGATGCATCAAGCATTTGGGGAAACAAACAAAATGTTAGTTATGTGAGAGGTACACGCATAATTAAGAAACTTACAGAGACATTGACAAAACTACTGTACATCTGGAACAATGTTTTCAGAATTGGAGTCAAGATGCATAGAAGGATGTTAGTGCGTCGGAAGAAATGCACAGATGGTTTACGAGATTAATATGTGGCCCGGGCAGGTTATCTTTTAAGGAATAGCTGGATAAGATGGCAGCGCAACGCAGCTTGCAGCAGCCACTCTGGAGCTGATTATCTGTTATTTGTGAAGCGGGGTGCCATGCGCAATCATAATCGATTGAAAACGGATGTGGGAGCACGGAGGAACATCGGGAAATCTCCAGGAAGACCTTCTTCGTTGTTGCTGCTGCTGTGAGGTCCAGGACTCTGCTGGGGAGAACAGGCCCCCAGTCCTCGGGGTCACATTGCCGATGGCCGTTGGCGGGGCTGTCATAATACGCTCGGCAGAGGATGGTGCTCGGAGAAGCTGTGCCGGAGAGGATGGTTGTTGGCTCAGAGGTTTGACGGACTCGGAGTCCGCTGTGGTCAGGTCGCTTTCGGAGTGTGCTGCATCTGCGAGGCTGGGTTCAACGGAGCTTTCGGTGTGTGCTGCGTCTGCGAGGCTGAGTCGGGCGGCGCCATGTAAGTCCATAGCGGGGGTATTCCCTTCTGCCGCCGGCGTGGGATGGAGAGTCTGTCGGGACCCTGCGGACTTGTGGAAACTGTGTGGTGATTTCTTTTGAACTTATAGTCCTTTAACATCTTTGGACTATTTTTACTGCGTCAATGGTCTGTTTTTTTAACAAATATGTTATTGTTTGCACTGTTGTAACTATGTGGTTTTGTGCAGGTCTTGTAGCTTTAGTTTTTGGTCTTGTTTGTCTGGTGGGTTTGGAGCTCCTTTCCAGGGAACGCGCTAAGACGGTAGCGCAATATTAATATGCAGCAGCCTCTCCGGACTCTGAATTGGGGATTGCCAAACGTTATGTGGATTTTCTGGTGTAGTCTGTTTTGTCAGATGCTTTTGTGATATCATTCTGGAGGAACGTTGTCTCATTTTTTAATTGCATTGCATTTGTGGTTTCTAAATGACAATAAACTGAATCTGAATCATCTGTGCACATGTGGGATGAAGGTTAGAAGAGTGAGACCAAATAAACTCTGAGTGCCCTTAAAACAGAGTGGATGGGGAGAGGATGTTTCTTCTTGTGGGGATTTCTCAAACTAAGACATGGCTTTCAACTTAAGACCAAGATGAGGTAATTATTTCTTCTTTCATAAGGTGGAGGATTTGGAGCTTACCTCCTCAAAGAAGTAGAGCTCTTTGAAGGATTTTGAGAATGAGACAGGGAAATTTTTGATAGGAAGTTTGGGAGGGAGATTGAAAGGTAATTGTTTTTTATTGTAAATATGGAGATACAAATGGGAGAATAAACTCAAGAGGCCTCTCCTGCTCCTAATTAATACCTAATCAGCTACATTTATTTGCGTTATTACTGCAACCCCAATAAGCCAAGTGAGGAAGATTAGTTAATAAGCAAGATATATCTGCAATAAACCTTAGCTTTTTCCAAGTAAGATATCCATAACTTGACACCATCTCTTTGAAATTGCATGTGAATTGAATTTTAGCCCAAACACTCTGCATAAAATTGCAGTCCTATTTTTCATTGCTTCCTCATAAAAACAAGCAGAGTTAGACCTCAAAGACAACTACAGGGGCCTGTAGGCCTTTGACATAAGAGAATATGAATGCCATCAAGGACAAAGAGAGAGAACTAAATCAAAGGTTTGTCAGCATATGAGAAGCATGATATATCTGTACAGCAATGAGTTATGGTCCCTTGGAAAGCACTGCAGTAATGGAATAAATGACCTTGAACTCCAGAAATGACAGACCCTCCATTGGAGAGACATATCAATTCTCCCAGGAATACCAACTGCACCTTAACATTATCATTTTATAGTAAAGGCAATTCTTTGGTTGCCATTGGCATTCACTTCCAAAAAGGTAAGGATGAAAAGTAATTCCCTGTGAGGTCAAAGCTCAGTCATAAATACAGATTTCCATCAAAGTGAACTGAAACTAATATCCCTGATCAACTTGTAAGGTAGGTGTATCAGTATTTTACAGACCATTCATGATAGATGGGCCTTTACCCGTATCACTGCAAGGACTTAGAAAAACAACCTTCAGAAGTCTTCATTACTCAGGTAAAATGTTGCAGTTAATAAGCTGGTGGAGTGGCCTTTTGTCTCTTGTCTTCTGAAATAACCTTGTAACTGCAGAATGTGCATACACGATCTTTTCAATGTATTCTTATCTAACTTGCAATGAGACAAGGTTGAGTAGCTAGGGAACTGTGCCATCTCAAACTTTAATATTATTTTTACCTGTAGGAATTCCATTGTTTCTGGAACTGTCAGGCCCTTCATCTCAAAAATGGATGCTGTATTCCTTATTCTTTCTTAGAGTCAGAGAGTCATCGAACACTAAAGCACATAAACAGAACCCATAGCCCATGTAGTCTGTGCTGAACTGTTAACCTGCCTAGTTCCATTGACGTAGTCCTGGGCCATAGTCCTCAATACCCCTCCCATACGTACAACTATCCAAATATCTCTTAAATATTGAAATTGAACCCACATCCACCAATTATGGTGGCAGCTCATTCCATTCTCTTGCGACCTTCTGAGTGAATAAATTCCTCCTCATGTTCCCCTTAAACATTTCACCTTTCATTCTTAACTCATGACCTCTAGTGGTAGTCTCACCCAACCTCAGTGGAAACAGCCTGCTTGCATTAACCCTATCATTACCCCTCATAATTTTATATACTTCTATCAAATCTCCCCTCTTAAGGCCTACCCTGGTTTGTCCTCCCAAAGTGCAACAGCTCACACTTGTCTGCATTACATTCCATCTGCTATTTTTCAGCCCATTTTTCCATCTGTTCCAGATCCTGCTGCAAGCTTTGATAGTCTTCCCCATTGTCCACTACACCCCCACTCTTAGTGTTATCCAGTTTGCTGTTCCAGTTTACATATTATCATCCAGATCAATAATGTTGATGACAAAGAAGAACAGACCCGGTAGAGATCTCTGTTCACACTACTAGCCAAAGGCCTCCAGTCAGAGAGGCAACCATCTACTATCACTCTCTGACTTCTCCCATGAACTCAATCTCTACTCTGATTTACTATCTCATCTTGAATGTCAAGCAACGGAACCATCCTGCCATGCAGACCTTCTCAAAGGCCTTGCTAAAGTCCATGTAGACAACATCCACTACCTTGTCTTCAACATTCCTGGTAACTTCCTCGAAAACCTCTATAAGACTGATTTAACATGCACGGATCACTGTTGACTATCCCTAATCAACCCTTGACTATCCAAATGCTTATATATCCGGTCCCTTAGAGACACGTTCCCAGGGAGGATACATGGCTGTGGTCGCGGATCTGGGTGAGCACATGGTCAGTGAGTCAGCATCTGCAGATTTTCTCTTGTTTGTGATTTGATTCCTACACTGCAACGTCCTTTCCAGCGATGCCTACCCTGAAGAAGTTCGATGGGAGGTCAGTGAAACCCTCTCTCACTGCTCCCTCTGTGACCTCTGTTGCCCTTCAATTCTTCAACCGCGTGCTCATCCTGACCCACTATCACAGCCACATATCCTTCCTGGGAATGTGTCTTCGCTGCCATCCTGCGCCACATGGCTTCCAGATCCGTTTTCAAGCTTCTCGATTCAGACTCTCTGGGGACCTCAGGTTTTCACATTCAATAGACTGCTTCTCCCATTGCATTCTATATGCCATGCTTACTGGTATGAGGAGGTACCTGGTGTCCCAATCCCAGTCTCTTCCACAACTCCAGGATTCTCTCTGCGACGCTTGCAATGAACCTGTCCGATGCTTTATATTCTGATGGATCTACGCTTTGAATCATAGGCTCTTCGCCTTTCTCACGTCCAGCAAGGATCACAAGATTGCCCGTCTACATGCTACAGAACCAGCTGCCTCCAACACCAGCAGCCACAGATGTCCCCAACCGCGAACCCTGCTGCTGACCTCAACAGTTCTAACAATTCCGAGCAGATTCAGAACCTGGGCTCCACTGCCATCAATGTGATTTCCAACAATCCTGGACACTTTCAAGGAGCTTATTGTGCAACCTCCAACTCCAACTCCAGTCTGGACCTTGACCTACAGCACCTCTAGGCTGGGACTTTCCCTTTAATTCACCTCTCTCCGTCTTCTGGTTTCACCTATTACCTACTACCTTGTATGTCTTCCTCTCCTCCCACCCCCCACCTTCTTTCTCTGACTTCTCGGCTCTTTTTCCAGTCCTGATGAAGGGTTTTATCCCAAAACGTCACATGTTTACTCTTTTCCATAGTTGTTGCCTGGCCTGCTGAGTTCTTCCAGCGTTTTATGTGTATTACTTATGTTTCTTGCAACAGTTGGTCACCTCTCTACAAATTTTCTCATGGACTTCTCATTGGGTGGTCTATAATATAATCCCATTTACATGGTCATCTGTTACCTATTCCTCAGTTCCACCCTTACATCATTACTAAGGGAGCTCTCAGGTTTGTCCTGTCTGAGCACAGCCCTAAGCTCATTCATCTTTCTTAGAATACCTCTTGCATTCAAATAGCAATAAATAATGAGAGCATGAAATAAGAAGATAAAACGTCCTTAAAGTGAGACCATGGGTTGTGGGAACAGCAGAAATAGAATGAGTGCAGTCTTCCCGTTTTGTTCAAGAGCTTGATGGTTGAAGGGTAGGAACTATTCTTGAAGTTCCTGAGGCACTTGTACCTTCTATTTGATGGCAGCAGTGAGAAAAGAGCATGGCCTGGGCAGTGATGGATGCTGCTTTTCTACAGCAACATTTCATGTAGATGTGTTCAGTGATTGGGAGGGTTTTACCTATGATGTACTGCTACTCAAAGGCATTGGTATCCCCATACCAGGCCTTAATGTAGCCAGTCAGTACTTTCCACCTCACATCTACAGAAGTTCGTCAAGGTTTTTGATGACATGCCGAATCTCTGCAGGCTCCTAAGGAAATAGAGGCAATGTTGTACATCCCGGTGATCAAGAAAGGGAAGGCCAGAAACATTTGCATATGTGGGGTGAGCATCAACCCAGTATCGCATGCTGTGCAGTATCCTCTGCCATGAATTGAAGGCATTTTTGCATTTTTGGCTGGTTGGGAGAGGTTTTCAAAGACTGACTTGTCACAAGCCTATCTGCAAATGGAGACTGAGGAGTCAAGCAGGAAGTTCCTCACAATCAACACTCACTAGGGACTGCTCCAGTATAATTGCCTCGTCTTTGGCATCTCATCAGCTCCAGCATTTTGGCAAAGAGCAATGGACCAGGTGCTTATAAATATCCCAGGAACACAATATTATCTTGATGACATTATTGTGACTGGCAAAAAGGATGAGGAACACCTCCAGAACCTTGGTAAAGGCTGAGGGAGATGGTCTGTGCTTAAAAAGAGAGAAATGTGAGTCTTTCAAGAATTAAATCTCATACTGTGGACATGTCATTGTGGACATGGCTTACAGCAGTCACAAGAGAAAAGGGAAGCAGTGCCACAGGTACCCAAACCAGAAAATATGTCACAACTCAGGCCATACTTGGGCCTTGTAAACTACTACCACTGGTTTCTCCCAAACATTGCTGCAGTGCTACGTGCACTGTTACAGACAGGAGCAAAGTGGGAATGGTCAGAAAGATGTGAAAAAGCATTCACAGAAACAAAGAGACTAATAACATCCAAAGAACTGCTCACCCATTATGACACAACCCTGCACATCAGATTGATGATGCATCCTCTTATGGCATTGGAGCTGTTTTGCCTCACGTTATGAACGATGGATCTGAACACCCAATTGCATTTGCTTCAAGATCACAGACAAGCGCAGAATGCAACTACACACAGTTTGACTGAGAGGCTCTTGGTCTAGTATGGGGAATAAAGATGTTTCATGACTACTAGTTTACGCTAGTGACAGATTTCAGTCCCAGGAAGAGTATTCCAGTGATGGCTACTAAGTCTTGACCAAAATCTCCTTGGGATGCCAAAAAGTTCAAAATGCACCCCCACAGACACAGTTACACCATGGGAGTGGCCATCTTCACCATGGCAAAGAATACCTATACATTTTGCTGGGCCATTCATAGACTCCATGTTTCTGATTGCTGTGGATGCTCATTTGAAGTGGCCAGAGGTTACACCAATGAAGTCAATCACCCCCTTAGCAAAGATTGTCTCCGCTCTGAGGACTATCTTTGCCAGAAACGGCTTACAGAACAAATTGTGAGTGACAATGAACCACAATACACTTCAGAAGAATTCTGACTGTTCATGAAGAAAAATAGCATCAGACATTACAAGTCAGCTCCTCACTACCCAGCAATGAATGGGTTAGCTGAAAGGTTTATCCAAACTTTCAAGAAGTCCATTAAAGCGATGGACAAGGGGGATATTTCTCTGCAGCACAAGGTGGACAACTTCCTTTTGTGTATCAGAACTCTGTTTATGTGAAATCAAATCAAACATCTGAAATGCTGTTCATGAACAGGAATCTAAGATCTTGAATAAACCTCCTGAAACCAGATCTACAGAGGGAAGTATAGAATAAACATTTCAGTCAGTTGCCAAGTGAAGCAGCAAGGAGCTTCGAGATTGGACAGGAAGCCCTAACGTGTGATTACTGAGAAGACAAGTGGACCACCGATGTATACAGTTGATGTTGGAGGTCAGACATGGAGATATGTGGTGAAGCAGATATTGGATGCTCAATGGAAGAATGCACTGAGTTGGCCTCATCCAACAAGACGGACAGGTTACAATCATTGGATAACACTCTCAGTGATGATCATGTCACTGACAGCAATGTGACACCAGAAACCAAGAACATTGTCTTAGACAAGACACCTACCAAACCTGATGCCACTCCACAGGTCCAGAGGCGCCATCCTGAAAGAAACAGAGCACCACCGTAAAGAATGAACCTGTAGAACTGTGATGTTAGTTATGGACTGTTATTGTGAAAGCATGTTTATTTGGAATATGGGGTTGTGAAAGGGAAATTGAATGTTTTGTACATATACAGTTTTATGTTGCATCTACTATCACTCCCTTGTCTGTTTCTCTAACTAATAAATCCCCTAACAGTACAGCTCCACTCTTCAGCCCCCGCTTCCCTTCTGAGCCACAGCACCAGACTCAGAGCCAGAGATCTGTGCCTTTCCTTGTCTAGGTCATCCTTTACCCCCCACAGTATCCAAATCAGTATATCTGTTGTTGAGGGGTTCTCTGCACTGGCTGCCTATCCCCTTCCCCCTCCTGGCTGTCACCCAGTTACCTATGTCCTACACTTTGGGTGTAACTACCTCACTGTATTGCCTGTCAATCAGCTCATCAGCCTCCCCAATGATCTGAACTTCATTCAGCTCCAGCTCTACTTCTGCTGGATGCACGTCTTGCAGGTGTAGTCAATAGGGACACTGAAGGTCTCCCTGCCTTCCCATATCCCCTAAGTGGAGCATTCCAGACTCCTGCCTGGCATCCCCACTCTATAACAGTGCAATAAGAAAGAAACAAAAAATGAATAAATGAATGAAATCTACCTACAACTTTCACCTCTCCTTGCCAAAGTCTCTATGAGCCAAAGCCTGAATGCCCCAATCTAATACTGGCCCATTCACACAATGGTCACTCTACTTAAACGTAACTTATTTTTATTGGCCTTTGCCAAGTGCCTAATTACGCACAATCCAATCTCTCCAAGGGAAATGTGGTGTGCACAATGTTCTGACAGCCCCCACTTGCTTCTTCTGATAACTCTCCTGCTATACAATCTAATGCCTCCATGTCCATCTTTAATGTTAAATTTAAAGTTTAAACTCATATTAATCAAGGTTATTGCTCTAGATGGTCTAAATTTCTGATTAAATACTTTGATGGGTTTTTCTGAACCCTTCCGTTGCTCAGTGTAGCTGGCTCAGCTGAGCAACCTGTCTGCTTTGCGGCAGAACAAAGCAGAAGAGGTCACTTCCCAGCTTCCTTCCCTCCATGTCATCGGCTACATTGCAAGTGGAAAAACATTCTGCCCACAGCAGATCCTGTGGTATTGAACTAAATATTTATGCTCCTTTCTGATTAAGATTTCATAACACATTCTGCAAATGCACGGAGTCTACGTAAAGGGCGCTGTACCTACAGGTTCTCGAAAGGAACATCAACCTCAGCAACCAGCAATTAGCATATTTAAGAAATATCCTGTTCACTTCCTCATAGGAATGGGACTTGTCTCATTTGCAAATGGTGTTAAATGGAATGCCAGGGAGAACAAGAAAGTTAGAACCACTAAAAAGAAAGTTAGAACTGCCACTTCGAACCAGCTAAATGAGAATGATAGTTTTCCCCAAGGACTGACAATATTTAATAGACCAACTATACCAGTAGAATAATTCCATCAAAAATTATGCTGTCATTTTCAGACAACTTAAGTGGATATTTTAACACATCGTAATCTTTCAATAACATTATGTTATTATGTGGAGACTTTCTTTGCAAACCTTCAACATTTCTCACAGGTCAATACCCTATTAGCTTTCATTGAGAGGTAAGGTGTCATGTATTCCTAATTTTAGATTAGCAGTGGCCCATGAACAGCATAAATCAGCATAACATCAAATGTAATTACCCAAAGGTAATTGTACATAATTGGATGCATTCCAGGTTTCAGGTTGTGTGCAAGAATGCAGATTAATTCTTAGAAGTACGATATTTTTGCTTTCTCCTTGATTACCTGGCAGAAAATTTGGAAAACAAATACTAAACAAACCTTGTTGAGCTCTTTTGCTCCAACCGCAAAGAGCAGGACTTCCCTGAGGCCAGCCATTTTAACTCTAATCCCCATTCTCATTCCAACATGTCGGCACATGGCCTCCTCTACTGCCACGATGAGACTACTCATAGACTGGACAAGCAACACGTCATATTCTGGTTGGGTAGCCTCCTACCTAAAGGCATGAATATCAATTTCTCTAACTTTTGACTATTTCTTCTCCTCCCTCTTATCTCCATTTCCATTCCCCAATCTGTCTTTGCTCTTACCCCTCCTCTTCTCCTCTCTTGCCTATCACCTCATCCTAATGCTCTTTCTCCCATGGTCCACTCTCCTGTCCTATCAGATTCCTTTTTCTTCAGCCCTTTAACTTTCCACCCATCACCTTCCAGCTTCTCACTTCATCCCCCATCCCACCCTCTTACCTTCCACCTCACCTGGCTTCACCTGTCACATTTTAGCTTGTACTCTTTTTCCCTCCCCCCAACTTTCTTATTCAGACTTTTCCAGTCCTGATAAAGGGTCTCGACCTGAAACATTGTCTTTTTATTCCTTTCCATAGATACTGCCTGACATGTTGAGTTCCTGCGGCATTTTGTGTGCTATTTATGGAGCAATCATTTTGTGTGAGCTTTTTAACCTGCTTATTTATAACTTCTAGGTCACTGACTGTTGTTGTTATGAAGTCAAGTAAAATAGTCATGCTTAATTTTTAAGCAGTCCTTTTAACATTACCATATGGAAAGACTTTCTGAAGTTCTGACTGTTTGGGATTGTTGGAAGTTCATGCATATTCTGTAGCAGGTTATCCTGAGAACGTGGGAACTAAACTCTAGTGATCTGCATCCAATCAGATAGCCAGTCACGCTAAGTCAAAATCAGGTTAATCTGATTGGATACATTGGATTTATAATTCTTTCCAGATGTTCTGCTCTACACCGTCAGATTAAACTGCAATGGTGTCAGATTAATCTGCTCTATTCATGAGAATCTCCTGTGCAAAATGGATTCTAGGAATGTTTTGATCTCTTGGACATCCTGCACCAATTGTGTGTCACATCTTCAACCTCATAACAGTGGCGACAAGAAAGTATTAAAATAAAACCGAGATGTCTACTGACGTATTGAAGAGCAGCAAGATGGTTGAGTTAAAAAATAAGCACAGCACGTGCTTGTTCTGTTTTGTAACTCCAGAAGCTAATCAAAAGCAAAAAACATAAAAACCTGCGGATACTCGTGTACTTAGTTTTACTTCAGAGAGGCACTCACATATGACATGGTGGTGTATGTAAGCAACAAAGATTGCTTAATCAAACTATATATTTACAATTTTGCTCAAATATTACTGAAATATTAAATACACTACACATTTCCCTGCTTAGCTATAACCTCCAACTCAACATAGAATGCATCTCAACTCAAATATGTGATGTATTGCTCTCCAGTCATCTATATAATACGTATACATATACAGTATATTGCATTATACAATGACTATATGGACATCTACAATATAGTAAATTTTAAATTGTCCCATTCAGGCTTAAAGATTTATTTCTGTGGAGGATTTCTTACTCTTGTGGGATAATGTCTTTCCAAACCTGTTTGGCAGGTGAGAATTATGGCTGTGAAATAATCTCTGGGTTTTGCACAGCTTTTGGACGTCTTTCTTCTCTAACAATTGACTCTGCTCTCCTCAACTAATCGATGTGTCATCGATGTGACATTAGATACATTTTCCACTGTGTAAAACACGGTCAATTTCAGTCCTTAATCTTTCCAAGTTTCCACTTTTGATCACCTGTGTGGTCTCTTGCCAGGACTGCAAATTAGTCTCAGCTGTTTGTCCTGCATACTTCTGAGATTGGCCTTGAGGAGATACAAGCACGAGTGCAAGGATGGCCCAGGAACAGTACAGCTGGTTTTTGAGTGTGCTGCATTGCATTATGCAAGGAGGAAATTGGTGATCTTCTGATTCAGTGTTAATGTAGTAGGTTCTTCTGACGTTGCTTACAATATGCTCTTTAGACTCTGGAGAAAGCTTTCCACTAAGCTATTTGTAGCTGGGTGTGACGGTGCAGATGTTATATATCTTATTTCATTCATTTTTAAGAATGACTGAAACCATTCCACAACCAACTGTGGTCCATTGTCACTGACCAGTCCTGGAGAAGAGGCTTCTCAGTACATCAGCAGTGCGTGAGGCTGTAGTGGAGGATGTTGGGATCACTTCTGGCCACTTTGTAGCAGCATCCACTACTATCAAGAAATTTGTGCCCAAGAATGGCCCGGCAAAATCCACATGAATTCTCTGCCAGAGCAATGTAGGCCATTCCCAGAGAGGTGTTGCACTTGGCATCTTCTGGATATGTTGGCATCACACACAGTGCATGGCATGCTGCTCAATCTGCTGATCTATCCCAGGTCACCAAGCAAAGCTTCAAGCCAATGGTTTTATTTTAAGCACACCTAGATAATTGGTATGTAGCTCCGCCGACACTTTAGCTGTCAGCTTGGATGATAAGCAACTCTCAATCCCCACATAAGGCAACACCCATCAAGGACAAGCTCATTCCATCGCTAGTAAAAATGGGGGAATTGGAATTTTTTCTGCACAGTCCAGCCATTTTGAGTGGCCATGTGTGACAGTGTGGGCTCTTTTCTAGTTTCCCTTTGGAACATCTCTGCTGTAACAAGAAGACTTCTGATTTGAACTAGGGAGAATCAATTAAGAGAAGTTTCCTCTTTTGTAAATTGTTCAGGTATTTCCTTTTCCAAGGGTAAATGGGAATCAGAAGCTCATCAATTTCCTCCTTGCATATCACAATTCACCACACTCCACGACCAACAACTCACCAGCTATGCTGTCCAGGGTCCTCTCTAGTGCTCACACTTGGATCTCCTCAAATCCAACAGACTTTCTATGATTAGTCAGCCTCTTGAATTCAACCTTGTAATTGTCTCCTCCAAGAAACAGAGCCCATCTTTGTACTCAAGCTGTGCCTGTTGTTGGAACACACTTCTGTGGATTGAAAATGAACTCTAGTGTTTGACGATCAGATACGAAGGTAACCTCTCTCCCATACAAGTACTGTTTGAAACGTTTCATAGCCCAAACCAGACTCAAGGACTCTCTGACAATATGTTCGTAATTTTGCTCTGGAGTGGTAAGGCAATGTGATGAAAAATCTATGGACATTCACTTCCATCGCTCATAACATGTGTCATAATTGCATCTATACCATAAGGTGAAATGACTCAGGCAAGCTTCAATGGACAATGTTGATTATTATGTTGATCATGATGTAGAGTGTCTGAATTCACCATTTTCTTTACATTTTGGAAAGCCATCTCACACTGCTTTGTCCATTACCATTTTTTCCCGATTTGTAGTAATGAGCTCAAGGTGTGAAGCACAGCAGCCATGTTTGGCAGTAACCTGTTATAGTATTCGACAAATCCTAAAATGGACGACTGTGTCACTGACTTTGGCCTTGTGGCATCCCTGATAGCCTGAATTTTCTCAGCACACTTGTGTGATGCTTGTGCATCAGCGGTGTGATCATAGTAAGTGATGTTTAATTTCAACAATTCACACTTGCCGTTCTGCCCTCTGAGCCTATGATCTTCTAATCTTTTTAACACTGCTTTGTGATTCTGTGATGTTCCTTTTCACCCTCACTGGTAACAGTAACACTGAGTGCCTGGGAAGACTTGCTGCACCTGGACCATAGCTTTCTGCAAGAGTGCATGTACAGATGCTACTCCAAAAATAAGCCAATTATAGCAATAAATCCCTTTGTGAGTGTTTATGGTGAGAAACACTTTAGACTCTTCTTCCATCTCCATCTGTATGTAGGCCTCAGCTAAGCCCACTTCACTGAAGTGTTTTCCTCCAGAAAGGATTCAGATATCCTCTATTCTGGGTAGAGGGTGTTGATCTACTTTCAGTACTGGGCTGATAGTGACTTTAAAATCACCACATTTCCTGATGAACTAACTCTTCTTAGCTGCTAGGAGGATCACTTCTATGCAATGCAGCTCACTGGTTATTTTATCATGGACGATAAAGAAACCAGATGGGCTTTGTCAAACCTGGATATGGCATTTTAATTTACCACTATTTTACCCCTTTATACAATATTTATATAATACCATCCTGGAACACAGATGCAGCATCATGCAGTATTTTTCTTAATTAGCTTTCACTTGCCTCTGTTGCAAAGGAGGTGGGATACAAACAGTGGATAGATCATAAATCAAGTTGCCGTCATCTCCGCCAATCATGACCCCACAATGTTGGCCCTCCTGTTCTTACCACATAAAAGCCCAATGTGGCTTGCTGGTTGTTGTATTTCATTGATATAAATGTCATTCCCAGAGGAATTATCTTTTCTCTAGTATTAGTTCTTGGTTGGATATCTGTAGGCTTCAGTTCAGTATCTGTGAAATGCAGTTCAAACCCATTTTGTGGAATGATTGAAACAACCGAGTCAGTATCCAATCCCATTTTAATTAATTTGCTGTTAACTTCTGGTGTAAACCATATTGATTATCTGTAGTTAGTTTTCACATTATAGATCTCAACGTTACTCAGTCCTGTGTCACTCACATCATTATCATATTTTTTTATCAACAGCTCTTCTTGAAACAGCAACTTGACCTTTTATCTTTTTCTCTTCCCTGTACAGTCCATTTACTTTCGTCTGCTCAATGTACCTTTGCATGCATTCTACTTTGTCGCATTTTCTGTGAGTTTCGCTTTTAAGTGTACATTAGTCTGGTGTACGTGGGTTAACACAATTTCTTCAGGCAGGCAGGTTTATGATTAGATGTTGCAGTTTTGTCCATGCTCATTTTCATTCCTGACTGCAACTCAATTGCATCTCTACCTGGTTTCCAATGATACGGCTATTTCAACTGCTCTTTAAAATGTGGGTTGTACTTCAGTTAGAAGCTGGTTTTGGATGCATGCTTATAAGATTCCACAAACTAAATGATCTCTCAGTGCATATTAAGTCTGTCACTGAACTGACAATTTCCCCAATTCAGCCACTTAAGCTGAAATGGACTCCCCTTCCTTTTGATTCCACTTATGAAGCCTAAATGTAATCGCAATGGTTTTAGTTCTAAATATTCTACATTAAATTCATAATATCAGCAAAGATCATTTCGGCCTGTTCGGTTGGAATCGTCAAACTTCTAAGCAAACTGTATGCTTTTCCACCTATTACATTCAGCAAAATAGGCACTTGTTTCTCATTGGCTATTGCATTTCCTTTAAAATACTGTTCAATTCATTCAAAATAGTTAGCTGCTGTGCAATTAAACATGCCTATCTTTCCAACGTGGCCAACCATTTCTGCTTTTTTAAATTTAGTATTGTGATCACCTGGTCTTCACTATTTATGAAGCCATGAATTTTGTCCATTTTCTGCCTTTTTTCAAACTGAACAGTCTGCTTTCCCTTCTGAAGAAACAACTGCTACCCTTTTATTTTTACTTGTGCATCTCACTGCACTTCCCTGGTCCCGGGTTCATTTTAAAACTTATTCATTGCAACTATTAAGTTCAGTACCTCCAAAAACTAATCAAAAGGAAACCACAGGAGCCTGGAAAACGTGTCTACTCAGTTTCTTCTTTAGTGAGGCACTCCCATACCACATGGTGGTGTAATGACGTATGCCGTTCATGTACTTTTACACCTAACCCATAATGAATTACGTAAACAGAGAATGCTTAATCAAGCAATATATTTACAATATCACTCAAATATTACTGGAATGCTAAATATTTAACTGTAGTGTTTCTTTGGAAGGGGTCAGAGATGGTTGAGTTTTAAAAAAGGCAGAAAACAGATAAAATTCACATGTTTATAAACAGTGAGTACCAGGTGACAATAATAACAAAATAAGCAGAAATGGCTGGCTACATCAGAAAGATAGACAAGTTTGACTGCACAGCAGATAACTGGATGATGTATATTGCACAAATTACGCAGTATTTTCAACCAAATGAAACAGCCAATGCATAACAAGTGCGAATTTTGCTGCATGCATTAAGTGGGGAAAGCTGAATTGAGGAATTTGTCTGAACATAATCAGTTCAGTGAAGGGCGCAGAATGACAGAAAGACCTTGAGTTTGATTTGGGGTGTAAAATGTTTCAAACAGAGTTTACCCTTCTTCCTGATCATCCACCACTAGTGTCCATTTTAAACCATTAACAGCAGCAGCATGAATGCAGCGATAGTTCTGTTTCTTCAAGGACACAATTACAAGATTGAAATCAAGAGGATGACGAATCATAGAAATGCTGTCCCATTTAACCTTAGTAAAGAAAATACCAGGAAAAATTTACAAAAAAGGATTCTCCTCTTGGCGTATTTTCACGAATGCAAATTGTAGGACTCCCTATTATGCTTCCTTTGCATAGAAACCTAGAGTGATGGCCACCATTAACACTCTAACCTCCTGTTCTCAACGATCAAACCTCTGCTGCCTTGCGGTTATACCCACTCATGGGAAGGCTTTAGGAGTAAACAATGAGGAAAATCCAGAACTGGAGTCCCTAAGGCAGTTCAATGCTGACTGGCCAATCCTGCGACACTGCTGGTGCCAAACTGTATCAGTCTCTACCGTTCATTTTGAATCATCAGCTGCACGGAGAGGGGTAGCCTGCTGCAAGGGCAACAGCTTGCTCTTCATTCGTACTGCCTCAGCTTGCATACTGGCATGCATACTTCTTACTCTTCACCTCAAAACCATGGAAGATCCAGTTACACTTGCCATGTGTACATTCCCACACTGTACTCCACATCTGAGGCACAGGATGAGTTTTATGAAGAATTTGCAGCCATCATTAACAATACTCTCACCAAGGAACATCTTGTTCTCCTGGGTGACTTCAGTGCCAGGGTGAGTGTAGACCATGACACAAGGAACTCCTGCCAAGGTCACTGGCTAGGAGTGGAAAGATGAGAGAGAATGGACAGTGATTGCAGAGCTCTGCACCTATCATAATCTATATATCGCCAACTCATACCTCCAGACCAAGTTTCTACACACAGTTTCTTGGAGATACCCTGACTTCAAACACTGGCACCATCTGGACTTGATCCTGGTCAGACACACTTTCCTCGGCAGCATGCTTTTCATACACTCCTACAGCAGCGCAGACTGTGACACAGACCACTAGCTGGTGTGTTGTCCGGACAGACTCCAGTCAAAGAAAGTCCATCATGCTAAAAAAGAAGGAAACCATCACAGTAATGTCAGCAAGATGTCTCACCCAGTCTGGTTGGAGCAGCTTGCTTAGTCCTTCAAGAAAGAACTAAGCACCCAGGAAGCTCTACCTTTGGGAAAAAGACCTTGAAAACAAATGGCTGGTTTGAAGCCAAATCCAACAAGATGACAAGATGATGCTGTCATTAAAGCAAAACATGCTGCCCTCGCTGAGTATAAGCATTCACCAACTGAGAGGAACCTATAGATCCTCAGAGCTGCTAGAAATAAAGTTCAACAGACTGCTAGGTGCTGTGCCAATGAGTACTGAATGCAGCTCAGTGAAGATATCTAGACTGTAGCACTGACAGGCCATATCAGGGGTATGTATGGTGGCATCAAGAAAGATCTCAACTCCTCTCAGAGCAAGATGGCTCCCCTCAAATCCATCAATGAGGAAGTAATCACAGACAAGGCCAAACAGATAGAGAGACGTGTAGAACATTCCTCTGACCTCTACTCCAGAGTGAACACAGTTACGACCTCAGCAATAGTCAGCAGAGATGAACCCGTTCAGGTCCTCTCTAAGGTAGGCTTCCTGTCAAGACTACAAAGAATGATCAAATCCTGCCATAACATCATGAAAGGGACTGTGCAGTACAATGACAGCTCTTTGACATAAGCAGCTACATTAAGGAAGGCTGCATTTGCACCCCAACACTCCTCTGGATCCTCCTTGCCGTTCTCCTGAGACGCACATTTGGCACGGCAACAGAGGGGATGTACCTCCACACTGGATGGGATGGCAGGTTTTTTACCCTCGCCCACCCAAGAGCCAAAACCAAAGTGCTCTATGCTATGATGACAGGAATGCTGTTTTCCGATGATGCAGTAATCACAACCCACGCTCCGCAGGACCTCCAGAGCTTGATGGATCACTTCTCTCCGGCCTGCAAGGAATTTGGTCTATTAGCCTGATAAAGGCAAATATCTTGGGATGCAAGGTGGAGGCACCAGCAGACATTACCATTGGTACCTACAAACAGGATGTTGTTCGTCAGTTCACATACCTGGGGTCCATCACCAGTGACGACTTCTCCTTGGATGCAGAAGTTGGCAAGCGCATCGAGAAGGCTGCAACAACCCTTGCCTGCCTCACCACATGAGTCTGGGAGATCTCCAAACACTCAGTCAAAACAAACATGGCAGAGTACATCGCTCGTGTCACTACTACGCTGCTATACAGCAGCGAGACTTGGACAACTTACACTAAGCAGGAGAGAAGGCTCAACAGCTTCCACTTAAGGTGCTTCTGTCACACCTTGGGCATCTCCTGGAGAGAAAATGGTTCGCTCTATGCCAGCCTCCCTAATCAGGCACCGTAGACAGGCTAGGCCACGTCCATCACATGCAGAATGGCTGCATCTGAAAAGATATCCTCTGCAGCAAGCTGTCTTCAGGCAAAGGAACCACCACCCACCCGCAACTGTGCTACAAAGATATCTGTGAGCAGGACATGAAGGTGCTGGATATCAACACTGAGTCCTGGAAGGAACTTGCAGCCAACTACACCAGGGGCATATCACCTTGAAACAACACCTTAAGTGTTGATCAGCCATGATCTCAAAATGGCGGTGCAGGCTCGAAGGGCTGAATGGTCTACTTCTGTACCTATTGTCTATTGTCTAAGTCAGGCAAAAAAAAGTATTCCTGAAAGCAGCAAAAGACAAATAGGCTAAGAAAAAGGAATGGTGCATCTCCAGCAGGGCAAAGGCCACTTAGAGACGTGCAACGGAGACTACCACTCATGCACTGGTGACAGACAGCACTGCACCAACAATGTAGGCGGCTAGGACACAACGTCCGTGGTCAACCTTGACCAATGAAGGGCCTGAAAATTTCATGTTACTTCAGCTAAGAGGTCTATTGGGCAATGCTTAAATTAACCTTGAGCATCCTGTGCAGATCTTATATTTCTATGACAGCACGGAAACACAGGACCAGGAGTAGGCAAATTAGACTCTCAAGCTTCTTCTGTTCATCGGTATTGGATCGGTGAAGTTCACCCTATTTGCCTGTTTACAGCAGCCCAATGGGAAGTCACAGGAGTTGAGGAACAAAAGAGTAGCAGGTTGTGACGGATAGTTTGAGTTGCAACCTTTGCTGGGCATTTCTAGTCATTCTGGGGTTGAGGAGGACAAAATAAAAGGATCAGCCGTGACTGAATTGCAGAACAGACTTGATCGGTTAGATGGCCTAATTCTGCTCCTATATCTTATGGTCTTATAGTCTTATGTGTGGTGGAAAGTGTGCCGACAGGCTGCGTTATGACTTGGTATGGGAACACCAATGACTTTGAGCAGAGAATCCCACAAAAGGTAATGGATTCGGCCCTATACATCACGAGTAAAACTCTCCCAACAATTGTCCACATCTACATGAAATGGTGTAGAAAAGCAGCATCCACCATCAAAGATCCTCATCACCCAGGCCATGCTCTTTTCTCACTGCTGCCCTCAGGTAGAAGGTTCAAGTGCCTCAGGACTTCCACCACTAGGTTCAAGAAAATTTACTACCCCTCAACCATCCGGCTGTTGAACAAAAAGGGATAGTTGAACTCATTTAAGGACTCTGTTATATTGTTATTTCATGTTTGTTATTTATTGCTATTTATTTAGATCTGCATTTGCACAGTTTGTTTACAGTTTATAGTTCCTGATGTTTACTAGTTACAGTTACTGTTCTAAAGATTTGTTAAGTATGCCTGCAAAAATAAGAATCTCAGGCTCGTAGTTGGTGACAGGCATATATAGTACTCTGATATTAAATTTTACTTTGAACTTTAGGCATTACTTCACCTGTGTTATGCCCATACTTCAAAGTGTAACACTACTGTTCCACTGGAAGCACAATATCCAGATTCAACAGGGCAAGGTCCCACATGAACAAGCAGGCAAGTGGTGATGTTGACTCAGGGATTAATGCTGGCTCTACATGGTTCTTATATGGCGAGTGAAGACAAATAGACTTCGGTTTAGCCACCTGTCCAAAAGAGTGCACTGTAGCGGTGTGCTACACGCAGCACTGAAATAACGACACGTCGGTTCAAGTGCGCTAGGAAGTGGGTCGCCACAGCACCTCCGAGGTTCAGCGCTCCCTGAATTCTGCAACAACTTGTCAACAGCAATTATGTGCTCAAGTTCTTGAGTTGGGACTTGAGCCAATACATGCTGATTCAGATCCAAGTAAGTTGCCCATGGAGCCACAGTTGCCACTAATATCATGTATGCTTTCTGCACAGCATGTATTATAATCCGGTAAATGCCATTGTAAAGAATTCTGTGTAATGCTCACTACTTAAGGCATTTCTCATTGGGTTCACATATTCAGCTCTCAAAATTGCAGCCTCAGCAGTAACGTGCTAGAGTGAGCTTCTGTGGAATCAGGCCCAAATTTCATTCCTACTGAATGTAAAACAAATCACACTTGTTTGTTAAAGAGCAACAGATCTGCTTCACCAGGAGAGAAAGCTCAAATTCATTCCCATATCTCTCAATTCCCCTTCTCTCTAGAATCAAATCAATTGTTTCCTGAATCTGTTTAGATTTGGTCCATTGGACTGGCAACTTATTTTATGACTCTATTACATTTTGGATGAAAAAAGGTTATGCCTGACTTCCCTTTTTATTCCTAACTTCCTCATCTTGTCTCAAATCCCCTTAGCAATTTAATGAATTGCCACACTGAGCAATTTACCCAAATTAATTCTGTCAATTGCTTCATAATTTTGAATACTGCCCCGAGTTTACCTCAAAGTAGTTTCTTTTCCGAAGAAAACAAATGCAATTTCCTTTACATTTTGTCATGATTGAAATTCCTAGTACCTGACATATTTTTGGTTGCAGTGTAACCTTTCAAAGACAATGATTTTCTTCATCTAATTAGATAGCAGAATTGCAAACAGTAATCCAGATGGAGTTTGACCAAGACATGTGCAGCAACAACAGAAAACCTTAGTTAATTTGACCTCTATCCATCTGCTAATGTCAACCAATAAACAATTCATTATGTTCTACTCCATTTTAGCTCTGCATTAATAGTTTCGCAGAAGTAGTGAGAGCATAAAATGAAGTGGGGTTATTTAGAGTTATAGAGTCGTAGATTTATACAACACAGAAGCAGACCCTTTGGCCCAATTTATCCATGCTGATCAAGGAGCCTTCCTGACCTGGTGCCACCAGCCTGTGTTTGCCTCTAATTTGTTCCAATCTATCTAGCTGGCCAAATGTCTTTCAAACATTGTGCTTGTAACTTGCCTCTGCCACTTCCTCTGGCAACTGGTTCTTGGTATCCATAAGAATCAAGATTGGTTAATGTCATTTCCTGTATAAAAGTGTAAGGAGAATTAAGTAATTGTTACTCCAGATCCAATACAGCACAAAAAAACACAAAAGATAAAGAAATAAATAATAGCAGTAGAGAACAAACAATAAACATTGATTGTATGTCCAGAAAGTGATGCTAGGCTGTAGATAAAGATACTGGTAGGAAATAGTAAAGTTGTGGTGGAGTTGGTGGGTGGAGGTGTTGAATCAGCCTTACTGCTTGGGGAAAGTAACTGTTTTTGAGTCTGGAGGTCCTGGCATGGATGCAACATTGCCTCCTCCCTGAAGGGAATGGGACGAACAGTCCAGGAGCAGGGTGTGTGGGATCCTTCATGATATTCCTGGCCCTTTTCCAGCACATTTCTGTATACATATCCTTAATGGTAAGTGGCCAGTGCCAGTGATGCATTGGGCAGTTTTGACTATTCATTGTAGAGCCCTTCGCTGTATTGCAGCTTCTGTACCAAGCAGTGACGTAGCTTGTCAGGATGCTCTCTACTGCGCATCTGTAGAATGATGTGAGTATGGAATGGCAAAGTCCAGCTCTCTTCAGCCTCCTCAGAAAGTAAAAGTGCTAATGAGCTTTCCTGATTGTGTTCTGGGACCATGCGAGTTTGTGCAAGATGAGCACTCTCAGGAATTTGAAGCTGCTCACCATTCCCACTGCTGTGCCACTGATGTAAAAGATGGTGTGAGTGGTGCAAGATCTCCTGAAGTATCTAACTTCCTCCATTTGTCTTATTGACATTCAGGAGGAGGTTATTTGCCTGGCACCAGACCTCCAGCTCTTCCACTTCCTCTCTGCAGGCCATCTCATCATTGTTGGTGATGAGCCCCACCGTTGTTGTATCATCAGCGAACCTGATGTTGTGATTGCTCGGGCATGTCATCTGCTCCTAGACTCCCCCACAAGAGAAAACATCCTCTCCTCTGCACATCCACTCTCCATCTAGGCCTTTCAACATTCAACAAGATCTCCCCTTATTCTCTAAGTTCCAGCAAGTACAGACCCAGAGCCATGTATGATAACCCTTTAATTCCTGGATTCATTCTTGCGAACCTCCTCTGAACCCTCTCCAGTGTCAGACAATCCTTTCTCAGATAAAGGACCCAAATCTGTTCACAGAGGGTTAAGAGGTGCTACAAAAAGTTGGGCACTAAAGAAAAATTCAGAAGTAGAGTATTTGTCTCATACTGCAGTAACTCTTGTCTGTTTCTACCAAATATCTCTCAAACTTTTACATCCTGAGTAGAACAACCTAAACTTGACCGGTCTAAGCTTAAGGCTGAAATCCCTGGCTCCTGGATTCATTCCAGAAAAATTTCAACTGCACGCAAACTTCTTTTCACGTCCTTTTCAGGAGATGAGAAACTTACACAGCCGAAAAGGCCCTGGCATTGTCCAAGGATTTAATATCTGATACTGCCCATTCATCTTTGCACAAAAGAGTGTGCAAGACTGGGCGAAAGTTGGGGTTTACCATTTTTAAAGCCAGAGATAGAGGGAATCAATGTTAAGGCTCATATCTGGACCGAGGTGGTGGAAAGCAACTGTTATCCACAGAATCATGGTTTCAATTTTAAAGCACAACTTTCCCAGCATGCAGCATACTGTACATTCAGCACTAGACAATGGTTACAATACCAATTTATGGCCCAGTTGGTTTTCACATTCTGGCATAAAGTAAATTCTTTAGAAATGATACACCTAGCAGAGCTGCTGACTCAGAACACCAGAGACCCAGGTTCAGTTCTGATCTCACGTGCTGTCTGCTTGCAAGTTCCCCTTGTCATCACGTGGAATTCCTTCCAATGCTCGGATAACCTCCCAAAACTGTGTGGGCTGGTAGGTTAATTAGCTAGGAGAACATTGCCGCCCGTGTGTGGCAGAATCCAGGGAGTGAGTGGGAACGTAGGGAAAACAAAATGAGATAGAATTGGAATTAGTGCAAATGGGTCATTGATGGTCAGTGTGTATTCGATGGGCAGAAGTTCCAGTTTCAATGCTGTATCTCTGATATGAGCTTAAAGTGATGGATAAATCATAGCAGGGGATGTGTTGATAAAATTCTTTACAGAGTGATGGGTAATGATCTGGCACATTTAAGGATATTGGACACAGAGCCAATTGTGGAAATGGATATGTATCTAATTCAATGAATGAAATATTAAATGATTGCAACATCTATAAAGGCACACCTCTGTGCTTGTTGTTAAATTGTTATTTCCAGTGTACTTGTGGTCCATTACAGAACTTTTCTTCTTATACCCAACTCACCTCTGTCTGTAGGCTGTAGGTTTATATTTCTTCACATTTTTATAATTTTCCTGAAATAATTAAGTAATAACAAGTTTTTATCAATAATATATAAATTGCCCTTGTTCAATTCGGATCATCTGTTCTTAGAGCTAGTACAAATGAAAAACCAAATTACTTCAACATTCAACACATATCAACATTGTTTAGTGAAATGTCATTATTTTCTTATGCAATCCGCGATAAAAGGCTAAGATGACACAACTTAGTTATTCCATCGAGCCTTGTTAAATGTCTGAGAGAAGTAAAACTCATCACTGGATTTAATTCAGTCAGATGGGTGGCATCACCTCAAGCACCCATTAAAATCTTCACTCAGTTGATTCCATGTGAATGAAAATCAGAAGAGATTTTGCATACTTTACACTGATATCTGAAATTCACTTTAACTTCACTTTAATGTATTAATAATCAGTTTGATTAAGTTCTTTTTAAAGCTTAAATATAGTTTTGTTTGACTGTAAGTTTGGTTGGGATGAGCCAAAACCAGAGACATTTCAGGTCATCAGTCATACTTGTTTAGAGTCTGGCAGCTTCTTTGTTACGGATGTAGATTTGAAAATGGAATGCAAAGCCACAATGTTAACAAACATCGGGGAAAGCAAATTATTGCACAAATGTGATTATACCTGGCGTTGATCACAGTAACGATCAATAATGGGTGAAATCATGACCCTACAGGAAATTTACGCAAACATTTCCATGTGCGATTCGCCTTAGCATATCTTAAATTGCTTCAAAACAAATAGGTTATGAGGTTAATGTGAGACATAGTTCTCAGACTAGAAGAATCCTGTTTTATGAATATCTTAATCTAATCAAGATTCTCTCACATCCACTAACCATATGCGAGCTTTAACAAATGGCTTCTCATAATTGTTTAAAGATATTTGATCTTCTAAAAACCTACAGGGCATGTATGTACTAACAAATTTGAAGCATTTCAAGTTTAAATAAACAATAGCTGTTCAAACCTTTTTTTCTGAGGAAGTCCAGTGATATTTTTTATATGGCTTGCCTTAAAACAATCCAGGGTTAGAAGTAAGGTTGAGAAAATAAAATTATGACAGGAGTCCTGAACTGGCTCTCTGCTGTTGGAGCTGAGAGGTGGAGAGCTGGCTGTGGTGCCACTGGAATATCAAATGAGCACGGATGAATCAATACTCTTGAATTATGCTTTGTAACTTTTTCAGTTAGGAGAAAATGGCTCCTTCAAAAGTTTGAATAGAGTGATGAGGCTCCAAGTGAAGAGATGATGCTCAATGGTGTCAGGGAGTTATAGAGCAATACAACACAAAACAGGCCATTTGACCCTCCAAGTACTGAGAAAGTACACCCGTTTACAATAGCATTGATCGCATTTTATTATCATATCCCCATCAATGCCCCCCAGATTCTATCAAGCACGCACATAATAGGGACCATTTATAGCAGCATATTAATCTACCAGGCCCACACCTTTGAGGTTTGGAAAGAAACTAGGGTACCCAGGGAAAACTCATACAAACACAGCAGAACATACAAACTCCACACAGAAAGAACTGAAACCAGGATAATTAGAGGTCTGCCAGCTGCGCTCCAGTGTCACCCTATTGGCATGGTTTGTGTAGTGCCTAGTGCAATGCTTTACAACGCCACCTGCATAATTGGCATTCAATTTGTGCCGCTGTTTGTAAGGGGTTCATATGTTTTCTCTGTGAACACGTGGGTTTCCACTGTGTGCTCCTGTTTCTCCCACACTTTGAAGATGTATGAGTAAGGATTCGTAAGCTGTAGGCATGTGATTTTGGCACCAAAACAATAGCAACACTTATAGGCTCCGTCCTCCCCACCTCCCAGCACATTCTCAGTCGGTGTTGGACAATGAAGCAAAAGATGCAATTCAGTATGTTTCGATGTACATGTGACAAATAAAGCTAATCTTAATCTTATTCTTTGCAAGTGGAGAATCTTCTAAGCAAGTGGTTCCTACTATAGCAGTATTAATTGTGTACATGGAAACTTAAAATTTAATGAATAAGAAGAGGGCTTTGGAATATCATCTTATAGAGATTCTTTACCAAAGTAATTCCTCCTCCTTCCCTCGTAGCCCTGTATCTTCCTCAATTTTATATTTTTATCTTCTTTTCCTTTCAATAGTTCAATGATTTTCCTAATTTAAATGGTCTTATTGAGGGGAATAGAGAGATTGCAGAGTGTTGTGATGGAGAGAGTTTAGTGTAAGTGAACCACCATTAGGAGGGCAAATGGGATGCTGACATTTATTGCAAAGTGACTGGAGTATATACAATACAAAGGAAAGACTATGAATAACATGCCACAACCTGACTTTCTTTGCAACTTTCATCAGCCCAAATCCCAAAGCAACAGCAGCAACCGGGGTTGCTGACATAAGAAAACCAACTTTGAATTTTTAAAGGATATGATGAAGATGACTCTATACAAACAGCACTTCACACACAACCTGCTGGCTCACAATAAAAAGGATGATTAACATTTGTGGGGATTATCCTCGTCTCTTGACTGGTTTGAATAGAATGACCAGGAGATTGAGGAGTTAGCTAACCACAAATGTTCCTGGATTAACCATATAAACATATAACAATTACAGCACAGAAACAGGCCATCTCGGCCCTTCTAGCCCATGCCAATGCTTACACTTACCTAATCCCACTGGCCTGCACTCAGCCCATAACCCTCCATTCCTTTCCTGTCCATATACCTATCCAATTTTACCTTAAATGACAATACCGAACCTGCGTCTACCACTTCTACTGGAAGCTCGTTCCACACAGCTACCACTCTCTGAGTAAAGAAATTCCCCCTCGTGTTATCCTTAAACTTTTGCCCCCTAACTCTCAAATCATGTCCTCTTGTTTGAATCTCCCCTTCTCTCAATGGAAACAGCCTATCCACATCAACTCGATCTATCCCCCTCATTATTTTAAATACCTCTATCGTCCCGTCCCCCCCCAACTTTCTACGCTCCAAAGAATAAAGACCTAACTTGTTCAGCCTTTCCCTGGAACTTAGGTGCTGAAACCCAGGTAACATTCTAGTAAATCTTCTCTGTACTCGCTCTATTTTGTTGACATCTTTCCTATAATTCGGTGACCAGAACTGTACACAATACTCCAAATTCGGCCTTACCAATGCCTTGTACAATTTTAACATTACATTCCAACTCCTATACTCAATGCTCTGATTTATGAAGGCCAGCATACCAAAAGCTTTCTTCACCACCCTATCCACATGAGATTCCACCTTCAGGGAACTATGCACTATTATTCCTAGATCACTCTGTTCTGCTGCATTCTTCAAAGCCCTACCATTTACGATGTATGTCCTATTTGGATTATTCCTACCAAAATGTAGCACCTCACACTTATCAGCATTAAACTCCATCTGCCATCGTTCAGCCCACTCTTCTAACTGGCCTAAATCTCTCTGCAAGCTTTGAAAACCTACTTCATTATCTACAACGCCACCTACCTTGGTATCATCTGCATACTTACTAATCCTATTTACCACCCCATCATCCAGAAATTTTGGGACACCCTGAGGGAATGAAAGCAATCTGACTGGTCTTTGAAGGCTGAAGTCAAACAGAAGATTTATGATCTAAGTAAAGGAACGCAGGTGGAGAGAGTGCAGAGGTCCACCAGCTCATCAATAATCATGACATGTGTTCACTCACCAATGACGTCAACCTCAACATCAAGGATTTACTCCACTGAGAGGAAGGTCGAAGAAGATCATATCAAGGACAGGGAAGCTATCTGCACCCATTAGAAGGAACTGTCCTAGAGCTCTTGAGTGAGACCTGTCGTTGATATGAGTGTTTTTGATTCCATCCCAAAGCACACTCTCCATTCCAATCTCACTACCTTCCAGTGTGACAAGATGCTGATAGTGCCATAAATCAGCTTAAAAACAAAAGTTTGGGAGCAAACATCATCTTTGCTGTTGTTCTAAAGCATGGCAGAAAAGAATTTGCAATAAAAATGCACAGCCTTATATTCCACATGAAGGAAGAGGAGGACTGTTGAATGCAGCAATTTTGATTATTTTCATGAAAGGAGGAAAATCTGATTCAGACAATCACATAGAGGGTTTCCTGCTGTCTGCCACAATAAAGAACAGGAATTTTTCTCAGCAGCTAGCTTGTGGTGCCATAGTGTTGCTCACAAAATCACAATGAATATCCCATTGATCTCAAGGCAGAATGTACCTGATCTTTCACTGCCCGACAATGTTTAGAAAAGTACTGAAGCATCAAGTCTACTTAGTGGCCATTTTTGACTCTATCAACCTCAGAGGGACTACAAATAATCCTTAATGTTTTTCTGCCCTCGGAAGTTCAGCTTCATTTTACACCTGCCTTGATTCTCAAGAGGCGTAATCCCAGTACAAAATGGGATCGTACAGGGCTATTTCATTCTTTTAAGCCATTCCCATCTTTCTCACCATTCTTCCTGTGTATTGCAATTCATTATTAGAGGTTCAAATCACTATGGTTCTGGAATGACAGGGACCTAGTTTGAAACACTTTCCAACAAGCTTCCTACTGAGTTGGACAAATTCCTAGAAGAATGGGAAACTGTTCAACCTATACTACCTCCATTCCAGAACTCAGTTCACTCCAACCTCAGACATTGAACTGGAATATGTAGACGGTGCTTGCACATGTGCACATTTAGAGACAAAAATACCCAGAATATTTGACTCATTTGCTGAAGTGTATAAGGAAAAGGTCTATACTTTCTATACTTTATAAGGTCGATACTTTCCCTTTTCTATTTTCTAATTATGATTTATAATTTAAATTTTTATTTTATATTTACTTCGATTTGTATTTCAGGGAGCGCGAAGCACAGAAACGAATATTACTGTGATGATTGTACGCTCTAGTATCAATTGTTTGGTGACAATAAAGTATTTGTATTTGTATATTTACACTAAAGAAGCATGGGAAGAATATCTTCTACCATTTTCTTCTGATAATAAAGGTCCACAACAAGAACTAGGAAAGCATGGACTACGTTCTATACCTTGGAAACTTCTTCTGTGTAAAAGCAGAGATGAATACTAAAGTTCGCTCTTCCCTTCAGTAAGCCGGCACACACTTGGTTTTCTGAGGAAAAGTGCGTTTGAAGACTTGGATCTCAAAAGCAGTACAAAATTTATGATCAACTCGGCTATATTGTCTCTTATCCTCCTGTGTGCTTTGCAGCAAGCATTTGAAAGAACTGGAGCGATATAAAAAAGTGCTGCCATTGTAAAATCCTCCAAATCTGCTGGCAGGTATAAATGAATTACTATCAGTTTCTCACCCACTCTAACATCCCCTGAGGTGGGACTCCAATTGCACCCAATCAACTTTGATGGGTAAGCCACATTAATCACATTCCCAACAGCAGAAATACAAATTCTAACATGGCAAGTGATTTCTGAGAGGAAAGAAAACATAAGAATTAAAAGCAGGACTGTGCACCTCTTGCCTGTCTGTTCTGCAATGAGATCGTGGCTGACATTTGATCAGAGCAAGTTCCTTTCAGTAAACAAAAATCCTTTTATTTCACTAATGAAATGCTTTGGAAATGCTCTCAAAGGCTTCTTAAAGTAACATCCTCACTACCTCTTCAGAATCCTTCCTCATGGCTATTCAAAGTGGAGAAGGAGGGTTTGGGATGGCAGGAAGGGTCTCAGGTTTCTGCATCATGAACAAGTCTAAAGAAGTGCGTCTCCTAAATACCCATCTGCATTCTTCCCCCACCCCAATCAATCACTTCCTGCCCTTCCTGTTTCAGGGAATGCGGGGTTCACATTTACCTCACTAGTCGCTCCAGAACATTCAGAACTGGAATACTCAGCCCCAAAGGACTGCCTCAAACAAATGGTGCTTCAGTGAGATGATACCAGGAGGACTGTGTATAACTTTGGTCTTTTAATTTTATGAATGATATACTTACATTGAACATGGTTGATTACCAGCAGAAAGGAGTTGTCTTTTGACAGAATTTTGAGCAGGATGGGCCGATGGTCTTTGGAATTTGGAAGAATGGGAGATGACCTTATTAAAACACAAAAGAATCTGAGAGGATTTGATGGATTTAAGACTCCAGGGACACTTTGCTCTGGAATGCCTCTCGTACAGCAGGGATTGTTTTGATTAAGGGTTTGCATATTAAGACAAACAGGGAGAAGTATTTCTCCTCACAGGAGAAATCATTCTCCTCCCATGACTGAAATCATTGGAATTCTTTGCCCAAGGGAGCTGCAGAGCCAGAAACATTGAATATAACAAAGTAAAAATAGGCAGATATTTGGACAGTAAGGGTGAAAATGGTTAAGGGGTTCAGTCAGGAAAATTAAATTAAAATTGATATCAGATCACATTGTTTTAAATGAGTGGACTGACTCATTGGGTTGAATCACCAGCGTATGCACCTATTTCTTATTTTGGAATGTTCTTATGAGGGAGAAATAGAAGTAGGTTTAAGTTCAAGTTCAATGTTAATTGTCATTCAACCATAGATAAATACCGATTAATACAGCCAAATGAAACAGCGTTACTCCAGGACCAAGGCTCAAAACACAGTACCAACAGCCATACACAGAACAAAGGACGTATAAGGTGGTAAGCACATTTAAAATAGCAGTTCACACAAAATGTTGAAGGAACACAGCAGGCCAGGCAGCATCTATAGAAAAGAGTATAGTTGGTGTTTCGGGCCGAGACCCTTCAACAGGACTGGAGAAAAAAAGATAAGAAGATTTAAAAGATTGGGGGAGGGGAGGGAGAAACACAAGGTGATAAGTGAAACCAGGAGGGGGTGAAAAGTTGATTGGTGAAAGAGGATACAGGGCTGGAGAAGGGGGAATCTAATAGGAGAGAACAGAAGGCCATGGAAGAAAGAAAAAGGGGTGAGGAGCACCAGAGAGAGGTGATGGGCAGGCAAGGAGATAAAGTGAGAGAGGGAAAAGCAGATGGGGAATGGTGAAGGTGGGGGGGGGGGGGGGGATCATTACCAGAAGTTTGAGAAATCAATGTTCATGCCATCAGGTTGGAGACTACCCAGGCAGAATATAAGGTGTTGCTCCTTCAGCCTGAGTATAGCCTCGTCGTGACAGTAGTGGAGACCATTATTGGATATATCAGAATGGGAATGGGAAGTGAAATTAAAAAGGTGGCTCTGGGAGATCTCACTTCTTCTGGTGAATGGAGCGTAGGTGCTCAGTGAAATGGTCTCCCAATCTGCGTCGGGTCTCACTGATATACAAGAAGCCACACCGGGGGCACTGGACACAGTATTTGACCCCAACAGACTTACAGGTGAAGTGTCGCCTCACCTGGAAGGACTGTTTGGGGCCCTGAATGGTAGTGAGGGAGGAGGTGTAGGGGCAGGCGTAGCACTTGTTCTGCTTGCAGGGATAAGTGCCAGGATGGAGATCAGTGGGGAGGGGCAATGGAAAAGGGAGTCGCGTAGGGACTAAAATCCTGCTAAACCTGAGAGTATTCTCAGGCAAGTAACTATGTGTAATGTAAAGTGTTAGGCTTGCAGGAGAGGAGTCGGTGAGCTCCTTTGGCTCAGTGAATGGGTCACCCGGTCCGAACCAGTCAGACTTAAAAAGAACAAAAGGCATGAGGCTGAGGGTAAAGGCTAATGCACAATGCTAGTTGTAGCCCTGGACCAGAGCCAATAAGAAGGTGACCCAGATTGGTCAGGTGACCTCGAGCCAACAAGATTGAAGCACATTTGAACTGGTGAGGAAAGAGTATAAAAATAAGGAGTTTCGAATGCAATGACCATTACGTTGACAGAGCACAAAGCATGAGAGTGAGATTGGTGAGGATTGCAGAGTGTATCATTGCTTAGCTCCCCTATCACGTGTCCCCGGAGAATTCCTAATGTGACTTCATAACTTCAACTACCCAGTCCCGCATTCCTGCCACAGGCTTCCCAACATGTCAGACAATATTCCTTTGAAAAAAAGCAACAAAATTTGAACAATTTTGCAATTTTTCTCCAGATTTTGCTCACAGTAGTGTCCTTAAGGTCAGTAATCTAATTGTTCATAGAACATAGAACAATACAGCCCTTTGGCCCACAATATTGCCACAAACATACCCCATGATTAATCTAACTTTATGCTCCTATACAGCCTAGAACCCCCATTTTTCTTACATTTCCCCCCATATGCCTATCTAGCCACTGTCACACTCTAACTTCTCCCCTAAACTTTCTCCCATTCATCTTAAATGGATGTGCTCTGGCATTGGCCATAGTCATCCTGAGAAAAAAGTGCTGCCTGTCCACTATAACTGTGCCTCTTGGAAACTTATACACTGCTATCAAATCACCTCTCATCTTCCATCATTTCAAATAGCCCTAGATTGCTCAACCTTTCTTCATGTTCTCATAAGGCCTACTTTCCACTCCAGGCAACATACTGGTAAATCTCCTCTGCACCCTCACAAAAGCTTCCACATCCTTCCTACAGTGAGGTGACCCTAACACAATACAGTACTCCAAGTGTGGTCTAACCAAACTCTTATAGAGCTGCAACAGCAACTCATGGCTCGTGAAATCAGTCCCGTGGCTAATAAAGGCCAGCCCAACATATGCCTTCTTAACCACCCTATCAACATGTGTTAACTTTGAGGGATCTATGGGCATACAGTAGGCCCCAAGCTCTCTCTGTTCCTCCACACTTTCAAGAATCATACTGTTGACTTTGTATTGTGCCTTCAAGTTTGATCTTCCAAAGTGCATCACCTCACACTTCTCGGGATTGAACTCCATCTGCCACTTCTCCACCCATTTCTGCATTCTGCCTGTGTCCTGTAGTAACAACCTTCTACACGATCCACAAAACCTCCAACCTTCATGCCATCTGCAAACTTACTAACCCACTCCTCCACCTCCTCATCCAGAGCAGGAATCTCTGTGGAACACCACTAGTCATCAATCTCCAGGCAGAATGTGTTCCACCTACTACCATCCTCAGGCTTCTACAGGAAAGCATTCTGAAACCATGCAGACAGGTTTCCATGGTTCCCATGCCTCACGATTTTCTGGATTAACCTACCTTGTCAAACACATTACTGAAATCCATACGCATCACATCCACAGCTCTGCCTTCATCAGTTTTGGTTTTGTCATCTCCTCGAAAGACTCAATTAGGCTTGTGAGGCATAACCTTCAATATTAGGGAAGTCCTCCTTGACAACCTTGTTATTTTTACACCTTTCCAAAATCTGCTTCCTGATCTGTTCAACAGTATCTCCATTACTATTCAAGGGGGGGGGGGTGTCTATAGAACACTCCCAATAGAACAATTGCTCCTCTATCCACCACAATTTGGTGGTTCACCCTTCCATAATGTCCTCCCTTTCTGCAGCTGTGATTAGCACTGAATGCCACTTCCCCTCTCCCACCTTTTACTTCCTTTTTCCCTCCTCATCCCTTTTGAAACAGCTAAACCCCATAACATTAAGCAACCAATCCTGCCCCTGTAACAGTCTCTACCTATTTCCAACTAGCCACTATCTCCTAAATTCATCTCTCTCCTGTCCATCTGGTTCCTTCTGCCCATCAGACTCCTTCTTACCTGGTTTTGCCAATTGCCTACCAATCTTGTATCATCCCTCCACCACCTCTTTACACTGGCTATCCTCCTCTACACTCTGTCCTGATGTATGGTCTTGGTCTGAAATGGCAGCTAACCTACAGCCTCCACAGATGTAGCCTGATTCACTGGGTTCCTCCAGAAATTGTCTTTTTGATCCAGATCAGTGGTGTTTTACACAGTGCTATTTTACAAAATGCATGAGCAAAGATTTTCTTTCCGAGCGAGTCTCCCAATCATCAAAATGTCAAGCGCTCGAGGCCAATTGAAGATGTATTGATGAGGGACTGCCCAGTGACTTTTGTTATACACATGTAGTAATGATGCATGAAGACCAGCAAATCATTGAGAGTATATCTGGTGTCAGGTGCCATTCCAATAAAACAAGACTGACGAGTTTAAAACAGCTTTCAAGTAATGCATTGCCTTCAGAACTAAAACCAGAAAGTGTCAAAAAATACACAGCCAATTTGTCACCATCCAAACAAAAGAAAAAGTTAGGTTTACAAGAATGACAGCAGATCTGAGGTGCTGCAACTATCAGGAAAGCTTCAACACCCTGGGGCTCTTTTCTCTCAAAGAGAGAGGGATGCTGGTAGATAGATGGTTTTTAAAATTATGAAGTGGGCTCATAGGATTAAAGTAGTGAAAATATTTGGACCTTAGAAGAATCCAGAACTAAAGAAGGGAAATATAATATTAATTTGCATAATTCCAGAGAATTATGTTTACCCCAAATTAGGTTAGAGTGCAGAAATTGATACCATAGAGAGCAAATAACAGAGATGCACTTATGGGGAATTTGGATAAATGAATGAGGAGAAAAAAAGGATGTGCTGATAGGATTAGATTAAATATGATACACAGAGGTCTGTGTGGTGGTTTAGATTTGGCAGAGACTAGTTGAGCCAGTTAGTTTCTTGTGTTATATTCTCATTACATGCTGAACTCTATCTGTGAAACCTTTACCAAGGAGGGTCCTCACTGCAGAAAATCTGCTTGTAGTTTATTAGAACTATCATCCATTCTCTGGATAAAAAATCCCAGGTCTTTTCAGTGTTGATCACTTTACACTGGTGCTTGACATTCAGTTTCTGCCCTAAGAACGGTACAAAGAAACTCAAGGGAGTAAGTTTTTCTAAGATCGGTGAGTAAGTCTAACTTTGAGCAGTGTTATCCCCAAGGGTCACAGATGATATGGAAGTGTTAGATACAACACTGGGTCTTCAGTGTCTGTTGCATCTTCACCGCTGTTGCTGGTGTGGCTCAATATGATAACATACACACACTGTGTAGGGCATGTCACCACAATTTGAGGTGTTCCTTGGCTGTGTTACTGAGGCAAATACTATAGCTACAGATCATTATAGCCACATATTACATAACAAAATAGAGAACTGTGAAGTGAGTGTGGAGCATCATTGGACTTGATGCTGCTGATGTAATTACTGCTGAAGCAGACCCTTGATAGGGTCCCCTTCACCAGCCCAAAGAAAAGCTGAGCACTAGGCTCAAGGGTAGTTGGAGAAGCCCTCTGGCAAATATCATGAGATGGTTCGAATTTATCCATAAGCTGCTCAATTTGCCACATTCCCAATGATAACCACAGCACCAGGTTCCGTCACTCATCTACACAACAGGGCAACTTACAATGCCAACTAACCAATCAAGTCACATGTTTTTGGGACAGCTTCCCACTTAACCAGTAAGGAAAAGAATTTCCATTCACCAGCTTTTAAAGCAAGTGCCCATAAGGAATGATGTGAGGGTAAGATGTTCCCTATCCCAACTTATTATTCCCTGACCTCATTCAAATCAGGTTGTATCAACTCAGAATGAGATGGATAAGATGCAGTAGTCGCCACAAACAGTCATAGGTTACATTGCTGGGATCTCAATGAGGAAACACAATGAGGCTACATGCTGGCTGGAACTTCCTGTTACATCGATGTTGTATTAAGCAACTCCATTAATCAATCCCTATATGATATGATTTTGTTGTTTTGAAGGGGGGTACTGTCTCAGCGCAAAGAGAAAATGAAATACTTTGCATTATACATTTTAACATTCCAAATGGGCTTGAGATGTGCCTGCATGCCCCTGAAGTCAAATTGTAAGATGTCAGCTTGGTGAAATTGGGGGTTGGTGTATACATAGAAACAGGCCTTTCATCACAACTCATCCATGCCACGCCTTCCTGAGCTAGTCCCATTTCTCTGTATTTGGGCCATCTCCCACTAAACCATTCCTATTCATTTACCTGTTGAAATATTTTTAACATGTTGTGCTGTGATTGTAAATGCCTCTACCACTTCCTCTGGCAACTCGTTCTATACATCCACCACTCCCTGTGTGAAAAACATTTCCCTCAGTTGCCCTGTAAATCTTTCCCCTATCACCTTAAACCTATGCCCTCCCCTACATACTTTGGCTATTCATGATTTTTTTTTTAAAAAACCTCTCAATCTCCAAAGCTCAAGGACTAAATGTCCTATCCAGAAGCCGCTATAACTCATCCCTCCATTTCCAGCAACATCCTCATGAAACATTTCTAGCTTAGTGAAATCCTTCCCATAGGATGATAAACAAAACTACAGTATTCCAAGCAATGTCTCACCAACATCTTATTCAGTTGTTACACAACATCTCTTTTCTTGTACTTAACTCTCCATCTAATGAAGGTAAGCCTGCCACATACCTTCATTGCCACCTTGTCTACAAGTGTTTCCACTTTCAGGAACTAAGTACTTATATCCCTAGGTCTTCCTGTTCTACAACACTCCCCAAAAACCAGCCATTCACTGTATATGTTCCTAATTCTGAACAAGCCAAAGGATTAGTTGCACAGAATATGCCATTCCTTTCCCTTGCCAGTTACATACAGAGGAAGGTAACTTCTTTAAAACAAACTTAGCACAGGTAACTTGCAAGGAAATGCAACTGGCAATAAGTAGCTGTTTGTGTTTATAGTGGCATTTTATCAACAGAATACAAACAGCTACTTACTGGCAGTTACTTTGCTTTGCTCAGTCAAACAAAGGGTCTTCGTGCAAATACATCCTTTATACAGTACATTTCAGTGGAAAATATAAAGAATGCAGAAATGATTACAACTGAGATGTGGAATGCTGTCAGAGAATTTAGTTGGAATTCATAATCCAGGATCAAGGCCAAAAATGCAAAAGATTAGAAGTGTTTGAACAAGCTCTCTCAGTGTGGGATGAAGAAGAATACTTGTTCGTTTATCCGAACCAAGTTCTTGATGTTTATGATGTTTAATTTTTTGATAAATATGACTAGTCAATTACTTCAGAATAACCACTTTGAAAATAATTTCCAAATTTGAGAATGTGAACAAAATGCCCTCTGAATATATTGAATTGATTGTAATGTCCAAAATGCAATAATACTAGAGTATTAGTTAATTGGTATAGGTGCTAAGTTTTCCTTCAAGAAGTTTCGACATGTAAGATCAGGAATGGGGTGTATATGGATCAGAGACTGACCTGAATTCAGATGACCAGAGAGATGTACTTCTCAGATTGTAAGTCATTGGCCCAGAACAGACAGGGACAAATGTTTAAATAAATCAACTACTGCGGCTCACACACCTCTGTTCAAAGAGAAATAATTATGTTTTGAAACGTCTGATAATCTTAAATTGCCTGTGATTATTTTTAAATTTTGGTTTATTTGTATTGATTTAATCATCACTAATAGCATGCTGTGCTTCTTGACTTCTTGCTGTACTATACAGACAGAACTGCACACTTCAGGCTAGTACACCCCCTTCTGATTTTCCCTGCTGTCTGTGGTCAGCATATTTTGAGAGCACTGAGGATTTATTTGGATAATTCATGTGAAATAATAAACATTGTACAAATGACAGAGGAGGAATCCGCAAAATTTGTTTTACCTTTCCGTTCAAGCCGTAAAACAAGCACCAAAGGAAAGATTCAGATGGAATGTGAACCAGCACCACTGCTAAAAACTGGATAGATAAATAAACAGAAAATCTTTCCCTTTTTCCCCATCCTCTCCTGTACTCTTGTGAAGCTAAAGCCACGATTCATTAGGTTTGTGAATCTCTTTTGTGTGAACTTCCTGCCATCTAGTGGAAGAGGAAATTTCTCTCCCAACATATTCGATGTGGAACACAGTCATATTTTCCCAAGGTTCTGAAACGGTGTTAAGATGGTGCAGTGACCAGAATGCCCCCAACAGTGACATCGTGCAGACAGCGCATGAAATTACTTCTTCTTTTAAATATGTTTCTTCTCCTGAAATGCGATCGATTGCAGCCCATAATTTCCATTTTGATTATGTATTTTTGGGCTGACTGAGTGATCTGGTGCTTTTGCTGCCTCCTTGTGAATTCAGCAAGTTTGAGAGTAGAGTGTACGGCCATCATTTCCTAACGGCGGAATGTGAACCCGTGGTCAGCTCCAGTATTTCTCGCCATTTAAAGCTTTGATTAAGATTGAAATTGACCAGGATGAGAGCGGCAGGCAAGAGAGTGCCCATGCCTGCAATTGACCAGTCTCCCTCTCACTGCTCCCTGAAGAAGCTGCAGGAGCCCTGGGCCACACGCTGCAAAGTTCAATCGTGGCTCGTGTCTGTGGGACTTCTGATCGGGGGACTCTGTTGTTGATGTTTAATGTCCTCAGTGCTGAGCACACTCCATGGCTGTGTACTCTTTTTTTTTTGAGCTCTCTGCCGTTCATGTTTCACGTGTGTCTGGTGTGCCCTTTTGCTATTTGTGCAATTTGATCGAGGCACTTCTGCGCGGAACTGTCTCTGTGCCTGTGGCCTGTTGTCATTAACACAGTGCTAAACTGAACTGACTCAGTGGCATCACTTCTGGACCATTTTGGGGACTGTACAGTTTGGCATTTAATACTCAATGTGTTACCCGCTTGCGTTGTGCTGTTCGCATGATTTGTTCTTTTTTCGCACATAGGGTGTTTAATGTTTTCTTTAAGTGGCTTCAATGGTGTTTCTTTGTTTCATGGCTGCCTGTGGAACGACGAATCTCAGGGCTGTATACTATAAACATACTTTAATAATAAATGTACTTTGAAACTTTGAATTGTCATTTATCCTTGGGAGCATAGAACGCTTGGGCTAAATCTGGTTGCAGCATCAAAGGAATATTATTTTCCCAGAAACAATTCTTTTTTGAAAACATGGCAAACCGATTTTAATATTTGATCTTGAGTCGAAAAGATAGGATCAGTTCAGAATTCCATGTAGTCTTTGGATAAGTACATCACTAAACCTTATGGCAAACATAAGGTTTCTTCAACATAATCCAGCATGGTCATTTATAAAAGAGCTCTCATCTGCCCTTTTTGTTCCTGAAAAAATGAGAGCTGGCATGAGTGAAACTTGTGTGTAAAGGGTGGGGTGGGGGAATGGAGTCTGGAGGTTTGAAACCATGAGGATACCTAAGCTCACTTTCAGGCAGGATTGTGGATAGGCCAAATGCATATCTTCATCTGCCAAGCAGGAATTTGATCCGTTGTACATACTGGGCCCCCACTCTATTCTAGGGTCCTGACTGTAATCTTAATATCAAAATGCTGAGAGTGTGTAAGATCTTTTTGTACTGGGAAATGATTAGTTTCAGCTTTGGCCCTTAAAGGTACACTGATGATTGTCACACAGATGTACCAATTTCTCTGCTGGTTTGGCAGAATTGCAGTGTATGTCTGCCTGTGCTTGGCTCAACCTCTCCACCATACACCAACCTCAGCCTCAGCCAATTCACAATGTAACTTGGATCATGATTTTTACCATTGGTTAGCTCCAATCAGAATAACACTTACAGTACACAGGATGCTTCTAAACAATAATGGCACCAATATTGGTAAACGGGGGTTATTATTGTCACAATACTGAGGTACAGTGAAAAACTAGTCTTGCATACTGTTCATACAGAACAATTTACACAGTGCACTGAGGCAGTACAAGGTAAAACATTAACAGAATGATGAATGAAGCGGTACAATTACAGAGAAAATGCACTTCAGGCAGGCAATAAGGTGCAAAGTCATAACAAGGTGGACTGTGAGGTCAAAAGTCCATTTTATGTCACTAGGGAGCCATTCAATAGTCTTGTAACAGTGGGATTGAAGCTGTCCTTGAACTTTGTGGTACGTGATTTCAGGCTTTTGTATCTTCTGCCTGATGGGAAGGAGAAGAGGAGAAAATGCCCAGGGTATGGGGAGTCTATGATTATACTAAGCGACACACACAAAATGCTAGAGGAACTCAAGAGGTCAGGCAGCATCTACGGAAAAGAGTGAACAGTTGGCATTTCAGGCCGAGACCCTTCATCAGAACTGATGAGTCTATGATTATGCTAGCTGCTTTGGTGAAGTGTAGGAAGTTTAGACAGGGTCCAAAGAAGAATATCTCCACATAGAATATGGCTACAATGTGAAAGCTGTGTCTGAGAAGGTGGAGTAGACAGGTATTCTCACAACAGTCAAAAAGCAATGGACAAGTACTTGAATTACAAAGGCAGGTAGGCTAAATGCTAGGAAATGGGATGAACATAGATAGGTAGTGCTTAGTTGATAAATAAACATGATGATGTTGTTAAATTGTATGGATATAGAACATGTACATATTTTACATAAACACACAGTGTCACTTTTTTAATGAAAAATAGGTATGTGAACTCTTTTCACTTGAACACACTGTTGTTACAGAATCAATTACTGACTAGATTTCTTAGTCAGGCTGACCTACTTACGGTAGTTTAAAACTTGACACTGATGTAAAAATTCCCTGAACTGAGGAACATACAGCCTTTTGGTTTAATTAACTGTTGCAGCTTTACGGCAGTGGCTGATTATATGTGAAAATCAGAAATAATTTGATTAGAGACAATTGTTCAAGTTATTTTTTAAGCTGTGTCCCTCTGGTTATTAAGGACAGTTTTAGTCTTACTCCTAAAGCATAGTAAACAGCTATTTCAGTGGCAAACTTGGACTACCTCACCAAGATCCCAATTTGCAACTCTTTATTCTTATGAAGTTGATGCAACAATGATAGATTAATCAAGATTCTGGAGTGATACTGAATCATTCCAGAAGGGACAAAGCTCTCTAACATTCTCTGCGTACCTTGCCTCTCATGATAGCATCAGTATTACACTTAAGTGCTGTCAGCCCATCAGCATTAATCTCCACAGCTGGCTCTACAATGGTGCAATTAAATCAACTTCAGGTTGAGTTGTGATGTGGAATCATTTCAGTAATTTCTCCAAAGCTGTAAAAGGCAGTGACCAATTCCTGAACAATTTTGTTAAAAAATAAATCCTTGCTAGAGGTATGACTCCGCATTTGCGACCTGATGTGTATTGATTTCGAGGTAATTGTAACTGTCCTGGTCCACATCAAACTGTCGATAATTGTACAACAGATTGTTCAGTAAAGCACTTGTAAACTATTCAGATCCCACTAGCAGGTCATATAGGTCCTGGGAAGGTGGTACTTACCAGCCTTTCCTTTCATCCACATTCACACTACGTATTTTATCTGCCTCAGGCACAACCACTATCCGAGTTCCACAATGGCTCTGACAGTAAGTAATTATAATCAGAGATCCATTTCTTTCCAATTTCTCAAACACCTCTTCCACTTGGTTCTTCAAGGAATAAGGAACTGGCTTTGGTTTACAGTAAACTCATTTGACACCATATTAGTGCTTTGCATTCAGGCATTCCCATTTTGTTTCCCCGGAGGCATCCTCGTATTTGGAAAACTGCGTCTGTAAGTATGGCTTTGGGGGGATTTCTGCAAACATGGCCTTCCACCTAAGTTTTAATTTTGCAAGCCAATCCTTATGCAGCAGAGTTGGATGACCGGAATACTCCAGCACATAATATTAGTAACTCAAAATGCTGGCTATATTACCATAAAATATTCAAACCATCTCCTGAATGAGGCAAACCCTGCTACTTGCTAAGAGTAAGTAATTGATCTGGTTGTTATAGATACCCTTCTGCAATGAAACGATCTGCAACCAAGTATATCTGCATTAATAAAGAATTGCTATAAATCATTACTGTGATCTTAAAGTCCTGCTGTCTCACAATACTTCTGATTCCAACATAGAACTTACTTTGTAAAACATCAGTGAAGGCAGAATTTGTTTAGATTCCCCTTTATGACTTCTTCTGAGAAAATAGATTTTTAATCTTTCCCTCTCCCAGTGTAGAATGCCCTCCTGCTTCAAAACATCCACCATTGTCCCTGTAGCTAAAAAGACCAAGGCAACGTGTCTGAACGACCGGCACCCTGCCACACTCACCTCAATAATAAGCAGATGCTTTGAGAGGCTGGTCAAGGACTACAGCTGCAGCTTGCTACCACCCACACTGGACCCCTTGCAATTCGCCTACTGACACAGCCAATTGACTGATGACACTATAGTCACAGCTCTACACACCATCCTTACACACCTGGACAACAGGGATATTTATGTGAGAATGCTGTTTTTGGACTACAGTTCAACATTCAACACCATAATTCCCTCTAGGCTTGACAAGATGATGTTCAGAGATCTCGGCCTTCACCCTGCCTTGTGCACTGGATCCTGGACTTCATGTCAGATTGCCAGCAGGTGGTAAGAGTGGGCTCCCTCACCTCTGTCCCTCTGACCCTCAATACATGAACCGTGTGTCCTAAGCCTCCTTCTTTACTCTCTGTATACCCATGACTGTGTCACCACCCACAGCTCCAATCTGCTAATCAAATTTGCAGATGATACTACACTCTTTGGACATGAACTGAATTGACTTTATTACTTACATCCTTATATACATGAGAAGTAAAAATCCTTACATTACTGTTTAAATATGCAAAGTGCAATTTATAGTAATTTATAATAAATAGTATGTACAACATGGCAATCAATATAACATAGAAATACAGTCATACCAGCAAGATTTAATCAGTCTGATGGCCTGGTGGAAGAAGCTGTCCCAGAGCCTGTTGCTCCTGGCTTTTATGCTGCAGTTCTGTTTCCTGGATGGTAGCAGCTGGAACAGCTTAAATAATAACAAGGCAGCCTACAGAGAAGAAGTCATCACCCTGACACAGTGGTGTCAAGAAAACAACCTCTCCTCAATGTCACAGAACAAAGGAGCTGGTTGTGGACTATAGAAGGAACGGACTCAGGCTGAGCCTATTGACGTCAATAGATTTGGGGTTGAGAGGGTGAACAGCTTTAAGTTCCTCGATATACACATTACTGAGAATCTCACGTGGTCTCTACATACCGGCTGTGAGGTGAAAAAAGCACAACAGCACCTCTTTCACCTCAGATGGTTGAAGAAGTTCGGCATGAGTCACCAAATCCAAAGGACTTTCTACAGGGGCACAATTGAGAGCACCCTGACTGGCTGCATCACTGCCTGGTATGGGAACTGTACTTCCCTCAATCACAGGACTCTGCAGAGAGTGGTGCGGACAGCCCAGCACATCTGTAGATGTGAATTTCCCACTATTCAGGACATTTACAAAGACAGGTGTGTAAAAAGGGCCTGAAGGATCATTGGGGACCTGAGTCACTCCAACCACAAACTGTTCCAGCTGCTACTATCCGAGAAATGGTACTGTGGCATTAAAGCCAGGACTAACAGGCTCCAGGACAGCTTCTTCCACCAGGCCATCAGACTGATTAATTCACACTGACACAATTGTATTTCTAACCTATATTGGCTGTTCTGTTTTATATCTTACTATACATGTGATTTATTACAAATTGCTATAATTTGTATGTTGCACATTCAGACAGAGACAAAGATTTTTACTCGTCATATATGTGAAGGATGAAAGAAATAAAGTCAATTCAATTCAATTTTCTCGAAGCTAATGCTGTATTCGAGACAGAGCTCTGATCTGTGGCATTGTGTTTCAATTTCAAAAGACTGTATCTACGATCCATCTCTTCCAGCATGCGTAACATTCGGTCCTCTTAAAAGATCAATTACTGTGCACAGGAGATGGGTGCTGTTATAATAGTAACACAGATTCACACCACAAGTGGGTATATGTTGTTCCTGTGTCTGGTCCAGCGGGTAGGAACTGATATTTTACTGCAGGCTGCTGCTACATGTGTGGCTAGTGAAGAGGTCTGGTGATGCTTTATTACCTCATGATCGTTTCTGTTGCTGCCAATGCTGAGATGCATTGGAAGCCAAAGTTGTCCTCATTGCCTGTAGTAATTTAACTTGGAGAGGGCCTTGAAGTCTATGAGGAGTCTTTGTCATCTCTAGTAACTACAGAATATCAAGAGCTTCTGGACAAGGACATATAATTCATCCTGGCTGAACAGTGTGTCACCAACCTGTGACACTTAACCATATAACCATATAACCATATAACAATCACAGCACGGAAACAGGCCATTCCGGCCCTCCTAGTCCGTGCCGAACTCTTAATCTCACCTAGTCCCACCTACCCGCACTCAGCCCATAACCCTCCACTCCTTTCCTATCCATATACCTATCCAATTTTACCTTAAATGACACAACTGATCTGGCCTCTACTACTTCTACAGGAAGCTCATTCCACACAGCTATCACTCTCTGAGTAAAGAAATACCCCCTCGTGTTTCCCTTAAACTTTTGCCCCCTAACTCTCAAATCATGTCCTCTCGTTTGAATCTCCCCTACTCTCAATGGAAACAGCCTATTCACGTCAACTCTATCTATCCCTCTCAACATTTTAAATACCTCGATCAAATCCCCCCTCAACCTTCTACGCTCCAATGAATAGAGACCTAACTTGTTCAACCTTTCTCTGTAACTTAAGTGCTGAAACCCTGGTAACATCCTAGTAAATCGTCTCTGCACTCTCTCTAATTTATTGATATCTTTCCTATAAATCATGTATTTGCAGAGTGACTTAATTATGTTCTATACCCACATGATTTACTCAGTATGGTAAACATGAATGCACCCAACAATCAGCATGAAAGCTGTGTGTCTATCACCTGCTCATGAAAACTAAACCAGAACCAAACACCCGTTTATTTCTGACCATTCACCCGAGGCCCAAGCCATCTGTATGCAGGTAGCATCGCAGTTCTAGTCACTTTATACCTAAATGTGTTAGACACTGAAGGTCCTTTCCATGCGTTACATGTTACATTAAATTATGAACCTAAAGAGAGAAAGAATTTATACTTAGACGGCATGAGTCAAACAGAGCAGGGAATTATTTGACAAAATGAAGCAGTTGAGGTGCGACAGGAGATCTGCCCCAAAACCGGCCCTTATGGAGCAAAGATCCAGTGCCCATTGCTGGCATGAGAGCTGGATCGTCCATAAGCACCACTCCTCAGAGAATGGCATGGAAATAACTCGTCTGTTCTCAGAGAGGTACTGGTCTCACTTTTCCTTCTTTTCTAGTGGGGTCACGCTGTGAACATGACCATCACTTCACTGTAAGCTTGCCGCTAGACCAGAGATATGTGCAGCATTTAGGCAACCACTTCAGCGCTATCCAGATGCCCATGCATCTTGTGAGTTTCATGAGGACCTTCTGTATTGCTGCTATCTCGATGCACCTGCTTTGGGGCCCATGAAATGTGGCAAGCAGTGAATATGAATCACTGCATGTTTTCAACACAAAGTATCATACATCATTAAAAGGCAGCTAATGACAATGACACCCCTCTCTCTTTCCTTACTCCAACATGTCACTTTTCTTCTTTCTTCTTGCAGATGAGCACAACTCATGGATACAGCCTTCAAATCAAGACTGCACAGTTATTTCTGACTCTTGGCGCTTCATTGCAGAAGGAACCTTCAGGATTCACCCTGTATTCAAAAATTCCCAACGGGACTATCTTTGTACACTACTGATCCATCTCACTCATCACACTCTCTCCTCAAGGGTTTTCAAATCTGTTGTTACCTCACAATTATGGCTGCTTGACTAAACACAGCTCAAACACCATCTATAACTTTGCCAATGGCAGCATTGTTGCTGGTAGATTCTCAGATGGTGATAAGGAGGTGTACAGGATTCATATAAATCAGCTGGCTGACGGTACCACAACAACAGCCTTGCACTCAGTGTCAGCAACACCAAGGACTTGATTATGGACTTCGGGAAGGGGAAGTCAGAACACAGACCAGTCCTCATTGAGGGGTCAGTATTGAAAATGGTGGTTTCAAGTTCTTGAGTGTGGTGATCTCAGAGGAACTATCTTGGGCGGAACACATTGATGCAATCATTAAAAGGGCAGGCTAGTGGTGCTTCTTCATTTGTAGTTTGAGGAGATTTGATATGTCACCGAAGTCTCCTGCAGATTTCTATAGATGTACAGTGGAGAGCGTTCTGACTGGCTGCATCATAGTCTGTACAGAGGCTCCCATGCAGAGAATTTGAAGAGGCTGCCGGGGGTTGTAGACTCAGCCAGCGCTGTTATGGGCACCTGCCTCATCTTCAGGAGGTGGCGTCCAACACCAAGGACCCTCACCATCTGGGACATACACTTATCTCATTACTACCATCGGCAAGGAAGCCTGAAACCACGCGGAATGATTCATAAACAGTACCTTTCTGCCATCAGATTTATGAACAGCCCTTGAACATGTCAACACAATCTTGTTTTTGGGTTTTTTGCACTATTTATTCACTCTTTGTAATTTATAGAAAGTTTATTTCTTTGGACTGCACTGCTGACACAAACAACAAGTTTCACACTGCATAAATTGTCGAAAATAAATCTGATTCTGATCCTTGACGTACAAGCTGGATGAACTCAGCAGGTCGGGCAGCATCCGCATTGCTGAGTTCATCCAGCTTGTTTGTACGTCTTGATTTGACCACAGCATCTGCAGTGTACTTTTTATTTTTGATTCAGATCCTTTATGTTGTTATGACCCCAGCCCCCTCCTTTGTGAGATTCGCAAGAGCCCTAGTCAAGGGGGGGTCAAATGATCCAAGAGAGAGAGGGAGACGTGCTGAAGACCACGTTCCCCAGGGAAGCAGAATAAAGCAACTCTTTGACTATTGTCTCATGAAAACCACGTGTAAAGCCCTCGGGCAAAGTGGGCTGGTCGCTCAACAAGACAAAAGCCTCGGACATAGCCATTGTCTTGGGAGACACCTTTGTGGGATAAGGAATTGGCCTACGTGCAAAATCTCAGGGCAATGTGAGATGGGTGATGGGGGAAGGATTGCCTAGCCCCCCTACCCTGATGGACATCTACAACCCTGCCAGTCCAGATAAAAGGTGGGCTGCCGAGGCGGGGCGCCAGACGCACCAGAAGATACGCGAGAATTCCTGCGACTGCGTTTAGAGAGCGACAGCCGGTGGTGGGGTTCGTGTGCGTCCTTCCCTTGCCTGGGATTGGCGACTTCACCACAGAAGAATGGCCTAGCTACAGGGGAAGCCACGGATGAGAGTCCATTCCCCAACGAGACTTCCGACTACCTCCTACAGGTTGGAAAACCTGTCGGGTAAATGTGTCATTCTCTCTCTCTTTCTAACAAAAGTGCACCAACGCGACATCACAACCAACGGCGGCTGGTGGAACTGCAGTGACCGCAAAAAGACTTTTAAATATCCAGTAAACAATATATATCTACATTACCTGTAGACAACTGTAGAGCTTATTTCTGATTGATTATTACTATACCTGTGCTTTAGATTGAGTTGTGACAAAGTATATGATCTGAATGTTTGGTATTAACCATACGTTTGTGCCCCTTTATAAATAAAAATGTTTGAAAATAGTAGCATCAGGCTTCGGTGGATCCATCTATCTTTGCTGGAAAACTACCCGGTTACTGGGGAACGTAACAATGTACACCAGTCTGAACATCTTCAATCAGGCTTAGAGCATGAATACACAGAATGCAAGCAAATATGACACAAAGGTTGGAGGTGTTGTGGATAGTGTGGAGGGCTGTCAGGGGTTACAGAGGGACATTGATAGGATGCAAAACTGGGCTGACAAGTGGCAGATGGACTTCAACCTAGATAAGTGTGAAGTGGTTTATTTTGGTAGCTCAAATTTGATGGCAGAATATAGTATTAATGGTAAGACTCTTGGCAGTGTGGAGGATCAGAGGGATCTTGGGGTCCGAGTCCATAGGACGCTCAAAGCAGCTGTGCAGGTTGACTCTGTCGTTAAGAAAGCATACGGTGCATTGGCCTTCATCAATCGTGGGATTGAATTTAGGAGCCGAGAGGTAATGTTGCAGCTATATAGGACCCTGGTCAGACCCCACTTGGAGTACTGTGCTCAGTTCTGGTCACCTCACTACAGGAAGGATGTGGAAACCATAGAAAGGGTGCAGAGGAGATTTACAAGGATGTTGCCTGGATTGGGGAGCACGCCTTATGAGAATAGATTGAGTGAACTCAGCCTTTTCTCCTTGGAGTGACGGAGGTTAAGGGGTGACCTGATAGAGGTGTATAAGATGATGAGTGGCATTGATCATATGGATAGTCAGAGGCTTTTTCCCAGGGCTGAAATGGCTAGCATGAGAGGGCACAGTTTTAAGGTGCTGGGAAGTAGGTACAGAGGAGATGTCAGGCATAAGTTTTTTTATGCAGAGAGTGGTGAGTGTGTGGAATGGGCTGCCGGCGACGGTGGTGGAGGCAGATACGATAGGGTCTTTTAAAAGACTCCTGGATAGGTACACGGAGTTGAGAAAAATAAAGGGCTACGGGTAAACCTAGGTAATTTCTAAGGTAAGGACATGTTCGGCACAGCTTTGTGGGCCAAAGGGCCTGTATTGTGCTGTAGGTTCTCATCAATAGAACCCTCAAATTTGCATCTCAAGTTGATTGGGTGGTTAAGAAGTTGTTTGCAGTGTTGGCCTTCATTAAGAATTGAGTTCATGAGCCACAAGGTAATACTGCAGCTCTATAAAACTCTGGTTATACAACATTTGGACTATTGTGTTCAGTTCTGGTCACCGCATTATACGAGGGATGAGGACGCTCTAGAAAGGATGCAGCGCAGATTTACCAGAATGATGCCTGAATTAGAGACCATGGCTTATGAGAAAAGGTTGGGAACGCTAGGGCTTTTCTCTTTGGAGAGAAAGAGGGTGAGTGGTGACTTGACAGAGGCATACAAAGTGATTCAAGATTCAAGATTGTTTAATGTAATTTCCTGTACACAAGTGGAAAGGAGAACAAAATAACTGTCCTCCAGATCTGATGCAACACAGAAAAAAGACAAACGATAAAGAACACAATAATAATTTTTTAAAAACAGAATAAATATAAATACACAAGATAACTTACATAGGTTGATTGTATGTCTATGAGTGATGCAAGGCTGCACATAAGGTGACTGATGGGAAATAATTGAACTACTAGTGGAGTTAGTGGGTGGAGGTGTTGATCGGTCTTACTGCTTGGAGAAAGTGACTGCTTTTAGTCTGGTGGTCCTGACGTGGAGGCATAAATCCAGGGGACACCAACAGACTTTTTGCCAAGGTGGAAATAGCTACTGCAAGGGGGCATAACTTTAAGGTGTTGGGAAGAAAGTATAGGGGGGTGTCAGAGGCAAGTTTTCTTTGCACAGAGTGGTGGGTGCTTGAAACTTGCTGTCAGAGGTGGTGATAGAGAGAGATACATTGGGGACATCTAAGGGAGGGAGATACATTGGGGACATCTAAGGGACTCTTAGATAGGCACATTGGATGAATGAAAAATTTAGAGATATGTAGGAGTTAGATTGATCTTCGGGTAGGTTAAAGGGTTGGTGCCTCATCATGAGCTGAAGACCTTGTACTGTACTGTACCTTTCTATGTTTTATGTCAGTAAAATCTGATGTTTGTCCAAGAATCATCCTTCATCCTTCCTGATTCTTTGCTTTGATATCCTGCGATGTGGAGTCAGCTTTCACAACTGCTCAAAGACAGCTGAAATGTAGGTGTGAATTAACTTTAGCAGATAAATATACATAAAGGCTCCATTGACTCCTTTCAAGCATCAGCACCAGTCAATATTCTTTTCTCCTTCCCACAACTTGCTTCTTCCCCCCTTAGACTCACCTGTAGAATCCTCTGTAAGAGGTCCTGACTATACCTGTCTTCACTGCTTACCAAACAGGAGCAAACCCAGTGGAGAACAGACCAACAAAATATAACTGGCAGTCACTGAACTCAGGAACTCATTAAGTTTGTTGATTACAACCTTCCCAAGTGTACAGCATTCAACCAAAGTAGCTTTCTACCAGTTATGCCTCAGAATACTGTGCAAGAGTTGGATTAGTTGAATGCAAGGAACAACAGGATTACAATCAGTAGTACATACTTTTAAAACCATTATATATACTCAGTGGCCATTTTATTAGATATGGCTGCTCATTAATGCAAATATCTAACCAGCCAATCATATGGCAGCAACTCAATGAATAAAACCATGCACACATAGTCAAGAGGTCCAGTTGCTGTTCTGACCAAATATGAGAATCAGGGAAGAAAAGTGATCTAAGTGGATTTGACCATGGATTGATTGTTGTGCCAGATGGGTTGGTCAGAAGCTGCTGATCGCCTGGGATTTTCACACACAGCAGCCTCTAGAGTTTACAGTGAATGGTGTGAAAAACAAAACAAACAGAGAATCTCAGTGAGCAGCAGTTTTGTGGGCAAAAATACCTTGTTAATGAGATGTCAAAGGTGAATGGCCAGACTGGTTCAAACTGACAAGAAGATGGCAGTAAGTCAAATAATGAAGTGTTGCAACAGTGGTGTGCAGAAAACTAGTTTTGAATGCTCAACACGTTGACCTTGAGGTGCTTGGGCTACAGCAACAGAAGACCACACCAAGTTTCATTCCTAACTTCCCTAGTAAAGTGGGCACTGAGCGTACATTTCTATCTATTAGTTCCATTAGTAATGAGTCGTGGGCTGTATTGTCAGGATAATCTAACCCTTTGTAGTTTCTATGTAGTTTGGCTGACTGATTGCCATCATGATGAGGTATATCGAAGAGAAAGGCTCCCACTTTGAGCTACTGACATAGAATTCAAGTTTCATTCACCAATGGCCACCAAATTGCCATGTGCCAAATGGGCATCCCAATGATTAAGGCTGAACAATGTCAAGTTGATGAAGCTGGCAATAAAGAGAACGACCTGCAACTATAAAGTGTGTGCCAGTGGAAGGAAAGGTCAAAGTTATTTGAATGGAAATCTGACAGCCATTCTTCCTAGTGTTTATTCAGTTTAATGTTGAGCAAGAAATCTATTCCCTAAACAACAACATTTCTAAATTTGTTGGCAACATGGGTTTGGCAGCAAGAGGCTCCCAAGGTAATTCTGAACTCTGATACCTCTTGTTCCTGACAGTATCATTTTGAGTTTAGATACATCCTTTCCATTCTTCACATTCATTTATTGTTAAATGAAGCATATGTCCTTGCCTGAGGCACAACAACGCCCAACATTGAAACATATATTTATGTAATGTTCATGGCTATAATTAACAGAGTAAATGTTTATGAATTAATACCTTTCATTGTATTACAGGTTGAAATGCTGTCAGGCCAGACACGATGCAAATTTCCATTCTCTCCTTAACAATAAACCCCTGATTCAGCAAAGTGAAATTTTCACTTCCTACTCTTTGCATCCTTGAGGCATTCTTAAATAGTATTAAGCTAATTAGTGCTAATTAGTGTTGAATACCAGGATGGTTTCATTCTTTTGTATATACTGGGAATAACTAAGACTGCCTGAACTCATTAAAGATCAGAAGCTTTTTCTATTTCATATTAGCTTAATTTACCTTATTAGAATTTCACTAATATTCTTGCCTGGCAGTTATAAATGGTATTAAACTCTCCAAAAGGTTTGCTTGTTAAATGGTGCGTTTAGGCTACAGTAACTTTGAGCAGATATGTAAAAGTTTAACTGTGCCCAGACATTAAAGCTGTGAAGTTTAATTTTACATGTTTAACTTAGTTGCCGGGAGTCTTAACTTCAAGTTCAGTTCATTGTCATTCAACTATACAAATGTATACCAATAAACATAACAACATTCCTCCAGACCAACCTGCACAACACAGTACATATAACTCACACGCATAATACTCACTGCTCCACGACATTTGCCGAACTGAGGCTGAGGACTGCTCCTGCTGCAGTGATGCCTGGCTTCGTGTCTGTGGTCCCACAACATTTACTCAGCTCCGTGATTAACTGAGGCTGCGATGCCTGATCCAGCTGTGATGCCTGGCTTTGTGTCTTTCATAAAACTTTAGCTTTAAATGCTATTTGCTTACCTTTAATGTTTGCAAGATTTTTGCTTCACGCAGTGAGTATTTGACAGTGTTTTCTTTAAATGGGTTCTGTTAGGGCTTCTTTGTTCTGTGGCTGTCTGTAAGGAGCCGTATCACAAGGGTGTATAATAATACATTTATAATACAAAAAATAGTACATTTATACTTTGATAATAAATGTACTTTGGATTTCTAACACAAACTGATATTAACTGTTGACTATGCAATTTAGCAGATCACAGGAAAACTGCCAAACACTTCCTATAATTTCAGTAGCTGTGTTTTACCCACAGGAGTGGCCAATTGACACCACTAGTGAAAACGGTGCTCATTCAGTCATCTGAATTTTAGCATCACTTCATGGATATTGGCTGCAGAAGAAAATTAAATCAACTCCTGCGACATATTGCTGCCAGTGCACTTTCACACCAGTTCTATAACCTACAACTTGAAACACGTTTACACGTTTTTGTCATTATACCTTAAGATGTCAATAACCTGGCGAGATTTGGTATATTTTTATTCAATTTATACACACCTGCAAATCATCCAGAAATTGACCCATAATGCGAGTCTGCAGGCTGCAATTGCTGGTGGGAGAAGATACATGGGGAAAGCCCTAGAACACATGTCTATAGCATTAAAATTCCTTGCAGTCATTAAAGATTCCTTGAGACACTCAGAACTTCAATTTCAATTACAGACTTGAAATATTAAAGATCACAGTGAATTAGTAATTGGAACACCAAAGCCTGAGCATTTCATAGATGTTTTATATGCTGGTGCACATCACATTGCCTGTGGTAGATAACCCCAACATTTAGAAATTGTAACTGATGGTTTTAAAGGTTCCATGAACAGAATGTATTTAAAAATCAATGGAAGTGAACTAAAGACCTTTCCCCTCACGACGTAGATTGATTTTGTTTACAGAAGCAAGATGAAGGGTCATGCTACATATAGAGCACCAAGGTTAAATACAGGGAAAGAAAAAAATCCAAAAGCCGCAGATCAAATCAGGCCAAGGTCAAGTTTGAAAAGCATGAGGATCACACATAAAAGAAGCAGAGATTTTCTGTAGAAATCTCTCAGCCTCTCCAGTTCGTGTTGGTATTCATCATTCTAACAAGCAAGGGTCTTAATCCTGCACTCACGTTCTGAGGAAGATAAAGATTTTCCTAGCTGTCAGATAACGGCTCATCAGCACCTGGTTCTTGGCACAAAGGAACACCAGTGCAGTTCTAGCCCCGAGTTTGGACCTAATGTACAAAATTTTGGTGCCAGACATGCTTGTCTAGGCACTTCAGAATGAAAACAGAAGCTTCTGGTAATACTCAGCAAGTCAGATAGCATCTGTAAAGAGGGAAACAGAGTTAACATTTCAGGCCATCCACTAGATCTGGGAAAAGTGAGGAAACAACAAAAGCGAAGGGAATGGAAGCGAACAAAGGAATTGGTGATAGGTGAAGACCAGGAGGATCAAGATGGTTGAGATAGTGCTCGTGTTGCCTATGCAAGGGTAGGGAAGACTCACTGGTCATAGCTAGCTTATCCGGAGAAGATATAAGGAGAAGGAGATAAAGGAGGAGAAAGGGAAACAAAAACAAAGCTGGAACTGAGATAGGGAACAAAACTTCTAAAAAAAATAAACAGAGAATGCTGCAAATATTCAGCAGGTCAGATATGGTCACAGTATAATCGAGTTATACAGCAAAGAAACAGTCGCTGCTGTCCACCTTAACCATGTCAACCGAATTACCTCCCTAATCTAATCACAATTGCCTGTATGTGGCCCATATCCTTCCTATCCATGCAGCTGTCCAAATATCCTTTAAACACAGCACCTGCCACTTTCTACTTCCTCCAGCAGCTTGTTCCATGTATTCAGCACCCTCCATCTGAACAACTTGCCACTCAGATCCCCATTAAATCTTACCCTCTCAATTTGAATCAATGCCCTCTTGTTTTAGACTACCTTACTCTCACTCAAAAAAAAAGATCATTCATCTTACCTATACCCCATGATTTTATAAACCCAATAAGGTCACCTCTTCAAAGTTCAGAGTTCAAAGTACATTTTTATTATCAAAATATGTATACAATATACAACTTTGAAATTTTTCTTCTTACAGGCAGCCCCAAAAATAAAGAAACCCAACAGAACCCATTGAAAAAGACTGTCAAACACCCAATGTGTGAAAAAAGAAATCATGTAGCAGTGAGCTGAACACTAGCCCATCCCTCACTTCCAGCCCCAACACCATGCCCTTTACAACCTGGCCCAGTGTTTAAATTAGCAATGCATTGATCCGTTCCTCACTCTCGTGCCTGGACCGTGCCACTTCAGTTCAGCCCCAAGTCCACCCCAACAATGGCCAAATATCATTCCTTGCTCTTGGGCCTTGGCCCCAGCACCTCATTTCGGCTCGTACCTGCCGCACCGCCACAACCGTTCGAGAGTCCAGTTCACAGAATCCTCCAGAACACTGCAGAAATGCAAGGCCGTGCCAGCAGTTCGAAAGCACAACTCCAAAAGGGAAGTTACAGGCTATTGATTACCGTGATCGCTGTGATTAAAAGTGTGATTGATAGAGTAGCTAGTAGATTTGTTTGCTGCCAGTACAACGTCACTGTGTCTCACCAGTTCCATCTTAAAAAAGTCCCAACTCCAATCTCATAACTCAAACCCTTCAGACCTGGTAACATCCTTGTGAATTTTTTATATTTACTTATACTTCCTAGCTTAATGACAAATTTCTGTATCTAGAATGGCATACAATGTTTCGAGTATGGTCTCACCACTGTCTTGTATGCTTGTATTCAATGCCCTGACTGATGAAGGAAGCATGTCAAACATCTTCATTAACTACTTGTGTTACCCATTTTCAAAGGTTTCAAAGGCTTTAAAGGTACATTTAATGTCAGAGAAAGGTATACAATATACATCCTGAAATGCTTTCTCATCGCACCCATCCAGGAGAACAGAGGAATGACAGTGAAATGTTAGAACCCAGATGTCTCCCCCATCAGAAAACAAGCATCGGCACCCACCACCAAGCACTCAAGCGTGCAGCAAAGACACAGACTATCAGTGCCCCAGAGACCACTTGTTCACCTGGTATTCAGCAGCCTCTCATTCTCCCTAAGGGAGAAAGTGGTGTCTCCATTTCGCAGCAAGTGGAGAAACATAAGAAACAACTGGCTGATTTACGATGTTAAAAGTCCATTGCATCACTTCTTCCGAGCTCTGTGTCCAAAGATCTCGGGTCTCCGAGCACACAGCCAGAAATCTTCCGTCTCCTGCGACTCACGGATTTCCTGCCTGGACACTGACCTTCGGACTGCCCATCTCCAGTGCCACGAGATCCCGGAAGTCCAAAGGTGAGCTAATCTCTTAGGACACATCTTTAGCTCGTCAAATAACGGCCAGTTGTGAAACCCCGAGAGCAGGTCCTCTTCCCACAAAGAACCGAAGTCAGCGTGTAACTCCAGGTCAGGGTCTTTGAAATAATCCTGAAAAGGAAAAATAGAGATATTAGAACTGTTTCTGAAGATGCAAGCAAAGGAGTTGACGTAGGCACCATTGCCTCCTCCTGAGCTATGTACTTGTACCTCTTGATCTCTCTGTTCAACGACACTCATAAAGACCCTACCATTTATTGTGCAAGTTCTAACCAGGTTCAGCTTACCAAAATGCAACACTTTACAGTTGCCCAAGATAAATTCCATCTGCCATTCATTGGCCACTTTCCTAGTTGATCTACCTCCAGTTTTAGTGACATCTGCAACATTACTAATGATGCCATTTATCTTCTCACCCAGATCATTAACATAGGTGACAAACAATTTAACATAGATGACAAGCAAGTTAATACAGATGACAAATTGTCAGAGAGCTTATAATTTTCAATATGCCCTGGTTTTCTTTCAGATTTCCAGCATCTGCAGTTGTTTATCATTCGATGCAGTCAGTTCACCTGTCTGAGCAACTGTGGCTTCCAGGCCAGGACCATAAAAAACAAAAGCAGCAATGAACTATACAGTTCCTCAAACCTGCATGCCTTTCTATAATGTACAATCGCTCACCTCATGTCCTAGATTCTGCTGAATTCCTATATCTTCTGATCCCCATGATTTCTAAAGTCTTGGCCACATCAGTATGGAATACTCTCAAATGAGAATGCTCTCACAGACCTCTGAAACAGAGTATTAAGAAACTACATAACACTCTGGCCCAAGAAATTTCTTCTCATCTAAATGTCACCTCTTATCACAATTCTATTTCCAGGCTTAAAGCTAGGAGCACCTATATAGCTGAGACCTCCCAAAGTGTTATGATCTGAAACATCTTCACTCTAAAGCTTCTGGCCCAGAGTATGTGGTCTGGTGGGGTGGGCCATGGCAGGGGTTTGATACAGGACATCAAGGCTACCTGAGAACACAATCAAGGGTGTGCTGCAGCTCCTAAAAAGATCCAGGAAGAACAAGCTCCAAATATAGTTTAAAGCTATAACATATCTTTTCACTGTGGAATCATAAATAGGGCCTTATGACTCCTGCTTCACTAATCCTACACCTTGTTACAAGGAAAGGAAAAAAAAATAAGCAAGATCCAACAAGAAAAATAGTATTTCTCACAATCTCTGGGTGGCCAAAGCACTTTGCAGGCCTATTCCTTTTGTAATGTGGAAAGAAAGCCATCTAATTTTCACACAACAATGTCCTGTCTACATATCTTACCAAGATTAGAATGTTGTCTTGGATTTACTGACATTTACTGGCATTGGAAAACAGAACTGTGCCATTGCTTAATCATAAAGTAGGCATCAATGTTCTGATTCCGGTGTTCCAATAGACCCTGTATGAACAAGTGAATTTCATGTATGGTGCCATTGACCATCCTATGCCAGTCAATACCATCTCCCATGTCCAGCTGCACCTGCATACTAGCACGTCACATGCATGGAAAAGTAAGCAATGACTTCTGCCCATGGTTTTCTGATTCTATCCAACAATGGACCTTCAAGTACAACGATATGGGCGCCTCTAAAATAAGCGTTTCTAATTATATTCCAATGGAATTAGGGCTGAATGTTCCTGCAACAGCTCAGTCTCATTGAATGAATGGGATCTTATTGGGTACATCAGCTATGGATGGCATAAAGCTGAGGGATCAAATATAAAGTATCAATCATTTGAGTTCCTCTTTTTTTTGCTCTGAATACAGGATTAGCAAACGCCTGTGTCTCCAAGTATATCCAGCCCCTCTATTTAACACGCAACAAAAATACACCTTAAGTTAAGAGAGCAGAGGTTCATCGGTTTATCATGTTCACCTCTTAATCAGCTGTTGGGTTAGCGTCCGTCAACACCACTTTCCAGCACAAACTATTAATTATTTGTTCATAATCTTAGAATGAATACACCATATTGTGAATGTTATCTAGAAGGATGAAAGCACCAGATTCCTGGGGACACCATCATTTGGAAATCCCCCTCCAAGTCACTCACCATCCTAACTTGGAATCATATCTCTGTTCCTTCATTGTCACTGGGTCAAAATCATGGAATTCCCTCCCTAACAGCACTGTGGGTGTACCTGCACCTCAGGGACTGCAGCGGTTCAAGAAGGCAGCTCATCACCACCTTCTCAAGGGAATCTAGGGCTGGACAAAAATTGCTGGCTTAGCTGGCAGTGCCCATATCCCGTAAATGAATAAATAAATAAATCGTATTAAAAAATCAGGAAATACTACACAGCATAAAATCTACTGAAGGCAAAAACACAGAATGAAATTTTATGAATACTTCACACTTCAACAGTACTATTCCATAACATTCATTTATAGCCTTGAAAGACTAGTACCAAGAAAACAGTTGTCCATCTCACCTCAAGTTTACCACTCACCTATTTTCAAAGAAAGGTTTGCTTCTTTATTTTAAAACATTGGCATTTTTGTTAAAATGACATTCATCTGGTAATACATTCAATACCTTAGGAGAACGATGGTGCCTAATGGCAACTCCTTTGCTTGCATCTTCAAAAACTTTATTTCTATCTTTAATATCTCTATTTCTCCCTTTCAGAAGACACTGACCTGGAGTTACACACTGACTTCAGTTCTTTGCGGGAATGGGACCCGCTCTCAGGGTCTCACGACTGGCCGCTATTCGATACGCCAAGGATGTGGCCTAGGAGACTAGTTCGCCTTCGGGGTTCCAGGATTTCGTGGCTCTGGAGGCGGAGAGACTCAAGGTCAATGCTGCCGCAGGAAATTGTTGTGTCGTGGGAGATGGAAGATCAAAAGCAGCAAGATGGCTGCTGGCTGTGTGCCCAGAGACCCGAGTTCTTTGGGCACAAAACTCAGAAAAAGCGATGCAGCCGACTTTTAACATGGTAACTCAGCGAGTTGTTTGTTACGTCTCCCTTCTCGCTGTGAAACAGGGACACCTCTTTTTCCCTTATTAGGGAGAGAGAGAGCCTGTGGTATGTTGAATTACCAGGCAAACGAGTAGTCTTTGGGGTACTGCAAGCCTGTGTCTTTATTGATGCTTTGCTGCACACTTGAGTGCTCGGTGGGGGGTGTCAATGCTTTTGTTGTGGGTGGGGGGGTCATTGATCTGCTGCTACTTGTGTGTGGGAGGGGGAAGATGGCGGGGGCTTTGGGGTTCTAACGTTTAATTGTCATTCATTCTTTGGAGCAATCCTCTGTTTTCGTGGATGTTGTGAAGAAAAAGAATTTCAGGATGTATATTGTATACATTTATCTGACATTAACCTTGATTTCATTTGCACTAAATGATGGATGTTGCATCCTAGCTGTCTACACATACCAGGGCAGTACGATATGGAGAACAAGCTGTTACCCATACAGCAGACTCCCCCTTTCCACACAGCTGATGAATCCAAAGCAAAGACAGAGACCGATACGGTTTGGCACCACTGGCATCACAAGAGTTGACAGGACTCCATCTCCGGATTTTTCCTCAGGGTTTACTCCCAAAGCTTTCGCCGTGAATGGGTATAGCCATGGGGCAGTGGAAGTTTGAAATAAGAGTTTTCCTTCTCCTAGATGGAAAACTATGGCTGACGAGCCCCATCTGCCTGATGCAACTGGTTTTATTGTGCCAGTAACCTGCCTTTGCCCCTTCTTCTGACAGTAGAAGCAGCTCTGGCGGACTTAGTAGCTAAGCCACGATGAAGGGCAGGAGCTGTACTTGGTTGTCGTAGCCTATCTGAGAGCGTTTAATAGGAAGTTATCCTCAGTACTCTCCCTAGTTGTGACAACCATCAAGAAGAATGACTGAATATGAATTAAACCATATCTCCAGTAATGTAACAACTGATTCATGTAGCAACTAACTGAGTACCTCTGGTCAGTACAAGATTTCACTAGATAGTTTTGAATTCTATGACTGTTAACACCTCTATAGGACAAATATTAAAACCTAACTATAACGAAGAAGGGTTTCTACTTATAATATTGAGTCTGGCAATATTTGTGCAAGCGTCTTCAATTAGTCTACAGAAATGGGTGTGTAAAATAGAAACATGCATAACTCTCTTTTATTCTGAAAACAATAAAAACTAGAAAGTAACTCAAATTGAAACATTTTCAATTACATCTCTGTGTAATGTATCAACGGGGTCAAGCTTCTCGGCATAAAAATTCTCAATTCTGCAGCAATATGAAGAACATACTTCATTTATTTAATTTTTGCATGAGAAAGGAAATGTGGATTAATTTACTAAGCTGCATTTTAAGAGATGAGAAGTGAAGTGGAGTAAATGAGAAGTGAACTAAAAGCAAAATTGTTATTGCCTCACGTTATACTGTATATAAAAGGAAGATCAAATACTTATATGATGAGAAATACTTATATGATCAAGGACGGCTTGCAATGAATGAAAGCAGTAAAAGAAATTCCCACCATCCAGACTCTCAGAAATAGAGCACAGCAGCACCACTGATAAACTGGTCTAGTTATCTATTAGAAGTCACAGTCAGCCAGCTTTGCAAGGACAAATGCAATAGCAAGTGAAAAGAGGCATGTAAATTTGAGATGAAGCATCATAACCAACTGATAAATTTTAATTATTTTGATTTCCTGCATAGACTAAGACTTCTATCACTTGGCTTTGTTTACAGATGAGCTCAATAACTCCTATGCTCACATGTCAAAACATGGAGGAACCATCACAAACTCCCACATTCCCTGATGACTCTGTGATTTCAGTCTCAGAGGCCGGTGTAAGAGCATCCTTCAGAAGGAAACATCTCGCCCAGGTAGGATTCCTGGCCAAATACTAAAGACCTGTGCTGATGAACTGGCTGGAGTGCTCACTGAGATCTTTAATCTCTTGCTTTGGCAGTCTGAGATACCCACCTGCTTCAAGTAGGTTTCAGTTATACCGATGCCTAAGAAGACCGTGGTAACCTGCCTCAATGACTATTGTCCAGTGGCACTTACATCCACTGTGATGAAGTGCTTTGAGAGGCTGATGATAAAACAAAGCAACTCCTGTCTGAGAAGTAACTTGGATTCACTCCAGTTTATCTAACAACACAACAGGTGCCCAGCCGACGCCATTTCATTGGCTCCTCGCTCAACTCTGGAACACCTGGACAGCAAAGATGCATAAATCAGGATGCTCCTTAACGACTTCAGCCCGGCATTCAATACTAACCTCCCCCAAAACTAATCAATAAGCTTCAAGCCCTTGGCCTCAGTACTTCCTTGTGCAGTTTTATCCTCAATTTCCTCACTTGCAGACCCCGGTCTGTTCAGATAGGCAACATCTCCACCACAATCACCATCCAGCACAGGTGCACCACGAGGCTGTGTGCTCAGCCCCTGCTCTATTCACTTTCCACTTAATGACTGTGTGGCTAAGTACAACTCCAATGCCATATTTAAATTTGCTGATGAAACCATTGCTGTAGCCCGAATGAAAGGTGGTGATGATTCAGCATATAGGACTGAAAATCTGGCTGAGTTGTGCCACACCAATATCCTCTTACTCAATGTCAGCAAGACCAAGGAGTTGATTATTGACTTCAGAAGAAGGAAAGAGGTCCATGAGTTAGTCTTCATCAGGGGATCAGAGGTAGAGTGGGTCAGGAATTTGAAATTCTTCAGTGTTATCATTACAGATGACCTGCGCTGGGCCCAGCACGTAAGTGCAATTCCAAAGGAATCACAACAGGGCCTCTGCTTTCTTAGAAGTTTTTGATATTTCAGCATGATATCTAAAACTTTGACAAACTTCTATTGATGTATGGTGAGAGTTTATTGACTGGTTGCATCATAGCCTGGCATGGAAACACCAATGACCTTCAACAGAATATCCTACAAGAAGTAGTAGAGGCGGCAAAGGGTAAAGCCCTCCCCAGTATTGAGCACATCTGCACGGAGCATCGTCACAAGAAAGCAGCATCTATCATCAGGGACTCCATCACCCAGGTCATGCTCTCTTCTCACAGCTGCCATCTGGAGGAAGGTACAGGAGCCTCAGGACTCACACCAGCAGGTTCAGGAATAGTTATGACCCCTAAACTATCAAGCTTTTGAACCAAAGGGGATAACTTTACTGAACTTCACATGCCCCATCCTACAACCAAAGGATTCACTTTCAAGGACTCTTCATTTCATGTTCTTGATACTTATTATTTATTTATTACTATTATTATTATTATTATTATTATTATTATTATTATTATTATTATTATTATTATTATTTATTTATTACTATTATTATTATTATTATTTCTGCTTGTATTTTCAGTTTGTTGTCCACCCTGTTGGTGCTGACTTTCACTGATTCTATTATGGCTATTGGATTTATTAATAATGACCACCAGAAAATGAATCTCAGGATTATATATAGTGATATACATGTACTTTGATAATAAAATTACTTTGAACTTTGAAGATTTTAATAAGGCAATGATATAATGATTTCATTCTGAGTAATTGGTTTTGCTTACAGATTTCTTCAAAGGTATTTTTTCGTTGATTGATCAAACAGAGCATCAGTGCAAAAGCAACATGTATTGCATGTCAATAACTGCTTTTCAAAACCACATCCCTTTTCTCATCTGACACATGAGTTTGATCAGAACTTGCTTTTAGTAAATCTCAGGATGCAAATAAAATCCAGAGGACAATACTATCCATTTGAAGGAAACATGACGGGTTGAAGGGTGGGTGAACATTTAGCTGAAGAGGTTCAATACCTTGGAAATTGCTATATACTGTACTGCTTGCATTCGATATTCAGCCAGTTTTCTATCGAGGTTGCAATTAAACAAGTGGGAGATCAACCGAAGAAATTCACCTCCAGTATTCAACTTCTTGAATCCTTTTGAAATCAGTTCTCATGTGGAAGGAAACTTGCCATTCTTGGTGAGGGAAATTTAGTGAATTAAATTTAATGTAAGTTGCTGAAGGATGAGGAAACTGGATTATTAAAGTGTGGAGAGAAAAGTTAAAAATTAAGTGTTACTACAGCCATAACAATAAATCTATTGTCACTATTAATTTTGCCTTATGAAGATAAAGGTCATGAACTAAGTCAGCCAATATACACTCAGCAGCCACTAGTATTAGGTACACCTGTACACCTGCTCTTTGATGCAAATATCTAATCAATCAATCACGTGGCAGCAAATCATTGCGTAAAAGTATGCAGACATAGTCAAGAAGCTCAGTTTTTGTTCAGCCCAAATATCAGAATGTGGAAGAAATGTGATCTAAGTGACTTTAACCGCGCAATGATTGTTGGTGCTAGACAGGGTGGTTTGAGTATCGTAGAAACTGCTGATCACCTGTGATTTTCACGCACAACAGTCACTGGAGTTTACAGAGAATGGTGTGATAAACTGAAAAAAAGCATAGGGTGAAGTGAAGGGCAAGTCGGTGAGCAAAAATGCCTTGTTAATGAGAGAGGTAAGAGGAGAATGGCCAGACTGATTCAAGCAGAGAGGAAGGTGACAGGAACAGAAACAACCATTACAACAGTGCTGTGCATAAGTGTATCTATGAATGCACAGCACATCAAATCAGCTACAGCAGCAGAAGACCGTAAACATACACTGAGTGGTCAGGTTATTAGGGTCAAGAGGTACCTAATAAAGTGGCCACTGAGTGGATTATATGAGTTATTTATGTGGTCTTAAGCAATGTATGTATTTTATCAGGTTTTCCTTTATAATCCACTTCCGTCAATCCAAACGTGCTTACTTTTAAATTATTTTCTTCCTTCAGTAAACATTTGCTGTTATTTAAGCTTCTTGGAAAACTTTTCAGGAGAAAAGAGCTCAAGTTATCAGGAATAGATCAGTTATTTTCAAGCATTTCCTTACATTTATTTTTCTTGTTCCTCCTCTTCCTTGAAGTGTTTTGTTCACACATCTGCTCTATTTTTATCATTTATAATTTGTTCTTTTCCTCTTTTTTATTGTGTGTTTACTAACATTATACATTATCAGGTATGCTTCCACAGAAGATCAGTTATACTCAGCACTGAAAAATAATATTATATCCCTAGAGCTTTATTGATAAATGGTTTACTGTACATGCAAAAACAAGCATTGTAGTCAGCTACAATTGCCCTTTGTGACCTTCATAAGAATTCTTCTAAGACCGTTCTGAAGAAATTTTTGAGTCACCGATTATACAAATAGTCACTGCAGGATTTTTTAGTGTTATCTTTTTCTTAATTACAGTGTAAGCCATGAAGTTCATCCCACTGCTATATTTTACAATGACTGTGGAAATATTATTTTTTATCTGATTTTCATATGGAGTCTGTATAAGCTATCTAAAACATCACCATATAGTTTGTTGAAGTGTACGCATTAGTGCCTTCTCCAACATCTGCTCAACAAAGATCTTAGTTTATTGCCATGTACAACATCTGTTCCTATCAAGTTTAATTACAACAGCAGCTTGCAAGGAAGCTAATTTGCAGTGTTAGGCAATTGTTATGGTCAGTTTATCATTTTTTTTAAAACCAGGTTGTCATTTATTTTATTTTGACAATGCCTAAAACAAAGACCATTCAGAGAATTAACTGCCCAATAAAAGATGTGACAACCATTTGCATTCAGGAATGGAAAACAAATTCATACATTGAGGAGGAAATTTACTCTCATAAGGGCAAAATGTAACTTGTAATTAGTCCAAGGCCAATGAAATTTTAAAACAAAGTGATCTGAATTACATTAGTGTTCTTAAAATACACCTAGAGATCCTAAGGTTTTATAAATTCTTTAAGAGCATCATCTGACATAGTTCTTATGTGAATAGCTGTCATTAATTAAGCAAAGGCAAAATGGGCTATGTCGTAAATGATTCAAGGAATTAATATAGACTTTGCTTTGCTTTACAGCGATAGTGAGGAGTTGTGGAATAGATTGAACTGCACAGAAGATATGATGAATGTGCATTTTTTTTAGTGTAAAATAGGGACACCTAGCATGGTCCCACTGACAACGTGGACTTTGTCTTCCTTTCACATGAGCAACTACTTGGTGATAGTGATTCTAGTCTGGGTCGAACAGCAAACTCCTTTAATGTACAAATTGATAGTAAAAACAGATAGAGCCAAAAATAATCAGAAGCTCATGCAAGGGGAGAGAACTAAATTGATATTTCAGGTCAATGACTTTTATGAAATCAGGGCCATTTTGTATGACTGTATGACTGTTCTGCTACATCATAAGGATGGTGGCACAAAATGTGGGCATAAGCGATGGCCATGTACCCTGTAAAGATATACCCCCTGAAGATACGTTCCAGCATCCTGAAGCTCAGGTATCGTGATTCTGCAGACGCAACAAAAAAAGGCAAAAGGTGCTGCAGGGCTAAAGGAAATAAAGCAAATTAAAAGAACAGAATAGTTTGTTTTTATTAAGAAGAAGGACACAACTTGGCAACTGTGCCTCCCATACAGTGCCCATGTTACATGAACGAAGAATGCCTGGAGTGATGTTCTACTACTTTGACCACATTATGGGACTTTGACCTCATTAGTGGTTTTCTCCTGTTCTTAATGATCCCAGCACACAGCAGGTGTACAGCTCTCAGTCACACATAGCCTTCCACATTGTGATAGGAAGCACAATACACAACGGGTGCTGAGTATGCTTTTTGACCTGATAGCACAGGGCACCAGCACCCCATGGACAACATTATTAACTCCCAGTCTCCTATTTAAACTGAGCCCATATAATGTTTTTGGCCATGCTGACATAACCCATCCTGCAAATCATTGAAGCGTAAAACAGAAATGTTAGCTTTTTAGTAACTCAATTTTAATGCATGTCTATCAATACTCACAAAAAGAGCAAAAGAGACAAATTTTAGCTATGTTTTATTGTAAAACCTTGTGTTGAATTAATTAAGGTAAAACGGAGGTCCATTGTAAATAAGACAGACAGTCTCTGTGGGAAATTTAACTTTGCACTAATTAAATATTTTCCGTTCATTTATCAATGTCAGATGGCTGTTAGTCTCTCCATGGAGAAAAATATGCTAAGGTCCTCCAGAATTTTCTTAATGCAATTCTGATTGAATGTCTTCTACAATTAGCTATATGTGTTTATATTGCATGACTAATTCAGCTATGCCAGAATGATATTCTTCCCACGATCTTTGTCATTAAAGATCTGTCATTCATAATAAATAAAAAGAAATTCAGAATGTTATTGTTCTTAAATGGGGATTTTTGAAGGTTAGGTCGAACACTGTCAGAGAAAGGCAAGGACAAGAAGGACAATGCTTCATAAATTCTAAAGCAGAGAATGTAACAGTTTTCAAATAATGAAGGTTTTCTGATAAGCAGCTGTACTTAAAATGAATTCTGTGAAATGTATCAAGAGATTCTTTTCCAATATTTCATTAAACATTGTATAAAGGTAATGTGATGATTTTACATTCATTTCAATGTATATCAGGAGATGGATGACGAAAGTATTTTATGAAAAATTGAGTGTCGTCCATTCAAAATTGCATTAATGCTACTGCTATGAATAGTAATAAAAATAATGGTAAATGCAGATAAGTGGGTTAGGCCAGAAAAAAATCTGCTATTCATTGGTTTCATGACTACTTAGTGATAAGTGTTGTGAAGGTACCTTTGATATCCCTTAAAGGCTATAAGATCATAAGATGTTGGAACAGAATTAAACCATTCAGCTTGTCAAGTCTGTTCCGCCATTTCATCATGGCTGATTTATTGTCCCTCTCAAATCCATTCCCCTGCCTTTTTACCGCAACCATTGATGTCCTTTCTAATCAAGAAACTATCAACCTCCGATTTAAATATACCCAATGACTTGGCCTCTACAGCCATCTGTGGCAATGAATTCCACAATTTCACCATGTTCTGGTTAAAGAAATTCCTCCTCATCTCCATTCTAAAGGGATATCAATCTATTCTGAGACTGTGGCCTCTGGTTCTAGACTCTCCCACGATAGGAAGCATCTTCTCCATATCCACAATATCTATGCCTCTCAATATTTGATAAGTTTCAGTGCAATCCCCACCCCCAGTCTTCTAAACTTCAACAAGTACAGGCCCAGAGTCATCAAATGCACAGGACAGGCAATACCTCTTTAAGGAAAATTCATTCTGAATCCAGATACCATGGATCTAATAAATGCAAATAGAACATCCCACAAGATCCATAATATTTGCAGGCACTTGATAGCATAGACGGTCTATCCTTGTTTGTGGGATGGTAGATGGGGGAGGCTTAGAAGTGAAAGAAGGGGTTCGAGTACAGAAAATCATCTGTGCAACACACCCTTTCTCCCTGGCAAGATATCTTCAAGGGCATCAGTGCTAGAAAATCAGCTGTGAGAAAATACAAAATTCAATCAGCAAAGTTATTAAGGTAACAATACAGCTCTCTTGTTCTCCACTCACACCTCTAACCTTCCCTCCACTAGTTTACATTCCTTCTTCCATTCTTCTACAATGATAAATCATCTTCCTCTATATTTCCTTCTTCCCCATTCACATAGTGGGTTTGTGTTGCCACATTGCATAAAAACTCTTCAACCAGAACAAGTGCGATCTCTGAGTGACTCATGATGATGTCATTAACACAGCACAACTCCTTGTTATTTGATGGAGAATGCCACTCCAGACAGAGAGCCGACGGCTGAAAAGGCTGAAGCTACCTCAACACCATTTCCCTCAATAGTGGAAGCATCCTTGCCTGTTGACACTCATGGCCGAAGGTTATGGCCTCAATTAAGCAGGTGCAACAGGGACTTTCTTCAGATCTTATCCCTTATTAAACAGAATGTGACCAACGGACCCAACTATACATCTGCGTTCATACTCTATTCACACTCCCTTGTATTGTTGCTACATTTTCAGTAATGCCCTGGTTTAAATCACAAATTGTGCGTATGGAGCTGAGGCGCCCAGGCAAATTCTCTTCAACGAGATTAAGGTGCTCCCTGAAAATATAGGATAAGAATAGCCTCCTGACCAGTGATGTTTCGAATCAAGACCTTTCATCAGGACTGAAAACAAAGGGGACAGAAGCTTCTGCCCCTGCCTTTCCAGTCCTGATGAAGGGTCTCAGCTCAATACCTTAATTGCTTATTGCCCTCCTTTGTTGCTGCCTGACCTGCTGAGTTCTTCCAGCATTTTATGTGAGTATTACTCAAGATTTCCAGCATCCACTGAATCTCTTGTGTCTCCTGACCAGCATTTCTCTTCTCTTGCATGAATTTCTCCTGATCTTTGCTGTCATCATTACCTCCTCCCCAACTTCATCTCTAAGGATAAAGGCAACTTAACAAGACATGCATCGCTGTTGTACAAGTCTGCAACAGTAGTCCAGCGCCTGAAACATCTTCCAAACATTAACTTTTAATTAACCAGAAGCCTTGAATAATAGACCCATAACTATGTGGGCATATAATAGTATTATGGTTAAGTTATTGCTAATTATTCAAGGTTCAAATAATGATTCTTTGAACACAAGTTTAAATTCCAACAAGGTAGTTAGAAATTTAAATTGACTTAATTAAATTAACCTAAAATTTAAAAAGCTGTCATGCAATTACTAGAATAATACATCTGTACCAACAAGGAATGAATAATATTTGCTCCATTTTCATTCAGTGCCCATGTGTACGAATAAATGATGAGTAGGTAGTGATTATGCCCTTTATGTAGTGCAGCTGGAGGAGTTGTTAACACCATGAGATGCTGAGTAAATTATTAACATCATGAGTAAGAGCACATACCAGTCCATATAATCATAATGTGCTTGTATGAAAAGGATCGGTCAAAGTTCAGCATCCACAATTGTATTGATTTGAGTCAGAAAGTTAAGCAGCATAAAAGCAGACTCTTCAGCCCACTTACCCGGAGGACCAAGATTCACATCCAAGCTAGTTAAGTTTGCCTACATTTGGTCCATTTCTCTAAACTTTTGCTATCCATGTACTTGCTCAAGTGCTCTTTAAATATTTTTAATGTACCAGTCTCAACAATTTCCTCTGGCAGCTTATTCCATATAGTGACTACTCTTTGGGTGAAAAATATGTCCCTTATTTCCTATTAAATCTGACCTTCTCATCTGAAACCAATGCTCTCTTGCCTTCATTCCCCAACACTGGGTAGAAGACTGTGCGCTTTCGCCCTACATTTGTGCCTCATGATCTTATACACCTTTCTAAGAACCCTCCCACCCACTCATTTCCCTGAGCTGCAGTGAAAAATGGCCCAATCTACCCTTTCATAATCCAGACCTGGAAATATCCTCATCACTTAACGCTGCTAGGTCACTCAAACCTACTACGCAAGTTGACTCTGTGGTTAAGAAGGCATACGGTGCATTGGCCTTCATCAATCGTGGGATTGAGTTTAAGAGCCGAGAGGTAATGTTGCAGCTATATAGGACCCTGGTCAGACCCCACTTGGAGTACTGTGCTCAGTTCTGGTCGCCTCACTATATGAAGGATGTGGAAGCCATAGAAAGGGTGCATAGGGGATTTACAAGGATGCTGCCTGGATTGGGGAGCATGCCTTATGAGAATAGGTTGAGTGACCTTGGCCTTTTCTCCTTGGAGCGATGGAGGATGAGAGGTGACCTGATAGAGGTGTACAAGATAATGAGAGGCATTGATCGTGTGGATAGTCAGAGGCTTTTCCCCAGGGCTGAAATGGTTAGCATCAGAGGGCATAATTTTAAGGTGCTTGAAAGTAGGTACAGAGGAGATGTCAGGGGTAAGTTTTTTTATGCAGAGAGTGGGCTACCGGCGACAGTGGTAGAGGCGGATACGACAGGGTCTTTTAAGAGACTCCTGGATGGGTACAAGGAGTTTAGAAAAATAGAGGGCTATGGGTAAAGCCTAGGTAGTTCTAAGGTAGGGACATGTTCAGCACAGCTTTGTGGGATGAAGGGCCTGTACTATGCTGTATGTTTTCTATGAAATTCTTCTATGAAATAAGTCTCCCTTGCATTGCCTCCAGTTTAATGACATCTTTCCAATTTCGGAATATGCACTGATCCCCGGTGGAGCAAATTGATCCAAAAAAATAGGGGTCTTGCTTTCCAATCATCCAAAGCCCTGGGGAGGGGTGAATCTTAAAGCATGAGTTCAATTCACCCATCACTGATGTGCTCACACACCAGTGTACAGTAGGAAGAAGTTTTATCACTTAGTAATGACACAACTTGGGAAGATGAATATCATTGTGGCAAATATCTAGGAAGAATGGATCAGTTTTTCATGGTTCCGCTGAAAAAATTTATCTTGTTTAACTAGATCCCCTAAACTAAGTCAAAAACACAATGAAGTTTATTTATGATGTATTTTAATGGCTCAATAGTTCAATTCAATGTTTCATTGGCGAGATTTTTTAGTATTTTTTTCAAATTTGGATCAATATGGATGCCAATGAATGTCTTGAAAGTCAAGGTAAGATCACCAGGGCTTTTATTTTTTTTTACAAGAAATGCTAAATCACTTGAAGCAGAACTAAAATTGTGCAACAGTTGGCAATGGATTCTGATATGCTCTTCTTAAGATGTACAGCAAAGGGAAATATACCATTACTGTTTCGGACATGGTTAACTAAATCCTATGAAGATTTTAACTCCAGGAGTCATTTTAGTTTTTTTCTGAAATAAAAGCAGAAAATGCTGGAAATATTCAGCAGGTCAGGCAGTCTCTAGGGAGAGAGAAATGATTAATAATTCAAGCAACCCACACAAAATGCTGGAGGAACTCAGCAGGCCAGGCAGCATCTATGGAAAAATGTACAGTTGATGTTTCAGGCTGAGACCCTTCATCAGGACTGGAGACAAAGAGTTCCTCCAGAATTTTGAGTGTGGTACTTGGATTTCCAGCATCTGCGGATTTTCTCTTGTTTGTGATCAATAGTTCCTTTTGAGAAGGGTGGACATTAAAAATTCAAATTAAGATTCAAGATTAAAGGCTATCTTTATTTCCCACATGTACATTGAAACATACAGTGAAATGCAGTCAAGTCAGCAAGGACTGTGCTGGCCCCACAAATGTCACCACACTTCCAGCACCAATATAGCATGCCCACAACTCACTAACCCGAGTCATACACCTTTGAAATGTGGGAGGAAGCAGAAACACCCAGAGGAAACTCATGTTGTCACAGGAAGAATGTACAAACTCCTCACAGATAGCGGCGGTGTATTATCGGGGAAGCTACGTGCACAAGTCCAGATATCCTATGGGATGTGGAAGCATCACAGTCTGCATTGAGACTGATTTCAATTTCAGTCCCTAAAACCGGCATTTGTAGTAACGGTAACACATTCGAAGTGAGGATCATTGCTGCTTCATGGTGTTAGATCAGAAAGGTCTTAGTGCAGCTGCTAATCACACAATTCTGACTGTCAATGCACTGAAGGTGATCTGGTGGCAGGCATTAATGAAAGCAAACTGGTTTCAGCATTAATCTTTCTGAAGAGTTTCTCTCACAGGCAGAGCTGGACTGTGAGTTGCATTACCCAATTTTCTTAGAATCAGATTTTTATTTATTTTAGGGGGACTTTGCAACAGATTTAAACTTTGAAAGGCAGATTGATAACAATTGCTATTTACTTCTGGCGTGCTTCAGGTATTTAAGAGCAACCACTTAGGAGGAGGGAGATTTCTCCTATGAGTGCCCCCACTCTGTTCATGTTTCTATGCATTTGTATTAGTTAATGGGCTAGATTAACCCCCAGTTTATGGCCCCAATAAATCTGAAACCTTTGTACTTACGGTATTATCCCTTCCCCTGGATTGTTTGCACAATCTGTTGACTTTAACAAAACATTTGTTTAAACATATAACTTTTTAAAGTAGATAACCCAGAAGAAACATGCTTGTAGTAAGGTAAATACAATATACAGAATCCTAAACAATTAGCTTGTGAAACATTATCATATAGGTTTCTTTATTTGAATAGCGAGTGACCATCTTTTGATGATAACAAGAACTATTTTGATTTATGTGGGTGTTTTACTATCCTTCACAGGACTGAACGCTGACCTAAATTTAAAAGGTTACTTTTTGTAAACATATTCATGAACATAGGAACAAACTGGAATAGTAAATAGCTGATGTGCCAATGACTTATTTTTTAAAATTATTGGTCTTGTATCCCGTGATCTAGAGACATCCCTGGGAATTTAAAATTGAGTAATCAAATTATTCTGTGATAAAAAGGTAGTGGTATTTATGATGAGCATGAAGATGCTGGATTGTCACAGAAACTTCCAGGGTGGGAAATCTGTATTCCTGATTTTTTCTCTATATGAGACTCCAAATCAGGAGATATAAAGTTCTTATCAGCCCTCCCCTAAAATGATCTCACAAACTACTCAGGCCAGGGGTCAATTGGGGGTAGGCAATAAATGCCAGATATATTCATCCCAGTGATGAATATGTAAACAACAAAGAACCTTGAAAGTACGGCAAGTAAACCAGGACCTTGCTTTTAATATTTTAATACAAAGTGCTAGAATCTGTACTGTGTCCGTATCAATTGGGATCAGGTTCACTGCATCTTAACAAGGAAGGGGCATTTCTATTTTTGGGTTGTAGTTTTAACAAATGCCAAAAGGCCTGATGTTCGTTTCTACTGCATCTTAAACATGTGCATTTAAATTAATAGTAATGTAGATTTTTTTCCCCCACCAAATTAATGGAGAAGTTGGTTTTAAGTTTCCAGTCTCCAGTAAAATGATTGAACATCTAACCTCAAAGCTCAATTTCTTTTGTCCCTGAACTTCTGTTCTCGGTCTGTTATTGGGTCCTCAACCTGCACGTCAGTTTTGTTTCACACCTTCCATCCTTTACAAACACACCTATTCAAGGGGCTAAGAGACACCTTAAATCTTCCACAAAGGCTTGGGGCTATTTTACTCCAACACCACTACAATGGAAAGGGGACGGACAGAGAAGAAGGATTAATTTGTTAAAAAAAATATGGCGCAAGTACTTTAAAGTCATTGTACCAACACAACAGTCAATTTGTGCAGAGCAAGCTCCCACAACTAGAAGGGTGATATAGCTATGTTGTAGTCATTAAGCTAATTCCTAAGGTTGTCATAGCAGGGAGTGGTAGTAGAGATAAGCTCCCACTACCTAGAAAGTGCTCCAAATGGTGTGTGACTCTAACAGCCTCTGACAACTAAGTCCAACTCTTGGCCTTCATGTGTGGCTTAGCTACTAGGCCCAGCGGAACTGTTTCTACTGATGAGAAGGGGCAAAGGCAGACCACTGGTGGCTCAAAACCAGTTGCTTCAGGCAGGTGGGGTTCATCAGCCTTGGACGGCAGCCCACCTAGGAGAAGGAAAACTCTGATTTTCAAACCTCCGCTGCCTCATGGTGATGTCCACCCATGGGAAAGGCTTTGGGAGTAAACAGCAAGGAAGAAATCCGGACGTTGTTTACAACTTCACCCTGGCAATCTCTGCAACGACACTGGTGCCAAGCTGTATCAGCACTTGCCCTTCCCTTGGACTACATCAGTGACGTGGAGAGGGGGAACCCACTGCATGGGCAAGAGCCGGTTCTTCAGATCTTCCCACCCAGGCTTGCACCATAGGAAGGATACAGTTCACCAAAGGCTCAAACCCATGATCCCCTGGGATCGACGGCTGCCTACTAGTCATTAAGCCACCAGAACTAAAACACAAGACCTGGACTAGCAATCCCAAATTCAAATTTAGGTTTGGAAATGATGGGATTAAACCTCACATTAATGATTTGAAAAAAAACATATCAATGATGATGACAATCACCAGTAAAAATCCACCCAGCTCGTGACTTATTCAGGGGAAGAAATTTGCTGTTTCATCTGATCTGGCATGCTCGGGACTCCACACTCACCAAGGTGGTGACTCTCACCAGCACCTTCTCATGGGCAATAGCACTCCATTCTGAGAAATGAGTAATGGATTTTTTAAAAAGTCTGACTGTTGTTTGTGTAAGTGCCATTGGTTGCATGTATTTACTTGGACCGCTCTGACAACATCGTCCAAACCCACATCGTCTGCGAGCAGGAAGGAGAAGGAAGTGGGGGCACCACGGGTATAGGTTTTCCTCCAGGTTACATCTATCTTGCATGGAAATATGTTGCCACCCCTTCGTCACTGTTGAAAATCCTAGACCCTGGAAACTGCTGCAGTATTTAGCAGCGAAGGAGTGTCTTCACCAGAAGGACTCTAGTGATTCAAGAATGCGTATCATCACCAGATTTTCCAGGGAATTTAAGGATATGCAATAAATTCTGGTCTTGCCGGCTGTTGTGACAGACAAAACTGAGCGACAAGGAAGCTGTAACTGGGTGATATAAGAGTACTTATTCAATACAACAGCTCTTCTGGGGATAATCTAGAATCTTCTTCCAACTCAATATTTTAAATGTTTTAAATTCAAAAATAACAATAAACAATTAACTACAGTTTCAATGGCCATAATCACCACTTTAACGTCTTGAATGCAGACAGGTAACTATGCAGAATTATACATTTTCAATGGTTGATACAATCCAAATGGAACTCCTTTGCATATTTAATACTGGTGGTTAGTCCAATAGCTTCTCAGCACAAACTCCAGACACCCAAAATATACCTTAATCAATACACGCAAAGTGTGTGAGGAAGTGTTCTGATGAAGGGTTTCGGCCCAAGCATCAACCATTTATTCTCTTCCGTAGATGCTGTCTGACTTGTTAATTTCCTCCAGCATGTTTTTTTCTGCAGAATATTTTGTGCTTATGCAAAGTATAGCTCTTTTATTAAGGTATTGAGTATATGACTAGCCAGAATATTGTGAGAAAATAGCCCTGTCTTGAAGAATGTATTAAATGGTAGGAATACACCTTTAACAATATCTTAATATGGGAGATGGCCCCTTCATGTCTTCACAGATCTCACCCTAAGTTTTCAATGACTACCAATTAATATGAACTTTCATCTATTGTCTCCCCCTGGAGAGGTTCAATGGTAAGGTATCATTTGAAGTTAAATTGTGAACAGGTTTTATTTCCTCAAGGCTGGTTCTATGGTTTCTATATTCCTCATTTTAATTAATATCTGCTATCTATAATTTCATTAACTACAGAATAATTCCTAACACCAGTCATGCCCAGATCCACCTAAACAATGGATAAATAATGATTATGTTATACAGAAAGCTAACTTCTATTCCTTGAATTGATTTTTTTAATGTTTTATGTCGTGCAAAGAATAAAAAGGACCATGGTTAACCAGATGAATCATGCACACCAGCACACTAGTGGTGTGCCTCAGGGATCGGCGCTGGGTCCATTTCTGTTTGTCATCTATATTAACCAGCTGGATGATAATGTGGTTAACCTGGATCAGCAAATTTGAGCATGTCGCCAGGATGGGGGATGCAGTGGACAGCAAGCAAGGCTACCAAATCTTGCTGCAGGTTCTAGACCAGCTGGAAAAATGGGCTGAAAAATAGCAGATGGAATTTAATGTTGGATGTTGCACTTTAGGATGACAAACCAGGATAGGACTTACACGGTGAATGTTAGGGCATTGAGGAGTGCGGCCGAACAGTGGGGTCTGGGAATATAGATCCACAATTCATTTAAAGTGGTGTCACAGGTATAAAGAGTCATAAGAAGAGTTTTTAGTACATTGGAATGGGTCCCCAAATCCTAAGAACTTTCTACAGGTGCACAATTGAGAGCATCCTGACTGGCTGCATCACTGCCCGGTATGGGAACTGTACTTCCCTCAATCGCAGGACTCTGCAGAGAGTGGTGCGGACAGCCCAGCACATCTGTGGTTGTGAATTTCCCATGATTCAGGACATTTACAAAGACAGATGTGTAAAAAGGGTCCGAAAGATCATTGGGGACCGGAGTCACCCCAACTACAATCTATTCCAGCTGCTACCATCTGGGAAACAGTACCGCAGCATAAAAGCCAGGACCAACAGGCTCTGGGACAGCTTCTTCTACCAGGCCATCTGACTGACTAACTCATGTTGACACGACTGTTTGTTATATTGACTGTCCTGTTGTACACACTTTTTATTATAAATTACTATAAATGAGGCAAGTGAGGCTGGGGAGCATCACCTCTAGCACCCGGACAATCAGTACCCGTGCCCCCCAGGGATGTGTGCTCTCCCCACTGCTCTTCTCCCTTTACACTAATGACTGCACCTCACAGGATCCATCTGTTAAACGCCTGAAGTTTGCAGATGACACAACTGTCATTGGCCTTATCCGAGACGGTGATGAGTCTGCATACAGACGGGAGGTGGAACGGCTGGCCCTCTGGTGTGGTCAGAACAATCTGGAGCTAAATACTCTCAAGACTGTGGAGATGACAGTGGACTTCAGGAGGAGCCCCCCAATACTGCCCCCACTCACTATACTCAACAGTATTGTGTCTGCTGTGGAGACCTTCAGATTTCTGGGTGCCACAATCTCCCAGGACCTGAAGTGGACACCCAACGCGGATACTCTTATCAAAAAGGCTCAGCAGAAGTTGTATTTCCTACGTCAACTCAGGAAGTACAACCTGCCTCAGGAGCTGCTGATTCAATTCTATTCAGGAATAATCCAGTCTGTTCTCTGTTCGTCCATCACTGTCTGGTTTGGATCAGCTACCAAACAAGACAAGAATAGACTCCAAAGAACCGTCCGGGCTGCGGAAAGGATTATTGGTGTGAAGCTGCCCTGGATCCAGGACTTATATGCATCTAGAGTCAGGAAGCGAGCAAGCAGCATTATTGTAGACCCATCACACCCTGGACATCACCTGTTCCAACTCCTTCCCTCTGGTAGGCGCTTTAGATCACTGTATGCCAGGACAAATAGGTACAAGAGCAGTTTCTTTCTGTATGCCATCAGTCTTATGAACACTTGAATTTTAGTCTATTATAAATCAAGTCCACCTGTACATTCAATGAGGTGGACCTCATTGTATATAGTTTATGATTATTTGCACTATTGTTTTGTTTGCTTTTAATTCTGTACAGAGAGAGCTCAGGGAAACCAGCATCAAATTCCCTGTATGTGTCCTCATACTTGGCAATAATAAAGGATTCTGATTCTGATTCTATAAATTGCACAGTTAGACAGAGACATAACGTAAAGTTTCTTACTCCTCATGTATATGAAGGATGTAAGTAATAAAGTCAATTCAATTCAAATGGCCAAAAAGTATTGAGTACAGGAGTTGGGATGTTATGTTGAAATTGTATAAGACATTGATGAGGCCTAATTTGGAGAACTGCATGCTGTTTTAGTCACCTACCTACTGAAAAAATATCAATAAGATTAAAGGTTGCAGAGAAAATTTACAAGAATTTTACCAGGACTTGAGTACCTGAGTTATAGGCAAAGTTTGAATAGGTTAGGACTTTATACCCTGAAGTGTAGGAGAATTTTGAGAGATTTGATAAAGGTATACAAAATTATATGGGGTGTAGATAGCGTAAATGCCAGCAGGCTTTTAACACTGTGATTGGGCAAGACTAGAAGCAGAGGTTATGGGTTAAGGGTGATAGGTGAAATGTTAAAGGGAAGCAAGAGAGAAGCATGAGAAGGAACTTCTTCACTCAGGGATTGGTAAGAGTGTAGTACGAGCTGCCAGCAGATGTGGTGAATGCAGGTTTGATTTCAATGTTTAAGAAAAGTTTAGATAAGTATATAGTTGGAAGGGGTATGGAGGGCAATGGTATGGGTGCAGGTCAATGGGACTAGGCAGAGTAGTAGTTTAGCATGGACCAGCAGGCCAAAAGATCTGTTTCTGTGTGTAGTGCTCTATGACTCTATGATTCTATCATTTGAAGGAGAGCACCTCCAACTCCCCAGTAATACACTGGAACAAAGATTATGGTGGAGAGACAGTGGTTGCAGAGGGGTGGAGAAAGAGCTTGCATTAGGTGGATTTAGTGATCCTGCAGTAAGAAGTCAAGATTCCATGCTCAAATTCCATCTAGTTTCAGATCTCCTGGTGCTTCCCCATCATGCACAAAACACTCCCCAGTGAACACCTTGGCAATGCAGGTTGACAACAACCTTTCCGTCAATGTCAGCAAAATAAAAGAGCTGGTCATTGATTTCAGAAAGGGAGGTGGTGCACATGCTCCTGTAGTGTTGAGGTTGAGAGAGTCAAGAGCTTCAGTTTCTTAGGTGTTAACATCACCAATAGCCTGTTCTGATCCAACCACTTTGATATCAAGGCCAAGAAAGATCACCAATGCCTTTACTTTCTAGGGAGTCTAAAGAAATTTGGCAGTCCCCGTTGACCCTTACCAATTTTTATCATTGCGCTATAGAAAGCATTCTATCTGGATGAATAATGGTTTGTTATGGCAACTACTATGCATGTGACCACAAGAAATTAAAAAGAGTTGTGGACACAGCTCAGCACATCAAAGCAACCAGCCTCTCCTCTATAGACTCTGTCTAAACTTCTCACTGTCTCAGTAAAGCAGTCAGCATAATCAAAGACCCTGGTCACCCAACATTCTGACTTTTTCCCCTCCCATCGGGCAGATAATACAAAAGTCTGAAAACATGTACCACCAGGCTCAAGGACAGTGTGTATCCTAGAGTTATCAGACTTTTCAATGGATTTCTTGTATGATAAAATGGACTTTTACCATCACAATCTATCTTGTTTTGATCTTGCACTTTATCGTTTACACACACTTCACTCTTTCAGTGGCTTTTACACTTTATTCTACATTGTTATTGCTTTACCTTATTCTAGTTCAATGCCCTGAGTAATGATTTGATCTGTATAAACAGTATGCAAGACAGGTTTTCCATTGGTACATCTTGGTAAATGTGGCAATAATAAGCCAATGTTAATAATAAACCACCATCAGTACACTTCCCCCATGGACCCAGTGATCTCAACACAGCACACACATCTACAGATGGTGACAGTCTAGCTCTTCTGATACACACTTCTTCAATTCAGTTTAAAGCCAGATTAATAGTGGACTTTAAACCAGTTTAAAACATTGGGTATGTGACTACCTTTCCCCAGCACCCTGTTAGCTATTGTACAGTCACTGGAGGACAAGATTGCAGTATCAGAGAGAAATGAGAGATTATTGCATTCTCTATTTCACTGAGACATGGCTCACCCCAACACTCTGGATACAGCATTGCAGCCCAAGGTGTTCTTAATCCACCGGATGGACCGAGCTGCTAATTCAAAGAAGGCAAGAGATGTGATCAGTGTTTCTTAATAAACTCATCACGGTTGATGGATGTCGCAATCTTGTCGCACTCTGATTCTCCTGACCTGGAACATCTAATAATTAAGTGCCGTCCGTGCTACTTACTGAGAGAGTTCTCCAACGTGATCCCAAACGCAGTTCACATACCGCCAAAGGCTGATGTTAAGTAAACACTCAATGTACTGAATGCCATGATTAGCCTACCCTGATGCCTTTTACATCCTTGCCAGGGACTTCAGTCAGGCTAGCTTGAAGAAATCTCTGCCCAATTACCATGAGCACATCACCTGCAAGACTGGAATTGTAATGCACTTTCCATCAGCTGCTGTTATCACTTGTTAGTTCATAACAACAGCACCAGCTAAAAGCACCTAGACACATACCCCTCCTAGTCCACAGCAACTCTATGCTGATTACTTTTAACTCATTAACTCATTAAATTAATGAAACTATTTAGTGTTCTTTATGCAAACTTTAATTGCATGGAACAATACAAAGCTAAATTGTAATTCCTCACTTCAACCACTGGGTACCACCCTATCCCACAACAGCACAACTGTGATTTTGGAATAAGAACTTTTAAGGAGGAATACCTCCTTAAATCATATTTTGCCTTCAAGCTGTTAACTCAGTTTCTAAACTCCTTTGTTTTGCAGGTAATTTATGTTTCTGTTCTATCACAGGAAGCCTGACGATTTCCTTGCAAGCCTGAGAATTCAAGTTCTACTGCAGTTTCCCATTCATTCTTATTACACAGCAAGCATAATTAGTTTTAAAATATCAAATACAAAAAATCATAGAATCTGGGGAGTATAAGCTCTTGCAAAACGCTTTCCATTAAAAGATATTAATTATCCCAAATTAAAAAGCTGAGCTTTTCATTCTGAAATCTGGGGATAAAACAAATATTAGTGTTTCCTTTCTGAACAATAAAACCGATTTATTTATAGTTTTGCTGTAAATAGCTAACTTCTCATGGAATCATGCTCCTTCCTACATATTATTTTTGTTTGCATGACTTCCTCACGTTGGCTTTCAAATGTGTGAGAGATTGATTGGATAAAGCATGTAACCAATCAAGATTTGCCAGCTGTGACTCCCTTTACTGAGAGATTTTGGCAATACGTGACATATTAGCAGTTTGGGTTAAAAGGTTCATTAACATACCTCTGACAGCTCATATCAACAGGGGACAGTATGACTGGTGTTCAACTATTTGCATAAAATCTATTAACTGGGCCTAAAATGAGGTATGCATGAATATTAGGTATGTAAAAAAGTAGAATGTTTACAAGTAAAGAATTGAAGCTGCACTCATTACCTTGTTAATCCTCAATTGACATGTACAATGGAAAAATACGTTAATTTAAAAGTGAGCAGCTTATTATATATTTGACTGCCAAAAGATCAGTTATTGCAAAATTTGAGGCTTCCAGATTTTTTGCAAAAGTATTCATAATGTAATTGTTACATGTGATATACTCTATAAATCCAAGTGCCTAGACAGTAGGGAATGAGTAATCCTTTGCACAGAAGCTAAATATTGAAATGGTGGGTAACATGCTGGACTTGCTTTTGATGTACGGTATATTTTCCTTCTGATACTTTTTTCTGTATTTAATATATGTCCCAGTACTGACAAAAATGAAAGAGGCCTTTTAACCCAGTTTACTTGCTGAAACTGAAGGTGGTGGAAAGGGCCCATCGATCCGTCTTTCACCTTTCCTCTCTTGTTCCCAAATACGTGAGAATCTCCTTCAGAGATTCCTTTATTTCACTAATGCAGCAGCAATAACATATCAACATCAAATTCATTCTTTTTTCTGGTGAAGCTCTGTCAGCATTGTAAACTTAACCTTCGGCATTCATTCCTTGGTTTGTCTCCTCCATAGAATGGCTTTTTTTTTTCAACACATAGCTTTTTCTTCAAAAGTAAAACAGGCTCATTTCAAAGAGTAATTGTATTAAAACCCTTTTGGATAAGACAGGATTTCTATGAGCTGGAATGTGAGGTTCAAGCAAGCGGAGAAACTTGTGCAGCTACAAGCTGTCCATCCCATTTCTTTTCAATCTCTTTCATCCCTCCCACTAAATCTAATGACAGTCTGTCTATGGAGTGTCCACTTGACCACCATAAAAAGCACTTTGGTTTCATTCTAAATTAGATCACAAAATGTAGAATAATAAAAGCCAATAACATGAAATGTATCTGTTTGGCCCATCACAAGAACAAGTGCAATGAAAGTGTTGCCTAGTTTGGGCACACTGACTAGATTTTATTTCTGGGTAACTGGGTAACAATGGTGTCAAGAAAACAACCTCTCCCTCAATGTCGCACAAAGGAGCTGGTTGTGGATTACAGGAGAAATGGAGACGGGCTAACCCCTATTGACATCAATGGATCTGGGGTTGAGAGGGTAGACAGCTTTAAGTTCCTCGGCATCCACATTACCGAGGACCTCAGGCGGTCTGTACATACTGGCTGTGTGGTGAAAAAGGCACAACACCGCCTCTTTCACCTCAGACGGTTGAGGAAGTTTGTTACAGGCCCCCAATCCTAAAAACTTCCTACAGGGGCACAATTGAGAGCATCCTGACTGGCTGCCTCACTGCCTGGTATGGGAACTGTACTTCCCTCAATCGCAGGACTCTGCAGAGAGTGGTGCGGACAGCCCAGCACATCTGTGGTTGTGGATTTCCCATGATTCAGGACATTTACAAAGACAGGTGTGTAAAAAGGGCCCATAGGATCATTGGGGATCTGAGTCACACCAACTACAATCTATTCCAGCTGCTGCCATCTGGGAACGAGTATCACAGCATAAAAGCCAGGACCAACAGGCTCCGGGGACAGCTCCTTCCAACAGGCCATCAGACTGATTAACTCACACTGATTTGAGTGTATTTCTAAATTACATTGGTTGTTCTATTTATTATAAATTATTTTAAATTACTTTGATTGCACATTTAGATGGAGACATAACGTAAAGGTTTTAACTCCTCGTATGTGAAGGATGTAAGAAATAAAGTCAATTCAATTAAAAAAAAGATTTCTCTTCCAATTCCTATATAATTCCATCTTGCAAGTTCATGTAAAACATGCTTCTACCATTTATCCAAGCTGTGTGATCCAGATCAAACCCTCAGTGGAAAAATAAAAATTCCCTTTTTCACTGTAGTCTCTTTACCAGTCACTTTAAGTTATGACCCACTTACCAGAGGAAGTAATCACACTTTGCTTGCTGTATGAAATTGCCCCACTAATAGAACACCACATTAGATCTTCTCTTCATCTTTTCTCATCAAAGGAAAACAATTCACGTTTTTCCACGTGACCAAAATTCTATCATGCCTCACATAATGGTGTATGTATTATTATGTAGAAAGTGTAATTCATTCATTCTTTCAGTCATTTGTTACATGTACATTGTAGCATACAGTGAAATGAGTAGTTTAGGATAACAACCAACACAGTCTGAGGAGGTGCTGGGGGAGCTCAAAGTGTCACCACTCATTCCAGCACCAACAGAAAGTGCCTACAACGTTCAGCAAACCAGCACAAGCAGCGACAACAATAGCAACAAAACAACAACTGCCAAATAAACCTCTTTTGTTCCTCTAACCCCTCCACCCACTCTCACACACACAGACACTCCTCTGTCCTCAGGATAGGCCCCTCCAGGTCTCCAACCACCAGACCCTTATCTGGACCCAGAGACTCACAGACATAGGGCCTCCAACTTATGGAAATGCCATCAGGCATCCGATTTGCAGATTCACAGACATCAGAACTTGACTTCCGGACTCACTGATGATGGGAAATTGAAATCCAGGCCTCGAACTCCAGAGTCGCATGGAACCCCAAACCCAGGACTCTCTGAGCTGGGGGTCACCAGCCTTTGCGCCTCCTGCCTGCACAGAGCTCAGATCCCAGGACTTGCTAACCCTGGGGGGCTCACCAACCCCAGTCATTGACCACTGCTCTTTGTCCTTAGCACCTAACTATCCATCCGTGGGCATCACTGAGTGTTCTCAACTGGACTCCTGCTCCTTCCCCTGACTCTCCGTTCACTGCCCTTGACCTCTAACTTCCCTCATCCCAGTCCCTGAACCCTAACTCCCTGCACTGTAACAAAACCATCCCTACGAGCCTAAAAGTACAAGTAAGTCTGAAATGCAACCTGAAGAGACATCACAGCTCACTGGCATCTTGGCTAGAATGCTGGATTATAGAATATCAATAGAAGAATTCCTTCAGCATCTCAGAGTTATAGTTTTACTCTCAAAATAGTCAATAGAATAGAAGTAATTGTGAACTGTATTTACAGATCATCTATATGCTGTCAACTATGTAGTTGCCTTTAGCCTTCCTCCAAATTTCCATTAACCATTTCTCCATCATGTTAAAAAAATTAGTTATTTGATTCTAGTCCTTCGCCTCTCTTCCTTCTGGGTGTGTTCCACATTCTGTGATTGCTAATTTTCCATTTTTTCGCATAGAAGTGCATCCCCTGATGCCATGCTTGCTGAAATACAATGTTCCTGACAGAAATCTAAAACCTGAGATGTGTCATTACTAAAGTTATAAGAGAGATAATAAAGCTTCTGTCCTCTGACGTGAGCTCAAGAAGGGCAAAGAGAACATTCTATTCAGTTGATGCTTATTTTCCACGTAGACGTGGTGGTGATAGTGGACATTCAGATATAACCATATAACCATATAACCATATAACAATCACAGCATGGAAACAGGCCATTCCGGCCCTCCTAGTCCGTACCGAACTCTTAATCTCACCTAGTCCCACCTACCCGCACTCAGCCCATAACCCTCCACTCCTTTCCTGTCCATATACCTATCCAATTTTACCTTAAATGACACAACTGAACTGGCCTCTACTACTTCTACAGGAAGCTCATTCCACACAGCTATCACTCTCTGAGTAAAGAAATACCCCCTCGTGTTTCCCTTAAACTTTTGCCCCCTAACTCTCAAATCATGTCCTCTCGTTTGAATGGAAACAGCCTATTCACGTCAACTCTATCTATCCCTCTCAACATTTAAAATACCTCGATCAAATCCCCCCTCAACCTTCTACGCTCCAATGAATAGAGACCTAACTTGTTCAACCTTTCTCTGTAACTTAAGTGCTGAAACCCAGGTAACATCCTAGTAAATTGTCTCTGCACTCTCTCTAATTTATTGATATCTTTCCTATAATTCGGTTCATTTTAAAAACCAAACTTCAGCAGAAGCATGCCTATTATGTGCAGAGATCGGTATTGATAAATAAACATGTTATATTCTGGGATGGCACCAAAAACACAGAATTCCAGCCAGGAAAAGATGAAGGAAACACGAGGAAATCTGCAGATGCTGGAAATTCAAGCAACACACACAAAATGCTGGTGGAACACGGCAGGCCAGGTAACATCTATAGGAAGAAGTACTGTCGACGTTTCAGGCCGAGACCCTTCGTCAGGACTAACTAAAAGGAAAGATAGTAAGAGATTTGAAAGTAGGAGGGGGAGGGGGAAATGCAAAATGATAGGAGAAGACTGGAGGGGGTGGGGTGAAGCTGAGAGCCAGAAAGGTGATTAGCAAAAAGGATACAGAGCTGGAGAAAGGAAAGGATCATGGGACAGGAGGCCTAGGGAGAAAGAAAGGGGGAGGGGAGCACCAGAGGGAGATGATGGAGAAAAGAGTGGAGGGGGGAAAAAAACTAAATATATCAGGGATGGGGTAAGAAGGGGAGGAGGGGCATTAACAGAAGTTAGAGAAGTCAATGTTCATGCCATCAGGTTGGAGGCTACCCAGCCGGTATATAAGGTGTTGTTCCTCCAACCTGAGTTTGGATTCATTTTGACAATAGAGGAGGCCATGGATAGACATATCAGAATGGGAATGGGACATGGAATTAAAATGTGTGGCCACTGGAAGATCCTGCTTTCTCTGGCGGACCGAGTGTAGGTGTTCAGCGAAACGGTCTCCCAGTCTGCGTCGGGTCTCAACAATATATAAAAAACCACATCAGGAGCACCGGACACAGTATACCACACCAGCCGACTCACAGGTGAAGTGTCACCTCACCTGGAAGGACTGTCTGGGGCCCTGTAAGGGCAGGTGTAGCATTGTTCTGCTTACAAGGATAAGTGCCAGGAGGGTGATCAGTGAAACATTATCTGTATTTTGCTCTCGCCAGAGATTCTGGCTGACCTACAGAGTATTTCCAACATCTTCAGTTTTATTTTCCACAGAATAGCAGATTGGCTAACTGTAGAACCTCTAGTGGAAACAACCTTAAATTATCAGCTGTTCTACCTACAAAAGGCTCCAAAAAAGGCAGTTTCAATATTGCTGTAAACACTTGACCTGTACATATAATTCATAATTACATTTCTTAGATAACTAGTTTTTAAATAGATAATATATTTTAAAGTAGATCTATTCAATTAAACTAAAAGATCCCCACGAAGACTTATTTTCTTCCAGCACTTCCTGCCAACAGATGTCAGTTTGTAGTATAATTAGAGTCCATTGACTGTAATATCATTAAGCTGACTAAAGGATATATCCCATTGAGTAATTCTGTTGGATAGCAAACCAGAGCATAATTTCCTTACCTTCCCATCTGGGTACATTGACGACCCAAGATTCATTGCTACATTTGATCATTTCAGGTAGCCACCCTTATTATTCTGCCTTTTGATTTCACTTTGCTTCTCTTTTTACATTTCTGTTTTCAACTGCCAGTTTTTAACGCAATTGTTACCATGACGACTTTGGCCTGCACTGTGCCACAGATGTTCCCTCATTTTGCTGCACCCCTCCTTCTCTCTGCATTCAGAACATACTTGTTTACTCACTTTTCCAGTTCTCTGCCAGTTTCTTAAACTGAAATGCCAGGAGTTCCTTTCCCAAATCACCTGTTCACTTTCTGACTCGGTTTCAGACGTTCAGCATCTGTAGATTTTTGTTCCAATTACTATTTTCAAAGGAACTTTTCAAATATTTGCATAATATAATGCCATATTAAAAATGGAACACTATGACATTTTGGGTCAAAGCTCTGCATCAGGACCTAATGCAGAGTTTCAACCCACAGCACCAACAGTTCCTTCCCTTCTACAGCTGCTGCTTGACACGCTGAGTTCCTCAAGCAGATTACTTTTGCTCTAGGTTTCAGCAGCTGCAGTCCCTTATGTGTTTAAAAATGGAATATACACAGTACAACTGGTTAAAATAATGACACTAACATTAATATTCATTTAAAGTATACTTTAAACTAAAATTTCATGCATATAAATTAAAATACACATACATAAAATCATTCTTTAGAGCATATAATTTGCTACATAGGTTGGCTGAGATGAAGAAAGCTGCAAATTCAGGATTTACTCATTATGGCTTTAAAAAATCCCAAAGTAGTGGTCAATTTTAAACAATAATAGTGATGAACTCTGGTAATTTTGTGCCCATTAATTACAATAAAACCCAAGCCATTCATAGCATATTGATAACATCAAGTAGGATTCTATTAATTGTTGAACACAGAACACCACATAACAGGAATGCACAGCCAGAATCTGACTGCAGAGATCAACGTACCCTGTGTGAATTCTTGCTGTAATAGATGGAGAACTGTTTAGAATGCACCGTCTTGAGTTTGAGATCTCTCAAGGTGTGCACTTAACTCAGGATAAATTTAGCAGGTGTTTCCCCAGGTGACACAGAAAGATCCATATAGATTCAAAATGGTGTTAATTTTCAATATCTGTATGCAATGTTTACTCAGCTGATAGTACATTAGGTTTGTAGGCAGAACATTAGCATGACAAAATACATTCTTATGGTAACCATTCCAATTTTACAATTAGATTGTTAACTAATTTTGTTGATATTTCTTGACAAACTAATGAATGACCTCAGGGTACTAGTGATATAATTACTCTATGAATGTAGTTTATGTAGTGCAATAATTTAATAATAATGTAATTACGGAATAAGATTTTTTGCGCCACAGTCCCAAGGAGATGCTCAATTGTGTTGAGGGAGAGAAAGTTTAAAGGGGTATTCAGCACATATTGCGAGCCACTGTTCCAAGGAAACATAGAAAGAGGGAGAGAGAGCGCTTAAAAGAAGTGAGTGGGGACTGTCAGCACATTATGCAAACCGCAGTCCCAAGGAGACACCGGACTGTGTAGAGGGAGGGAGTTTTAAAAAAGTGAGCAGGGGCAGTCAGCACAATTTAATGGCTGTTTCCGAGGAGACATTGGATTGTGCATAATTAGGCACTTGGCAAGGACCAATAAAAAGAAGTTAGGTGTAAGGAGAGTGGTCATTGTGTGAGTGGGCCACAGTTGGAGTGGGGAATTCAGACTTTGATAAGGAGAGGCGTAGGCCATGGGTAGACTTTTTTTTGTTATTTACTCTTTCTTTATTTTTTATTGAACAGTTAGAGCAGTGGTGCTGCCGGACAGGATGGTGTAATGCTCTTCTTATCGAATGTGGGAAGGCAGGGAGACCTCCGTGTTGCTGAATACTACACCTGCAAGAAGTGCATCCAGTGGCAGCTTCTAACAGATCGTGCTGGAGATGGAGTTCCAGTTCCAGATCACTTGGGTGGCTGAGGGATTGCTAAGCAGAACAGACAGGGAGGTAGTTACAACTAAGGTGTGGGACACAGGTAAAACCATTTGTTTCAGGCAAGTGAAGCTCGTCAGCCTTGGACGGCAGCCCGCCTAGGAGAAGGAAAACTCTGATTTTAAACCTCCGCTGCCTTGCAGCCATACCCACCCATGGGAAAGGCTTCGGGAGTAAACCCTGAGGAAGAAATCCAGAACCGGGGTTCCTAAGGCAGTTTGATATTGTTTACAACTTCATTCTGGCAACCTCTGTGACAACACTGGTGCCAAGCTGTATCAGCACTTGCCCTTCCCTTGGACTACATCAGTGACATGGACAGGGGGAACCGCTGCATAGGCATCAGCCGGATCTTCAAATCTTCAAGCCTAGCCTTGCCCCCTGGAGAGGACACATTCTACCAGAGGCACAAACCCATGATCTCCTAGGATCGATGGCTGCTTACTATTCCCCTCCATAACAAGGGGTTGGGGGGTGGGGGGTGACCTATCAGAGGAATGCCATGCTGGTCAGGTCTCTGGCACTGAGTGTGGCTCTCTGACTCAGAAGGGAAGGGGAGAGAAGAGGTGAGCTATGGTGATAGGGGATCCATTGGTTCGGGGAACAGAAAGAAGGTTCTGTGGATGAGAACAAGATTCTTGGATGGTTTTTTGCCTGCCAGGTGCCAGAGTCAGGGATATCTCAGATCGAGTCCACAGCATTCTTAAGTAGGAGGCTGAGCAGTCAGAGGTCATGGTCCATGTCGGTATCAATGACATGGGTAGGAGGAGTAACTAGGTCCTGCAAAGTGAGTTCAGGGAATTAGGTGCTAAGCAAAAGGACAAGACCTCCAGGGTTGCAATCTCAGGATTTCTACCCATGCCACGTACAAGTGTGGCCAGAAGTGGGAAGATTATACAGTTTAACACGCGACTAAGGAGTTGGTGGAGGAGTGAAGCCTTCAGATTTTTGGATCATTGGGTTCTCTTCCAGGGAAGGTGGAACCTATACGTAAGGGATGTTTTGCACCTGAACTGATAATATCCTAGCAAGAAGGATTGCTAGTGCCGCAAGTGAAGTGTTTAAACTAGAGTTGCAGGGGAATGGGACCCAGAGCACCAGAACATAGTGGAATGGTTGTGGAGAAAGATGCTGTTAAGCCTACATACAAAGTCAGCAATCAAAAGGTTGGGCACGGCAAGACTAACGTTCTAAGCAGCAAATATATCAATGCAAGAAGTAATGTAGGAAAGGTGGATGAGCTTAGGGTAGGGACCAACACACAGAATTATGATATTGTAGGCATTAATGAGACTTGTTTGCCCAAGGGATAGGACTGGTAGCTCAATTTCCCTGGTTTCTGTTATTTTAGACAAGATAGTGGGAGCGATTAAAGGAGGAGGGGTGGCATTACTAGTCAGGGAAAACGTCACAGCAGTCTCAGTCAGAACAGACTGGAGAGTTTGTCTAGTGAGGCTTTATGGGTGGAATTGAGGAATAAGAAAATTAGGACCATGTTATGGGATTATATTGTAGACCACCCAATAATCCATGGGATTTAGGGGAGTAAATTTGTAGAGTTTGCAGACTTGCAAGAAACATAAGGCTGTGATAGCAGGTGATTTTGACTTTCCACATATTGACTGGGACTCCCATACTGTGAAAGTACTGGAGGAGAGAGAGTTTGTCAAATATGTTCAAGGAAGTTTCCTTAATCAATACATGGAAGTTCCAACTAGAAAGAGTGCGATAGTAGAACTCCTATTAGGGAATGAGAGAGGCAGGTGACAGAAGTCTGTGTCGGGGAACACTTTGCATCTTTTCATCATATTGACATTAGTTTCAAGGTAATTATGGAAAAGGATGGGTCTAGTCCTTGGGTTGAGATTTTAAATTGGAGAAAGGCCAATTTTGATGGTATCAGAAAGGATATGGCAACTTGGATTGGAACAGGATGTTTTCTGGCAAAGGTGTACTTGGAAAGTGGGAGGCTATAAAAAGTGAAATATTTAGAGTACAGAATTTATCTGCTGTTGTCAGAATAAAAGGCAAGGATACCAGGTTTAGGGAACTTTGGTTTTCGAGCGATATTGAGGCCCGTTAAGAAAAGGAAGGAGGTGCATAGAGTTTGGTGAGAGTGTGGACCATGCGCCAGCACAGGTGGTGCATGCAAGCTCAATTTCAACATTTAAGAGAAATTTGGATAGGTACACATTGATGAAGGTAGAGCAGTGGATGTAGTGTATATGGATTTCAGTAAGGCATTTGATAAGTTTCCCCAAGCAAGTTTCATTCAGAAAGGAAGGAGGCATGGGATCCAAGGAGACCTTGCTTTGTGGATCCAGAATTGGTTTGCCAACAGAAGGCAAATGGTGGTTGTAGATGGTTTGTATCTGCACCGAGGTCGGTGACCAGTGGTGTGCCTCAGGGATCTGTTCTGGGACCCCTCCTCTTAGTGATTTTTATAAATGACCTGGATGAAGAAATAGAAGGCTGGGTGAGTAAGTTTGTTGATGACACAAAGGTTGGGGGTGTTGTGGATAGTCTGGAGGGTTGTCAGAGGTTACAGCCGGACATCGATAGGATGCAGAACTAGGCTGAGAAGTGGTAGATGGATTTAAACCCAGGCAAGTGTGAAGTTATTCATTTTGGTAGGTCGAATTTGAAGACAATATAAATGGTAAGGCTCTTGGCAGCATGGAGGATCTGAGAGATCTTGGGGTCTGTGTCGATAGGACACTCAAAACTGCTGCGCAGGTTGACAGCGTTGTTAAGAAGACATATAGTGTGTTGGCATTCATCAAACGTGGGACTGAGTTTAAGAGTCGTGAGGTAATGTTACAGCTATATAAGAATATAAGACTTTGGTCAGACCCCACTTGGAGTACTGTGTTCAGTTCTGGTCACCTCACTTCAGGAAGGATGTAGATACTATAGAAAGAGTGCTGAGGAGATTTCCAAGATGTTGCCTGGATTGGAGGGTGTACCTTATGAGAATAGGCTGAGTGTACTCAGCCTTTTCTCCACGGAGTGACAGAGGATGAGAAATGATCTGAGAGAGGTGTATAAGATGATGAGAGGCATTGATCATGTGGCTAGCCAGAGGCTTTTTCCCAAGACTGAAACAGTTAATATGAGGGGGCATAATTTTAAGATGCTTAGAAATAGGTACTGAGAGGATGTCAGGGGTAAGTTTATCACAGAGAGAGTGGTGCACGTGTGCAATGCACTGCCGGCAACAGTGGTGGAAGGGTGTTTGTCTGTCTGTCTGTGGAAGTGGATACAACAGGGTCTTTTAAGAGCCTCTCAGATAGGGACATGGAGCTTAGAAAAATAGAGGGCTATGCAGCAGAGAAGTTCTGGACAGTTTCAAGGGTATGTTACAAGGTCGGCACAACATTGTGGGCTGAAGGGCCTGGAATGTGCTGTAAATTTCTATGCTCTATGTTCTATGTACATGGATGGAAAGAGTATGGGGTGCTATGGTCCGATAGCAGGTCACAACTAGGCAGGTTAATGGTTTGGCACAGACTGGATAGGCTGAAAGGCCTGATTCTGTGCTGTAGTTTTCTATGATTCTATGACTGCATAAGATAGCAAAAAGGATCCAAAAGGCTCCAATTTCCTTGAATAGTGCCATTCAACCCTCAAGACTACCCAAACAGTAGAAGCAGTCCTAGATTTAACATTGTATTTTTAAAAATTCTTTATTTCCAACCAAATTAACTTTTTGGGACATGCGCACCATAGAGTACTATGGTTCATCAGTGTAAATGCATTTTGAATTCCAGAATTCCAAATATATAGGGGAATGATGAGGCTTGTTAATAACAAGGATGGGACTGTGAGTAAAATAAGATACTTCCTAAATCCTTGATCTGAATCAAATGAAAAGTAGTAAGTTGAAAGCCTCCACTACATTGACTACAGAGGGCAATATACCCGACTTTCACACTTACCCGAGAAACACATTGCTAAGAGGTCCATCTACGGAGACACAGACACCCAGACACCCTTCAAGACTGGGACCTAGGATTAGATCTCTGAGAAATATCACAGAAGCTATTTTTAACATATTTATCAAGTCAAAACAATCTGTGATATACTTTTTGTCCTGAAGTCTCATGTCATGTGTTAAGTTTACATGTGGAAAGCTGTCCATGTGAATGGGATCTGAGTTGGCAAACATAATGGTGTAGGAAGTCTCTACTTCTCAAAGGACCTGGCTACTTTGTAGTTATTCTTCCTTCTGAAAACACTAACGATTATTGCACATCGTTGTAGCCAGAATAATTGTCAAAGATGGAGATTGTGAAGTTCATTAGTCTTTGTGCCACCTGGATGAAGTTGAGAATGGCAAGTCCACAAATTGAGGTTATTACCCAACCTGCTCCAGTTGGCATAAAACTTAAGCTATTAGTTATGTTGGCAGCTCCCTGCTGTATTGTTCCTGCCAAGGCTGGTTGAGACGAAAGCCTGAAATGTTGGTTTAAATCAATACCAATGTTCTTTTAATGGGTACAGCAATCTGAGCAGTTCTTTGCCTTGGCAATGTTCATTCCAAATACTCCAATAAGTTAAAGGAAATCTTCCCCCCTTCACTTAATCATTTCAAGCTGCACTCTAGTTCATTGGTATTTGTATTTTTCTGGCAATGTCTCCAGACTTTTTGTATCCACCTTGTCAAGCATATTATCTGTTTATCATTCCAGGGCATAACTTACCTCTTTTACATAAGAAGTCATAACTGAAGGGGTCTTCCATTGTCGAATATCAACAAATCTTGTCTGACTGTCATGACTTTGTGGTTTATTACTAATATCTGAGAATCAGAAGAATTAAACAAAATGCAGAATATGAATCCTATAAGCATTCCCCATCTGTGCAAATAAAAATCAATCTCAGTTTCTAATTGGATCTCAGAATATGCATGGAAATACCTTGGCATCGTTTCCAGGCTTAGCATGGCCATTGAGTCTAATGCCAAATCAAAATAGAGAAAACACTGGAAACGCTCAGCAAACCTAGTGAGACTGTGATGAGAGGAACGCAAGAACTGCTGTCCCATGACAATGGGACTTTACATAAAGGAAGATGTTCGTTAAAATGAACAGAGTCCAAGCAAGCACAGAGCCAGAGAAAAAAATAAATTTAGCTTTATTTGTCATATGTACATCAAAACATAACAGTGAAGTCCATCGTCTGCATCATATCAAATCAGTGAGGATTGTGCTGGGCTCACCAAACTTCCAGTGCCGACATAGTTTGGCCACAACTCAACTCAATAATTCTAACAGTATGTCCTTGGAGTGTGGGAGGAAACTGGAGCATGCTGAGGAAATCCACAAGGTCACAGGGAGAGCATACAAACTCCTCACAGGCAGCAGCAAGAATCGAACCCCAATCTTACAGCTGATGCTGTAGTAATGTTATGCAAACCACTATGCTACCATGCAGCCCGTACAGAGTGCTGAGTGTTGGTACATGGCAAATAGTGTGATTAAATAACAAGTTTAAAATCTCTAGTCAGTAATAACAAAACAGCAGAGTTGGTTAAAAAACATAGAAATGGCATTTGAGTTCCAACCTAAATGGTATATCCGTGTATATCTTCTGAAATTTCTGCTTTCCATTCTTCAGAATGCAGTGTGATGGAGTTAAATGTAAAAGAGAAAAAAAAGTTAATTAAGACTGGATTCAGCTTTCCATTAATTATGAACATACAGACTAGGAGCAGAAGGAGGGCACTCAGCTCCCAGAGTCTGTTCCACCACTTAATAATATTATGGCCAGTCTAAATTAACCTCTGTAAGGGCATTCCCAACTACCTTTGTTAATCTTTCATCCACTTGCTTATAAAGAATGGAGTCACTGAGTTATTCAGCATGAAACAAGGCCTTCAGACCAACTCATCAAATTGGAGTGAGTTGCCTACTTGAGCTAGTTCCACTTGCCTTCACTTGGCCCGTTTCCCCTAATTGTTTCTTACCTATCCATCTGTCCAAATGTCTTTTAAATGGTGTAATTATATCTGTGTCTACCACTTCCTCTGACATCATGGCCCTCGGATCAAATTCAAATTTTTTAATTCCCCTATCCTGGGAGTAAGGCTGGAACTATTATAAGCCCTCCTGTAATTTTATAAACCCCCCAGATGTCACCCCTCAGCCTCGTATACTAAAAGAACAAAAAGGACTCAAGGGGAATGGGGAGTGGACCATGTTGATACAAATAGCACAAAAGATGTTATCCTGCAGATTGAGTAGGGGAGTCAGGTAAGATGCTAAAAGGCATGACCTTCAGGATAGTGATCTCTGGATTGCTCCTGCTGCCACATGATACTGAGGTTAGAAACAGACCGATAAGCTGGATGAACGCATGGCTAAAAAGCTGGTGCAGGAGGCAAGGATTCAGGCTCTTAGACTATTAGGATTCCTTCTAGGGTAAAGGTTACTTGTATAAGAGAGATGGTTTATACTTGAACCAAAGAGTTTGTCTCAAGCTGCTGGTGGAAACTATGATTTTTTCTCCTCAATATTCACTGAGTAGAAATACATGGTTGCTCAAGGGATGAGGGAAACTAGTGTAGATGTTTTGGAGGACATTCATATTAGCAGCTACCTACACCAGCACATTAAATTGCATAAATTCCCAGGGCCTGACTGAGACATCTTTGGATTTTGTGGGGTTGGGGGTGGGGGGGAGGTTAGAGAAGAAATTGCAGAGACTGTTGTGAAGATATTTGTTTCATTATTTGCCATTAGTGAAGCACTGAAGACAAGAGTGTGGGTAATATTGTTCTGCTGTTTAAGAATGGAAGCAAGGACAAGCCAGGAAACTACAGGCCAGTCAGCCGGTCATCAGCAGTGGGGAAGTAATTGGAGGCAATTCTGATAGACAGATTCTAACAACATTTAGATAGACAGAGTCTGATAAGGAAGAGTCAGGCATGGCTTTGGACAGAGAAAATCATGCTTTATGGATGTTTTAAAGTTTTTGAAGAGATAACCATGAAAGGTGATGTGGGTAGGGCAATGAATATTATCTATTTGGACATTAGCAAAGCCTTCAATAAGGTAGGCTAGTCTGGAAGATGAGGTCAAATAGAAGCCAGGGAGAAATAGTTAAGTGGATTTAAAATTGTCTCAGAGGTAGGAATCAGTGAGTGGTTTTTAAAGATTGCTTCGTGGAATAGAGGGGGGTGCCTGGAGGAGTAAGCGTTAGGACCATTTTTATTTGATATTTGTATAAATTATTTGGAGGCAAATGCAAAAGGCCTGACTAATAAGTTTGTGCATGACACCCAATTAGGAGATGTCATTGATGGTGCAGGAAGTTATCATAGATCTCAGGAGGATCTTGATCAGTTAGGGAAGTTAGCAAAGAAGTCACAGATGGATTTCAGTACAGATAAGTACGAGGTGATGCATTTTGAAAAGTCAAACCAGCATAGGACTTACAGTATACTATACATAACAGGGTGGTAGGGTATGTAATGGAACAGAGGCACCCAGGAGTACTGGTGCATAGCTTTGTTGAAAGCAACATCATAGGTAAACAACTATGGTCAAAAAGATGTTTGACATGCTGGCCTTCATCAGTCATAGCATGGAGTATAGGAGATAGGAAATTATGTCACAATTATATACGACATTGATGAGGTCACATTTGGAATATTGTTATAGGAAAGACATGGTTAAAATGGAAAGAGTGGAGAAATGATTTCTGTTGCTAAGGACTGAGGACTTGAGTTATACAGCTTGTTAATATAGTAGATGACAAGCAAAAGTGGGCCGAGCGCCAATCTCCACACCACATTGTTGGTTAGAGGCCTCCAATCTCAAAAACAGCCCTCTGCTACTATCTTCTGACTCTTACCACCAAACCAATTTTGTATTCAATTGGCTAGATAACCCTGGATTCCATGTGAACTAACCCTCCAGACCAGCCTACTATGTGAGACCATGTCAAAATCCTTACAAAAGTTCTATCAGTCATTGGTCTATTTGGTCATCTCTTCAAAAAACCAATATCAAATTTCTGAGGCATAATTTCCCAAGTACAAAGCTACACTGACTATCCCTATTCAATCCTTGCCTTTACAAATGCCAGTCCCTCAGAATCCCCTCAAGTAACTTCCCCACATTTCTCACCAGCCTATAGTTCCTGACAAGTCTACCCATCTTAAAAATTTCAAAAACTCTGTTTCCACCCTTTGAGGAAGAAAGGCTCAGGATCCATCTTAGTCTAGATGATCTGTTATTTTTACACAGTGGTGTATGGTGCTGGATTTACCTACATCTACCCTGTCAAGACCTTCATGAAATTTTATGTCTCTATCAAGCTCCTCTTGGTCTTCTGAATACTAGCATCTAAAAGCCTATCCTATAAGTTAACCTGCCCCTTCCAAATAGCAGTTTGGGAAACCTTCTCTCAAATGCTTCCAACACTCTTTGCAAATCCTTTTAACAGACCAAACAATGATGAAATCCTGCCCAGTTCTGGCAAGCTTTAGAGATTTTTCCAAAAAAGGAGCTGGATTACTAAGATGTTTGAGGGACCAATTGTCAGTTTTTGATTAATCCTAACATATTATGAAGTGAACTATATGTTGTTTTATGTGCTTCAACATAAGAGTTTGGATCCCCTCAGTAAAAGGAAGAAATAAAGCCCATACTTTTTTTTATCTAGGAAGCAAATTATCTCAGCAATCACCTGGATCTTTTTTTTGCATTATGCTCTTCAGATATGGAAGACAAACTGGCTTGAAATATCTATGAGACTCGATACATACATAACCATCTAATTCTACATTTCAGAGAATTCATACCTCAAGAATGGCTCCCTGGAAATAGTTGCCTTTCCAGTAACAGGGGTCTCTGTCTTAAACAGAACAAAACTCACGGAGACACGAGGATCTTATGTAACAGTTCATTCAACATTAATACCTCTAAAATGACGAAATGACTTTGATAGATTTCCAGCAAACAACTCACCTCTGCCACTTGTGATTCAAAACATTCTTGTGAATACAAACCTCAGATAACATGGCTCAATCCACAACGATGTTAAGAAAAAAGTTGTGATACCAGCACACTACCTGTAAAACAAATTACAAATGGTCAGTGCTCAAGTGGTGAGAAACCACAATGTTTAAAGTTAGATTTCCTTTCATAACAGCAGCATACAATGCAGTGCACTTGAAAAAGCAATTTATTTCCAAATCCCATTGAAACTGTTTCCCCATAAGCCTCACGTCTTAACAAGCTGGTAAGGAAGGCGGGCTCTGTCGTGGGCAAAGTACTGGAGAGTATAACATCGGTAGCAGAGCAAAGGGCGCTGAGTAGGCTACGGTCAATTATGGAAAACCCTGAACATCCTCTACATAGCACCATCCAGAGACAGAGAAGCAGTTTCAGCGACAGGTTGCTATCGATGCAATGCTCCTCAGACAGGATGAAGAGGTCAATACTCCCCAATGCCATTCGGCTTTACAATTCAACCGCCAGGAGTAAGATATGTTAAAGTGCCGGGGTTAGGACTCAATGTATTTAAGTAAACTACTTAAGAACTTTTTAAAAAGCTATTATTAATGCTTTTTGAGAGGGTGATTTTAGATGCATATCATATTTTTACTGAGTTAAGTATTGTATGTAATTAGTTTTGCTACAATAAGTGTATGGGACATTAGAAAAAATGTTGAATTTCCCCATGGGGATGAATAAAGTATCTATCTATCTATCTATCTATCTATCTATCTATCATAAGGCTGAGTTTCTGTTAATTCCACCTCAGAGGAATATGATACTCAATTTCCAATCTAACATTTCCTTTTCCCATGCCAATATCAGCAATCTATGGAACCAGTTAAAGTGACTGTGCCGCTTAGTTACTTTGTTCAAAAAATTCATCAGATAGTTCAAATTTTATCAGTAAAATCACCACCAAGAGTGCTGAAGCCTTCTGTTTGGTTGAATTTCCATCCCAAATCCATGCAGATTTCACTTCCAATGGATTAGTCCAGATGATTAATGTAAGGAATTATGAAGGGAACAATGAAACAAAGCTGTCCATTAATATTAGACCTTTAAAATAGCAAAAGCCACTTCATAGGAAAACTATCAAGCAAAAAAAAGATACAATCTTCGTTGAGTCTTTTTGTTCAAATTGCAATCCCTTCAGACAAGTTGATTGACATGCTTATTCCTTTATTTTGGGCCTACTGTTATGAATTCCTTTCCTGACAGGAAGGGATAGAACCATATCCTTGCTTTTATACCAAATTAATATCATTACAGCCCACTTCCCAGGACACTGATCAATGACATAGATTTCATGTTGATCATATTGAAATAAGCCTTCTGCATTAGGAAGGAGCTACAGGAGCCTTAGGTCCCACATCACCAGGTTCAGCAACAGTTATCACACTTCGACCATCAGGCTCCTGAACCAATATGAATAACCTCAAAACTGAACTGACTCTACAATTTATGGATCAACTTCAAGGAAATTATTACATGCTCTCAGCGTTGTTTATTTCTTTCTGTGTTGTATTTACACAGTTTGTAATCTTTTGCACATTGGGTGTTTAACAGTCTTTGTGTGTTGTTTTTCATTGATTATATTGTATTTGTTGCTTCTACTGTGAATGCCTGCATGAAAATGAATTGCAAGATGATATCACATACTTCAACAATAAATTTACTTTGAACTTTAAACTTTCAAATAGCATGGTTCACATCACATATCAGATTACGGTTCAAGCATAGAAATGGGGCATGAGAGCCTGGAACTGCACCAAATATGATTCCAATGCATTAAAGCTTCCCAATGAGGACTGCACCAGAACCAGGCTAATCACGACGAGTTGTCGGCAATAGTGGAGGACTCCACAGCTCACTGATAGTGGAGACCAAAGTATTTGGCTGAGTCATTTCCCTCTCTCTAACTCTCCCAAACATCTTCATGAAGCTCCTCTCTGACTAAGGCTTCAAGTGTCCTCTGTGATATTTCCTAATGTTACATAATATAGTTTTGTTTGTTGATCCTCCTATGATGTGCATTGAGATGGTTTTGCTATGTTAATATTGATGGAAATCTATGTTGTTGCTGTTCCTTTCTCCATCCAAGTCAATTGAAGCTTATTGCTGTGCACATGTACAACAAGGTACAGATACAATGGAAAACTTACTTGTGTTACGTAAACCCCGTAACCAGGTAACTTACCAGCAAAGATAGATGGATCAGCTGAGTCGGATGCTACTATTTTCAAACGTTTTATTCAATAAGGGCACAAACGTATGGTTAATACAAAACATTCAAATCGTCAAAACTCAATCTAAAACACCGGTGTAACCATAATCAATCAGAAATAAGCTCTACAGTTGTCTAGGGGGGTAATACTGAGTCCAACGGAAGTCTTAAGAGTCACTCAGAAGTTTGCAGGCTTTTTCCTTTACAATTTAGAAAAGATGCACACTTGCCCGTCGTCTTGGCAGAGCAAATCCTTGGAATCAGGGGAGCAGACTTCCCCGTTGTTATTTTAAAAGCAGTCTTTCGTTGGTTTTAGCCACAGATTCAAAGTCGGAATCTAGCGCACGTAGCTTCCTTCAAAATGGCGTCCCGCTCCCACGGGAATCGATCTCGTGTCTGCTGGGGCATCTGAGGGTCCTCCCCTCAGACCCGCCTTTATACTTCTTCACGGGATCGCAGGTATCAATCAAGTTGCAGGTAATGCGATCTTTCTCTTAACCAGCCCACTTTGCCCGAGGGCTTTTCACGTGGTTTCCATGAGACGATAATCGAAGTCACCGTTAGTCTGCTTCTTGAGAGAACGTGGTCTTTCGCACGTCTCTCTTTTGGGTCAGCTGACCCCCCCTTAACTAGAGTTCTTGCGATTTTCACAAAGGAGGGGGCCAACGGCATAACACCTCCCCCCATAATGGGTTTTAACCAGCGGTTAAAAACAGGTTGACACCGGATTTTTATTTTTTCTCTTTCTTTCTGAATCTACATACTACACAAGCTTTTCTCTTCACAGAGTACTACTGTTATACATTCAAGTCAGTATCTAAACAGGTAACAAGTACAGTGCCCCTTTTCTTTAATACCTTACCCTACCGTGCCCTACATCGTATACTTAATTCAGCACCTGGATAAACAATCCGCTAGCACATTATCACTCCCCTTTATGTGCTGGATCTTAATATCAAATTCTTGTAGCATCAGACTCCAGCTTAATAACCTTCTGTTTTTGTTTTTCATATTGTTCAAGAATACCAGCGGGTTGTGATCGGTATAGACCACTAGGGGTCTTTGCGCCGGACAAATGTACACTTCGAAAAGTTGTATCGCTAACACAAGCGCTAATAATTCCTTTTCCACGGTAGAGTAATTCCTCTGGTGTCTATTGAACTTCCGAGAGAAATATGCTCCACTCCATCCCCCGCTTGCTGCAATAGGACTGCTCCTGCCGCCTCATCGCTGGCGTCCGTGGCCAAGGAGAAGGGGGTTAACAGATCGGGTGCTTTTAACACCGGGTCATGGCACAGTACGGCTTTTAACTTTTCAAAGGCATTCTGACAAGAATGACCCCACTCAAATTTTTCCTCCTTCTGCAGTAATTTTGTAAGGGGGAGCGCAATGTCTGCAAAATTTTTACAGAATTTCCGATAGTATCCGACCATGCCCAGAAACCTCCTCAGGGCCCTTTTGTTGGAGGGTACCGGGACCTCGGAAATAGCCCGGACCTTCGCCTGCACAGGGGCCAACTGCCCGTCTCCCACCACATACCCCAGATAGGTGATCGTGGCATGACCAAACTCACTCTTGGCGAGGTTTACAGTAAGGTGGGCTGCCGACATTCGGGTAAACAAACTTTCTACAGCCCCCAGATGCTCCTCCCAGGTGTCATTCCAAACTACCACATCGTCAAGATAAGCCTTGGTGTGGGTTAACCCCTTTATCACAGCGTCTATCATCCGCTGAAATGTCCCTGGGGCATTTTTCATCCCAAACGGCATAACGTTGTACTCGTACAACCCAGACGGGGTGACAAAGGCTGAAATCTCTCGAGCCCGGTCCGTTAAAGGAACGCACCAGTACCCCTTTAGCAAGTCAATTTTTGTGATGTACCTTGCCTTCCCCAGTTGATCAATGCAATCATCCACCCGGGGAAGAGGGTAAGCATCGGTCTGGGTAACCGCGTTGACCTTCCGATAATCGGTACAGAATCGTATGGTCCCGTCCGGCTTTGGGACAACCACGCAAGGAGAAGCCCACGCGGATGAGGATTCGCGGATTATCCCAGCAGCTAGCATATGTTCAATCTCCTTCTCTACCAGCTGGCTTTTCTCAGGATTCATCCGATAAGGGGCTTGTTTAATAGGTTGGGTTGAGGTAGTTATCACATCATGTTGTGTCCCATTACACCTTCGGGGAACATCTGGGCATAAGTCTGCATGCCGGTTAACAAGCTGTATTACCTGCTCCCGCTGTTCAGGCTTTAAGTGGCCAACTTTACCCGCAAGATTCGCCAATACGACAGAGTTCTCTAATCTGGTAGGGACTATACCTATCTTGTCGAACCGTTCTGGTTCCTCCTTACCGTCCCCCCCAACTTCATCGGCTTTCATAGCCGCGCCAACAACCGGGAGGGTGGGTTCATGATACCCTTTTATCATGTTCACGTGAACTAACTGGGTCGGCTTTCGTCGGTCGGGGGTTTCGATCACGTAATTCAGCGAGTCTATTTTCTTACGCACTGTATATGGTCCTTGAAACCTCGCCCCCAGGGGGTGAGTAGCTACCGGGAATAGGACCAGGACCCGGTCGCCCACGTGAAACTCTCGTTCTCTCGCTCTCTGGTTATACCACTGACCCATTTTTTCCTGAGAGGCTTTAAGGTTTTCGTTTGCCAAGGCGCATACTTGACGCAGTCTTTCCCGGAATTTCAGCACATAGTCGACCACACTGACTTGGGCGGTCGGGTTAGACCATTTTTCTTTCAGTAGGGTTAGGGGTCCCCTGGGCCTGTGACCGAAAACCAGCTCGAACGGACTGAACCCCAGGGAGCACTGGACTGTATCCCTTACGGCAAATAACAAAAGGGGTAAAGCCTCATCCCAGTCTCGAACGTTCTCCTGGCAATAAGCTTTAAGCATGGTCTTTAGGGTAGCGTGGAACCTTTCCAACGCTCCCTGTGACTCCGGGTGGTACGCAGAGGCCATAATCTGCCTCACCCCGAGCTGGGTCATCATCTGCCGAAATGCGTTCGACGTGAATGTACTTCCCTGGTCTGATTGTATCTCCTTGGGTAGCCCCACGGTGGTAAAGAATTTGATAAGGGTCTTCACCACTGTGAGGTCTAAGGCCTGCGCCAAACTTACTAAGTCTGATTTTGTAGCTTTCCCTAGCGCCCCTACCGTCGGGTTTCCCATAAATTCCTGCACATCCATCTTTGCTGGTTTCTCGTCTGACTACCTGCGTAACCAGATTTAAGTTTGGACTTACAGCCCGATTCACTGACCCTCCCGTTTGGTTTCAAATCCGGGACGAGCACCCCACTTGTTACGTAAACCCCGTAACCAGGTAACTTACCAGCAAAGATAGATGGATCAGCTGAGTCGGATGCTACTATTTTCAAACGTTTTATTCAATAAGGGCACAAACGTATGGTTAATACAAAACATTCAAATCGTCAAAACTCAATCTAAAACACCGGTGTAACCATAATCAATCAGAAATAAGCTCTACAGTTGTCTAGGGGGGTAATACTGAGTCCAACGGAAGTCTTAAGAGTCACTCAGAAGTTTGCAGGCTTTTTCCTTTACAATTTAGAAAAGATGCACACTTGCCCGTCGTCTTGGCAGAGCAAATCCTTGGAATCAGGGGAGCAGACTTCCCCGTTGTTATTTTAAAAGCAGTCTTTCGTTGGTTTTAGCCACAGATTCAAAGTCGGAATCTAGCGCACGTAGCTTCCTTCAAAATGGCGTCCCGCTCCCACGGGAATTGATCTCGTGTCTGCTGGGGCATCTGAGGGTCCTCCCCTCAGACCCGCCTTTATACTTCTTCACGGGATCGCAGGTATCAATCAAGTTGCAGGTAATGCGATCTTTCTCTTAACCAGCCCACTTTGCCCGAGGGCTTTTCACGTGGTTTCCATGAGACGATAATCGAAGTCACCGTTAGTCTGCTTCTTGAGAGAACGTGGTCTTTCGCACATCTCTCTTTTGGGTCAGCTGACCCCCCCTTAACTAGAGTTCTTGCGATTTTCACAAAGGAGGGGGCCAACGGCATAACACTTGCAACAACATCACAGACTCCCAGCCACAGACAACACGCAGAATATAAACTATACATAAATTATAGCAAACTGTGAAGAGAGAGAGAAGGAGAATAAAAAGACTGTGCAAAGTTAAGTCCAGTAAACCAGACATGATCAGATACAAGTCCATGGTGGTCTAAGGTGTTCCATTGCTGAGCTAGGGTTAGAGTTGTGCAAGTCAGTTCAAGAACCAGATGATTTTAAGAAAGTTACTCTTCCTGAACCTTATAGTGGAGTAGAGGTCTTCAGGATTCTGTACTTCCTGCCCAATGGTAGCAGCAAGAAGAAGTCATGACCTTAATAGTTGGGATCTATGATGATAGATGCCTCCTTCTTGAGTTATTGTCTCATGTAGATGCTATCAGTGATGGGGAGAGCTGATGGATAAGGTCGTGTCTAATGCTCTCTGCCTTTTGAATTCTTGTGTTAGAATTGCCACTCCAGGTCACAATACAACCAAACAGAATACAACCCAGGACCACCCCCTTCATGCTATAAGCTCTTGCATGCTCTAATATTGTTTTTGACACGAGATGCAAAGGGTTTGTAATTTAAATACACTTCATAAAGCAGTATAAGTAAGTTAGAGTTCAAATACCTCTGAACAGCTGAGCTTTCTGTACAACCACAGATCAATTGAAATGAATACTTCATATTTGCATAATTATATTTGACTGAAGCAAAGCATTGCCTGCTGTTTCTCATAAAAATTATTACCATTTTGAGGCCTCAGAGATCTGTGAAATGTAAGGAAGGGGTCCAATGATCCATTTGTGAAAAAGATTATTTAACTTAAATGAAATTCAAACAGCAAGGTGTTCTCATTCAGTGTTTATGTACTACGATCCAAACTTGGGTTAATCTCTAATTTATATTGTTTATACATATTGTTTTTCAAGTTAATTCATCTTAAGTTATTCTGCTGTGCATTTTAGTATCATAAAATAGTCTCAAAATGCACATAAAAGCTGTGGAAATTGACCTACTGTATATATACTGTCTAGATGTTGAAATCATGTTAAGTAGCATTTGGTGGGTTGTCTACACTGGATCAAATGTTTGCTGCTTAAACCTACCCCTGTGCATTTTCTGATGGTTTCAATGTAGCCACCTGTCAAAACGCGTTAACTTTAATGTTCACTCTTCTCTGAGTTATGATTCTTCACTTTAATTTTCTTAATATAAAGCAGACAACAGAACTTCCTGATGTTTGACCTTTTCTTCAAATTTGGTGTGACCATAAAAGATTAAAATGAAGCCAAAAAGCACAAAGGCAAAAGATGACTCACTCCCATCAGAAACCAATATAGTAAATATTCTAGCTCAATCACATTCTATATTCTTCCTTCCTCTGTAGTAATTTTGAAAATGTATTTTCTCCTATATCTGAGAACGAAACTAATATCTCTATATAAATTATCCACATGAGAAATTGTATTAATCTAGCACTTTTAAAATTCAAAAGCTCAAAGTAAATTTATATTTAAAGTGCATTTCTGCCACCATGTACAACACTGATATTCATTTTCTTGTGGGCATACACAGTAAACCCAAGAAACACAATAGAATCAATGAAAGACCACACAGAAGAGGACAGACCAACAACCAGTGTGCCAAAGGCAACAAAATGTGCAAATGCAAAATTTAAAAAATAGTAAATAATTAAGCAATAAATATTAAGGACATGAGATGGTGTCTTGAAAGTGAGTCCATAGGTTGCAGAACAGTTCAGTGTTGGGGGACAGTGAAGTTGAGTGAAGTTATCCCCTCTGGTTAAGAGTCTGATGGTTGAGGGGTAATAACTGTTCCTTAACCTGATGCTGTGGGTCCTGATGTTCCTATGCCTTCTTTCTGATGGCAGCAGCAAGAACAGAGTATGGCCTGAGTTGGGGTCTAGACCCAAAATGTCGATTATTTATTTCCATCCATAGGTGCTACTTGACTTGTTGAGTTCCTCCAGCATTACAGGTGTGTTGCTCTGCGAGTCTCTTTCATCCCATAGTGTTCTATGTTCTCTGTTCTATGCTCTGTGTAGCACTTTACAGTTTGCCATTGCCTTCTATCAAAGCTAAAACCAGGCCCGAATTGTGCATCATATTCATCATTTCAGTCATTCCAAAGTTGCAGCAAGTTAAGTACTTTTTGAAGAGTCGTATCTGTTGACTAGGAGGGAGACTGTAGATAATGTAGATAACAAGGCTCTACGAACATGATAAGGACCAGAACATCTACGTGAGCAATAACTAATGGCTTGGATATCGGGATCTCAATATTATCTGGGATATTAACCCTGCCGCAAAGCTCCCATTCATTAAGACCTGGTGCAGCATCTCACATACTATTGTGGTAAGCACAGGCAAAGGTGACCAGTAAGTTGCTTATTTTCTGGGAACAGGCTTCTTCCTGTAATAACAGTGACTTAATTCCAGATAGAACTCTTCCTTGCTTACACCTAACATGGTAGCTTTCAAACTGAGGAGGAGTGAGGAAAGATGGCACCAGAGATTTAGGTAGACCTGGGCAACTTCTCCCAAATCATTTGTGAAATAGCTTTTTCTTTTCAAGGTGGCTGGGATTCTGTTGGAGTCTGTGACCTACAGCTATACCTTCACAAGTGGTGGGTTCTCGCCCCGGCCGTGCAACCTGGCGGCTTGATATCTCCAGGAGCAGCCTGGAAGACGTGTGCCTTCAGAGTGTGGTCACGTGGACAACCCAGTTCATTGTTGATTTCTCCGACCGAAATGTCGTGGCAGACTGAAACATCGGGACACCAGGCGGTGTGAACTGCTATCAGAAGAGAGCGATCTTTCTCTCTCTCCCTCACTGGAGAGGGAGAGCGTGTCTGAGAAACCAAAGTGACTAGTTTTTCATGGTCTTTAGATCTTGGAGGCTTTTGCTATTACTTGCATGGTGAGGGGAGGGTGCTTCTGCTGGTGCAAGTGGGGTGGGGAGAGGGGAGGGTTGATATTTCCCCTGCTATTTGTGTGTGGGAGGGGGGAGGGGACCTTTGGGGGTTCGGTACTTACTATCGTTCCTGCTTTGGGGTTTCCTGTTTCAGGCATATCTCTGAGAAGAGTAAGAATTTCAGGATGTTTACTGTATACATTCTCTGATATTAAATTGAACCATTTAAACCATTTGTAAATTTGAGACAGAGTTTATCTTATTTTCTCATATTTTCTATTGACAGACAGACAGCAGTGGAGGTCAGTGTCAAACTGAGATCACTGGAGGGTTGAGATGACATCACCACCTGCAGCACAATGGTGCTGCCCGCAGTCAACATAATGACCTCCACTGCTCTCTGTGTGGAGTTTGCACGCTCCGCTAGAGTTTCCCCTGCGTGTCCAGTTTCCTAACAGATGCAGAATAAAAAAATGTTGGTGGTCAAGTTAATAGCTTGCTGTAAAATTAGTAATGTAGGTGTATCTTCTGTTTATTCTGAGCACAACGTTCATCACTTCTAACAGATTCTGGTAACTTCAGCTGATTGCCCAGTGTATTATTCCTCTTACCTGCAGTGAAACAGAATTGAATGCATCTTTTTCCTTGGGAATTTTTATCATCACATTGGAAGTCAAATATAATCATCCCTAGAACAAGCAACACACACAAAATGCTGGTGGAACACAGCAGGTCAGGCAGCATCTATAGGAAGAAGCACTGTCGACGTTTCGGGCCGAGACCCTTCGTCAGGAATAACCGAAAGGAAAGGTAGTAAGAGATTTGAAAGTAGGAAGGGGAGGAGAAAATGCAAAATGATAGGAGAAGACCGGAGGGGGTGGGGTGAAGCTGAGAGCCGGAAAGGTGATTGGCAAAAGTGATACAGAGCTGGAAAAGGGAAAGGATCATGGGGTGGGAGGCCTCAGTAGAAAGAAAGGGGGAGGGGAGCACCAGAGGGAGATGGAGAACAGGCAGAGTGATGGGCAAAGAGAGAGAAAAAAAAGGAGGGGGATAAAACTAAATATATCAGGGATGGGGTAAGAAGGGGAGGAGGGGCATTAACGGAAGTTAGAGAAGTCAATGTTCATGCCAACAGGTTGGAGGCTACCCAGCCGGTATATAAGGTGTTGTTCCTCCAACCTGAGTGTGGCTTCATCTTGACAGTAGAGGAGGCCATGGATAGACATATCAGATTGGGAATGGGACATGGAATTAAAATGTGTGGCCACTGGGAGATCCTGCTTTCTCTGGTGGACCGAGCGTAGGTGCTCAGCGAAACGGTCTCCCAGTCTGCGTCGGGTCTCACCAATATATAGAAGGCCACACCAGGCCTTTTATATATTGGTGAAGTCCCAGATATATTTTATATATATTCATGTAATATTTACCTTACTGAATGAAAAGGCAGAAAGGTAATTTCAACCCGAGACAATCCACAAGGGTATTTGAATGTTCTGGTGCTTGGATGATATTCATTAATACAATGCTGTTGATGAGTGCCACAATCACCATCAGCAGTTAGGAATCCAAAGGGCTAGCTAATGCTGAGAACAGGAAGGCTTGCATTTCTACGACATCTTTATGGATCTTAGCACATCTGAAGATATTTGTAACTAGCCTGCAATGGAATTTGTTTGGGTACAGAAAATTTGGCAACCAAATTGCTTACAGCAAGATCCCAGAATTAATGAAACAATCAGCAAAGAATCCGTCTTGAGGAGATCGAAGGGTAAATGTTGTTCAGGATGGCTCCCTTGTTCTTCTCCAAAATAGTGATGTGCCTCATTTTACATCACCAGACAAAAACAGTCAGGGTGTTTGGTGTAAATATATAATCCAGAAAAGCAGCATCTCCAACGGCATAACACTCCCTCAAGTACTAATATTTCAAGTCAGCTCTGGAACAGGAATTGATCTACAGACTTCAAATTCCAAGAGGAGAGTGACCAGCTGAACCAGAAATGGTTCCATGTTTGATTGCTATGTATAATTACCCCACAGGCAAGATCCCCATTTTCCTTGAGAATTTATAAGCATAGTATCCATGTCTCTGGATATTATCATTTGAACAAAAGATATCAGGAATGTCCACATTGCAAAAATGAATTTGCTTCCACAGACAACAATTTTGTTCCCTTATCTCCATAAAATCAGCATCCAGCAGCTAGCACTGAGTTCATAAATCGTACTTGTTAAGGGAAGGTTGCAGCATATATTCTAATGCAAAACCTTCCCAATGCAAAGCTGTCAATCAATCAACTTCAAAGACACAATGGAGCATTTAGAAGGTATTCATACTTCATCTATTAATGCTTTGGCCACAGTTTATTTAATTAACACCTAGCCATAATCTTCTGTATTCGGCATATTCATTTGCATTTTCTCTGAACTCCCTCTGTGTTATGTGCAGAGATCCTACACCTTAAAGATAGTTACAAACAAGTGATGCATGGTTTTAATTCTGATCGTATTGGGAGACAAATGCCTATTTAAAATAATTTAAAACTAGCTCTCCGTGCAGAATGCCAGACCACGGTGGATTGCAAAGTCAGATAATTGTTTTAATAACTCTTTATTTTAAAATGAACCAGTTCCAATGGTCTGCCAGTGGCAGCATGGGGATTACACAGTAAATCCTGCACATACAATTAAATCCACTTACTGTATGTGAAAATCTTCTTTCAGAATTGCAAATGCTGAAATTTGCAATTTAATAGTAAAGGAGTGACAGAGCAAGTAAAGATGGTGCACTAAAAAGTGAAACATTAAAATGACAATTTCAAAATTTGACGGATATCTCTGCAAAAAATGAAAAGCAAATTGAAGTATCACCAAGAAGGAGAGAAGTCACGGATTATTATGCTCAGCACTATGGCCCGATATATTGAGACAAACCCGATTAGAGCTGAAGGTCACGGATTTGGAAGTTTAGCATAATGTCAGTTTTTTTTCTTGATTTAAAAACCTGGGATCCTAAGCTGTATCCTTAACATTAGAAACCAAATTTTAAGAGGAATAAAATTAGTGGGAAAATATGGGGTATTTCAGAGAATATCAGTAAATACCCCTTTTTCTACCATGCTAAAATTCAAGTAGATGGCCAAAATCAAAAGAAAATTGTCAAGTATTAGCAAGGATGTCGACCACAACTTTTATGAGTGATAATATTCCAAATGGAATATTTCCAGTGGCGCGGTGGAGATACGTCACTACCAAAGGAGGTGTAAGGTGCTCCTTCCCTCTGCTAGTCTGCAGGTCACCCTCGGACTAGATGTAGCATCTGCATAGCCCCCTCGATCAGGGTCTCATGAAGCCATGGGAGCAGCTGGTGGATGGTCGTATCAGCAGCTGGTGCATATCACAAACCCTGGTGGTTATGCTGCCACTGACACCAGGCAGAAAATCTCTGAAGAGTATTGAATATGGCTGGGCTCTCCTGAATTGTAAAGATACTACCCAGATGAAGGCAATGGCAAACCACTTCCGTAGAAAAATTTGCCAAGAACAGTCACCGTCTTGATCATGATCGCCTGTGTCATATGACACGGCACATAATGATGATGATGGTGATGATTAATATTCCAAATATAACTCATATTTTCTGGACTGCAAAATATTCTGTCTACTTTTCTAGTAAGTGCACTTATTGGGCACCACAGTAGCATAGTGGTTAACGCGATACTGTTACTGCTCAGGGCACTCTAGAGTTAAAAGTTTAATTCTGGCACCATTCTGTAAGGAGTCTCCCTGTGGAATGTATGTGGCTTCCCCAGGTGCTCTGGTTTCCTCCCAGAGATATACCAGATAGGTTAATTGTTCATTGTGTAAGGGGTTTCTTCTTTATGTTACTGCATATGTTAATCAAAATGGCTTCTTTGTTATGTTAACTGGTGAGAGAGTGCTTTCTCTTGCAGCTTGCTTAGTTAGCAATCTTATCGTGCGAGGCCCCTTGGGTAAGAGTGACCATAATATGGTGGAATTCTTCATTAAGATGGAGAGTGACATAGTTAATTCAGAAACAAAGGTTCTGACCTTAAAGAAGGGTAACTTTGAAGGTATGAGACGTGAATTAGCTAAGATAGACTGGCAAATGATACTTCAAGGGTTGACGGTGGATATGCAATGGCAAGCATTTAAAGATCACATGGATGAACTACAACAATTGTTCACCCCAGTTTGGCAAAAGAATAAACCAGGGAAGGTAGTGCACCCGTGGCTGACAAGGGAAATTAGGGATAGTATCAAGTCCAAAGAAGAAACTTATAAATTAGCAAAAAAAAAGCGGCATACCTGAGGACTGGGAGAAATTCAGAGACCATCAGAGGAGGACAAAGGGCTTAATTAGGAAAGGGAAAAAAGATTATGAGAGAAAGCTGGCAGGAAACATAAAAACTAACCGTAAAAGCTTTTATAGATACGTGAAAAGAAAAAGATTGGTCAAGACAAATGTAGGTCCTTTACAGTCAGGAACAGGTGAATTGATAATAGGGAACAAAGACATGGCAGACCAATTGAATAACCACTTTGGTTCTGTCTCCACTAAGGAGGACATAAATAATCTTCCGGAAATAGTAAGGGATCGAGGGTCTAGTGAGATGGAGGAACTGAGGGAAATACATGTTAGTAGGGAAGTGGTGTTAGGTAAATTGAAGGGATTAAAGGCAGATAAATCCCCAGGGCCAGATGGTCTGCATCCCAGAGTGCTTAAGGAAGTAGCCCAAGAAATAGTGGATGCATTAGTGATAATTTTTCAAAACTCCTTAGATTCTGGATTAGTTCCTGAGGATTGGAGGGTGGCTAATGTAACCCCACTTTTTAAAAAAGGAGGGAGAGAGAAACTGGGGAATTATAGACCAGTTAGTCTGACATTGGTGGTGGGGAAAATGCTAGAGTCGGTTATCAAAGATGTGATAACAGCACATTTGGAAAGAGGTAAAATCATCGGACAAAGTCAGCATGGATTTGTGAAAGGAAAATCATGTCTGCTGAATCTTATAGAATTTTTTGAAGATGTAACTAGTAGAGTGGATAGGGGATGCCAGTGGATGTGGTATATTTAGATTTTCAAAAGGCTTTTGACAAGGTCCCACACAGGAGATTAGTGTGCAAACTTAAAGCACACGGTATTGGGGGTATGGTATTGATGTGGATAGAGAACTGGTTGGTAGACAGGAAGCAAAGAATGGGAGTAAACGGGACCTTTTCAGAATGGCAGGCAGTGACTAGTGGGGTACCGCAAGGCTCAGTGCTGGGACCCCAGTTGTTTACAATATATATTAATGATTTAGACAAGGGAATTAAATGCAGCATCTCTAAGTTTGTGGATGACACGAAGCTGGGCGGCGGTATTAGCTGTGAGGAGGATGCTAAGAGGATGCAGGGTGACTTGGATAGGTTAGGTGAGTGGGCAAATTCATGGCAGTTGCAATTTAATGTGGATAAATGTGAGGTTATCCACTTTGGTTGCAAGAACAGGAAAACAGATTATTATTTGAACAGTGGCCGATTAGGAAAAGGGGAGATGCAACGAGACCTGGGTGTCATTGTACACCAGTCATTGAAGGTGGGCATGCAGGTACAGCAGGCGGTGAAAAGGGCAAATGGTATGTTGGCATTCATAGCAAAAGGTTTGAGTGCAGGGGCAGGGAGGTTCTACTGCAGTTGTACAAGGCCTTGGTGAGACTGCACCTAGAATATTGTGTGCAGTTTTGGTCCCCTAATCTGAGGAAAGACATTCTTGCCATAGAGGGAGTACAGAGAAGGTTCACCAGATTTATCCCTGGGATGGCAGGACTTTCATATGAAGAAAGACTGGATCGACTAGGCTTATACTCACTGGAATTTAGAAGATTGAGGGGGGATCTTATTGAAACTTATAAAATTCTAAAGGGATTGGACAGGCTAGATGCAGGAAGATTGTTTCCGATGTTGGGGAAGTCCAGAACGAGGGGTCACAGTTTAAGGATAAAGGGCCTTTTAGGACCGAGATGAGGAAAAACTTCTTCACACAGAGAGTGGTGAATCTGTGGAATTCTCTGCCACAGGAGACAGTTGAGGCCGGTTCATTGGTTATATTTAAGAGGAAGTTAGATATGGCCCTTGTGGCTAAAGGGATCAGGGGTATGGAGAGAAAGCAGGTACAGGGTTTTGAGTTGGATGATCAGCCATGATCATACTGAATGGCGGTGCAGGCTCAAAGGGCCGAATGGCCTACTCCTGCACTTATTTTCTATGTTTGTATGTTTCTCTGTTTGCTTGGGCTATAATTCCTGATAATGAGAATTGTATTCATTTGTTAACCAATTGGGATAGATGTTATTCTTTCTTGTGGGACTGTAAGCTAGTGTTGTGCAGACTTCTGGGGAGTTGGAGGGGAGATTGAGAGGAAGACGGACATGCTGGGAGTGCTCTGGTCGATCACTTTGGGTGGTCCCGAGCTACGAGTTGTGGGGTCGGAGCGGATCGCAGGGGAAGAAGGAAGGTCCTGAGCTCCAACTGTGTGTGCAAGAAGAAACTGAACTTTGATAAGTCTGGCACCTGTTTTTGTTTCCATTCATTCCTTTTTGTATTGTATCTTTATTAATCTCATAGTCCAAGTAAGACTTATAAAGTGTAATTTGTAAAATGTACATTGTGTGCTGGCTGATGATTGATGTTTGAGGCCGTATCAGGTGGCGTTGCAGAGCAACCAACGCAACCGTGAGACAAGGTTGGGCGGGGGACGAGGTCTCCCCTAGATGCATACGAGCCGATATAGCTGAGCGTTACAATTGTAAATTGTCCAGTGATTAGATTGGAATTAATTGAGTTTATTGGGGGTTGCTGTGGCTCGAACGACCCAAACAGCCTATTCCACACTGTACAGCTAAAATAAAATGAAAATAAAATTATGGCATTCATGAATGAACATTAGCTTGCAAAATATTGGTCATTGAAATATAGGCATGAGGTAGCAATGCTGTTAGATAGCAGAGCCATATTTTTATTCTGCCTAAAGTATGAAGTTGTTGAAACATAACATTTAATTCTGCAGTATAGGCCAAGATCTATATATGCGGTGTATCCATGCTGTTAAAAACATAACTAACACTTCAGTGAACATCCTAACACAGCAAATGTAAACTGCAGATACCACTATGGCCGATGTTAGAAGCAATGGAATAGTTATTCTGTATTGATTTGTGAACCAAAATAAAGTTGAGTACTAGTAGTAAAATTCAGTAGTGCTGTTTTTAAAGACATCTATTACTTTAGAAATGACTGATGGAATTACATTGAAGTAAAGGAAAGGAAAGAAGCTGATCAACTACTGCCTTTCATGAAGGAGCTCAGAACCAAGACATCCCACCACACCGCTGCCTCAAAACCATGGCATCCATCTTCAAGGAACCTCACCGTCCTTGCCATGCCCTTTTCTCACAGCTGTTATCAGGCTGGACGTATTGAAGCCTGAAGCCCCACATTGTCAGATTCCAGAACTACTCTCTTGCAACAGTCATGTTCTTCAACCAACCTGCATAGTCCTAATCCTATCTCAGCAATGGATTACAATGGACCAGCTCCTGTAATACCATCGACTGGTTTCTGCTTGTGGCTTGTAAGACAGTAAGACACATGAGCAGAATTAGGCCATTCAGCCCATTAAGTCTGCTCTGCTATTCCATTATGGCTGATTTGATATCCACCCCCCCCAATCCTATTTTCTTGCCTTCTCCTAACTTTTGACATACTGCCTAATCAAGAACCTATCAAACTCCCCTTCACATAAACTCAATCTCTTGGCCTCCACAGCCACCTGGGGCAATGAATTCCACAGATTCACTACCCTCTTTCTACAGTAATTAAGACCATTAGTTACAGGAGCAGAATTAGGCTATTTGGCCAATTGAGTCTGTTCTGCCATTTCTTCATGGCTGATCCAATTTCCCAATCAGCCCCAATCTACTCCGTTCTCCCCATATCTCTTTATGCCCTAACCAATCAAGAATCTTGAATCAACCAATCAAGAACCTCTACTTGAAATTTACAGAAATGATTGGCCTCCACAGCCGGCTGTGTCAAAAAATTCCACAGATTCACCACTTTCTGGCTAAAGAAATTCCTCATCTTCTCCCTTCTAAAAGGATGCCACTCTATTCTGAGGCTATGTCCTCTGGTCTTAGACTCGCCAACCAGAGGAAACATACTCTCCACATCCACTGTATCAAGGCCTTTCACCATTTGAAAAGTTTGTAGAGGTCACCCCTCATTCATCAGAATTCTAGTGAACACAGGCCCTGAGCCATCAGATGTTCTTCATATGACAAGCCATTCAATCCTGGAATCATTTTTGTGAACCTCTTTTGAACCCTCTCTGGTTTCAGCGCATCTTTTCTCAAATAAGTGGCTTTTAAATTCTGGACCTCTTGAAATTAATGCTAACAATGGATTTGTCTTCCTCATCACAGACTCAGCCTGCAAATTAATCTTTAGGGAATCCTGCACAAGAACTCCCAAGTCCCTTTGTGTCTCAGCATTTGTATTTTCTTTCCATTTAGAAAATAGTCAACCCTTTCAGTTCTTCTACCAAAGTGCATGACCATACACTTCCTGAAACTATATTTCAGCTGCCACTTCTTTGTCCATTTTTCTAATCTGTCTGTCCTTCTGCAACCTCTCTACTTCCACAAAACTAACTCCCCCTCCACCTGTCTTCATATCATCTACAACAAAGCCATTAATTCCATCATCCACATCATTGACATATAACATAAGAAGAATCAGTCCCAACACAGACCCCTGTAGAACATTACTAGTCAGCCAGTCAGAAAACACTCCCTTTATTTCCACTCTTTGCCTACTGTCAGTCAACCACTGGCTTATCCACGTTAGAATCTTTCCTGTAAACCATGGGTTTATAGTTCTTTAAGCAGCCTCATATGAGGAACCTTGTCAAAGGCCTTCTGAAAATCCAAGTACACATCAACAGATTCTCCTTTGTCTATCTTGCTAATCAACAAATCAACAAATTCCAACTGATTTGTCAGATAACATTATCCCTTGACTACAGCCTATTTTATCATGTACCTCCAAGTACCCTGAGACCTCACCCTTAATAATTGACTCCAACCTCTTCCCAACTACTGAGCTCAGACTAACCGGACAATAGATTCCTTTCTTCTGCCTCTCTCCTTTCTTGCAGAGTGTGGTGATATTTGCAATTTTCCAGTCTTCCAGAATCATTCCAGAATCTAGTGATCCTTGAAAGATCATTACTCATCTCTTCAGCCACCTCTTTCAGAACTCTAGTGTGTACACCATCTGGTCCAGATGACTTATCTACCTTCAGACCTCTCAGTTTCCAAAGAACCTTCTCTGCAGTAATGGTAACTTTGCACACTTCATGCCCCCTGACCCCTGGAACTTCCACCATTCCACTAGTGTCTTCCACAGTGAAGACTGATGCAAAATACTTATTCAGTACATCGACTATTTCCTTGTCCCCCATTACTAGCTCCTCGGCATCATTTTCCAGCAGACCAATATCCACTCTTGCCTCTCTTTCACACTTTATGTATCTGAGTAAACTTTCCGTATCCTCTTTAATATTATTGGCTAGCTTACTTTTGTATTCCATCTTTAACTTCTTAATGACTTTTTCAGTTGCCTTCTATTGGTTTTTAAAAGCTTCCCACTAATTTTTGCTCTATTATGTGCCCTCTCTTTGGCTTTTATATTGGCTTTGACACCTCTTGTTAGCCAGGGTTGTGTCATCATTCCTTTAGAATACTTCTTCCTCTTTGGGATGCATATATTCTGTGCCTTCCGAATTGTTTCCAAAAAGTCCAACCACTGTTGATCTGCCATCATCCCTGCCAGTGTTCTTTTCCAGTCAATTCTGGCCAGTTCCTCTCTCATGCCTCTGTAATTCCCTTTACTCCACTGTAATACTGACACATCTGACTTTAGCTTCTCCTTCTCAAATTTCAGGGTGAATTGGATCATATTGTGATCACTTGGCCCAAAGGGTTCTTTTACCTTAAGCTCTCTAATCAATTCTGGTTCATTGCACAATACCCAATCCAGAGTAACTGATTCTCTCAACCATGATCTGCTCTAAAAAGCCATCTCAGGCGCTCTAGAAATTCTCCCCTCCTGGAATCTAGCACCAACCTGATTTTCCCAATCTACCAGCTTATTGAAGTCTTCCATGACTATAGTAACATTGCCCTTTTGGCATGCATTTCCTATTTCCCATTGTAATTTGTAGGCAATATCCTTCCTACCATTTGGGGGTCTGTATACATCAGGGTCTTTGTGCCTTTGCAATTCCATAGCTCTATCCACAACGATTCAACATCTTCCAACCTTTTGTCACCTCTTTCTAATAATTTGAATTCATTCTTTACCAACAGAGCAAAGCCGCCCCCTTGGCCTTCCTGCCAATCCTTTTGATACAATGTACATCCTTGGACATTAAGCTCCCAACTATAATCTGTACTCAGCCATGATTCAATGATGCCTACGACACCAAACCTGCCAATCTACAACTGTGCTGCAAGTTCATCTACCTTATTCCCTATGTTGCACACACTCAGGTACAACACCTTCAGTCCTGTGTTCACCCCTTTCTTTCTTATTGCACCATGATCAACCTTTTGATTCCTAATTTTGTTTGAATTCTTACCAACATCTACCTCCACAAACTCTCCACTAACTGTTCTGGGCATCTGGTTCCCATTCCCCTTCAACTCTAGTTTAAACCCCACCATGTAGCATCAACATACCCTCCTACTAGGATATTAGCCCCATTCCAGTTCAGGAGCAAACCATCCCTTCTGAAGAGAGACCAATGATCCAAAAATCTTATGCCTTCACTCCTAATCCAACTCCTTAGCCATGTACCAAACTGTATAATCTTTCTATTCTAGCTTCACTAGTAAGTGACATGGATTGCATTCCTGAGGCAACAACCCAGTAGGTCCTTCCCTTTAACTTAGAACCTAACTCCCTGAACTCTCTATGGAGAACCTTGTCCTCATCTCTGTCCTAAGTGGACATCCCTCTATTCTGAGGCTGGGCCCTCTGGTCCTAGACTCTCCCACTACAGGAAACATCCTCTCCACATCCACTCTACCTAGGCCTTTCAATATTCAATAGGTTTCTATGAGATAACCCCTCATTTTTCAAAACTCCAGCAAGTATAGTCCTTTTACGTTAACCCTTTCGTTCTGAGAAATAATTCTCAAGGACCTCCTCTGGACACTCTCCAATGCCAGCACATCTTTTCTTAGATAAGGGCACCAAAACTGTTCATAATACTCCAAGTACAGTCTGACCAGTGCCTTTAAAAGCGTCAGCGTTATATCTTTGCTTTTATCTTCTAGTCCACTTGAAATGAATGCTAACATTGCGTTTGCCTTCCTTCTCGCCGACTCAACCCATAGGTTGACCTTTAGGGAATTCTGTGTAAGGACTCCTAAGTCTCTTCGTGTTGTAACTGTGATCAAAGTCACCAGAGAGACACTGAAGCTGGTGATATAGAAATATTCATTCATCACCACAACCAGGCATTCTCATTAAAACCCTCTCAATGGAGACTCACAAACTCAAAAGTACATCACATTTTTATGCCCTCAAGATCAATGGTAACAGTAGGTGATACAATACAATTTCAGTAGTTGCAATAACATTGTTTACTTTGATAGGTTGACAATCCTTCCTTTGATTACACAGCTACAGTGGGAGACCTCTCTCAATGTTCACACACCTTGGCCACAAAGTAGTTCACACAAATAGCCAAAAAGTTTCTGGGGACAGAAATTCCAGTCACTCACTCAAAATTAATGTTAGGTCTGTCTCTGAGTACACAAGTGTGCTGGGTACACAAAAAACTATTGATTTCCTATACCTGTGACCATGTTGCTAAGTGACAGCATCAGTCCAGTCTTCCAGCTTGAACATGGACACAATGGTGAAACTAACTGAAGCCCTGTCACCGGCATTGATACAGGCCAATTAACACAACCTCGTTGCCTTATCATTTGGCTGATACATATGCAAACTTCCCTCGGTCACCATTTTGCTCCATAGACAGCGTAAAGACATGCTATTAACTTCAAATTACTGCTTGCAAGTTATAATCCACATTAAAAACTGAAAACTGACTGGCTCTTGTTTGACTTATATCTGATATATTCACATTACTCCAGAATAATCCCTAACATGTTGCACCTCTGATTTTGAATTTGTTCCCATTTAGTAAATCGTCTGCACTTTTATTCCTTCTACCAAGTGCATGACCATACAATTCCCAACTCTATATTCCATCTTTATTCCCTTCTTTAATCATTCTCCGACTCTGTCTAAGTCCATTTGCAGACTCCCTGCTTTCTCAACACTGTCTGCCCCTCCACCTATCTTCATTTTGTCCACAAACATGGCCACAAAGCCATCAATTCAGTCATCCAAGTTATTGACATACATATAATGTGAAAAGAAGTGATCCCATCACCAACCCATGTGGAGTAGCACTAGTCACTGGCAGCCAACCAGAAAAGGGCCACTTTATTCCCACTCTTTGCCTCTTCCAGTCACCCAATCTTCAGAATCAGAATAAGAATCAGGTTTAATATCACTGGTATATGTTATGAAATTTGCTAACTTAGTGGCAGTAATACAATGCAATACATGATAATATTGAAAGAAAAAATAAGTAAATCAATTACAGTAAATATACGTGTGTGTGTGTGTGTGTGTGTGTGTGTGTGTGTGTGTGTGTGTGTGTGTGTTTGTATATATAAAATAGTTAAATTAAAAATAGTGCAAAACAGAAATAATAAAAACGTGAGATAGTATTCATGGGTCCAATGGTCATTTAGGGATTGGATGGAAGATGGGAATCTTCTATCCATGCTAGTATTTTTCCTGTAATACCATGGGCTCATAGCTTGTTAAGCAGCCTCATGTGCTGCACTTTGTCAAAGGCCTTCTGAAAATACAAGTACACAACATCCACTGACTCTCCTTTGTCTATCCTGCTTGTTATTTCCTCAAATAATTCCATCAGATTTGTCAGGCAAGATTTCCCCTTAAGGAAACCGTGCTGACTTTGGTCTCCAATAACCCCAAAACCTTGCCATTATTAATGGATCCAACATCTTGCCAACCACTGAAGTCAGGCTAATTGGCCTGTAACTTTCTGTCTTCTGTCTCCATTCCTTTTTAAAGAGTGGAGTGACATCTGAAATGTTCCATTCCTCTGGAACCATTCCAAAAGATCATGACTAATAAGTGTAGCCTATCTGGTCCAGGTGACTTATCTAATGTAACTTCAGACCTTTCAGCTTCCCAAGCAACTACGCTCACTTCTGTCCCCTTTCTATCTTGAATTTCTCTTCCACATTGAAGACTGAGGCCCCCATTACTACCTCTCCATCATCATTTTCCAGCAGCCTAACACCCAGTCGTGCTTCTCTTTTACTCTAACCTGCAACATCATACCAGGGGAACTCCTTCTATATATATGAATACACTTTTGGCATCCTCTTTAATATTAGTGGCTAATTAAACTTCATCTTTTCTCTCTGTCTGGCTTCTTTAGTTACCTTCTGCTGGTTTTTAAAAGCTTCCAAGCCCTCCAACTTCCCATTAATTTTGCTACATTATATGCTGTCTCTCTTGTTTTTATGCTGATTTTGACTCCCCTTGTCAGCCACGATTGCAACATCATTTCATCATCTTCCCTTTAGAATATCCACCCTGCACCTTCTGAATTGTCCCCAGAAACTGCAGCCCTTGTTGTTTTGCCATCATCCCTGCCATTGCAAGGGACATCATCCATGCTGCTGTTCCTTTCCAATCACCTTTGGCTAGCTCTTCTCTCGTGCCTCTGTAATTGCCTTTACTCCACTGCAAAACTGATACATCTGACTTCCGCTTCTCCCTCTCAAACTGCTGGGTGAATTTTATCATATTATGATGACTGCCTCCTAAGCGTCCCTTTACCTTAAACTTCTTAATCGAATCTAGTTCATCACACAACACTCAATCCTAATGGGATTGCCTTTCTCCTAATGGGCTCAACTACAAAAAGCCATGCCATTGGCATTCTACAAATTCTCTCCCTTGGGATTCAGCACCAACCTCATTTTCCCGATCTAATTGCGCATTGAAATCCCCCATGACTATCATAACATTGCCCTTTTTACATGCCTTTTCTATCTCTCATTGTAATTTGTACCCCACATCCTACCTACTTTTGGAGGCCTTTACATAACTCCCAACAGGGTCTTTTTATCCTTGCAGTTTCTTAACTCTACCGACAAGGATTTTACACCTTATGATCCTACTGTATGTTATTTCTTTCTAACAATTTGATTTCATCTTTTTACCAACACACCCAACGCATACCCTCCGTTTATCTGCCTGTCCTATCGATATGATGTGTTTCCTTGGATGTTAAGGTCTCAACTATGATTTTCTTTCAACCTCAACTCAGTGATGGCTACAACATCATACCTGTGAAACTCTAACTGCACTACAAGATCATTTACATTATTCTGTATACTACATACATTAAAATATAACACATTCAGTCCTGTATTCATCACCTGTTTTGATTTTCCCCCATGATACACTTCAGCTCATCCCACTAACTGCAATTTTGCCCTAACAGCTGCCTGTCCACCGCGATGGTCTCACTACACACTACATCATCTTGTGTACCAACTGCCCCATGCTCAGCCATAGGACTATAAGACCATAAGACATAGGAGCAGAACTAGGCAATTCAACCCATCGAGTCTGCTCCACTACTCCATCATGGCTGATCCCAGATTCCACTCAACCCCATATACCTGCCTCCTTGCCATATCCTTTGATGCCCTGACTGATCAGAAGACAGTCAACTTCCGCCTTAAATATACACACAGGCTTGGCCTCTACCACAGTCTATGGCAGAGCATTCCACAGATTTACATACTTCTGGCTAAAAAATTCCTCTTCACCTCTGTTTCAAAGGGCTTCCCCTCAATTTTGAGGCTGTGCCCTCTAGTTCTAAATATCCAATCTACATCCACTCTATCTAGTCCTTTCAACAGTTGGTAGGCTTTAATGAGATCCCCACACACTCTTATAAATTCCAATGAGTACATGCCTAAAGCTGCCAAACGCTCTTCATATGTTAACCTCTTCATTCCTGCAATCATTCTCACAGACCTCCTCTGGACTCTCCCCAATGACAACAAATCCTTTATGAGATATGGGGCCCAAAACTGTTGACAATACTCCATATCATTTATTCTACATCATTTATTATTATTATATTGTAATTTGTCCTCTACTGTGCCTATTGTCTTGTTTATTAATTATTGTACTACCCTGCACTGTTTTGTGCACTTTATGTAGTCCTGTGCAGGTCTGTAGTCTAGTGCAGTTTTTATGTTGTTTTATGTGGTCTAGTGTAGCCTTGTGCTGTCTCACATAGTCTGGTGTAGTTTTGTATTGTTTCGTGTAGCACCAGGGTCCTGGAGGAACGTTGTTTCGTTTTTACTGTGTACTGTACCAGCAGTTTATGGTCGAAATGGCATAAACTTGATTTGACTTGATCTGACTTGAAATGTGGCCTGACTAGTGTCTTGTAAAGCCTCAGCATTATCTCCTTGCTTTTATATTCTATTCCCCTTGAAGTAAATGCTAGCATTGCATTTGCCTTCTTTACCACAGACTCAACCTATAAATTAACATTCTGGGTGTCTTGCACAAGGACTCCTAAGTCCAGTTGCACATCTGATGTTTGAACCTTCTCCCCATTTAGATAATAGTCCACACTATTGTTCCTTTTACCAATGCATTATCATACATTTCCCAACACTGTATTCCATCTCCCAGTTTTTTGCCCATTTTCCCAATTTGTCTAAGTCCTGCTGCAATCGCATTGCTTCCTCAGCACTACCTACCCTTCCACCTATCTTCATATTATCCGCAAACTTTGCCACAAAGCTATCAATTCCATTAGCCTAATCACTGACAAACAATATGAAAGTACTCCCAATACTGACCCCTGTGGAACACCACTAGTCACTGGTAGCCAACCAGCAAAGGTCCCCTTTATTTCCACTCACTGCCTCCTGATTGCCATGACAGTAGCTTTACTGTAACACCATAGGATTTTATCTTGTTAAGCTGCCTCATGTGTGACATCTTATCAGAAACCTTCTGAAAATCCAAGTAAATTACATCCACTACCTCTCCTTTGTCCACCTTGCTTGTTATTTCCTCAAAGAACTTTAATAGATTTCCCTTTAGATAAACCATGCTGACTTTGACTTATTTTATCATTAGTCTCCAAGTAACCTGAAAAATCGTCCTTAATAATAAAATCCAACACTTTTCCAGCCACTGAGATTAGGCTAACTGGCCTATAATTTCCTTTCCTCCTTTCTTAAATGGTGGAGTGACACTTGCAATCTTCCAGTCCTCTGGGACCATGCCAGAATCAAGTGATTCTTGAAAGATCATGACCAATGCATCCGTTACCTCTTCAGCAACCTCTCTCAGGACTTTGGGATGTAGTCCATCTGGCCCAGGTGACTTATCCACCTTATGATCTTTGAGTTTACCTAACACTTGTCCCTTTGTAAAGCAATGGTACTCACTCCTGCTCCCAGACACTCACGGACCTCTGGCACAGTGCTAGTGTCCTCCACAGTGAAAACTGATGCAAAGTACCCACTAAGTTCATCTGTCATTTCTTTGTCCCCATTACTATCTCAGCCCTATTACTTTGGTTCTCACCCCCCTGCCAAATTGGTTTAAACCCTTTCCAACAGATCTAGCAAAGATACCAGCCCTCCTCGGGTTCAAGTGTAACGCAACTTTTTGTACAGCTCATACCTTGCTCAGAAGAGATCCCAGTGATCCAGGAACTTGAAACCCTACCCCCTGCACCAATTCCTCAGCCATTAATTCCTCTGCTAAATCATCCTATTCTTACCCTCACTCAACTATCTAACTAACTCCCTATATTCTCTTTTCAGGATCCCCTCTTTTCCTAGCTATGTTGTTGGTACCAATACATACAGTACCATGGCTTCCAGCTGCTCAGTCTCTGCCTTTAGAATGTTGTGGACACAATCCAGGACATCCCTGACCCTGGCACCTGGGAAGCAATATACCTTCCGAGTGTCTCTTTCATCAACAGAATCTCCTTTAACTATGGAATCCCCTATCACTACTGTATTCCTCTTCTCCCCCACCCCCAGCTTCTGAGACACAGCGCCGGACTCAGAGACCAGACTGCTGTGGCTTTCCTCTGCTAGTTCATCCACCCACCACCCCCTCCCAGCAGTATCCAAGGCAGTTGTTGAGGGGAAAGGCCACAGCAGTACTCTGCACTAGCTGCTGATTCTTTTTTCTCCCTTCCAATGGTCACCCAGTTACCCTCTGTCCTGCAACTTTTGTGTAACTGCCTCTCTGTAAGTTCAGTCTATCAACCCCTCAGCCTCCCGAATGATCCAGAGTTCACTCAGTTGGAGCTCTAACTCCTTAACATACTCAAAAAGACGCTGGAGCTGGATGCACTTCCTGCAGGTGTAGTCGTCAAGGATACTAGAGGTCTCCCTGTCTTCCCACATCCTACAACAGGAGCCTTTTATCATCCTGCCCAGCATCTCCCATTTCTCAATAAGAAGAAAAGAGAAAAATTAAATGAAAATATCTACACACAGCCTCCGTCCCTTCTCGTCGAAGCCTCTCTGAGCCAAAGCTCGAGCTCTCTACTCTAACACTGGCTCTGTCACACAATGACTGCCCCACTTAAACCTAACCATTGCCAAGTGCCTAATTATGCACACCTCGACATCTCCTCGCGAAACACGGCATGCAGGATGTCCTGACTGCTCCTGTTTGCTTCATATGAACTCTCTTTCCTGCTACGCAATCCAGTGTCTCCTGGGGAACTGTGCTGCACAGAATGTCTTGCTTTACAGAGTATTTTACTTCATTGTCTTGTGTAATTTATATTCTGTAATGAACCTACATGCCTCTACTGCTGCTACAAGCAGGTTTTTCATTGAACCTGTATCTCACCATACTTGTGCATACGATGATGATAAATTCAACTTGGCATAACTTGTAAAAAAATGGTCCTCAAACCCAAGGGAGTACTGAAGAAGGAAACCTCCTTATAAAACACTATCACTTGAATAATTGTAGTGGTGCCATCTAATCACACAGATCATTTATCTGCAAGAAGACCTCTTAAGCCATTGTACTTCCATTGTCACATTTTCCAACCCACTTCAAATAACTGAACGCAATTTTTATGCTTCTGTCGTCAATTTTTTTCACAGCTGTTACCTTATGTTTGCATACTTCTCATGATTCCAAATTCATTGGCATAAGCATATATATTTCCCATATTATATCATTTTGCATGCAATGTTGTAGAAACCGTGAATATGATTTCCTTATCATTTCTAGTTCTAAAACTGTTAAAACTGTTTTGAACACAAATCATACAAAAGGACTCATAGCAACTCATCTAATTTCAAAATGTGGTTCATCTAAATAATTCACCTTAAATTGCGCTCTTTTGTAATCGGGATATGTGTCAGCATGTCACCATTCTCCACGCTCAATTCCCCAGCTTCCGTGACATTCTCCACAGGTCAGAAACATTCATTTCAGAATTCACCTATCCATACACATAGTTCCACACATAGGCAACCATCTTGACTCTTAAGGCACCCTAGTCTCTCCCTAGTTACTGTCTGTTCTTAATATACTTGTAGAAACTCCTAGAATTCTCCTTTACCTTATCTGCCAGAGCTATCTTATGTCTTTTTGCCCTCCTGCTTTTCATATGAAACTGCCTGCAAAGATCTGCTGGAAGTTCTGTCCTTGGTAAAATAATTACTCAAATATTTATCTAAGGTAGTTCCATTGGCCAGTGTTTAGTCCTTATACCTTTCTTACCCATATACAGGTCCAAATGTCTTTTAAAAGTTACAATGGGAGCTCCCCTAGCAACTCATTCTACATACCCACTATGTTCTGTGTGAGAAGCCTTCCTCTCAAATCCCTTTCAAATCTTTCCCCTGTCACCTGAAATTTATGTATGCCCTCTAGTTTTAGATGCCTTTGGGCTGGGAAAATTAAAGACTATAGCCATTCAACTTATCTATGTCTCTCATGATTTTATAAGCCTCTTGAAGTTCACCCCTCTCAGCTGCCTCTGCTCATGGGAAAACCGTCCCTATCTGTACCAGCCTATGAACTTTCACAGCAAAACGATAAGGTTCCTGGTGCCTCATTGGTGACTAACAATGATATAAATATCTCTTCCTGCACCCTAGCAATTTATTTCCAACCTTCCCACATTGCCATAGGCTACACGTGGTCAGGTCCTGTGGATTTAGTCACCTTTATGCACGTGAAGACCACTAGCACCTCTTCCTTTGTAATGCTGACATTTTCCAAGACATTCCTATTCTCTTCCCTCAATTCCCTACATTCTCCACAGTAAATGCAGATGAGAAATATTTATATATACATAACAGTTTCACACATAGATGACCACTTTGATCTTTAAGGGGAAATATTCACTCCCTGGTTACTGTTGTGTGTCAGGTGGTTGTTGTGATGTGTCTAGTGTGGTAGTGTAGTGGGTAGCGCTTGTCACTCTCACTTTCAGCTTCTGCCACTGGCTAGCGGTCTTGCAAAAAGGAGAGCTGAATGTGTAAGCCTCTCCCTGTCAGTACGTAGAAGTTAGCAAAGATTTGGCATGTCATCTAAAACGTTGATAGATTTCTATAGATGTGCAGAGGAGAGTATACTGACTGGTTGCATCAGAGCCTGGTCTGGAAACACCAATACCCTTGAACTGAAAAGCCTACAAAACAAGCTGGATACAGCCCAGTCCAGCACCACCAGTAAGCACATCTGCGAGAAGCGGTATCACAAGAAAGCTGAATCCATCATCAAGACCCCCACCATCCAGGCCATGCTCTCTTCTCACTGCTGCCATCGAGAAGGAAGCACAGGAGCCTCTGGATTCACATCATAAGCTTCAGGTCTCTTCAGACTCTTGAACCAGAGGGGATAACTCCACCCACCCCAACACTGAATTGATCCCACAACCTATGGACTCACTTTCTCCTGTTTTCATTATTTATTTATGATCATTATTCTTTTTTTTGTATTTGTGATCTTGCCTAACTCTCTGTATTCACTCTGCAGGACCTCATGCCCTTTCCCTCTTACGTTACTTGTTACAAGCAACACACTCAAAATGCTGGGGGAACTCAGCAGGCCAGGCAGCTTCTATGGAAAAAAGTACAGTTGACATTTAGGGCCAAAACCCTTCGGCAGGACTGGAGAAAAAATGCTGAGGAGTTGATTTAAAAGATAGGGGGAGGGGAGAGAGGAATACCAGGTGATAGGTGAAACCTGGAGGGTGAGGGATGAAGTAAAGGGCTGGGAAGTTGATTGGTGAGATGTGGTAAGAGAGGGAAAAAGGGATGGGAAATGGAGAAGAAAGGGTGGGGTGGGATTGGAGAGCATTACAGGAAGTTTGAGAAATCAATGTTCATGCCATCAGGTTGGAGGCTACCCAAATGGAATACATATAAGGTTGTTGCTCCTCCAACCTAAACGTGGCCTCCTCATGACAATGGAGGAGGCCATGGATGGATGTATCGAAATGAGAATGGGAAGTGGAATTAAAATGGGTGGCCACTGGGAGATCCCGCTTGTTCTGGAGCGTAGATGCTCAGCGATGCAGTCTCCCAATCTACGTCGGGTCTCACCAACGTACAGGAGGGCAAACTGGGAGCACCGAAGAGAGTAAATGACCCCCAACAGACTCACAGGTGAAGTGTCGCCTCAACTGGCAGGACTGTTTAGGGCCCTGGATGGTCGTGAGGGAGGAGGTGTAGCCCACAAGGATAAGTGCCACAAGGGAGATCCGTGGGGAGGGACAAATGGACAAAGGAGTCACATAGGGAGCACCCTGCAGAAAGTGGGGTGGGGGGGAGGGAAAAATGTGTTTGGTGGTGGGATCCCGTTGGAAGTGGCTGAAGTTTCAGAGGATTATGTGCTGGATGTGGAGGCTGTTGGGGTGGTAGGTGAGGACAAGAGGAACACTATCCCTGGTAGGGTAGCAGGAGGATGGGGTAAGAACAAAAATGCATGAAATGGAAGAGATGTGGTTGAGGGCAGCATTAATGGCAGAGGAAGGGAAGCCCCATTCTTTGAAAAAGGGGGACATCTGCTTAGTTCTGGAATGAAAAGGTTCATCCTGAGAGCAGATGCGGTCGAGACAGAGGAACTGAGAGAAGGGTATGGCATTTTTACAGGCAGTAGGGTGGGAGGAGGTATAATCCAGGTAGCTGTGAGAGTCCGTGGGTTTGTAATAGACATCAGTAGATAAGCTGTCTCCAGAGAAAGTGTGATCAAGAAAGGGAAGAGAGGTGTCGGAAATGGACCACATGAATTTGAAGGCAGGGTGGAAGTTAGAGGCAATGTAATGAAGTCACGGGTGCAGGAAGCAGCACCAATGCAGTCATCGATGTAGCGTAGGAAAAGTGTGGGATGGTCACCAGCACAGGCTTGGAATATATACTGTTCCACGTAGCCGACAAACAGGATGGCATAGCTGGGAACCATGCGAGTCCCATAGCTACACCTTTTGTTTGAAGGAAGAAGAAATTATTCAGAGCAAGGACAAGTTCTGCTAGGCAGAGAAGAGTGCTGCTGGAGGGGAACTGGTTAGGTCTGGTGTCCAGAAGAAAATGGGGAGCTTTGAAGCCTTCCTGGTGGGGGATGGAGCTGTATAGGTACTAGACATCCATAGTGAAAATGAGATGATGGGGGCCAACGAACTTGAAATCCTTGCAAAGATCAAGAGCGTGTGAGGTGTCATGGATGTAGGTAGGAAGGGACTGAATTAGGGGGAATAAAACAGAGTCAAGGTATGGAGATATGAGTTCAGACAAGCTGAAACAATGGGTCTACCTGGACAGGCAGGTATGTGGATCTTTGGTAGGAGGTAGAAATGGGAGGTGCGTGGTTCAGGAACTATGAGGTTGGTGACAGTGGATGGAAATCCCTAGAGTCAATAAAGTTGGTGATGGTGTGGGGGACAATGACCTGGTGTTCCTTAGTGGAGTACCTGTAACAACGTGTACAATGATCTCTGTAGTCATCCTCTCCCTTGAGAATATTCTGCAATTGTTCACCTGGGTGGTTTCTTCACTCACAGCTACAAAATCTTCTGTCTGACACCATAATTATCATGCCTTCTGTCACTACCTATTTACTGCAATGTGCAACTGGTCCTAATATTTACTCCAAGGGCTAATGATCATTTAACTCAATTATTATCAACATCTTCCCAAGACTATGCCAACTACAGCTTTGTGAATTTTTGTAAAAATCAAAGTTGTAAACTGTTTCAGTACCTATTTTCTATTAATAATTTGAGGAACAGATGATAATCCAACTTTTATATGCCATTGAACGGTTACAACTATTGAAAACTCATTGAAACTGCAAAAAAAATATAAGAGTAGATCATATTTGTATTCAATTGCAAAATACTCAGAAGGTGAAAATTGCAAGTTTATTAATATTCTTGTAGCTAGAGATCTCTCAACTGAGTCCAAACATTCCAAGAGGAAAATTCATGCTTCCATATTTTCTGTTGTATTTTATTTTCCACTTAGCCACCAGACATATTAATACAAGAATCTAACAAACACATTTCAGTTCATGTAGCATGCATTAATTTTTTTTAAACAGAATAACAATTCATGAAATCGAGCAACTGAATTTTTCATTAAACAACGATCCAACTCCCCACTGAATTGATTATTAGTCGTGATAATCAATTGACATCTACCTAATAATCGTAACTTTCTCCATGAAATACTTCTGTCTTCCCTGTCTTGAATCCTACCTCGCAGCCCTTGTTGCCATCCTTGAGACCAATATAACACTGAGAGTCCGAATTGTCAGAAACTTTGAAGGCCTTGAATCCCCAACTAGATTCTAACTCAGTTTTCTGCTCACCTGTTTTAACAAACACTATGGGGATAATTTTAACTCTGCAAAAGCATCTGAAGAGCAATAATAACCTAACGCCCATTGTATGTTCCATTTCCCTTCTGCCTATGTGATATAATGTGTTTTATTGAAAAGAACAATAAAATGACTACCTCTTCTAAAGTCCTTCCTAGCATTTCAAGTATGTGCCTGAATGTGTCTTATGTATCTTGATATCATTTTTTGCTTCATAATGCTGCTGTGAATTAACATGGGATGTTTTGACATGACTAAAGGCATGGGAAAGTAAAGTGAGAGGGTGGGCTGTAAGGTTCACTTCCGAATTAACTTTTACATGTATTAGTGGGATAATGCATTGAATAAGCAATATTCTTGATTTGTACAGTATAAAGTCTTGAAAGTCATAGAGCACTACAGCACAGAAACAATGGGCAATCTAATCCACATCGACCTGTTTTTGTCTAGTCCCATCTCATCGTCGTGGCTATCTCTCGAGGTTGAGGATGATGGTCTTCGTTCCATTTCCACAAAGCAAAGATGCCTGAGCGTGTATTTGTTTAACGTGTACTTGATGTTGCACTCCAAGAAGCACACGATGCTTCACAAATCAACCAATTGATTCCAATAGCATGAAAACCACTACAATTGGAGCTGATGGATTTGTTGCAGCCTTCATCCGCCTTCACAGCCATTGAGTTTGAAGTAACTTCACCTGTCTGTTCCACCGTTGAGGTCTTGGTTGGATTGTTCTTTGTCAGGGACCTCACTCTCGAGCTTACCGCCATGGGTGACCCTACCAGGAGCATAGCTCCAGACGGCATTGCTCTCGGGATCTCAGGACCACACAAGCTTCTCCACCATGACAAGGTGACAATCCACGGAGAAGTAGTCCCATCTACCCACACTCAGATCAGAACCCTCCAAACCTCTCTTATCCATATACCTATCCAAACTTCTCTTAAATGTTGTAATTGAGCCCAGATTCACCACTTCTGCTAGTACCTGGTTCCTGGGTGAAGAAGAGCCCCCTCAGGGTTCCCTTAAATGATTTACCTTCCACCCTAAACCTATCACCCCTAGTTCTGGTCTTACCCAAACTCAGGGGAAAAGCATAGAGGTTTGTATACTTCGATCAAATCTCCCCTCATTCTCCGGTGTTCTAGGGAAAATAGTCCTAACCTATTCAACCTTCTTTATAACTCATGTCCTCAACTCCCAGCAACATCCTTGTGAATTTTCACTGCACTCCTTTCAAGCTTATTGATATCTATATTTATATAAATATCTGTTTATATTAATATCTATTGATATTTATTCAGAATAAAGGGGAAACATTTACTTGCATATGGAGGATGTGAGTGAGGTCCTTAATGAGTACTTTACATTATTACTTACCAAGAAGGATGTGGGGGATAGTGCCAATCACATTAATATGCTACGGCATTTCGAAGTAAAGAAGGAAGTAGAGTTGGGTGTCTTAAGGAGCATTAAGGTGGATAAGTCCCAGGGCCTGTTGGATATACTCCAGGTTATTGAGGGAAGCAAGAGAAGAGACTACTGGGATCTTAACCAATATCTTCTACTCTTTAACAATAGTCGAGGTCCAGGAAGACTGGTGAGTATTTAATGTCATTCCATTATTCAAGAAGAGAACCAGACTTAATCCTACAAACCACACACCAGTGAGTTTCAGTCAGTGGTAGGGTAGTTACTGGAGCGAATTCTTAGAGATAGGATTTATGAGCATTTAAAAAAACCATGGCCTAATTAGGGAGAGCCAGCATGGCATTGTGTGGGGCATGTCATGTCTTACTGAGTTTTTTGACAAAGGGACAAGGGTGATTGATGAAGGTAGAGCAGTAGATGTTGTTTACATGGATCTTAGTTTGGCGTTTGACAAGGTCCCGCACGGGAGGCTCCTCCAGAAGGTTAAGATGCATGGTATTTATGGTGAATTGTCTGTTTGGATTCAGATCTGGCTTTCCCATAGAAGACAGAGGTAGTGGTTGAAGGGATTTATTCCATCTGGAGGTCTATGATTAGTGGTGATCTGATCTGGGTCCTCCGCTGTGTGTGATTAATATAAATGACCTGAATGAAAACGTGGGTTAGTAAGTTTGCGGATGATACCAAGATTGGTGGAGTTGGGGATAGTGTAGAAGGTTGTCAAAGAATACAGCATGGTATAGATCAGTTGCAGATATGGGCATAGAAATGGCAGATGGAGTTTAACCCAGATAAATGTGAAGTGTTGCACCCTGGTAAGACACTACACTGTTAAAGGCAAGCGTCTTAGCAGTGTTGATGAGCAGAGGGATCTTGGCAGCCAAGTTTATAGCTTCCCAAAAGTGGCTACGCAGCTTTTTTGGCTAGTTTAGAAGGCATATGGCATGCTTGCTTTGATTAATTGAGGTACTGAGTTCAAATGTCAGGTAGTTATGTTGCAGCTTTATAAAACTCTAATTAGGCCCATCTGAAGTATTGCATACAGTTCTGGTTGCTCCATTATAGGAAGGATCTCAAGACTTTGGAGAGAGTGAGGAAGAGTTTTACCAGGATGCTGCTTGGATTAGAGGACATGTGCTATAAGGAGGGGCTGGACAGGTTTGGATTGCTTTGGTTTCCAGAGCAGTGGAGACTGAGGGGAGAATTTATCATGGTGTGTCAGATATGGGAGGCATAGATAGAGTAGACAGATGGTGTCTGTTTCCCAGGCTGAAATATCTGAGGGGAAAATTCTTTACACAGATTGTAGTGCATGTCTGGATTGTGCTGCCTGGTGTGGTGGTAGATGTAGACACATTAGTGATTTTAAAGAGCAGTTTAGACAGGCACATGCATGTGAGGGAAGTAGAAGGATAAGGACATTGTGTAGACAGAGGATATTAGTTTAGTTGGCCATTTGATTACTAATTTAATTGGTTCAGCACAAATTGTGGGCAAAGGGCTGTTCCTGTGCTGTACTGCTCTATGTTCTATCTTTCCTGGAGGTAGATGACTAAAACTGCACACAGTACTCCAAATTCAGCCTCACTAAAGTTTTATACAATTCCAATTCAATATTCCAGCTCCTGTACTCAGTGCTCTAATTTATTAAGGCCAATGTGCCAAAAGTTTGTTTTACAACCACATCTACCCCACTACTTTCAAGGCGTTATGGACTTGTATTCCCAGATGCCTTTCGTATACCACACAACTCAGTCCATTACCATTTAATGTGTAAATCTTACTGAGATTTGTCCTGCCAAAAGTGCAACATGTCACACTTCCATCTGCAATTGTTGAATCCATGTTTTCCACCAGTTTCAAAGCACGCAATAAGCTTTGATAGCATTACTCGTTGTCCATTGGATTCCCAATCTTTGTGTCACCCACAAACTTGCTTATCCAGTTTACCACATTATCATCTGAATCATTAACATAGATGATAAACAACTATGAACCTGCGACAGATCCCTGTGACATACCACGAGTCACAGGCCTCCTGGCAGAGTGACAACCAGTTACTGCCACTCTCTTTTTTCCACTAAGCCAATGCTGATTCAAATTTATGACTTCATCCTTAATGCCAAGTGAATTAGCTTTCTGGTTCCAGTGTCCCATGCAGGACTTTGTCAAAAACCATGCTAAAGACCAGGTAGACTAAGTCCACTGCCCTTTCTCATAACTTCCTCAAAAAAATGTAAGATTGGTTAAACATAACCTGTCACCCCATTGATTAATAATCTAGCCACGACTGTGTCTGGTTCATTACCTGTAATTTTGTGATTTATTCTTTGAACAGTGGAACAGCATTTGCTATCCTCTAGTCCTCTAGCACCACATCCGTGGCTAAGGAGGTTGTTGATGTATTAGCTAGGGCCTCTGCAATTTCTGCACTAGTCACCGACAGGTGTGCAGAAAAACCTTGGCTCAGGGGATCTATTCACATCCTCTTTTGCAATCTGAATGCAGTCCATGACCTCATGACTCTTTTGCCTCAGTTCTATAGTCCCTGTGCCTGCCACTCAAGCAAATAGAGATCAAAAAATTCATTTAAGATCACCCCCATCTCTTTTGGCTCCATGTATAGATGACCTTGTGAATCTTCAGCAGAACTACTGTAGATACCCAATTGCTGTTTCCTTGCAGCATTTAGATCAGAACTTCCAAATTCAGCATCTGTGTGATAGGATTAGTTCCAAGGCAGGGCTTGGTGATTGCCCCTGTAAGTTCAAATTATCGCCATTTGTGACAGCAGTTAAGATCAGAAGAGAAAATTTATTCTACTAATCTCCTTTTAGTCCATCAGCCAGTGAAGCACCAATAGTAAAAGTTGGCCATTTTAATGTCAACTCATGGACTTTGTGGAGAACATTATCAGCCCAAGTCAGTTTGACACAGAGGGATCTGTCCTCAACATTCCTTGTGAAGAGGTGAGAAACCAAAATCAAAACAAATTTAATGACCCTTGGTAGAAAATGGAAGCAGAAGACCATTGGTAAGAGCAAGAGTTGGTCTGGTTAAAGTTGTCATCATGGACTATAACACGAAGGGTCGCTGTTAGGCAGAGCAACAGAGGACTGCTTCTGCATATGGGGCCTCAGAGTAACATGACTGAACTCTCAGAGGAGGAAAAGTGAAACATTTTCACAATCCCAAAAGAACAATATAGCAATTATGGCTGAACAATTAAATGATAATCAGCTTTTGTATAGGTACATTATTGAAGCCTTTGTTGAAGGTGTCTAATTACATCTGAAGTAGGACCACAACACAATATTTATATAATGGAAACATTTTTGAAGAATCTTGTAACATCCATAAATGTTCTATTCCAATGGATTCAAAGGATTGAATAGTGAAACAGGAGCAAGTCATTTCATTCCCTCGAGCCTCTTCCATCATGTTGTGTGATTATAGTTGATCTATGACCTATCTCCAAGGAAACAAGCCTCTACTGTACATTGTGTTCCTGCCAAGATATAAATGATAACATCATTAAACATTGCTTCAGTTCTTATATATAAATTTAAAAGAGATATTAGGACATGATTATTTCATCTTGTTTTTAAAAAAATATCGATGGCTGGTGGGGACTTCAGCTGTCATCTAGTAGAGCTCACTATTTAGTGATTATGTGAGCTGATGTAATTTGGTTTTGTACTATGAATGAGAATGAGCATCATAATTAGATTAGGGGAGCAAATGCAGTATGCTCCAGACAGCCCTTGAGTGTATCTTGAGCTTAATTAAGGTATCAGAAGCTCTCTTTTTCAAATGTATTTAGATTTCTTTTAATGATTTTGCATATCGTACATACATTGACATTAACATTTAAACTGAATGTATTAACATGATCTTTCTAAGTACTGAGCTGTTATTAATCCTATATAAAGTAATAATAAGCAGCTGGAGATCCTAGTCAGCACATTAATGATAATATAGTTTCTCATTGATTCGATGCTTAATACGACATAACTTGAAGTAACAGACTGTACATATTCTTAGGTTTGTATTTCCTCTTTCCCAAATTATTTACAAACACAGCCTTCAATGAAGCAAGTTACTTAAGACAACTACTGGCAAATTCTGATGGGCCCATCATACCTGCAGCATTTCTTCGACGGTTCTGCTTGCCTCATACATGAGTTTGACAAGAGCCCAATGGAATTCCAGCACTCCAGCCTTAACCTGGAGCATTCAATGCTGTGGGTAGCAGAAAAGTGTTTGTGTCAGTGAACCATCTTAGAGTGGAACAAAGGTAACTACCAATTTGTTGAAAGCTTCTTTATTATTGAAAATTAAGTGTTTTCTATGTAATGAATAGCCAAACAAATCACATTTGCATGATCCAATACACATTATTTCTGCAACTTGTCAGTAAGCTAGCAACTATAGAAGGTTAAAAAAATAATTTGTCTTTTCTAGAACTCTAGGGACCAGAATCTTCTACAGAAGACCAAAAGCAAATGAATCAATTGGGTATGAATCCCTTATTTGGTTACACCCAAAAAGTATTTTTATTCTAGGAGTCAACACTTGCAGTCCTCCACGATATATATTTTGTTGGAAATATCAAGGCAATTGCAGCTGACGCAGTCCACATAAGGTGTTGCATCATACCAACAGGGCAATGGACTATTCAGCCCAAATATCTAGCTGGATTTTAATGCTGTACAAAAATTTCCATCTATTTTGCTTCATCTCCCTGTTTCCATACATCCTTCCATTCCTTAATTTGTTGTCTAATTTACTCTTAAGTGCATCGGTGTTATTCATTTCAGCTATTTTATGCTCTACATTTTCATTACCCTTTGGAAGAATATATTTCTCCTGAGTTCAGTTTATATTTTTAAGCAACTACCTTCCATTGATGACCTTTAGATTTAGATCCACACATAACTAATAATGGCTTCATTACCTACAGTAATTTTAAAAACCACTTCAGATCACCTGTTGGACTTCCACACTCTGGACTAAACAGCTCTATTCATCCAGACTTTGTTATCTATTATTTGGCTCACTTTAGCTTGTTCATGCAGAAAAAAAACTATTTCCATTATCACAGCATGTTTCTTAAATAAATCCAGAATTCTCTCCCTGCAAATATTATTCAAACTGCTGCTTATTCATTACATGAAAAATCACCTTGGCACCTGTTCCAAAATTGCTTTGAACTAGATTGAACAGTTCTCTTATTCTTCTCTCATCATTTAATTTAGAGACATTCTCTAAGTTGACCTTTCTAGGCCTATCTAATTTGCTTCCTCATGAAGCCCCCTTGGTTGTTTGCAAGATTTTGTTATCTCTTGTTTCCAGCCAAGGAATACCAAAAACCAAGTTTCTTTTATTTATAACTCAATTCTCAGGCACCTGAGATCAATCTGGGGCTTTTCTCTTTAATGAAAGACCATTAAAATTAGTAAGCAGAAAAGGAAAAGGCATTCATGGTTTAGTGTAACCAGAAATCAGTATACATTTCTCTCCCTTTTCTCTCTCCTGATCAGCAAGTTCATCCAAAAGCTACCTCAGTCTTCCTCACACTCTTTCTTCCCCCTCTCCCACCCACTTGATCTACCAATTACTTACATACTCTTCACACCACGTCACCTCCTGTTGCTGTTCCCACCTACCCACACCACCTCCCTCAATAGGTTCCATGCTTCCTTTTCTATCCAATTCCATCAACTGCAGCTCTTTGTTGTCTTCACCAATCACCTTTCAGGCTCTGTTGCTACTTCCACTCTCCAGTCCCAATCTGTATATCAACCCTTCCTCACCTGGATTCACCGAACACTGGCCAGTCCTTTGCTCTACCCATTATCCTTCTCTCTTTACACTGGCTATCTCCCCTCTATCCTTCATTCCAGGTGAAGGTTCCAACCTCAAATGTCAACAGTCCCTTTCTTTCCTCAGATGCTGTCTTACCTGCTGAGGTCCTCTTCAATTTGCTTCTTATTACCTTTATATAGTTTGGACAAGAACGGTATCACTAAGTCACTTTGTAACTAGATATTTTTGAAAATATTACTTTATAAACAGGTTGAGCAAAGGCTGAGCATAATCTCATGACAACATCAGTGAAGAGATTGAACTTCAAATAATTCTCATACAAAATATTATCCTATGCTTTGCAGAAAACAAAATATATTACAATTTTTCAGATCAAGTGAATAAACAGTCAAAGTTTGGGGCTGAGACCCTTCATCAGGACTAATGAAGAGTCCTTGGCCCAAAATGGTTACTCATTCCCGTAGATGCTGCCTGACCTGCTGATTTCCTCCAGCATTTTGTGTATGTTCGAATATGAAGCTTTCAGCAATTTACCAGAAAAGTCAACAACTCAAAAAATGTTCATCATGCTAAATTTGTATCTATGTAGTTCACTACTCTTTAAATTGTCGTTAAGACAATTTCTAAATTTACCTCTTTCTGTTAGATCAGTTCAGAGAGCTAGAAGTCATCAAAATACAACATAGAATGCAGGAAACACAGTTAAGGCCAACATTTTTGTCCACTCCTGTATGTCCTGGAATTAAGCCATGCCCCGGAGCAGCAGAGTCTACACACTGTGGTCTGGAGTCTTAAGTAGAACAAACCAGGTAACGATAGCATATTCTTCCCATAAAAGACACTAATAACTCAGACGCCTATTGCCTATAACAATCCTATCTTTTCAATACTAGGTGTTTTATTCAATTAGCTCACTTGCCTAAGTTAAAACTTGCCACCTGTCATTTTTTTCATATTTCCTTGTAACATAGGAGGTCATTTAACCTATTGAATCTATGCCTGCTCACAGTGCCGCTCTATTCCTCTATTTTGCCTTACAAACTGCGGTGCTATCTCCCCCCTCCCCAGATTCTAATACACGAAGGTTAAATATAATCCCAATTAACCTATCAACACAGATGTCTTTGGAATGTGGGGATAGAGGAAGAGCACTTGAAAGAAACCCAGAGAGTCACAGGGAAAATGTGCAGTAGTTGCACGTCAATTGCTAGTACTGTGAGGCAGCAGCTACACTAGCTCTGTCACTGGAGTACCCATTTGATGGAATTTGAACTCGTATCACTGAATCATTTGTCAAAGGCTCTATATTATACATCTGCATGTTACTATTGTACATACTGGTCTATCTATGATAGAAAAATATTAATATGTTCCATAAAATATGTGCTTGCACACATATCGGCTTTCTCTGATGTATTGTATGATTAGCCAATTTCAATTGTGACTGCTTATGGGATACTGGACAATATAATTGCAAAAATATAGGAAACATCAGATACCACATTCTCAAGCAAAGTCATTACAAATTGTCAACATTTTAGATGGCCAGATTTACAGAATTACCATCATTTCAACATTAAAATTGACTTTAAATTCATAACATTGCTTTATATCTGCCTTATCTAACTTTAATGAACAGTCCTATAAGCTCTCTATTTTCTCTCTATTCTCACCTTCTTTCTTGTCATCTGTATATGATGCATCAAGAGATGAAAAATAGTAACTTTATTATGTAGTGTTATTTATCCTGTGTTGCCTTCTCTTTTCTTTCAAGCCAAAACAGAACTGACAACATAAAAAAATCCAACATTGAAACAGGTAGATAATAACACAAATTATATCTCACAAATGTTGAAGTGGATGGTGAGTTTTAATATGTTATTTTGACATGAGAGAAAATAATATGACACATTCACCTATCAAGTACTTTATTCATTTCATGAGTTAAGGCATGTATCATTCAGCTTAAAGCAAAGAATGTGCTTTACTATATCCTATTGTCACTTCCTTCAATTCAAATCTTAAATTCAGATTTAAAAATTCTTTAAATAAATCTTCAGATAAAGCAGTTCATAATACTGACCTTTAATTTTGTCTCTTTTTTTGTTCTTGAGCTATGAAGAAGTTTTATTTTGAAACTACACAAACTGATTCTATGATCTCACTTTCAAGACTCGTCAGAAGCAGAATCAGGTTTAATATCACTGGCATATATTGTGAAATTTGTGGTTTTGCAGCAGCAGTACATTGCAATACATAATAATAAAAACTATACATTACTATAAACAGTAAAACAGGAGTAGTGCAGAAAGAGAAGGAAAGAGAAACAGGTTTCTATTCATGGGTTCGTTGTGCATTCAGAAATCTGATGGTGGAGGGGCAGAAGCTGTTCCTGAAATGTTAAGTCTGTGTCCTGTGCCTCCTCCTTGATGGTAGCAGTGAGAAGAGAGCATGTCCTGGGCAATGGGGGTCCTTAACGATGGACGCTGCCTCTTTGAAGGTGTCCTGGATGCTGGGAAGGTTAGTGCCCATGATGGAGCTGCCTAAGTTTACAACTTTCTGCAGTTTTTTTACAATCCTGTGCATGGCTCTTTACAACCCATGTTCTCATTATCATTTTTATTTGCACAGATTGTCTTACTTTGCATATTGGTTGTTTGTCAGTCTTTGCCTATTATATTACTTTTCTGAAAATGTCTATTGTATTACTTTTTCATTGTAAGTGCCAGAAAGAAAATGAATCTCAAGCTAACATAAATGTACTTTTGATAAAAAATTTACCTTGAACTTTGAACTTTGAATGTATACAATCAGCAATTCAAATTTGCATACAGGCTTGTCTCTGAATGGCAATTACAGTTAACTTATTTGGACTCTAGTGTGTAGGCATGGTGTATGGGTGTGAATATTCATTTTTGAAGTGCTTTCTTATGGAAAATAGAGAAGTACAATTTTAATGAGTATACTGTGCCATTTCTGTGGATACTGCCAAATCCCATTAAGTAAATATGTAATATTCTGACAAAACCTTTCTACAGATCTAAGCTGATTAGGCAAGTGTCAGCCTCCCAATCCCTAATATGATTATGTCCTTAAGTCCTTTCTGAAGTGATCCCACAAGACTAAGGATGACTTACTTCTACAACAACTCTGTGGTCTCTGAGGTGGATGATGAAGGAAAAATGGCCTCACAGAAGCTGCCATTGATGGGGCAGGAGGAGCTTGACAAGATGCATAGTTCAGACCACTGTGAAATCTTTTGTCCTCATTTTCTGTCAACTGGTAAAACAAAGCTCATAACACTGTCATGAATATCCATTTTGAGCGGCACACCATCATTCAAGGTACTGTACACCCAGATCTATAGCCGTGGCAGATTTGAACTGCACAGAGAGTGTTCAATCAGATTGGGTTCCATCTCCTCAGTTATGGAACCATTTAGCTACAGAGTTTCTCAGAGTCATAATGCAAATTCTGCCATTCCAGAGCAATAACAGGCATGAACTTCATTGTGTTACATTAAACAAAAATGCCAGTATCTGCACAAACCACAGCACACCCTCACCAAAGACTTTGATCTTATCAACTAAAGAATAATGGAGAAGTTTTGTCATATTTGACCACCCTCAGAATCTGTGGTTCTATCTCAGCTGTCCATCTCTTTGCCAATCTTGGTTTGGACAGGAGTCATGCAAGGCTGTGTCAGTGCGTCTACCTTCTTCTCTAGCTTACAAATTGCAATACTGCACCTCACCTCCAACAAGGTTTTTGCAAGAGTGGAGGACTTCACCTACAGAATAAGGGGAAAACTTGAATCACCGCCAATCTAGAAGCAAGTTCATTCCAAACATGGTCACTGGGTTACAATCTGCAGATGACAGTAAACTCTCAAACTCCAGACCCTCAACCATTGGTTAACCGGCTTCACTGAAATATGCCAGAGGATGATGCTGAGATTAAACATTCATTTTTACTAATCCATAATCAATATTTACAAAAGGTTCATGAAACAAATGGGCAGGAAGCCACATGCAAAGTGAAACATAAATGATTAAATTCACCATAGTTTTTTGTGCATTTGTACAGCCGTCTACCGACTGAGGAAAAAGAATGTTTTGACTATAAGACCTCAAAGCCTGCAGCAAGCTCTGGGTGCAATGACCAAGCCTCGATAATCTCCCTCCTTCCACAAACTGTATCTCCTACAGCACACATCTTAATGCAATGGAAAAGTAGCACTAGAATCATGGAAGTGCCCAAATCCATAGGTAGGGTGAGCGATCTAACAGCAGCATCCTTCTCCAGACTAACATTCCCAACCTCAAGCTCAGACCATGACCCACCAGCTCCTTTGGGCGGGCTATAACATCAAGTGATTTCCAGGAGGATAAAGAAAGTACTTCAAGGATGTTCCCCAAAACTCTTCATCAGCTCATACATGTCTGACAATGGAAAAACCATTGTGTGCATTATTCATTTGTTCATGGTTTATCACTCTTTCAGTAGACCAATAATGCCATTCCCTGTTAGACTCATCTACATTGGTGATAGCAGATCTAACTCCTCCCTTCTAGATATAGCACTTCAAAGTGCCTTTCAGATGACCACAGAGCTCTTTCACTTGCCACTGCACCTGTCGGTCCTCCACAGAAGCCACAATGTGCATTGCTGCTCTCAGCTGGCATGAGGACTATGCTTTTAAGAGCTCACAGCCTTCTGCAGTTGCACTATAGCGGAGTGTTGGGAGATGCAGTGTGGCCAAGTATGGAATTGCATAACGTTTTAAAAGTTTCTTCTGAGTGCATAACGCCCTATCCCTGTTTTTGATGAATTTCACTATTTTTTTGAGGAGAACCTAATTTGATTTTAGCCCTAAATTCAACAATGTTTTAGCATAACAAGGAAAGGACCATATTGATGTCCCAGAAAAATAGATACTGAATTTACTAGTCTTTTTTCTCCCAGACTAGTGGCAGAAAGTCATATCTGCATTACCTCTAAAACATTTTTGGCAGATGAAGAATTGGAAAATGTATCATTGAAATCCTCTTTTAATCAATGATTAATTACTTCTACTGAATATTATTTCCAGATAATTGCACCTGTCTAGGAAATTAAAGAAAAACAGTCTTTTAATTTCTGGTCTCATTTGAAGCTGAAATCCAATCACAGGGTGAAGTGTTTGTACTTGAACAAGCCCTGCATCTCTTTATAATTATCAAATGCAAGGATGTAGAACAAGTAAGGCACCAGGAATTATAAGTACTTGGAAGCATAACAGTGGAAAATTTGTTAAATATAGAAAATGAAAAAGCAGTCATCATGAGCATGCAAGACACCATTGCTTAAGCATAGACAACGTGTGGCTGACACTACTTTCAGGAGTGGGCCCAGCATTTGAAATTAATCTTTGCTGTAGGTTTCAAAGTAAGATCACGTTAGAGAATTTACCAGGGCACTTCCTATTCTCAGGAGATGTCCAACAGGACTAAAACTAGATTGCATAATTGCATGCCAAAACATGGACTCAAGAATAACTTTTTGATGCTGCATAGACTTACATTTTGTTAAGTCACTGAGCGGGAGACAGAGCACAGAAGTAAAACTCACCATCCTAAAGCAAGATCAGCAACACTGCAAGACAAGACAAAAGTGAAATTTACTGAGAGGTTGCAGAATTATACAAATCCATCACTCAATAAACTTACTAATACATTACCTTCTAATTTTATTTTAATTAGGTTGAATTTTTAAATATTTTAAAGCGAAAGCAACTGAAAATAAAGGGTTAAACATGGAAAAAAAATTGCACGTAACATTTTATGGGAGAAAATATATCAAGCATACTTAAGTGACAATAGTGTGTTGATTCACGTGGGTCTTATATGTTATTGGTTCTGTTGCTTATTTCAAATACTGTATACAGCAAATCAAAACACTTACTCAATGCCAAAAGCACAAGGCTTCTTTTCTATAGCTCACACACATAAAGAGCCACATTAACAGCAGTGTATTGTGTTCAATACTAAAGACACTACTGTCAATCCATTTTACTCTACAAGTAACATGCTGATAAACAATGCCTTGTTACCATGTGAACAAGAGAACATTGTATTGCTCATCACTTTAAGGTCTCCACAAGTCCCTCTTCTTTTCCACCAGCTGAAAATGGATATGACACCCGCACTGTGAAAAAAAATATCATTGACATGTTACACCTGGGAATTTTACTGGTGAGCTGACTCTGAGATACCAATTGACACGTGTTGACTTTCTGTCTTCAAGTGTTTGGCTTGGAGTCAGTGGTAAACAGCTTGAAGGCCTTAAACATCCAGTGACTCGCAATTCTGTGGGGAAAAAAATGCCTTATTGATGAAAGAGCTCAGAGTATGGTCAGACTGGTTCAAGCTGACAGGAAGGTGACAGTAACCCAAATAAGCATACTTTGCAATAGTGGTGTGCACGGTCAATCTTCCAACTCAAGGGCAGGCTCCAGGCTTTCGGGTCTTTGGGCCTCCAGGCTTCAGTCACCACTTCTGGACTTCTGATCAAACTTTGGTATTCGAACTTCGGTATTTTAGGGCAACGTAATGGGTGGAACATGCATGATTCACAACCACTGACATTGAGTTGGGGTTCACTTTAAGAGGCTGATCTGACGTGATGATATAATGATGTGAAGTGTTTTTTACTGCACTTTATGTCCTGTGTTTGGTTGTCAATAAAGGAGTTGTCCCGGTTTCCCTTAATCTTAAAACACCTCTGCCATTTTATTTACTAAAACCTACACTGGTGACCCCTATGCTCTAGGACAATTCCAGAGGTTTTTCAACATGTTGGCTAATGTTGTCACTTTTTGGTACCAAAATACCATCGCTTGGTTTGTACAAGCTGAGGTCCAATTCACTCTGCATGAAGTCTCCATGGACAACACCAGGCACTACTATGTAGTAGTGCATTTCAGCAGTTCCACAGCAGCAAGACTGGTGAGTCCACCTGAACACCCGCCTGAATGTGAAAAATATTGTGCACTGAAAACTCACTCGTTACAGACTTGTGGACTATCAGAGTAACACACCAAACAGTTGCTCTCCGTGCCTGGTCTGGGGGATACTAATCCTTCAGAGCTAATGGACCACATGCTGTCTCTCCTGGGAAATCACCATCCTTGTTTTATTTTTAAAGAACTCTTCATGAAGCAAATGCCTGATCAAGTTTGCATGGCCCTTGCCAATGCACTTGTGAAGGACTATAGCAAGCTTGTTAAAATGGCTGATAGTCTACACTCAGCCAGGCAGAGGTGCATAGTTCTTCCTCCTTTCCCTGCCTTAATAAGACCGGTCAGTAGGGCCTCCAACACTCACACGAACACAGCAGCAAAACAGACAATGCCAGGTCGGTGTCGACTGCTTTGCAGCTACGACCATGCCAGTGCATTGGGAAATCAGAGGTCTGTGAACACCGTGGGTTCCAGCTATCTGGGACATCTACTGTTCATTCCTGTGTGACACGGTGCCAGCATCGCCTACTGATCAGAAAGCAAAGAGCAACAAGACCTCACTGTAGGCCGCCAACAGCAACACAATCCAGACTAACAGAACACGATGGATGACGCTCTGCTTGAGTGGGCGACGGTACACATTGGACTTCATCCTTGTTGAAGTGTTTAAACTTCTGCTCGGCCCAGATTTCCTAAGTGCCCAGGGACTGTTAGCTGATCTTCAGAACAGCCAGCTTTGTGCTGTCACCCTGCTCTCCCCAGTGAGCTCCCCACAACTTCTTTGTCAAGCGCATGCATCACCGTACATGACTTCACTCACCACACCAAGCCCACATTCTCCACAACAGTCACAAAACACGGGGTTGAGAACCACATTTCCACGCATGCACACATAGACTGGACCAAGAAAAGCTGGCAACCACAAAGGCAGAGTTTGTCAATATGGAAATGCTTGCCATTATACACCAGTCAAATAACCCCTGGACTTCACCCCTCCACATGATCCCTATGTCTCATGGTGGTTGCCACCCATGTGGCAATTACTGATGACTTAATGAGCCCCTCATCATTGCCCAGCTCCACACATTCAAGACTTTTTGGCATGTTTAGCCAGAAAGTTAACTTTTTCCAAAGTTGACTTAGTTAGGGGCTAACACTAGGTGCCTGGGAGCTCATAGGACATTCCCAAAATGGCTGTGATAATCCCGTTTGGCTTCTTTGAGATTTTGTGCATGATGTTTGGGTTGAAAAATGTAGCACAGACTTTCCAACAGCTGGTGGACTCTGTACTAAAAGACAGAGTTTCTTTTTGTTTATCTGGATGACATACTTGCCACCAGTGCGTCCAAATCCAAACATGTTTCATTTTTCCGCACACCTTTCAAGTGCTTAAGCCAACGTGGGTTGATTATTAATCCTGCCAAATGCCAGTTTAGATTGTCAAACTTTGACTTTCTCAGCCATCACATCTCCGCAGAAGGTGAAAAACCCTCCCATTAAAAGTCCCCACTATTATGGATTTCCCACCACCCCCGCACTACTAAAAAACGACACGAGTTTTGGGTATGGTGAACTTCTATCACCACTTCATTCCATGAGCTGCTGAACTTAAACTCCCCCTGTACAGTGCCCTTAAAGGCAATGCCCCTAATCACATGCTTGACTGGTCAGCGGACATGACCAGAACATTTGATGGCACCAAATGAGCTCTATCCAACACGACCCTTCTGGCGCACACCCATAGCCATTACTGCTGACACTCGAGACTATGCTGCGGGTGCTGCGCACGAACAGTTGGTTGGAGGTGTGTGGCAGCCACTCACTTTCTTCAGCCGGCAGCTCCATCTCCCAGAAAGGAAGAGCAGCACGTTTGACCGTGAGCTTCTCGGTCTGGCTGTCCGCCATTTTTGTTTTCTTCTGGAGGGTCACCATTTCACAGTGTTCATTGACCACAAACACCTCGCACACACAATGGCCAAAATGTTAGACTCTTTGTCTGTATGACAGCAACATCACCTGGCCTACATATCTGAGTTCACAACTGATACACAACATATCAAGGGGAAATAATGCCGTGCCCAATTGACCCTTGCGGCCAGGTGTTGAGGCCAAGCACACTGGGGTAGACTATGCCTGCATGGCAGTCAACCAAGCTACTGATCCAGAGGTCCAGGCTTACAGGCCTGCAGCTGGCTGACATTAAGTTCGGGGAAGCTAGGTTTTCTCTCCTGTGCGATGTCTCAACTGGTTACCCTCACCCCATAATGCCTGCAAAGTGGAGGCAGACAGTTTTTAACTACATTCCTGGCTCTCACATCCAAGCCGGAAGGTCTCACAGAGACTGGTTGCACTAAAGTTTGTGTGGTTCAACCTTAGAGAGGAATTGCATGATTGGAGTGCACCCTGTGTTGAATGTCAAAGGCAAAAATTAGCCATCACGTTTGGGCACCAGTGGCATCTTTTGAGGTCCCTGAACAATCGTTTGATCACATCAATGTGGACCTGTCTGGTCCTCTCCCCCATCCCCGCAATTTCAATTACCTCCTACCATGGTGGAGTGCCTCGCCAGTTGGCCAGAGGTCGTTCCTCTAGCATCGATGACGGCCACAGATGCGGCTCGGGCGTTTATCAGCACTGAGGTTGCTCAGTTTGACACCACATCTGACATTTCCTCTGACTGTGGTCCCCAATTCACATCAGACCTCTGGGGTGCGATGGCCCAGAGCCTCAGCACGAAGCTACGACACACCACAGCATATCACCCGCAGTCCAATAGCTTGTGCAAGTGGTTTCACCTCCCCTTCAAGGCTGCTCTGAGGACTTCCCTGACAGAGGAGTGCTGGCATGCTCGTGTCCATGGGCTTACTTGGGCTCAGAATGACTCCAAAAAAGGACCTGCAGTTGTCCATGGTTGAGTTGGTATACAGGCAGCTGTTACGAGTGCCAGGTGATTTTGTTTGTGACACCACGACTGCTTGATCAGCCTGTCAACAGCATTCTTCCCTTCTCAGAAAACGCAATTCCTTTGTGCCTATTCCTACCTCCCATCATGGTGCACAACACTCTTGGTTTCCTCTTGACCTACATTCTGCTTCATTCAATTTTGTCTACCATGATACACACCAGCATCCCCTTAGGCTCCCTTATGATGACCCCTTCTACTTATTGGAATGGAGAGTAAAGACTTTTATCATAATAGGAAGAGTAAACCTAAATGTATTTTGGTATATCACCTTAAACTGGACCGCCAAGATTTGGATGATTCCGTACAATGCCCCTGGCATCATGACATGATCATGATTTGGTTTCCCTTAAACATAAAATGCCGTTGCTGTTTAACTTACAGAAAGCTACAGTATCGACTCCTGGACTAACGGATAGCAGGACCCTGCAATCAAACTCCAAGCACACCAACTGACCAGCTCTCATGCCTTCTTGTGCATAGACATGCACTGACCTGGAACCTCCTGACAACCACAGATGCCCTTCATCCTCTTGTCTACATTGCTGTCCTTTAAGCATGAAGCAGAGATCTGGACTCCAGGTCTCCTTCGCCCCATATCCAGATCGCTAGTCTTTTGAGCACAGAGCAAAGGTCTGGACACTTGGTGTGTTTGTCCCATGTCCATATAGCTGGCCTCCCAAACCTGGGGTGCAGGCCTTGATTCCAGATATCTTTCATCACCTGTCCTCCTCTCTGGATCTTCAAATGTGGAAAGCAGAGTGGAGGCTTGGCTTCTAACTCCTCCACGTACCTGACTCTAATCTATAATCTGACCTCTAATTCACCACAACGCAAACCATGAACTGTAACCTGAGCCCTTACTCCTCTCTCCATTCCCAAAACCATCTCTATGAATTTAAAAGCCATCGAGTTTGATCCATAATCTCAGCAGAGATTGCAGCTCGGGTTACATCCTTCATAAGTGGATCCTCTAAGTGAAGGAGCCTGGAAGTAGCTAGTGACGTTTGCCAGCAGTTCACTTAATAATACATCCATTAATTATTCTCATGCCAGAGCAGTCTTGGTCATTTGTGCACAGCCTTTGTGTTCAGACCAAATGATATAGCCTGCCCATTGTTTCTGACCGAACGTAATTAAGGTCTCATTCCTGAGACTATTGGCGTGGGACAGGATGCTGATTTTGACTTGCGTATCTTGGCAGTAGAGGTGAAGGATTTCGTAGAAACTACAAGTGGTCAATGCCTCAGAAGTGTACAGGGACCACTGCAGCCCATTAGACCATGATTGAGGAGATTAGACATGGTTGAGGTTTGAGTTTCAAATGCTAAGTGTATTTCCTCTTTAAAGCTGTGCATATTTCTGAGCATCCCAGTGGCGTATCTAAGGTATGGCAGGTATGGCACGTGCCCTGGGCGCCACCGCTACTGAGCAGTTTCTATTAAAGTCAGACAAGCCATCCTCGGATCGTGAAAAAAGAATTTTCTGTAAAGTATGATCTGTCTTTTGATTATCATGGGTGAAAAGTACTAGGATGGCCTTATTTCAGAGCATTGTGTAAGAAGGCCATGAAATGTTTCTTCACGAAGAAGAAGGAAAGTGGAGCTGAAGGATGGAATGGAAGAGACGAAAGTTGGAGGCGGAGGAAGCCAAGAAGTCAACCAAGTTCTTCATGCCCTTTTTTGAAAAGCCCGGAACAAGTAGCTCGACACGTTCCATGGAGTCACTTGCACCTGCTACAAGTTTATTAGAATCCAAAGGTGGATCAAGTACAAATGTGTCACAAGCCAAGTATGACAAGATTAAGAGTGAGGTTGCCACAGAGAACATGGACATGACAGGAGAGGAAAATGATGATGGTGGTGGTTATGCTGAGTTTGTTGAAGTGATTTCACCTGACGAGATTGAACCTGACGACACTGAACCTAGTGAACTGGATGGTGTCAAAGAGCCTCGAACTGTCATACCAGAAGTGATTGAACAGCATGACGTTGGACTTCGGAAGTTCGACAAGGATACTGTAAAAGCATTTCTGCCTGACGCGTTGAGAACAGAAATAATAAAGCTGGGTTCAAAGTAATTCCAGAACAGTGAGGGGCCTTTCCTACCTACAAATAACCACTCAATGAACAAAACTTGGTTCAAGAGGAAATTGGGAAATGGTCGTGGTGAGGAAGTGAATCTCTCATGGCTGGTCTATTCCCATTCTAAAAAGTATACATTTTGTATCTGCTGTCTTCTCTATTCCCAGTCAGACCATCAATCCTCATTGGAGCAGGAAAGTGGATTCAACCAGCAGAAAGCTCCTCAAAGAATTTGTATTCATGAAAATGCTTCACACAGTGGAAAGAAATTTAGCTGGAAACAGAGGAGTTATTGACGCAGTATTTCAGTCACAAATTGAGAAGGAAAAGCAGATGTGGCGTGATATCTTGACGAGAATCCTTCACTGCATAAAATACTTTGCAACTCGGAACCTGGCTTTGCGAGGACACAGGAAGTCACTTCAGCTAGATGACGACTCCAATGTGGGAAATTTCCTTGGCTTACTGAAACTACTGGCCATCTCTGACCTTGTCATAAAAGAACACCTCACTCATTTGGAAAGTCATCCTGGATCCACGTCTTATCACTGGGTGTCCAGAACAAATTCATCCGCATGATGGCATCCACTGTTTGCCAGAGTTTACTGAGAAGCATTCGTAAAGCCAAGTACAATGGTCTCATGTTCGACTCGACTCCTGAATAGGCACACTGTGAACAGATGTCAGAAATAGTGAGGTATGTGGAAGTTGATTTTGAGAGGAAAACAGTCCGTGTTAGAGAGTCCTTCCTTGGTTTTATCCAGATAAGCCAGAAGGATGCTGAGAGCTTGGTTGAAGACATCTTGAAACAGTTACAGAAGGACAAAATGGAGCTACAAGATTGTCGGTCATGGTGCTTTGACAACGCTACTGTGGTGACTGGACACAGAAGTGGTGTTCATCAAAGAATGTGAGAAAAACAACCTGGCAGTGTTTGTGAATTGCGACAATCACTCACTCAACTTGGTGGGCGTACATGCAGCCAAACAGAATACAATGACGGTCACGTTTTATGGAACCATCAAAGCTCTTTACGTGTTTTTCTCTCGTTCAACACAGCGCTGGGAAAAACTCAAAAATGCCGTGCCTGTGGTTGTTAAGTCGGAGTCCAAAACCAGGTGGAGTGCAAGGACAGAAGCAGTGAAGCCTGTCAGCAAGTACCTTGAGGAGATACTTCAAGTTCTCCAGGACATGCTAGACAATGAATACAAGACCAGTGAAACAAGAAGTGACACAAGGCAGCTGTACAACCATATGTTGAGTTACAATTTTCTGATTTTGCTAGGATTTTGGAACAAAGTACTCATTTGCATTGACCACATTCAAAAGAGGCTGCAGGATCCTAGCATGAACTTCCATGATGCTGCCCTGGATTTCAAAGCCCTCCAAGATCATTTTTATGATGAAGGAGAAGTGGTGGTCAGTGAGTCACTCAAAGAAGGAGTCGGTCTCTGTCAAGGATGGAATATTGAAATTGAAAGACGTCAGAGATGAAAGAAACAAATGGCTGATGAGAACTCGAGAGATGCTGGATTAACAGCTAAGGAGGAAATGGAAAGAGTCATGAAGGGAACACTCGACCATCTTCACAGAGAAATGAACAAAAGGTTCGCTCATTTGCACAACACTGACACCAAGTTTGGTTTCCTTCTCAATGTCGAGGGACTGTGTTATGGCACCGACAGTAACAACCTAAAGAAGTGGTACGAAAATTTAGGCAAATTGTACAGCTCTGATGTTGATGGACAGGAGCTATATGAAGAAATTTTGGATTGCAGAATGTTGCCATCAAGGCGGGTCAACATGAAAATATCAAGACCTGAAGAGCTTCTTGAACTTATTGTTCAGTATGGAGGTGAAAGCATCTTCCCCAATCTCAGATAATGCTAACCATCACAGTTTCCATGACCTACTGTGAGAGATCATTCAGCAAGTTAAAACTAATACTTTCGTATTTGAGAGCCTCCATGGGTCAAAACAGACTCTGTGATCTTGCTCTGCTGAGTGTAGAAAGAGAAGAAATTGAAAAAACTGACTTTGATCACATCATAGACCAATTTGCATCAGTGAAAGCAAGGAAGGTGCAGTTATAATTTTCATGCAGTGCCATAATTTGTTAACTAAAAGATTAACGAGTTTGACTTGTATTTTTGAGCTGATATTATGGTAAAGTTATCTAAAAGATGAGTGTCAGATATTTGGACAGGGGCGCAATTTCAGTGCTTGCCCTAGGCGCTATTTCCCGTAGATAAGCCCCTGGAGCATCCCTGGTAAGGGTGGCAAAGTGGCACTACAGGAAGTGCTGCCACTTCACAACTCCAGCACGCAGAGTTCGATCCTGATCTTGTTTGCTGCCTGCATGAAGTCTTCCCCCTTCTCCATGTTAGTTTTCCTCCAGCTGCTCCAGTTTTCCCCCACATCCCAAAGCTGTGACAGTTGGCCAATTAACTGGTTTCTATAAAAATTCCCCTCTTATAGATAATGGGATTGATGTGCAATATAAGAAGATGGGTTACAGGGAAATAACTGGAGGACTGGGATCATTGACATTGCCCTGAGAACTAGCATTAACTTGATGGGCCAAATTGCCTCCCTTTGTGTCGTGAGAAAATATGAGAACCTTGGCTCTGGTAATAAAGAAATTTGCCAGTGTTCTTTATAAGTATGGCAGTAAGTTTGTTTAGTTAATCACGTCTTCCAAAGCTCACCGATCACACTTTACAGCCGCAATAAGGATGAACTGTCATAACCCCAAACTCTGCTGCGGGGTGCTGCAAAGCAGGCTCGATGGACCGAATGACCTAATTCTACTCCTACATCTTATGGGGTCTACGTGCCTGCACAGGCGGGCTGCGGAACAGGTTCAGAAATCACGCTTATGAGTATGCACGTTCCAGCTGAGAACTGTTTCATTATGGTGGTATTTAACTCTCTTCTTTTCACTCTGGTTTTGTTGAGACTTGATCATAAGCACAGCAACATTTATGCTCCCTGCTTACCCTTAACCTTGTCCGGGAAAGAAGACTACAGTTTTGATTGACACTGTGAATGAGTGGTATTTATTTAGTATTTAGTTATTGCTTCCAGCCACAGTGTTGGCATTTAACTTTCTGTTTAAGGTTTTTGCTAACAGCCCCATTGGCTACACATTTATTGTTTTACTTTTCTTTTAATTTCTGGAACAGTTCTCATTAAAATCAATGAACTATTGACCAGCTTCAGTATCTTTCTCTCTCTGCACTTGGGCCATATCTGAACGTTTTGATGCGCCACAAATGTTCAGGAGTGATAACTTCAGCAAATTTGCAAATTACAGTGAAACTCCAATAATCTGGCACCTTGCAGCTTTGGTCTGACTCTCAACTGGTCCCTTAATTCAGGAGTAATTAAGGATGACCAATAAATGCTGGCATTGCCAATAAATTCTAAGGGACATCAGTGAATCAAATGGATATTGAAAGTGCTCATACACTTTACTGGTCACCAATATTGTTGGTGATTTTCTCATTTCAATAGTTTAGTTGAATGAATTTGTTCCCCAGCTGCTGCCATGGAACATGAAATTCCACCTGTGGACTCACAACTCAGGTCCTGGATTAGTAATCCCCTCATTTAACCAGACCCCACCCCCTACCCCCAAAAGTTTAAACTCAAATGAAATATTTGAGTTCAGACCTTAAGATTGATTGCATTCAGTGACCTGCAATGAGACCTGGTCTTCAGGTATCAGTCAGGTAAGTGTAATGTGCTTTCCAAAAAAAAAGCACCAAAAGTTTAAAAACATACTAAGTAAGAATTGCAGACCTGAAAACTTGACTGTTTCTCCTTCCAAAGACTCAGCTTGACTTGCTCAGTTTCCAGTATTTTTTTTTGTTTTTGCGTAAGAAAAATACACATTGCGTTCATATCCTTTCTGAAAGCTTATGTTTTGAAATACACACATTTGAAATGAATGCCATCATCTGAGATTACAGGACAAAGGTATTCATACAGCAAATAACTCATTTTTTGTTGTCTATAATAAGCTCAAGCCAACCATGACATCTTTGGCATCTGATTTTACATGTTTATTAAGATTCAACGACAGTTGAAAATTCCTGGGTGCAATTTGAGGACTTGGCAGGCAAGACTGAGTTTACACAAAGGTATTATTACTGGCAGCCAAACATTAGCCAATTCATTTGTTTCTCTCCAAAGGCATTACAATGCATCTTTAACTAGAAAAACAAAGAAGCCAGTACATGTTTTAATCCAGAGCCATTTTTCTTGTTGAGAATCTAACAAAGAGACAAGTTGGACAAACATGTACTATTGTTTTTGGTTCATTTACATTGGCAAGAGATAGTGTGAGTCTGGTGTCTGATGGGGAGATGCTGTGGAATTATGGCAATTGTTATTCAACAAGTCCTGGTCCCATGGGCAGATATTTGTAATCCAACTAACAGCTGGATAATTCCCAGGACTTTAATTTTTAACCAACAATTGGCATCTTCAATTAAAAGATGCGCTCATGTGTGAAGAAGGGAAACAGAACAGTAAGCCAGCAGTGTTCTTGCTGAGTGTAGTCTTATTGCATAATGTAATCATTCATGGTAATTTAGCATTGCTGCCAATATGTAAGAGAAAATATTGTGCATTGTCCATCAGACCAGAAACAGACTTAGATCTTGCAGTTTCCCTTTGATCCTCTCCTTGTTACCTCTAACAAGCAGAACACAAATAACTTACAGCCCTTGGGACTTAACATTGAATTAGTTCAGAAAAACTTTTTGAATCAGAAAAAGTAGTTCTGATTAGAGGTCATCAGCTTGTAACATTAACTCACATTTTCCTCTCCTTACAATACTTGCTGGGCATTTCTAGCTTTCTCTTTTATTTCAAATTTCCAACTACTATATTGTTTTACATCCCATGGCTCCAGCTCTTATTTCCTCTCTCCACTGTCCTCAATCTTCATCTACTTGCATCTCCTCTTGCATGTGGAGTCACCACTATCTGCATCACTATCACTCTTTACCTTATCATAAACGTTCTCTGCTTTGTTTTCACCTCTCCTCCTTCTCTGCAACTTAAAACATGCGTATATGCCATTTTTTTTTCTTGTTCTGACAATAGGCCATCAAGCATTAATTCTGCGTCACTCTCAGCAGAAGCTGCCTAACCTGCTAAGTGTCTCTCATTTTTTGCTGCTTTTGTTTCAGAATTCCAGTATTTATAGCATTTTTTTTTAAAAAATTTAAAAAAACATTCCTTAAGCTGATCAACTTTGAAATGACGGTTAAATTTTAAAGAAAAGAAATATGATATGCCGGTCACACTCTCCGGCACGTTTCAAAAAACAAGTTGCATGCAATGATAGAAGTTTTCTGCAAGCGTATTTGCTTCTTTAGTTGGCAATGCCAGTGCACTGTGGGCTTAAACCACTGAGGGGCGGGAATAGAGCAAATATTGCTGCCAAATGTCAGTAAGCACTGCAATGAATATATAAATAGGTATGCACAGAACATCCTGTGTTGTGAAAAGTAGCTGCTGTCATATTGAATTATTAGTGAATTGAATTCTTTGTGGCAAAAATGTTTTTCAAACTCAGTGAGCATTAACATACTAAGCAGTGAGTTCTTCATTTTTATACACCACATAGCAGTAACCTAGGTTATGCCACACATTACTGTTTAACTTATTGCATCATGCGTAACCCCAGTTTATTCTTGTAGAAGTATTATGTCACCCATGTTAAACCTGGTTGGTTTTCTAAATGTTGCTTTCTTGCACCCTTCTATGCATGGTAAATATTTGTCATCACAAAAGAAAGAGCAAGTTCGAGCCAGAGTTTAAGAAGCTATTTTAAAGATACAATGCAGAAAAAAAATCAATGAGCTCCATTCTAAAAATGTCAGCTTGTTAGTTAGAGAGATATTTGGAATTAGAACAGAGGACATCTGATGTCAAAGTCATTTTTTTTAATAGTGTATCTACTGTTTAATTGAAATTATGTCAATGTTGTTTTCTACAGGGGAATAAAAAATGTACACAAGATCTGAGCAATGTTACACAACCCAATGTAATCAACAAAAGGGAGACCATCACCTGGTTAAAACAAATGAGACGTTAATAAAGGCTTAATTCTTTCATAACAGTTGGATCCATTTATGTTAATTTATTGAGAAACGTGAATGAGAAATTCTGTACATAAAATTGTAGCTCCACTTATTGATGGTGTGTACATATGTCGAATCTTGTGATGGTAGCACGAACCTATGAGTAGAGATTGGATCAACCAGGCCTACGTTCCAAGAGAATGAGAGGTGATTTTACTGAAAATTCAAACAGGACTAGACTGGTTAGATGATAGAGAGAATGTCTCTAATGGCTGCAGTGTGTCCAGAACTTGGAGTCATAGGCCCAAGATATATGGCATCTCCTTCAGAACCAAGATCAGAAGAAAAGATTTCACCAAGTAGATGGTGAACTGGTGATGTTCACTGCCATAGAAGACAGTGGAGAGAGTTGATACATATAGGAAGGCAATGGAAATATCTCTTAATACTAAAGTGATATTAGGAGATGACAAGAACAGGATATTGAAGTGGATGATGAGTCATGATTGCATTTACTAATGGAATAGGACAGAAAGCCTGGTCATGAAAATGCAATCATACTCATATTTTCTGTTTCTATTAATGTCCAATCAAAATATTTTTTAATGAGTGGTATAGATGTGGGAATGTACCCAGTCTTTTTCCCAGGGTTAGGCAATCAAGAACAGGAGGGCATAGCTTGAGGGCTGAAGGAAAGATTTAATAAGAACTTGAGGGACAACTGTTTTACAAAGGCTCATATTTGTATGAATGAGCTGCCAAAGAAAGTGGTTCAACTGGCACAATAACAACTTTTTATAGACAGTTGGGCAGGTACATAGAAAGGAAAGGTTCAGAAGGTTATTTGCCAAAGACAGGTAAATGGGACTAGCTTGGATGAGCATCTTGGTCGAAGAACCTGCTTCCATTCTATATGGCACCCTGCCACCTGCTCAGTTTGCATTGATACGGATGTGGATTCATTAGTGCCAAATACCTATTGAATTTCTGAGCTTAAAGATGAGTGACAGTAGTCACACTAGAAATAAAACAAAAATGATGCAAATACTCTGCATGTTAGACAGCATCTGAGAAGGGAGAAAACAAAGATGTCAGTCAGCCTGACATTTGACCTGGGAGTAGTTAAATATAAACTCAGCTAAAGATAACAAAGATTTAAGGTACATTTATTATCAAAATACGTATGCAGTATAGAACCCTGAGAGTTACCTTCTCTACAGACAGCCACGAAACAAAGAAAAACCATGGAACCCATTCAAAGACAAACATCACCGCCCCAGCCCCCACCCCCATGCACAAATCAAAACAAATCATGCAAATGGCAACAAAAGAAAACAAGTGAAAACAGGGAGAGAGAGAGACCATTCAAGAGCAGACACCTCCCTTCGGACACATTGACCGAGAGGGAGAGAGAGAGAGAGACGGTCACATGCAAACACCTTTCTCCGGCAGCAAACAGTTACAGGCTGGTAGGTGGTGCTGAACAAGCACTCGCCCTCCATTATTCAATCTTCCTTGGTGCTTTAATCAGCGGGAAATAGAGTCGAACACAGGCTTGCACCCCATCTCCATGCTTCTTGGCCTGGAGACCACACCTTTTGATTAAAGCTTCATGGAACAAGCCCCCAAAGACAGAACCGTGCCAGATGGCCCAAAATCACACCACCAAAATGTAGATCACAGGCTCTTATAACAACAGAAGCACATTTGAAAGAAAAAAAACGTTTAAAAAAATGAACGAAGTAGTTCCATGAACTTTCTGGAGGATGTCCCTCTTGGTCATTATTAGTGGACCAGGGAGAATTAAAAGGAAGCTCTGCCACAGGCAGGGAGACCAAGAAACAAACCAGATGGTGGTCAAAGGCAACAAAAGCTTGCAGAGGATAATTTATGAAATGACCTGAGGAACTTGGAAAGCATGCTGGATTTCCAAAAAATAAAATCCCCTTTCCCATGCACCTTTAAGCCTGTTTATATTTATCTGCTCCCAGTTCTGATATCACATCACCTGGCATGCTAACTCTCTCCACAGCTGTTGCCTATCTGAACTTGTTGAATGCGTATTTGAATCCAGCTTATGCAAAGACAGAAGCATGGGCATAGAGTTGTAATCTGACAGAAATGTTGCTGGGGAAACATTGAACACCTTGAAAAATGTTGTAACCATGATGAAATTTTAGTTCAGTTGGTGCTGGAGACATTCTCTGAGGAAGGAGCAGTGATTGTGAAATCAAGTTTTGGTACTTGATCAAAAACCAGAAGGAGCCAATGAGATACAGGTGACCTCATGCTGTATTCCAAGAAATTAGGCCATATCGCAATTTCCGGTAGCACGACACTGTGTTATCAGCACATGCATCAGGAAACAATTGTTTTAAAAATCATGCATTGTTTTATTTATTTTTTCACATAAATTTCACAATAGCAGGTATTATTCCATATCTCAAAATTTTGGGTAGTGACTTGTGAATTTTGTAAGGGTGAGTTTCCATAGCTCAGACAGTGGTAAAGCAGAGATCAACTGTACACACAAAGGTCTGGGACTGATATCAATTCATTGTTCCTTTTTAAAGATTAACCATTCATTTAAGTATTTATTGCATATTTTTGTGTACCTTAGAAAGCTCCTCCTTTTTGCTTTACTCTATGCCCTTGCTGCCTCTACACTCTCGTTTTAAAGACGGCACATTCACAATATGAGGCTTTAAAAAAAGCTAACCGCATTATTAACAAAAGTATTTTATCTGAGTCCACCACTGCCATCAATTGCCCCCACTGCCCTAAAATCTAATCTTGCTCCTCAGCTGAGAAGTGATTTGTATTGATGTTTGAAACTTTGGTGCATTCTTAACCCTTACACCTTGTTGGCCTGTTGTGTGAGTTGCTTATCCATTTACTGCAAGGTTACTATACATTTATTACTGTTGATTTCACAGGTACCATTTTGCAAATACAAGTAGAAAAGAAAAACAATAAAGCATTGTAGAGGAAAACTGAATCAGTTCAGAAAGTAAATATATTATATAGTTTTCATTGTTCAAGTTGTCCTTTGATTAAACCCCAGAATTAACATGAAAAATGGCATGAGATCCCCATCATAATAAAAGTTCCCTACTTCACAATGACTCCTTTATTTTGATTTGTTCTTTGGTCTCAATCTGTTGGAGCTCTGGTGTCTTATTTCATTGTCTCGTCACAATTTAGATGCAAAGCGCAATCTATTCAATCTTAGTAATAAAAATTGTGTTGACACCAAAATTAATTTATCATGAGAGACTGATTACAACAATGGAGCAAAATCTCTTCAACTAAAAACAATTAACTTCAGGATGAAGTTCACATACACAACTAAAGGAATTCTGCTGACCAGTGGACATATCTGAGGCATTCCTCTCCATTGACCATTGATTAATTCTTTCCTCTCTGCTCAGATTCTCAGCCCCTATCTTCAATGCCTTTGTTCTTCCTTTCCCTATGTACTTTCATTACCAAGCAACTTGGGAGAATTGACCTGCCCAACTCTCCAGAGTTTGATCCTCGGACCAGTCAACAAAGCCAATATTCTCCAGTTCACAAACACAATACTAGACAATTATAGAGAACTAGTCAATGAAAAATGAACCAGGTGCATTTCCCATGTGGATAAAATTAGATTATTCGCAACACACATCAATAATAAAATTCAGCCCATATCCCGCCTCACCTTCCCAGATCAGAAATGATAAGAATCATTTTCATCATAAGCCAATCAAACACCCAGAAGCTATGAATAGGAACAAGTCTTTCAACTCCTTGAGTCTGTTCATTATTCCAAAAAATAATTCATGATTAATTCCTTGTGCCACTTGTCAACCCAATAATTAGTGACTGGTAAACTCCAATCCATATCAATTGAATTATTAGCCAAGAAAACGTCACTCCACCCTTCAAGACAGAAGAAAGGAGACTATAGGCCAGTTAGTCTGACTTCAGCAGTTGGGAAGATGTTGAAGTCAATTATTAAAGATGAAGCCTCAGTGTACGTGGAGGAACATGATAAAATAAACCAGTCAGCATGGTTTCCTCAAGGGAAAATCTTGCCTGACAATTCTGTTGGAATTCTTTGAAGAAATAACAAACAGTATAGACAAAGGAGAATTGGTTGATGTGTATTTGGACTTTCAGAAAGCACCTGACAAGGTGCCACACATGAGGCTGCTTAACAAATGATGAGCCCTTGGTATTACAGGAGAGATTCTAGCAGTGGCTGATTGGCAGGAGGCAAATAATGGGAATAAAGGGAGCCTTGTCCAGCTGGCTGCTGATGACTAGTGGTGTTCCACAGGGATCTGTTTTGGGACCAGTTCTTTTCACATTATATGTCAATGAACTCGAGGATGGAATTGATGGCTTTGTTGCAAATTTTGCAGACTATGCGAAGATAAATGGAGGGACAGGTAGTTTTGAGGAATTAGACAGACTACAGACTCAGAAGGATTTAGACAGATTAGGAGAATGGGAAAAGAATTGGCAGATGGAATAAGTGTAGCAAAGTGTATTGCACGCACTGTGCTGGAAGAAATGAAACTGTTGACTATTTTCTAAATGGAGAGAACATACAAAAACTTCCTAAAGGTTAATTTGCAGTTTGAGTCTGTGGTAAGGAAGGCAAGTGAGATGTTCGTATTCATTTCAAGAGGACTAGATTCTAAATGCAAGAATGTAATGTTAAGACTTCATAAAACACTGGTGAGGCCTCACTTGGAGTATTGTGAGCAGTTTGAGGCCCTTTATCTCAGAAAGGCTGTGCAGAAACTGGGGAGGGTTCAAGGAGGTTCACAAAAATGATTCCAGGTTTAAACAGCTTGTCATATGAAGAGTGGTTGATGGGTCTGAGCCTGTATTCACTGGAATTTAGAAGAATGAGGGGGTGACCTAATTGAAAACTATCAAATGGTGAAAGGCCTTGATAGAGTGGATGTGGAGAAGATGCTTCCTATGGTGGGAGTGTCCAAGGCTAGAGGACGCAGCCTCAAAATACAGGGGTACAGAGATGAGGAGGTACTTCTTTAGCCAGAGAGTGGTGAATCTGTGGAATTCTTAGCCATGGGCAGCTGTTGGAGGCCTCCTTTATGTAGGTTTAAGGCAGATGTTGATTGATTCTTGATTGGTCAGGACATGGAGGGATACGGGAAGGGGGTGGGAAGAAAGAGATTGAAGATGAGAGGAAAAATGGATCAGCCATAATGAAATGACAGAGCAGACTCAATGGGCCAAATGGCCTAATCTGCTCCTATTATCTCTATATCTTATGATCTTTAAGTTCTTATGGTCTAAAATTAGTGAATGCAATCATCATGTTTAAAGAAAACAGAAGTATAAATAATGAATTACCATATAATAGACATTGAACTATCAAATAAGCACAATGAACCTATGAATGATATATTTATTTATTTATTGTAAAAGCGCCAACATTTGTGTGAGTCTTTAGGAGCAGCAAATGAAATAATTTTGGTGTACAAAATTTCTGTTCACTAGGAACCTGGAGAAATATCCCCAGTTAAAACTTCAATGATCGGAATTTGTGTTGGTATGCAAACATTCCATCCCAACGTCCAGTGGTCCAAAGGTTGAATTTAATGTCAGAGAAATGCATACAATATACATCCTGAAATGCTTTTTCTTCACAACAGTCCATGAAAACAGAGGAGTGCCCCAAAGAATGAAGGACAGTTAAACATGAGAACCCCAAAGTACCCCCCCCCCCCGGCTCCCCCCTCCCACGCGTAAGCGGCAGCAAGCAATGAATCTCCCCCACACCAGCAAAACAAAAGTGCACGGTACCATCACTGAGCCCAAGCGTGTGCTAAACAATAGCAAAGATAAAGACCAAAGTTACCCCAAAGACTTCACATATCATCCGACATTCGACAAACCACTGGTTTGTCCCCCATTTTCACAGCGAGCGGGAGACATAACAACAACCTGCTGGTTTACGATATTAAAAGTCTGTTTCAACACATTTTTCAAGCTCTGTGTCCGAAGATTGCAAAGACCTTGGGCCATGGGGCCCACAGCGAAAGATTTTCCAGCCTCCCCGACAACACAAGAGTCTCCTGCCGTGACACCGACCCTCGATCCGCCCGTCTCCAGAGCCCCGAGATATTAGGCTTCCGAACACGATCGAAACTCTCAGGCCGAACCTTTGGCATGTTGAATAATGGCCAGTCGTGGAACCCCAAGAACGGGTCCCATTCCAGCAAAGAACCAAAGTCCGCGTGTAACTCCAGGTCAGGGTCTTCAAAAGAACCCTGAAAGGGGAAAAATAAAGATATTAAAGGTAGAAATAGAGCTATTTCCAAAGATGCAAGCAAAGGAGCCGCCGTTAGGTGCCATCATTCCTCCTAAGCTCCGCCTTCACTTAGCTCCTACTTCCTTGTTCTGAGTAATGAAATACAGCAGATTTAAACAGCATGGATTTGCTGAAATCCTGTTGGCCAAACTGGGGGTGGAGATGAAGGTGTGATGGCATATTGCATGGCTGAAAAGCTGCCTGGCAGCTTGTGGTAAACCATGTATATAGGTTGTAACTGAGTGATCTGTCCGGACATGCCTGGACACGCCCCTCTGCTGACTGCTCCTGTGGCTCCTCGCACGGACCCCTGAATAAAGACGATTGTGTCACTGCTCCTCCCTCTGTCCAGGACAGACACACAGCATGGACGTGGATCCATTTTACTGTTAATAAAAGCCTTTCAGTATTTACTCTACTTCCAGTCTTTTGGAGTAATTGATAGTGCATCACAGCTGGTGACAAATGAGGCTTTAGTGTGCGTGATTGCATCCAGAGTGGAAGAGATGAGGGAGTTTGATGGACTCTGGATCAAGGTCTCTTTTGCTGTTGTGGGGGGAGGGGAGGTTGTTGCTTTTGCTGCTCCTGGTGCAAAGGGAGGGAGAGGGGGCCTTCAGGGCTACGATGTTTCTATCATTCATTCTCTGGGGTTCTTGTTCTGTGACCGTCTGTGAAGATTACGAATTTCAGGTTGTATACTGTATACATTCTGTGAGATTTAATGAACGTTTGAATGCTGCTGATTGAGAGGGTCAGAACAGGATGAGCTGCAGCATTGCACTAGATTATGCTGCTATGGCCTCATAAGGAACGGTAAAATAGTTGTCAACTTTTACCAGCTTCGCTCCTCCACTTCACCCTTCACTATGACTGGGAACATCAAATGCATTCCCCATCAGTCAGGGCAGTGAGGAAGCACATTTGTAGATTTCAAAGCTAGAGGTGAATGCACCAGATTCCAGGCTCATCTGGGTGAGAGTCAGTGGGAAAGTCAGCGAGGAGATGAACGCAAAGAGAATTGTAGGAAGAGTCTTTGCGAAGAAGGTGGGCGCAGTGTGGAGACAGCTGGGGAGTTAAGAAGGAAGGCCAATGGGAATGTGATTGGGCATGAGAAGGAGGGAAAACAGGAGGGATGGTCAGAGGGGCAATGATTAGGTAAACAGACAATGACAGTTGTCAAGACATGCTGGAGGAGATAAAATGGGAGGAGGGTCAGAATAGAAAGGATTGGAGGGAAGGGGTGGGGTTGGGGACATCTGGGGGATGATTGTGATGTGGGAGTTATGTGGGAGGGCATGGTGAGGGCAAGATGACTGTGAATGGTGGGCATCAGAAACAGAATCACTGGGGCCTGAAGGCATTCAGCAGTAGGGAAGGATGGGAACGATCACATAGGCCAAAGGCTTTAGTGATGAAATGGATGCCTTGCCGTCACCAGCACTGGGATATTTAAGGTCATGTCCCCTTTAAATAATGCCAGTGGGGCCTCAACCCGCCACCAGTCTTGCTCCAGTACCTAAGGCTTACCCCAGTCATACCCACATCCCTGTCGCTCATTTTTTTACATAATGTCAAAGTCATTGGTGGTAAAAGGAGATGCTATTAAAATAAATGTAACAGTGCAGCAAGATTAAAGTGACTGCTAAACTAAATCTATCACAGCTTGAGCAGCAATACTGATTTGTCCTTTGCCTCTCAATGGCACGGAGCATTGATTTTAAAGTCACTGTAGAACACAGATTGGAAGTGCTGCATCGCTTGAATTTTATTGACTTGGGAATCCTTTTGCCAGTGATGTTATATTATCACTTGAGTTTTAAGGCAAATCAAGAGCGATCCCACAGCAGCTAAAAATACAAGAATAGCATCCACAAGCAAAAAATCCAGGTTTGATACGAGCTGAACGAGTTTATTTTCAGCTTATATAGTCATCAAGAATCATCTAGCATCGAAAGGATGTATATATATATATATTCATTATTCCTTGGGAAAGGTTTCATTCAAATGTTTACAGGCTTATACAATATGAGTCTATAACTAGAAGAAGCTCACTTCTTGAAATATTTCCGGAAATGGGCTCCAGCTATGCTTGCCTTTTCATTGGCTATGTAAAACTGTCCATGTTCCAATCCTTCCCTGGTAATGCTTCCCAACGATTCCTCCACGACACTGATGACTACATTGGTGCTGATTCATGCACCCATGCTGAGTTCGTCAATTTTATCAATTTTCCCTCCAACTTCCTACCTGCCCTTAAATTCACTTGGTCCATTTCTAGCCCTTCCTTCCCTTTCCTGATCTCTCGGTCTTCATCTTTGCAAACAAACTGTTGACCAACATCTTTTGTAAACCTACTGATTCCTACAATTATCTTGACTATACCTCTTCCCACCTTACTTCGTGTAAAAAATGCTATTCTCTTTTCTTAGTCCCTCTGCCCACCACATCAGTTCCCAGGATGTGGCTTTCCCTTTCCAAGACATAAGAGATATCCTCCTTCAAAGAAAAGGGTTTTCCTTCCTCCACCATTAATGCAGTCCTCACCCACATCTCCTCTACTTCCTGAATATCTGCACACACCCCATCTTCCCTCCACCTTAAGAGTGATAGTTCCTCTTGCCCTTACCTAGCATCCTATGAGCCTCCACATCCAACACATCATTCTCTGCTATTTCCACCATCTACAAATGGATCCTACCACCAAACATATTTTACCTCCTCTCCACTTTCCCCAGAGATAGCTCCCGCTGTGATTCCCTTGTACCTCCCCACTAATCTCCCTCCAGCCACATATCCCTCCAAACAGCCAAAGTGCTATACCTTCCCATTCACCTCCTCCCTCATCTCCATTCAGGGCTCAAAACAATCCTTCCAAGCGAAGCAACACTTCACCTGTGAATTTTCTGTGGTCGTCTATTGTTTCCAGTGATCGCGACGTGGCTTCTTCCACACTGGTGAGAACTGTCGTAAATTGGGGAACTGTTTCGTCAAGCACTTCCAGTCCATCTGCCAAAAATAGAACTTCCCAGTGTCCAGACTGTTTAATTCTGATTCCCATTTCCGTTTCAACTTCAGTGTAGAGGAGCACCACCTTACATTCATTCTGGGTAACCTCCAACCTGATGGCATGAATATTCTCAAACGCATCTCTCCCATATCCCGCACATCTGCCCTCACCCCATCCGCCCGCCACCCCACTCGGGATAGGGTTCCCCTTGTCCTCACCTACCACCCCAAAAGCCTCCAGGTGCAACGTATAATTCTCCATAATTTCCGCCACCTTCAACGGGATCCCACTACCAAGCACATCTTTCCCTCCCCCCTCTTTCTGCTTTCCACAGGGATCACTTCCTATGCGACTCCCTCGTCCATTCATCCCCCCCCATCCCTTCCCACCGATCTCCCTCCTGGCACTTATCCTTGTAAATGGAACAAGTGCTACACCTGCCCTTACACTTCCTCCCTCACCACCATTCAGGGCCCCAGACAGTCCTTCCAGGTGAGGCGACACTTCACCTATGAGTCCGCTGGTGTGGTATACTGTGTCCGGTGCTCCCGGTGTGGCCTTTTATATATTGGTGAGACCCAACGCAGACTGGGAGACCGTTTCGCTGAACACCTACGCTCGGTCCACCAGAGAAAGCAGGATCTCCCAGTGGCCACACATTTTAATTCCACGTCCCATTCCCAATCTGATATGTCTATCCATGGCCTCCTCTACTGTCAAGATGAAGCCACACTCAGGTTGGAGGAACAATACCTTATATACCAGCTGGGTAGCCTCCAACCTGATGGCATGAACATTGACTTCTCTAACTTCCGTTAATGCCCCTCCTCCCCTTCTTACCCCATCCCTGACAATATTTAGTTGTTTGTTTTTTTTCTCTCTCTCTGCCCATCACTCTGCCTGTTCTCCATCTCCCTCTGGTGCTCCCCGCTCCCCCTTTCTTTCTCCCAAGGCCTCCCGTCCCATGATCCTTTCCCTTCTCCAGCTCTGTATCACTTTCACCAATCACCTTTCCGGCTCTCAGCTTCCCCCCACCTCCTCCAGTCTTCTCCTATCATTTCGCATTTCCCACACTCCCCCACTACTTTCAAATCTCTTACTATCTTTCCTTTCAGTTAGTCCTGACGAAGGGTCTCAGCCCAAAACGTCGACAGTGCTTCTCCTTATAGATGCTGCCTGGCCTGCTGTGTTCCACCAGCATTTTGTGTGTGGCATGAATATTGGTTTATTTTTCCAGTAATTTGTTTCCTCCCCTCCCCCTCCCCTCTTCTATTCTCCACTCTGGCCTCTTACTTCTTCTCACCTGCCTATCACCTCCACCTGTATCCCCTCTTCCTTCCCTTTCTCCTATAGTCCATTCTCCTATTCATCAGATTCCTTTATTTCCAGTCCTTTACCTTTCCTACCTACCTGGCCTCATCTATCACCTTCTCTCTCTCCTCCTTTCCCTCCCTCCACTTTTTTATTCTGTCATCTCCCCCTTCCTTTCCAGTTCTGAAGAAGGGTCTCAGCCCGAAACAGCAACTATTTATTCACTTCTGTAGATGATACATAACTTGTTGAATTCCTCCTGCATTTTGTGTGCATTGTTCTGGAAGTATTTGTTAAAATTATGTACATTTTTATATATTATATTGCAAGCTGTAAATAAAAAACTTGGTTTATATAGAAAGTTTTCATTTCAGTATGGCTTCTACAGGCAATTAATACACTGAGATACCTTTTGTCAGAATGTAACACATTGGATCTTATTGTTAAGTTCCTGCAGATCCAAGGTCAACAGAATCTAGTCTGGAACTCTGCATGCGTTTCTATATGTACAGTACTGTGCAAAGATCTTAGGCACATATTGTATATAGTTAGGGTGCCTAAGACTTTGTCTACAGATTCCTGGCAGCAAATCTGTCACAACACATACAAAATGGAGAAACTCAATGGGTCAGGCAGGACAGCATCTATGGCTTGAAATTGACAGTCAATGTATTGAGCTGAGACCCTTCATCAGAACTGCAAAGGAAGGAGCAAGAAGCCATTGTAAAAAGGTGTAGAGAGATGAGGGAGCAAGGGCTGGCAGGTCATAGGTCAAGTTGAAAGGTGGAGAGATGATTGCGGGACATAGGACCTGAAAGGTCACATTACTATAAACAAAGATTCCATCTGATTGGCAAAAACATCAATTTCCCTGACTTCCAGTAACCACTCGCTTTTTTTATTGCCACCCTTCTGTCAGTTTTCTCTTATCCCTGAGGCCCCATTTCCCCTGCCCTTTCCTGACCACCACCTTCACAATCTGTTCATCGCCTCACATTCCTTCTTCCGGTTCCCCACTTCCTTCCCTTATTCCATGGCCTATCAGTTTCCCTGTACTTCAGCTCTTTGCTATGCCCATATCCTCCCAGCTCGGGACATTATTCCCCTTCTTTTCACCCTTCCTCACCATCTGCCTTCCCTCCACCAGGATTCACCTGCCAGCTCCTGCTCTTCCCCCTCCAACTACTCTTTTATTTTGGCTTCTGCTTCCTTCCATTTTAGTCTTAATAAAGGGGTCTTGGCGCTAAACGTTGACTTCATTTCCCTCCATAGATGCTATGTAACTTGCTGAGTTTCTCCAGCATTTTGTGAGTGTTGATTCAGATTCCCAGCATTTGCAATCCCTCTGGTATCCCAGCAAATCAGTCACTATGCTCCACAGCCGGATTCACAGGGCAGAAGCAAAGCATAAGCTTTCTAAGATGACCAAGTACTTCTGCTGTGGAATCTATTTATCAATCTGCATCTGTTTTGTCTTGCTACTTGTGTTAATGAAGATATTATTGTGAGGAAAAAATAATGGAATTTTCGAAGATGTTTTGAGGTATTTGTTAATTTTTTTGATTTGTTACGATATGTCTCCGGCAACAATGGATATAGAGTTGAGTCAGGTTTTTATAAGCAAATAAACAATTATCAAACTCTGCTCAACAAAAATGAAAAGTAAACAAACAACTAACTTAACCAGAAGTTAACTGCTATATGGCAACTCGAACAGTTCTTAAAGTGGGAAATGCGAACACAGACTTAAAGTGGTAAATGCGAACACAGTTGTAAACATGGCAAATACAAAAGTCCAAGTGATTTATACAGTCAATTAGGAGAGACTTTCCTGAAGTAACGAATTCCTCGACGACGTGACATTACTGCTGATCCTAGCTGAAATATGCCTTGCCCGGAGGATTCACGACGAAGGAAATAAAAACAGCTTAAAGGAACTGACCTTTTTCTTGGCGAATGACTACTGCACAACCCTTTCTGCTCTTACAGGCAGGGGTTATCTCAGATGCAGGTCACTACTTCCTTGAACAAAGATCCAATAAGGTCAATCCTGTATTAAACTGCCGAACTTTACTCGATCCTTCAGGTTCCTGTACTACGGTAAAATCTTCTCCAACATTTAGACTTTAAAATTAAATCAAAGATACATCAAACAAACTGGCAGCGATTAGCAAAAACTGCCAGCATTACAATCCTGTACCTTACAGTAGAAAGTAAAACTCCATTTTAAAACGAAACTGCGTCATGAGACCAAATACGCAGCATAATGGAATAACTGACGAATTGAACAACGACTCAATACAAAAACTCCTGCATCACTGCAGGCTTTCCAGTTTTATACTTGTTGAGAACAGGTCATCACATGACCTCACACTGGCAGGTAATCACATGACCTCACCGTCACAAGACCATTACATCATGCTCACCAGATACTCAATTACATCATGGTCATAAGACAGTCACAAGATACCCACGGGGTATGTAACAGATTTAATATTTTATTTTGGTATATAGTTGAATTAATTTTTGAGTACTGCTGAATATTATAATGTTCAGAAATAATGTAAGTTTGAGAGAAGGAAAACTGATCACAGGGCTTTGCCACAAGTCAAAGTTCTCGACACTTTTTTGGACATAATTTGTTCTGGGCTATTATAATGTTAGGGAAGTTCCTGACCTCACATATGGTCTAGCTGATCAGGATAAATATGTTCTTGACCAAAACCTACTGTATTTGGAATACTGGATACAAGTAGAAAGTAGGGGTGGGAAAACCTGCCCACTAAAACAAGATTAAAGATCTAAAGGAAAAGGTCAATAGAATTTGCCTGAGGTGAGCAAGATTAGATCTTGAATGGCAATGCTGATTCTGGCAATGTTCTGTGTAAGTGAAGCAGGTTATAGGAGCACCTACCTGGAGAACTGCTGAAGTTCAGACTAACAAGACAATGCTGCCTTGGTGACCGGTATGCTCTACACAAATAAGTTTTCAAGCTCAAATTGTAGGACTAGCAGTGCTGTAAGTTTGAAGAAGTTTGAGACACATTAGACAAGTTTTCAAGATCTATATGCGCAGGTTGACTCTGTGGTTAAGAAGGCATATGGTGCATCGGCCTTCATCGACCGTGGAATTGAGTTTAGGAGCGGAGAGATAATGTTGCAGCTATATAGGACCCTGGTCAGACTACACTTGGAGTACTGTGCTCAGTTCTGGTCACCTCACTACAGGAAGGACGTGGAAACCATAGAAAAGATGCAGAGGAGATTTACAAGGATGTTGCTTGGATTGGGGAGCATGCCTTATGAGAATAGGTTGAGTGAACTCGGCCTTTGTTCCTTGGAGTGACGGAGGATGAGAGGTGGCCTGATAGATGTGTATTAGATGATGAGAGGCATTGATCATCTGGATAGTCAGAGGCTTTTTCCCAGGGCACAGAGAGGACACAGTTTTAAGGTGCTTGGAAGTAGGTACAGAGGAAATGTCAGGGGTAAGTTTTTTTACGCAGAAAGTGGTGAGTGCGTGGAATGGGCTGCCGGCAACAGTGGTGGAGGCAGATACAATAGGGTCTTTTAAGAGACTCATGGATAGGTACATGGAGCTTAGAAAAATAGAGGGCTATGGGTAACCCTAGTAATTTCTAAAGTAAGTAAATGCCAAAGGCCCTGTATTGTGTTGTAGGTTTTCTATGTTTCTATCATTTCTTTCATTCTTCAGCTTTTGTCAGAAATTACTCCAAAAGGAATTAATACAAAAATGAGAAATAGAAGTAGAAGAAAGTCATACATTTCATGCTCCACCATTCCGAAAGACCACATGTAAAGGAATTAAAATGCAGTACCTGAAGTGTGACCACATCATTGTCCCTCCTCATATACTTTATTTCTGTTAGCATCAATAAATCTACTGATTTCAGTCTTGATATATCCTCTAAAACCGAACATTCTGAAAATTCAAATATCTGGAGCACCCTGAGTTTAAAAAAAATCTCCTCATTTCATTCCTAAACTTATTCTGAAATTACATCTTTACTCACGGCTCTCTAGTCAGAGGCAACAGAACCTATCCACACCCTTCATCTCAGAATCATGCAGCTTTGATTAAAATCATCAGTCCACAGAGGATATGTATTCAATTACTTCTTCTGGAGAAACATTTGTCCTAAAAATCCAGTGAACTTACACTGTGCCAACTCCTATGCAAGTACATCCTTTCTAGGTGCAGAAAGCAAAACTGCACATCATGCTTCCAGTGTGGCCATAGGAAAGCCTGTCACAAATGCAGAAAGGCTCCTGGTACTCAACTCTATTGCTATAAGTGACAATCCCTTCTCCTCCCTATTTACTGATCTGTTAAGATCTTGTGTCTTGTGAACCAGAAAAAAAGATCATTCTGCATTCTGGGTTCTCACCATTTAAAAATGTTCTGTTTCTCTATCTTCCCTACAAAATGAACAACCTCACAAGTTGTACTCTATCAGCACCTGCTTACTCGTCAATATCTGGTGTTTAAATCTGTGTCCTCCCCACAATGCATTGTCCCAGCTGCCTTTGTATCATCAACAATGTTAAATACTCTGCAGTCTTTAAATTCTACAGGGAGAAAAAAGAAAGCCATGCATTTACGTCAAGTCTTTCACTTCTCATGTAGGGCATTCCAAAAGCTGTTGCAACCAACATCATTATAATGCAAGGAATGTAAAAAAAATTGTCGCACAAATTCGCACAGATGGCAAAGGAGGAATGCCTTACTCAATGCAAATTGAGAAAGAAACATTGGTCACCTCACTGGGAATGCCTCCACCACTCTTCGAAATGTCGCCATGGATTTGTAAATCCAACAGAGCAGGCAGAAGGGAATTTGGCTTAGGGCAGCATGCAAAAGACTGCATTTCTGACGGTGCAATACTTCCTCAGTACTCCAAAAGTATCAGCTCAGATTTATGTGCTCAAGATTCTGTCCTTCAAGTTGTGAATATACCTTATGAATATTGAGTTCCCATAACAGAGTTTTCTTGTATCTGAAGGAGTACTCTTACAACATAAAAATGACTCAAATATTCCTACCCACTGTCTCCTGCCAATAAACTAATCTTCTATTTATGCTAATATATTAACCCCTTTAGAGTGAACTCATATTTTTTTCTTCCTACATTAACATGGCCTTAAATGAATTATTTTGAAAATATCTATAAATTATGCCCATGGGTTCTCACCCATTATTTATCCATCATCAGGACTTGGGCAATTCTGACAAGGTCCAGCATTCACTGCCTGTTCCTACATGTGGTTTCCTAGGTGCCTCGAGTGGGTCTGAAGTTGCAAGTAGGCCAGACTATGCCATATCAGCAGATTTTCATCCAACAGCTGAAAAATATTTAAGACCATCATTACTTCCTCTAACAAGAAACCTCCAAGGAGCATAGAAAGAAGTCCTTCGGCTCATTACGGTTGTGTCAGACATCAAGTACTCATCTATACTAATCACAATGACTAGCATGGCATCTCAACTGCTTGTATGAATGCTTTTTAAAAGTTGTAAGAGTCTTGCATCTATCACTCACCTCAGCCAGTGCACTTCATATTCTAACCACCCTCTGGGTGAAACCTTCTGCAGATTCCCACTAAACCAGGGGCTCCCAACCTGGGGCCCATGGATCCCTTGCTTAATGGCATTGATCCATGGTATAAAAAGGGCAGGAACCCTTTACCCCTTGCATAAAATTCTGCCCTCTAATATGGGAAATGTTTTTCTTCCAGTCTCCCCTATCTATGTTTATCATAATTTTGTATAATTTGTAACAAAATTTGTTGCTGATATTACTCGGTCCCTATTGACTGAAGTTGTAATAGGAGGACATAAAGAGTTGCTTTTAATCTGTGTCTAAGTGCTTAACCTGCAGTTACTTCTTTTTTGAATTGCCAGGTAAATTCAAATTACGATCTGCAACAGATGTGCAATAGGTATTTGAATAAAGTCAGAAACAAGGCCCAGTGGTGTCTGTTTTCATTCTTAATCCAAAATAACTTTAATTCCTGATCATCTTGGGAATAAAACAACCGGTAACTTAAACACAAAAGAATCAGAACCAGAACCAGCATGGGTCATAAAATTTGTTAACTTAGAGACAGCAGTACAATACAATACAGAAAGAAAAAAATTAAAATAAGTAAGTACATTAATTACAGTAAGTATATCTGTGTGTGTGTGTGTGTGCGCGCACGCTAAATAGTTAGATTAAAATTAGTGCAAAACAGAAATAACATATTTTTTTAAAAAGTGAGGTAGTGTCCATGGGTTCAATGCCCATTTAGGAATCCAATGGCAGAGGGGAAGAAACTGTTCCTGAATTGCTGAGTGTGTGTCTTCAGGCTTCTGTACCTCCTTCCTGATAGTAACAGTGAGAAGAGGGCATATCCTATATAACAGGGGACCTTAATTATGGATGCTGCCTTTCTGATGCACTGCTCCTTGAAGATGTTTTGGATACTACAAAGGCTAGTATCAAAATGGAGCTGACAAATTTTACAACTTTCTGATTCTGCTTCTGAATTTACCTAAACTTCAAATGGCTAAGGCACTCGAGAATTGCTAGAGGCTTGCGATACTCTAAAGAATACATTTGTTGTGCATGAGATGACCTGCCTGACTCAGACAGCTGGAAGATCATTTCCAATTCGTGTTCTGCCTCACTCTAAAACATTACTTTCTTGGCTTCATTAGCATATCAAGCTGGTCTGAAGAACAAGGAGCCTTACTGGTATCAATCAGTGCTGATCAGCCAGTTTAAGATTGCTGGAAAAATAAAACTAATTTGACTGAGGTAGATTTTTTTTTAGAGAACAACTTTCTTCCATATTACCAGATCCAGCAATTAACTTCAGCTATAATCCAGCTGCCCAAAAGGTCACTAGTTTGTTCAAAAGGAGGTGTGTGTGTGTGTGTGTGTGTGTGTGTGTGTGTGTGTGTGTGTGTGTGTGTGTGTGTGTGTGTGTGTGTGTGTGTGTGTGTGTATAGCAAACAGTTTGAGCTTTCTCAGTGTCATCTAAGACCCAGAGAATCACAGATATCAGCATTTCTTTACTCTCTCTCCCTAAGGTATAAATATGTCTCATTTGCTGTATAACAGCAGAAAGCCATCTGTGCTTTAAAAATCCAAGTTACTCCCAGTATACGAGCAAAATTGAATTATTTAATGTCCACAATCAAGAAATATTTCTCCCTCTGAAAATATTCTTCTGTATTTTATGTACATAGACCAGTCAATTTCAGGAAATAGACATGTTGGGTGACATACAGATGGACCATGCAAACATATGTATGTCTTTCAGTGGCGTTACATCACACAGATATAGCAGAGGCTCATTACTTTGATGTGTGAAGTCTGTGGAACATCTGAGTGCGTAGCTTTGAGGTATAAATTACCTCTACGTTGTACATCTTGTAGAAATGCGAGCATGGATGGAGACGTTTCAGCAAAGCCATAAACTACAGTTCAACAGAGTGGATGTGGAATTGGATATCAGGCATTGTATTACCACATGGAATATTGAACAAGTTACTTCATATCCAGCTATATGAATTAATCATGCTAGATTTTTTAAAAGTTAAATATAGGAATTAATCTTTCTTTTTGCACTGGAAATCTTTGTATGATTATCTATATATGATAGATAAATGTAGATATTCCTATGCGTTGGTGACCCAGAGTGCTCCTGATTCCTCCCACAGTTAATAGGCTCATTGGTTACATGGCTATAATCGGGTAGCATCAGTTCATTGGACCATTAGAGCCTGTTAACATGTTGCATCTCTAAATAACTAAATAAAGGCAGGAGATTTAACCTAAAAGTAGAAAATATTCAAAGGGTTCTTGAAAAATTGCTTCTAAAATTACCATCAACTGGGGCAGATGAGTGCCAAAAGCACTTAGTGGCTTATACTTGAGGCAGATCAAGACAAGGTCGATAGAAAAATTGTCAAGAAACATACAACAGCCGTATGGTGGAAAGCTAACTGAATCCTACAGAAAATGTTTGAAGGCTTACTGAAATGATCTGTTGATATTATGCAAATCATTACCTTAGAAAGCTATCGTGCTTCAAGTCAGAAGTATAATCATGCTTAGAAAGTGGAACTATTTCTCAGCCAAGTGCTGAAAGTGCGGATGTCTGAATACATGCAGACAAGCAGTATGATGTAAATTCAACAAGATGAGAATGAAATGAAGATCACTGTCCTTTCATTGAATCTGAGTACCAACCCTCAAACCCAAATGTAACATACTAATATATAACAAACATTATATCTTCAAAAGAGAAAATATCTGAAGTTATGTATTTCTTCAATTTATTCTCAAGTTCTAAACTACATAACCTCAAGCCAAAAGCAAATCAGCTGGTATAAAAGATCTCATCAAAAGTACGTTAATGTGCTTGTTTACAGAGCATTTGTTACACCAGTTAATGTCTGCTAACTAACTTCCTGTGCCTTCCTTCACAATTTTGTTTCCAGTGATTTGCACATGATCAACATTTGGCTGAGCTATTTATAAGAATTCAATCCGCTCATATTTCCAATTAGTACTTCATCAGGTCTATAGTTCACTGGTAACCCAGCTCGGGCCAAGCAGAACTGGGAAGTGATAATCAGAGCCTGCAACATTTCCTCCCATAGAACCATAGAACATTACAGCACAGAAACAGGCCTTTTGGCCCTTCTTGACTGTGCCGAACCATTTTTCTGCCTAGCCCCACTGACCTGCACCTGGCCCATATCCCTCCATACACCTCTCATCCATGTACCTGTCCAAGTTTTTCTTAAATGTTAAAAGTGAGCCCGCATTTAACACTTCATCTGGCAGCTCATTCCACACTCCCACCACTCTGTGTGAAGAAACCCCCCCCCCCCCAATGTTCCCTTTAAACTTTTCCCCCTTCACCCTTAACCCATGTCCTCCGGTTTTTTTTTCTCCCCTAGCCTCAGTGGAAAAAATCCTGCTTGCATTCACTCTATCTATACCCATCATAAATTTATACACCTCTATCAAATCTCCCCTCAATCTTCTATGCTCCAGGGAATAAAGTCCTAACCTATTCAACCTTTCTCTGTAACTCAGTTTCTCAAGTCCTGGCAGCATCCTTATAAACCTTCTCTGCACTCTGTCAACATTATTAATATCCTTCCTGTAATTCGGTGACCAAAACTGCACACAATACTCCAAATTCAGCCTCACCAATGCCTTATACAACCTCACCATAACATCCCAACTCTTATACTCAATACTTTGATTTATAAAGGCCAATGTACCAAAAGCTCTCTTTACTACCCTATCTTCCTGTGACACCACTTTTAGAGAATTATGTATCCTTATTCCCAGATCCCTCTGTTCTACTGCATTCCTCAGTGCCTTACCATTTACCTTGTATCTTCAACCTTGATTTGTCCTTCCAAAGTGCAATACCTCACACTTGTCTGTACTAAACTCCATCTGCCATTTTTCAGCCCATTTTACCAGCTGGTACAGATCCCTCTGCAAACTTTGAAAACCTTCCTTACTGTCCACTACACTTCCAATCTTTGTATCATCAGCAAATTTGCTGATCCAGTTTACCACATTATCATCCAGATCATTGATATAGATGACAAATAACAATGGACCCAGCACACCACTAGTCACAGGCCTCCACTCAGAGAAGCAATCCTTCACTACCATTCTCTGACATCTCCCATTTGGCCAATGTCTAAACCAATTTACTTCCTCACCATGTATACCTAGCGACTGAATCTCCCTAACTAACCTCCTATACGGGACCTTGTCAAAGGCCTTACTGAAGTCCATGTAGACAACATCGAATGCCTTCCCTTCATCCACTTTCCTGGTAACCTCCTCGAAAAACTCTAGTAGATTTGTTAAACATGACTTACCACGCACAAAGCCATGTTGACTCTCCCTAATAAGTCCCTGTCTATCCAAATACTTGTAGATGCTATCTCTTAGTACTCCTTCCAATAACTTACCTACTACCAACGTCAAATTTACCAGCCTATAGTTTCCCAGATTACTTTTAGAAGCTCCCCTGCTTCTTTAAACAGCTTAGGACACATTTTACCTGGGCTCAATGACTTATCCACTTTCAATGATTCCTCTGTGCCTTCTCTCCCTCTCCCTCTCTCCCCCTCCCTCCCCCTCTCAATTTATCTATTGATCTTATTTTGAATATTTCACTTTCTTCCTCCTTAGTATCAACATTTGTAGCCTTTCTGTCTTCCATGAACAAGGGCACTAAGGCTCTAAGTTTTCATTTCGAGTGATACTTACTGTATTTTCCACCTACAGTGCCCATCAGTCTCTGATTAGATCTATCATTTCCTAGACTACATATTCACTCTACACATGAACAGGAATTCTGTAGGTTTTCCAATATTTTGCCTGCTAATATTTTCTTTCATACAACCCATTTTGCCTTCCCAATCTCTTTTACAATTTCACATCTGTCTGTTATTTTGAAACTGTTACCGATTGAGAGCAATTAACTGAGGCTTTTTTTCAGGAGGGAGATATTTGAATATTTGTTTAAATTTGTGTCTGTAGTTAAATACAGTAATTTCTCTATTTCATTTTGAAACACTGTGTCCCAGATGGCAGATAATTATAGAGTAAACTGAAGATGGCACTTTCAACAAGCATCCTTGCATGATTTCTTCATCAGAGTCACACTGGCATTCACCATTCAAACTCTCTGTTTGGATCAATGCAGTCCAACATGGACTTCACTGGGCCAGGCTGTGACAGCACACTCTTATTTCACCCTGCATTGTTTCCAAGGTATCACCCATGATTTGCAATCCAGTGCTGTGTTGCCCTTAAGGCATTCATTCAGTTTATTATATTTTTGCTTTAGTAATTCGTTTGTAATCGTTTTCTAGTTAAAGTTAAGGTTGTTGAAAGTAAATTCGTTGTCTGTGATATATCGCGGCATGCGATGACGTCACACCCGGTTTCGCTGCGTCTTGTGGGAAAATACCAGTTTGGAGAAACGGGAAGGAGGGGGCTTATGTGTGTGCAGGATCAGCGCGAGAAAAGTTTTCTTTCTACGCACTAGAAACATCATAGAAGCAACGCCATAAGTTTATAAGATAATCGATATGTTGAAGTAAAAATGTTAACGCTGATTCTGTTAAAAGTAATGACAGTTGATAAAGCTTATGTTCTTTGTTATTTAAAGAGTTACGGATAGTTTGTGTTGAAGAATTTAAAGCAGTTGATGACGTAGGTAGATTCTGACTGTATGTTGTACTTTAATGTAATATAGTTTGTTGTAGTTTTATTTTTCCAAGTATTTATGATGTAAATGTGATGCCAAGAAGGAAACAAATACTGTATATATTTTGTATTGTTTTGTCAACAGTTTTCACCACAGGTTAATGTGGAAGAGTGAACAGTAAACGGTTAATCTTACTGGGATCGCGCCTCATTGACTCCGGTTTATACTTGGTGTTTAGTTCAGAGTTTTTACACCTGTGCGAGAACACTACAAGTACAATAAATCAAACTGCTGGTAAAACCTTGTAAACCTGGATCACCTCAAGCTTTTGACAGCTTAGTGTTGAATCTAATAGGGATACGGAGAACCTGAGCTGACTGCCAGCACATTCTATGTTGCAAGGTGCAGTTTCAGAATTCACCGAGTGCCTCACAGAATGCTGTTAACCAATGGATTACTGAGGTTCAGTACGGCCTCGGACATAGTCCTGGTAACTCCTGCTCTGGGACATCAGGTTTTACCCTGTATCACTCACCTGGGAGCCTACAGACTACCCTAAACCCCACACTCTTTCTGTTAAATGTACCCACAATAAATTTCCAATCACTAGGAATCCTTAGACTCCCCTATCGGAGTTCACAGTCCCACAGTCGGAACTGTGATCTGTTCTATTCATACTTTCCCTATCACCGCTCACACACAAACACACACACACGCACACATGCACGCACGCTTGCACGCACAATAATGCCAGGTCATTGTTTTCTTCCTCACATGCATCTACTTCTTACAACTATAGGAGTAATATTCATCCCAGAAAAGTGGCAGACAATGATTATCTAGCTGTGGAGAGTCTGATCTCCTACCCACCATATTCAATGGCATTATTATGATGCAGGCCTGGAGGTGGAGGGGGTGAATCTCAAAAAGATTCCAGACAAAGCAATCTGCTTACATGATATTGTTTCCTTGACCCCAAGTATTCCACAAAATTTACTTGCTAGCCTACTCCACTAAGTGTCTTCTGCTATCAAGAAGGACATGTGGAATGCCGTCACTTGCATGTTCCCACCAACTACACGCCATCCAAGAAGTTCGGGGTTCAGACTGGGATGGGTAAGAGTCTGGAAGCAAAGATCAAGGGTACAATGAAGCCTGAGGCTTTAGCCTAAAGAGTAAACATAGAATGTCTCTTGGGCCATTCCCAGATCATGATACAGTAGCCAGCCCAGCTTGCCTGACAGATAGCAGATGCTGCATCCCACCCAGCCTCTAACTCCCATTAAGCCTCAATTTCTGATATGTGTAAGATCCAATTTGCAAATTGAAAGTCAGATCCAATTTCCATCTTCTGGCACCTCTTCCCATATGTTCAAGAGAGCAGCTTAATGTGGGAACACGTGAGAAATCCGCAGGATCAGACCAGGTATGTGATGTAAACAGGAGAGATTCTGCTGATGCTGGAGATCCAGAGTAACCGACACAAAATGTGGTGAATTTAGCAGATCAGGCAACATCTATGGAGAGGAATAAACAGTCAATGTTTCATGTCAAGACCCTTCATTGAGACTGGAAAGGAAGAGAGAAGAAGCCATCAATCCAATTTCGACAAGGAGCAGAAACATGTGTTGCATTTAAGTAAAAGCCATGCCAATATCTCAATTCAATAAATGAACATTTTTGACATTACTCTGAAAGTGACCTTTGGCCTTCCCTGCCCAGTGCATTCTTCCCTCCCCCCTCACCCACCCCAATCCAATCCATCCTCCCTCCGTAGTCCAGCCTATCCGTTGTCCATAATCGGGACCTTCACCCCTCTCCTGCTCAGCATGTCCTCCCGATTTTTCCAAGAGCAGCATCTGTCCCCTACACAATGAATCCTTCCAAATTGTACAGCGACCCCTGTCAGACACTGCTGCTTCAGTTGCCAGTTTTGCCAGGGGCAGCCTGCTACTGTAACTGCATCCCTCCAACCACCTCCCTCACTTCATTCCCTTGCGTTCAAGGGACCTGTACTTCTGGTCAAATTTCCACCTTCTTCCCCTCAAAGTCAACAGCATCAAAATATGAACATCTCCAGCAAATGACACGTACAAACTCCACAAATTTCCTTGAAGAAGAGAAATTTCAAAGGAAAATCAAAACAGTTTACTTCTTGTCCTAAGATGGCAAACACTCAAAGTTGACAAAGAACTTGTTGCACTGAAATGGTAAGAGAGTTGATGGGCTTAAGCTTCTGTAAATCTTCTGCTCTCTTACAATGCAAATGTGAATATCCTTCTCTTTGAATAAGCAAGTGTGACATAGGTTGTGAACAAACTTTGCCTGCGCCATAAAACAAGTAAAATTATTGAGTTTCAGTCTTTCTGCAGTTTCATCTCTGTGTGCACTTCATTAGATTGCAGAAATAATTTTATTTCCAGTTTTCTGGCCGATTTCTAGTAATTATGGCACATGGATATAATTATGGCTTATATACTAGGCTTAGGCAATTAGAAAGTCCAGATGTGCAACTCTCTTGAGATGTTTAAACAACAGTTTAAATAATTTCAAAACTGACATAGAAACATGCACCGTAGTGACTAAAGCCTGACAATTTGAACAATTTGATCGTACTTCAAACCAGTGCAAAATTATAGAACAGCTAGGGGACCGAATCATCAGATTGCAAGTAATCCCAGCATTAAGCATTCCTTTAGTTTCATATGGAACCATTTTCCTCTCTTTATGACTGATATTTGATAATTATCTTATGAGTGTTGTGTCTGGTCATTTCCATCAACTTCTGAAATAGCTATTGTTGCTTAAATCAGGTGATTTTGATATGAATCTTACAGATAATTTAGTTTACAAATCAGAACTGTCACAAAAGCTGCACAGGAGTTAAAAAGCTGTTGGAGTTTAACCAAGGAGTTGCCTTTTTAATAGTCAATTTAAGAAAGAGTCCACTTCATCCCAATCTGTCCTGCAATACACATTAGTTCTGTTAACTTATTGAGGTCTTAATTTCTTCACAGAGCCTATAAACTTTTAGGCATCGATTTCTAAAGTCAGCATCTTCCAGCATTGCAGCCTCTCTTGTGTTTCCATTTTTAAAGTCAGCTTTATTTTTTGATCAGGCAGTATCATGTCATTCAACACATTGATTGCAAGAGAGTGTCAGCACACCTGTCAATCTCTGGAAGTACCGCGCTCTAAAAACGTAGTGATGTAGGGGAAGCAACTTGAGCCAAATGAGGAAGTCCAACCAACCTCATCCTGCTGTCCTGGGCAACTCCACGATGTCCACATCACAACAGCTGATTATTTCTTTAAAGCCCATTGTCAGCGTTACTTTGCTCGAATGACTGGGTTGAAGATCCAAATGGTGGATACTTTAATTCCTGAAGTAAAGGATAGATTGATGAACGGTTGCCTGGTTGCCTTTAATAGTCGGCTCATTACCGTGCTGTTGGCCAGTTGCCCGCTGAAACTGGCATGAAATGTATCATGATCTGGCTGCCAGCAGATGGAGACTGGGCATCTGGAGGATGTCAGCTCCTGGTAAGGTGTCGGGTGGTAGGGAGAGTGGCAGGTGGGCTGGAAGAAAGAATGTTCAGCAGTAATCTCATGCAATTAAACAGAGAGCAGGAGATCCCAGGAAAACAGAGGTCCAAGAGAAGCATGCTTCACGGAGAAGTAACCTTTTGCTTACCTGCTTGAGGCTGCGTCAGTTTCGCTGGTGGAGTGACCACTGCTGCTTGCTGGCATTGCCAATGACACATTCACCTCTGCCAGGTGAGTGCCACAACCAGCCAGTGTTACTGAAGTAGAGCAGCAAGTGGATGCGGAGCTAACCCTCACCTCCTGGGTTTCTCTGGGGGCATGGTAGGTAAAAAAGAGTTAATAATGTGTGATGGACGCTACTGCATTTAGCTTTCCCTTTCCCACTCCTCCATTCCCTTTAGGCCAAACCGCAGTACGGAGGATGCTTTGTATTGCATACGCAGTCGATTTTGCATCTCATTAGAGTCACATTTTATATTTTGAATGCCTTTCAGACATTATTGCAGCTGGAGGTTACCATCACCACAGGGGAAAAGGCAGTACTTGAACCATCTGTGCACCATTCACTAACGCGCACAATTTAATATTCTGATTAGCAATTGTGAACACAAATAGAGCCTTAATACTTTCTTTTTGTATGAAGTGAATTCAATCCTGTCAAAAAAATGGTCAGTTATTTTTATATCCTTTTCATTAATTTATGAGGCAAATATACAGTGAAGAATGTTAGCAGCAAATTAGACATTTATCTTATGTAAAAGAGGCTCAGGTGGCTCTAATCGCCATGGATCTAGTTTTTTGACAACCAAACAATAAAAGCAGAATATACTTTTGCCCTATAACCCTCCCCCTTTATATTGTGGTTGGCTAATTCATTCTGACACATCAGACCCCGGTGACATATGTTGTTAGCTTTCAGTCTGTAGGGATGTCTGCTGAGCTTTCTGCCATGCTTATCCTGTACTGGAAAAGAGTTCTAACCATGGAAGCAATAAGAAGTCAATATAAAGACGAGAAATTCTATCTCTTAGCTTTCTGCTTGTATGTACTGTTTGAAAGGATTTCTAGGAAAAGCATCTTCCGTGATTTTCCTTCCAGGTATCTGGAATTGCACAGCAGCATTCAACGGCATACAGTGCACATTTGTGACTTTCGTAGGTGCGGACAGAATCGGGCAAGCACAAGGTGTGATTTAGTTTGAGGGCAGCCCATCTGAGTCTGCATCTGAGAAACAACTCCAAAGCCCACCTAGCCCCACCCTTTCCCCCAACTACCTAAAACTCACTCTCGCTCTCTAAGGCAAGTCAAGTTTAATGTCATTTATTATATACAGGTATATAAGATATATAACCATACAATGTATAATGGAAACAAGACGACATTTCTCCAAACCAGTGTGTAAAGCACAGTATTACACCTGACACACAATAAAATCTGTAGATGTATCACACATAAATAACAAACTAAAGTGCATTAATATTAAATATTGTAAGGCACAGAACAGATTAACCAGTGACACTCCGAATACAATGCATCAGGGAGTTCAGAAACCTAGTGGCCTGGGGGTATATAACATACAAAACCATATAATGTTTATAGAAATGAGACAATGTTTCTTCAAACCAGGGTGTAAAACTACTGTACCTCCTTGTTCAGGGAGATGATATTAAGGAACCAGGTGTGGTCATCCGCCATGTGAACTCCCAGGGACTTTGTAGCCAGCCACTATTGTGTCATCTGCAAATTTGATGACACGTTCGGAGCTGGATCCAGCGACACAGTCGTGCATCAGCAGCGTGAACAGCCTTGAAGAGCACCGGGTAATATCACTATCACGCTGTCAAATAAGTGCATCAAACAGGAACAAAACAAATGTGGCAGTATTGATAGGAGTGGACAAATACCTGATAGGAGAGAAATCAAATTGTGTGCTTCAGGAGTTGGAGAAGTCAGGGTGGAGATTTCCAGAACACTTACCACAAGAGAAGGGCCATCACTAATGGAGAATACAGGGGCAGAAGGGTTAGAGAAATCATGCATACACAGTTCAGGTTTTGGATTTAAGTGAACTTCAGGGCAGGGATTGAGGCTGGAGAAGATAACCAAAATTTGGAGTGACAGGCTATTGGTAGCTATAATCAGGCAGTTTTGTGCTAATGTAGGTCATTTAGAAAGGAGGTGATGGTGAACTGGGACGTGGTGAAAGACAGGATTTAAAATTATCCGTAGAATAATTTTAATGTTAGTGAAGATTATGAGGCTGCTCAGAGTTGAATGGATTTGATAGCATAGAAAGTAAGTATAACAGAGTCAGAATTTGTTTTTTTCATAGAAAGGGCAGAAAATTAGAGCTTAGTAATATGAAATTACTGTGGAGACATTTTCATAAGCAATCCGTCAACATCTCAGTAGAGAAGAGGTGAGTTACCACTTTCAGTGTAGGTTCTGTCTCGGTTTGTGCTGATGTCCTTCTGTAAATAAAGGTCTTATCGTTTTTTGCACATTGTATTCCAAATATATGCGCGCTAATCCTTCAGGCCTCAATCATCATTCTACAGCTCAGAATAAGATTTCACTGTGTGATTGCTTACCACCATTTCCTTATTTGGAAAAATACAAATGCAGTTCTCGGAAGATTTGTGAGCTTGGTAGCAAAGGTATTCAAAGGAATATTGATAAGCATTGTTTTATAGAAGTACTGGTTCTAATCTCTTATTATACTGCATTGTACGATGTTACCAGTAATTAAGGACTATAAGTGACCTTGTAGCTTGCACTTTCTTTTCTGTCTGTCATATGTGTTATATACTTGAACTTTTATTTATTTGAAAAACATGGCACGTTTTCACAAGGTATTTAGCTTTTGCTGATGTTTTGTGGTATCAGTGAGCTATGTTCTCTGCTGTTGTACTGACATTGTTCTCTAAAATCTATATCTAGAAAAACATTAAATATTTAACCATGAAAAATGTTGTCTCTATTCTTAAGTACATTTTGGTCAAAAGGAATATTCCTATACACTTGTATGCCTGGATCACATTCTATGATTAATGGGGTATTTCTAGTAAACCTAATTAGCAAAGAGCTCATCTTATTGAAAGAAAAAGACACACAAAATGCTGGAGGTCAGTCAGCATCTATGAAGGGGATGTTTCAGCCTGAGACCCTTCATCGGGACTGGAAAGATAGGAGGAAGAAACCTGACTAATGGAGGAGAGGAGTACAAGCAGGCAGATGATAAATGAATCAGCTCACACAAAATGCTGGAGGAACTCAGCAAGCCAGGCAGCATCCATGGAAAAAAAAGTACAGTCGACGGTTTAGGCCAAGACCCTTCAGTAGGACTGGGGAGAAAGGCTGAGGAGTACATTTAAAAGGTGGAGGGGAGGGGAACAACAGGTGGTAGGTGAAACCTGGAGGGGGAGGGATGAAGTAAAGAGGTGGGAAGTTGATTGGTGAGATGAGTTGAGAGATGGAAATGGAGAGGGTAAGGGGTTGGGGGCATTCGCAGAAGTTTGAGAAATCGATGTTCATGCCATCAGATTGGAGGCTACCCAAACGGAATATAAGGTGTTGTTCCTCCAACCTAAGAGTGGTCTCATCATGACAGTGGAGGAGGCCATGGAAGGACATATCGGAATGGGAATGGCAAGAGGACTACAGGGAGACCACACCCGGTGCACCAAGCACTGTCAGTGACCCTAACAGACGACTCACGGGTGAACAGTCGCCTCACCTGGAAGAACTGTTTAGAGCCCTGGATGGTAGTGAGGGAGGGAGGGAGGAGGCGTGGGGTAGGTGTTTCACTTGTAAGGATAAGTGCCAGGAGGGAGATCAGTGGGGAGGAACAAATGGACAAGGGAGTCGCGTAGGAAGGGAGCGATCCCTGTGGAAAGCAGAAAGTGGGGGGAAGGAGAGATGTGCTTGGAGATGGTGGAAGTTACGGAGTGCTGGATGCAGAGGCTGGTGGGGTAGTAGGTGAGGACAAGAGGAACCCTATAACTGGGAGGGTCGCAGGAGGATGGGCAGCGTTGATGGTGGAAGGGAAGCCCCTTCGTTTCAGACTGAAAGGTTTCCGCAGATGCTGTCTGGCCTGTTGAGCTCCTCTAGCATTTTGTCTGTGTTGCTCAGGCTTCCAGCATCTGCAGCTTGTCTCTTGTTTGTGAGCTGACTAGTGAAAGCAGGTGAGAGGGGAAGGTCGATGGGTGGATGGTGGAGGTGAAACTAAAGGGCTGGGGAAATCAGATTCTGATAGGAGGGGAGAGTGGACCACAGAAGAACTAGAATGAGAAGTGGCATCAGAGGGAGGCGAGAAGAGAAGGGGTTGGAGAGGAACCAGAATGGGAAATGGTGAAAGAGAGAAGTGGGAGGGGGAGAAATGACCAGAAATGAGAGCAATCGATGTTTTTGTTATCAGGTTTAAGACTACCCATACAGAATATAAGGTATTGATCCTCCAGCCTCAGTGTGGCCACATCATGGCAGTAGAGGAGGCCGATACGCCAAACAGGAAGACGAATTGAAATGGGTGGACGCCAGGAAATACCGGCCAATTTGGTGGACAGAGCGAAGGCGCTTGATGAAGGGGTCTCCTAACTTGTGCTGCCTCTCGTCAATGCAGAGGAGGTTGCACCAGGGGTCCGAATACAGTAGACTTGCAAGTGAAGTGTCGCCTCACCTGGAAGGACTGTTTGTGGCCTCTGAATGGAGGCGAGGGAGGAGGTGAAGGGGCAGGAGTGGCATTTGTCCTGCATGCAAGGATAAATGTCATGGGCGGTGATCGGGGGGAGGGAAGAGTGGACAAGAGAGTGACATAGAGAGCGATACCTGCAGAAAACAGAGAGTGGGAGGGCATGGGGGTTTGTTAATAGAATCATGTTGTAGTTGGAAGAGGTTTATGATTTACTGAAGGAACATCATTATTTTTTTTCTGTGTGTATGCAAGCACACAGGCGGTTGATTTGATATATAAAATACAACAAAGGGAACAACTGGTCACATGGTAAAATTCCTCCAGCCTCATGCAAACAAACCGATAAAAGCCACAGATGTCCCAGATCAAATTACAGATTAAATTAGCAATAGATATTGAATTTCCTTTCCATCAGGCCTCTCCTGTCAATAAGGTTCATTCCCTGAGTGTACAGACATTGACTAGCATTGTTCTTGAACTGTAATTTTGTGGTTTCAGTTTTCATCCCTTCACTCAGTAGGGATGGTTTAAGATTGAACTGTATCCTCTTACAAATCAGAGGTCACTTCATTCTGATCAGCTGCCATTTTGCAACATTAATCAGTTCAAGTTCAAGTTTATCGTCACTCCGCCATACACATGTAGAGTATGCAGTGTGCAGCTAAACTTCAGACAGCTGCAGTCCCTGGTAACAGTCTACAGTTATATCCTGATGATCTGAGCCCAACATTTATTCAGGGGATTTAAGGGAAAATTTATGATGATTTATATTCAATGAAACTAACGCACCCTTGGGACATTAATGTGGTGGACTGGCAGATTTCTGAACTATTGCAGGTTACTCCCATTAATGCCTTAACCCAGCTCTGATTCGCTTCTTATTAAATGTTATATAGTAGTAACTGATAACTCAAAAGGGAGAGCATGAACAGTGGCTCTGGTGAGTCTATAAGGAGGGTGGGAATCTGATGCACCATCAATAACTCTCGGAGACGGGAGGTGAACGATAGGCTTTTATTAGCAGCAAAAGAGACCACTACATCCTGGAGACTGAGGGAGGAGCAGTGCCTCCAATCGTCTTTATACAGGGGTCTGTGGGAGGAGCCACAGGAGCAGTCAGCAGAGGGGTGTGTCCAGACAGGTATACATAGTTTACCACATTCACCCCCCCCCCCACCCCTTGTTTTAAAAGAGAGTCCCCACGGGCGAAGTTTCTTACAAGTATTTTCACAGGTCGAGTCCATCAGGTTGTCGAGTCTGTCACTGCGATCTACGTAGCACCGGTGGTGATTGCACCAGTGCCGGTGGTGATTGCACCGGAGACAGTGGATGTGCGGGCTCCGGCCTAACTTGAGGTGCCAGCCCATTAGGCGTCAGTGATCCCTCATGCGTGTGCGAGGCGGCCGGTATGGGAGTGTCGTGAGGAGTCTGTGTAGGGCTTGGTGTGTGCGGTGTCTCGTGGGTATATACCTCGGTGGGTACAGGGTTCATAGTCACCGTGGAGTGTTTGGGGTAGTGGTTTGGTGCTCCTGCGGGCGCCAGGTTGCGGACGGAGACCGTGTCCTCCCGCCCATCAGGTAAGACCACGTAGGCATACTGGGGGTTCGCATGTAGAAGGTGAACCCTCTCACCATCGGGGAGTATTTATTGCTCCTCGCATGTTTCCGGAGCAGCACTGGCCCTGGGGACATCAGCCAAGCCAGTAGGGTGGTCCCAGTGGCAGACTTCCTGGGAAAAGAAAAGAGTCGCTCATGAGGGGTGGCATTGGTGGACGTGCATAACAGGGAGCGGATGGAGTGGAGTGCCTCGGGGAGGACCTCCTGCCAGTGAGAGACCGGCAATCACTTTGACCTAAGGGCTAAGAGTGTGGCTTCCACACTGTGGCATTCTCCCTCTCCACCTGTCCACTTCCCCGGGGATTATAGCTCGTGGTCCTACTAGTAGCAATACCACTAGCCAGCGGGTACTGGCGCAGCTCGTCACTCATAAAGGGGACCCTCTATCACTGTGGATATAGCAGGGATATCCGAACAGAGTGAAGAGCTGGCGCAGGGCTTTTATGACGGACGTGGCAGTGGTATCGGGGCAGGGGATAGCAAAGGGGAACCGCGAGTACTCATCGATTATGTTGAGAAAGTAGACATTGCGGTCGGTGGAGGGAAGGGGGACCTTAAAGTCGACACTCAGTCGCTCAAAGGGGCGGGTGGCCTTGATAAGTTGTGCCTTTTCAGGACGGTAGAAGTGCGGTTTGCACAGGGACCTGACAGTCCCTGGTCATCGTCCTAATGTCCTCAAGGGAGTAAGGCAGGTTCCGGGCTTTCACGAAATGGTAAAATCAGGTGACCCCCGGATGGCAAAGATCTGCATGGAAGGCATATAGCCGGTCGAGCTGCGCGCTGGCACACGCTCCCCGGGATAGGGCATCAGGGGGCTCAATGAGCCTTCCAGGCCGGTACAGGATATCATAGTTGTAGGTGGAGAGTTCTATTCTCCACCTCAAAATTTTATCATTTTTGATTTTGCCCCGCTGTTGGTTGCTAAACATGAACGCAACTGAGCGCTGGTCGGTCAGCAAGGTGAACCTTTTGCCTGTGAGATAGTGCCTCCAGTGCCTAATAGCTTCCACTATGGCCTGGGCTTCTTTCTCCACCGCGGAGTGCCGAATTTCAGGGCCTTGAAGGGTACGAGAGAAGAATGCTACTGGCCTGCCTGCCTGATTGAGGGTAGCAGCCAGCGCAAAGTCGGAGGCGTCACTCTCTACTTGGAAGGGAATGGTCTCGTCCACCGCATGCATCGTTGCTTTGGCTATGTCCCCTTTAATTCGGCTGAAGGCCGCACGGGCCTCGGCAAAGAGGGGAAATGTGGTGGACTTGACCAGGGGGCGGGCCTTGTCTGCATAGTGAGGGACCCATTGGGCGTAATAGGAAAAGAAGCCCAGGCACTGTTTGAGGGCTCTGAGAGTGGTGGGAAGAGGGAGTTCCAACAGTTGTGGGTATACGGTTGGGGTCAGGGCCAATGACCCTGTTCTCCACGACATACCCAAGGATAGCAAGTCGGGTGGTTCCTAACACACACTTGTCCCTGTTATAGGTAAGGTTAAGAGCTTTGGCCGCTTGGAAAAATTGTTGGAGGTTGGTGTCATGATCCTGCCAGTCATGACCGCAGATGGTGATGTAATCCAGATATGGGAATGTGGCCTTCAGTTGGCACTGGTCCACCATCCGGTCCATTTCCCTCTGGAAGACAGAGACACCATTTGTGACACCGAAGGGGACGCGCAGGAAGTGATAGAGCCTGCCGCCCGCCTCGAAGGCGGTGTAGGGGCTGTCCTCTGGGCAGATGGGGAGCTGGTGATAAGTGGATTTCAGATCTATTGTCGAGTACACCTTGTACTGAGCTATCTGGTTGACCATATCCGCGATGCGGGGTAGGGGGTACGCATTAAGCTGCGTGAACCTATTGATGGTCTGGCTATAGTCCACGACCATCCTATTTTTCTGCCCGGTCCGAACAACGACCACCTGGGCCCTCCAAGGACTTGTGCTTGGCTCAATGATCCCCTCCCTGAGCAGCCGCTGCACCTCCGACTTAATGAAGGCCCTGTCCCCCGCGCTGTACCTCTTGCTTTTAGTTGCCACAGGTTTACAGTCGGGGGTCAGGTTGGCGAACAGCGGTGGGGGAGGGATCTTGAGGGTGGAGAGGCTGCAAGTGGTGTCAGTAGCGCGGCTGTTGGCATGGTGTTGGGTGGGATGTGCGTGTCGATGTGTGTGTGTGGTCAATAGCGGGGTATGTGACGAAGTCCCACAAAACTGAGGATTTCTAACAGTGATTGGTTGGAGGGGCCCGTCATACTCCATTGTCACACTTTTCAAGTGGCTCTGGAAGTCGAGCCCCAATAGCACAGGGGCACACAGTTGAGGCATGACCAGTAACACAAAATCCCGATATTCTGTGCCCTGCATCACCAATGTTGCTACACAACCCCCCCGGATGTCTGTGGAATGCGATAGAGAAGCCATGGTGACCCTCTGGCTTACTGGCTGTGTCACGAGTCCGCAGCATTGTACCATGTCCGGGTGAATAAAACTCTCAGTGCTGCCCATGCCAAACAGGCAGCTAGTCCTGTGCCCCTCCACCAGGATGTCCATCATTGACCTTGCGAGCTGGTGTGGAGCGCTTTGGTCAAGTGTCACGGAGGCCAGAATTGAATCACCATCTTGGTGCCCAGTAAGCCCCCTTGGGTCGGAGGCGGGGCAAGGTGGCGCCGACCAAGATGGTCGCCCCCATGCCTCGCACGCAGCGGGCAGGCAAGATGGCCACCCCCATGCCTCGCAGCGGGCAGGCAAGATGGCCACCCCCATGCCTCGCACGCAGCGGGCAGGCAAGATGGCGGCGACCAAGATGGCGACCCCCATGCCTTGCACACGGCGCTGCTCGACCCCGCTTGTGGTTTGGGCTTACAGGCCTTGGCGAAGTGGCCCTTCTTGCCACAGCTGGAGCAGGTCGCTTCTCGGGCCGGGCAGCGCTTTCAGGGGTGCTTTTCGAGTCTGCAGAAGTAACACTGCACGGACTTGCGACTGGCAGCAGCCATGGTCGACTCACCGGCGGGTTGCAGGGACTTCACGGACTTGTGACTGGCAGCAGCCGAGGTCAATTCGCCGGCGGGTTGCGGGGACTGCAGCGTCCATGGGGCCGGCAGGAGATCGTGCGCCTGGACAGCGTCAGCGTTGTGCAGAGCAGCCTCCAGCGTGTCAGCCAGCTCGATCGCCGAATGTAAGGTGAGATTGGCGTGTTCCAGCAGCCGCTGGCGCACATACACTGACCTGATCCCCGTAACAAAGGCGTCTCTTACTAGGAGCTCCGCATGCTGTTCCGCCGTCAGTCCCCTGCAGTCACAGGCCTGCACGAGTGTCTGTAGGGCCCGGACAAACTCAGCGCTCGACTTTCCGGCCCACTGCGGCCGTGTCGCTAAGTGATGTCTTGCGTAGACGGTGTTCACCGGCCGCCGGTATTGCCTTTTGAGGGCATCCATCGCATCCTGGTAGTCCATTTGGTCTCTGATCATGGAGTAGACCCTTGCACTGACTCTGGAGAGGAGAACCCTGTGCTTTGTGGCAGGGTCGGTCACATGTATCTCCTCCAGGTACTATTCGAAGCATGATAGCCAGAGTTTGAAAGTGTCGCCAGCTTCCTGTGATTGTGGGTCGAGATCCAATCTGTCTGGTCGTAAAATACTCTCCACGTTTTAAAATTGCTGCTAATAAAATTGATGCACCATCAATAACTCTGAGACGGGAGGTGAATGATAGTCTTTTATTAGCAGCAAATGGACCACGACATCTTGGAGACTGAGGGAGGAGCCACAGGAGCAGTCAGCAGAGGGGCGTGTCCAGCCAGGTATACATGGTTTACCACAGAATCTAACCCCGTTGAGTTCAAATGGAGCATACGAAATAGGGCTCTGAAATGTTTTAAAGAAGCGGAGAACAAAGCCCCAACAGACTTATAAAGAGTATGAGAACTGGATGTTGGGCCCAAGGGAGAACAGGACTAGCGATATTATAAGGAGACGATGAAGCAGGGCCCCAGTGAACTTTAAAGGACTATGGGATTGGAGTGTCAATAAGTCTAAAAGGAGCATGGGGACAGAGCCTCACTCGATTTATAAGGAGAGAAGCAATGAGTCCCAGCAAACTGATGCTGGAAACATCAAACTATGAAAAAAAATAATGGGAATCAGTGTGAAGAGTATTGTGTAAATAAACCAGGTAAGCAAGAAGCTGAACCTTTCCGTATGTCTTTGTGTATTGAATGAAAGAGCGTACGATCCAAAATGGACACTGATGCTGCAGAATCAATTATCTGTGAGCAGGAACTTAAGCAGTATTGGCTGGATGGCCCAGTGGAGCCCAGGATGTCATCTAAACTCCTTTGTACCTAGACTGGGAAAAGGATCAAGTTAGAGTGATCCTGCCTCAATTTGAAAGGATGAAGGTAAAGGTCAATTAAGAGAATTCAGCCTGATTTGGCTGTTTTTGACAAGTGCTTCAAGTTGTTTCATAATTAGTTTGTTAGTATCCATGACTTGGAGCCAAAATTCACAAAATTATGCTGTTCCTGTTTTGTTCAGAACATTGGCTGCACCTGACAGAAAAGATTGGGGAAAAGCTTCAGGAAGAAGGTATTATTGAATCAGTTGAGTTTTCTGATTGGGTTATTTCAGTTCTGATGCTGAAGAGAGACGGCACCATTAGGCCCCTTCAAGATCATGAGTTAACTATCAGCAAAGATAGACTGGCACACTTAACCCCTAACTGATTTGTTTACTTTGTCAAGAGGACGACAGATCACAATGATCCCAACCTTGATGAAAGGTTTCGGCTGAGACGTTGACTGTTCATTCCTCCCCATCAATGTTGACGGACCTGTTGAGTCCCCCCAGCTTTCTGCATCTGCTGCTCTGCAGAATCTCTTGTATTTATGAACCTTAATCTGTCACATGTTAACCAGCAGATACTGCTGGACAAAAGTTCAAAAGGTACTCACCTTGGACCAATCCAAGAGAGCCTGAAAACCTAGACCAGGAAGGAAATAAGAATCTAGAATTTTGTATATTGATTATCATAAGACCATAGATACAGGAGCAGAAATAGGCCATTTGACCCATCAAGTCTGCTCTGCATTTTATCATGGCTGATATATTTTCCTCTCAGCCCCAGTCTCCTGCCTTCTCCCCATATCCCTTCGTACCCTGACCAGTCAAAAATCTATCGATCTCTGTCTTAGATATACATAAAGACATGGACTCCACAGTTGCCTGTGGTAAAGAATTCTGCAGGTTCACCACTCTGGCTGAAGAGATTCCTACTCATCCCTATTCTAAAAGCATCCTACTCTAATCTGAGACTGTGTCCTCTGGTCTTACATATCCCACCACAGCAAACATCCTCTATCAAGGCTTTCCACCATTCGATAGATTTCAATGAAACCACCATTCATTGTTCTGAATTCTAGTGAATACAGACCTAGAACCTTCAAGGCCTTTCATATGACAAGTCATTCAATCCTGGAATCATTTTTGTGAGCCTCCTTTGAACCCTCTCCAAGTTCAGCACACCCTTTCTAAGATAAGGGGCTCAAGCCTGCTCACAGTACTCCAAGTGAGGCCTCACCTGTCAGGAACAGGGGTAGGATTGGCCCAAATGCAGGACACAGACACTGAACTACTAGGGGTAGGACAGGATGGGGATGCTAGGGCATGTGCGGGGTAAGGCAGATGGGGCTGGATCCCTGAGGTCAAGCAAGGCGGGAGGATCCCAGGCAGAAACAGAGGCCTGGGCCAGTCGCAGACACCTGGGCAGGTGCGGGGCACAACCCTTAGGGAGCAATAGGTGGAAAGGGCAGAAACCCCCATCAGCCAGCAGCAATCCAGCCAGACCTGCCCAACAGAGGTAACAGATAGGAAGGGGCAGAAACCCCCATTAGCCAGCAGCAATCCAGCCAGACCTCCCCAACAGAGGCAACAGATAGGAAAGGCAGATGGGTGGAAAGGGCAGAACCCCCACCAGGCAGCAGCAGTCCAGCCAGACCTGCCCAACAGAGGCAAGGGATCAGAAGGAAGCTGGGTCCAGGGTGAGCAGCAGGATTACCGTGATACACAGGTAATTTGGGAAAGGCAACCAACAGCGTGACAGCACAAGCAAGGAGAATGAGGCAGAACAGCGGGACCAGCGCACAGGAGAGAAGCAGGGGAACAAGACCAACCAGATAGAGCATATACAGAACAGGCCAGCAACCAGGGCAGAGCAGGATTCCAAGCAACCAGGGCAGAACAGGATACAGACAGGATTCAGAGCCAGCAGTCCAATTATAGAGCAAGTTAAACCAGCTTCAGTGCAGGACAACCCCAACCACTAGGCTCTGTCCCCGAATCCCTTATAAACACCTGCCCCCTAATAGGCAACAGGTGTACCTCTTTAAGCCAAGATGATCCAATGGCTCCGGGTGACAGGAGGGCTGGCTGCAAGGCCCGGAGTCTGGAGTCCACGGACCGGAGCAAGACCCGGAAGGTGGGCTCCGGACCGGACCCTAACATCACCAGTACTTTATAAAGTTTAAACATTGCACCCTTGGTTTTATATTCTAGTCCTCTTGAAATGAATGCTAACATTGCATTTGTCTTCCTTGCCACAGACTCAAGCAAACATTATTGGGGATGCTGAAGTTAGCAACCAGAGTACCCAACAGTTCTCTTTGACTTGTGGCACAGAACGAGTTCATGCAATTTAACAGTTGGTAAGTCAAGTACACCCTCTTAGCTTTTACTAACCGTCAATGGAAAACCGGTCATGCAACAATACAGCGCTGACTGGAACCAAACGGTGAAATAGAACCAATCAGTGAACCTGCCGACCCCGTGGATTCCTCTCGAGGTGTTCAAAGTGACCTCAGCATCATATGTGCAGTCAGTAACCATCTTTGATGAATATTGGACCTTATGTGATTGGTCAATCATGCTAACTGGAATAGTATAAAGGTAGCTTGCCGAGCACCAGCTCTATCCTGACTAACATTCAGATTCCAATCTGAATCCTTGTCAACGTAACTTTTGCTGTTGTGATCGCCTTGCTGTTCCTTTGCTCATCCAGATGAGATTGTTGAATTACAGACACGTTGTGACGATGCTCAAAACATCGACTGTACTCGTTTCCACGGATGCTGCCTGGCCTGCTGAGTTCCTCCGGCATTTTGTGTGTGTTGCTTGGATTTCCAGCATCTGCGGATTTTCTCTTGTTTTCCGTCTTATCCCCGTTCTAAATAGACATGCCTCTATTCGGAGGCTGCACCCTCTGGTCCTAGACTCATTCACTATTGGAAACATCCTCTCCACATCCACTCTGTTGAGGCCTTTTGCTGGATTGCTCTGCAGAAATGGAATCAGGTCTGTGGCCGTGGCTCATTGTTGCCCAGCCTCAAATAACCTTGAAGTAAGACTTTGTCTGGAAAAGTGACAGAAGGCTTTCTCTGTATTGTACAACACCTTGGGCCTCATGCCCAGAACTTGCACGAGAGTTCCACAGGGCCTCAAACAATATTGGCACATGTCACACCGCTCAGGGACGTTTCAAGCAAATTTGAGTTGACAGCCAAAAACATTTTCTCAGGCAGAAATGGCTAATACGAGGGGCATAATTTTAAGGTGATTGGAGTAAAGCATACAGAGTATGTTAGAGGTATTTTTTTTTTTTGCAGAGTGTGGTGGATATGTGGAATGCACTGCCAGGGCTGATGGTAGAGGCAAATACAATAGGGACGTTTTTAAAAAAAACTCTTAGATAGGCACATGCATGATAGAAAAATGGAGGTCTATGTCAGAGGGAAGGGTAAGATTGATCTTAGAGTAGGCTAAACAGTTGGCACAACATCATGGGCCGAAGGGCATGTACTGTGTTGTAATGTTCTCTGTTCTATGTAATAAATTATAATCCCTAGCTCAGTCCCTTTAATCCAAAGTGCTCTCTGTGGGGATTACAAAAATATGCAGGATGACAGACAAGGAAATAGATAACATGCGACCAAGCACAGATTCAATATCCAGGGGAATGGTTGAAAATGTTAGTTTTGAGAGGTTTTCAAAGATGGCCATTGGGCTACAGAAATAATGGTGTTTAAGAGAGATTAAAAACTTAGAGAACTAAATTATCTATGGCACAGCTGAGTAAAAGAGATCAGATTCAGGGGACTAAAGTCGACTAAACAGGATACAAGATTTAATACTGGCAGGAATATGACATACACAGACCGTAGTTGATAGCTACAAGAATTATTTTTTATCATTAGTTCATTGATTTCACTTGCAATTCCCACTATAAAGAAATTTCCAATCATTTGGCTCTTCTCTAACTTCTCTAAGTTGCATCTTTTGCTCTGTTCTAATCAGTAAATGAATGTAGCACATTGCACAATCAACTGCAGTGGCTTAAACAGTAGTACATATCAAGTTCACTCAGGCTAGTTTGCATTTCAAGTTGGTGAAATGTTATTTTCTTAAAATCACTACATTTAGCTAAATCTTTTTCCAGTGGGCAATTAAGCAACTTCAGCATACAAGAATTACAAAGGAGAATGCCAAGTTAAGCATTATAATTAATTAATTATATGAAATTATTTTGTCCTTTTCCAATAAAACTGATTCTCACAGTAAAGGATTTACTTTACTCCCTTCAGGATCTGTGAGTTAATTCACAAAAATTGTTTTTCGAGCATTGAGACTTGCCCATCACAAGCACATATCAGAAATGTTCACATGCACTGCGTAGACATAGAATATATCTCAGCTTTTAAACTAATGATCAGAAAATCTGCCTAAATTTCTGATAGATGCTCCCCGTGGATAAGACATGTGCAAGGATTGCGAAGGTCCATTTTAGTCCTCCTTGCTGAAGTTTTAAAACCATTTATTTTCTCATATATTACATCCATGCTTTCCGACTGTTAGGCAATATAACCATAAGACATAGGAGCAGAATTAGACTATTCAGCCCATTGAGTCTGTTCCAGTATTCTATCATGGCTGAACGATTATCCTTGCCAATTTCACTCTCCTTCCTGCCTTTTCCCTGTAACCTTTGACCTTCTAATTAATCAAGAATATATCAACCGCCACTTAAATATACTCAATGACTTGGCCTCCACAGCCATCTGTGACAATGAATTCCACAGATTCACCATCCTGTAGCTAAAGAAATTCATAAGAACATAAGAAATAGGAGCAGGAGTAGGCCATTCGGCCCATCGAGCCTGCCCCGCCATTCAATAAGTTGATGACTGATCTGTCTGTAAACTCAGCTCCATCTACCTGCCTTTTCCCCATAACTCTTAATTCCCTTACTATGTAAAAACCTATCTAACTGTACCTTAAATATATTTAGTGAAGAAGCCTCAACTGCTTCCCTGGGCAGAGAATTCCACAGATTCACCACTCTCTGGGAAAAACAGTTTCTCATCATCTCCATCCTAAATCTTCTCCCCTGAATCTTGAAGCAAGGTCCCCTAGTTCTAGTCTCATCTACCAATGGAAACAACTTTTCTACTTCTATCTTATCTATCCATTTCAAATTTTTGTATGTTTCTGTAAGATCCCCTCTCATTCTTCTGAACTCCAGAGAGTATAGGCCCAGGTGACTAAATCTCTCCTCATAGGTTAACCCCTTCATCCCTGGAATCAACCTGGTGAACCTCCTCTGCACTGCCTCCAAAGCCAGTATATCCTTCCTCAAGTACGGAGACCAGAACTGCACACAGTACTCTAGGTGTGGCCTCACCAGTACCCTGTACAGTTGCAGCATGACCTCCCTGCTCTTGAATTCAATTCCTCCTCATCTCTGTTCTAAATGGATGACCCTCTATCCTGAGTCTGTATCCTCTGGTTCTAGACTCACCCACTATAGGAAACATCCTCTCCACTTGGACTCTATTCAGATGCCCAGCATCCAAAATACTTTTTTTGTCAAAGTGCTTGAAGATAAATGTATATCTTTACAAGGAGCTCCAAAGAAACAGCTCTTCATAGAGTTTTTATACAATGACTATTTTGTATTTCATTGCATCTTCATTCAAATGATTATCCCTCATTCTTCGATGCTCCAATGAGTACAGGCCCAAAGCCACCAAACACTCCTCATACCTTAACCTTTCATTCCCAGAATCAATCTCAGAAACCTCCTTTGGACCCTCTCCAATACCAGCACATCTTTTCTTAGAGAAGGGGCCCAAAATGGCTCACAATACTCCAAGTTCAATCTGCGCTGTGCCTTATAAAGCCTCAGCATCACACCTTTGCTCTTATATTCTAGTCCACTTGAAATAAAAGCGACCATTCCATTTGCCTTCCATAACATTGACTCAACCAGCAAGTAAACTTTTAAGGAATCCCTTTGCACCTTTGGTTTTTGAATTTTCCCCATTTAGTAATAGTCTATACCTTTATTCCTTCTACCAAAGTGCATGACCAATAACTTCACTGCACTATATTCTGTCTGCCTATTCTCCCAATCTGTCTAAGTCTTTCTGCTTTCTTAACACTACTTGCCCCTCTACTTAACTTTTCACAAATTTGGCCACAAAGCCATTAATTACATCATACAAATCATTGACATATAACGTAAAATGAAGTGGTCCCAAGTCCAACCACCGCAGAACAAAGCTAATCACTGGCAGCTAACCAGAAAAGGATCCCTTTATGCCCACTCTTTGCCCTCAGTCAATCAGCCAATCCTCTACCCTGCTAGAATTTTTCCTGTAATACCATGGACTCTTGTCTTGTTAAGTAGCCTTATGTACAGCACCTTGTCAAAGGCCATCTGAAAATACAAGTAAACAACATTCAATGACCCTCCTTTATCTATCCTACCCGTTATTTCCTCAAATAGTTCAATCAGATTTGTAAGACAAGATTTCACCTTAAGGAAACCATACAACACACACAAAATGCTGGTGGAACACAGCAGGCCAGCATTTTGTGTGTGTTGTTTGAATTTCCAGTATCTGCAGATTTCCTCGTGTTTGCTTAAGGAAACCATGGTGACTTTTGTCATGTGCCTCCAAGTATTCTGAAACTTCGTCCTTAATAATGGACTCCAACATCTTCCCAACCACTGAAGTCAGGAAAACTGTCCGAGAATTTCCTTTCTTCTACCTCCCTCCCTTCTTAATGAGTGGAGTAACATTTCTAATTTTCCAGTCCTCCGGAACCATTTCAGAATCTCATGATTCTTGAAAGATCATTATTAGTGCCTCCACAGTCACCTCTTTCAGAACCCTGGGGTGTAGTCCATCTGATCCAGGTGACTTGTCTGCCTTCAGACCTTTCAGCTTCCCAAGTACTTTCTCCTTAATAATATAACTACACTTACTTTTGCCTTCTGACGCTATCGAATTTCTGGCATATTGCTAGCATCATCCACAGTGAAGATTGATGCAAAGTACTTATAAGATTAATTCGCTGTTTCTTTATCCCTCATTAATACTTCTCCAGCATCATTTCCCTGCGGTCCAATATCCACCCTCGCCTCCCTTATACCCTTTATATATCTGGAAGAACTTCCAGTTTTCTTTTTTAAATTACTGGTCGTCTTATTTTTTGGTTGCTTTCTGTTTGTTTTTAAAAGCTCCCCAGTCTTTTATCTTCCCATTAATTTTAGCTCTATTTTATGCCTTCTCTTTTCTTATTATGCTGTCTTTGATTTACCTGGTCAGCCACAGTTCCTCATCCTCCCTTTAAAGGTCTTCATCTTTGGGATGTATCTATCCTGCCCCGTCCAAATTGCCCCCAGAAACTCCAGCCATCGCTGTTCTGCCATCATCCCTGCTAGTGTTCCCTTCCAATCAATTTTAGCCAACTCCTTTCTCAGGTCTTGGTAATTTCCTTTATTTCACAACAATACTGACACAGACTATAACTTCTCCCTTTCAAACTACAGGTGAACTCTATCGTATTTTGATCACTGCCCCCAAGGGTTCTTCTACCCACTGACCCTAATCAAATCTGGTTTCTTACCAACACCCAAACAAGAATTGCATTTCTCCTAGTGATCTCAACCTCAAGCTGCTCTAAAAAGCCATCTTGTGGCATTCTACAAGTTCCCTCTCTTGGGATCCAACACCAACCTGATTTTCCAATCTACCCATATATTGAAATCCCCAATAACTTTTATAACATTGCCCTTTTTTACATGCCTTTTCTATCTCCTCATAATTTATATCCCACATCCTGACTACTGTTCAGAGGCCCGTGTATTACTCAGACCGGGGGCTTTCTACCCTTGCAGTTTCTTAACTCTACCCACAAGGATTCTACATCTTCTGATCCCATGTCACCTCCTTCTCAGGATTTGATATAATTTTTACCAACAGAGCCAACCTACCCTCTGTCTACCTGCCTGTCTTTTCAATACAAGGTTTCTTTGAACGTTAAGCTCTGAACCATTCCTTCTTTCAGCCACATCCCCATGATGCCCATAAAGTTATACCAGCCAATCTCTACACGATCAATTACCTTATTCAATATGCTGTGTGCATTCAAATGTAACACTTTCAGTCCTGTATACATCACACTTTTTGATTTTGCCCTCATGTTATATTTCATTTCAACTTATCTCACTGACTGAAACTTTGCCCTGTGGCCTGTCTGTCCTTCTTCACAGTCTCACTACACACTACAGGCACTTGTATACCCATAGCCCCACCCTCAGCTCTATCACTCCAGTTCCCATCCCCATGCCAAATTAATTTAAACCCTCCCTAGCAGCTCTAGCAAACCAGGCCACAAGGAGGTTGGTCCCCCTCGGGCTGAGGTGTAACCCATCCTTTTAGTACAAATTATACCTTCCCCAGACGGGATCACAATGATCTAGAAATCTAAAACTTTCTCCCCTACACAAGTTCCTCAGCCACTCACTCATTTGCTGTTTCATTTTATTCCTGTCCTGACTAGCACATGGTACAGGGAGTAACTCAGAGATTACTACCTTTGAGTTCCTGCTCTTCAACCTCTTCCCTAACTCCTTATACTCACCGCACAGGACTCCCACCCCCCTCCCCCACACCTTTCTACCTACATTACTGTACTAATGTCTGAAATATTATGTGTGATCCTCTGGGTCCTGCTAATTATAATATATTCATCTGGAGGGAGGTTTGACGTGATGGCTGCTACAGGTGAGCTGTTTATTCCATGTAAGTGTTGCACTTACAGTACATTCATTCCCCGTGTCCATTGAGAATACTGCACTAATATGATGCAAATAGATCAGGTTTCTATCAAAGTTTTGCACCTGGCTGATGAAAAACATTGGCATGATTATGTGATATCTCCACATGCAGACATTAGTACCAAATGTATATTCATTTCATCTTCTGATTATTTCCTCAACGATGAGGAATATTGTTCAAATATTAAGACATGGGAGATCAGTGATGATGAAGCTGTATGCCTTACAGCATCCTGTTACATTTCCTCTGCACCCTCTCTGAAGCTTCTGCACCCTTCCTATAATGAGACAGCCAAATCTGAATACAATATTCCAACCAGAATTTTATACGGCTGCATCATTGCCTCACAGTTCTTGAAATCAGTTCCAATAGTAAGGTGACCAGAACTAAGCACAATTCTCCAAGTATGGTCCAACAAGACCATAGCATTAATCTTGCACCTCTTGAAGTCATCCCTTAATTAATGAAGGCCAACACATCATACATTTTAACCACACAATTAACTTGCGCAACAACTTTATGGGACCTATGGACATCAATCCCAAGATACGTTTATTCCCCACACTGCTGAGGATCCTGCCATTAACCCTGTACATTGCTTTCAAGTTTGCATACCAAAGTGAATCAGTTCACACTTTTCCAGATTGAACTCCATCTGCCACTCCTCGCCCACCTCTGCATCCTGTCAACGTAACCTACGACAACCTGCGACACTATCCACAATACTACCAACTATAGTGTCATCTACAAACCTGCTTGATGTGTATTTAATATTTTACTAATACTTAAGTAATATAGTAAATAAATTGTTTGATTAAGCATTCTTTTGTTTGCATAATTCATTAGAGGTTTGTACATGAATGATACATACCATTACACCACCATGTCATATTTAAGAGCCTCGCTAAAGTAAAACAAAATAGAAAGGCATCTCCCAGGTCCTGTGTTTTTCTTTCAATTAGTTTCTGCAGTTGCAAAACATAACATTACATACACACCTTTCCTCTTTCTGAGTGTATTTGTTGATATGCCAAATCTCTTCAAACTCCTAATAAAGTATAACCACTGCCTTGCCTTCTTTATAACTGTATGGATATGTTGGGACCAGGTTAGATCCTCAGAGATCTTGACACCCAGGAACCTGAAACTGTTCACGTTTCCCACTTCTGATCCCTCTGAGGATTGGTTTGTGTTCCCTTGTCTTACCCTTCCTGAAGCCCACAATCAGCTCTTTGGTGTTACTGACATTGAGTGCAAGGTTGTTACTGCAACACCTCTCAACTAGCTAGTATATCTCGCTTCTGTAAGCCCTCTTGTCTCTATCTGAGATTCTACCAACAATGGTTGATTCGTCAACAAATTTCCAGATGTTATTTGAGTTTTACCTAGCCACACAGTCATGGGTATAGGAAGAATAGAGCAGTGGGCTAAGCACACACCCTTGAGGTGCACCAGTGCTGATCTGCACAGATTGTATTCTTCCCACTAGGAGGTCAAGGATCCAATTACAGATGGAGATACAGAGGCCCAGGTTCTGTAGCTTATCAATCAGCATTGTCCTGAAAAAGGAATAAAATTTGCCATCCTCAAATCTTCTGATACTACTCCTGTGGCCAATGAGCATGCAAAGATCATCACCAAAGGCACAGCAATCTTTTCTCTCACTTTCTCTAGTAACCTTTGAGATATCCTTTACAGCCCCAGAGTCTTATCTATCCTAATGTTTATCATAAGTTTCAGCAATCCTCTTTCTAAACACCAACATGACCTACCATATCAGCCTGTTTTACTCTGTCCTCACATTTGACAAATTCCCTCTTGCTTTGTAAAGTCCCCCTTGTTATGTTCCAAAACATAAAACTATTCAAAATGAAAACATGGAGCCAGGAATAACGTGTCTACTTCATTCTTACAAGGTGGCATGGTGGCATGGTGACATATGCCATTCACATACTTCTACAAATAACCTGTAATAAATTACATAAACAACAAATCATACAATATATTTACAATATTACCCAAATGTTACTGAAATATTCAATACACAACACTCCTCCTTGCTTAGCTATAAACTCCAATGAGTATAGAATGCATCTCAACTCAAATATGTAATGTATTGCATTGGTTAAGATTTCTTCTGCTATGCTGTGAGGTAATTTAATTTAGCAGTTTTCTGTAACAGTCGTGGGCCCTGTTGTTAACAGTGTTTTGGTTTCAGCTAAAGATAAGGTGTAATACAACTACTGTACAGACATCCACAGCAGAGTAAAATTTCTTGTCCCATTCAAGCCTAGAGATTTAATCATGGAACCATAAAACATTACAGCACAGAAACAAGCCTTTTGGCCCTTCTTGGCTGTGTTGAACCATTTTTCTGCCTAGTCCCACTGACCTGCACCTGGCCCATATCCCTCCATACCCCTCTCATTCATGTACCTGTCCAAGTTTTTCTTAAATGTTTAAAGTGAGCCCGCATTTAACACTTCATCTGGCAGCTCATTCCACACTCCCACTACTCTCTGTGTGAAGAAGCCCCCCCCCAATGTTTCCTTTAAACTTTTCCCCCTTCACCTTAACCTATGACCTCTGGGTTTTTTTCTCCCCTAGCCTCAGTGGAAAAATCCTGCTTGCATTCACTCTATCTATACCCATCATAATTTTATATACCTTTATCAAATCTTCCCTCATTCTTCTACGCTCCAGGGAATAAAGTCTTAACCTATTCAACCTTTCTCTGTAACTCAGTTTTTCAAGTCCCGGCAACATCCTTGTAAACCTTCTCTGCATTCTTTCAACATTATTAATATCCTTCCTGTAATCTGGTGACCAAAACTGCACACAATACTCCAAATTTGGTCTCACCAATGTCTTATACAGCCTCACCATAACATCCCAACTTGTATACTCAATACTTTGATTTATAAAGGCCAATGTACCAAAAGTTCTCTTTACTACCCTATCTTCCTGTGACGCCATTTTTATGGAATTTTGTATCTGTATTCCCAGATCCCTCTGTTCCACTGCACTCCTCAGTGCCCTACCATTTACCTTGTATGTTCTACCTTGGTTTTTCCTTCTAAAGTGCAATACCTCACACTTGTATGTATTAAACTCCATCTGCCATTTTTCAGCCCATTTTTCCAGCTGGTCCAAATCCCTCTGCAAGCTTTGAAAACCTTCCTCACTGTCCACTACACCTCCAATCTTTGTATCATCAACAAATTTGCTGATCCAATTTGCCACATTATCATCCAGATCATTGATATAGATGACAAATAACAATGGACCCAGCACTGATCCCTGTGGCACACCACTAGTCACAGGCCTCCACTCAGAGAAGCAATCCTCCACTACCACTCTCTGACTTCTCCCACTGAGCCAATGTCTAATCCAATTTACTACCTCATCATGTATACCTAGCGACTGAATCTTCCTAACTAACCTCCCATTCGGGACATGCGGGATCGCTGTAGAGGATTTCTTTCATCTTTTGGGATAAAGTCTTTCCCTTTGCTTGGCAGGTTGGAATTGTGGATGTGAAGGACTCTCAGATCCGGGCCATCCTCTGTGGTGCCTGTAGAGTTGATTCTGGGACTGCAGGGGGTGCTTCTGACAGCTCTGAACAACATTCTTCTGGGTGTGTTGACATCCCAAATGGTTTCTATTCAAGCTATCCCAGATCACCATACAAAGCTTTGAGCCTACACTTTCATTTTGACCATGACCAGGTGATCGGCATGTAGCTCCTCCAACACTTTAGCTCTCTGCTTGGATGGTACAACTCTCAATCCCCCGCATAAGATAGCCTCCGTCAAAGACAAGTTCAAACCTGCACTGGTAAAAATGGGGGAACTGGAATTTCTGCTGCAGGTTCCAGCCATTTTGGCTTGCCATGTAGACCCGAGACAGTGTGGGGTCTTGTCTGGTTTCCCTTTGAATCATCTCTGCCATAATAGGGAAACTTTCGCTATGCATTAGGGAGAACACATAAATAAAAGTGTCCTCTTTTGCAAATTTTTCAGATATATCCTTTTCCAAGGGTAAACGGGACAATCCATCAGCAATCCCATGAAAAGTTGTCATCTTGAATTTAATCTTGTAATTGTGTCCACTGAGAATATGAGCCACCTCTCCATTTGTGCTGCTGCTGTTAGTGGAACAGCCTTCTGTGGATTGAAAATGAACTCCTGTGATTTCTGTTCAGTAATGAGGGTGAACTCTCTCCTATACAAGTACATGAAATGTTTTACACCACAACCAGACTCAAGGCCTCTCTCTCAATCCGTGTGCAAATGTTTCTCTGCAGCAGTGAGGGAACGTGATGAAAAAGCTATGAGGCGTTCACTTCCAACACTCATAACATGTGATATGACTGTCTAAGGCAAAGAATTACAGGTAATCTTCACTAGATAATGTGGATCATGATGTGTGAGTACAGGTGTCAGATGCCATCATTTCCTTGACCTTTTTGAAAGCCACCTCACACAATTTTGTCCATTGCCAATTTCTTCCCAATCCATAGTAATGAGTTCAAGGTGTGAAGCACAGTAGCTAAGTTTGCCAGGAACCTGTTAGAGTAATCGAAAAACCCTAAAAACAATCGCATCTGTGGCACATCCTTTGGCCTTAAGACATCCACCGCTGCTTGAATTTTCTCAACACACTTGTGTAATGTTTGTGAATCAATGGTATGACCACAGTAAGTAATGCTTGGTTTAAAGAACTCATACTTGTTGCATTGTGCTCTGAGCCCATAATCTTCTAATCTTTTTAACATTGTCTTGAGATTTGGAGATGTTCCTTGTCATCCTTACTGGTAACAATGATGTCATCCAGGTAACACTGAGTGCCTGGGCAGCCTTGCAGCACCTGGTCCAGAGCTTTCTGCCAGAGAGCAGGTGCAGATGCCACTCCAGAAGTAAGCCTATTATAGTGATAAAGCCCTTTCTGAATGCTTATGGTGAGAAGCACTTTAGACTCATCTTCCATTTCCATTTGTAGGAAGGCTTCAAGTAAGTCCACTGTGCTGAAATGTTTTCTTCCAGAAGAGTTTGCAAAGATATCCTCTATTCTGGGCAGAGGGTATTGACCTACTTTCAGTGCTTGGTTGATGGTGACCTTAAAATCACAACAGATCCTGGCAGAACCATTCTCCTTGGCTTCTGGAACCACTGGCATTGCCCAAGGGCTCCAGTCAATCCTGGAAAAGAATCCCTTTAGCCTCCATGTGATCAAGCTCACCACGGATGGTATAAAGAACCTGTCAAGCTTGTAAGCCTTTAAACCTGCATCAGTCTTGTGTTTGTGAGCCCTTGCTGCAATGGGAACACAGTTTGTTCAGCCAGGCTGATTTCTGTTTTGATGTTACAATTTTGTTCATGCTCAATTTCATTCCTGACTGCAACTCTATTGCATCTCTGGTTGCTGTTTCCACTGATACAGCGATTTCAATTGCTCTTTTAAATATGAGTTTTGATTCAGCTAGGAGCCATTTTCGAATGCTTTCCTGTAAGATTCCACAAACTAAATGATCTCAATGCATTAAGCTGATTACTGAACTGGCAATGCTCAGGCAATTTCAGCCACACAAGCTGAAATGGATTCTCCTTACTTTTGATTCTGCTTATGAAACCTAAAGTGCTCTGCAATCAACAATGTTTGTGGTTCTAAATATTACTGCATTACTTTCACGATTTCAGCAAAGCTCATTTCAGCTGGGGTTTGGTTGGAGCAGTCAAACTTCTAAGCAAACTGTTTTCCTTTCCACCTACTGCACTCAGCAACACTGGCACTTGCTTTGCATTGGATGTTCCATTTTCTTCAAAATACTGCTCAATTCATTCAGTATGCAATATCCAGTTATCTCTTGTGCATCAATTGTGTCTCTTTCTGATGTGGGGAGCCATTTCTGCTTTTTAAAAAAAATTATGGTTATTATTACCTGGTACTCATTGTTTAGCAACCGGTGAATTACATCAGTTTCTGCCTTTCTTTTATACTCAACCGCCTCTCCTCTTTTCTGAAGAAACTATGTGCTTTTTTAACCTAATTGTTTCATTCCTCTTGTGAAGAGAACATGCTGTGCTTTTGTTTTACTCATGAGCGTCTCTGGAAATGCAGTTCGTTAGCTCTTCGTCAATAGCCACTGGACTCCGTGCTGAGAAACCCACCTTTCTCCCAGGCTTTGTTTGTTCAGGGTGTGTACGACTTTGATCCTACCAAATCCCTGAGGTTGGAAGTCTCATCCACCCAAACCCTGTGAACGCTGTGTGATTTACTGCCCCGGGCAATCGCCTGTCAGCAAGAAATAACAGATCGTTCACTGCATACAATTATAAAGAAGTATATTTAAGGATGTTAACGTAAGGAAACTGTTGTTAAAGGAAAGAGAGAAAAAATCCAAAAAGGGCCCATTATTCTTAAACAGTCAAATATGTACTTAAGTTGGAGCTCATCTTGAACTTGTCCTTCAATCACGCACTGGACTCTCAGTCTGCGTGAAAGCACACACCACCTTCTGAATTTTGCTTGAAATCCTTCTCAAACAAATGGGTCTCCCATGTGAGTATTGGTCCTTCCTCCTTGAGCTGCTCATCTACACAAAGCATCTTGCACAACAGGGACGGCATCCTCAGCATCTTCCCTCATGTTTTCTCCCAGCTCCCGCCAGCAAAGAGTTCAACCCACACCAGTGTCCCTCACGACACCTCTCCACCCAGCATTCTCTAGAACCTTCTCCCAATTCCACCATCCTGATTGGCTGACACCACAATCCTAATTTGAACAACAAAGCCTCTTATCTCAGCTCAAACCCAAACAGGCTGAAAGAACAGCCTCCTCTTACAGAACCATTCAAATGAAATACCTACAGCATAGCAGTAAAAATCTTAACCAGGGCGATGTACTTGAACATCTTGCCACACTTCAACAGATAGATAGCGTCTCCGGTTTATGTTGAAACTGCCTCATCACCACTGTTATATTTTGTAACTCCAAAACATACAGTAAAATGAATTTTAAAAAACACAGAGATAGGAGTAACGTGTTCTTATTTCATTCTTACTTTTAGTGAGGCACGCACATATTCATTAAAGACCTCCCCTACTTCCTCCATCTCCTGAGACATGTTTCATCTTTGATCCCTGATTAGTCCTATTCTCACTCTAGTCATCCGCCTGTTCTTCACATACATGTAAAATGCCTTAAATTTTTCTTAATCCTACTCACCAAGGACTTCTCATGTCCTCTTTTAGCTCTCCTTATTCCCTTCTTTCCTAGTTTCTTACATTTTTTCCTAGCTACAGCAATTTCACCTCCAAACCTCACCAACACTTCATAATAATTAACAGGAACAACTGATGCTGGTAGCAGATACAGGGCTTCTCCCAAAGCACAGACCCTCTCAATAGAATATTCCTTCTCATTACGAGTATGGATTGTGTACCAGGGAGAATCCGGACATCAGAATTCATTGTTGGAGTTGCTGCATCAAGCCAAGCACATTCTCTTTGGGCATAAAATTTGTAGAGTTGTGTGTTGCAGCATGAACTGTACCAAGGCATTAAGGAGTTTAATAATTACCTGGTCAGATGTGTCTGAGTTTGTGAATATTGCAGACTATTCAGTTTCAGCACACATTATAAGGAAAGATTTGGTGGCAATGAAATTATTCATAGGTGTGAATTACATCAAAGCCACAAAAATCATATTTGGAATAATCCAACTGTACCAAATCTAAATTAGAGCAATTTATCTTCACACATTAAGTGATTAGCAATGAAAGTACATTAGCTTATATGATAGCCTGGTTAAGCGGGAACATGTGCACACTTAACCCACAATTGTTGGAAAAGCACAGTAATAGTCACAGAATACAATGAGGCATCTACTGGGAGCTATTGACATTGAAATTAAAAGAAGTTTTACAGCACCATAATTAAAATCCGCCTCCGTTAATCTGATATTTCTCCTTAGCTTTCAGTTTTGGAGATTATCATTCTTGAGATATTTTTCTACCAGTGGCAGACAAGTTCTCCTGGTAAACACTGCAGCAAGAGGAGAAAGCCCAGAGGATGCCAACATGGGTGTTTCATTCAAGCTTCACTAAATCTTGGAAGTCTGATGAACTGAGGCAGTCCTACCTGGGCCACCGGGTCAGCTCACTTACAATTGAGGAACCCAATATTCTTGAAGTGAATACAACTTTGTTTTTAACTTTCCCCCTGCGATTCGAAATGGAACTGGAAAGGAAGTGGAAAGGCCTTGGCAACCTTTGCATCAGTGGCGGAATTTCTGGCCAAGTTCTGGAGTTGATTCCCTGCTGTTTCTTGCTCTTAAACACAAACATTGATACTGCAGACTCAATGGTATTTACACTGACATTATGGCTAGATATGATAACATTGTCATTGCGAGGATTGTGTTCTGAGGAAATATAGACACTCCATTCCAAACTACAAGTTCCCTCATTTAGGCTAAAGATCCATAAGCCTTTAGAGAAACCAAATTGACAATAGAGAATGGTGATGAGTAAAAAACTACAGAAACAGCTAAGCACTTCCACTTCAACAGAAATAGCTGGGAAAAAAAATTGCTAAATTATTTCAACTGCTAGATTTTAAGTTCATGCTTTCTCATCCCACCAGATCCTGAATGCCATCTTGCCCGTGCCAATTGCCATTTCACCCAAAATTATACGAGAATCTTAAGGAGTAGACTCATAAAAAGGAAGACTTTCTCTCTATAACTGCTGTCGGACTCCCTAGTTACCATGATCATTTTGTAATAAAATTTATTTATTTTCTTATTGAGATATAGTACAGACTAGGTCCTTCCAGCACTTTGAGCCATGCCACCTAGCAATCCCCAGATATAATCATAGGACATTTTACAATGACCAATTAACCTACCAACCAGTAGATCTTTGGAATGTGAAAAGAAACTGGCACAATATGTAAATAAGCCTACAAGAGGAGAGGCTGTACTTGATCTGGAATTGGGAAATGAACCTGGTCAGGTGTCAGGTCACTCAGTAGGAAAGCATTTTGGAGAAAGTGATCACAATTCTATCTCCTTTACCATAGCATTGGAGAGGAATAGGAACAGACAAGTTACAGAAACGTTTAATTGGACTAAGGGGAAATATGAGGATATCAGGCAGGAACTTGGAAGCATAAATTGGAAACAGATGTTCTCAAGGAAACACATGGAAGAAATGTGGCAAATGTTCAGGGGATATTTGCGTGGGATTCTGAATTTGTACTTTCCAATGAGATATGGAAAGGATGTAAACACAAGAAAATCTGCAGGTGCTGGAAATTCAAGCAACACACACAAAATGCTGGTGAAACACAGCAGATCAAGCAGCATCTATAGGAAGAAGTACAGTTGACATTTCAGGCCGAGACCCTTCGTCAGAACCAGCATTTTGTATGGAAAGGATGGTAGGGTACAAGATCCGTGGTATACAAAGGCTGTTGTAAATCTAGTCAAGAAGGAAAAAAGAGCTTACAAGAGGTTCAAAAAACTAAGTAATGATAGGAATCCAGAAGATTATAAGGCTAGGAGGAAGGAGCTTAAGAATTAAATTAGGAGAGCCAGAAGAGGCCATGAGAAGGCATTGGCAGACAGGATTAAGGAAAACCCCAAGGCATTCTACAAGTATGTGAAGAGCAAGAGGATAAGTTGTGAGAGAATAGAACCAATCAAGTGTGACAGTGGAAAAGTGTGTATGGAACCAGAGGACATAGCAAAGGTACATAATGAATACTTTGCTTCAGTATTCACTTCGGAAAAGGATCTTGGTGATTGTAGGGATGACTTGCAGTGGGCTGAAAAGCTTGAGAATGTAGATATTAAGAAAGAGGAAGTGCTGGAGCTTTTGGAATGCATCAAGTTGGATAAGTCACCGGGACCGGACAGGATGTACCCCAGGCTACTGTGGGAAGCAAGGGAGGAGATTGCTGAGCCTCTGGCAATGATCTTTGCATCATCAATAAGGATGGGAGAGGTTCCAGAGAATTAGAGGGTTGCAGATGTTGTTCCCTTATTCAAGAAAGGGAAAAGGGATAGCCCAGGAAATTATAAGCCAGTGAGTTTTTCTTCAGTGGTTGGTAAGTTGATGGAGAAGATCCTGAGAGGCAGGATTTATGAACAATTGGAGGGGCATAATATGATCAGGAATAGTCTGCATGGCTTTGTCAAGGTCAGGTCGTGCTTTATGAGCCTGATTGATTTTTTGAGGATGTGATTGAACACATTGATGAAGGTAGAGCCATAGATGTAGTGTATATGGATTTTAGCAAGGCATTTGATAAGGTACCCCATGCAAGGCTTATTGAGAAAGTAAGGAGGCATGGGATCCAAGGGGACATTGCTTTGTGGATCCAGAAATGGCTTCCCCACAGAAGGCAAAGAGTGGTTGTAGACCGGTCATATTCTGCATGGAGGTCGGTCACCAGTGGAGTGTCTCAGGGATCTGTTCTGGGACCCTTACTCTTCATGATTTTTATAATTGATTTGGATGAGGAAGTGGAGGGATGGGTTAGTAATATTGCTGATGACACAAGGGTTGGGGGTGTTGTGGATAGTGTGGAGGGCTGTCAGAAGTTACAACAAGACATTGATAGGATGCAAAACTGGGCTGAGAAGTGGCAAATGGAGTTCAACCCAGTTAAGAGTGAAGTGATTCATTCTGCTGCATCAAATATGATGGCAGAATATAACATTAATGGTAAGACTTTTGGCAGTGTGGAGGATCAGAGGGATCTTGGGGTCAGATTCCATAGGACACTCAAAGCTGCTACACAGGTTGACTCTGTGGTTAAGAAGGCATACGGTGTATTAGCCTTCATCAATCATGGGATTGAGATTAAGAGCCAAGAGGTAATGTTGCAGCTATATAGGACCCATGTCAGACCCCACTTGGAGTACTGTGCTCAATTCTGGTCGCCTCACTACGGGAAGGATATGGAAACCATAGAAAGGGTGCAGAGAAGATTTACAAGGATGTTGCCTGGATTGGGGAGCATGCCTTATGAAAATAGGTTGAGTGAACTCAGCCTTTTCTCCTTGGAGGATGAGAGGTGACATGATAGAGGTTTATAAGATGATGACAGGCATTGATCATGTGGATAGTCAAAGGCTTTACACCAGGGCTGAAATGGCTAGCATGAGAGGGCATAGTTTTCAGGTGTTTGGAAGTAGGTAAAGAGGAAACGTCAGAGGTACGTTTTTTATGCAGAGAGTGGTGAGTGTGTGGAATGGGCTGCCGGCAGCAGTGCTGGAGGCGGAAATGATAGGGTCTTTTAAGAGACTCCTGGATGGCTACCTGGAGCTTAGAAAAATAGTGGGCTATGGGTAAAGCCTGGGTAGTTCTAATTTAGGGACTTGTTCGGCACAGCTTTGTGGGCTGAAGGGCCTGTATTGTGCTGTAGATTTTCAATGTCTCTATGTTTCACTCGATGGAAACCCATTCGGTCACAGGGAGAATGTACAAATACCTTATGGGCAGCAGTGGGAATTGAACCCCAGTCAGCAGTACTGTGAATCATTGTGCTAACCACCATGTTACTGTGCTGCCCCAAAGTGATCATGAAGCAAAGTGCCATCCACCTCACTGAAGGTTTGGACATGCATGTGGGCCACTCTGACAAAGATTTTCTTCTCTACATGGCCCCTTAGAGGAATTTCCATTATTACCAATTTCTGTAATGATTTCCAATAATGGTTTCCAAGATGGAATTTTTGATTCCTGCTGTTGTCTGAATGAATCTCAATTTCATTGCCGCTGAGGTGGGATTTCCCCATTCTTGACATTTCCCCATTCAACAGAGTGCTGAGTAGCTGGTCGACTAAAGCAACCACTATGCTACTATCTCCCAGGGACAAAGGGGACTCATGAGGATGTGAGTGTTAGTGCATAAGATGTAAAAGTAGAGAGGAGTCAGAAAGGATTGAGCATCTTTTGAAGGTTACAAATGCAATTGAGCATAGTGTGGAAAATTTGAGATGACTGCAAATGCAGTGAGTGATTCATACTTCCTTGTAATGCGTACCAGGTGCAACAATTCCTTTTTCAAATTTCTATTATATGGATGGCTGCTTCATTATTATTTTCATGAAAATGAATGGATAGACTTTACATTTGAATCCATATAAAACTGTATTTTCTATGGAAACAAATGAACAATAGGCAGGTAAAAGAGCATGGTCTTTAACCCACAACCTTACAGTTGATTATTTGTGTTGTAAGTGAGAACCATTCTTTATTCACATTATTGGTCATAGAGTGTATTTAATGTCCCAGTTATATCCATTTTTATTTCTACAAAAGGAAAGAAACAGGAGGTGGATGAATAGACAGGAGCGAGAGAAGGAAAAGAAAGGGTGAAAGTGTAATTGGTATTGGTCTTGATATTATCCCAGGAACGTTAGACCTTCTCTGTTAGCTTATGTTTCACTGTGAAAGTGGACCCAAACCCTCAGATAGGACAGAAAGAAAGAAACAGAGGTAAATGGAAAACAGAAAATGCTAAACTCTACATCTTATAATGTGACGAATGCAGGGAAAAGGAATGGTCGTGAAAATAAATGGGCCTTTTTGTGGTCATGTAAACAAATGGCTGGAGGTCACAGCTGCACCAGTGGATCACAGCAGCCCTGACACAAATGGCCAATGTCAATGATGGCAAATTCAAGTGCCATCTTCCACCAAGCTCCAACACCATTCAATATCAGCATCTATGAATCAGGACAAGGACCTAACATCCATTTGCCCTATGACCCCTTACACCTTACCCCTTACCCCTTGTAAGGATTACCAAAGCTACACCAATAGCATTTCCCACACTTGCAACTTCTATCAAGCACAAGGTGGATGAGAAAGCCACCAGTTGCAGGTACTCAACCAAGATATACACCATCCTGCTTTGGAAATATATTGCTAGCCCTTCATTATCACAGGGCTAAATCCTGGAACTTCCAGTCCAAACACTACCACAGACGTACCTTTACCAGGAGGACTGCAGTGACTCACTCCCATCTTCTCAAGGGCAATTAGGAAAGGACAATACGTGCTAACCTTGCTAACAGCACCCACACTCCACCAAAAATGTTAGGAAACAGAACAATTTCATCTGCTTCTTAGTGATCTCACTTTCTATGGCCCTGTGAGATTTAATGGACACCTTGATCACCCATCACAAGGATCCTTCCACAAACCATGGCAAGAATACTGCAGTTCAGCTTTCATGATGCACCTGCCCTGTTCCTGCTGAATAGAAAATGAGACTATCTGTGCATGGTCTCCGTTGATGATATCATGAGGCAGTTCCGGAGTTGAAAGGCTCTTGTCCTCGTATCTCATATCCATGGGCCATTCACAATAGCAGTAGCCACATGCAAAGGAAGACAGCACATTTGTATGATATTTGAAAATAGATAATCTGATCATCTTCCATTGAGACCTCTTGATTTTCCCAAGATAATGCATTGACTTTGCTCTCAAGCATTTCAAAGCTATTTGTTTATTAATTGGCTTCACAACTGTCCTGTGCTGCAGTGTCCATTGTTATCATTATTCATTCCAAATTCATGCCGAACTACCTTGGTAAAATATGAATGAAGTCCTGCATTTCTGCCTGCCTTTTACTGTGTGCCACCCAGAAACACGATAAATTCTAGTGGAATCCATTGCAACATCATAACTTATTTCAACAAAAATAATTCTGGAAACAATTTAAGTCAATTCCTTTTTCAGAATGCAAATTCTGTCTCTTACAAAGTAGAAGAGAAGTGAAGTTGTATATGTTTTTATGAGTGCAGTCAGACCTCCTGTCTGATATTCTATTTTAGGTATTTGTGAAATGTTGATTAATAATAATGAGTCATAATGGATTTCATACTGACCTAAGTAGACATCATAACCTGTCTTTCCAGATTAATATCACTCAAAATATTTATTACACTGACAGATTCCTAATTGGTAGAATTGAAAGAATACTAAAATGTATGCATTGCAAAAAAATGTCAGAACTAATTTTAATTTCAAACAGCAATTATAACTTGTATAAAATAGAACTACCAAAAGATCAAGTTGCTTTCAGTATGTGACTTGCCATGGAATGAAAGTAAAGTAATTATTGACAAGTGCCGTCCTGACGTAGTCAAAAAAAACTTTCAGTTCATTGTAGAGCATTATGATTCAGTTGTCTTACTCTCCTGTAATGTTCTGAAGAAATGTGACAACTTAATATTCATGTGCAATGCACATTAGCAGCAGCAATATGTAAAAGGAAAGACAGTGTGGTGGAAAATAAATGCCAATAGTTCAGAAGTCATGTCAGTTCTTGGAATTATTTCTACTAACAGAAACATAGGACACTATTTATCTCAAAAGCTGCACCAGGAAGGAAGGTCTCTTTGAAAACAGAAACATTCAGAAGAATACAGTGTACCATATAGCATGGTACATAAAGTCAATAGAAATAAGTCATGATACCAACAACTGCATAACAGGAAAGGAAGTTAGATGCCATAGTAACCTGAATAAACACATTAGCTCCAATTTTTCAGTGATCTTCATATCTTAATGAAGCTCCGATTGGATGAGTTGAAGAATGCATTACCGGTAACCAATCTCACACAATTTGTTGCTCAGTAAATTTAGAAACATGCAGTTTTGGAGAAGGGGATGAATGAGATTGCTCTATGACAGGGAGCTGTCTCATTAGCATGATACATATCATACCCTGGGAAAGGTTGGTATTTTGTCCATTGAAATATTATGCACATCTTTAGCTTTATTCAGGAAGCAATCATAGCATTCTCATTGTGCAAAGGTATATGATTCATTAATGTAATTAAAGGACAGAGTCAATAGCTCATAATAGTCTGAATCCAATGTAGGAAAAAGGTCTCAGTAATTTGCGAAGAATGGAAGTACCAAAAGATTAAATTGCTTTTGTTGTGTGGCTTGTCATATAATGGATGCACAGCAATTATTGACAATCGCTGTCTTGACTTTAAGCTCATTGTAGAGGATTTTGATTCACGTACTTTACTTTCCAGTAATTCTCTGAAGAAATGTGACAATTTAATACTCACATTCTATTCTTTATAGAAGTTTGAGTTTTCATCATAGGAAAAAAACAAATGATTGGGATCTCTCAACCAAATAACGTAATTCAGGCTTTTTGTTACACCTTCTACTAATACTACCTATACTTCACCACTATTTCAAATCGAACTGCGTACCACAGCATGGTGGAGTAGTGGTTTGTGTAAGGCTTTGCAACCCCAGTGATTAGAAGATCAGGTTCAATTCCCGCCGCTGTCTATAAGGAGTTTGCAGGTCTCCTATTGACCGCGTGGGTTTCCACTAAGTGTTCCAGTTTGCTCCGACGTTCCAAAAGACGTGCAGTAGGGGTTAAGGTTAGTAAAGTTATGGGCATGCTATGTTGGCACCAGAAGCATAGTTACGGGCTGCCTCCAGCACAGTTTTTGGCTGTGTTAGTTGTTGACAAAAACAACACATTTCACTCTATGTTTTGATGTTTGAGACAAATAAAGCTAAGCTTTTGTTTTGCTGTGAAAGTGAACCCAAACCCTCAGATAGGACAGAAAGAAAGAAACAGAGGTAAATGGAAAACAGAAAATGCTAAACTCTACATCTTATAATGTGACGAACGCAGGGAAAAGGAATGGTCGTGAAAATAAATGGGCCTTTTTGTGGTCATGTAAACAAATGGCTGGAGGTCACAGCTGCACCAGTGGATCACAGCAGCCCTGACACAAATGGCCAATGTCAATGATGGCAAATTCAAGTGCCATCTTCCACCAAGCTCCAACACCATTCAATATCAGCATCTATGAATCAGGACAAGGACCTAAAATCCATTTGCCCTACGGCCCCTTACACGAATAGATGTAAGAATTACCAAAGCTACACCAATAGCATCTCCCACACTTGCAACTTCTTCTATCAAGCACAAGGTGGATATGAAAGCCACCAGTTGCAGGTACTCAACCAAGATACACACCATCCTGCTTTGGAAATATATTACTACCCCTTCATTATCACTGGGCTAAATACTGGAACTTCCAATCCAAACACTACCACAGACATACCTTTACCAGAGGACTGCAGTGACTCACTCCCATCTTCTCAAGGGTAATTAGGAAAGGACAATACGTGCTAACCTTGCTAACAGCACCCTTGCTAAGAGCTCTGAATTCGCAGTGTTTCTGTTCAAGAAAATAATCATGATCACGATTGAAAATAAAATGGAAATAATAAAGCAATCGGAAAGAGGCGAAACACTCGGTCATTGTAAAAGCATTAGGCTACGTCAGTCAACAATCAGAACAATTTTAAAGGATAAGGTGAGAAAGGCCCTGCCCTGATGAAAGCTTCAATTATTACTAAGCAACGCAGTGGTTTAATTATTGGGTTTTGGGGTTTTGAGTTTTTGATCCTCCACATCAACCCGGCACAAATCTGAAACTAAGTTCTTAAATGTTTTATATGCATAGAAAGGTAAAGTATATACAAACGTTTGACTAACTGACGCTAAATAATACCGGATGTAACTGTTCCAACTTACTTAGTAAGAGAACTTCTGATTTTTTTCGATCCTGATCCACGATAACCCACGCATATCCTCCCATATACTTTAAATCATCTCTAGATTACTTATAATCCCTAATACAATGTAACTGCTATGTAAAACAGTTGCTGTACTGCATTGTTTAGGGAATAATGACAAGAAAGAAAAGTCTGTACATGCTTGAACAACAAGTGCTGGAAGAGCACTTCCGGGTTTTCTCGATTCGCGGTTGGTTGAATTTGCGGATGCAGAACTTGTGGATAAGGAGGGCCATTAGGGTCAAACATATTTTCTTGAGTTTATTCAACTCAGTTGACTCCACCTCCAACTTCCCTACTCCTTGAGAATTTGAAACTGTGCAGCCAGCATGATTTTAGGGGCTGCATTACCCATCTTAGCAATTTGCTGCGTAAACGAAAGCTATTCTTCATGTCACTTCTCATTGCTAAAGGAAGTGAAGAAAACTTTCCTCTCACTGTGTCATTGATGGTAGCATATTTCTTCCTCAGCAGCAGTTAAGTCGATGACCTAAGTGACAATAGTGATGCACTTGGTGACCTCTCTCTTGGTGGTCAGCACTTGCACATCCATGGGGGATCCTGGGTTGGTGAGTTTGTTTTATGAGGAGAAAATGATCAGACTGAGAATCTGAATCTGAAATATGGTCTTAATTGTAAATTGCCTCTATTTTGTAAGAGTGTTGTAAAATCTGGTACAGTGATGGGATTATGTGGAGAATAAAATGGTATTAGTGAGGGATTAATGCAAATGGGTGCTTGATGGTCAGCAGGTGCCCAGTGAGTTAAGGGAACTGTTTCCATGCTGTAAAATTCTGAGAAATATTTTAAAAAATCTTAAGGTAGAAGAGTTGAAGCAAAGTTGAATTTACCCCAGCTGAGGTTTCTCATCACAATCTCAAAATAAACCATCAACTATGTTGGAAATTTATGAGAAGAAATATTCTCATGTCATCTGTGGTGAATCTATGGAACACTCTGCCCAAAAGATTGTGAAGGCTTACTCACTGAATATATTCAAGACAGGGATCTTTAAGATCAGCCATGATATTAGAGCTAGCAGGAGAAACCTACTGGCATGCTCCTGCCTTATGGAGAATGGATTTCATTCCCAAATTGTTTTATTCTCTTGCAGCTGGACCTACTATTCAATATTTGTATTATTTCACTTCATAATGCTAGAATTAAAATTACTCAGCAGGAATTTTTAAAAATCTTAACTTTCCATTTCACTTTCAGCTGATATTTTTTTCTTATTTCTACCTGTAGACTTTGCATTGGGAGAAGAAAAAAATATTTGAAATTGAGGGATCCAGACAAATCAAATCTTTTTTTGACATCTTTTTGAGTTGATTCATCTATTTCTTTGAATTAGGGGATGTAAAGAATGGAGCTACGTGGAAGTAAGTGCTATCAAAACATGCAAATAGGTAAGTAATAACGGTATGATAGAGTGGAGATAGACAAATACCATCTGAGACAGAACAGAAGGAGAATTAAAACATAATACTCCCACGCATTCAATAAGAATGAACACATTCATCTTCAACTATGCTTCAGCGGCTGCTACAGTTTTCCTTATTAACATTTCCAAGTGCAGGCAGTGGATTCTATGCACATTGCTCTTTGTTTGTGAAATTCTCATTGAAGCATATCTCTGTAGGAATGTTAAGTTGTAATATCAGGCTTCTAGCATTGGGAGTATTAGAATTACGTAACTCCATTTCAACATATTTAAGTGATTTATATTTTATTGCCATCTCCAACACTGGGATCAGCACTAGTGTGCTATTAAACAAAATGTACCTTAGAATAATAACAGGCTGCATAGACTGCACATTTTGCAAACTTTGAATGATTGCACTACATTTTGCAAAAACAAGCATAGTATTAACTTGAATCTTAATGTAAACTTTGGATTCTTCAGGACATTGGGAATTAGCAGACCCTGAAATATGCATACACAGTGATTCCGTGGGCCCATGCACTATGACCTTTACAGACAACAGACACACCAGGTCTGCTAAAAGATACAGGCACTCAGCCTGTGAGTAAGGACTGAAGACAGTAAGGTTCATTACCACTAAAGCATTTCTGAAAGGAGAAGGGGTGATGAAGAGTGAACTAATAATGCCCATCTGTTTAAGATTCTATGCCATAGCTTGCACTCTGATGATCTTCCCCCCGAACATGACCCCTCACGTCTTCAGTGAACAACATTAATTCAGCTTTCCTGTCCGATCTGTGTAGCTTTTCATTCCATTCGAATAACATTTTGAATACCATCATTGACAAGGAATACAATAGGCAGAGGATTTCAAGGATTCACAACCCTTAGAGTGAAGAAATTTTTGTCTCAGGCCTAAGTAGCTAATCCTTTATCTGGTAACGGTGATTGCCAAAACTTTAGCTCAGAGAAGCAACCTTTCAGAAAGTTTAGAAGAATGACCCTATTAGCTCCTTTTAATTCCTCATTCTCCTTCCTCAAGATATTCCTCAAAAACTTACCTTCATATCTGATACATTTTCTTTTATGGCATGGTGTCAGTTTTTGTTGCTGCACTCACCACAAAATAACTCAAAATAATTTGTCAAAATTTAAAAGAATATAAAGAATATGTATGCATGTGTGTGTGTGTGTGTGTGTGTGTGTGTGTGTGTGAGTACATTGTTTTGGATCTTCAGTGAGTTAGTAAATCATATGCTTGTATTCAAAAAGAACTGAATTATGCCCATCCAACAAGCTTGATCAGTACCCTTGAGCTTGAACATGTTCTACCTTGTGTACCTAAGTGTGCTGGAGAGGAGTTACATGATGCATGGCTCCGGGGTTGTACCCCCAATGGGTTTCTTTTTTTCTCTCACTTATCTTGCTTAGTAGGGTTTTTTTTAATTCACAAAAGCTTTCAATCTTTAAGATAATTTCTTTTTTTTGAGGCATTGTAAGTGTTGCTACTTCGATGTACCTGTGTTATTTTTGAATAATAATAATAATAAAAAGATTTGAAAAGAAAGGAGAGGAGTTACATGGCTTGACTGCTTTGCAACATATGGTCTACAACAGAGACTGACGTCTCAACATAAATGTTCCTTCAGACTTCCTGGATCTAAATCCTGGAACTCCCTGCTGGACAATGTTGTGGGAGTACACTCACTAGAAGGACTACAGTGGTTCAAGAAGGCAGCTCACTATTACCTTCAATTAGGGATGGGCAACGAAAGGTGGTTTTATTAATGACAACCAAAGCCTGTAAAATGAATTCATAACACTTTGTAAATAATGTGAAAGAATTGTTCAGTAGAGTATCTTAAAGACATGTAGCCATTGTATTTTCAAGAAAACTGCTGGAACCTGTCCTATGAAAGTTAGTGACAGCTGAGTTCAAGGTCCCAAGAACTTTCTGCATCCATCTCATATTGTAAATAAGCACTTCCAATCATAGCTGGAGATAGAAATAAACTCTGGAGGAACTCAATGGGTCGAGCAGCATTTGTGGTAGGAAACAAATTGTCAATAATTGTTGTCAAAATACTGAATTCCTCCAGCAGATCATTTGTTGCTCTCATTTCAAGCTCTTGCCATCTCCTGTGTCTCCATTGTAGCTGGAGATATCAAGGTTTGGAAGGGTAACCAACTGTAACTCTATAGCCTTAATTGTTTGAGCACATACAGCCATGTTCCATATCTTCTGGTCATTAGGTTAGTGATCTCATAATGTTTACAATAAAACTGTCAAATTCAGATCTTCCCCTGCAGTTTAGATCTCCTAAATCTCAGAATTGAAAACAAAACCCAATTACAGCTTGAAGATGAAAGCCACTATCGGGCCGGGGGGGTGGGGGCGATCTCAGCTACAGCAGATGTAATGATCATAAGTGAGCAAACACAAACAAAGGCATTGAGAACTGCAGCCAATGTAACTGTAGAAGTGAGGAAAGGCTAAATATTCCTTGTCTGACTCAAGGAGTTAATGCAATCCTACATTTGTCTAGGCATGATGGCAAACTGAAAAGGAGAACTCTTACTTTGTCCTTTACCAGCAACCTTCCACATTGTCATTGTCAATATAAGTGGTGGTATGTTAGCATAACTCTCAAACAGTGCCAGTGACCCGGGTTCAATACCTCTGCTGTCTGTAAGCAGTTTGTTTGTCCTCCCCATGGCTGTGTGGGTTTCTACTCAGTGTTCTGGTTCCCCCCCCCCCCTCCCCCACCCACAGATCCAATGATGTACAGGCTAGTAGGTGAATTGGTCACATGGGTGTATTTGGGTGGTACAGCCCTCATTGTGCCAGAAGGACCTGTTACCAGGCTGTACCTCTAAAATTAAAAATGTATAACAACAGCATTGGAATTTAACTTTGATAGCCAGCTGAATACTTCCCAAAAAGGAGCAATCCTTAGCAGTATCTCTCCAAAGAAAGAAATCAGGAATTGGCCCCAGGATTCTCTCCCAACGAGGATCTCCCCAGCAGGAATACTCCACAGAAACATCCAAGAAGAAGCTTTCCTCCAGGAGGTATACATCAGGGGAGGATGCGTCCTTCCATATGGTGAAGAAGTTCTTCAGGTGTCACAGTGCTTTTGGAGCCATCTAGACAACCGATGAATGAGGACAATTAGATAGATAGATAGATAGATAGATAGATAGATAGATACTTTATTCATCCCCTTGGGGAAATTCAACTTTTTTCCAATGTCCCATACACTTGTTGTAGCAAAACTAATTACATACAATACTTAACTCAGTAAAAAAAATATGATATGCAACTTGGATTGGATTGGAGAGAAAATAAAAATCAGAAGAACTGGCTGGAACTGCAAGAGGCAGAATATACTATCTGCTGAAAACGTGAAACAGAAGAGAATGCTGTAAGTATCCACCAAAACAGGAAATACCTGTGGAAAAAAAGAAAACCAGAGTTAGAATTGATTTTACATGAGAACTGGCCAATAATCAGAGATATGTTTTCAGTTATTTTGACTCTACCCTCTCTCAGTGCGGTTGGGAGACTGTAGGTCTGACACGGTGGTCAGCAGCACAGGGGCGCCGCAGGGAACCGTACTCTCTCCGTTCCTGTTCACCCTGTACACATCAGACTTCCAATATAACTCGGAGTCCTGCCATGTGCAGAAGTTCGCTGATGACACGGCCATAGTGGGGTGTGTCAGGAATGGACAGGAGGAGGAGTATAGGAAACTGATACAGGACTTTGTGATATGGTGCAACTCAAACTACCTGCGTCTCAATATCACCAAGACCAAGGAGATGGTGGTGGACTTTAGGAGATCTAGGCCTCATATGGAGCCAGTGATCATTAATGGAGAATGTGTGGAGCAGGTTAAGACCTACAAGTATCTGGGAGTACAGTTAGACGAGAAGCTAGACTGGACTGCCAACACAGATGCCTTGTGCAGGAAGGCACAGAGTTGACTGTACTTCCTAAGAAGGTTGGCGTCATTCAATGTCTGTAGTGAGATGCTGAAGATGTTCTATAGGTCAGTTGTGGAGAGCGCCCTCTTCTTTGTGGTGGCGTGTTGGGGAGGAAGCATTAAGAAGAGGGACGCCTCACGTCTTAATAAGCTGGTAAGGAAGGCGGGCTCTGTCGTGGGCAAAGTACTGGAGAGTTTAACATCGGTAGCTGAGCGAAGGGCGCTGAGTAGGCTACGGTCAATTATGGATAACTCTGAACATCCTCTACATAGCACCATCCAGAGACAGAGAAGCAGTTTCAGCGACAGGTTACTATCGATGCAATGCTCCTCAGACAGGATGAAGAGGTCAATACTCCCCAATGCCATTAGGCTTTACAATTCTACCGCCAGGACTTAAGAACTTTTTAAAAGCTATTATTAATGCTTTTTGAGATAGTGATTTAGATGCATATCATATTTTTTACTGAGTTAAGTATTGTATGTAATTAGTTTTTGCTACAACAAGTGTATGGGACATTGGAAAAAAGTTGAATTTCCCCATGGGGATGAATAAAGTATCTATCTATCCTTCTAAAGAATTTTCTCAAGCTTCTTAATTTTCTAGACCTTCGGCTTTCTTTTTCCTGGTGGCCAGCCTGGCCCAAGAGACCTTCAAGAAACTGATTGGATCGGTTCAGATATGGCCTATCCCCACCAATACCTCAATCAACATTGTCCCAGCATCAGCTCTACCCACCTACTGAGAATCCCACCCACATCCCCAGCACTTTAACACTGCTCCACCCAATTTGGCTTCCGATCAGCTTATGTAAATTTACGAGGCTTTTTTTTCCTATATGCTGGAAAGAGGTGATTATTCTTAAAGGTATTGAATAGATCACAACTATCAAAAATCTACCAAAGGATGAAGCAATACTAGAATAAAGCTATCTTGTCATTTGAAATTATAACTGAGTTCTTTCAGTCATCATTGCATTTTCCACTTGCCCTTGAACAGAAGGTAACAAACATTGCCTTTGATTTATGTAAAGAAGTTACTAGTAAGATTAAGCACAAAGCTCTTTACAGAACAAATAAAAGATACCAGGCTTGACTTCCTTGACTGTACAATAGGGACAAGTTACGCACTCTCAGAAATCTAGTTTTGAAAAATAAATCAATTGTGCTTCAAAATTTCAATAAACCAGTTTTCCCCTTTCTGCCTGAAAACAGCTTCTTTTGTGTTTCATATGTCATTGAGTTTTTGTGAAAAAGTATTATGCAAAGCGATTTGACAGCCATTTTGTGCACAGCAAGATCCATTAAGATATCATTTCTTTCAGTGGTCATGGTTTGGGGGGGGTGGGAGAGTGGTGGTGGTAAATACTGTCACCTGAATGAAGCAACAGATGAGGCCTGCATTCTGTATATCTGATGGTTGTGCCTTTGTAAAATGCCGTACCTCAGGTGACACCAAAGAAATAACCCGCTTTGCATTTTAACAATGTTAGCTCATTTAATTATTTCATCTGGCTAAAGTCAATATTAGAAAAATAGATGTTTCCATCTAACTGCTTGCTGTAAACTATATCACAGTATATGAAATAAACCCTAAAAAATGCTCACAGAATTATCATGAATTTTATCAGATAATTGTTTGAATATTTGCATGAGAAAAATCAACCACTGTGAGCTTGTTATTAGAAGCACCAGATGATCAATAAAAATACACTAACTGCACTAGCAACTCACAAGAATTTCTGGAGCATTCCAACAAGAATAAAGTGATTGATGGCACAGACTGTGATTGTCAAGTTAAATAACTGTTTATGGCATGAACAGTAATGGAGATTACTAATGTAATGCATCAAAGCATCACTAGTATTAAATTCATATGCCATGCAATTAAACATTGGAAAATTAGAAGCTGGTACACATTCTTGTTTGAACTATATAAAGCACGTCCAGCTGACTTCTAACTAAATGCAAACATAGATTACATTTTCATGTAATTAGGTGGCAATATCAGTGCAAGATTCAATCCTATTTTGCGTGATGGATAAGAGTTGCTATAGTAACATTGACAATTACAATCAGCGGGATTCTTTATTGCTTTACTCCCTTGGGTTCAAAATGGACAGGTTGCCATGAGGAGCCTTGCATAATGATTTTGTTTCACCAATGGAATATGCAGTAATAAAACTGGAAAAAGAGACGTTCTCCAACAATGGGAGTTTCAACACGTCATGGCAACAAAGATCATTCAATACAAGGCAGAGACATGTCAATGAAAATAAGATTTATTTTCTTTAAAATTAACTGTTTGCAATTCATTTTCTGTTCTGAAGACTGTTTTTTGTACTTTTTAAAAAAAATTTGTTGCAAAATAAAGTAGGCTACAAAAATGAAGTTTCAAAACACTGATCACTCAATTTTTTATATCAATTAGAGATTATCAAGCCAATTATTTAATTGATTTTGGAGCTTATTTCTTGTCACTACATCATCGCAACCACGTAATCTACTTAACAAGCAAATTCAGAATGGTTTTTAAATTAACTTACATGAATAAAATGCACAATTTCAACAGATTGGATAAAATGCTCATCTTTTGGAGTCAAAAGTATTAACTTTATCTATAATGGTTAGGATTGTGCTTCACTGTAGGATTTGCAGGTACTGAAACATATAAGAAATGGGGTAAATTTGATCCAAATAAGAAAGCAAATACGCAGGGAAAACTAAAAGGGAGGTGCAATTCGGTGTCATTTGTGGCAGCTGTTCAGCAAGCCCAGACAAAATTACAAGCAGGATATCAACAGACAATGAAAAGAGGCCTAGTCTAACATTTAAAGAAGCTCCTTAAATCATGTATTTGAAAGAACAAAGATGAGTCTACAGCAAATAATTTGACCTCAAAATCCTACAGTGCAGTGCAATATTTTAGTTCATCAAAAAAAAATTCATATGCAACCCAAATATATACATTGTGTGTTCTCAGCAGACATTTTGCATTCAGTCCCAATTTCCAAATGTATGTTTTATACATACTCAAAGAGCACTAGTGATGCACTGTAAGATTAGTCAGAATACAATACTCATTTGATAGATATTATTTGGGTGTAATTCTGTCACACTTCAAGAGTAGCATAATCATTGAATGTGAAAGCAAACCTTAACTGTAAGATCACAACCATTTTTGGCACAAGCTTGTCACAAGCATACATGAGATGTTGCAGAGTGGACCAAGGCACTGAGCAAACCAATCATTTACCCAGCTCCTTCATGATCAATTCCTCATTCCCTCCTTCAGACATTTCCTCAGAAAGCTCCCCAGTCATCTCTTTCAGGTCAACACTCACCCCAATCACTACCTCAGTAAACCTTCACCCCAATCATCTTGTCAGGCAAACCTTCACCCTGATTGTCTCTTCACCATGTGTGCCCACCACACCTCCATCTTCACTCTAGAAGAAGCTGAGCTGGAAAAGGCCTTTGAGCACATTTTCACGTGAAAGGCCCTTTCCAACATGCTCAGAACTTTAGGACTCATGCACAGTAGGATATCAGAGCCTTGGGATCTCCTCTGGAACAACAACTTGCCCCTGGACAACATTACATTTAGTGCACATCTAGGACATTGGAAACCTCTCCTGATCCTTCACTTCATTGTACAACTGTTGAAAAAGGAAAGAACAATCATATTCAGTTTTTACCCAAGGAAAGGTGCAATGTTCTAATTTAATCCTGTACCTCATTTATGAGGATATTTTCAACACTGATGCACTGGAAGAGAGTTTTGCCAGCATGGAGCACACTTCAGAAGTTTAAATGGTAATTAATGTCTCTTGTGAGCTCTCCTACATTTAAATAACAAGAACATAGAAAATTCCTTAAACCATTTCACTAAAGTAAAATGAGAGAAAAGATCAATACCACATCAATAAATGAAATATATTAACAAATGTCAAAAAGCTTGGTCAGGATGGTAAGTTTTAAAGAGAAGGTAGTTTAGAAAGGAAATTTGATATTTGAAAGATATTTAATTAAATAGAGCAAACAGAATAAGAAGTGAAAATTACATTCAGTATTTTCCTTTATGCCATCAGGTCATTTATATTTAAATTGCAGTTACTTAAATGCAATATTAAAACCAAATAATTTTTTTTTAAAAGATCTAATTTGTATCATAGGAGATTAACAGAAATCTTTGAGGGAACAAAGAGAAATGACCAAAAACTTAACTGAAGAGATAAATTTTGGAGGTTTTCCATGCAGAGGGATTGTTTCTTCCCCCCCCCATCATTTATAGATATGGGTGTCACTGCTCATTATGAATTGTCTTTGGAAGAAGAACAAGAAGAAGATTAGCTTTATTTGTCACATGTACATTAAAACCTCAAAGCACATAGTGAAACCTGTGGTTTGAGTCAATGACCAACACAGTCTGTAAGTGTTGCCGTACTTTCGACGCTAACATAGCATGCCCACAATTTCCTAACCCTTACTAAGTCCTACATCTTTGGAATGTGGGAGGAAACCAGAACACGTGGAGGAAAACCACACGTTCATGGGGAGAATGTACAAATTCCTTACAGACAGCAGCGGATTTGACCTGGGTCAGTGGCACTAAAATAGCACCATGCTGCCCTAAAATCAAAATGGAGGGATGAATAATTGACCGGGGCTCTGGGCTACCAGCTCATAGTCTCTGCTGGTACTACAATGGAATGTCCTGTCCCACACCCCTCACTGCCCTAACTGATCAGCCTCTTGCCCTTGAAAGGACCAGTCTTGTTCTTGAAGGGATCTGGTCATAACAGAAGCAGAAAGGCAGGCTGACAGCTCAAATCTCCAGGGTGTTGATGTTTTAGGTGTGGCAAAAAAGGTAGGAATGGAAGGGCTCTTGACTTTTTGATAAGAGAGGACAGAACAGCATTGCTTAGAAAGAATATTCTTGAGGGATCATCTAACAAGTCATATGGGTACAAATCCGAAATATGAAGGGTATAGTCACTTTGGTTATAGTCCATTGTTGCCCTTCCGATAGTCAGCAGGAACTTAAGAAGCAAATGTGTCAAGAAATTGCTTGCAGTTATGAGAATAGTGAGGAAGTGCTTGTGGGAGATTTCAATTTTTTTGGCATCAGCTGGATCACCCAGAGTGCAAAGGAGCTGGATGGGGCAGAAGCTGTGTGATGCACCTGACCGTTGCCTCACCGAGTATATAGAGGAACCGAACTGGGAAAGAGGAATTTGGTACTTTGTCTTCAGGAACGTGGTAGGCCAAGGAACTTAAGTTGTGGAACACTTTGGAACACAATATTGTTAGGTTTAAACTAGCTATGGAAAAAAAGATAGAAAAAGATTTACTGGTTAAAGTCCTCAACTGGAGCAGCGCCATCTATGAGAGCATTAGACAGGATCTAGCAGAGGGGAACTGGGTGACTTTTTTTAAAGGCAAGGGCACAGTTGGCAAGTAGGAGATGCTTTAAAAGGGCCATATGAAGAGTCCAGGGACAGCATGTTTCTGTTAGGAAGAAGGATCAGCATATCAAGTTCAATGAAACCTGGCTGATGAGGGATATCGAGGCTCTGGTACAGAAAAAAAGAAGGAAGTGCACATCACCTTTAGGCAGCTGGCTACAAATCAAACCCTCGATAAATAGAATAAGTTTAAGACCAGGCTTAAGAGAGAAATCAGGAACGTGAAAAAAGGATTTCAGATGGATTTGGCAGGCAGGGTTAAAGATAATTCCAAGAAAGTTTTCAGTTATATTAGCAGTAAAAGGGTGACTAAGGAGAGACTAAATCCTCTTAAGTGCCATCAGGGCTGCCTAAGTGTGGAGCTGCAGGAGGTGACAGACATTTTTAATGTCCAATTTTCCTAAGTTTTTGCTAAGGAGAATATCACAGATGCCAAAGAAATGAAGGTAACTAGTAATGAGGTCTTGAATCATATGCATAATATAAAGAAGGAGGTACTTGCAGCATAGAAGTACATTAAGGTGGGCGAATTCACAAGGCCTGACCAATTGCACTCCCACAGGAAGAAATCTCAGAAATATTTGGTTCATCATTAGTCACTGGTGAAGTTCCATGTAACAGGATGGTCAACTGGGGTGATATACTGTATCCGGTGCTCCTGATGTGGCCATTTATACATTGGGGAGACCCGCCACAGACTGGGAGACCATTTCGCCGAATGCCGGCACTCGGTCCTCCAGCAGTGGCGGGATCTCCCTGTGGCCACACACTTCAATTCCACAGACCACTCCCACTCCGACATGTCTGTCCATGGCCTCCTCTACCATCAAGATGAGGCCACACGCAGGTCGATGGAGCAATACCTTATCTCCCGCCTAGGTAGCCTCCTACCTGCCGGCATGAGCATTCAACTCACAGACCTCCGTTGATAACCCTGCCCCCACCTTACCCCATCCCTATCTATAATTTTAGTCTGGATCTCTTTCTCTCTCTTTTTCCCCCCTCACTATAATCTCCCCCCAGCCCTACCTTTCTTTCTCTTTTATTTCCCATAATTCTCCACCTTCCCCTACCCCATTTCCCTTCAGCCTATCACTTCCCAGCTCTCTACTTCATCCCTCCCCCCACTTCTTATCCCCCCTCGACCATCCCATGTTACTTCACTCCTGATGAAGGGTTTCGGCCCGAAACGTCATCACTACCTCCTCCCATAGATGCTGTCTGGCCTGCTGAGTTCTGCCAGCATTTTGTGTTTTCATTAATATTGTTCCATTGTTCAAGAAGAGCAAGAACAGGCCAGGGAATAACAGGCTGGTAAGTCTGACTTCAGTTGTAAAGTTACCAAAGGGAATTCAGAGGGAATCTGAGGGACCTTTTGAAGACCTACTGTCACATGGGTAGTCAATGCCTGATCAGGTATGGTCAGCATGGTTTAGTGCATGGGAGGTATCTAAAGTGAACCTTTTGGAGTTTTTTGAAGAGGTAATTAAGGGGATAGATGAAGGTGAGCCAGTGAATGTTGTCTGTATGGACTTTAGTAAGGTCTTTGATCAGGAAGGTTAGGTTGAGTGCAATTCAGGAAAGCTAACAAGGTGGATTGAGAATTAATTCAATGATAGGATGCAGAAGATGATAGTTACAGGTCAATTTTCTGACTGAAGGTGTGTGACTACTGGTATGCCCAGTGGTCAGAGTGGGACCTCTATTATTCATTATGAATGTACATAGAATGATTCGCAAGTTTGCCGATTATGCTAGATTCAGGGTTTTGTTGATAGTGAGGAAGTTTACAAAGAATTGCAAAGGGACCTTGATCAATCAGGGAGAAGTCTGAGGAACGGTAAATGGATTTCAACTTAGATAAATGTAAGCTAGCTGGGTCAAATTAGGGTAGGACTAGGGTAGGACTTATCAATGAATGGCAGGGCTCTGTGAAGTGCTATGGAGCAGAGGGATCTGGGAACGCCTGAAAGTGGACACAGAAGTAGATAGGGTGGTGAAGAATATGATTAACACACTGGCCTCCCTCACTCATAGCTGGCTGGTGGTGTAGTGGCATCAGTGGCAGGTTTTGGAGCGAAGGCTCCTGAGTTCGAATCCAGCTGGCTCCCTTGCATGCTTTCCATCCATGCTGGGTTGAGTGATGAGGTAGCAATTCGGCCTCGTAAAAACAAGAAAGCCTGCTAGAAACAGCGCCATCATGACGGCGTCCCGATGACTCCACTCAGAATTAAGGGCTTTCCTCTTCTTCTTCTCCTTCACACATGGAATCAAGTTTAGTAGTAGACATTATGCTGCAGTTATATAAGTTGATGGTGAGGTCACACTTGGACTGATGTGAACAGTTTTGGTCACACTCTTATAGGAAAGGCATTGCCAGGATGGACAATGCCAATGATTTACGAGGATGCTGTTTTGACTAGAGTGTTTGAGTTAGAGGGAGAGGTTGACCACATTGGATCTTTATTCTCTGGTGTTCTGGAGAATGAGGGGTGACCTCACAGAAGCTTATAAAATCATGAAGAGTATGGTAAAGAATTAGTCTTTTTCCACAGTTAGTGAGTCCAATTCTAGAGAGGACAGTTACAAGATAAGAGGGGAGAGATTTAAAAAAGGTTTAACAGGTGAGTTCATTGCATGGTGAGTATCTGGAGTGAGCCAGCAGAGGAAGTGGTTGAAACAGGTTCAATTGCAACTTTTAAGAGGCATTTAGATAGGTGCACAAAGGGGAGAGGCTTGGAGGATTATAGGCACAACACAGACAACTAAGACTAGCAGGGACAATACTGTGAACAGCAGGAAGCAGTTGGGTGAAAAGGCCTGTTTCTGCACTCTATTAATCTACTCTAGATGCAGCAGATCTTCTGAAAGCACATTTGGAAGGTTCCAGGTTATCAACCTTGTGATGCTGACAAAATCAGTGATATAATTTTGTATCAGGGTGAAATATGATTTGGAGGGGAAATGATCATAATGCTGTTGCTCATGTCTTTGACCCTTTTTTCAGGTGTCTGTGGACTCTGAGAAGGTGAATGTTTAAGACGGTGAAAGTACGACAAACAGTTTGCTTTTCCCTGGCTGGTATTGACCATAATGGGTGTTGATAGAACTGCATTCATTCAAGAAAGCCAATAGCATTTCATCTCTCTCCTGTTTGTCCTTAGCAGATGGTAGAAACACTCTCACCACAGTATACCCAGTCTTGGATCTTCTCTCTTTGGCACAGAAATGTTTTTAGTTCAGTTGAATAACATCAGCATAGACTGTTAGGAACTCAATGATAATATTAGTTTTGCTTGTCAATGTAAATGATGGACTCTTTATTCGTTAAAGACATTATCTGACAATTATGCGTCGTGAATATTGCTTGCCACTATCAAATTAATACTTGAAAGTTCTCTAGGACTTGTAGCATGTAGACATGGACTGCTTCAGTTGTGAATGGACTGAACGTTGTGTGAACATCCTCATCTTGAACCTTATGATGGAAAGAAGTTTATTGTTGAAACAGATGAAGTTGAGAATGCCTAGGACACCGCCTTGACAAGCTCCTGCAGTGATGTGCTGTGACTACTGATTAACTTCATGCCACCACAAATCATCTTCCTTTGTTGGAGGTATGCCTCCAGACATTGAAGGGTTGCTTCCTTGTTCCTCATTGACTTCATTTGTATATATAATGTACAGCACAGGTGATTTGGTCCACAAAGTTGAGCTGACCTTTTAACCAACTCCAAGATCAATCAAACTCTTCACCCAACATCTCCCTCCATTTTTTTAAATCTATGTGCTTATCTAAGAGTCTCTTAAATGTCCCTGATAGATCTGCCTCTCCTACCAGCCCCATCAGTGTGTTCTTTGTTCCAATCACCTTAAAAATAGAGCTTCTCATATTAGACATTACCACACTGGGATAAAAGGCACTGGATGACTATGTATGCTTCTTATCATCTTGATGCACTCTCATCAAATGCAGAGAGTGGCATCCATTGTTGATATGAATCAACAATCTGGACAGACAAAAGAAGTCAAAAGAAGTTTTTAAAAAATCTGTACAAACAAAAAGTAGCAGTAGCAGGAGCCAATCTTATAGTAGGTAAATTGGAATAAGGAAAAGATTTTTTCATTGCCAGGGAGTGGAGAAATGATGTGAAAGGCAGCATTTACTTATTGATGTACAAAGGTATCTGAGAGTTCAACACATGTAGGTTTAAAGTTCCAGACAGACCCAATAAGGGAATGGCAGATTTCCTTCCCTGAAGAATTTTAGCAAACTTACTATATCTTTATAATAATCAAGCAGTTACATAGTCATTATTACTATTTCTTTTTAAACTTTGGATTTACTTAATTATTAGAAACTTGAACTCCCTAGCTGCTGTATGAACACAAGTCTCTGCATCAAAGATCTGGAAATCCTACTGCTAGTTCAGAATCTTAACCTATGTATTACTGCCCTATCTGCAATTTTAAAAAGTATTAAGGAGTTACTTAATCATCTTTAAATCTTCCTCCATGCACCAAAACAAACATGAAAAAGGATAATTAAAATTGACATAAATTAGGACAGTTTAAAAATTCCCCTTGTTCTTACCTACCACAGAACAAGACCCACATCCTATTCTCCTGCTGCCATAACAGGGCTAGGTTTGCTCTTGTTCTTTGCTACTACCCTACAAGTCTCGATATTCTCCATAACTTACGCCATCTACAACAGAATCCTACCATTATTCACATTTTTGCCCACCCCTCCACTCACCCCATTCCATAGGGATTGTTCTCTACATGACTGCTGATCTCCTTCCCATGCTTGCAACTGTGACCGTACTACACCTGTCCCTGCACCTTCTTCCTTAACTCAATTCAGAGCTCCAAACAGTCCTTCCAGGTAAAGCTACACTCCCTGTAGTGTAGAAATCTGTTGGGGTCATCTATTATAGCTGGTGCTCCTGGTGTGGCCTCCTCTATATCAATAAGACCCAACTTAAAATGGGTAACTACTTTATCGGGCTCCTTCTCTCTGCCATAAAAGGCAGGATTTTACATCGGCTATCCATTTCACTTTGACTTCCCACTCCTAATCTGACATGCCAGTCTATGGCCTCATCTATTGCCACAATGAGGCCACACTCAGGTTGGAGAAGCAACACCTCATATTCCATCTGGGTATCCTCCAACCTGATGGCATGAACATCAATTTCTCTAACTTCTGGTAATATCTCTCCCCCCAACCCCTTTCTCTTTTTCTATTCCCTATTCTGGCTCCCTTCTTGCCACTTTTCTTCTCCTTATCTGCCTCCCCCTGCTGCCCCTCCTCTTCCCTTTTTTGCCCATGTTCCACTCTCATCTCAAGACACGAAGCTGGGTGGCGGTGTTAGGGGTGAGGAGGATGCAGGGTGACTTGGATAGGTTAGGTGAGTGGGCAAATTCATGGCAGCTGCAATTTAATGTGGATAAATGTGAGGTTATCCACTTTGGTTGCAAGAACAGGAAAACAGATTATTATCTGAACAGTGGCCGATTAGGAAAAGGGGAGATGCAACGAGACCTGGATGTCATTGTACACCAGTCATTGAAAATGGGCATGCAGGTACAGCAGGCGGTGAAAAAGGCAAATGGTATGTTGGCATACATAGCAAAAGGATTTGAGTGCAGGGGCAGGGAGGTTCTACTGCAGTTGTACAAGGCCTTGGTGAGACCACAGCTGGAGTATTGTGTGCAGTTTTGGTCCCCTTATCTGAGGAAAGACATTCTTGCCATAGAGGGAGTACAAAGAAGGTTTACCAGATTGATTCCTGGGATGACAGGACTTTCAAATGAAGAAAGACTGGATCAACTAGGCTTATACTCGCTGGAATTTAGAAGATTGAGGGGGGATCTTATTGAAACATACAAAATTCTAAAGGGATTGGACAGGCTAGATGCAGAAAGATTGTTTCCGATGTTGGGGGAGTCCAGAATGAGGGGTCACAGTTTAAGGATAAAGGGGAAGCCTTTTAGGACAGAGATGAGGAAAAACTTCTTCACACAGAGAGTGGTGAATGTGTGAAATTTTCTGCCACAGGAAACAGTTGAGGCCAGTTCATTGGCTATTTTTAATAGGGAGTTGGATACTGCCCTTGTGGCTAAAGGGATCAAGGGGTATGGAGAGAAAGCAGATACAGGGTTCTGAGTTGGATGATCAGCCATGATCATACTGAATGGCGGTGCAGGCTCGAAGGGCCGAATGGCCTACTCCTGCACCTATTTTCTATGTTTCTGTGTTTCTATCTCCAATCAGATTCTTTCTTCTTCAGCCCTTTACCTCTTACACAAATCACCTCCCAGTTTCTTACTTCAAACAATCTTCCTCACCTACAGATTCTCCCCCTCACCTGGTCTCACCTGTTACCTTCCAGCTTGTGTTCCTTCCCATCCTGCACTTTCCAATTCTGGGTCCTACCCACTTCCTTTCCAGTCCTGGCGAACCATTGACTGTTTATTCCCATCCACTGATGCTGCCTGACTTGTTGAGTTCTTCCAGCAACTTTGTGTTGCTCAATATTTCCAGCATCTACAGAGTCTCTTGTTTTTAAATCAATCTTATAAAACAAAAATAGGGCTGTGGATAGAGCTTTAAACTAAATAGTAGGGAGATTGGTTCAACAGCTTGGAAAAGTATGGATAAAATAAACAAGAAGAGTGCAGGAGAGGTTGCTGGAGTCTCCTAAAGAAAGAATAGGACATGGAATTTAGAAAGGGATATAAATTTAACTTCAGGCAACATGGAGACAGAATAAAGAAGAAAAGTGGTGAATACAGTACTGAAGGTATTATATTTGAATGCATGCAGTATAGAAAATAAGGTAGACAATCTTGTAGCGCAGTTAGAAATTGGCAGGTATGAAGTTGTGGGCATTTGTAATTGAAAAATCATAGCTGGGAGCTTAACATCCCAGGATATACATGGTATCAAAAGGGCAGGCAGGTGGGCAGAGGAGAACAGGTGGTTTGTTGACAAACAATGAAATCAAATCCTTAGAAAGTAGTAACATCAGATCAGAAAAAGTAGAATCTTTGGGAGTGGAGTTAAGAAATTACAAGGGTAAAACAATGCTGATGGGACCCATATAAACAGTAGCCAGGAAACAGGGGTACAATTTACGAAGGGAAATAGAAAAGACATGGCAAAAGGACAATGTTACACTGGTATTGGAGGATTTCAATATGCAAGTAGATTTGGAAAAATAAGGTAGATGCTGGATCCCAAGAGAAGGAGTTTGCAGAATGTCAATGAGATGGCTTGTGGGTGAGCCCATTAGGGAAAAGGCAATTCTAGACTGGCTAACACTAACACAAGAAAATCTGCAAATGCTGGAAATCCAAAGCACCACACACTAAATGCTGGAGGAACACAGTAGTCCAGGCAGCATCTATGGAAAAGAATAAACAGTTGATGTTTCAGACTGAGACCCTTCATCAGGACAGTCATGATGTCCTGATGAAGGGTCTTGGCTCAAAACATCGATATTATACCTGGCAAGTATTATAGTGAAGTAAAGGGAATTATACAGGCATAAGAGAGGAGCCAGCTAAAGTTGATTAGAAAGGGACACTAGCAGGGGTGATGCTGCTGGAGAAGATAACATAGGAACTATCAGTATCACTGTTGAGTAAAGGTAACCACAGAGACATGAGAATGGAACCAGCCAAAGATGATTGGAAGGGGACACTCACAGTAATTGCTGTAGTTTCTGGGCGTAACTTGGAAGATGCAGGATTGGTTCATCCCATAGAAGAAGCAGCATTTGAAAGAGAGGATGAGGTAACTGTGAATGACAAGGGAAGTCAAAGACAGGATAAAAGCAAAAGGGCATACCATATAGCAAAAACTAGTGGGAAGCTAGAGGACTGCAAAACTTTTGAAAGGCAACAGAAGGCAGCCACAAAGTAATAACGAGGACACCAAAAAATTTTTCAGATATATAAAGAGTAAAAGAGAGAGTATGCATTAGACCACTGGAAGATGATGCCAGAGAGCTAGTAATGAGGGACAAAGAAATAGCAGATGAACTGAATAAGTATATTACATCAGTCTTCAACATGCTAGAAATTCAGGTGTCAGGAGGCAAAAGTGAGCATAGTTGCTATTACTAAGGAGAAAGTACTTGAGAAGCTGAAAGTTCTGAAGATAGATAAGTCACATAGACCAGGATTTTGAAAGAGATAGCTGAACAGATTGTGGAGCCATTAGCAGTGATCATTCAAGAATCACTGGATTTTGGAATGATTCCAGAGGACTGGAAATTTGCAAATGTCACTCCACTCTTTAAGAAAGGAGGAAGGCACAAAACAGAAAGTAAGTGGCCAGTTAGCCTGACTTCAGTGCTTTGCAAGATGCTAGAGTCCATTATCAAGGATGAGTTTTCGGGACACTTGGAGGCACACAATAAAACTGGCCAAAGTCAGCATGGTTTCCTTAAGCAGAAAGATTGCCTAACAAATCTGTTGGAGTTCACAGAGCCAATGACAGGCAAGATAGACAAAGCAGAGTCAGTGGATGCATTTGACTTGGATTTTCAGAAGGCCTTTGACAAGGTGCCGCACATGAGGCTGCTCAACAAGATAAGAGTGTATTATATTACAGGAAAAAGACTAGCGTGGTCAAAAGATTGGCTGGTGACTGGCAAGAGGCAGATAGTGGAAATAAAGAGTCCTTTACTGGTTTGCTGCCAGTGACTCGTGGTGTTCAGTAGAGGTCAGTGTTTGGTCCTCTAATTTTCATGTTATATGTTAATGATCTGGATTTTGGAATTGTAGCTAGGTTTACAGAAGATATAAAGATAAGTAGAAGGGCAGGTAGTATTGAGGAAGAAGGAAGTCTGGAGAAGGACTTGGACAGATTAGGAAATAGGCAAATAAGTGGCAGGTGGACTACAGTGTAGGGAAGTGTATGATCATACCCTTCGGTAGAAGGAATATAGGTGCAGACTATTTTCTAAACAGACAGCAAATTCAGTAAGCAGAGCTACAAAGGGACTTGAGAGTCCCAGTGCAGGATTCCCTAAAGGTTAATTTGCAGATTGTGTTGATAGTAAAGAACAAAAATGCAATGGTAGCATTCATTTTGAGAGGAGCAGACCATAAAGCAAGAATGTAATGCTGAAGCTTTATGAGGCATTGGTCAGACCACACTTGGAGTATTATCAGTAGTTTTGAGCCTATCTTTAGGAAAGGATGTAATGGCATTGGAGCGGATCTAGAGGAGATTCACGAGAATGAAAAGGGTTAACGTATGAAGGGTTTTTGATTACGCTGGGCCTGTACTCACAGGAGTTTAGAAGAATGAGGCTGATGTCATTGATACCAATCGGGTATTGAAAATCCTAGAGAATGTGAATGTGAAGAGGCTGAGAAGAGTCTAGCACCAGATGGCACAGTCTCAGAATAGAGGGACATCCTTTTAAATCAAAGTTGAAGAGGAATTTCTTTAGCCAGTGGTTGGAGAATCTGTGGAACTCTTTGCCATAGATGACTGTAGAGAATAAGCCATTGGGTGTATTTAAAGTGGAGATGAATAGATTCTTGATTACTGTATCAAAGGTTGCAGGGAGAAAGCAGGAGAATATGGTTCAGAGGGAAAATAAATCAGCCATTATTGAATGATGGCACAGACACGATGGGCCGAATGACATCATTATGCTCCTATGTCTTAAGGTCACATGGTCTTCTGGAAACATAAAGCTCCAAAGGTACATTTTACACATAAACAATATTTTTCTATTGTATTGTATATGTAGTATTGTTCATTGTGTACTTAAGTTGAACATTAGAAGTTTATTTGAAAATCTTGACTTAGAAACACTTACTGGGTTAAGAATAGGTTTTAATTCAAGCTCAGCTCCCTACCAGTTCTACTTTATAATCAAACATATGATAAAATAATTCTTTCCATTTCTTCATAACATAATGCTGTATGCCATTAACAAAAATGCACCAGAAGGTCAAAGCAAACTGAAACAGATTTTATTCACCACATCTTTGAGTATTTCCATCACATTTTAAGATGTTCAAGTGAAAGATAATTGGCCGATTATGATGCTCTCACTGGCTTTATTTATTCCATTTTCTTAATACTTGCTGATCTTTTGTGCTCCATTGGACTAATTGTCTGACTTTGCCCTCCCGCCAGGCAACTGTACCTGCCAGCACCATCTACCAGCAATTTGGGTGCACATACTGCATCACTTTTCAACCGTTTAAATTAATGGACAGGAAATTATGCACTCCCACCAGACAAAGCTCCCCCGCTGGGAGCGCAAAGTCAGACTTCATTCCTTCCACCTTTTTATTATTATTGCAAATGGAACACTACTGGCCTGTCATTTGCTGTTAAATGCTAGCAGTTCTGCATGGAACTGCTGGCATTTACCCACATAACTACCAGCAAGTTCAAGATCCCCCCACTGTGAATGCAAAGATCCTGTTCCCGCAGGCGAGGTTCTGCTGGCAATTTGTCAGCGATGTTCAATGCTTAGGCTTGGGGTATTTGCTTTCATACCCGATATCAGGTTAGACCTGATGTAGCAGCTGTAGCCATTTTCATTTGAATCAGTGTGTAAAGCTATAAGGAGAAAACATAAGAATGAGGTGACTTAGAGGTACTTCTTTAACTATTTTTGTCTGCTTTAAAGGTTTTTCAAATTTTTCCAGCTATTTTAATTTATCTTGCATTCTTTATTTTGTTACTCTTTACTTCACTTTTAGTAGTTTTAAATGTTTCTGAATATCTGGGAAATGTTGACTACTTTGACAAAGAGCAAAGCTGATAGCTGGGTTAATCATCAATGAAATACGCCCAGAGGAGTATCATGGCCGGGCTTGTTCTGATATGCTCACATCACATCTTTCACAGTTCTACTGGATCCAGGACAAAGTCCACAAAAAGGGGAGCCTTTTGGATCTGGAGCAGCTAGTTTTGGAAGACTGAGAATGTGATCCATCAGTACGGTAGCAGTTCCTGTTCAGAGGATTCTGCCAATAAATCTTGTCTGTGTTAATACTTAGCATTCCAATAGGAGACCAATGGTGCTGCAAAATTGGATTGCTTTAATTCAATTTTGTCAGATTGAGTTATAATTCCAAATCAGAAGGTCTAATTGCAGAAAGTCCACCTGACTTGCTGAGCAAGAAGACAAATTATTGCCTCAGGTTGTAAAATCCTCAAGGGCAGATCGCTGATGAGAAGAAAGCAAGATTTGGAAGCTACTGGTCCTGTCATTGGGTTTAACTTAACAAAGTATTTACATGGGTGTTTACAGAAGAGCAATTTGTGAATGTGTTCAGTCCCACCAGGAGCTGCGTAGGATTGTAATAATGTCCATGTGGGTCACTTCCTCCACCGAGCCATGCATGATGAACATTTCTTTTTTAATTATATTGCAAATGTGTGCGATTGTTGAACCTTAACCTTGTTTGATGAACATTCTCAGCAGCTAACATCCATCTTATTAGTATATTACTATTAGGCATAATAATATCATATTAATAAGTTAAATGTAACTGCTCTGCACTCCACCTCCACCCCCACCACAGTATACGGCAATTTTTCTGTATATCAAAATAGAATTGAGACTAGTTGACTTTCTTAGTCCCACACAAAACCTTTTCTTATGTAAGAGCAAGGAGTCTAAGTCAAAAAGTTCCATGTCCAAGTCTCACACCAGACTCTTCAACACATGAAGTCAATGCTGGCACTTCGGTGCAGTGTGGAGGAAATCAAGTCTTTACCCTTTCTTAAAGATTCCCATGGCTTTATTTCAAAAATGGGAAGGGGCACTGTTCTTAATGCCCTGACCAAAAATGAGATAGATCATGCATGATACAAACCATTTTGCCTGTTTGTACTTGCATTATTCCCATGACCACTGTAACAATTTGTGACTCACAGATTCACTCAATCACTTTGCCTTTCCTACTGAGGAGGTGTCTATGAAACATGCTGCTGAGTTCGCGAGCAGAAACTGGGCTCATACTGATGACGGCCTTTTGACAGCTTGATGGTGTCGAGGGTCTCTGGAACTGTTTTCCAATTGTGTATGATTATCAGAGATGATAAAAACCAGTTGATATTAAAGAATTGATTTTAAAAACTAAAATGATCAAATTTACTGAAAAATACACTAACATTACAGAAATCTACCCCAAAAAAAGGGACAGGTCTTTCATGGCAGGACAGAAATAATTGCTGAAACCTGCGCAGGTCACTTCACTGAATTCCCAACTCCAATCACTGTTTGGCTTTAATCAGCGGTAGCTGGTATTGCTCAGCCAATTGTGCCTAGAGCTGTCCTTGTCTTTCTCTAGTTGACTCCCCATTACATCCAAAGACATAAGCAAGTAAGACTCCACAGACTTCTCACCTCTTAGGTGCTAGCATAGCCATCCCTTTGCCTATAGGAGAAAGGGAAGCACATATATTTGAATGCTTATTTGTTAGTTTTTATGACTTTGATGATTAGTGCAGAATTGCACTTCATTATTCTTAATGTAAAGAAAAGAAGTAACATTTTTTCAATTTTTTAATTACTTTTTCTTTTATTGTGTATTAAATGCTATTGTAACTTTGTGAGTGCTAAATACATGCATGCACATTCAATGGCCCCATCATGCCGACAGCTTTGACAACCCATCTGTCTGCCAAGTCTGGGGCTTCACCAGCTCTCAAGGCCAGCTTTTAGTGCTTGTACCGCGTGGAGTTACACCAACTACAGAGAGGTGGTCTCAGGGCACAAAACTGTGCCAGAGCCCACACCGTGTGGCACAGGAGCAAGCAGTCAACCCCATGAAGACTGAGTAAAATGAAGATAAATCAACACATCACTTAATTTCTCAATCCTTATTGGTTACATGTTCAGGCAAGTGGGATGTAATGGTAGAGCAAAGCATCATATGCACTGGCATCTGAACTTCCAACTCACCCAGCTTCAGTGCTGGAGAAGCTCTGAGCCAGCCATTGCAACAAGGCAGCAGTTTTCCACAAAATCTCAATGGGCAAGCAGCAATTCTTGCCCACTTTTCTTCAACAAACATTGCAAAAGCCTTTCCTACCTGTGAGAGCTTGCTGTGAATAGGTTGCCTCCTCCATTACACCATGGCACACTTCGAAGGTGTTTCATTGTGTCCTTTTCAGGATACCATGGCTCCAAGCTTCACTACAGCTTTGCCATACACCTGGGTGAAAGTCATGGATTCCAGAAGAGAGGAGAAAATGACTGTCTTTGACACCAAAGCAGCATTTGACCAGAAACACAGCAAACAGGAATCAAATGGAAAAGCCTCTGCTAGCACAAAGGAGGATGAATGCAGTTGCTGCAGATCCAACATCCCAAAGGATGTTAGCCTGGCTGGATGGTGAAACAAATATGGGGACTAAAGAAAAATTGCTAAATAACCATCAGGTTAAGGTGGCTGGAAGATTTCAATAGGTTTCAATAGGTACATTTAATGTCAGACAAATGTATACAATATACATCCTGAAATTCTTTTTCTTTGCAAACATCCATGAAAACAGAGGAGTGCCCCAAAGAATGAATGACAGCTAAAACGTTAGAACCCCAAAGCCTTCCCCCACTCCCCCCTGCCACACACAAGCAGCAGCAAAGCTGCTCCCCCACCAACAAAAAAGCACTAGTACCCCCCCTCCACCGAGCACTCACAGCGAGAGGGGAGACTTAACAAGCAACTCACTGATTTACGACGTTAAAATTCTGCTGCATTGCCTTTTCCGAGTTCTGCCCTGTAGAGTAGGCACCAAAAAGGCGCAGCTCTCCAGGCACACAACCCCCTGCAGCTAACCCACTGCTCCCGATGTTCCGTGTTCTCCCGCGAGGCTTCAGTCAGGAGCACCGGCCTAGAACCAGCATGTCCCCACAGCCATGAAATCTCGGAACCCTGAAGGCGCACTCATCTTCCAGGCCGTGTCCTTGGGATATCAAAAAGCGGCCGGCCGTGAGGCACTGAGATCAGGACCCATTCCCGCAAAGAGCCAAAGTCAGAATGTAACTCTGGGTCAGGATCTCCAAAATTACAAAACAAATTAGCCTTCAAGATCATATCTAACACATCTCAGTTTCTAGTTTAGGAGTTTAAGTGAATACAATAAATAAAAAATGAAAATATTATAGTGAGGTACTGCCATCAAATATTTAGTGGATCAGTCAGTCCCAACATCCTTTGCTCCCACCAGATTTACAAACTCACTCATCGCTCCATGTTGATAAATACTGTGCAGTACTGTGCAAAAGTCTTAGGCACCTTATCACAGAATTCTGCGAGGAAGCTACCAGTAAAGTTGCTGAAAGAAAAGCAGTGGATGCTGTCTACATGGACTTTCACAAGGCCTTTGACAAAGCCCCACATGGAGGCTGGTGGTCTGGAAGGTTCAGTCGCTTGTCATTCAAGATAAGGAGGTAAATTTGATTAGGCACTGGCTTCACAGGAGAAGCCAGAGAGTGGTAGTAGATGGTTTGAATGCAGGCCCTGGTGTACTCCAGATTCATAACCTATTCGATCTAGTTGTGTGCCACAGAAGTTGGTGTTGGGTCCATTGGCGTTTGTCATCAAAATCAACAATCTGAATGATACCAAAATTGCTGGCGTAGTGGACAACCAGCAAGGCAATCAAAGCTTACAGAAGGATCTGAACCTGCTGGAAAAATAGGCTGAGAAACGGCCTATGGAATTTAGTGCAGGTAAGTATGAGCTGGTGCGCTTTAGGAGGACAAACCAGGATAGATAGATAGCTACTTCATTGATCGCAAAGGAAATTATAGCGTCACAGCAGCATTACAGGTGCATAGAAATACAAATATTATTTTAGTTTAGAAAAAGAGAGAGATCTACAATAAATATAGGCAGCATGGAGTAAATGAGGTGCTCGAGGAATATAAAGAATGTAAAAAGAACCTTAAGAAAGAAATTAGAAAAGCTAAAAGAAGATACGAGGTTGCTTTGGCAAGTAAGCTGAAAATAAATCCAAAGGGTTTCTACAGTTATATTAATAGCAAAAGGATAGTGAGGGATAAAATTGGTCCCTTAGAGAATCAGAGTGGACAGCTATGTGTGGAGCCAAGAGAGATGGGGGAGATTTTGAACAATTTCTTTTCTTCAATATTCACTAAGGAGAAGGATATTGAATTGTGTAAGGTAAGGGAAACAAGTAGGGAAGTTATGGAAACTATGACGATTAAAGAGGAGGAAGTGCTGGTGCTTTTAAGGAATATAAAAGGACCTTGAGGAAAATTGTGTAGAAAAAGCAGGGGCTGTGACAGAAATATTTTAAATATCATTAGAAACGGGAATGGTGCCAGAGGATTGGCATAATGCTCATGTTGTTCCATTGTTTGAAAAGGGTTCTAAGAGTAAACCTAGCAATTATAGGCCTGTAAGTTTGACGTCAGTGGTGGGTAAATTAATGGAAAGTATTCTTAGAGATGGTATACATAATTATCTGGATAGACAGGGTCTGATTAGGAACAGTCAACATGGATTTGTGCGTGGAAGGTCATATTTGACAAATCTTATTGAATTTTTTGAAGAGGTAACTAGGAATGTTGACGAGGGTAAAGCAGTGGATGTTGTCTATAAGGACTTCAGTAAGGCCTTTGACAAGATTCTGCACAGAAGGTTAGTTAGGAAGGTTCAATCTTTAGGTATTAATATTGAAGTAGTAAAATGGATTCAACAGTGGCTGGATGGGAGATGCCAGAGAGTAGTGGTGGATAACTGTTTGTCAGGTTGGAAGCCGGTGACTAGTGGTGTGCCTCAGGAATCTGTACTGGGTCCAATGTTGTTTGTCATATACATTAATGATCTGGATGATGGAGTGGTAAATTGGATTAGTAAGTATGCAGATGATACCAAGGTAGGTGGCGCTGTGGATAATGAAGTAGGTTTTCAAAGCTTGCAGAGAGATTTAGGCCAGTTAGAAGAGTGGGCTGAAAGATGGCAGATGGATTTAATGCTGATAAGCATGAGGTGCTACATTTTGGTAGGAATAATCCAAATAAGACATACATGGTAAATGGTAGGACATTGAAGAATGCAGTAGAACAGAGTGATCTAGGAATAATGGTGTATAGTTCCCTGAAGGTGGAATCTCATGTGGATAGGGTGGTGAAGAAAGCTTTTGGTATGCTGGTCTTTATAAATCAGAGCATTGAGTATAGGAGTTGTGATGTAATGTTAAAATTGTACAAGGCATTGGTAAGGCCAAATTTGGAGTATTGTGCAAACACGAGGAAATCTGCAGATGCTGGAAATTCAAACAACACACACAAATGTTATGGTCCGGTCCGGAGCCTGCATTCCGGGTCTTGATCCGGTCCACAGACTCCGGACTCCAGGTCTTGTAGCCATCCCTCCTTTCACCCTTAAGCCCAAATAGGATCATCTTGGCTTAAGGAGGTGCACCTGAGACCTATCGACTGGCAGGTGTATATATAGGGGCTGTGGTGTGTGTGCGTGTGTGCACTCCTCTGTTTCTCTTGTTCTGTCTGGTTTGTGCTGTTTGCCTGGCTATCCTGTTTTGACCCTGACTTGGAGTACCCACTGTTAATCATCTAGTTCTGTGTCTGTTCTTGTAGTCCACCCTGGTCTGAGCTCCCTTCTGATCCCTTGCCTCTGATGGGTGGTGCCCTGCTACCTGCCCAGGTGTTCTGTGTCTTTCCTAGGCCCCTGTGTTCCTGCCCGGGAGGTGGCCCTGCCCAGGAGTTATGTGGCCTGCCCAGGGGGCAATCCTCCCAGCATTCCTTGTCCCATAGACCCATCCTTTAGCCTAGCCAAGGTCCTGCCTTTGCCATGAACTCTCTGAACCCCAGGATCACTGTTGCATGCCATGGTCTCCCCATCTTGTTCTATCCTTTAGTTGTTCCTGTCCTGCCCCTAGTACTTCAGTGCCTGCGTCCTGCATTTGGATCCAGTCTCCACGTCCCCTTGTGACAACAAAATGCTAGTGGAACACAACAGGCCAGGCAGCATCTATAAGGAGAAGCACTGTTGATGTTTTGGGCTAAGACCCTTCGTCAGGTCACCAACTCTAGTGTCCTGACGAAGGGTTTTGGCCCGAAATGTTGACAGTGCTTCTCCTTATAGATGCTGCCTGGCCTGCTGTGTTCCACCAGCATTTTATGTGTGTTGTTTGGAGTATTGTGTACAGTTCTGGTCACTGAATTATAGGAAAGATGTCAACAAAATAGAGTACAGAGAATATTTGCCAGAAAGTTATCTGGGTTTCAGCACCTAAGTTATAGAAAGGTTGAACAAGTTAGGTCTTTGTTCTTTGGAGTGTAGAAGGTTGAGGGGGGACTTGATAGAGGTATTTCAAATCATGAAGGGGATAGATAGAGTTGACGTGGATAGGCTTTTTCCATTGAGAGTAGGGGAGATTCAAACGAGGACATGAGTTGAGAGGAGGCAAAAGTTTAGGGGTAACATGAGGAGGAATTTCTTTACTCAGAGTGGTAGCTATGTGGAATGAGCTTCCAGTAGAAGTGGTAGAGGCAGGGTTGATATTGTCATTTAAAGTAAAATTGGATAGGTATATGGACAGGAAAGGAATGGAGGGTTATGGGCTGAGTGCAGGACTAGGTGAGAGTAAGCATTCGGCACGGACGAGAAGGGCCGAGATGGCCTGTTTCTGTGCTGTAATTGTTATATGGTTATATTAGAAGAGAACTAAGAAAGAATAAAAAATAAGTTACCTCAAACCGTCTGACAGGAAGGGGGTCATCACTTCCCCGGCTATAGGTTGGCTCATTATAGAGCCTAATGGCTGAGGATAAGAATGACCTCATATATCGCTCTTTGGAGCAGTGCAGTTGGCTTATGCAGTGAGTGGTAGAGCATTGAGAGTGCAGTAGATCAGAAAGACCCGGGAATACAGATCTATTACTTTGTTGAAAGTGGCGTCACAGGTAGATAGGGTTGTCAAGAAAGATTTTGGCACATTGGCCTTTATAAATCAAAGTACTGAGTATAGGAGTTGAGATGGAATGTTGAAGTTCCATAAGGTGTTGGTGAAGCCCATGTTGAAGTTCTGAGTGCAGCTCTGGTCACCTATCTATAGGAAAGATATAGTGCAATGGTACCTCAGAGGGTAGCACAATGCCATTACAGTTTGTGGTGTTGGATTTCAGTGTTCAACTCCCATGTCCTCTGTAAGAAAATTTCTATCAGCTTCCTGTGAGCTCATGGATTTCCCTCGGGTGCTCCAGTTTTCTCCCACAGTCCATCGATGTACTGGTTGGTAGGTTAATTGGTCATTGTAAATTGTTATGTGATTAGGCTAGTGTTAAATAGATGGGATGCTGGGTGGTACAGCCTGCGTGGGAAAGACCTTCCCCACACTGTCTGTAAATTTTAAAGATATATCAATAAGATTGAAAGAGAGAAAATTCACAAGTGCTTTGCTGGGAATTGATGACTGGAGTTATAGTGAAAGATAGAATCTATTCTCTGGAGCATTGAAGAATGGGGGGGAAATGTGGTAGAGGTAAACAAAATGGTGAGGAGTGTAGGTAGGGTAAATGCAAACAGGCATTTCCCACTGAAGGTGAGTGAGACTAGAACCAGAGGTCATAGGTTAAGGGTGAAAGGTGAAATATTTAAGAAGAACATGAGAGGGAAGTTCTTCAAGAGAGTAGTAAAAGTGTGGAATGAGCTGCCAGTGGCAGTGGTGGATGTGAGTTTGATTTCAACATTTGGGATAAGGACATGGATGGGAGGGGTATAGGAAGCTATGGTCCCGATGCATGTCAATGTGACTAGGCAGAGAAATAGTTCAGCATGGAACAGATGGGCCAAAGGGCCTGTCTCTGTGCTACAATACTGTATAACTCGATGGTGGAAGCAAGTACAATTAGAATTTTTAAAAGGCATTTGCACATGTACTTGGATAGGAAAGCAGTGGAGAGATGTGGGTCCAATGCAGGATGATGGGACTGGCACTGAGGTATCGTGGTTGGCATGCTGGGCCAAAGGGGTCCTTTTCTGTGCTGTACACTTCTATGATTCTAGCTCTTTTCCACTCTTACTTTGGCATAATGCAAGTTTTTAGTCTTCTGTAACATGCTTTTATTTACTCATAAACAGAAGAATTAGCATCCATAAATGATGCCATACTTCAGCCCACAAAGGCACTAAAGAGAGCCTTAAATTTTCAGGTCAACAACAGTGTGTAAAAAGCAATGTCCATACTATAGTTACAAACAGAACTGCAGACTTTTTGAAACTTACAGCCAGAGTACAACTATTGTGGCACACTGGTCTCATAATTTGCAAATCACCCCATTTTTTTTCAATATCTGGAACAGAATGCAAAGAGCACAGCTTTTATAATGAGCAATGATATTAACACTTACCTCCATTATGACCTGGTGATCATCCAACATTTGAAGCATACAAGGTTTAAACTAATCATTTCATACTTGCAGTTATTATCAGTTATACTCAGCTTAGGAATACTTGCCCATTTACAGAAGTATGTTGTACCACGTACACTAAATGTCCACGTTGCCTGCAGAAAACATTGTTGCAAGCAACAAAATAGACTGTATGGAAAATGCCACAAACAAAATAGAATCAGTTTCAACTTCATGACACAAAAAGCAGCAATTTTACTTAATAACTAGGTCAGCATGTTTTTTTCAAGCTAAGAGCAAACTTTCTCCCCCTCAGCTTGGAAGGATAAACAAATTAACAGCAGTAACTTACCAGATGTTTACACGTGTGGTACGTGTGTACGCTTCACCTTGAAATCATTAGCTCACCATTTCGTTAAATGGTTCAAACATGGGCAATCAAATCAAAACGTGTTCCAACGATGACATTGTGAACTATTTTGTAAATTAATATATGTTAAACTGATGTAATTTTGTCATTTACTCCTTTTTATCTCACTAATGTTTTGTACTATTTGCCATTTAAAGTTATCAGATATTAGTTACATTTCTACAATTAAATGTTTTTTTTTAAACTTGCTCAAAGTGAACCTAAGCAGCATTAGTTTCTCACTCTGATGCAATTGTATTGTTTGGCATATTAACAGATGTTATTAAAATGGTTTACTGCATCTTGCATCCTTGTTTCAACAATCGCCATGGTTATGGCTCATTGTCAATTTTATTTAATAGCACTCCTTTGATGTATCTTAAAGCCATATTAAAACTAATGAATAACTGAAAGTTATTGTTGGCATTAACTAAGGTGGGAAAATATGTCATAATTGAAATTGACTATTTCTTTATCTATCTTTCTTATGTTCCACCTGTTCTTTGTATTTGATATCAATTAAGTTTTTTTTGACATGTAAAAATTGTTTTTTTCCACTTCTCCCCAGTGACACAAACTTTACTTGATTCCCCTATTTTCAAAGTTCTTGTGCAAGACTTAAAAAGCTTACATTCCAAAGATGTATAGATTAATAGAATAATTTGTCACGTAAGTGTAATTGGGTGACATGGAGTCATTGGCCCGGAAGGGCCTGTTAACATGCTGTATCTCTACATAAACTAAAAATAAAATACTTAGTGGTCAATTAGCCAATAAAATGCTAATGTTAAAACCATTGCAATGAGATGCACACAAGAGATTCTGCAGACGCTGGAAATCCTGAGCATTACACACAAGGTACTAGAGGAACTCAGCTGGTCGGGCAGCATCAATGGAGAGAAATAGACAATCACCCTGTAACATTGAATTCTTATTTATTTCTCTCCATAGATGCTGCCTGGCCCGCTGAGCCTTTCCAGTATTTTGTGCATGTTGCTCTTTGCAATGTGATGTTTGCCACAGTGGGCAAATAGATGCAAACTTAAATACAATAAACTTGAAACAAAAGGTGTAAAATCTATGAATTAAACTTACAGAATAAAGTCATATAAAACAGGAGAAATGTTGAATCATCCTCTTTCCACATGAAAAAAGTACGAATGGTGATAACTTGGCAAAGTAAATTGCTCATTGTGGAATATACACTACTTCAGTGAAATGTCTTAAGTTAAAAATGCATGACAAGGATTAGTTTCCTTTTGAGTCAAACATTCGTAGTTCAAAGATGGTCCAAAAGCATTGTTTCTGTCAAACCTTAAGGCCTGAAGAAGGGTCTTGGCCATTCATTCATTTCTGTTGATGGCCCCCGATCTGCTGGGTTCCTGCAGCCTTTTGTATGCATTGCCTTGGATATCCAGCATATGCAGACTTTCTCATGTTTGTAAAATCTTAAATTTAAAACTATTTTTTACCTGGAATGGCAGTGATTTCACTTGAAGTCAATTTATCAAATGCCACGGGAATGTGAGTTTCACACTACTTACAGTATTCTGAGGTAATTATGCACCTATGAAATAGAGTCAGTATAGTAGTGTCAGCCAATTATAAGTGTTATTAGTATTCATAATGAATGGCATATTTTGTATTTCTTCCCATGTGTCGCAGGAGGATCTTGGTACAATATATATTCAGTGCCACTTTATTAACTACACATTGGTTTACACATTCAGCTAATCAGCCAATTGTGTGTCAGCACCTCAATGCATAAAAGCATGCAGACATAGTCAAGAGGTTCAGTTGTTGCTCAGACTAAACATCAGAAGACCGTAAAATGATTGTTGGTACCATACGGGATGGTTTGAGTATCTCAGACACTGCTGTTCTGGGAGTTCCATACATAACAGACTCTAGAGTTTCTAGGATGTTTCCATGATCCTCTCCTATACATTGCTTTTATTCATTTCTATCTAACAAATAGCTCTCAGAAACAGAATCCTTTTGTAACTTAGGATGGGGTTTGCCTGTATTCATAATTATCTTTCTCTTTAGCAATGCAAATTTTATTGTTTATAATACCTTCCAATCAGCTCTAAAATATACTGCAAACAAATTATGAATATGTAAATAAGTGTTTGGAATATTATTACACACAGATTTTCGTGCATTTCAGTCATATAGCGTTAATAAATCCAAAAGCATATTTAGTTTTCATGTTACTAAGGGATATTATGGTTGTATTCTCCAGTTAAATTTATAGATTTATAAAATAACTGCACTTGATTTTTCCCCTAAATAAAATTACCATGCACAAAGCAAATCAAATTAAATTTGAACAATGTCATCACTTTTGCAAAGATTTTTTCGTAAGATGAATTTAAATTCTATTTCTTTTACATTTTAATTATTTGCTGCTGTTTGACAAAAAAAAATTCTCACAATGTAAGTCTTAGGGGAATTACTATCTTAGAAATTAATTAAACTTAGTGACTGACAATTATATCACAATAGTGTTTTGTTAAAGTTACCTTAATTTCTCAAAGATTCCTTCGTGGGCAGATGTTTGATTATCGTTGATTGAATATCACCAAATTATTCTAGAGAGTGTCGCGTTATTCATTTGAACTGGTGTGCAGGGACACGTGCTGTCTGAAGATATGGGGTTAAGAGTAAAGGCTTGTTATTCCAATATGTTATATGAAGCTGAGGAGTAATATGTTTTATAACTGCTGTACTCTATCATGTGGTTAATGCTGATGATGAATTACGCACATTTGAAATTGTACCTGAGAAACACGGTAGAAAGTTATTTGGCTGTAAAACAAAACATCATAAATATTCACAATTAATAATTTAAGATTAACTTCCACATGGTCTCAGGAAAAAAAAAGTGCTGTGGTCCACTTCAATGTGGTATTATTTTCCTGCTTTAACCAGCTCCAGTACATTAGGTTCCTATTTTAACAGGTTTTCCTGATAGTAATATTAATTTCTAACGATGATATACTGTCTTTTGGTTATTTCAAGTGCTTTCTTCCTGAAGGATTTCATTGGAGGCTTCGCTCTACTTGGGAATCCAACTCAACGCTTAGTGTCCTCTTTGATCTTTCAGTGTTGAATGATATTTGCATTTGCAGAGTGAGCAGAGTGCCTCACCTCTATGGTAGGTTTACTTGTTCCTAGACCTCCCAATTCTCCAATACTTCAAAGCTCAATGCTCCACTGTTCACATTAATGATAGTAGCTAAAGGGGACCAAAACCTGGGAACTCAACTGAATAGCAGCCGAAAAGTAGCTTATGTTTGCAATACTCTGTATCTACTGGATGTATCAAAAGCAGCAGAACCTCTTCACATTGCTTGCTCAAGATTATGAATTTCCACACTAACAAACTTAGTAATTGGCCACAAGTATCAGCAGTGGGCACAAATGTAATATGTGTTGGCATTATTAAAGTTGCCTGCATCTCTTAAAGGGGAAGTGCATTTGTCTGCGAAGGGTACTGTGAGGCTTTAGTGGTAGAGGTAGATGAATGGCTAAACTTGGCAGAGAAGGCACCAAGTTTTCTGACAGCATACTGGAGAACTTGGCGAAGAAGTTGGCAAAAAAAAACAATCAATCCTATACCTGAATAAAATCCACTCTACGTAACTTGTCTTCCTAACTCTGGCCCCCAGGTCTGGGCAGCATCCTGGTAATTTTTTTCTGCACTGTTTCTAGTTGAATATATTTTTCCTATGACCTAAACTGTACATAGTACTCCAAGTATAGCCTCCCCAACATCTTATAAAATTTCAGCAGAACTTCCTAACCCCTTTACTCAATGCTCTGTCTGATGCCTTATTATTCTTCATATACATAACAATCTAGTCTGTGTTCCCTCCTTCTACTTCCGTTTCCTTGCATGTTGCTTTCTTCCTCTTCTACACTTCTTGTTTGATAGATGAAGGGAATACCACAGGTGCACCAAGGCCTGTTAGCAACCCAACTTGTATGAAAGTTTTGAAGCAAGTGTTAATTCAGCATCTGCCACACCTCCGTCTGTGGCGCTTGGAAACTTCAAGCGACTGAGTAGCAAAAATTTGTGGAATGACAACAACAGCCAGGAGCAGTCAATTTGTAACTAATGTGTAAACAATTAACATTTTTCATTAAACAGCATGACTGGTTAACATACGCTCAGCTCTGCAAGTTTACGAGAGGGAGTTAGTTGAAGCATTAACCCTCAAATAAGTCACAAGCTGTGGCTTAGATCTATGAACAAGGGGTGATTTTCTCCAGACTAACTGAAAAGATAGTCTGGTCAATTGTAACATTACTGTGGAGTGGATAACTTCACTCACCCCAACACTGATCTGATTCCACACCCTACGGACTCACTTTCGAGGACTCTACAAATCATGTGCTCAATATTTATTTATTTATTTGTTATTATTTTGGTTTTTTTTTGTATTTGCAAAATGTGTTTTGCACATTGGTTGTTTGTCTCTCTTTGTGTGTAGTTTTTCATTGATTCTATTGTGTTTCTGTGTATTTATTCTGAACACCCTCAAGAAAATAAATCTCGGTAGTATATGGTGACATACTGTATATGTACTTTGATAATAAATTTACTTTGAACATTTGTAACTTTGTCACTGTGTTCAAGTAATTAAATGCAGACTGAGGACCATACTCTGAATCTTATTGTCTTGGTATTCACCATCCAAGGGAAATGGCATGTACACTTGCAAAGATTTTATCTCAGACAGCAGCATTAGATACCAACAACAATGAGTGAGAAGTAACTGTGTATGCGTGGCAATATAAAGAAGCAGTGTACTTTGTGTTAAATTGGGAAGGAGTAGGTTTAAACCTGCTGGAAGACTTTGAACAGTGCAGACCCCATTATGTCTTCTCATTCCCCCTAACAAAAGCCAGATGGGGCAGGGGAAGTAAATATATAAATGATGATCGTCCTTCACATTCACCTTCTTCACCCGCTCTGTGGTACATTTGGTTAAGTTGATATGGAAGAGCAGAAATTCATCCCAGGTTTCTTTCCCAATGAAACCACGTATTAATGATTGACTCAGCTGGGAAAAATTAGATATCGTGAGACACAATAGTCTGCAGATACACTGATGGCAGCTGTATAGAACAGACAAAAGCAGAGATATGGGTTCTTTGCCAATACTGCATAGCAATTAGTAATTTGAAACATATGTGATCTAGACAGGTGCCAAATATTTGAACTTCATGGAAAGGCACTACCACTTTATTATTTTGTGCATTTTCCTAAATCAGACACTTTAAGTACACCACCAAAAATGGATTGAGCACCATAGTACTAAAAACAATAGTTTTGGCCAAACATCATTTTGATTTTCCAAGTCCTTAAGACTTTTCAAAGAACTTCCAAGTCAGCACAACAGTAACCTGTGTTCACTCCAGTGATTATTAAATAAAGAAACATCCAACACATACATTTGTAGGGATGAATTACAGTGGACTGAAAAGCTTGAGCATGTAGATATTAAGAAAGACGATGTGCAGGAGCTTTTGGAAAACATCAAGGTGGATAAGTCACCGGGACCAGACGAGAAATAACCCAGGCCACTGTGGGAGGTGAAGGAGGAGATTGCTGAGCCTCTGGCAATGATCTTTGCATCATCAATGGGAACAGGAGAGGTTCCAGAGGATTGGAGGGTTGCAGATGTTGTTCCATTATTCAAGAAAGTAGAGATAGCCCAGGAAATTATAGACCAGTGAGTCTTACTTCAGTGGTTGGTAAGTTGATGAAGAAGATCCTGAGAGGCAGGATTTATGAACATTTGGAAAGGCATAATATGATTAGGAATAGTCAGCATTGCTTTGTCAAAGGCAGGTCATGCCTTTCGAGCCTGATTGAATTTTTTGAGGATGTGACTAAACACATCGATGATTGTAGACCAGTCGACTTATTGAGAAAGTAAGGAGGCATGGGATCCAAGGGTACTTGCTTTGTGGATCCAGAACTGGCTTGCCCACGGAAGGCAAAGAGTGGTTGTAGATGGGTCATATTCTGCATGGAGGTCGGTCACCAGTGGAGTGCCTCAGGGATCTGTTCTGGGATCCTTACTCTTCATGATTTTTATAAATGATCTGGATGAGGAAGTGGAGGGATGGGTTAGTAAATTTGCTGATGACACAAGGGTTGGGGTGTTGTGGATAGTGTGGAGAGCTGTCAGAGATTACAACAAGACATTGATAGGATGCAAAACTGGGCTGAGAAGTGGCAAATGGAGTTCAACCCAGTTAAATGTGAAGTGATTCATTCTGCTGCATCAAATATGATGGCAGAATATAGTATTAATGGTAAGAATCTTGGCAGTGTGGAGGATTAGAGGGATCCTGGGGTCTGAGTCCATAGGACACTCAAAGCAGCTGCGCAGGTTGACCCTGTGGTTAAGAAGACGTACAGTGTATTGGCCTTCATCAATCATGGGATTGAGTTCAGAAGCCAAGAGGTAATGCTGCAGCTATATAGGATCCTGGTCAAACCTACTTGGAGCACTGTGCTCAGTTCTGGTCGCCTCACTACAAGGAGGATGTAGAAACCATAGAAAGGGTGCAGAGGAGATTTACAAGGATGTTGCCTGGAGTGGGGAACATATCTTATGAGAATAGGTTGAGTGAACTCAGCCTTTTTTCATTGAGCAACGGAGGATGAGAGGTGACCTGATAGAGGTGTATAAGATGATGAGAGTCATTGATCGTGTGGATGGTCAAGAGCTTTTTCCTGGGGCGGAAATGGCTAGCATGAGAGGACACAGGTTTAAGGTGCTTGGAAGTAGGTACAGAGGAGATGTCAGGGGTAAGTTTTTCACACAGAGAGTGGTGAGTGCGTGGAATGGGCTGCTGGCAGCGGTGGTGGAGGCGGATACGATAGGGTCTTTTAAGAGATGCCCAGACAGGTATATGGAGCTCAGAAAAATAGAGGGCTATGGGTAACCTTAGGTAAATTCTCAGGTAAGGACAAGTTCAGCACAGTTTTGTGGGCTGAAGGGCCTGTATTGTGCTGTAGGTTTCCTATGTTTCTATGTTTCAATGACATTTAACACCATTAGAAGAGATCTGTAATTTCTGGATGAGAAATTTATCAAAAAAACAAAGATATATGGTGAATAATGCATATATTCATACAACGGTTTATTATGTTGGAATACTTAGAAGTATATCATTTAACAATGTAGACTCAGAAAGAAAATAAACCTTGGCAACTGAGAAAAAGCACCTTTTTTAAAAGTACCTTATGATATGTTAGAAATACTTTCACTCTTTTTTTCAGATTCAGGCATGAGCAAAATCTGTTTCATAAAACAAATCTAATGAGCTCCAGTCTTCTATGAACTTCCCAGAAATTGTGCATGGAAGTAATTTCGTAGCACCAGAAAATTAAAGAGATTTCTCTTCTTGTGTAGAAATCTTCGATGTGTTTTGAAGCGGGTGCTAGTATGACAATCTGTTCCTACTTCATGGGGTGGTCCTGTAGACTTCCTCTGTCAGCACTGCATGTTAAATACATCTTAGCATTGCAATGCATGTGCTACAGTATCAGCTAAGTTGCTAAGCAGTTTGCATACAGTTGAAATGTATTTTCATGATCCTGACGAGAATTGGCAGCAAATGGGCCATCTTGCACCGAGCAAACAAAAATCTCGTATCACCTTTGTATGCACGAATAGCACATAATAGGATTTGTGCCTGATCCTTTCTTTGTGATTAACAGATGTTAAACCACATTCACATGTACAGATAAAGCCAGCAAGTCGACTTTGCTTTAACAGTGCTACTTATTGAACCCGTGCTCAGCCAGTTTGGCAATGAAGGGCGGTGTACTGACTGTGAGTGACCACAGAAGCTCCTCGCCTGCCAGCTGCACATGTCGGAAACTCAGACACATGCTGCTTCAGAGTTTCTAGGCATTTAAAATAATGATTGAAAATCCATTCACAGCACGCGACTGAATTGCTGATGTGTGCTGCTGGCAGGACAAGCTTGTGCACAGAAAATTACCCCTGTAATGCAGGAACTGAGTGGGAGGCTGCAGGGAGTGTTCCTGAGAAACTATTGTACTGCCCTTCGAGCGCCCAGTGGAATGGAACACATTGACTTCTGGAGTAGGCCTGACGAAGATCAGTATCAAAGGCCCTGAAAAGTTAAGTCCAATAAATTCAGTTCACTACATCACAATGGTGCATCCATTTCAGGACTGCGTTCAGGCTGATTGGGATGTTAAGATTCCACAGCAATAATACTCCATCACATTTGGCTTCTTATTTATTTTCTTTAAGTTTGATCAGTCTAGAGGTCTGTCTTGTCCTTTGGCAAGAAAGGAAGTGAGAAACGGTGAGCTGCTAAACTTCCTGTAACTTAAGTGACAGTGAACATGTCACCTACTTAATGAACAAGCAGCATAAAGAAACAGTACTGTTGTTGCACAAGTTTAGTCGGGTTTAATGAGGTGGATTGGAGGCCCATCTAAAGAGATGTTTCTTGCATATGCCTGACAACGTGAATGTCTGAATGGAACTCTGTGAACCCCCAACACTTTAGCCTTAAAGTTCATTGCACCCATCTCTCTACAAATGAGTCACTCGAGGCAATGCCCAGAGACAATTAGCATTCAGGACTCAAGTATGCCAGTTACAACACTATAGTCGTGTGACTACTGGCAATCCGGAGGCCTGGGTGTGAGTTCAAAACCCCTTCTAATTTAATTAAATAAATTGACGTAAAAGGCTTGTTTAAGAAGTATTTAAATGAGAACTTGAATTGACAAGACGATGGACCAGATGCTGGTAAATGAAATGAGTAGATTCCCATTCCACATGTTAGCCTATAGCTTACTCTACTGCCACGATGAAGCAACACCTCATACTCCATCTAGGTAGCCTCCGACCTGATGCCATGAATATCAATTTCTCCTTTTAGTAATTTTCCCCCTCCCACCTTTCCTGTTCTTCTATTCCCCACACTGGCCTCTTATCTCCACGCCTCACCTGCATATTCCCTTCCCCTGATGCCCGTCCTTCTTCCCTGCTTCCCATGGTCCACTCTCCTCTTTTATCAGATTCTTTCTTCTCAGCCCTCTACCTTTTCTGCCTATCAACTCTCAGCTTCTTACTTTGTCCCCTCTCCCCCACCCACCTGGCTTCATCTAACACCTTCCAACTTGTCCTCCTTCCCCTCCCCCCACATCTGGCATCTACCCTCTTCCTTTCCAGTCCTGATAAAGGGTGTCAGTCTGTAACATTGACTGTTTATTCATCTCCATAGATGCTGCCTGACCTGCTAAATTCCTCCAGCTTTTTGTGTGTGTTGCTCTGGATTTCCAACATCTGCAGAATCTCCTGAAGGGTGTTGTGCGAAATGTTGACTGTTTATCCCTCTCATTCATTGATCATTGGATTAAAATAATTGACACTAAAAATCATGCTTTGATATTTCTCTGTTTTTCTCTATTTTTGAGATGATATAGCTGTTGACATGCTATAAAAAATAAAATACATTCTCCACTATCTTAATGCTAAAAGAAAAAAAAACAACTTCAACAGAACATTCAATACAGGACTCAAGTTCATACAGAGGTTAGACAAATTTGGCAGTGGATGCCAAACAACCAGCTTGTTAAAACTAGCCAAGTTCTTTGCCTTGTTGGAGACTCTGGCAGAAGACACGTTTGTATTTTAAGCAGGTGTCGAAAGCAGCCTTTCTTTTGCTTGTGATGTTCTTAATAACAAATGAAAACATAAAAAAAGGAGAAGGTAGAGCCGGCCTTAGCGTCTGCTCTGTCATTCAATGACATCATGGCTGATAGCTTTATCTAGTGCCATTTTCCAGCACTAACCTTGAGTATCTTGATCTCCTGAATCTGTGACACTATCGTGTTACAGTGATATCATCAACAACACTGGTTTTAAGTTCAAGTTCAAGTTCCCATTCATTGTCATTCAACCATAAACGTGCACATTTACAGACAAAACAATGTTCCTTTTGGACCAAAGTGCACAACACAGTACCTATAACTCGCACACAACACAAAGCTCGGGTAGAAAATGAGTGTGAGTTAGTCCAACTCTGTAGAAACGTTCTTCCGTTGGCACAGGCCAACGTCTGATCCTGCTGCCAAGAAGTTCTTTTGGGGGATAGGCTATTACATGGAGGAAGTAAGAGCGCAAACCTTGTCATGCACAAGCCAGGAGAAAAAATATTCCAGTGAGTGAAAACCCAAAAAGACAACTGCTGATGCTGAAGCTGTAAAAATAAAAACAGAAAATGCGGTGAAAATTCAACAAGTTAGGTGGCATTTGAGGAAGAGCATAAGAGCAGAATTAGGCTATTTGACCCATCTAGTTTGCTCTGCCATTCCATTATGGCTGATGTATTATCCCTCCCAACCCCATTCTCCCACCTTCTCCCCATAACATTTGATGCCCTGAATAATAAGGCATTGGAGCAAAATTAAAGTTCCAGATCTAAAATAGTAATATCTTCTCTTTACCAAATTGTTGCCTGACCTGCTGAGCTTTTCCCAGCATTCTCTGTTTTATTCCAATAAAAATAATCCAACGAGATTTTATTGCAGCAAGTAACTTCTGAACTTCCTCTAAACTTATCTGTTGAAAACTGGCCTTCATTTAAAATTGAGGCCATTTATCCCCCACAGAATAGCAAACACTACCCTAGTATTGGACAATTGGCGTCTTTGCAAGAGATCAACAATTGTCAAGAAAGTGATTGAGCATTTTGTAAAGACAAGCTCTATCATCTGGTTTTCTGCATGGGAGAATTCAGAGTAGGAAATAATGATCCCTGCATTTGAACCAGCAATAGATGCAAAAATGTAATCCATAATGGAATAATCATACCTATTCTCCAGATGGGATATATTCTTCAAAAGATAGAATATTTATTCCTGCCTCGTATTTATGTGCTTTATATAAGTATAAAGTATTGTTGATATTGTTATTTTCCATTTGACTGAAATGTGTTTGGAAATTTATTCTGAGTAACTGAAGAATTCCAACACTTAAACAGAACATCTCTATTTTTGGAATTTAATGTCTAACATTACTTTTCTACCTTTTCTTTAGCTACCTTTTGTCCAAACTGTCGTTGTGGTTGTTTGCAAACCACACACCAAAAATCTCTTTGGAAATCTCTTTGGGTAAGTTTCAAAAAAACCATATAATTGTGTCACGTCAATGATTTGAGCAGATGTATTATTTATTGCAAGCAATGTAGCTGCATTCAGATAACGACAAAATCTTAAAGATAATGGTCAACAATAGGCTCTTAGAAATGTACTGTCAGAGGCCTTGACAGAAAACGTCTACGATCCCTTTCCCTGCACAAGTGCTGCCTGACCCAATGAATTCCTCAGGCAGGCTCCAGCACCATACACTCCTACGTATCTCCCAGAAACACCTAACTGAACAACATTATAGAGTGTCTGTTTGACTTGTGTGCCACTTCATACATTTCCAGAAACATTTTTTATTTAAGTGATTCAACACCATTTCTAAGCCCAACCTTGGACCCAAAACAAAGATTAGTAATCCCCATATTTTCTGCAATCTCTTCGGTAAAGTTAATTCTGTGCAACATTCCCTCTGTTATTTTTACAGCTATAAGTACCAACCATTGCTCAGTGCCGGATTTTTTTTTACATAACTTGAAAACTGGGCGGCACTTTAATAAAATATTATATAAAAGTAAATTCCAGCTGCGTGGCAACAACGGCTGTGTGCAAGGTTGCAGTTCATTATGGCGTGGCTTAGAGAGAACTGTGATCTGGTGTCACAGTATAGCAGTTGCTTTGTAAATGCGTAGATCAAACTCCTTTGCACCTAGGGTAGCTATAATAGGACAGATGTTGTTGCTAAAAGATTTGTACTGTTTTCTATTGGCTCTCCTCCATTATGTCATGTCTAAGCTTGGAGAAAATTAGAAGCCGGACATTTGATACATCCTTTAATTTTGAACAAGTCTGGAGACCTTTTATTCAATATTTTCACATGATTTAACTTATTTTTATTTATTTATTTTTCTCTATTCTCTTTGGGGAAAATCCTTATCCATAAAGGTTCGGAGATGACTGGAAGGATGTGTTTTTTTTTTCTGTCTCTGTTTTTTTCTAATTTTGTCCTCAATTGGACTGCCCAATCTTTCTTTTTCTTTCCTTTTTTTCTCTTTCTTTTTTTTTGTTTTTTGTTTCAGTTTAGTTAGTGGGGCTTTTTTTTCTTTATCAATAAAATTTCCAATCTTTTCTTTCATGATTGCTATGAGGAGTTTTTTTTTTGACCATTGTATATATAACAGCATAATATTTTACTTATTTGATTTTGATATTATATACTTTTTGTTTTTACTGTTGCTGTTTATATGTCTTTTATTTTATCTACTTGTTAAACTCCTCTTCCGATTTGTATATTCTTTATTTGGAAATCAATAAAAAGATTTAAAAATGAAATGAATAAAAGATTTGGATTAAGATTCAGACACGGCTGTTTGAAAAGTCTAGTTATTTTAGGAATACAACTATCTGGGATGGAAATAGGATCTAGTACACAAAAGAATTAAAATTCCAAAGTTAGCACAAAGCAAAAGAGGCCATTTCACCGGGCAACAATGTTCCTAGCATCCCAAGCAACCAAAATGAGCCTTTAAATTCTCAAGGAACAATAGAGGGAAGTTCTCCCAAGTTTCCAATCACATGTTTGGGGAAATGTTCCTACTGTGTCCTAATTCATATTAGCTGAACACTCATCAGAATCCACTTTCCAGTTTAAAAAGGTTCTAATAGTAACCACAAAAAATACAGTAATTGGTCTCAGAGGGGATTAATTGCCTTCCACAAGTATCCGCTTGCTTGAATTGGAGTTGAAATATATTTTTTCCTGTTACTCCTCTGCCATTCTATCAGTGCAATCTCAATTAGAAAAAACATAGAAAACATAGAAAGCCTGCAGCACAATACAGGCCCTTCGGCCCACAAAGTTGTGCTGAAAATGTCCCTGCCTTAGAAATTACTAGGGTTACCCACAGCCCTCTATTTTTCTAAGCTCCATGTATCTATCCAAAAGTCTCTTAAAAGACCCTATCGTATCCGCGTCCACCACTGTTGCCGGCAGCCCATTCCACGCACTCAACACTCTCTGCGTAAAAAACTTACTCCTGACATTTCCTCTGTACCTACTCCCCAGCACCTTAAACCTGTGCCCTCTTGTGGCAGCCATTTCAGCCCTGGAAAAAAAGCCTCTGACTATCCACACGATCAATGCCTCTCATCATCTTATACACCTCTATCAGGTCACCTCTCATCCTCCATCGCTCCAAGGATAAAAGGCCGAGTTCACTCAACCTGTTTTTGTAAGGCATGCTCCCCAATCCAGGCAACATCCTTGTAAATCTCCCCTGCACCCTTTCTACGGTTTCCACATCCTTCCTGGAGTGAGGCGACCAGAACTGAGCACAACACTCCAAGTGGGTAATTCTGATTTTCTTGTCAGAATTTTGTGATCAACATCACTAATATGCCCCTAAAGTATAGCAAAATCCCACCAAAACAGTAATCACACCGTCTCATGTGGATTTAAATGGTCTGGAAGATGAGGGAAGAAGAATAGGAGATGCATTACATCATGGACTAGTTCTGGTTGTCAATGTAGAAATTCTCTGTTCAAGATTTCAGAACTTGAGGCATAACTGGTAGTTCTTTTACAAAATATGCTTGGAAATTTTAGAAGTGAACTTGAAACTTCACAAAAGCCACAAGTGTTCTAAAGGTGGCACGGTGGACTAGCAGCCCAGCAATTCTGAGCATGAGCAAGAAGAGGAAGCATAAACTGGGGATGTTTGACTCTTGCATCTGTGCAGTCAGAGCTGGGGTCTAGGATGTGGAAGTAAACAAAAATGCTAATGTTTGAAATATGAAATAAAAAAAAGTTGGATACACTCAGCAGGTCAGGGTGCATCTGCAAATGGGAAGAAAATGCTAACATTTCAGTCCTGGATCTTGCCAGTTCATCTGAATTGGAGAAGGGGAGGTAAGCAAGCTTGTTTTCAGCAACGATGAATGTGGAGGAAGGATGAATAGGACAAAGGGAATAGGATAGATTGAGACCATATAGGTTAGTAGAGCAGTTTGAGTAGCAGTTAGAAGCGCATTAAGCTTCTCTGAGTGTGTTATCAATAGTGAGGTTATGGGACATACCCAGTACCCAGATTATAGAAACAAATAAAATGAAAAACTGAGGCAAAATGAGGACAGGAAGGAATTCCTGACGAAGGGTCTCGGCCTGAAACGTCAACAGTGCTTCTCCCTATAGATGCTGCCAGGCCTGCTGTGTTCCACCAGCATTTTGTGTGTGTTGTTGTTTGAATTTCCAGCATCTGCAGATTTCCTCATGTTTGCACAGGAAGGAATTATTCTGATATGGACAGAATAAAATGGTGAGTTACATAAAGCTCAATAGTAGGTTGTCTTTAGTTACAGAAACTGCTGCAAAAATCCTATAATCCAAATCAAAAATCAACCACAAGATTACTTATTGTGTGAAATGCACAATCTTCAAACTGAGAACAAATGTCCTTCAAAGTATTCCTTCATCAGTTACATTCAAAATTGCAAATACTTATTCCTCATGTTATATATTGTTTACATCAATGTAAAGAATGGCTGCTTTCTTTTTTTTGTACCCAAGATACTGTCTATGCCTAGGACATGCAGTTTACTAACATAGCATAACAATAAACTAACATAACAACTATACAACTGTGGTGAACTACATATACCTGTCTGGACTGCTCCTGTGGCTCCTCCCACAGACCCCTGCTGACTGCTCCTGTGGCTCCTCCCACTGACCCCTGTATAAAGGCGACTGAGGCCTGATGCCCGGCCTCATTCTCCAGGATGTAGTGTTGTTCATTCTTCCAGTCAATAAAAGCCGATATCTTGTTTCTTACGTCTCAGAGTGAGTTATTGATGGTGCATCAACAACCAGGAATCACTGAGAGCCTCAGCCTTTACTTAATGGGGTTGAACATATCAGCTGATGTTTTTCACACTGCCAGACAGCAAAACGTCCAAGAGTACAAAGGTCATAAATGAATCTGAAGGTGAAGTGCAGTGTATCAGTATTATTGATTACCTGGGAGCCCCATCCAAGAGGACATCAAATCTTCTTTTCCAGCACCTTTCTAACTCTAGTGCCAAAAAAATTTGTGAGAGAGTACACAAAACGCTACCACTGGTTAATTAGAAAATGACAATTAGAGTCATACTGGTTGCAGCCGCACTAGATCCTCTTGAAAATTGCAGCAGGTTGACTGCCAGTGGCAACATAATTACCAACTCCAGCATACGATTAGTGATCAATGTTTTCACACACTTAAGAAAGGCCTTGCTTGGTATTACAGAAATAAAGGCAGTTGTGGCTCTTGCAATTTTCTGAAAGGCTTGTACAAAGCCCAGAGGAATTACAATGTGGGTGGCCAATTACCTCAGCAGCTATTGAGGAACCAAGTACACTGGATCTCAAAAACACATGGATCTTAAGAAGAGCCATTTATAATGAGGCCATCAAAGAATAGTTCATCATAAATGCAAAATAATGCTTTCAATATAGGATCAATACTGCCAGAAGAGTTTATCAGGAACTAACATAATTCATTTTACACTTAATGGTGGAGTCTATTAAGAATATAATGACCAAGTTCTTTCTAAATAATTATGATTCATGAGGAATAATTTATCGATTTTGTGGTCCCATTTGGAAATCTTATCTGCCTCAAGCAGTGAATAGAAATAATTCTAAATGGTCATAAAATCATGTACAAAATACATTCTAATGTCTGAGATGCATTCTCGGTAGGTGAGCGTGCTTGCCGGGAGCATAAAAATCTTAAAAATTAACCCTTCATCTATTCAGACTGCTGAGCACGATGTAGCAGCTGAGAGTCAGATATTGTTGTCCTCCTCTGCCAATTGATTGTACCAATATGAAGCAGACAATAAATACTGCTTAGGCTTCACCACAGTGTCTAAAGCAGAGACAAGAAGAAATTTCTTCTCTCAGTGTATTGTGAATCTTCAGTATGGTTTTGCTGGGATTACCGCAAAATCTTAGACATTGAGCATATTCAAAGAAGAGATTGTGAATGCTTGATCATGAATGGAATCAAAGATATGGAGCTATTACCAACAAAGAGCACTGAGGTAAAACAAAAGCCATGAGCTTAATGAATGATATGGTATGATATGGTATGGTATGGGCCTCTGTTGCTCAGGGTCAACCATGGGTGTTGTGTCCTAGCCGTCTAAATATGTAAGCCTGGGCAGTACAATATGGAGAGCAAGCCGTTGTCCATGTCGCAAGCTCGCCCTCTCCACACATCTGATGAACCTAAAGGAACGGCAGAGACCGATACAGTTTGGCACCAGCAGCATTGCAGGAGTTGCCTGTCAAACTCAAAGTAGGACTGCCTTAGTTCAAAGTTCAAAGTAAAATTTATTATCAGAGGACATACAACACTGAGATGTTTTTTTTCCCCACAGGCATATTTAGCAAATCTATAGAACACTGCTAGCTGGTGGTGTAGTGGCATCAGCGCTGGACTTCGGGGCGAGGGGTCCCGAGTTCGAATCCCACTGGCTCCCCTGCACACTCTCCATCCGTGCCTGGGTTGAGTATCAAGCTAGCAACTCAACCTCATTAAAAAAGACCTGGAGAGTGATGGGCTCCGCCAGGTTTCAGATGCCGGAGGCACGCCGTACGATGAGCAATCACCAAAAAGATCGGTGCAAAAAGCTTGTCATGTCAGCGCCCCGACGACTCCACCAGGATGTAAGGGCGCGCGCGCACACACGCACAGAACAGTAACTGTAAACAGAATCAATGAACAACAAACTGTGCAAATGCAAATATAAATAAATAATAATAAATAAAGAGTCCTTAAAGCGAGACCTTTGGTTATCAGAACACCAGAAATAGAATGAGTATGGTTATCCCATTTTGTTCAAGAGCCTGATGGTTGAGGGGTAGTAACTGTTCTTGAACCTGGTGCTGTGGGTCCTGAAGCACTTGTAAGCTCTAGCTGATGGCAGCAGTGACAAAAGAGCATGGCCTGGTGGGGTGAGAATCTGTGATGATGGATGCTGCTTTTCTATGAAAATGTTTCATGTAGGGACTCCAGCTCCAGATTTTTCCTTCAAGGTTGACTTCTGAAGCCTTCCCCATGAGTGGGTATAGCTGCAAGGTAGCTGAGGTTTGATGTTAGTTTTCCTTCTCCTAGATGAGCTACCGAGCACAGCTGATGAGCCCCATCTGTATGAAGCTTTAAGGCACCAGGAACCCACTTTTGCTCCTTCTGTCAGTAGGAACGGTTCCACCAGGTTTAGTAGCTAAGCCACACGTGAAGGCCAGGAGCTGGACAATTGTCAGAGGCTATTTGAGATGCACACCATTGGGAGCATTTAATAGGGAGTGGGAGTTTATCCCCATTATCACCCCCAGCTATAACAACATTAATGAACCAGTGATATGAATGATAAGGTTACCATTTGGCCTACTCCATTTCCACTGCTTATGCCTTCCTCAAAATATACTCTGTATGGCAAAACAATTCACTTAAATTACTTTAACTGCTTTCATGATATACTTTGCATGATTATATCGGTGAAATTCTTGCTGCTATCAAGTAATGCTGAACTCACATTTAAAAAACTTAAAAAGAGTCTCCAAATTAGTAATATTAAGCCTTCAGTTTTAGATGGAAATCATGAGTGCCTGTAATTTAAAACTACACTTAGCTAAGTTGGGGCCTGTAAAGAGTAACAAGTGTTACGAAGGTGAAGCAACTCTGAGGGGCCGAAGAGTACAAAGTCACCCCCTCCTTTTTGAGAATCGCAAGATCGCTATTATTTCGGGTCTGAGACCCAGGAAATGAGAGAGAGACACACGGAATATACAACCAGGTGGAATGTCTCCTGACATAGGCGGAATGGAACCACTGATTACTGCCATTGTCTCTTGGAGAAGGGATTGTGTATTGAGTACTGTACTATTCATTGAAACCCCTCAGGGGACAACCAGAGTGGTCTGGCTGAGGGATTGCATCATCCCAACCTGATTGACATCTGAGACCCCGTGAGTAAGGATAAAAGAGGGTCTGGGGGAACAACCCCTTTAGACGCACCAGGAGAAACGCTGGAAATCCAGTGACAGCGTTTTATAGTGAAAGCCGGTGGGGTCTCGTGTGTGTCCTCCCTTGCCTGGGTGGCGGGCTCACCACGGAAGAATGGTTTAGCTAAAGGAGAGGTCACACTTGAACGGCCACAGCAACGAGACACCAACAGATCGAAATCATAAAGGAAGGTTGGCAAAACCCGTAGCGGTAAATGTTCCCATTATCTCTCTCTCTCTCTCCAACAATTGCAACACAGTGACAATCAAAAAGACGGCAGCTTGTGTGAACTGCAGTGAACTTTACATTTCCATCGGACAATACATTATCCCCTAGACAACGATAGAGCTTATTTCTTATTGATTATTATTATACCCGCACTTTTAGGTTTAGTATTGACGACGTATATTATCTGTATATTTGCATTGATATTATTTTTGTGTATTTTTACTAATAAATACTGTTAAAAATAGTATCATCAGACTTCAACAGACGTCTCCATCTTTGCTGGTAAGTCACCCAGTTATGGGGTTCGTAACACAAGTGTCCTAGTCCATTTATTCTTTAACATGGTTTACTCCAAGAAGGAAATCTATACTGGATTAATTTCCTGCTGAGAATAACAGTTTTCACATATTCAGCATAGGGCCAGTCATTTGAAAACAGGGATCCATAGAAATTTCCTCTCTCATAGGACAGTGTTCCTCAGAAACTCCCTGATCCAGAGCATTTGATATATCTAAGGTGGTGAGAGTTAAGTATTTGAAGGATCGAGTGATTGAGGAGAGGTGGTACTGACGAAGGGTTGAGGCCAGTATAAGTTAAATACAGGGCAGGCATGAGGGGCCTGACAGCCAACTTCTGCTTCTGTTTTCTTATGTTTTTGTGTGGGATTCTTGGTCAGGACCTATAGAGGCCTAGTGTAAGCATCAAAAAGAGTGTATCGTCTCCAAAATTACCGATGTACCTTATCTCTAATAAAATCAGTAGATCCAACATTCTTTTTGTTCCTCTTCTTAGAGCATAGATCTGAAGAGGAAGCCTAAATCCCAAGAGGTTGCCAAAGAAAAAGAAGAGGAAGAGGAAAGATCGCTGCCCAAAATGTTGACTGCTTATTCCTTTCCATAGTTGCTGCCTGACCTGCTGAGCTCCTCCAGCATTTTGAATGCGTTACTCTGGATATCCAGCATCTGCAGATCCTCCTGTGTTAGAGGATGTGAACATCCTGCCCTTCAGAGAAAGTCTCTAAGGGACAGCATGCTGATGAGAATGAGAAACGGACTTAGGCATAGACTATTGCTGTCATCTGTGGTAGGAGCAGAAGGACAGGAAGAAAAGCTACTGCAGAAGATCAGACTTATAAGGCACAAGTGTAATAACTGGCCTGGATAGCAGAAGATACACTGGTCAAGGATGGAATAATTAACCAGCAGGGAAGTCAAAGGGCACAATCCCACACAATGTCATGTGTGAGTTCAATTGTGGCATGTTGAACCTATGGTAGGAACAGAAACATAGCTGGAGGTATTCAATTTTGGAATTTCAGGAAATAAGAGAATAAATATCTAAAAGACAATTATTTATAAATACAGTCACCTCCAACAACATGCAAGAGACCACTCTGGAGCCAAGAAAAATTGCTACATTCCAAACTAAGACCAATTTTATCAGAAAAATATACTGCAGTCCTAGCATATACATCCATAAACAATATTTCCAGGCAAGCTTTACTTACGTTTATTGTAACTTACATTATCATACTGAGACATTCAGTTAAAGAAGTTATTTCAAAAATTAAAAATCATTCTACTAAAACAAAACTAAAATCATACTACTTGGTATTACTGCACTCCTGTCAAAGCTCAATATATGATCGCTGCCTAGATTCAGGTATGTCTAGTTAGGATTCAGGTATGTCCAGTTAGGGTGAAGCCTCGTCCATAGGAAAGCCTACTTATCAGAAGTCCTCAAAGTTATTATGATTGTGGTAAATGGATTTGGATCTCTGCAGATCATTTTGTGGAAAAAGCAACAAGGAGCCTCTCATCCATTTCTGATAATAAATGGCCTGTACTAGCTCAGATTTCCCTACCACATGCTGATGCATATGATAATACAAAACTGAAAATGGAAATATTACAAATCAACTCTGTTTGCAAATTCATATTTTGTCTGTCTATCTCTGTTATCAATTATCTACCTGGGCATAACAGTCATAAAGCCAATAAAGATATGATTAATTGCACAAAACATTGCGAATGTGAAATGGCATTTGGATTATGGAGATTGATTACCTCAGGAAATAAAGTCCGACAGATGGCTGAACTAAGATCCTATCCACCTTCTCCAAACAAATGTTCACAATGCAGAGTTCATGCATTCTCTACGGTGGTCCCAGCCAATATTTTTCCGCAAGTAATATCACGTAAAGACATATTATCTGATTATTGTTTCAATGCGGTTGAAACAAATTGAAACTAGCAGCTTTGCTCCTGCAAAATGAGAGCTACAATACTTAAACTTTGTCAAGGCATCTTAAACATGAGAAAGTCTGCAAATGCTAGAAATCCAAAGCAATGCACACAACATGCTGGAGGGACTCTGCAGGTCAGGCAGCATCTATGGAAAAGAATCAATAGTCAACATTTTGGGCCAAGGCTCTTCCTCAGTCCTGAAGAAGTGTTCCGAAACAAAATGTCAGCTATTTATTCTTTTCAGTAGCTGCTGCCTGACCTGGTGAGTTCCTCCAGCATTTTGTGTCTGTTGCCCTAGAGGTATTTTGAAGTTTTAAAGATATATAAAATCTACGGAACTCCTTTATATAAAAAAAAATCAACCATTTGTTCTATATTAAGAAACTGAGAAATTCAAGTTGACTGAAATATCATTACTTCAAAGTTTTGTGCTCATTAATCTGATAAATGTTATCATTAGGAATAATCAGATTTGGTAAAACCAGGTGTAAACGTTCTTCTACTCTTCAAGTATGGAACACCACAAACTTTGGCCTACACTGTTTGACATAAGTTTATATGAAGTATGAGTAAGAGTTGAAGCCATTCACTGTTTCAAGCCTGTTTTGATAAGATCATGCTTGGTCTTTCAAAATAATCCCTTATATATATATCAGCTGTTTTGTGGCCCCCTGGATGTGGTTGCAAATTTGTATTAGTTTATGTTATTTTTTAATGAGAACATATCTCACATCCAAAATCAGAGAAGCAGTGAAGTAGACCAGTAATTGAAACTAATGCTCTAGATGTGAAAGTATCATAAACAATATTAAGTGCAGTCGCACTTCGTTGAATTACTACACAAGGCAGAGTGTTGAACCATTGATCGAAACACATGAGCTCATATCCCAAAGTAGCAGCTGAGCAATTAAAATTCAAAGAATTTAATAAATATCAAATTATAAAAGAAGGCTCTAAACTTTGTAACAACAATCATAAAGCTACTCGTTTGCTGTGAGAAACAAGAGAATATCTGCAGATGCTGGAAATCCAAACAAAATACACAAAATGCTGGAGGAACTCAGCAGGCCAGGCAGCATCATTTTGTTCTACTTGTGCTGTTTCTTGTAAAATGTGTGTATAATTTATGTTTAAATTGTGATTCTTCTGTTGAATGCTGCTTACCTGATGATGTGCGTAGTTGTAAGAAAACTTTTTATTGCATCCGTGCATACATGTTCCTGTGCATATAACAATAAACTTAACTATGACTAGAAAAACATACTTTCTTGCACAATTATCCTTCAGGAAAGAAAATCTATTATCACTTCCTATACTAGCCTGTTTATGATTCCAGACACACCCATGCAGTTCAGTTTTAACTGCCTGCTCAGTTCAGATGTAATAAGCAATGATCTTTCAGTCCTGGGATTATCATGAATGTCCATCCCAAAAACCAACACATCATGCTCATGCTAATGCTAAAATATTTGTAGATGACCTGATTCTGGCTCAATTTTTTTAAAATGCTTAGACGACCTTCTGACTTAGGGAACGTTCAGTCATAATCTCACATATGATGACTTTGCATTAAGCACCTACACAAAATGTCTGAACCTGGGATTCATCTCATAGCGAGCGGGAGTAATAAGAACACTCTATTCTAATACTGTGTTAATTAATTCATCCACCCTTATAATCTGTGTTTCTTTGTTTGCCCAATCTCTTTCGTGCTTACCTTTTCTGATTTGTTTTGCGGCCTTTTGTTTGTTCCTGTACAGCATGGTAGAGTAGTGGTTAGCACAATGCTTTACAGTACAGAGAACCTAGGTTCAATTCCTGCCATTGCTTGTACGTTCTCCCTGTGACCTTGTGGACTTCCATCAGCTATTCCAGTTGTCTCCCATAGTCCAGGATTAAATCGGGCAGTTGCTGGATGGTGCAGTTTGAAGGGCCAGAAGGGCCTATTCCGCACTGTATCTCAATAAATTAAACAAAAATAAATTCCATTCCAGTCCCTTTTACTGCCTTGGACCTCTTTGCCAAAAAAAACAGAATTCTGTGTTATAATGAGAGCTTTCTGAATTCTAATGCAGTTAACTCATGCACTCTAATATATTTTATTCAGAGGACTCTATCATGTTGGTAGCATTTTTATTTAATAATTTCACATTTGTCTTAGAGTCTTCCTGATTGCATCTTCTGATAAGTCCTTTGTGATACTTTGTGCCAAACACCATTTTGGGAAGGGCATCAATGGGTGTGATGCTTTGACTGAATTCTGATCTTCTGCCCTCACAAGTTAAATGGCTGCTGTCTGTGCTGCAATGTAACCTAAAGATGAGGGGGTTGCATTGCTTATGTTTCTACAGTTGTTCTAACAGAATTGTGCACAATTTTCTTGGTGCATAGATAGTTTCCAATCACTGTGCGAAGTTAACATTGGACTTTTCTTGCATGCACTTCTGGTTGCACCATTACAGGAAGTATGTAGAGGCTTTGAGAAGTATAGAAAAGAGGTTTACCAGGAAACTGTCTGTGGTAAACTATGTGTATACCTGTCTGGACACGCCCCTCTGCTGACTGCTCCTGTGGCTCCTCCCACAGACCCCGGTATAAAGGCGATTGGAGGCACTGCTCCTCCCTCAGTCTCCAAGATGTCGTGGTCACGTTTGCAGCTAATAAAAGCCTATCTTTTGCCTCCCGTCTCCGAGAGTTATTGATGGTGCATCACTGTCTGGATTAGAGCATATGGGCTATAGTGAGAGGCTGGATAAGTATCAGGGGCTGAGGGACACATGATAGAAATTTAAGCATGAATAAGCATGTATAAGTTAGACATTTAGAATCCTTTTCCCAGGGTAGAAACATCAAATACTGAAGGAAAGTGAGGGGAAAGAAGCTTAACTCAGGTATGCAGAGCAAGATTGCTTTTTACATAGAGAGTGGAACAGACTAGCAAGGGTAGTGGTGGTAGTAGTTGTGATAGTGATGTTTCAGAAGCTTTTGGACACATGAATATGCAGAGGCAGAGGGATGTGGATCACATACAGGCCAAAACTATTTAGTTTAATTTGGCATCATACGCATTGTGGACAAAACGACTTGTTCCTTGTTCCTATGTTCTATGATTGATGTCAGTGGTGGGTAAATTAATGGAAAGTATTCTTAGAATGGTATATATAATTATCTGGATAAACAGGGTCTGATTAAGAATAGTCAGCATGGATTTGTACATGGAAGGTCATGTTTGACAAATCTTATTGAATTTTTTGAAGAGGCTACAAGGAAAGTTGACAAGGATGTTGTCTATATGGACTTCAGTAAGGCCTTTGACAAGGTTCCGCACGGAAGGTTAGTTAGGAAGGTTCAATCGTTAGGTATTAATATTGAAGTAGTAAAATGGATTCAACAGTGGCCGTATGGGAGATGCTAGAGAGTAGTGGTGGATAACTGTTTGTCAGGTTGGAGACCGGTGACTAGTGGTGTGCCTCAAGGATCTGTACTGGGTCCAATGTTGTTTGTCATATACATTAATGATCAGGATGATGGGGTGGTAAATTGGATTAGTAAGTATGCAGATGATACTAAGGTAGGTGGAGTTGTGGATAATGAAGTAGGTTTTCAAAGCTTGCAGAGAGATTTAGGCCAGTTAGAAGAGTGGGCTGAACAATGGCAGATAGAGTTTAATGCTGATAAGTGTGAGGTGCTACATTTTGGTAGGAATAATCCAAATAGGACATACTTGGTAAATGGTAGGGCATTGAAGAATGCAGTAGAACAGAGTGATCTAGGAATAAAGGTGCATAGTTCCCTGAAGGTGGAATCTCATGTGGATAGGGTGGTGAAGAATGCTTTTGGTATGCTGGCTTTTATAAATCAGAGCATTGAGTATAGGAGTTGGGATGTAATGTTAAAATTGTACAAGGCATAGGTAAGGCCGAATTTGGAGTATTGTGTACAGTTCTGGTCACCGAATTATAGAAAAGATGTCAACAAAATAGAGAGAGTACAGAAAAGATTTACTAGAATGTTACCTGGGTTTCAGCACCTAAGTTACAGGGAAAGGCTGAACAAGTTAGGTCTTTATTCTTTGGAGCGTAGAAGGTTGAGGGGGGACTTGATAGAGGTATTTAAAATAATGAGGGGGATAGATCGAGTTGACGCAGATAGGCTTTTTCCATTGAGAGTAGGAGAGATTCAAACAAGAGGACATGATTTGAGAGTTAGGGGGCAAAAGTTTAAGGGTAACATGAGGGGGAATTTCTTTACTCAGAGAGTGGTAGCTGTGTGGAATGAGCTTCCAGTAGAAGTGGTAGAGGCAGGATCGGTATTATCATTTAAAGTAAATTTAGATAGGTATTGTTACGAACCCCGTAACTGGGTCACTTACCAGCAAAGATAGAGAGGTCCGTTGAAGTCTGATGGTACTATTTTTAACAGTATTTATCAGTAAAAATACACAAAAATAATATCAATGCAAACATACAGATAATATATGTCGTCAATACTAAATCTAAAAGTGTGGGTATAATAATAATCAATAAGAAATAATCTCTATCGTTGTCTAGGGGATAATGTATTGTCCGATGGAAATATAAAAGTCACTCAGTTCATGCAGGCTGCAGCCTTTTGTTGGAGAGAGACAGATTTTTAGAAACATGCCGGCTTTCCTTTATCCGATCTTGATCCGTATTCGTCCTTTAGCGAGGCCGTTCCATGGAGGACTTGTCATCCGGGCAAGTCCCTACCGGTCTCATACGTTTCTCCTGTTGTGTCTTAAGGGGTTGTTCCCCAGACCCTCTTTTATCCTCACTCACGGGGTCTCAGATGTCAATCAGGTTGGGATGATGCAATCCCTCAACCAGCCCACTCTGGTCATCCCCTGAGGGCTTCAATGAATAGTACAGTACTCAATACACAATTCCGTCTCCAAGAGACAATGGCCGTCAGCCATGGCTTTGTCTCACTGAGGCCAGGACACATTCTAAAACCTTGAGGATTCTCTCTCATTTCCTGGATCCAAGACCCGAATTAATAGCGATCTTGCGATTCTCAAGAAGGAGGGGGCGACTTTGTACCCTTCGGCCCCTCAGAGTTGTGGCACATTCATAACACGCCCTTCCTTCAAAGCTTTTTTACCATCGGTAAAAATGAATTAATACAGAGTCATACCGGATTTTAGAATCTAACACAATACAAAAGAGTTTTTTTTTCACTACAGAGTAATACAGTTATACATTCCATTCAGCATCTAAACAGTTAACGATTACATTGTCACTTCCTTTAATATCTTAACATCTTGTACCTTAATAAATTCTTGTAGCATCAGACTCCAATTTAATAACCGCCTATTTTTATTTCTTTCCTTCAGCAAACAAAAACTAAAGAGTTGTGATCTTAACTTACGTGTATACTACAAAAGTTCATGCAAATACTAATCTTTATTGTTACTTTCAAACTTAACAGTCAATCTTCCATGGGGGTTGTCTTTATTATTCACATGCTTTGTCGAAATCCCTTAAAACCGGATCCTGCTATTAAAAATGGCATCCCGTCAACCCTCGCCCCTTTTCCAGTTAACTCCCACGTGGTGAGCTTTTGTACCAGTGTAGAATAGGCTTTCGCCTGCACCTTTTATTTTATCAACAATGTGATAATGTGTTCCAAACTTAGACCTTTTTCCTAATTTCCACACAATTCTTTAATTTTAAGCAAGTTGTTAGTTTTCTCTTCAGGACCCTTCAGGCTATTAGTTTTCAGTTTAAACTCTTTGTTCAAACAGCATTTCAAATTCTGCCTTTTCACAGCACACTCGTGAATAACAATAGCGTGTGGGGTACCTTTACATTCCACCTCAACCTGTAATTGATTCGCAGGCACCGTGTTACCAAGCCATTGTTTCTGTAGCCTGGTTGCTGCTTTTGACATCAATCCAGACTTTAAATTTTCTTCATTCAATTTGGGAACTACACTTTTCCCTTTTCCTTCAATAATAAGATTCACCTCACCACCTTTTATCTCCTTACTAACTTTTAACACACCTTCGAACACCAACAACTGGGAATTCTCACTTCCCACTATTACCAAGGTTAACCCTTTCTTCACTGAACCAAGTCTATCTGACCCACAAGGACTGCATTCCTTTTCAACTGAATCAAATACCTCAGACTTCTTCCGAGCTCCATTACTAGGTTCAGTACCACGTGCATCCACATCTTGGACACACTCAAATGGGACATTTGCCTCTTCCAGGCTTTCAATACCCGTACCCTTTTCAAATTCTAAATTCCCCTGATCCTCCCAACTACTATCTGAGCAACTCCCTTCCAGAGTAAATTCAACCCCGCGGGCTGAAACAACCTCATCTGCCAACCCAGCAGACTTCTTCAAGGTAATGGCCATCCTTTTCATCTAGGACTGCCCTCATTTCATTATCAGGAACACCTTTAGAATTTTCAACTTCTTCAAACAGTTCTGCCAAACCAGACAGATTATCCATGTCCAACCCTGAACCTTTTAACAGCCTTATCTGTTTCTCATCTTTACTTCGTGCCTCTATAAATTTCCTCCAGGCTAAGGACAGGTCTACCTCCTCTCCCTTACTCTCTTTCACTTTCCTATTCTCCGTTTTACCACTCTCTAAACCCTCTTGGTACAGGGTCGGTAAAAACATCTCGGCCAAATCGATACTGGCCTGATTTAAACTGATCTCGTTCTCAGCTGCCTTTCTCAACATGCTGCGAGTGATCACGCATGCGGGATAGATCTTGGATTCTAGGGGCGGGACCTCAACACTCACAGGCTGGCTCGTCAGCTTCATTGCTGACCAAACCTTACCACCGGCTAAATTGTTACCAAGAAGGACGTCCACGTCAGTTCTCGGGAATTCTGATCGCACCCCTATTTCAACTGGTCCAGATACCAGCTCACAATTTATAATGATCCTATGCAAGGGCACCACTTCTGTCCCTTTTCCTATGCCTCTCAAAGCTAACATTCCAGTCTTGTGACCAAAATCCAGTACCTTACTGCTTATCAATGACAGTTCAGCTCCCGTGTCTCTCCAGATCTGCACTGGAACTGGTGTGTGTCTCTCTCTCACAGACACGGTTCCCTCTGAAATACATATCTCAGACCCTTCTCGTACTCTGTCTACCTTGGGCTCTCTCGTCAATTTACTGATCACCACGGCACATCCTATTGGGACTGCTGCTTTCCATTTTCCTGTCTCCTTCCTCGGAGCAAGGCACTTAGATGCAATATGACCCACCTTTCCACAATTAAAACAGGTCAAGCCAGGACCTCTCCTGCCGTCTTGCCTCTCCTCCTCAATTTTACCACTAGCTCCCGGCGGGACCTCTGCCTCAGCCGGCGGGCTTTCTCTACCGTTCCCATGGTCTCTCTGGTAACTTTTATTCAAGGAAAACTTTGTCTTGTGGGTTAGGGCATATTCATCTATGAACCTAGCAAATTCGAAGATGGACTTATTCGGCTTCTCATTCAAATACATCCGGATATCATCCGAAACACAACCTTTAAATTCCTCAATCAGAATTAACTCCCTGAGATGCCAAAAATCTTCTTCCACTATTTCTGCTGCACACCAGCAATCCAAGAGCACACCCTTCTCATAGGCAAACTCGGTATACGTCTGATTCCACCCTTTCTTTAAATTTCTGAACTTTTGTCTATAGGCCTCAGGTACCAATTCGTAGGTCCGAAGAAAGGCCTCCTTTACTTTTTCATAATTCTCAGACTCCTCCTCCTCCATGGACAACGCCGCATAGGCCCGTTGTGCCTTCCCTTTTAACACACTTTGTAACAATGCCACCCATTGCTCTTTGGGCCACTTCTGACTCGCTGCCACCTTTTCAAAATGCAAGAAATAACTATCAACATCCGTGTCCTCGAACGGAGGTACTAACCTAAATTCCCGACTAACATTAAACTGCTCCTCTCGGTCTGACCCTTGAGCTCTTCGCTCTTGCCTTAACTTCTCCATATTCAAGTCATGTTGCCTCTGTTTCTCCCGCCTCCCTCTCCTTCTCAGCTCTCTCCTTCTCTTTCGCAGCCCTTTCCTTCTCTTTCTCGGCTGCTTCCAGCTGTTTTAACTGAATTTCATGCTCCCTTTGTTTCTCAGCTCTTTCCTGCTCCCTTTTCACCTCTAACTCCTTTAGCTGGAGCTCATGCTCCCGTTGCTTCTCGGCCCTTTCTTTTTCCTTCTCAGCTGCTTCCAGCTGCTTTAACTTAATTTCATGTTCCAACCTTAATTTCTCCAACTCTAACTGAGCCGTCCCACTAGCTGGTACCTTTTCAAGGATATTTTCCAATACCTCAGCAGAAAACACATTCTTCACAATATAATACTGAGTTATGGCCCTCCGCACCTCCCGCTTTTTCATTGACAACCTCACCTCTGCGAGGTTTAGTCCTTTCGCAATATTTATCAATTCCGACTTTGTGGCCACCTCTAGCGCCTCCAGAGTCAGGTTTTCTATAAATTCATCCACGTTCATCTTTGCTGGTTTCCCATCTGGTTACCCACGCAACCAGATCCAAGTTTGGACTTACAAGCCCGATTCATTGGCCCTCCAATTTGGTATCAAATCTCGAGACGAGATCCCCACTTTGTTACGAACCCCGTAACTGGGTCACTTACCAGCAAAGATAGAGAGGTCCGTTGAAGTCTGATGGTACTATATTTAACAGTATTTATTAGTAAAAATACACAAAAATAATATCAATGCAAACATACAGATAATATACGTCGTCAATACTAAATCTAAAAGTGCGGGTATAATAATAATCAATAAGAAATAAGCTCTATCGTTGTCTAGGGGATAATGTATTGTCCGATGGAAATATAAAAGTCACTCAGTTCATGCAGGCTGCAGCCTTTTGTTGGAGAGAGAGAGATTTTTAGAAACTTGCTGGCTTTCCTTTATCCGATCTTGATCCATATTCGTCCTTTAGCGAGGCCGTTCCATGGAGGACTTGTCATCCAGGCAAGGATGGACACACACACAAGTCCCCACCGGTCTCGTACGTTTCTCCTGGTGTGTCTCAAGGGGTTGTTCCCCAGACCCTCTTTTATCCTCACTCACGGGGTCTCAGATGTCAATCAGGTTGGGATGATGCAATCCCTCAACCAGCCCACTCTGGTCATCCCCTGAGGGCTTCAATGAATAGTACAGTACTCAATACACAATTCCGTCTCCAAGAGACAATGGCCGTTATCTGTGGCTTTGTCTCACTGAGGCCAGGACACATTCCAAAACCTTGAGGATTCTCTCTCATTTCCTGGGTCCCAGACCCGAATTAATAGCGATCTTGCGATTCTCAAAAAGGAGGGGGCTACTTTGTACCCTTCGGCCCCTCAGAGTTGTGGCACATTCATAACAGCATATGGACAGGAAAGGAATGGAGGATTATGGGCTGAGTGCAGGCCAGTAGGACTAGGTAAGAGTAAGCGTTCGGCATGGACTAGAAGGGCCGAGATGGCCTGTTTCCGTGCTGTAATTGTTATATATGGTTATATGGTTATATTCTCAGTGGTCCTTGACATTGCACATAAGCTTTTAGGCAATCTGCCATAGGCTGTCATAATATGGTTATTGATGATGATTGAGTAATAAATAAAAGTCAAGATGGTGAGGATAATGCTCCTTTTCTTTAAAATAGTGCACTGGGATCTTTCACATCACCTGAAGCAGCAAGCAGGGCCTTGGTTTAACAGCCCACCTGAAATTCAAACTTCCAGCTGCATACCACCCCTCATGAATGCATGAGAATATCACTCTCATTTTCTTGTTCGTGAACCACAGTTTTCTGGCCTAGAGCTGAAGGTGCTATCAATTTAAGGATGGCAAACCATTGAGGGGAGTTATTGAAGAAAATTGCATATTTAGTGATGAGGAGACTGAGATTTAAACTAACATCAGTAAGGTCAAGGTATTGATAAGACCGTAAGATATAAGATCAGAATAAGGCCATTTGGCCTATCCAGTCTGCTCCGCTGTTTGGGTTTGGGTTTGGGTATTTGATCCTCCACAATATTCCACGTGGAGATGGCAGTGTTTTTCTTACAAGGTCGAGCTGCGAGCTCGACATCAACCCAGCACGGATGGAGAGCGTGCTCAGGAGCGGTCTGTCACTGGATTGAACTTGGGAACCTGTGTTCTCGAGCCCAGCGCTGATCTCACTGCACCACCAGCCAACCATTTCATCATGGATATTCCAATTCCCCCTCTCTGTCCCAATCTCCTGGCTTCTCCCTGCATTCTTTTATGCACAGACCAATCAAGAATCTATCAATGTCTGCCTTAAATGTAAATAAAGATTTAGCCTCAGCACCTACTTGTGGCAACAAATTCCACAGATTCACCACACTCTGGCTAAAGAAATTTCTCCTATTTCCATTCTAAAAGGATGCCCCTCTATTCTGAGGCTGTGTCCTTTGGTCTTAGACTTCCTCAACATGGGAAACATCCTCTCCACATCCATTCTATCAAGCCCTTTCAGTTTGATAGGCTTCAGTGAGGTCACCCTTTGTTCTTCTGAATTCCAGTGAATAAAGTCCCTGAACCATCAAACACTCTTCATATGACAAGCTTTTCAATCCCAGAATCATTTTTGTGTACCTGTTTTGAAATCCAACGTCAGCCCATCCTTTCTTCAGTAAGAGTTCCAAAACTGCCCACAGTACTCCAAGTGAGGCCTTACCAGTGCTTTATAAAGCCTCGACATTACATCTTGCTTTTATATTCTAGTCCTCTTGAAATGACTTTGCATTTGCCTTCCTCACCACCAACTCATATTGCAAATTTACTCTTAGGGAATCCTGCACAAGGGCTCCCAAGTCCCTTCGCACCTCAGATGTTTGTATTTTCTCTCCATTTAGAAAACAATTTATCTTTTTATTTCTTATACCAAAGTACATGATCACACACTTCCTGACACTGTATTCCACCTGCCACTTCTTTGCCCATTCGCCTAATCTGTCTAAGTCCTTCTGTGGCCTCTCCACTTCTTCAGAACTACCTGCCGCTTCACTTATCTTTGTATCATCCACCAACTTTACCACAAAACCATCAATTCCATTATCCAAGCCATTGACATATAATGTAAAAAGATGCAGCCCCAACACAGACCCCAGTAGAACACCACTGGTCACCGACAGCCAACCAGAAAAGGCTCCCTCTATTCCCATTCATTTCTTCCTGCCAATCAGCCATGTCTTTATCCATGCCAGTTTCTTTCCTGCAAAGGTATTGGCTCTTAACTTTTTAAGCAGCCTCATGTATGGCACCTTGTCAAAGGTCTTCTGAAAATCCAAGTACACCACATCTGCTGATTCTCCTTTGTCTATTCTGCTTATTATCTCTTCAAAGAATCTCAACAGATTTGTCAGACAAGATTTTCCCTTGAGGAAATCATGCTGACTATAACCTATTTTATCATGTGCCCCCAAGCACCCCGAAACCACATCCTTAACAACCGACTCCAATATCTTCCCATACATTGGGGTCAGATTAACTGGCATATAATTTCCTTTCTTCAGCCTCTCTCCCTTCTTAAAGAGTGAAGTGACATTTGCAATCTTCCATTCCTCCAGAACCATGCCAGAATCAATTGATTTTTGAAAGGTCATTACTAATGCCTCCACAATCTCTAGAACCCTGGCAGGTACACCATCTGGTCCAGGTGACTTATCTACCTTTCAAACGTTAAGATTCCCAAGAACCTTCTCCTAGTAATGGCGACTTCACACATTTCTGTCCCCCTGACACTCTCTAACTTCGGAAATACTGCTGGTGTCTTCCATAGTGAAAACTAGTGCAACATATTTTGTTCATCCACCATTTCCTTGTCCTTCATTACTACCTCTCCAGCATCATTTTCCAACGGTCCACCTCACATCCCTTTTACACTTTATATATCTGAAGAAACTTTTAGTATCCTCTTTGATATTATTGGCTAACTTACCTTTGTGTTCCATCTTTTCCTTCTTAAGACTTCTTTGGTTTCCTTCTGTTGTTTTTTTAAAACACTTCCCAAACCTCCAACTTCACACTAATTTTTGCTCCATTATATACCTGCTCTTTGGCTTTTTTGTTGGCTTTGAATTCTCTTGTCTACCACGGTTGTGTTATCTTGCCTTTAAGAATATTTCTTCCTCTTTGTGATCCGTATATCCTGCGCCTCCTGAATAGCTTCCAGAAATTCCAGCCATTGTTGCTTTGCTGTCATCCCTGCCAGTGTTTTTTTCCAACCTTTTGTAGCTAACTCCTCTTTCTTCCCTCTGTAATTCCCTATATTCCACTGTAACACTGATATATCTAACTTTAGCTTCTCCTTCTGAAATTGCAGGGTGAATTGTATCATATTATGATCACTTTCCTCCAAAGGTTCCTTTATCCTAAGCTTTCTAATCAATTCCAGCTCATTGCTCAACACCTAATCCAGAATATCTGATCCCTGGTGGGCTCAGCCATGAGCTGCTCTAGAAAGCCATCTCGTAGGCATTCTCCCCTCTTGGGATCCAGCACCAACTTCATGTTCCCAATCTATCTGCATATTGAAATCCCCCATGGCTATTGGCACATGGCCCTTTTGACATGCATTTTCTATCTCCCGCTGTAATTTGTAGACCACATCCTTACTGCTATTTGGCGGCCTGTATGCAACACCAATCAGGGTTTCGTTACCTTTGCAGTTTCTTAGCTCTATCCACAATGATTCAACACCTTCCGAACCTATATCTCCTCTTTCTAATGATTTAATTTCATTTTTAAATCAACGAGCCATACCACTGCCCTTGCTTCCCCCTCTCTGCTCCAACACTCTCACTCTCTCTCCCTCTCCCTCTCTCCCTCTCTCTCCCTCCCTCCCTAACAAGGGACAGAGCGATGAGCCAATTTCACAGCGGAGGGGTGACTAAAAGCCGCTGATATGGTGTTACAGTCTGCCACACCACCTTTTTATTCCAAGATTCTCCGACTCAAGAACTGGCAGCAAACCCTCCTCACCAGAGAGAGAGAGAGAGAGCGTGTGATCTCTCAACCACAGAGACCTCCATCCACACATCCGCCACAGCGAAATCCTGATTTTCTTTCTCCTGCGACTTCCCAGTTGGCAACACCAGCCTGGAATCGGTCGTCCATAGGGCCGCACCCCGAGACGCCATCTACCAAGCCACACCTGGAGAATGTTGGAAAACAGCCAGATGACGAACACCGGAAGCGGGAAGTTATCCGCTGTGAAAAAGGGCAGTTTTAAGTGCCATTGCTGATAAGGCACCCCAATAGAACCCCATCCAACTTGAAAAGATATTAAAGGAAGGAATTTAAGCTTTCTGCCAATGAGCTCAAAGAGGCAGCCACTTGGCGCCATCTTAAACAATATTCTAGAAACAAAAAATAAACATTAAGATTTAGTAAAATAAAGAAAATAAGACAAGCTACTACTTCTGGCATATGGATTTTCCATCAAGGTCTGCGACCCCATTCATCAGACTAGGATTGTGTTACATTTGCCAGCTATCCATGGCTTCAAACTGCATCACAGAGACAACATTTACAGAGGGCACCAGTGCAGATTCCATGACTCCTTCGTTTTCTGTCCCAAGCAGTTATCACAGAGTGGAAGAGATGTACTGGCCTGCTGGCTGCTGGTACCTATGTAATTATCTGAGAATGCATGTCTGATCATTATTAATACGCAGTGAAAATTCAACACCAATATAACCATTTGTTTTATTTGCAGTTTTTAATGAATTCTGCATTCTTCCCATTAGAATATTGCCAAAAGGCCCCAATTTTTATCCATCTGCCAGGTTCTTTTTTCCATTGCAGGAAATGCATATTGATTCTTGCACTGCATATGAACCCATCGATACATATATCTTGACAGCTGGGGGAACAACACACATCTGGCAATGATCCTCTCCTTGACAAGAACTTGCACCTGGACAGAGAGGGGAAGATAAGACAGTCAGCTTTCAATTACTGGCCTAAACAGAGAAGGCCTTTAGTGATGAATGCTGCCTTACCTGAACAAAAGAGCACAAGATAAAGAGTAGGAGAATGTCCCTCAAGCCTGCCCTGCTGCTCGGCATGATCTTGCCTCAGCAACACTCCTCTGTCAGCTCCTATAACTGTCAATTCTAGCCTCAGTACACTAAGTGGCCACTTTATTAGGTATACCTGTACACCAGTCCTTTAATGCATATATCTAATCAGCCAATCAGTGGCAGCATGTCAATGCATTAGGGCATGCAGACATGGTTGAGAGTTTCAGTTGAGGTTCAGACTAAACATCAGAATGGGGAAGGAATGTGATCTAAGTGACTGATGGTTGAATAACTCTTGGTGCCAGGCAGGGTGGCTTGAGGAAACCACTCAGAAACTAGGATTTTCGTAGACAACAGTCTCCAGAGTTTACAGAAAATGGTGTGAAAAACAAACAACATCCTGTGAGTGGCAGTTGTGTAGGCGAAAATGCCTTGTGATGTAAGAGCTCAGAGGAGAATGGCCAAACTGGTTCAAGCTGACAGGAAGGCGACAGTAATTCAGATAATCACGCATTACAACAGTGGTGTGCCTCAGAGCATCTCTGAATGCACAACACATTTAACCTTGAAGCGTATGGGCTACAGCCGCAGAAGACTATAAACAGCGGCCAGTTCATTAGGATATAGTTAAGTGGCCACTGAGCGCATATCTAATGATCTGACTTCCACCATCCTCATGGTCAGAGAACTGCAGAGATTCACTTCACTTCCAAAAAAAGAACTGGTAATTGGTTTATTACTGTCATATGCACCAACGTACAGTAAAAAAAACGTACAGATCATTTTACTTTCTCAATATGTCAAAGTCGTACAAGGGAAAAGCAATAACAGAATATAGAATATAAAGTTAAAATTTCAGTAAGTACAGTGCAGACAGATAGTAGGTACAAGAGCATAGTGAGGTAGATTGTATGGTCAAAAGTCCATATTTTTGTACAAATGGTCCAATCAAAAGTCTTGTAACAGAAGCTGCCCTTGACTCTAGCGGTCTGTAATTTCGAACTTCTGTATCTTCTGCCTGAGGGAGGGGGTAGAAGAGAGAAAGCCCGGGCCAGAAGGGGATTCTAGTTATGTTGCTTATACTTGGATACTGGTTATGTTAGTTATACTTTCTCGAAGTAGGTAGAAGTGTAAACAGAGTCCATGGAGAGCAGGCTGACTTTCAGGAGATGCTGAGCTGTGCCCACAACTCTGCCATCTTAGGCAGAGCCATTGCCATACCAAGACGTGATTCATCTGGATCAGATGCTTTCTATTAGTGAGAGCCAAAAGGGACATGTCAAATTTCCTCAGCCTGCAGAGGAAGTAGAGACATTGGCGAACTTCCTCAGCCAGGGCAACAATTTGATTGAATCACAACAAGCTATTGATGATTTTGTACTACAGGAACTTCAAGCCCTCAATCTTCTCAACCTCAGCACTATTGATAAAAACAGAAGTATGTGCAACCTTCCTGAATTCAATGGCCAGATCTTTTGTCTTGCTGACAAAAGACAAAAGAGCCGTTGCCATGCCACCAGGCTCTCTGTCTCCTTCCGGTAGTCCGGATCATTATTGTTTGAGATTGGGCCTGTTATTGTGGTGTCACCTGAAAACTCATGGCTGGATTAGGGCGGAATCTGGCCACACAGCCATGAGTGTACAGGGAATAAAGGAGCAGGCTGTGGGCACAGCCTTATGGGAAAGCTGCATTCAGGAAAATCATTGCTGCCACTACCATCACTGATTGCAGTGAGCTGGCCAAAAAGTCAAGGATCCAGTTGCAAAAGGAGTTGTTGAAGTTTAGGAGCTCAGAGATTAGTTTGTTTAGAATGGTGGTATTGAAGTCAGAGCTGCAGGCAATCAATAGAAGTCCAGCCTTTGTTACCTTTGTTATCCAGTTGCTACAGAGATGATTGTAGGGCCAGGGTGAAGGTGTCATGGACATGTTTCAGTGGTAGGAGAATTCAGTGTCGGGTTGATGTTGCCTGAGAGGCTGGAATTGATGTGTGCCATGATCAGTCCAACAAAGCTCTTCATGATGGTGGATATTACCCACTAGGCAATAGCTATTAAGACCAAAAGGCACAGGAGCAGAATTAGGCCAATCAACCCATCGAGTCAGCACCATTCCATCATGACTGATTCATTATCCCTCTCAACTCCACTATCTGTAACCTTTGTTACTCTGATTAATCAAGAAACTATCACCCTCTGCTTTACATATATCCAATGACATGGCTTCCACAGCCATCTGTGGCAATGAATTAAACAGATTCACCACCATCTGGCTAAAGAAATTCCTCCTCATCTCTGTTCTAAATGGACATCCTTCTGTTATGAGCCTGTGCCCTCTGGTGCTAGACTCCCTCACTATCAGAAACATCATCTCCACATCCACTATATCTAGGCCTTTCAATATTCAATAGGTTTCAATGCGACTCCCCCTCATTCTTCTAAACGCCAGCAAGTATATACACTGAGCTTTCAAATGTTCCTCATACATTAATCCTTTCATTCACAGAATCGTTCTCATGAACCTTCTCTGCACTCTGTCCAATACCGGTACATCTTTTCTCAGATAAGGAGTCCAAAACTGTTCATGATACTCCAACTGTGGTCTCACTAATGCCTCATAAAGTCTCAGGATTACATCCTTGCTTTTATATTCTAGTCCTGCTATTTTTTGTAACTCCAAAAAGCTAATTGAAAGAAAAGCACAGGAGCCCGGGAAAACGTGTAGTCTTACTTTTTATCTTAGTGCAACGTGAACTTACGATGTAGTGGTTTAATGACGTATGCCATTCTCATACTTTTTACATAATGGATTATGTAAACAATAAAGAATGATTAATCAAACAATATATTAGCAATATTACCCAAATATTACTGAAATATTAAATACACAACACTCCTCCCTGCTTAGCTATAGACTCCAACTCAACATAGAATGAATCTCAACTATATCCATAGCTTAATAAATTTTATATTGTCCTTCTCAGGCTTAAACATTTAATCACTGTGGAGGCTTTCTTTCTCGTGTAGAATGATGTCTTTCCTGACAAAGGGGATCATTTTGCTTAGCAGGTGAGATTTGTGGCCAGATGATATGACATAGGAGCAGAATTAGGCCATTCAGCCCATCGAGTCACTCTGCCATTCCATCATGGCTGATCCTGGATCCCACTCAACCCCATTGTGAATCGATCTCAGGTTCTGGTGCTTCCTTCATGGTGTTTACAGCAGTTGACTCTGGGACTGCAGGAAGTGTTTCTGGCAATTCTGGACACCTCTTCTCCAACAATTAACTATGTTCTCCTCAATTGATTGACGTGTCATCTCCAGATAACGTGAGATGCGATCTCCACTGTGTAGGAGAATGGTTCATTTCCGTACTTAATCTTTCCAAGTACCCATTACCTCCGTAGACCCTCGCCAGGATTGCTTGTCCAGAAAGATCAGACCTCCTTGTTTGAAGAACCCTCAATTTGTCTCAGCTGTTCATCCTGCATACTCCATTTGAGAATGGGTTTGACGATATCCAAGCTTGAGTGCAAGGAACAACTGAGGAACCGCATAGCTGGTGAGTTGTTGCTTTGGAGTGTGTTGCATTGTGATATGCAAGAAGGAAATTGACAAGCTTCTGATTCAGTGTCGGTATAGAGTGTTCTGTTGACATTGCTCGTAATGCATTCCTTAGACTCTGAATAAACCTTTCCGTCAAGCCACATGTAGCTAGAAGGTTCATTCTTCAAGGTTCATTCTTCAGGGTTCTCTTCTGTTTTCATGGATGTCAGCCAAGAGTAAAACTGTCAGGTCGTATGCTGTATAAATTTTCTGATATTAAAATGGAACTGTTTGGGTTTAAAAGAATAAAAAGAGACCTCACTTGAATGTATAAAATTCTTAGAGAGCTTGGCAAGGGGGATACAGAGCAGATCGTTCCCTTGGTTCAGGGGCATAGAAGCACTGGCCAAAGCAACGGTTAGGCCATTTATAGCTGGAATTAGGGAAATTTCTTCATTGAAAGAATGGCTAATAAATTTTTAGGTCAATGGATCGGTGATATAGAGATATAGCAGTTAAAATATATCAGCCATGATTTTGCAGAGTTGAGATGATCCATCTACTTACATTCTTATGTCCCTATATTTGTCTAGTTGTTTGTAAACAGATAATTAATACAGATTAATGAATGATATTATCTTTAAGACAAAAACATAATTTTGACCTTGTAGTCATGCTCAGAAACAAACAATGAGGAATGTCTTACAGTTGTTTCCAAATAGAGGAAGTGATTTGAGATTCTGATCTGATTTTCAACAAAGTCTCTCAGTGTACTCAGCTAAAAGTGAATATTGGAAAGTAGACTAAAGTCAATTGAGAATGTGTAGGGAACCTGCTGAGTCTCGGAAGTTACTGAGACTCGCCAACCCAAGACAAACCCTGCGATTAGAAGTGGTCCCCTGCAATGGCAACTTCTGTAATCACACTCATTATGGACATGGTTAGCCTGTGACCATGCTACAAAGTTTATAATGCCTGATCAAGGATGCTGGAATTCTTCTAACCCAGAAGACTTCTTCTTTTTGTTTACTCAGATCAGAACACAATTCCCATCTTGGGTTCAAGCTACTGACTACTTAGTATGATCTGACAAGTTAATTGAGTCTTTCAGGACACTGGATTTTCATGGATAACCAAAGAGGCAGACAGAAAGAAATCTCTCCTAAACCCAACATCAACCCCAGCCGCAAAGATTATGGCCCTGTAACACTCACATCCACTGTGATGAAGTGCTTTGAGAGGTTGATGATGAACCACATCAACTTCTGCCTGAGGAGTGACTTGGATCTGCTCCCATTTGCCTACAATCACAACAGGTCCACAGTAGAAGCCATTGCATTGGCTTTTCACTCAACCCAGGAACATCTGGACAGTAAAGATTACATACATCAAGGTACTCTTCATTGACTACAGCTCTGCACTCAATATCCCTTCAAAACGAATCAATAAGCTCCAAGTCCTTGGCCTCAATACCTCCTTGTGCAACTGGATCCTCATTTTTGTCACTTCCAGTCAGATCAGATTGGCGGCATCCCCTCCACCATCAGCACATGTGCACCAGCAGGCCAGGTACTTAGTCCACAGTCTCTTTTCAGTGTTGCCATCAGCAAGGAGGTGCAGGAGCCTCAAGTCCCACACTACCTAGTTCAGGAACAGTAATTACCCTTCAACCATCAGGCTCTTTAACCAGAGGGGATAACTTCACTCATCTTCACATGCCCCATCACCGAACTATTCCCACAACCTATGGACCATTTTCAAAGACTCTTCATCTCATGTTCTTGATATTTATTGCTTATTTATATATTATTATTTTGTTTCTTTCCTTCGTATATTTGCATTTTGTTGTCTTTTCCACATTGGTTGTTTGTTGGTCTTGTTGTGTGTGTCTTTTTCATTGATTGTATTGTGCATTGTTTGTATTTACTGTGAGTGCCTGCAAGAAAATTAACTTCAGGGTAGGATATGGTGACATATATTATATGTACTTTGATAATAAATTTACCTTGATCTTTAAACGTTGAGCACTATCCTCCTGCATAATAGCCAGATTTAGTGGAAGATGTCATCACATTATTGGTGAATGCTGCTTCAGAGATGCTATGGTTATTAACCCCACCATTTTCAGTTTCTTTGAGAATCTGAACACCACCAACAGAAAGGCAGTGCTTATGAAAGCTATGGGTGGGTTTTGGATCCAAGAGCTGTGAAGTGGGATTAAACTGAAGTCTGTGCACAAAGGGCCAAATAGTCTCTATATCTACAGTTTAATGATAGGATTCTATGAAAGTAATCCATACCAGGTAACTGTGAGGAACCTAGTAATAGGAATCCTATAATATGGTAATCTTTAATGCTCTTGAAGGCAAATGTGAATATTCAGCAGCCTGGCTGCAGAAATTTAAGAAAAAGCACAGCATTAAAATTTTAAAGATTTGTGGTAATAAAGCAGATCATGAAGCTGCAGCGAAATTAATTGATGAGTTTGTCAAGATCATTGGTTATGAAAATCTAACATGCTGAATGGCTGTATCAATACATGTGTGTTACGAACTAGTGTAAGACAAAGACTGCTTATCTGTGGCACATAAATTCAAAGTCAAGAAAGATTGGGATGTCACACAACCACTGACTGTCCACCTGGACAGCTGCGGTAGTGATGGTTCAATGTACACATTATTGTTTCATGTACAAAATTATTTAAAATATTATATAAAACTACATTCAGGGTATATGTATAAGCCGTATATGTAAAGTAACTGGAGTTTTGTTTAGACTTAGATCCCATCCATAAAATATTTCATCATGTAGTTGCAATTATTATAAAATATGAAAAAATATGAAATCTAAATTACTTCTGACCCCGTATTTTGGATGAGGGGTGTTTAGCAGCTAATTATTTTTCCACGGCCTCTGAATGAATGTGTATTAATTAGCTTTAAAACACAATAATTTCCTCACAGTTGTCTCCAGTTCAAGCTGTGCTGCCATGGACACCAAGCAAAGGCAGTAGATTCCCATCAGATTAACTCGAGGAGCAGTCATCCCAGCCACAGTAGCCAGCTGAATGAGCTTGAGTTACAAAAGTGGAGGCCTAGCACCCTCTTGGCCAAGGAAAATGCAGGGCACAGGAAAGCAATTAAGAATATAATGTAAAACATGAACCATTCCTTTTACAAATACATTGCAGGAAATGTAAAACAAAGGAATCAAATGAAACTCTAAGTAATGCCGGAATCTTGTCTCATCCTACATGATAATCCCTTTCAGAATACTAGCCTAATCTTTAAGGAGGTGGAAGAATAAATGCAGTGCCCTGGTACTTTCATCTGACATTCACTGGAATTTTTCCCTTAGAAGTACAGGTATTGCAGAGGAAAATGGGCAACAAGGAAATGGCTATGATAATTTACTCATCTCTTTAATGTCATGACATGATATGACTAATGTCCAATCTCGACAATGGCGCTTAATGGATATGAGATTAGATCATATTGTATGACTAACCCAACACTGAAATCAAGCAACAGAACACTGTCTTGATAACCTATTCATTTGTTAGTCACTGCCTGGAGCCTCTGCTCACTATACTATTTATTGGCTACTCGCTTTTATTAGAAATTAATATTACAAATGCCGGCTCTGCTTAAAGCGGCTCTACAATACAAGCTCTTGTGCAAGTCTCAATGTGAAGCAGAAACAAGTTTAAAATCAAGGATACATCATGTCAATTTGCAAATTGGATGCTTTAGTCTGAGATGAGACGTTGCCCAGTTGATATTCAGCACTCTATGAAACTGACAGCACATTCCAGGTCCTGCACTTGCATTGTTAAATACAGGGATTTGGAAGTTGAGGTCAACACTCCTTGCTCCCACACATGATGCGTCACAGCAATCTTCACAGATGTAATTAGCTCAGAACCAGAGATGTGATGAACTTCAACTTTTAAACTTTATTTTTGCAGTGAGCATCACTGAAAATTATAAGCATCTCTGAATGAGATCTAACTACATAAGTCGGCAAAAGCATATTAGGCTCTAATTACTGCTGAACAACCTCCAGAACCTTCATAAAACTGATTTGTTATGAATACTGATTTTGTTTCCTATACATAATTTTAAAATGGTTTTATAATAAATGTTCTGTTAAATTTTTGTTTTATGTTTTTTCATCTTCTTCCTTAATCCCATATATGTCTTTCAGCCCTTATAGAACCATATAGAAAAACATAGAAAACCTACAGCACAATACAGGCCCTTTGGCCCACAAAGTTGTGCCAAACATGTCCCTACCTTAGAAATTACTAGACTTCCCCATAGCCCTCTATTTTTCTGAGCTCTATGTACCTATCCATGGGTCTCTTAAAAGACCCTATTGTCTCTGCCTCCACCGCCAGCAGCCCATTCCACGTAGTCACCACTTTCTGAGTAAAAAAACTTACCCCTGACATCTCCTCTGTACCTGCTCTCCAGTACCTTAAACCTGTGTCCTCTTGTGGCAACCATTTCAGCCCTGGGAAAAAGCCTCTGACTATCCACACAATCAATGCCCCTCATCATCTTATACACCTCTATCAGGTCACCTCTCATCCTCTGTCGCTCCAAGGAGAAAAGGCCAAGTTTACTCAACCTGTTCTCATAAGTATTGCCCCCCCCCCAACCCAGGCAACATCCTTGTAATTCTCCTCTGCACCTTTTCTATTGGAAAATATTTTAAAAGTTCAATAAAAGAATGTTTTTTCTTCTTCCTTGCTTGCTGTCCATACAACTTTTTTCAGTCCGGTTAGTAGAGCAATCTTCTTTCTGACCTACTTTTGCGAGATGCCACAGGTCTAATATCAGAAACAATTAATTCTAAGTCATGGTAGGAAAAGAAAATCCCTGCTGCAAAGCTCTCTCAATGCGTATGTTTCTTCAAGGTCAGTAGTGAGCGTTGTCCCTCCAGCATTGACCAGAAAATCTAAGCCATTGGTCTTGATACTTATGTTGGGTCTCACTGTAAAATGACATGTGCATTTCAGTGGGATGTATATCAGATAGGTATCCCCTTGACAAGTTTCTTTTCCATGCAATGAAACATTTTCCAGGTGAAAACTTAGCTTTGCTTAACAACCGCTGGTTTGTTCTGAAAAAGTATTTGCTAGCCATTAGCATCCATTGGAATTCTATAGGTTTTTCGTAGCTTTAATCTCATCCATCACTGCAGACTAAACTGGAACTACAAGTGTCTCACTGAAGTGAACATATTTTGCTGTTCCCTTGCTTTTTACAGATCATTTTTATATTTCTCATTGGATTACTTTCATCCCAAAAGTGGACCCTCATGCCTCGATCCCTTTTTGCTGAACTGTGAAATTTTCCCAAAGGTGGGACTAACTCTCTTATTAGCAACAGTTTAACCCTTTTCCATTAATCCATGCAACACACACAAAATGCTGGAGGAGCTCAACAGGTTAGGCAGCATCTATAGAAAAAAGTACAGTTGACTTTTCAGCCTGACACCCTGTGACAGCACTAGAGAAAAAAAGACAAGGAGTAGATTTAAAAGGTTGGGAGGGATGGGGGTGAGAGAGAAATGCAAGGTGATAGGTGAAGATTTAAAAGATGCTTCCTGGCCTGCTGAGTTCCTCCAGCATTTTGTATGTGTTGCTTAGATTTCCAGCATCTCCAGATTTTCTCATGTTTGCCCATTAATCCATTTTTTTGTCAGCCATGACCAAACAACCCATTTACTGTAAACTATGCATTAATTATTCAAAAGTTTACCATTGCTTGCTTAATGTCATTTTTAAAACAGCAAGTTCTGTCAGAAGTGAACCATTATTTGAAGAGGCAAGTGAGAGAGCAACATCTTGCAAGGCGGGAGCCATTCAAAAACAGTCAGTCTCATCAGGAGTGTGTCTTATTTGAATCAATAAAAAGAAAGAAGATGTAAACGGAGCACTCATTGTTGGAGCAGCCTTTGTTGGAGCGGGTCAGTATTAGAGAAGACGGGCTTTGGCTCAACAACCTTAGCAGAGAATACACGTAGGCTAAATGTGGTGCGTCTTTTGGAGTCACTTAGTTGATTATAGAATTGAAGCTTTAGAGGTTAGAGCCAAATGTATAGCAAGGGTAGGGAGCATGGTAGTTAATGCTCCTTCTGTAGGATGTGGGAGTGCAGAGTATCTAAAAGTTTCCCTGATGACAACATCTACAAGAATTGCACCCAGCTTCAGCAAGACTGACAAACTCAAGGAACTGGAACTGGAGCTGGAGCTGGAACTGGAACTGGGGCTGGGGCTGGGGCTGGGGCCGGGGCCGGGGCCGGAGCCAGAACTGGAGCTGGAGCTGGAGCTGGAGGTGCTCAGGATCACCCCGGAAGATGATAACCTCATAGATGAGACTTTTACTGAGTCGGTCACACCCAGAGTGCAGACTTTAGATAGAAGATGGGTGACCACCAGGAGAAGTAAGGGGAGTAGGCAATCAGTGTAGGGTTCCCCTCAGCAACAAGTACACCCCATTGGATACTGCTGTTAGGATGACCCATCAGGGCACACCAGCCAGGCCAGTGGCACTGTGGCCAGCTCTGAAGTGCAGCAGGGAATGGTAAATTCAGGTAGTGCAATAATGACAGAAGACTCAGTTGTCAGGGGGATGAACAAGAGAATCTGCCGCTGTGAAAAAGACTCCAGGAGGGTGCTAGGGTCAAGGTGTCTCAGGGCAGCTACAGAATATTCTCAAGAAGGAGGGTGAGCAGCCAGAGGTCACAGTGCACACTGGCACCAATGACATACTGTAGGTAGAAAAGAGGAAGACATCCTGTGCAGTGAGTATAGAGAGTTAGGGAAGAGGTTGAAGAGCACGACCTCCAAGGTAATAATCTATGGATTACTCCCAGTACCGCGTACTATTCAGGGCAGGAACAGGATGATAGTAGAGATGAGTGAGTGTCTGAGGATCTGATGCAGGGGGCAAGGTTTCTGATTTCTGGATCATTGGCATCTCTTCTGGGTATGACTTATACAATAAGGACAAGTTACACCTGAACCCAGCGGAGATCAACATCCATGCAGAGAGGCTTGCGAGAGTTTTTGAGGAGGATTGAAACTAATTTGGCAGGGGGGTGGGAACCGAAGTGCTAGGGCTGAAGATGGGAAGTTCATATACCAGTAGATGTAGTGTGTAGTGAGACTGTGAGGGAAGACAGAGAGATGATAGGACAAAATTGCAGTCAGTGGAATGAGTTGAAGTGTAACATGGGGCAAAATCAAGAAGGGTGATGAACACTTGACTGAACGTGTTCTATTTGAATGCATGCAGTATACAGAACAAGGTAGATGAACTTGTAGCGCAGTCAGAAGTCGGCAAGTATGACATTGTGGGTATCACTGAGTCATGGCTGAAAGAAGATCATAGCGGGCAGCTTAACCTTCAAGGATACACATTATATTAAAAGTCAAAGCTAATGTAAGTGCAAAAGGAAGAGCATACAACAAAGCAAAAATTAGTGGAAGACAGAGGATTGGGAAGCTTTTAAAACCCTACAGAGAGCAACTAGAAGTATCATTAGAAGTATCAATTGTATCAAGAGCAGGAGTGTGATGCTGAGGCTTTATAAGGCACTGGTGAGGCCTCAGCTTGAGTATTGTGAACAGTTCTGGACTCCTCACCTGAGAAAAGAAGTGCTGGCATTGGAGAGGGTTCAGAGGAGGTTCACAAGAATGATTCTAGGAATGAAACGGTTATCAAATGAGGAACGTTTGATAGCTCTGGGACTGTACTTGCTGGAATTTAGAAGGATGAGAGGGGATCGTATTGAAACATTTCAATTGTTTGCTGCATTTAAGGCAGACCTTGATAGGTTCATGATTGGAGGCAATATCAAAGGTTATGAGGAGAAGGCTGGGGAGTGGAGCTGAGGAGGGAAACGTATCAGCCATGAATGCATGACACAGCAGATTTGATGGGCCAAATGGTCTAATTCTGCTCCTTTATCTTCTGGTCTATGTGAAGGGACAGGAAGTTAGGCAGAGGGTGTGGGGTAGCTCAGTTAGAAAGAGGTGATATGGAATTGTAATTTGTTGATTCCTTGTTTTTTTAGATTTAATAAACTGTAACGGTAAAAAGTGTTGCAATGAGCAACTGAGGCAAACCCAAGTGCAGGACACAGGCACAGAGATTGAGTTTGGATGTTTACACAGGCGTAAACGCCGAACAGCAAGCAGGAAGGATCTTGACACGGAGCCTCGATATGGAACTTTGGTACGGAGCCTTGACTCAGAGACTTGATGTGGAACCTTGACTCAGAAACGGAGTCTCATAGGTAGCTTGAAACTGGAGCTAAACTTAGAACAAACGGTTCTAAGCGATCAGGAAACTTAGTTTATTCACAGGAAAAGGACCAATGAACTGGCAACTAGTGGTTGTAACGTAGAGGTTCTTATACTGAGTCTTTGATGGAAAGCAGGTGTGCCATCATTCAAGAGAATTGGAAGCCATTTGGGAAATTAACAATCGGGACCATGGCATAATCAAAGAAAGTTAGGAGCATGATAGGGAATTAACGATTGGGACCATGACAATACCCCACTCCCCTCAATAGGAGCCTCCAGGCAATCCACAAGGTTTGTCCAGATGGTCCCAATGAAAATCACGGATGAGGGAAGGGTCCAAGATGAAGGAGAGGAGTGGGGAATCCAGGAACATTCCTTGGCAGTGCACATCCAGTAATCGCCGGACGGTGTACGCTGGGTGGTCGTCAATGACCCGGGTGGGTGGAGGGGGTTCGGCAGGAGGGCACAAAGGGCTGACAGATACTGGCTTCAATAGGTAAACGTGGAACGTAGGATGGATATGCATAGATTCGGGTAGTTTGAGTTGGACCGCTGAGGGGTTGATAATACTCTCAATCTCGAATGGTCCCCTTCCACCCAGGCCGATAATCAGGTGCAGGAATCTGATGGCGATCGGTAATCCTCTGGTTGCGGTCGGCTGAACGGAGCAGGGCTGAACGCGTGTCTTTCCAGATCTTGCGGCACCGGTGGAGATGGGCCTATCATCTTCATGAGCAGAGAACAGAGGGGCTTGGTAACCAAGGGAGCATTCAAAGGGAGACCTTCCAGTGGTGGCACTGACCAGGGAGTTGTGGGTGTACTCTACCCAAACGAGATGGGTGCTCCAGGCAGACAGGTTGCTGGTGGTTACGCAGAGCAGTGCTGCTTCCAAATCCGGGTTAGCTCGCTCTGTTTGCCCGTTTGTCTGTGGATGAAAGCCAGAGGAAAGATTTACTGAGGCTCCAACAGCTTGACAAAAAGACCTCCAAACTTGAGAGATGAATTGGGTGCCCCAGTCAGAAATAATGTCCGAGAGAATCCTGTGAAGGTGGAAGACATGATGGATGAGAAAGTCGGCTGTTTCACAAGCTGTAGGGAGTTTGGGAAGGGCTACAAAGTGCACAGCTTTGGAGAAGCAGTCCACCATGGTGAGTACAGCAGTCTTCCCATGGGAAGGGTGCAGTCCAGTAATAAAGTCCAGTGCTATGTGAGACCAAGGGTGGCTAGGAACAGGTAGGGGACGAAGCAATCCAGCAGGTGGTCAGTGGGAGGCTTTTCCACGGGCACACACAGAACATGCAGAGACGAGGGGACAGGTGTCAGTGTCCATGGAGGCCCACCAGAAATGTCTCTTCAGGAGGGACAGAGTTTGATCAATCCCGGGATGGCAGGCAAAACAAGACCTGGGCCTCCACTGGAGAACCTGAGATCGAACGGAGTCGGGCACAAAGAGGCGATTGGAGGGTCCATTGCCTGGGTCTGGCTGATTCCGTTGAGCCTCTTTGACCATGGCATCGATCTCCCAGGTGAGGGCAGCCACTATACAGGATAGTGGAAGGATGGTCTCAGAGTTGGGAAGGACATCCTTGGAAATGTATTGACAGGAGAGTGCATTGGGCTTCCTGTTCTTGGACCACGAACAATAGGTGAGTAAATCAGAACCAACCAAGAAATAATGCCCAATGGGCCTCGCGGGAATTCAGGCGTTTGGTGGTTTGGATATATGCAAGGCTCTTGTGATCGGTCCAGACGATAAATGGATATTCTGCTCCCTCCAGCCAGTGCCTCCACTCCTCCAAAGCAAGTTTGACCGCCAGCAACTCCCGGTTCCCTGCATCGTAATTTTGTTCAACAGGGGACAGCCAGCGAGAAAGGAAGGCACAGGGATGAAATTTTTGGTCAGGACCTGAATGTTGGGAGAGGACAGCTCCCACCCCAGAGTCGGAAGTGTCGACCTCCACAATGAATTGACAAGAGGGGTCTGGTTGGACCAGGATGGGAGCAGAAGTGAAACGCCTCTTCAGCTCCGAGAAGGCAGCGTCCACTTCAGGATCCCAGTGAAAATTGGTCTTAGGAGAGGTGAGTCGTGTAAGGGGTGCTGCCACCCGGCTGTAATCCCTGATGAAACGACGGTAAAAGTTTGCGAACCCCAGAAATCGCTGGAGATGCTTGAGTGTCATGGGTGTTGGCCACTCGGCTACCGCCCAGATCTTTTCGGGATCTGCTCTCGCTAGCCCGCTCTCGATGATGCATCCAAAGAAACTGACTGAAGGAACGTGAAATTCGCACTTCTTGGCTTTTATAAATGGCTTGTTCTCCCAAAGCCTCTGCAAAACCTGACGGGCATGGTGGGTGTGTTCCTGAAGATTTTGGAGAAGATTAAAATGTCATCCAAATAAACAAACACGAAGCATTTAATGAAATCTCTAAGGACATGGTTTATCAGGGCTTGGAAAACGGCGGGGGCATTGGTGAGGACAAATGGCATGACCAGGTATTCGAAGTGCCCAAGAGGGGTGTTGAATGTGATTTTCCGCTCATCTCCCTCCCTTATCCTGACCAGATGATAGGCACTTCGTAGGTCCAACTTGGAGAAGATGGTGGCTCCATGAAGTGGTTTGAAAGCAGAGTTGAGAAGGGGCAGTGGATATTTGTTCTTTATGGTTATGCTATTTAGGCCTCAGTAATCAATGCAGGGATGCAGTGAGCCATCATTCTTCCCACAAAGAAGAAACCTGCACCAACAGGGGAGGATGAGGGCCGGATAATGCCCACGGTGAGAGATTCATTTAGGTAAGCCTCCATTGCCTCCCTTTCTGGCCGTGACAAGTTATACAGCTGACTGGTGGTTAGAGGGGCTCCGGGGAGAAGGTCAATAGCACAATCATAAGGGCGGTGTTCTGGCAGGGCAAGAGCCTGTTGTTTGCTGAATACTTCTCCCAGATCGTGGTACTCTGCTGGAACCTTGGATAGGTCAGGGGTCCCAGCGGCAGACGAGGTTGCAGTGACTTTCACAGGAGAAAGGGCTGATTGAGGACATGGAGTGACAGAACAGGCTCCAGCTGGCTATCTTCCCAGTGGACCAGTCAATGTGAGGATTATGGCGGACCAACCAGGGATACCCAAGAACTATAGGAGCTTGAGGAGAGGAAATTAAGTTAAATTGTACCTGCTCCCGATGGTTCCCAGAGAGAATTACAGACAGGGGTGGTGTGCAGTGGGTGACTCGGGCCAGAAGCCCACTGTCCAGTGCCCAGGCTTCCAGAGGGGTACTCAACGGCTCCTGAGGAATTCCGGCCTGGGAAGCTATGTCTTCATCCAGAAGATTGCCCTCAGCACCAGAGCCCAGAAGAGCTGACAGAGGCAGGGATTGTTTGTTGTAACATAAGGTTGCCGGGATCTGCATCCAGGTTCTGGGAATGGAAGGGAATATTGTCTGGTTCACCAGGGTCCCCCTTTCTACTGGTGAGCCTTCCTTCTTTGGATGAAGGGGACAGGTAGCTCGGAAGTGGCCGGATTGGCTGCAATATAGACGCTCACCTGCTCTCAATCTCCGGAGTCACTCAGCGGGAGAGAGGTGGTTCCGTCCCAGCTGCATGGGTTCCTCTCCTGGGGTGGTGGAAATAGCCGGACTGGGAGCTACTCTTGGAGCAGGAGGAGGAGAGAGACTTGCTCTGGCGGGAAGCGGAAATGAGTGCCGTAGAGTGGCCAATGGTGCTGGATGACCAGATCTTTCCCTATGGCATTCTCGAAGACGGTTGTCCAGCCTGGTGGCGAGGGAGATCAATGTATCCAGGCTGTCGGTGTCATCCCTTGCCACCAACTCGTCCTTCACCATGTTGCTGAGGCCATTCCTTTGGAGTGCCGCATCATTTCCCCCCGAGTTGGCATTGCAGAAGGAAGGCCCGGCACTTCCCCAAATCCCCAGTGTAGTGTTCGGGTTCAGGTACGTGCGGCTCTCTTGGCGGGGGTGTTGCTGACATGAAGGGGGTTGCCACTACAGACTGTCTGGGCTGGTTTGACTGAGTTCCAGGAGAGGATGGGGTAAGATTAGTGGATACACAGACCACCTGGTCGCCGACCTTCGTTACGTTAGCAGACAGGGAGCAGAGGTTGCCCAGAACATCCTGGAGGAGTTGATCGTGCAGACCCAGTAGGGAGCCCTGGCTGGCAAGGGCTTGTTGCAGGGTCTTTGTATCCGCTGGATCCATAGTGGCCAGTTCTTTTCTGTTGCAATGAGCGACTGAGGCAAACCCAAGTGCAGGACACAGGCGCGGAGATTGAGTTTGGATGTTTACACAAGCGTAAATACCGAACAGCAAGCAGGAGGGATCTTGACATAGAGCCCTGATATGGAACCTTGACCAGGAGCTTTGACTCAGAGAAACAGAGTCTCATAGGTACCTTGAAAACGGAGCAAAACTTAGAACAAACAGTTCTAAGCGATCGGGAAACATAGTTTGTTCACAGGGAAAAAAATCAACGAACTGGCGACTATTGGTTGTGATGTAGTGGTTCTTATACTGAGGTATTTGATGGAAACCAGGTGTGCCATCATTCAAGAGAATTGGAAGCAATTTGGGAAATTAATGATCGGCACCATGGCATAATCAAAGAAACTTAGGAGCAAGATAGGGAATTAACGATCGGGACCATGACAAAAAGACCCTGATCGGAATTATATGCAGTCCTCTGAACAAAAGCCAGGATGTGAGATATAAATTACAATGGAAGATAGAAAAAACATGTAAAAAGATCAATGTTACAATAGTCATGGGGTATTTCAATATATTTATATATATAGATTGGGAAAACCAGGTTGATGCTAGATCCCAAGAGAGGGAATTTGTAGAATGCCTATGAGAAGGCATTTTAGAGTAATCTGTGGTTAAGCTCACTTGAGGAAAGGCAATTCTGGACAGTGTGTTATGTAATAAAGCAGATTTGATTAGAGAGTTTAAGGTAAGAGGTCCTTAGGAGCCAGTAATCATAATATGATAGAATTCACACTGCAGTTTGAAAAGGAGAAGATAAAGTCAGATGTATCAGTGTTAAATTGGAGCAAAGGGAATTAAAGTGGCATGAGAGAAGAACTGGTTGAAGTTAATTGGAAAGGGACTCTAGCTGAAATGACAGCAGAGCAACAATGGCTACAGTTTCTGAGGTCAGTTTGAAAGACACAGGATAGATACATCACAAAGATGTATCCCAAAGCATTCTTAAGGAATGATGCAAAGTTTTCATAATTCCAGGGTAATTATGGGAAGAGTTAGATCTGGTCCTCAGGTTGAGATTCTAATTGGAGATCAGCAAATTTTGATGGTATCACAAAAGTTCTGGCAAGTGCGGTTTGCAACAAGATATTTTCAGGCAAAGGTGTCCTTAGTAATTGGGAGGCTTTCAAAAGTGAAATTTTGAGAGTACAAAGCTTGCATGTGCCTGTCAGAATAACAAGCAGGAAAAACAGTTTTAGGAAACCTTGGTTTTCAAGGGATATTAAGACGCACAGCAGGTATAGGCAGGTAGAATCAAATGAGGTACTTGAGCTGTATAAGAAATGCAAGACAACACTTAAGAAAGAAATCAGGAGGACTAAAAGGAGGCATCAGTAGTGGGAAAGTTAGCTGAGGGTATTCTAAGGGACTGGATGCATGAGTATTTGGATAGACAGGGACTGATTAGAAATAGTCAGAATGGCTTTGTGCATGGCAAGTCATGTCTAACCAATCTTATAGTGCTTTTTGAGGAAGTTACGAGGAAAGTTGATGAAGACAAGGCAATGGATGTCTACATGGACTTTAGCAAGGAATTTGACAAGGTCCCGCATGGGAGATTGGGCAAGAAGGTTCAATTGCTTGGTTTTCAAGAAAAGGTTGTAAATTGGATTAAACATTGGCTTCATGGGAGAAGCCAGAGAGTGATAGTAGATGGTTGCCTCTCTGACTGGTGGCCTATGACTACAGGCATCAGTGGTGGGTCTATTGTTGTTTGTCATCTATATCAATAATCTGAATGTTAACATGGTTAACTGGATCAGCAAACCTGCAGAAGGCACCAAAATTGGGGTTGTAGTGGACAGTAAGGAAAACTATTAAAGCTTGAAGTGGGATCTGGACCCAATGGAAAATTAGGCTGAAAATGGGAGATAGAATTTAATTCAGACAAGCGTGAGATCTTTAGGAGGTCAAACCAGGGTAGCTCTTACACAATGAATGATAGGGCACTGAGGAGTGCAATAGAACAAAGGAATATGGGAATACAGGCCCGTAATTCATTGAAAGTGACAGCACAGTTAGATAGGGTTGTAAAGAAAGCTTTTGATACATTGCCCTTCATAAATCAAAGTACTGAGTGCAGGAGTTGGGATATGATGTTCAAGTTGTAGAGGAAGTCAGTGACACCCTAATTTGAAGTATTGTGGGCAGTTTAGGTCACATACCTAGAGGAAAGATGTAACTAAAATTGTAAGATTATAGAGAAAATTTACAAGTATGTTGCCGGAATTGGAGGACCTGAGTTAAAAGGAAAGGTGGAATAGGTTAGAACTTTATTCCCTAGAACATAGAAGATGGAGGGGAGATTTGATAGAGTATAGCAAGCAATCTTTTCTGCTGAGGTTGGGCAAGGTTACAACTAGAGGTCATGGGTTGAGGGTGAAAGGTGAAATATTGAAGGGGAATATGAAGGGAAACTTCTCCAGTCAGAGAGTGGTGAATGTGGAATAAGCTGCCAACACAAGTGGTGGAAGCAATTTTGATTTCAACGTTTAAGAGAAATCTGGATAGGTACATGGATGGTAGAGGTATTGTGGGATATGGTCCAGGTGTAGATTGATGGGATTAGGAAGTTCAAATGTTTGGGCATGGACTAGATGGACTGCTAGTCCTGTGTCTGTGCTGTAGTTTTCTATTACTCTATCTTCCCGAGACTCTGGTCGCACCTTCATGCAACTATCACTATATTGCAACTGTCCACAGGTGGTATTCTTTGATATGTTTAAATAATTTCTGCTTACAGTAAGTCAAAATCAACATAGTGGCTGCTACAATAACAAATCATCGTGGTAGCACCTTTTCCTTCTTTCCCTGATTGGAGGAGAAGAGGGATAGATCTTGACCTTGCACACTAGTCTAAAGCAGGAACATGTCTTAGATCTCCCAGAAATTTTTGTCTTATAGCTGTTCCTTCAAGCCCCTTCCTACCAGGGATATGATGCTATCTACAGTTTGAGACCTCAGGGAAGGTGCCTCTTCTGTGCCCTAATAATGCAGGTCAAACACCCTACGTACATAAAGATCCTGTTAGGATATGCAATAGGACCAACCCCAGCCTGGATCCCCATACGGTTTTGCTGTCGTAAAGAGTTTTAGCAGTTGCAACTGATACAATATCCATTGATGGGTGCACGTGTTGGAATAGAGCAACAGACTTTTGAAATGGTGAATGGAAATAACAGAGCTCTCTCTTTTGCAGCCATTACTCAGAAGTTCACCCTCTGAGAGAAGGTGGAGTAAAGGGTCAGCACTGCATAAATGATCCAGAGATGTTGGATCTAAATCTGGAAACAGGATGCAAGCAAGAACAAACAAAGCAAGGATACCCATGGTTATTGCAATTCAAGGAAACTGGAAAACAATTCATTGTATAAACAACTGCTTTCCACTCGGATAACTCTGCAGATCATTGGAAGACCTGACCTGAAGAATGGGGAGAACTGCAGTTCCAATTTTACCAGAAAATATTACCACAATGTCATTGTTAATGAACTTAATACAAATTGTTATAACTAAGTGTATGTGTCACAAACATATAAGTGTACAGTATACATTCACAGCTACAATGAATTGTCAAACACCGATTTACATACACTTTTAAATCTTTGACACCTTAACTGTTTCAACACTTTCTTGTCATGGGAACTCACATTTAAGAACGGGCATTTGAACAGATTTTAAGACACCACACTGCAAGTCATAGCTATAAACACTTTAGCTGGATCAAAACCAGATGAAGTAGGCAGCCTTGTCCAAAGGCATGCCGAGTGCCAACTGTATCATCTTCTTATCTCTCATGCATACATCCTCTCGTGACCTTTTATATGTATAACTTGTCACATTGGTGAAGTTAAAAAGGTCAGCATTATGATTCTTCCATATCCTCTGCTGCCACAGATATTTTATTGGAACTGTTCACTGTTTCCAATGCCTCCTTGGCCACCAATATCCATGAGCACTGAGTCTACATGTTACAAGTACCTTGTGTATTTAGACAATGAGTGTGGAGGCAGTAATGTATAAATTTCAGAGTACAGCCAGTGGTGCCAACAATGGGGTCGCCAGAGTCAACAGCTGGGGACCATTTCACATTCTTAACATCTGATCTGAGGGATTTGTGCTGCAGGAGGACTACATGTAAAAGAACACAGCTATCTGAACACTAGCATTTTAAAAGGGTCATTTGTGATTGTGGAAATAGTGTCACAAAATATAAATGAGATGGAGAAGAGAGAGAGAGGAAGGAGAGGGGAAATATCACAGCTATTTTTAACAGATGAAAGTTATTTATTAAGAATTTAAATATTCATGTAAGAAAATGAGAAAGAACCTCAGCATATATTTCTACCTAGCCATTGCTCTATATTTGCAAATATATACTCACACACACACTTTCAGCTTAAACTCCCTGCAAAATTCAATCCTTGATCATTGAATTAAAATTTTTGACATATCCTGATGGTACACTAAAGAGTCCACTGAAATCATTTAGTTAAGATCAATCCCAAGAGGTTTGATCTGTCAAATGGTAAAGGTCTTATCTCTGCACACTTCCACTGTTATCTAAACGAATTCCCCAAAGAAAATTTATACCATTTATACTTGAAGAAATGCAAAACATTGGTCCATTATACTTAATGTAAAAAAATATTTTTCTAGATAGCCTTCTTATTCCTAAAACAATGTTTCTTTTTGTTTCGGTCTCAAATTAACTCTCAACTACACTGAAGATTTCTTCTTTAGAAAACAATAATAAATGAAACACCAAAAGGCAGTGCTTAAACATTTAGAATATGTAGGGAAGATTTTCCAGCCACTATCCTGTAACTAAAGCTGTGGCATTTGTTTAATTATGCAACTAAGCAACATATAATTTTGCAAAAAATATGGGCTCTTCTGAAATGTCTTCCAACTGAAAACAGTGAAGAGAGATACTAAGACTGGTGAATAGCACTTATTAACCATGACAACATGCACTGCTTGTCTGCACCAAGGCACCATAGCAATATAACACGTCAATTTCAAGGCTGCTTAAATTTTAGTCATGTGTTATAGCAATGTATCTGGTTAAAATCTTAAGCATTCATATGCATTTCTGTCATCTTTTGGAGATGTCCTATAAAAAAGCTTAACAATGACTTTCCTGTCATTTTCCCTATTCTTATCACTAGTTCTGTAACCGCAAACAAGACCTGTGCATGCAACACCATTTGGAAATAACTGTGAATTAGTTACTTTTTAATGAAGAATTTTGGACTTCTCAATGTAGAATTTTTTGATGCTTGTTTTAAAAGCAACTAAAAAGAACAAAGAACAATTTACTCCTTGAAAGAATATAGAACCTCCATACATAATAAATTCAGTACCTGATGCTCTTTGCCCAATACATTTGGAAAAAGAAATAGATGCTTGAATGATGCATCAGCATAACAGATAAACTACTGAACTTCAGTAAATGCAAAATTGAAGCAATGCTGGCAAAGGTACCAAAGCTTGCAAACTGATAACATTATTTTAACCTATATAATGCAAATAACATACTTGAATGAATTATGATACTGTATATCAGGATTTTCAAAAGAATGAAGGTCTGGAGACATAAGAGAACAACCTCTATTTAGTCGTCAAATAAGCAGGAAGTCCATGTTTTGAGCTCATTGAAAAAGGGGTATATTAGAAAATGCAATCTGTTTAAAACTGCCACGTGTGTCCATTTTCCAACCTTCAAAAATAACTGCTATGTTCTATTAGATTACTGGCATTTCCTATTCAGATCAAGAGGTAGAAAATATTCCAAACTAAGACTCAAGGCTATGTAGAATTATAACAATATTTGTCTTATTCATCCTCAAGGTATGGCTTTCAGATGCCTGTGGACCACTTACCCCTAGTTGTTGATGAATTGGGTTTGAGTGTGATGCCAAGCACTGTCAGGTTTGCACAGGTGGGGTTTTTGATACAGTAATGGTGAAAGACTGGTGTCATATGCCCAAGCCAGAACGCAGTGTAACAAAGACAGAGATTCTGAAACCGTGCTGCTCCAGTACTCTTGCCCTTCCACATGGTAAATAATGGGTCTGGAAGATCAACGAATCCATTCCATTCATGGAAATCTTGCCCTATTGAAATTGATGTGAATGGGTTTTTCTATATATTGATTGTAGATTATCAACCTGACGCCTACCAGTAAACCTGCTCTTGCCTATCAATTATTCATTATGGAATCCAGATATGTTTTATTTTCAAGAAATTCAGATAAGCTCAACAGTATCTGTGGAGGGTGAAACATAATTAAAGTCTTAGATCAAAAACCTTTCATCAGACCAAGAACAAACTGAAAATATTGCAGATTTATAAACAGTTTATAAGCTGGAAAATGCCTGATTTTAGTGAAATGGATTCTGGTACTTCTCATTTTGTATATCTAAGATTTACACCTAAGTGTCAACTTAGGAATTCTCATCATGCATTTTCTACATACTATTTGTCATTTATGAAGTCATCTTATTATTATTGGTTTTGAATTGTGCATTCCAAGTGTGCATTCCTTTTTTAATTCCTCTGCATATACGAACAACTGTGAAAACAAAGTAATTAAGCTAAATAGATACCACATGTCTATAATTATCTCAAATTCTAAACAACATCCTTACAGGAAAATATGAAGAAATAATCATAATTGCACAGCAGGTATTACAATGTAATCACTTTTCCAACTTAGCAAACTGCAGTTTGATATCCCCCATGGTATATTCTACCTTTCATTGGACATATCAACAAAAACAGATATAAAAGAGAATTGTTTGTTCACTACGACCATTGAAGTTTACCAGCCGGGGATAGACGAGGGTCTATGAAACTGCACATCTGTTCACACGTTCAGAAAATGCAATCTGATTAATGAAAATAATTTTTAAATAACATACGTAAGATAAGCATCCAAATATATGTGCATAGCAACTATAGATCTTTTCAATGCAAGTTTGTTCCTTGATTTTCAAATGATTAACTTTGATGCATTGTCCATATGAAGACCATAGTGATCAGAAAATAGGTGCTCAATTGAAAAACAGTTCCCTTCTAATCAACTTGATCTTCTGTTGATTACCGAAGTTTAGTAGTGTGCATAGAAAAATGCAAATGTTTTTGTGAAGGTTTTCTCAGCTCCAGAAAAAGCTAGGAGAAATAGTTAATGGAAATGAAACAGGAAAAAGATACAGAAGGAAGCCATATAGGCATTTGTACCTGTTACAGTTTTCAGTAAGACTATGGCTGATTGGTTACCTCAGCAACACACACAAAATACTGGAGAAACTCTGCTAAATTCCAACAAAGTGGCAATAAAAAAGAGTGAAAAACACAGAATATAAAACACAAAATCAAAAGGCATATTTCAGTTCAGCTCAGTGTTCCTTATCTGAATGAGTATGAATTCAATGAAGGAATGAATGAATATTCCACTACACTTTAGAAAGAAAGATTTCATCTCATCTTAGTTCTGAATGGTGAGCTCTGATTTTGGGCCTATGATTTCTGGTTCCAGCAATGAAAACATTATCTCTGCATCAACACAAGAGACTCTGCAGCTGCCAAAAAGGCTGGAGAACTCAATAAGTCAGGTAGCATTTGTGGAAAGGAAGTTGACATTTTGGTCCAAGTCCCTTCACACCCATAAAATGTTGTACTTGTCAATGGTATCAGCTTTCAAACTTCTAAATTCTAGATTGTATAGACCCAGTCTGCTTAATCTTTGAACAAAGCTACTACTACAAGAATAAAAATTGTGAACCCCCAGTGCTCTCCCTCTATCACATTTATCCTTCCTGTGGTAAGGAGAACAGGTCTTCAGACGACATTCCTGAGATGCCAAAGATTTTGGAACAAGTTATCTGTGGTCCTGGATTTAAATCCTTTTGCAAAGAACATAGAACAGTATAGTAAAGGAACAGGCCCTTCAGCCCACAATATTTTGGCAAACTAATTACAATCAAAATCAACATCCAGTTGTCCTTCTCATCTATTGACAAGATGCGCTGCTTGAGTTACTGGGAGCATCTTTCTCCTCCTTTGACTAACCTTGAAATCAGGGATAACTTGTTTCCATTCTGACTTTCTAGGACCTCTGATGCCTGAGGAGACCAAAATGCATCCCACAAATCCTGCCACATATAGGGTAGGAGGTGTTAAGTGGTACATTCTTTACACCATTTACACTGGTCTTCTTTAGGTTTCCAATGAATGGACTAAATATTCACAATGCCACCCTGAATTCTCCCTCCTCATTTTGTAAAGTCATTACTGAGGGATTACTTGGGTTTTCAGAAAGCCTTTGACAAGGTGCCGTAAATGAGTCTGCTTATAAGAGCCATGGTATTACAGGACAGATAACAGCATGGCTGACTGGCAAGAGGCAAAGCCTGGGTGTAAAGGGGGCCGGAGACATGTGGTGCTCCATGGGGTTTGGTGCTGGCACAGCTTCTTTTCAGGTTATATGATGCAATTGATAGCATTGTGGACAAGTTTGGGGACGATATGAAGAGAGGTGAAAGGAGAGGTAGTCTGCAAAGGATTTCAGCAAATGGCAGATGGAATATAGTGCAGGGAAATGTATGGTCATGCTCTTTGGTAGATGGAATAGAGCTGTAGGCTATTTTCTAAATGAGAGAAAATTCAAAAATCAGTGGTGCAAAGAGGCTTGGGAGTTCTCATGCAGGGTTCCCCACAAAATAACTTGCAGGTTGAGTCGATGGTTAGGAAGGCAAATGTAGTGTTCAAATTCCTTTCAAGAGGACTAGATTACAAAAGCAAGGATGTACTTTTGGAGCATTATAAGGCATTTGTCAGACTGCACTGAGTATTGAAGAGGTGTGCTAGCGTTGGAGAGTCCAGAGGAGGTTTACAAGAATGATTCCAGGAATAAAAGTGTTAACATAATACAAGTGCTTGATGGCCGTGGGCCTGTACTCACTGGAGTTTAGAAGAATGAGGGATCTCATTAAAATCTATCAAATATTGAAAGGCCTAGGTAGAGTGGATTTTGAGAGGATCTTTCCTATAGTGGGAGAGTGTAGGACAAGAAGGAACCTGCCTCAGAATAGAGAAGTGTCCCCTTAGAACAGAAATGGGGAGCAATTCTTCAACCAGAGTGTGATGAATCTGTGGAATTCATTGCCACAAATGGCTTTGAAGGCCACATCTTTGGGTACATTTGATTAGCAAGGGTGTCAAAGGGAGAAGGCAGGGAATGGGGTTGAGAGAGATAATAAATCAGCCATGATGGAATGGCAGAGCAGACTTGATGAGCCAAAAGTCTTAATTCTGCTTCTGTGTCTTATGGTCTTATGGATTCTCACAAGTTTGTGAGAATGTTCCACTTTTTCAAGGGAACTATGAGAAAGAACAATGAACCGAAGGAGAGGGCTCATATCCTGCTACTGAGTTTGGAAGAATTTGCAGAGGTAACATCTGTGGCATCTCATCCATGATCTACTTTGTGCAGATACCTGAAGTATATAGGCCATCCTGAGATAACAAACAGGTTCTGCATTTACAAATGTCTAAAGTGGATTTTATCTGTTAGTTATAATATAGAGAAAAGCACTCAAAATGGTAACCATACCTCCACAGAATTGTAAAGAATGCCATCAAAAGCACAAAAAAACACAATAAAGTGGAAAAACACAGTAAGGAGACAGGAAAAAACTAGTTCTGTCATTCATAGGAATGAAGGCACACACTGTATGCATGTCAGACTTTTGAGTTTAATAATATGGGAGTTTGTTTATAAGCAGATCAGATATTTGTGATCTGGGGGTGACCTGTGTAGGATTAAATATAGGATTAAAGCTGCACAATTAAACCTAGGCTTTGTGCCAGGTTTGAAGGGCTTGACCTTCAAACACTTTTCTTCTAAAATGGTCAAAACTATGCTGGCACACTGAAAATGAAGGTTTCTGAGAGGTGGCTCCTGAGACGTGGGGATCAATCTACATTTGGCTGACTCGACATGAACCCCTATTGTCAGAGCAATGACTTCCAGAGAGAGTAGGTTGCATTCCTTCCACATTCCAAAGATATGTGGGTTGGGAGGTTAGTGCAAGTTGTCCCTGTGTGTAGTCTAGTGACAGAAACTTGGAAACTATGGTCAATATGGTAGCTATTACAGCACTATTCACTATTCACTATTACAGCACTAGTGAACTAGGTACAAATCCACTGGTGTCTGGAAAATTTCACATCTTGCCCGTGACCACATGGATTTCCTCCAGGTGCTTCAATTTTCTCCCATTTTCCAAAGATATATGGCCAAGGTAGTGAGTTGTGCGCATAGTTGTGGGATAGTGAGTTGTGGACAAAGTTGTGGGTATGCTATGTTGATGTTGGAAGCGAGACAACACTTGCATATGCCCATCACAATCCTCACTGAATTGATTTGATGCAAAATGACGCATTTCACTGTATGCTTTGATATTTTGATGTACGTGTTCCTCTTTCAACAGGTGTGCCTGGATTCCTGAGTATTTCCAACAGGTTCTGTTTTATTCCACATTTCCAACATCGCATTACATAGCTCCACATTCTTCTTTGTCATGAACTCTTCAGATCAGCACAATGTGTCTGAGAATGCTCCAACGTCCCTGAACATCACTGTCTTACTTCTTGACGAGTTGTTAACAAGCCCTCCTTGTGTTTTTTTGTGCTACTTGTATTTTGAATGCAGATTCCTCGAGCAATCTGTTTTTAGTTTAATGAGTTTTTGATACTCATTGTGTCCCCATTCTATATGAACTATTTAAGTTCACTATAAATAGCGTTTATCACTGAGTCCTGATTTTGGGCTCCAAGTGAACTTCAGTTTTGTGTACTCTAGCCCTCTCAAGTAAGTACGCTCTGAGTCATTTGTTATTCCACTGTTAAGTTCTTCAAATAAATCTTCATCGTTACTTTCTACCTTCAAGTCTTGAGTTTACTCCACATTTGAGTTAGTTTGCCTGAAGATCTCATTACACTTCTTGTTCTCTCTTCTTCGGTGTTTTCATTTATCTCTTGCCATTTACATCTCCTCACAACAGACCAGCTGCGACCTTTTTTGCTTACTTTCACCCTTGTCTCCCTCACGTTTGGGTCTTGAAATGTTTGATTTTCAGCTTTTTCAGATCAGATGAAACATCATCAATGTCAATATTAACTCTGGTTTTTCTCTCTCTGCAAATGCTACCTGACTCACTGAGTATTTTTCTCTATTTTCTGTATAACTTGATGTCACTCTTCATTTACTTTGCTGCTATATGATAACAGTCTGGTCACAATTTTCTTCCTTTATTTCTCCGTAGGATTTTTTTACAGCAATAGAAATCAGGCTGGCTTTTATTTGTCGGGAACAGCAATATTCAATATCCCATTAAACCTTGGGGAAGTATGGAGAGAACTATTTCGAAATATATGCATGAATTGAATATGACAAGATCAACTGGTCATTACAATAGCATCATTTTTTTTACTAAGCTCCTTTCTCATTCAATAATCCCACTGTGTTTCAGTCTAACTTGCTAAATTACCCTTCTTTGATAACAGTTAGTGTTACATATCACTTGCTAGAAAGACAATCAAAGCATACAACTATAGTACTCCTGTACTGCAATCTGTCGGAATGTTCCACAACTGGGAAAATATCATCTAAACTTCAGGATCTGAGGGAAGTTTGCAAATATTAGAGAATACATAGGAAGTCAGCAACAAGTCATTGTGTAAAATTATCTTGATCGGTGAATTCCATGTTGTAAAGATAACTTCCATCTATACAGTAAAAGTATAATTTAATAGTAAATGTGAGAGATTATATTTGGAAAAGCTAAAAATAAAATAGTTCCTGTTCTAAATATATCTGTAATTCATATTGGGAAGGATATCCGATTCTGGCAGTAGACCACTAGAGCCCTAATTATTGGTTCCCCAAAAGCGTCGGTAATATTTTGTTTTAGTAATTGTTGCATGCCGCATTTGAAGGGTAGATTTATTTCTCAAATTAAATTATATGGTAAGATAAATGGTAGAGAAAACAACAGTGTAAATTTGTATGCTTTTCAGTCAAAGCTAAATCAATAGCACATAAATTTAACAGATCCTATATGCACAAAGAAAACAACATGACTACATTGCAGTAATTGATACATCAGTGCATTCTCCTGGGTGCCTATTATGTATAATTATACCCCTGAGATAGTGTGCATAGCAACAGTGATTTTCCCTCTGTGAAACTCAATATATGATTGCAGGTTGCTGATTGAGTCACTATCAGGTATATGTATGAATAAAAGAAACGACACACTTGTTGTAATTGTAAGATACATTGGCAAGCATTTCAGCCTGCTGTGAACTTCAATTTGCATCCATCAATCATTTTAGCATAGTTGTTGCAGATGTTTCATTAACTAAATACTCTAAGATAGATCCAGCATGTTTTTCAGACATCACTACAGATCCACACCCTAGGTTTTGAAGAGAAGTGATGATAGTTCTACATAGGATAGTCAACATTATGAGTGACTTCTGTGTAAATGCTCAAGCCCCAGACTTGTGGTCAGTGCTTTCCTACATTTTTTGCCAAATGTTCTTTGGAAAATCCATCCTAAGATTCTCAAGGGCTTCTTTTAGTTGGACTTGTTCCAGGAATTGCTTTACCATTCATTTCATTGATTGGGAGAGCTGCATAGAACAAAGATTAATCGGTGTTAATTTAATTCTTTTAATGCACTAGAATGACTATAAGGGCTTTTAAGTGCTTGAAGTATTCAAACTTTTTTTGAGATTTGAGTTCTTTCAATCTTTAAAGTAAAATGACAGAATTCAAAAGCGTCAGTATTAAATAACACAAGTGATTTCACTGGAATCAGAGAACTTTCCACGTCCAGAAAAGTGAAAATATCTCTAACATTCTAATGTTGATCGATAACATTAACACGAAAAAATAGCGAGAAAGGCATGTATGAATACAATCTCTATTATGACTTTAGGTCATCCCAAAGTCATTTACACTCAATAAATTACTTCTGAAATGAAATCTTTTTTGTGACATTGGTACACAGTGATCAGTTTGAGCAGACCAAGGCCACTCTCAAACAACAATGGAATAATGACATGATGTTGCTTAAGTGATAAATCTTGGCCAACACAGCAGGAGAATTCTGCTCCTTATCCTTGAAAAGATTGCATTGGGAACATTTAGATCTGTATACACCTCAGGGTCATTGTTCACAAACACAGATAACAGAGGCAGAGTTAGCAATAGAACATCCATTAGTGAAAGCAGTAAACTTACATCTAACAGCAGAGTCTGGGTCAACAACGATTAAAAGACCCACTTAGTTTTTAAAAGTACATTTACACATTTACATAACACAGCTTCCCTTTAAACGAAAGTTATAAACCTATAAAACCATCAACTATTTGCATAGTTAACTATTTACAACGGTATTCAGTTAACTATAAATTCACTCAGTCATTGGGCTTCTTTGTTCATGGAATAGTCACTGTAAAAATCATTTGATATTTCTGAATTATTCACTCCAGGTGCTGACAATTCCAGTCAAACACTCTCCCACAAAGACACCACACTTATCTAATCTCATTTTGCATTCTGCAAATGTTTCCTCAACATAATTTTCTTCATATCTGCAAATATATTACATAACGTATGCTTGATGACATCTTTCTTGTGCCACCTGTACACATGAAACTGCTCATATAATGATCACACAGGTTGAATAATTCTCATTGCTTACAATAGTAGTTATAATTATATATCATTGAAATAAAAATACTGCAGATGCTGGAAATTAGAAATAAAAGAAACAAAAAATGTGTAAGTGCCTTGGCGAGCAGGATTAAAGAAAAACCCAAGGCATTCTACAAGTATGTGAAGAGAAAAAGGATGAGCCGTGTGAGAATAGGACCAATCAGGAATGAGACCAGAAACACGGAAACATGTGCATGGAGTCAGAGGAGGTAGCAGAACTACTTAATGAATACTTTGCTTCAGTATTCACCAGTGAAAAGGACCTTAGCAATTGTGGGAATGACTTAAAGCGGACTGAAATGCTTGACTGTATAGACATTAAGAAAGACGATGTGCTGGAGCTTTTGAAAGATATTAAGTTAGATACGTTACCGGGACTGGATTCAATATACCCCAGGATACTGTGGGATTTGAGGGAGGAGATTGCTGAGCCTCTAGCGATGATCTTTGCATCATCAGTGTGGATGAGAGAAGTACCAGTGGATTGGAAAGTTGCAAATGTTGTTCCCTTGTTCAAGAAAGGGAGTAGAGATAGACCAGGAAATTATAGACCAGTGAGTCTTACTTCAGTGGTGGGCAAGTTGATGGAGAAAGTCCTGAGAGGCAGAATTTAGGAGCATTTGGAGAGACATAATCTGATTAAGGATCGTCAGCATGGCTTTTTCAAGGGCAGATCATGCCTTACGAAATTGATTGAGTTCTTTGAGGATGTAACAAAGCAAATTGATGAAGGTAGAGCAGTGGATGTAGTGTATATGGATTTCAGTAAGGCATTTAATAAGGTTTCCCATGCGAGGCCCATTCAGAAAGTAATGAGGCATGGGATCCAAAGAGACCTTGCTTTTGTGGATCCAGAACTAGCTTGTCCACAGAAGGCAAAGGCTGATTATAGATGGTTCGTATTTTGCATGGAGGTCGGTGACCAGTGGTGTTTCTCAGTGACCTGTTCTGGGACCCGTACTCTTCATGATTTTTATAAATGACCTGGAAGAAGAAGTAGAAGGGTGGGTTAGTATGTTTGCTGATGACACAAGGTTGGGAATGTTGTGGATAGTCTGGAGGGTTTTCAGAGGCTACAGCAGGATATCGATAGGATGCAGAACTGGACTGAGAAATGGCAGATGGAGTTCGACCCTGATAAGTGTGAGATGGTTCATCTTGGTTGGTCAAATTTGAAGACAGAATACAGTATTAATGGTAAGACTCTTGGCAGTGTGGAGGATCAGAGCGATTTTGGGTCCATGTCCATAGGACACTCAAAGCTGCTGCACAGGTTCACAGCATTGTTAAGAAGGCTATGGCGTGTTGGCATTCATCAACCGTAGGACTAAGTTCAAGAGCCCTAAGGTAATGTTACAGCTATATAAGACTTTAGTTAGACCCCACTTTAATACTGTGATCAGTTCTGGTCACCTCATTACAGGAAGGATCTGGATGCTATAGAGAGAGTGCAGATAAGGTTTACAAGGATGTTGCCTGGATTGGGGAGCATGCCTTATGAGAACAGGTTGAGTGAACTTGGCCTTTTCTCCTTAGAGTAATGGGGGATGAGAGGAGACCTGATAGAGGTGTATAAGATGTTGAGAGTCATTGATCATGTGGATAGTCAGGGGCTTTTCCCAGGGCTGAAATGGCTAACACGAGGGGGACATAGTTTTAAGGTGCTTGGAAGTAGTATGAGGGGGATTTCAGAGATAAGTTTTTCACAAAGTGGGTGGTGGATGCATGCAATGCACTGCCAACAAAGGTGGTCGAGGCGGATACAATAGGATCTTTTTAGATAGGTACATAAAGCTTAGAAAAATAGGGGGCTATGCAGTAGAGAAATTCTAGGCAGCTTCTAGAGTAGGTTACATGGTTGGCACAACATTGTGGGCTGAAGGGCCTGTAACGTGCTGCAGATTTTCTATGTTCTATGCTTAGCAGACCCAAGCAGCATCCACCTTAGATCGTGACTCCCCCTCTGATTCACCGTAAAATTGCACCTTCCTTCTTTTTTGCTCTCCTTTTTGAAATCTCAAAACTATCTCCTTTAATGCCCTCTATTTTGATAGTCTCTAGAGCTTTCAGCTCTGCTATAACAGTTTTCCATCTGTTTTGCTGTACTGTGGCTGAGTGGCTTTGTGTCAACATTAAGTCCATATCTGTATGACATTCCACATAGGGTGTTCATTGCTTTTGAACAGCTTCTCTCTTAAAGCATCAAACTTACGAAGTACAGAGTAAATGTATTATCAAAGTATGTATATGTCACCATATACAACCCTGAGATTCACTTTCTTGCAGGCATACTCAGTAAATCCAAGAAACATAATAGAATCCATGAAAGGCCTCACCGAACAGGACAAACAAACAATCAATGCGCAAACGGCAACGAATTATGCAAATACAAAAGGAAAAATGAAATAATAATAAATAAATAATCAATAAGTACCAAGAACATGAGATGAAAGGTCCTTGAATGTGAATCCATAGGTTGTGGGAACAGTTCAGTGATGGGGTGAGTGAAGTTGAGCAAACTTGAATGAAGTAAACCCCACTGATTCACGAGCCTGATGTTTGAGGGGTAATAACCGTTCCTTAGCCCAGCGTTGTGGGCCCTGAGGCTCCTGTACCTTTTTCCTGCTGGCAGCAGTGAGAAGAAAGCATGTGCGGAGGGATATCCTTCATGATGGATGTTGCTATCCAGTGACAGTGCTCCACGTAGATTCACTATATTCACTACATTTTGTAGGATTTTCTATTCAAGGAGTTCAGTGTTTCCATACCAGGATTTGGTGCAACCAGTCAATATACTCTCCACCACACATCTAAAACAGTTTGCTAAAGTTTTAGATGACATCCAAACTTCTAAGTAAGGAGAGGCACTGCCATCCTTTCTTTGTAATTGAACTTGCATGTTGGTCCCAAGACAGATCCTCTGAAATAATAACATCAAGTAATTTAAAGTTGCTGACCAATGAGGGCTGGCTCATGGACCTCCAGTTTCCTCTTCCTGGAGCCAATAATCAACCAGATTTTTAATATCCCTCCTACAGCATTGTGCAAAAGCTTTAAGACACATACAATGCTAGGGTGCCTAAGACTTCTGCACAGTAATCTACTTGTCAATGTGGAGCGGAGAGTGAGTTTGTAAATCTGGCAGGAGCGAAGAATGTTGGGAATGGTGAGGGGTGTGGATCAAGTGCAGAGAAGGAGTGCAGGGACGGTGGGTGATGCGAGTGCAAACGTACCCGGCCCTGAAACACCAGGCAAGGTCATTTGATTCCAAACAACCGGTTTATTGATCATTACAGAATGTCTCTCTGGTGCTTCGCCCCATCCCTTTCCCTGCCCCTTCTCACTCTCAGTCTATAATAGAGACTCATACCATCACTCACATATGGCATGAAATTTGTTCTCTTTTTGCGCCAGCAGTAAAGTGCAACACATAAAATTGCTGCAGTACTGTGCAAAGGTCTTAGGCACCATAGCTATATATATGTATCTAAGACTTCTACACATTACTGTACACCACCTTTGATTCGACCAACAACAGTGGTGCCATCAGCAAACATAAGTGTGGCAAAGGAGCTGTGCTTTAGCCTCACAGTAATATGTGTAAAGCAAGTAGAGCGGGGGCTAAGCACACAGCCTAGAGGTGCACCGGTGCTGTAAGAGATTATGGAGGAGATGTTGTTTCTAAGTCGAACTGACTGGGGTTTGCAAATGAGAAAATCAAGGATTCAATTGCACAAGGAGGTATTGAAGCCAAGGTCTTGAAGCTTACTGGTTTGTTTTGAGGGAGATGATAGTATTGAATGCCGAGCTGTAGTCAATAAAGAGCATCCTGATTTATGCATCTTCGCCGTCCAGACGTTCTAAGGTTGAGTGAAGAGCCAGTGAAATGGCATCTGCTGTGGATCTGTTGTGCCGGTAGACAAATTTGAGCAGTTCCAAGTCACTTCTCAGCCAGGAGTTGATATATTTCATCACCATCCACTCAAAACACTTCATCACTGTGGATATAAGTACTGGACGATAGTCACTGAGGCAGGTTACCACGTTCTTCTTAGGGATCAGTATAATTGAAGCCTGCTTGGAGCAGATGGGTTCTTCAGACTGCCAAAGTGAGAGGTTAAAAATATCGGTGAACACTCCAGCCAGTTGATCAATACTTGGCCTGGTACCCCAGCTGGGCCGGATGCTCTCACATCGGCCTCAGAGACTGAAATCACAACTTTGGAGGCTGTGGGAGTTCATGGAGGTTTCTCCAAGTTTTGACCATCGAAGCGAGCACAGAAGGCATTGAGCTCATCTGAAAGTGAAATCTTAACCTGTTCTTGAGCTAGGCTCCTCATTGAATAGATATGAAAGAATTGTGTAAATGGGGAGCTTTTTCCCAGAGTGCTTACAGCCCCACATTTTGCATCAATATTGGCAATGTTACACTCAGTTGGAATTGTTTCTCACCTTTTTCTAATAATATTTATTCTCCTGAAAGTCATCATGAACTAACTTCCTCTGATCATTCGAACAGATTATGGATTCTTCCTTTCGAATCTCTTGTATCGGCGTTTATGAATGTTTCCATTGCTCTGAAGCACAAGGTCACTGTTGAAGTGATGCCATTGTGTCAAGCTGAGCTTAATGGACTAGCCCCCTCAGATCATCTTTCCTTCTGGTATACCTCATCCTCAGACCAGCCTGCCTGTTGCTTTGCCTTGTGATGAGGTCGAAGTGACTGCCCTAGTATTTTACTGCCACCTTAATGCTTTATCTGCTTCTCTTGGTAATCTGGAAATAAACAATATTCAGCCCATACTGACAGAAATACAGACAACACTGTAAATCTGTGGCCTTCCAGTGTGCTATCTTTATATTTCCTAAGGTATTCATTGCTGATATGACCAATTCTTATTATAAGCCCACATCCGACATCATCACCTTCCCATTCACTTCAACCCTTGGCTTCATTCTGAAAAATATTCTCTCTATTTCCTTTGTCATGGAGCCATAAAAAAGTGCAGCCCATATATAGGTCCTTTGGCCTACTTGGTCCATACTAAAACCATTTAAGTTGCCTACTCTCATCGACCTGCATATACCTCCAGATCCCTACTATCCATGTGCTTATCCAAACTTCTCTTGAATGTCAAAATCGTGCTCACATGCACTACTTGTGCTGGCAGCTCATTCCACACTTTCACAACCTTCTGAGTAAAGAAATTTCCCCTCATCTTCCTCATAAACTGCTCACCTTTCACCCTTAACCCATGACCTCTGGTTGTAGTCCCACCCAACCTCATTGGAAAACGCCTGCTTGCATTTATCCTATATATATCCTTATACTTATGTATATCTCTATCAAACCTCCTCTCACTCTTCTACATTCTAAAGAATACAATCCTAATCTATTCAATTTTTCCTTATAACTCAGTTCCTCCAGACCCAGCAACATCCATGTAATTTTTCTCTGCATTCTTTCAACCTTGTTTACATCTTTTCTGTAGGTAGGTGACCAAAACTGCATACAATACTCCAAATTAGGCCTCACCAACATCTCAGACAACTTCAACATAACATCCCATCTTCTGTACACAATACATTGATTTACGAAAGCCAATGCGCCAAAAGCTTTCTTTACGACCCTGTCCACCTGCGATGCCTCTTTCAATGAATTATGTACCTGCATTCCCAGATCCCTTTGTTCTATCACACTCCTCAGTGCCCTACCGTTCACTATGTACAACCTATTCTGGTTGGTTCTACCGAAGTGAAGAACCTCGTACTTGTCAGCATTAAATTCCATCTGCCATTTTTCAGCCCATTCTCCCAGATGATGCAGATCCCTCTGCAAGCCATGATAGCCTTCCTCACTGTCCACTGCACCCACAATCTTGGTGTCAACTGCAAATTTGCTGATCCTGTTAACCACATTATCATCCAAATCATTGAAATAGATGACAAACAACAAAGGACCCAGCACCGATCCCTGTGGCACACCACTAGTCACAGGCCTCCAGAAGAACAGGCAACCCTCTACCACCAGTTTCTGCTTTCGCTCACAAAGCAAATGTCTAATCTAATTTACTACTTCGTCCTTGTGGTAAACTATGTATACCTGTCTGGACACGCCCCCCCCCCCCCCCCCCCCGCTGACTGCTCCTGTGGCTTCTCCCACAGACCCCTGTATAAAGGCGATTGGGGGCACTGCTCCCCCCTCAGTCTTCAACATGGTCATGCTCCCTTTTTCGCTGTTAATAAAAGCCTATCGTTCACTTCCAGTCTCCTAGAGTTATTGATGGTGCATCAATTTTATTAACAGCGATTTTAAAACGTGGAACGAATTTTATGACCTGACAGATTGGATATAGACCCTCAATCCCAGGAAGCTGGCAATGCTTTTGAACTCTGGCTAGCACGCTTCGAATCGTACCTGGAGGAGATTCAAGTGACCAAGCCTGCCACGATGCACAGAGTTCTCCTCTCCAGGGTCGGTCCAAGGGTCTACTCGATGATCAGGGACCATCCGAACTACCAGGGCACGATGGACGCCTTCAAAAGACAATACCTGTGGCCAATGAACACCGTCTACACAAGACATTGCTTAGCGATACAGCAGCAGCGGGCAGAGAGTAGAGCGCTGAGTTTGTCTGGGCCCTACAGACACTCGTGCAGGCCTGTGACTGCAGGGGACTGATGGCGGAACAGCATGCAGAGCTCCCGGTAAGAGACGCCTTCATCACAGGGATCAGGTCAGGGTATGTGCGCCAGCGGCTGCTGGGACACGCCGATCTTACCTTACATTCGGCGATCCAGCCGGCCAACACGCTGGAGTCCGCTCTGCACAACGCTGACGCTCTCCAGGCACGCGATCTCCCGCCAGACCCGTGGACACTGCAGACCCCGCAACCCGCCAGCGAATCGACCACGGCTGCTGCCAGTCGCGAGTCCGTGAAGTCCCTGCAACCCGCCGGCAAATCAACCGCGGCTGCTGCCACTCGCGAATCAGCGAAGTGTTACTTCTGTGGACTCGAGAAGCACCCCCAAAAACGCTGCCCAGCCCAAGAAGCGACCTGCTCCAGCCGCAGAAAGAAGGGCCACTTTGCAAAGGCCTGTAAGTCCAAACCGCGAGCGGGGTCGAGCAGTGCCGTATGTGAGGCATGGGGGTCGCCATCTTGCCTGCCCGCCGCGTGCGAGGCATGGGGCGGCCATCTTGGTCGGTGCCACATCGCACCACCTCTGACCCACGGGTGCTTACCGGGCACCGAGACAGCGATTCAACTCTAGACTCCGTGACCCTCGACCAGAGCGCCCCACACCAGCTCGCAAGATCAATGATGGACATCCTGGTGGAGGGGCACAGGACTAGTTGCCTGTTTGACATGGGCAGCACTGAGTGTTTTATTCACCCGGACACGGTGCAACGCTGTGGACTCGTGACACAGCCAGTAAGCCAGAGGGTCACCATGGCTTCTGGATCGCATTCCACAGACATCCGGGGGGGTTGTAGTGACACTAGTGTTGCAGGGCACAGAATATCGGGACTTTGCGTTACTGGTCCTGCCTCAACTGTGTGCCCCTGTGCTATTGGGGCTCAACTTCCAGAGCCACCTGAAAAGTGTGACAATGGAGTATGACGGGCCCCTCCCACCAATCACTGTCAGAAATCCTCAGTTCTGTGGGACTTCGTCACATACCCCGCTACTGACCACACACACACACCGACCCACACATCCCACCCAACACCATGCCAACAGCCGCGCTACGGACCCCACTTGCAGCCTCTCCACCCTCAAGATCCCTCCCCCACCGCTATTCGCCAAGCTGACCCCCGACTAAACCTGTGGCAACTGAAAGCAGGAGGTACAGCGCGGGGGACAGGGCCTTCATTCAGTCGGAGGTGCAGCGGCTGCTCAGGGAGGGGATCATTGAGCCAAGCACAAGTCCTTGGAGGGCCCAGGTGGTTGTTGTTCGGAACAGTCAGAAAAATAGGATGGTCGTGGACTACAGCCAGACCATCAATCGGTTCACGCAGCTTGACGTGTACCCCCTACCCCGTATTGCGGATATGGTCAATCAGATAGCTCAGTACAAGGTGCACTCGACCATAGACCTAAAATCCGCTTACCATCAGCTCCCCATCTGCCCGGAGGACCGCCCCTACACCACATTCGAGGTAGGCGGCAGGCTTTATCACTTCCTGCGCATCCCCTTCGGTGTCACGAATGGTGTCTCTGTCTTCCAGAGGGAAATGGACCGGATGGTGGACCAGTGCCAACTGAAGGCCACATTTCCCTATCTGGATAACATCACCATCTGCGGTCACAACTGGCCAGATCACGACACCAACCTCCAACAATTTTTCCAAGCGGCCAAAGCTTTTAACCTTACCTATAACAGAGACAAGTGTGTGTTCAGAACCACTCGACTTGCTATCCTCGGGTATGTCATGGAGAATGGGGTCATTGGCCCGAACCCCGACCATGTGCGCCCCCTGTTAGAACTCCCTCTTCCCACCACCCCCAGAACCCTCAAACGGTGCCTGGGTTTCTTTTCCTATTATGCCCAATGGGTCCCTCACTACGCAGACAAGGGCCGCCCCCTGGTCAAGTCCACCACATTTCCCCTCTCAGCCGAGGCCCGTGCGGCCTTCAGCCGCATTAAAGGGGACATTGCCAAAACAACGATGCATGCGGTGGACGAGACCATTCCCTTCCAAGTAGAGAGTGACGCCTCCGATTTCGCGCTTGCTGCTACCCTCAATCAGGCAGGAAGACCGGTAGCATTCTTCTCTCGTACCCTTCAAGGCCCTGAAATTCGGCACTCCGTGGTGGAGAAAGAAGCCCAGGCCATAGTGGAAGCTATTAGGCACTGGAGGCACTATCTCGCCGGCAAAAGGTTCACCTTGCTGACCGACCAGCGCTCAGTTGCATTCATGTTTAGCAACAGCGGGGCAAAATCAAAAATGATAAAATTTTGAGGTGGAGAATCGAACTCTCCACCTACAACTATGACATCCTGTACCGGTCTGGAAGGCTCAATGAGCCCCCTGATGCCCTGTCCCGGGGAACATGTGCCAGCGCACAACTCGACCAGCTATATGCCCTCCATGTGGATCTTTGCCACCCGGGGTTCACCCGGCTTTTCCACTTCGTGAAAGCCCGGAACCTGCCTTACTCCCTTGAGGACATCAGGACGATGACCAGGGACTGCCAAGTCTGTGCTGAGTGCAAACCGCATTTCTACCGTCCTGAAAAGGCACAACTTATCAAGGCCACCCGCCCCTTTGAGCGACTGAGTGTTGACTTTAAGGGCCCCCTTCCCTCCACCAACCGCAATGTCTACTTTCTCAACATAATCAACGAGTACTCGCGGTTCCCCTTTGCCATCCCCTGCCCCGATACCACTGCCACATCCGTCATAAAGGCCCTGCGCCAGCTCTTCACTCTGTTCGGATATCCCTGTTATATCCACAGTGATAGAGGGTCCTCCTTTATGAGTGACGAGCTGCTCCAGTACCTGCTGGCTAGGGGTATTGCTACTAGTAGGACCACGAGCTACAATCCCCGGGGAAGTGGACAGGTGCAGAGGGAGAATGCCACGGTGTGGAAGGCCACCCCCTTGGCCCTTAAGTCAAAAGGGTTGCCGGTCTCTCACTGGCAGGCACTCCACTCTATCCGCTCCGTTATACACGTCCACCAATGCCACCCCTCATGAGCGCCTCTTTTCTTTTCCCAGGAAGTCTGCCACTGGTACCACCCTACTGGCTTGGCTGATGTCCCCAGGGCCAGTGCTGCTCTGGAAACATGCGAGGAGCAATAAATACTCCCCGATGGTTGAGAGGGTTCAACTACTTCATGTGAACCCCCAGTATGCCTACGTGGTCTTACCTGATGGGCGGGAGGACACGGTCTCCGTCCACGACCTGGCACCCGCAGGAGTACCAGACCCCTACCCCGAACACTCCACGGTGATTATGAACCCCGTACCCACCGATGTATATACCCACGAGACACTGCACACACCAAGCCCTACACAGACTCCTCACGACACTCCCATACCGGGCGTCTCGCACACGCATGAGGGATCACTGACGCCTAACGGGCTGGCACCTCAAGTCAGGCCGGAGCCCGCACAACCACCGTCTCTGGTGCAATCACCACCGGCACCTGTGCAATTGCCACCAGTGCTACGTAGATCGCAGCGACAGACTTGATCGCCTGATAGACTTAACCTGTAAATATACTTGTAAGAAACTTCGCCTGTGGGGACTCTCTTTTAAAACAAAGGAGAGGTGAATGTGGTAAACTATGTATACCTGTCTGGACACACCCCTTTGCTGACTGCTCCTGTGGCTCCTCCCACAGACCCCTGTATAAAGGTGATTGGGGGCACTGCTCCTCCCTCAGTCTTCGACATGTCGTGCTCCATTTTTCGCTGTTAATAAAAGCCTATCGTTCACTTCCAGTCTCCTAGAGTTATTGATGGTGCATCAATCCTGAATACCAAGTGACTGAACTTTCTTGACAGGCCTCCCATGTGGAACCTTGTCAAATGCCTTGCTGAAGTCCATGTAGACAACATCCACTGCCTTGCTTTCATCCTTTTTCCTAGTAATTTCATTGAAAAAAATGTATAAAATTGGTTTTACATTGAAACAGATATATCTGTCTTTTATTGAGACAGATATACGTTTGAGTTCGACTAAGTGTCGAATATTATCTTTTGCTTCTCTCCTGGCTAGACGTTTAATCCTCCTTAGATGGAGAGATGTTGCCCCGCCCACGCATGCTCAATGGCTTAATGATATTATGTCCTGTTTAGACCTTGAAAAAATTCATTATTCAATTCTTAATTCAGATATAAAGTTTCATAAGGTCTGGGGACTTTTTATTGAGTACTTTCATAACCTTCCTCTTAATTAAGGTTTTTTTTCAGTCCCTTACTTTCAGCTCTTTTTTTTGGTAGTAGGCATTATTATCTTCTGTTTTCAAGCGTATTTACAGTTTTGGGGGTTTGATTGTCCTGATTTATATTCTCTATATTGTGTTGTGGTTGGTCTGGAGTTTTTTTTTGCTATGGGGCTTGGGGAGGATTCTAACTTTACATGACTTCAATTTGGGTGCTTTCTCAATTATCTTTTTTGTATTATATTATTATTGTATGTTTATTTTCGCACTGTATTAATTTTTTTATTTTGGTTTGGGGTCTTTTTTCCTTATCTGTAGTGTTGTAGAAAATGCATAAAAATACCAATAAAATTGGTTTTACATAACCTACCACACACGAAGGCATGCTGGCTATTCTTAATCAGTCAGAGCTTTGTAGTTTAGAGTTCAATTCTGGCACTTCCTGTAAGAAGCCTCTGTACTTCCTCCCGTGGAATGTGTGGTTTTTCCCTGGGTGCTCTGGTTTCCTCCCACAGTCTAAGACTAACTGGGTAAGTTAATTTGTCATTTTAAATCGTCCCATGATTAGGTTAGGGTTAAATTGGAGTTGTCGGGAGTTACTGGGCAGCACAGCTCAAACGGCTGGCAAAGCCTATTCCTTGCTATATCCTTAAAAAAATTTCCAGTGGTCCGTTGTTAACTCTTGCCTATCTTTTACACTTTATATATCTGAAAAATCTTTTGGATATATTTGGGATATATTCCAGAACATTTCAAACTTTTGGATATATTTGGGTGAAGCCAATGCTCTCTGAAGTCTGAGACACTCTTGTATCTCTTCGCTGCTCAGTGTTATGACCCGTTCAGAAAAAAATCCAATATCCAAGGGACCAAATCCAAATAATGACCTAATCAATGGTTAAATCCAAGATATTAAATATTCACTCCCATCTGTGCAAAAATTTATATTATTAGTTTTTATATTATTTGCTAGCTTAACTTCATATTTCATCTTTATTCTCCTTACTGTATTTTTAGTTACCTTTTGTTGATTTTTAAAAGCTTTCTAATCCTCTAGCATCCCACTAATAATTGTATTGGGTGACCTCTATCTTGCTTTTATGCTGAATGCTGTACATCTGCTAGGAAGGTCCCCCTTTTAACAGCATAGTTCACCTTCCAGCCCAAGCTTCACATTGCCAGTTAGATAGGCTTCAAACTACAACTGTTCTGGTACCAGTGCAATTCTACCAGCATCTTTATTGAGCTCCCCACAGCACTGGTGCCACTTTCTCCCAGCGTTTCAGGGCACTGGGTGATATTATTGTTTTCCGCCACTATTTTATTGGATCTACAGCCTGTAGTCCTGGTCTGCCAGTGCCTCTGAGTTGGAAAATTAACACCTCTCAACCCTACCTGACCAGCAGTGTAGTTGGGTGGAGCCAGTGCACCCCGAAGTCTAAGACCGAATCAATCCATGACTTAATCAAGGATTAAGATCAAGCTATCAAACATTCACAACCAAATGGTGCAAATAATTTTCTTGTTACCTCCACCCTAAAAGTCTTATACCTTATTTTTAGATGCTGTCGTGTGGTTTTAGACACTCCAGCCAGAGAAAGAGCTTGAGTAGAGTTCCATTGCCTAATATATCCAAACAGCTCTCTATTTGATTCCATGACATCTAATCTAAAGTAGCTTGGGAATTTCAACTTTTAGTCAGCATCCACAGCCTGACCAGGTTTCATCCGCTACTTCCTCTAGTGCCTGGTTTCACATATCAAACTAACAGTTCATGGTGGTGTCAGATTAAGATGTATCTTACTCTGCAGGTTTTAACTGTTTCTGCTTGTGACTCATGGCATTAATAGAAGCATCACACTCTGAATGGTTCAAAACTACTACCTTTCTCTTCTCAAACAATATTCTTCCAGGGTCAACTTCTGCCCTTGGAGTTTAAAGACAAGCATTTTCATCTCTTTTCTACCGTTCAGCTCTTGGGTCCATATTTAGTCCGAGGCTATAAAAACATCTGGAACAAAGATGTCCCATCAGTTAGCTATAGGTAAGTAAATGTCACTTCACAGTTTTGAAAACATCTTCCACCACTTTGTTAATAATTGTGCGTAGCCTAATTTGGGGTAATCAGCCAGAATGAATTCATCTGTCATTTTCCTCACAAGATGTATGTGGGCAATTTTATTCACTGTAAATCAAAAACCCTGGAAATTCTGGACATCTGAAATAAAGCAGAAAACATTGAAAACACTCAACAGACAGGCACAATCGATATAAAGAGAAGCAGAGTGTGTGTTTCAGAACAATTTTCCCATTATTGGGAAATTAATATCGAGGAAAGCATGGAGTCTATAAAATATAACTTTAGAGTTATAGAAGACGTGTAACTTCAGAGGCCCCTCAGACCTTGCACTCGTCCAACAGGTACGTCGTTCTGGCAACCTGTGTGGACAAGAGCAGAGATTGCAGGGTGATCAGGGCATCCTGAAGCAATGGGCTATTCAAGCTGGGGGGACAGAAAGGAATGGAATAGTGATAGGGAGGAGTATAGTCAGATGGATAACTGTCATCTTCTGCAGCCACAGCCAAGAGTCCCACTGCCTGCCCAGTATCAGAGTTAATGACCTCTCTTTGATTATGCAGAGGAACTTCGAGAGGAAAGGGGTACAGCTGTCATGGTCTTGTGTGCACAAGACAGATTTAATTGTCCTTAAAGTGGCTGATAGATACAGAGTTGATCTTCGCAGTATTTATTAAGCTCTGTTGATCTCTGATGGGAAGGTCTAGAACCTAATAGTAAGGGATCAGATAATCGAGATAGAGGTTACAAGGAAATCCTTTGGTGGTAGGGAATATTTGGAAGAGTTCTATGGAAACACGTTCACTGAGTATATTCAAGACAGAGACTGGGAGCTATTGTAATGGTATGGAATTCAAGGGATATTCAGATAGTATAGACAGTGATACTGAGGTGAAAGATAAGCTGTGATCTTATTGAATAACTTGGCAGGCTTGAGGGACTGAATGACCTGCTCCTGATTCTAATGTTCCCTTGCCACTGTTTTAACTGCGGTGAAAAGCTAAGCTAGATTCAGAGAAAGCAAGTCTTCAGCACTTGCAGCCAAGATGTTCTAAGGCTCCATGGCACTGTACGTGTCCAATGCTCTCAGGTGTGCCTTGGGATTATGTAGGGTGAAGGTGGCTTCTGTGAAGATGTGGATCTCGGGAGGAAGCTCCACTTGCCATATCTGGCTGAAAATGCTCTCACCTTTGTCATTCAGATGCCCAGCAACATCATCACCAGGAATATTCTTGGAGCTTCCTGCTCCGATTGACGGTTTAATTGTCTACCACCACTCACAAGAGTAGAAACTAACTGCAATGCCTTGTACAATGCATCAAGACCCATACAATGCCTATCATACAGATACTTCAACATATCAGCCTGATGGGACACAAACCATCACAAGTTACCACATCAACTGAATGATGGCACCACTGACAGTGAACCATACTCACTGATGTAAGATTTGTGAGAGATCTCTCTGGAGAGAGAGCAAACCAACAATTTTCTGACTTAGAGGTCAGACTGCTACAATTGGGCAAAGGCTGAGGGTGAGTAAGAGGAGAGAAGACGTGCCTTGCACAGGGATTCAAAGTGGTGAGTAGGACATACAATAACATAGAATTTCTTGTCATTGAAATGGGCTGCTTAGTTTATTGTAATGATCTGCTTCACAGAATTGATGGATATGTGAGTAAATTTGCAGTTGATACAGGATAGGTGGAAGGAAATATAGTGTTGAGGAAGCAGGGAGTCTGCAAAGGGATTAGGACAGATTAAGAAAATGGGCAAAAATGTGGCAGGTGGAATACAATGTAAGGAAGCCCACGGCCATGCACTTCGGTAGAAGAAAGGAAGGTGTAGAGTATTTTCTAAATGGGGAGTGAATTGAGAAATTGGAAGTGTAACCTGACTTGGGAGTTCTAATGCAGGATTCCCTAAGGGTTAACTTGCAGTTTGACTCAGTAGTAAAGAAGGCAAATGCAATGTCAACATTCATTTTGAGAGAACTAGAAGACAAAAGCAAAGATGTAATGCATTGGCCAGACCTCATTTGGAGCATTATGACTGGTTTTGGGCCCCATAACTAAGAAACTATGTACTGGCATTGCAGAATGTTCAGGGAGGTTTTTATGAATGATCCCAGAATTGAAACGGTTAACATATGAGGAGAGTTTGATGGCTCTGGGCCTGTACTCGCTGGGGTTTAGACGAATAAGGGGGGATCTCATTAAAAGCTACTAAGTATTGAAAGACCTAGATAGAGTGGATGTGAAGAGGATGTTTCCAGTAGGGGGAGAGTCTAGGATCAGAAGGCATAGCTTCAGAATAGAAGGACATCCCTTTAGAATAGAGATGGCTGGTCATTTCTTTAACCAGAGGGTGGTAAATTTGTGGTATTCTTTGCCACAGATGGCTGTGGAGGTTATGTCATTTGGTTTATTTAAAGCAGAGGTTGATAGGTTTTTGATTAGTAAGGGTGTCAAAAATTACAGGGAGAAGGCAGGAGAATGGAACAGATCAGCCATGGTCAAGTGACAGAGCAGACTTATTGGGTCAAATGGCCTAATTCATCTCCTATTTCTTATGGTCCTATTTACGTCTGACATGACCAGCAATACAGACATGAGCAACTTTTCACCCTGTCAACATGTCCTTGCATTCCTTTTCCTGTCAGGTACCTCTCTAATTTCGCCTTAAATGTGACTTTGCCAAATGCCTCACCCACTCCTTCTGACACCATGTTTCATCTGTAAGGGAACGTCCAAGACATGAAATTCTGAGTGAATGTACCAGAAGTGTGACAATTGTGGACACTGCTGTGGAAAACGAGCGCAGTTGACGGTGGGCAGTCGTAAGAAGTTGGCCATCACTCATGTGAGAGTGCATATTCCAGCCAATTTGGGTTTCTTAATAACTGTATTTAACTCCCTTCCTTTTGTTTCAGACTCGTCAAGTCCTCACTGAAGCATTGTGATGGCAGTGCTCCCTGCTCAGGGAAAGAAGGTCAATAATTTAGATAGACACTGCAAAAGGGTGGTATTAATTTAGTATTGTTACTGCTTCCAAGCAACAGTGATGCAGTTAGCTTTTAGTTTGAGAGTTTCAGTTAGCTGCCCAGTTGACCTAGCCTTTATTATTTTTCCTTGCTCTGTACAGTTCTTAGTAAAATTCAGTGAACTGCCCGTTCCACCTCTGTGTCCCTCCCTCTGCACTCGGACCACCACCGAACTCCTGTCAGCAAGACTTGGCCAATCAAAGTAGACCCAGCGGAGAGAGAACAGCAAAAGTCAGCCCTGAACTTCATTGGTCGGGTAAGCAAGAAGTTAAAATTTGATGAAGTGTGGTTGGCAGAAGTGGCTCACACAGCACGGCAACTACTCCCAGAGCACCAAGCCCAGTCCAAACCAAAATTTGTTGGTCAGGCGAAATTAAAGTCAATGGAGGCTGGGCTGGCGGAAATGGCTCGGGTAGTATGACAACTACTCTCAGAGCCGCAAGCCCAATCGAGGCTGGAAAAATAGGGGTCTGCACTCACAACAAAAGTTCGACAACTCACGACAGACAGCCAGAATTACTGCTTTCACTGCCACTACTCTGCAGCTCTCTGCTGGGACAGCACCAATTGCGTCCCACCCTCCTCCTTCGCAGCCTCAGCTACCAATGCCCAATTCCCTTAGCTGCGTCTGGACCTGAACCGACCATCCCTCCACCAGGCAGATACTCCAGTGACCCTGTCAGGCACAGAGACTGTATCACACAGTATTAGCTGAATTTCCAAGCCCAGTCAGGATAGTTCCGTGAAGATGCAATAAGCTGGAATACATAGTGAATCTCTTAGACGGACTCCCACTCACCCTGTTCAACGCCCTAACAGAACAAGGTTCTCCTGCAGCCCAGGCTTTCCAGCAATTTGTAGTCAAGTTCAAAAGAGTGTTTGACCTTCCAGTATGAAGTCAGGAAGCTGCCCACCAACTCCTGGACTTGCACCAAGGAGGTACTACACAGTAAAGCTCCTCACTCTTGTAGTGGAGACGGGGTGGAATGAGAGATCTCTCATCACTGCTTTCCCGCATGGGCTGAGTACAAAGGTCTGACATGAGACCACGGTGTGTGATGAACAGGACAGCCTGGATACCCTGATACCTCTGGCTATCTGAATGGGCAACTGGGAAGCTAAGTGACATAGAGAGAGAATGCCCCAAGCCTGCTGCTTTTTAGATCACCATCTGTCCTCACCCCCTTTCTCGTCCCCCAGCACACAATCCATGGAGTAGCCTATGGAGGAGACCGGCACCTATCTCAGAAGGAACGTGGCCAGCACAGAAGAACACGTTGCTGCCTCTACTGTGGTTCTCCAGGACACTTCCGGGCATCCTGTCCCAGGCGTCGGTAAAGGAGGAGACTCGTCAGCAAGGAGAGTTCTGACAGGTCTATTCTCTCTTCAGGCATCTTCCACTAATTAACTAATTCTCCCAGCTTCCCTGTCATAGGGGGTGGTCCCAGACCCATGAGTTACTGGTATTATTTAACTCTGGGGAAGGCAGCAATATCATGGATCCCTCTCAGACTCAAAGATGGGGATATCCCAGCCAACAATTGAAAGAAAATTTTGGTATCAAGGCTCAGTGTCTGGGCATTAGTATGTTCCACCTTTCCACAATACCCCTCCAATGTGCTAGAGGAAGCAGCTCTCCTTATCTCTCATTAACTCACCTGAACCACTAGTGATTGGCCTTCCATGGTTCTGTGGGCACAACCCATAAATCGATTGCTCTCTACAGGTGCCTCAAGAGTGGGCACTGGCGGGCCTGTTGACCCATCCAGCTCATTCCACTGTCAGCATAACCTCTCAGAGCCTGTGGGCCTGTCTGGTGTTCCAACCAAATACATTGACTTTCTTGAAGTCTTCAGTAAGAAAATGGCCAACTCCCAGCCTGTACACCAGCCATATGACTGCACCATTGACATCCTGCAGTTTCTCATCCTCATCACAGCCGGCCCTCTTCCTTCTGTCGTCCTGAAATAGTGGCCGTGAAAGAATACATCAAGAAGGCATTGGCTTTAGGATTTATCCATCCTTCTACCTCACCAGCAGGGATGGGCTTCATTTTCTGAGCAAGGAAGTTCAACGTTCAAAGTATATTTTATCATCAAAGCATGCAGACTTCATACAGCCTTGAGATTCACCTCCTTACAGGCAGCCACGGAACAAATCAACCCAACACAGCCCATTAAAAACAAAAGAAGTCAAACACCCAATTTGCAGAGAGAGAAAAAAAATCAATAAAGCCAACAAATAGCATTCAGAACTGAATTTCATAATGCCAGGCATCACTGCAGCCAAGTCAGAAGTTCACTAGTTTCAGGCCACAGTCTCGGTCTAGCACAGAGCTGAGCAAACCCTATGGAGCAGTGAGATGATAAGGCCCGCCTCTCACCTCTTGGCTGGGCTGGGCTGGCGGAAATGGCTCGGGTAGTATGACAACTACTCTCAGAGCAGCAAGCCCAATCGAGGCTGGAAAAATAGGGGTCTGCACTCACAACAAAAGTTTGACAACTCACGACAGACAGCCAGAATTACTGCTTTCACTGCCACTACTCAGCAGCTCTGTGCTGGGACAGCACCAATTCAGAGCCCATTCCCCCTTGCTCATGCAGAGCTGCTCTGGTGATTGGGGGTATAGAAACAGGGGTGAAAGCCACCCAACAGCCAGATCCAGTCCCAGGTAGGGGAACCTCCCAACCGGCTTTTTTTCCCTGACACTATGCACCCCAGGGTGTTGGAGTACGGTCACTCTTCCCATCTGACTGGTCATCTGGGGATTCAAAAGACTCTGAAATTTATAAAGAGACAATTTTAGTGTCTGCCTAAGTCCCAAGATGTCTCCAACTTTGTCTCTGCCTGTCCTACTCGTGGCCGGAATAAGGTGTCATGTTTGCGACCTGCTGGTCTGCTCTGCCCGCTGCCTGTGCCTCATTGCCCTGGTCTCACCTCTCGGTGGATCTCATCACTGGTCTGCCTCCATCACATGGGAATACTACCATTCAGGTAGTTGTGGACTGGTTCTCCATAGCAGCCCACCTCATTCCCCTCCCCAATCTCTTGGCCGCTTGTGAAACCGCCACCCTCGTGATTAAACACACGTTCAAGTTGCACAGCTTCCCTCAGGATGTCGTGTCTGATCGGGGACCGCAGCTCACATCCCATTTTTGGAAGGGTTTCTGTTCTCCATTGGAAGCCACAGCCAGTCTCTCATCTGGTTTCCACTCTCAGTCTAACAGCCAGAGTGAACCAGGAGCTGGAGACAACCATGCCAAGCCCACAACATGAAGCTCCCAAATGGCTTGGGCAGAGATTGCCCACAATAAGCTCCAGTCACCCTCCTCTGGTATGTCCCCCTTTGAATACCAAAAGGGATTCTAGCCACTGCTCTTCCCTGACCAAGAGATTGATTTGGAAGTTCCTGCTGCTGAACAGTTGGTCCGACACTACTAGCACACATAGAGATGGGCTAGGGCTTCTCTGCAGCACACTCAGAAACAATATGTCTAGCAGCTGATTGGCTTCACCGACAGGTGAGGCATCTCAAGCCGGTGAAAAAGTCTAGCTTGCATTTAGGGATCTTACTTTGAGAATAGAGAGCCACAAGTTAGCACCATGCTAGGTGGAGAAGGCTATCAACAGACTGCGGCTACTATCAACAATGAAGGTTCACCTAGTGTTCCATGTTTCTCATCTCAAACCGATGACTTCCTCCACCCTTACTCAAGTCACCCCGCTACCAGCTTGATTGATGGGTACCTGGTCTATTCCGTGTGGCGCATCTTGGCATCTCACAGAGTGTAGGGCATGGATTGGGAAGGATATGGCCAAGAGGAACATTCTTGAGTTCAAGCTGGACACATCCTGGACAGGTCCCTCATCCAGGATTTCCAGTGGGCAGCGGCATCTGGTCTCTTGGGAGCTGCACCTAGGGAGGGGTCCCGGTCACAGCCACAGACACTGTCGCGGAATACGGGTGCTGGCAAGCAGCTGGAAGAAGCTAGAAACCATGCACATGAGAATCCACATTCCAGATTAACTAGGTTCTTGGTAATTGTATTTCATCTAAAATTCAGTGAACTAGTTATTTTCTCTCTCTCTCTCCCTCTCTCTCTCTCTCTCTCCCCCTCTCTCTCTCTCTCTCTCTCTCTCTCTCTCTCTCTCTCTCTCTCTCTCTCTCTCTCTCTCTCTTCCTCCTCCTCCTCCTCCTCTTCCTCCTCCTCCTCCTGTCAAAAGAAGTAAATTGTTGTAGATTCTTCCAGTCAAGACCAACTGTAACATTATCCGGGCTGGGAATACCAGTGTATCAGTCAGGTTGTTGCCTCCAATTTGGCACAAGCTGGAGGCAAATAAATACTGTACATCATAAACACAGAGATTCTGCAGATACTGGAAATCAAGAGTAACACACACAAAATGCTGGAGAGACTCAGCAGTTCAGGCAGCATCTATGGAAATGAATTAATTGTTGATGTTTTGAGCCGAGATCCTTCTTAAGGATGGGGAAAGAAGGGGGAAGATGCCAGAATAAAAAGGTGGGGTAGGGAAAAGAGGACTAACTAGAAGCTGATAGATGAAGCCAGGTGGGAAGAAAGAATCTGAAAGGAGAGGAGAGTGGACCATGGGAGACACAGAAGAAGTAGGGGGACCAGGGAGAGGTGATAGGCAGGTGAGGAGAAGAGCTAAAAGCCAGAGTGAGGAATAGAAGAAGAGGGAAGGGAGTAGGGAAAAAAAACAGAGAAGAAATCAATGTTCATGCCATTTGGTTGGAGGCTACCAAGATGGAATATGAGGTTTTTCTCCTGCACCCTGAGAGTGGCCTCATCATGGAAAAAGAGGGAGCCATGGACTGACATGTCAGAACAGGAATAGTGATAGAAATTAAAATAATTAGCCACCAGGAAATTCAGATTTTGGCAGATGGAGCAGAGGTGCTCAGCAAAGCAGTCCCCCAACTTACATTGGGTCTCACCAACGTAGACGAGGCCGCATCAGAGCACCAGATACAATAGACAACATCAACAGATTTGCAGATGAAGTGTTGCTGTCACACCTACCTATTTATTTCTTCCCCTACCTCCATTCAGAACACCTGCCCATTCACATCCTCCCACACCTCCATTCAGAACACCTGCCCATTCACATCCTCCCACACCTCCATTCAGAACACCTGCCCATTCACATCCTCCCACACCTCCATTCAGAGAGTTAGATGGAGCTCTTATAGATAGCGGGGTCAAGGGATATGGGGAGAGGGCAGGAACAGGGTACTGATTGTGTATGATCAGCCATGATCACAGTGAATGGCGGTGCTGGCTAGAAGGGCTGAATGGCCTACTCCTGCACCTACTGTCTATTGTCTATTCAGCACCACAAATAGTCCTTTCTAGTGAGGCAAAGCTTCACCCGTGAATCTCCTTTTCCTGTTCTTTCTCTGACCCTATTTCTGAATGTCCTCAATTAGGGTCGAAGTGAGCTCTTTCATCTTTCTCCACCTGCAGTCCCCTCTGCTTGGACATGTCACGCATAGCAAAACCCCTTCCAGCAACCTTGCTGACAAGGAAGTGTCAAGTACTATACAGGACAATAAGGGACACACCTGGACACTGGAAGTACTACTGAATGACAACCCTAGTAGTGCCATAATGTTCTCTATCTCATTGATAGGATTCTTCATGGACATTATGAAAAGAGTTTGAGAGATCAGCTCTTAAATCTGCAACCTGGAATGAGGAAGTCTGGATTGGGAATCATAACAGATCTCAAGGAATCCAGCGTTGATCCATGCGAACTTCTTCTTGCCCTTACACGCAGACTATACATTGATTGACAAATGTCCACTGCAGTGGCTTTATAATCTTTCTAGACACACTGTGAATTTGTGATTGTCACATCTGTGCACTTGATGGATCCTATACTGGAGCAAGTCCAGCCAGAGGCCAGACTGTGTGCCTGTTCACTCTGTCATCAATGGGAAGTTCACATTATTGTTTGCTCAACCTGACTTTACCCAGCTTATTTGTTTATATCCAACTGATCCAATCTTTGTGAAGGGAGGTTGGCAGAAGAATGGAAACTATAGGCCAGCTAGCCTGACTTCAATGATTGGAAAAATGTTGGAGTCCATTATTAAGGGTGAGGTTTCAGGGTACTTGGAGGCACATGACAAAATAGGTCAAAGTTAGTATTATTTCCTTAAGGGAAAACTTTGCCTGACAAATATGTTGGAATTCTTTGAGGAAATAACAGGCAGGACAAAGAAAGGAGAGTCAGTAAATGTTGTTTACTTGTATCGTCAAAAGGCCTTTGACAAGGTGCTGCACATGAGACTGCTTAACAAAATAAGAGCCCATTGAACTATAAGAAAGGTACTAGCATGGAAAGAAGATTGGCTGATTGGCAGAAGGCAAACAATGGGAATAGAGCGTGCCTTTTCTGGTTGGCTGCTGGTGACTAGTGGTGTTCCGCGGGGTCAGTGTTAGGACTGATTCTTTTCCCATTATATGTCAATGATTTGGATGGCGGAATTAATGGCTTTGTGGCCAAATTTGCAGACGATACGAAGAAGGATTGAGACAGATTGGGAGAATGGGCAAAGAAGTGGCAGATGCAGTATAGCGTAGGGAAGTGTCTGGTCATACACTTTGGTAGACAAAATAAAGGTGTAGTCTCTTTTCCTTACGGGAGAAAATTCAGAAAATCGGAGGTACAAAGGAACTTGGGAGTCCTTGTGCAGAATTTCCTACAGATTAACTTGCAGGTTGAGTAAGTGGTAAGGAAGGCAAGTACAACATTAGCATTCATTTTGAGAGGACTAGAATATAAGAGCAAGGATGTGATGCTGAGGCTTTATTAGGCGTTTTCTCAGACTGCACTTGGGTTGTTATGAGCTGCTTTGGGCCCCCTTATTTAAGAAAAGATGTGCTGGCATTGGAGAGTGTCTGGAGGGGAATCATGAGAATGAATCTGTGAACGAAATGGTTAACGTACGAGAAGTCTTTGATGGCTCTGTGTCTATTGTCGCTGGAGTTTAGCAGGGATAAGGAGGGATTTCATTGAAACCGATCAAATAGTGAACGGCTTAGTTAGAATGGATGCTGGTAGGATGTTTCCAATAGTGAGTTCATTTAGAACCAAAAGAGCAACCTCAGAATAGACAGACATCCATTTAGAACAGAGATGAAGAGGAATTTCATTAGCCAACGTGTACTGAACCTGCAGAATTCATTGCCACAGACAAATATGGAGGATAAGTCATTAAATATATTTAAAGCGGAAGTTGATAGGTTCTTGATTAGTCAGGGCATCAAAGGTTATCGGGAGAAGGCAGAAGAATGGTATTGAGTGGGATAATGTCAGCCACAATGGAATGGCTGAGCAGACTCAGTGACAGGAATGGCCTAATTCTGCTGCTGTGTCTTATTGTCTTATGAACGGGAGATCCTGGGAGTTCCCTATGCAAATCTATGGTTAGATCCAAAGGCAGAAGGAATTGAGATTAATTATCACTCATCCTCATAATACAGATAAACCAAGATGGCACTGCATAAGGCAGCCATACACCAACGTTACAGTGTACCGCTGATTTCTGCTGTCTCCTTCGCGTTTCTTGTTCAAGAAGCTGATGGTCACATCAGATATGATCGACTGACTCTTCTGAACATTGGGAAGATGGCATTTACCCAAAACGTGCTGATTCTTCTACACTAGGAACCCCTGCTTACACGATCCATGCGAATCTCATCTACTACACTGCTGCTACCTCAGGACCGGCGCCAGAGGCGAGGGAGAAGGGCCGACGTCCTGGTGAGGTTGAGATGGCGTACTAACTGGCCATCACTCCCTAGCATAGTCCTGGCTAACGTTCAGTCTTTGGACAATAAGCTGTGCGAACTGAGAGCCAAAAATCCCCTATCAGCAGGAAACAAAGGTGTGTAATGTTTTGGAGACCTGGCTGACGGAGGAGATACCGGATCACACCGTCAAGCCCACTGGGTTCTCCCTGTTCCGGGTGGACAGGTCTAAAAACCTCTCTAGGAAGAGTAAAGGAGGAGGGGTATGCTTCATGGTCAATAATGCTTGTTACAACCCCTGGAATGTGCATGCCCTCAAATCCTTTTGTTCCCCGGATCTGAAGTACCTTGTGCTGCTGTGTAGACCTTTCTGGCTGCCTAGGGAGTTCACGCTGTTACAATCACAGCAGTGTATATTCCACCACAGGCTGATACTGACCTGGTTCTCAAGGACCATCAGCACCCTGGAGACTGTACACCCGGAGGCTGCCATCATCGTCACCAGTGACTTTAACAGAGCGTCACTGACTAAAGTCTCTCCGAAGTTTTGTCAACACACCCAGGTGAGCACATGAGGAGATAGCATACTCGACCACTGCTTCTCTCCCCTCCACAACACTTACAAAGTGCTCCTCCGTCCACTGCTTGGGAAGTCTGATCACTCTTTCCTGCTTCTGTCCGCATACAGGAAGAAGCTGAAACAAGAGGTGGCCACAGTTAAAACCGTCCACTGTTGGTCTGACCAATCAGTCTCTATGCTACAGGACTGCTTTGATGGCATCAACTGGAATGTCTTTCGTGACGAGGATGTCTCCGAGTTCACGGAAGAGGTCACGAGCTTCATCTGGAAGTGCATCAAGGACGTTGGCGCCCGAAAATCGGTCAGGGTCTATCCAAACCAGAAACCCTGGATCAGCGGTTCTGTGCACACTGAACTTACCAAAAGAAACAGAGCTTTCACTGGCAGAAGCCAAAAGGAACTCAAGAAATGCAGCTACAATCTATGCAAAGTTATCAAGGTAGTGAGGCAACAATACAGGGACAAGATCTGGACACAACTTCCCACCAATAACACACGCAGCTTATGGCAAGGTCTCCACCCCATCACAGACTTCAAAGCTAAACGCAGTGGAGTTTCCAACATCATTGCCTCTCTCCCAGACGAGCTAAATCTTTTTTACACTCGGTTCGATGTCACCAACACTGAGCCCCTGAGGAGAGCCGCCAAAGTGACCTGCACCTTGGTCATCTCTGAGGCTGAAGTACGCAGGTGTTTCCAATGGGTGGACAGTCGCAAGGCTGTGGGACCGGACGGCATCCCAGGGTGGTACTCAGGATGTGCACGTCTCATCTGCCAGATGTTAATCTCTCCCTCTCCCAGTGTAGAGTGCCCTCCTGCTACAAAACATCCACCATTGTCCCTGTACCTAAAAAGACCAAGGTAACATGTCTCAATCATTGGCGTCCTGTCGCACTCAGGACTACTTCTGCAGTATGGTATCACCCACACTGGACCCCTACAATTTGCCTAACAACACAACCGATCAACAGATGACACAATAGCCACGGCTCGACACACCATCCTTACACATCAGGAGAAGAGGGATGCTTATATGAGAATGCTGTTCTTGGACTACAGGTCAGCATTTAACACTATAATTCCCTCCAGGCTCGACAAGAAGCTCAGAGACCTCGGCCTTCACCCTGCCTTGTACAGCTGGATCCTGGAATTCCTGTCAGATCTCTGCTTCACCTCTGCCCCTCTGACTATCAACACAGGTGCCCCTCAGGGCTGTGTATTAAGCCCCCTCCTTTACTCTCTGTATACCTATGACTGTGTCCAATATGCTAACTAATTTGCTGCAACACGACACTGATTGGTCTAATCTCAAATAATAACAAGGCAGCCTACAGAGAAGAATTCATCACCCTGACACAGTGGTGTCAAGAAAACAATCTCTCCTCAATGTCACGGAAACAAAGGAGCTGGTTGTGAACTACAGGAGGAATGGAGACCGGCTAACCCCTCTTGAAATCAATGGATCTGGGGTTGAGAGGGTGAACAGCCTTAAGTTCCTCGGCATAATCTCAAGGATTATGCAAGGATCTCACGTGGACTGTACGTACCGGCTGTGTGGTGTAAAAAGCACAACAGCACCTCTTTCACCTCAGATGGTTGAGGAAGTTTGGTTTGGGTCCCCAAATCCTAAGGACTTTCTACAGGGGCACAATTGAGAGTATCCTGACTGGCTGCATCACTGCCTGGTATGGGAACTGTACTTCCCTCAATTGCAGGACTCTGCAGAGAGTGGTGCGGACAGCCCAGCACATCTGTAGGTGTAAACTTCCCACTCTTCAGGACATTTACACCAACAGGTACATAAAAAGGGTCCAAACAATCTTTGGGGGTCCTGAGTAACTCCAACCACAAACTGTTCCAGCTGCTCCCATCCAGTAAATGGTACTGCAGCATAAAAACCAGGACCAGCAGATTCCAGGACAGCTTCTTCCACCAGGCCAGCAGACTGATCTGATTCACACTGACACAATTATATTTCTAATCTATATTGCCTGTTCTGTTGTATAACTTACTGTGCACACTATTTATTAAAAATTACTATAATTTGCACATTATACCTTCAAAAGGAGACGTAACATAAAGATTTTTACTCCTCATGTATGTGAAGGATATAAAAAGTAAAGTCAATTCAATAATGTGAGGAACAGTCCACACAGCATATGGAAGGGCTATTATTCTGAGAAGACCAAGGAACTGATTTCAAGTTTCTGGGATGTTGTCTAAATGATTAATGTGAGCCTCCTGTAACCTCAGCCCCTCTTCTGTCTCTTCCTCCACGTGCAGTTCTTTTGTTTGGAACGACTTCCAGGATACAGCCTACCCTTGATCCTCTTGTCTTTTGGGTTCCCTTTCCTGCACCTTCCCTTCTGACTAGCTGCCAATCCTGCCAGACCACATGTCAATGCTGTGGATAGGAGTAATCCCCTGCCTTCTCTGATTTAATGGCAAGTTCATCCAAGACAGCTCCAATTTCTGATCCTGTCACTCTGAAAGTTTTATAGGTTGAAAAAAGCTGCAAGAAGCTTCTGCTATTTATTTCCCAGAGGGAACTGACATATCAGCTGCAATAAATGATTTTTTATTCAGATGGGAAGACAACAAGTTTAAATACAGGCCTGAACTGTGGCTCAATCACACTTGTATTTCCCTTGTCAATTACCTGTGCCCCAGGAAATCCTTGATGCTGGAGCAAAGATTGGAATTAAATATGAAACAATTATAAATTGCCCCATCAGGATATCAATCGCACCAACAAATACCTGCTCACATGCAATATTAAGCACCTGACTTCACCACCATCCAAAAACATCTGTTAAACCCCAAGAGAATGTTTGAAATGCTTGAGCTCATGCAATAAATCAAATAACTTTCAACCCGTCTCTTCCAACACCTCCCCTTCGGGTTTAACATCTCCACAATGCATCATGTTTTGGAAAATTGAAGAAATTATGTAGAGACTTGAGACAGTCAGAGTCTAGAATACAGTAGTTTCCGGTTAATAGGGCTATCAGTTAATCAGGACAGCCACTTATTTGGGACAACTCTCAAAAACAAAAACAATTGGAGAGAATAGCTGGGATTCCTGTTATGTATATAATATTTCAAAGATATTTGAGTAGTATCGTAACTATATTGTTTGATTAAGCACTCTTTGTTTCTTTAAATAATTCATTGTGAGGTATATGTATTAGTATGTGAATGGCAAACATCACGTTATTTCTTCGGCAGTTTGAACGTGGCACGACTGCGCGAGCGCGTGGAGGTCGGCCAGTGAGAACAGCGGGAAGAGTTTGAAAGGAAGACAGATTTACAGAGCGGGCATCGGAGGAGCGGGTGACCGAGTAGTGGGAGACAGAGTAGGAAAGCTTTGGCTCAACGGGGCTTCGGTGATAAAGGATCGAGGCCAAGTAGGTTATCTGTTTAAAATAAAGACAGAGAGTATGTATGTGAAGCCGGTTTTCTGTGCTCAGTGTCAGATGTGGGAGGTCCTAGAGACTCCCGGCCTCCCGGACGACCACATCTGCACCAGGTGTGTCGAGCTGCAGCTCCTTAGAGACCGCATTAGGGAACTGGAGATGCAGCTTGATGACCTTCGTCTCGTCAGGGAGAGTGAGCAGGTGATAGAGAGGAGCTATAGGCAGGTAGTCACACCGAGGCCTCAGGAGACAGAGAAGTGGGTCACAGTCAGGAGAGGGAAGGGCAAGAAAGCAGGTACTAGAGACTACCTCAGTGGCTGTCCCCTTAACAATAACAATTCCTGCTTGAGTACTGTTGGGGGGGCACGCCTACCTGGGGGAATCAATAGTGGTCGCACCTCTGGAACAGAGTCTGACCTTGTTGCTCAGAAGGGTAGGGAAAGGAAGAGGATGGCAGCAGTGATAGGGGACTCTATAGTTAAGGGGACAGATAGGTGATTCTGTGGATGCAGGAAAGAAACGTGGATGGTAGTTTGCCTCCCAGGTGCCAGGGTCCAGGATGTTTCTGATCGTGTCCACAATATCTTGAAGTGGGAAGGAGAACAGCCAGAGGCTGTGGTACATATTGGTACCAATGACATAGGTAGGAAAAGGGAAGAGGTCCTGAAAAAAGACTACAGGGAGTTAGGAAGGAAGTTGAGAAGCAGGACCTCAAAGGTAGTAATCTCGGGATTACTGCCTGTGCCACATGACAGTGAGTATAGGAATAGAATGAGGTGGAGGATAAATGTGTGGCTGAGGGATTGGAGCAGGGGGCAGGGATTCAGATTTCTGGATCATTGGGACCTCTTCTGGGGCAGGTGTGACTTGTACCAAATGGACTGGTTACACTTGAATCCCAGTGGGACCAATAGCCTGGCAGGGAGGTTTGCTAAGGCTACTGGGGAGAGTTTAAACTAGAATTGCTGGGAGGTGGGAAACAAACTGAAGAGATGGAGAAAGGGGCAGCTGGCTCACAAATAGAGAAAGCTTGGAGAGGCAGGTGATGGAGAAAGGATGCGCTCAGACCGATGGTTTGAGATGTGTCTAGTTTAATGCGAGGAGTATCATGAATAAAGCAGATGAGCTTAGAGCGTGGATCAGCATTTGGAGCTATGATGTTGTGGCCATTACAGAGACTTGGTTGGTACAGGGGCAGGAATGGCTACTTCAAATGCCAGGCTTCAGATGTTTCAGAAAGGATAGGGAGGTAGGCAAAAGAGGTGGGGACGTGGTGCTGTTGATCAGAGATAGTGTTACGGTGGCAGAAAGGAAGGAAGACATGGAGGGATTGTCTATGGAGTCTTTGTGGGTGGAAGTTAAGAACAGGAAGGGGTCAATAATTCTACTGGGTGTTTTTTTTTAGACCACCCAATAGTAACAGGGACATCGAGGAGCAGATAGGGAGACAGATTCTGGAAGAGAGTAATAATAACAGGGTTGTTGTGGTAGGAGATTTTAATTTCCTAAATATTGATTGGCATCTCCCTAGAGTGAGGGGTTTTGATGGGGTGGAGTTTGTTAGGTGTGTTCAGGAAGGTTTCTTGTCACAATATGTAGATAAGCCTACAAGAGGAGAGGCTGTACTTGATCTGGTATTGGGAAATGAACCTGGTCAGGTGTCAGATCTCTCAGTGGGAGAGCATTTTGGAGATAGTGATCACAATTCTATCTTCTTTACCATAGCATTGGAAAGGGATAGGAACAGACAAGTTAGGGAAACGTTTAATTGGAGTAAGGGTAACTATGAGGCTATCAGGCAGGAACTTGGAAGCATAAATTGGAAACAGATGTTCTCAGGGAAATGTACCGAAGAAATGTGGCAAATGTTCAGGGGATATTTGTGTAAGGTTCTGAGTAGGTACATTGCAATAAGACATGGAAAGGATAGTAGGGTACAAGATCTGTGGTGCACAAAGGCTGTTGTAAATCGAGTCAAGAAGAAAAGAAGAGCTTACGAAAGGTTCAAAAAACTAGGTGATGATATGATTCTAGAAAATTACAAGCCTAGCAAGAAGGAACTTAAGAATGAAATTAGGAGAGCCAGAAGGGGCCATGAGAAGGCCTTGGTGGACAGGATTAAGGAAAACCCCAAGGCATTCTACAAGTATCTGAAAAGCAAGAGGATAAGACATGAGAGCATCAAGTGTGACAGTGGAAAACTGTGTATGGAACCGGAGGAAATAGCGGAAGTACTTAACGAATACTTTGCTTCAGTATTCACTATGGAAAAGGATCTTGGCAATTGTAGGGATAACTTGCAGTGGACTGAAAAGCTTGAGAATATAGATAATAAGAAAGAGGATGCGCAGGAGATTTTGGAAAGCATCAAGTTGGATAAGTCACCGGGACCAAACAGGATGTACCCCAGGCTCCTGTGGGAAGTGAGGGAGGAGATTGCTGAGCCTCTGGCAATGACCTTTGTATCATCAATGAGGATGGGAGAGGTTCCGGAGGATTGGAGGGTTGCGGATGTTGTTCCCTTATTTAAGAAAGGGAGTAGAGATAGCCCAGGAAATTATAGACCAGTGAGTCTTACTTCAGTGGTTGGTAAGTTGATGGAGAAGATCCTGAGAGGCAGGATTTATGAACATTTGGAGAGGCATAATATGATCAGGAATAGTCAGCATGGATTTGTCAAAGGCAGGTCATGCCTTATGAGCCTGATTGAAATTTCTGAGAACGTGATTAAGCACATTGATGAAGGTAGAGCCATAGATGTAGTGTATATGGATTTTAGCAAGGCATTTGATAAGGTACCCCATGCAAGGCTTATTGAGAAAGTAAGGAGGCATGGGATCCAAGGGGACATTGCTTTGTGGATCCAGAAATGGCTTCCCCACAGAAGGCAAAGAGTGGTTGTAGACCGGTCATATTCTGCATGGAGGTTGGTGATCAGTGCAGTGTCTCAGGGATCTGTCCTGGGACCCTTACTCTTTGTGATTTTTATAAATGACCTGGATGAGGAAGTGAAGGCAAATACAGGGAGATCTGCAGATGCTGGAAATTCAAGCAACACACACAAAATGCTGGTGGAACACAGCAGGCCAGGCAGCATCTATAGGAAGAAGCACTGTCAACGTTTTGGGCCGAGATCCTTCGTCAGGACTAACTGAAAGGAAAGATAATAAGAGATTTGAAAGTAGTGAGGGGAGGGGGAATGCAAACTGATAGGAGAAGACTGGAGGGGGTGGGGTGAGGCTGAGAGCCAGACAGGTGATTGGCAAAAGGGATACAGAGCTGGAGAAGGGAAAGGATCATGGGACGGGAGGCCTAGGGAAAAAGAAAGGGGGAGGGGAGCACCAGAGGGAGATGGAGAACGGGCAGAGTGATAGGCAGCGAGAGAGAAAAAAAGGGGAGGGGGAAAAAACTAAATATATCAGAGATGGGGTAAGAAGTAGAGGAGGGGCATTAACGGAAATTAGAGAAGTCAATGTTCATGCCATCAGGTTGGAGGCTACCCAACCAGTATATAAGGTGTTGTTCCTCCAACCTGAGTTTGCATTCATTTTGACAGTAGAGGAGGCCATGGATAGACATATCAGATTGGGAATTAAAATGTGTGGCCACTGGGAGATGCTGCTTTCTCTGGCGGACAGAGCGTAGGTGTTCAGTGAAACGGTCTCCCAGTCTGCGTCGGGTCAGTCCTTCCAGGTGAGGCGACACTTCACCTGTGAGTCAGCTGGTGTGGTATACTGCATCCGGTGCTCCCGGTGTGGCCTTTTATATATTGGTGAGACCCGACGCAGACTGGGAAACAGTTTCGCTGAACACCTACGCTCTGTCCACCAGAGAAAGCAGGATCTCCCAGTGGCCACACATTTTAATTCCACGTCCCATTCCCATTCTGATATGTCTGTCCATGGCTTCCTCTACTATCAAGATGAAGCCACACTCAGGTTGGACGAACAACACCTTATATACCGTCTGGGTAGCCTCCAACCTGATGGCATGAACATTGACTTCTCTAACTTCTGTTAATGCCCCTCCTCCCCTTCTTACCCCATCCGTGATATATTTAGTTTTTCCCCCTCCCCTTTTTTTTTCTCTCTCTCTCTCTGCCCATCACTCTGCCTGTTCTCCATCTCCCTCTGGTGCTCCCCTCCCCCGTTCTTTCTCCCTAGGCTTCCCGTCCTATGATCCTTTCCCTTCTCCAGCTCTGTATCCCTTTTTCCAATCAACTTTCCAGCTTTCAGCTTCACCGCACCCCCCCAGTCTTCTATCATTTTGCATTTCCCCCTCCCCCTCCTACTTTCAAATCTCTTACTATCTTTCCTTTCAGTTAGTCTTGACGAAGGGTCTCAGCCCTAACGTCAACAGTGCTCCTCCCTATAGATGCTGCCTGGTCTGCTGCGTTCCACCAGCATTTTGTGGGTGTTGTGAGGAAGTGGAGGGATGGGTTAGTAAATTTGCTGATGACACAAAGGTTTGGGGTGTTGTGGATAGTATGGAGGGCTGTCAGAGTTTACAACGGGACATTGTTAGGATGCAAAACTGGGCTGAGAAGTGGCAGATGGAGTTCAAACCAGATAAGTGTGAGGTGGTTCATTTTGGTAGGTCAAGTATGATGGCAGAATATAGTATTAAAGGTAAGACTCTTGGCAGTGTGGAGGATCAGAGGGATCTTGGGGTCCGAGTCCATAGGACACTCAAAGCTGCTATGCAGGTTGACTCTGTGGTTAAGAAGGCATACGGTGCATTGGCCTTCATCAACCATGGAATTGAGTTTAAGAGCTGAGAGGTAATGTTGCAGCTATATAGGACCCTGGTCAGACCCCACTTGGAGTACTGTGCTCAGTTCTGGTCGCCTCACTACAGGAAGGATATGGAAGCCATAGAAAGGGTGCAGAGGAGATTTACAAGGATGTTGCCTGGATTGGGGAGCATGTCTTATGAGAATAGGTTGAGTGAACTCAACCTTTTCTCCTTGGAGCGATAGAGGATGAGGGGTGACCTGGTAGAGGTGTACAAGATAATGAGAAGCATTGATCGTGTGGATAGTCAGAGGCTTTTTCCCAGGGCTGAAATGGCTAACACGAGAGGGTGAAGTTTTAAGCTGCTTGGAAGTAGGTACAGAGGAGATGTCAGGGGTAATTTTTTTACACAGAGAGTGGTGAGTGTGTGGAATGGGCTCTCAGCAGCAGCGGTGGAGGTGGAAACGATAGGGTCTTTTAAGAGACTCCTGGATGGCTACATGGAGCTTAGAAAAATAGAGAGCTGTGGGTAAAGCCTAGGTAGTTGTAAGGTAGGGATACGTTCGGCACAGCCGAAGGGCCTGTATTGTGCTGTATGTTTTCTGTGTTTCTAATGTGCTGCCGCATCATATACACTCGCTTCACTTAAAGTAAAAGTGAAGTTAGGCACGTTATCTTTCAGCTCTCTCGTTTTCCATTCAATTAGATTCATGTTTGGGAGTTTCAAAATGTAACACTGGAAACGAGGAAGTTGTTTTCCATCCTGTTGAAGTGC